>NC_045707.1:1283890-2533890 GCF_009834535.1 Camelus ferus
TATACTAGATGCCAGAGACTTGATTTGTTCCAGGAAACATCCTTTACCTTGAACTACAGTTGCAATTGGCATCACTCCCTGATTGTATTTGTGATTATCCAGTCATTCTCAAGCTATTTGGATTTTGCACTGGACAAAGAGTCAAGTTAAACAGGAAATCATCACCTATGAATCTTGCAGATATTTTAGGGTGGTGTTCCTGTCTACAGTTGGCCCCAGAGATACAGAATTGCTTTTGTCATTTGGAAGAGGCGATGGGCAATTCCTTCCTATCAAAATATCCCTCGCTTAATGGATCAGTGAATCATAAGGATTCTGCCAGTAACTAAATCTATTCCCAATTGTATTTCTAATTCTCTGTTGCTGAGTAACAAATTACCATAAATTTAGCTCCTTAAAAAAATAGCTATTTGTTATCTTGCAATTCTGAAGATGAGAACTCTGGGTGGACTGGACTGGGTTCTCTGCTTGAGGTCTCACAAGTTCAAAATCAAAGTGTTGGCTGGGCTGGACTCTTATTTGGAAGCTCTGGGGAAGAATCCACTTCCAAGCTCATTCGGGTTGTTGGCAGAATTCTCTTCTTTGCCATTGGAGGACTGAGGTCTTCATTTCCTTGTTGGCTGTCAGCTGGAGACTGCTCTCAATTTCTAAAGACCCCCTGCATCCCCTGGCATGTGGCTCCCTCCATCTCCAAAGCCAACAATGGCACCTCAAATCCCTCTGTGCTTCAAATCTCTGACGTCCACTTCTGCTACTTCTTCCTTTATTCTGCTGGAATAAAAACTGCTTTCAAAGGACTCGTGCGATTTGGCCCGTCCAGGTGATGTTCCTCTTGCCACATAATGTACTATAATCACAGGAGTGATAGCTCCTCACAGTCACAGGTTCTGTACACGCTCGAAGGAAAGGATCTTACACAAGGGCAAGAGTCATTGGGAGTCATTCTTGGAAATCTATCTGCCATATCAACATACAGTTATGGCCTGGAAATAAAACCACAGTATGTGTCCACAGACCTTTAGTCCCTTGTGAGTTAGATTCATGCCAAGAGTTAATTCATCACCTGGCTTCCATACGCCTCCCCTCTGAATGACGGCACCATATGGTATTTTATGTTTCTGAGGAATAGGCGTCAGCTTTGAGCCAATACTTTATAACTTCTGGGAAGTCCAGATACGCCCATTTCCTAGTCCACTTCCACCCTGGCAAATAGCAACAGGTCCCTCAGAAGAAGGCTTTGGGTGAGATTCATTAAATAAGCTTTCCAAGGGTCTTTTCTCAGAGGGGCTTGACCTCTCCATCAATGGATGGGCTGTGGATAGATGAGCCAGCATGGGTCTGGGACCTAGAAATGAGGTCATGAACCCCCACTATGGCAACCTGAGTCAGATTAGTATGCACGAGAGCTAAAGCTTTTTCATTTTTCGGTCAAGCATCACCTTAGTAGGCTGCACATCTATTTCTTTACTAGGTACCCATTGATCAATTAGCCGACACCACAGTTTCCTGTGGGTCAAAACACTCTCATTGTCACTCTATCCTTGGGGCTTAATTTTGTAATTGCACTCACTTATCTCTGACAATTAAGTTATGCCACCAGGCTCTACAACTCCTGGATCCCATTATTCCCGCTGAAACTTGTGAGCCCAATTTTACTGCAACATCTCCCATTGTCATCATGATCCTACATAGCACATCCATCACAGAACTTTCCATGAACTCCCTTCTCTTGGCCAGGAATGTTCTAGCATACAAATGTCTTTGACTATAGGGTGCTCTTGAATCTAGTTTTAAACTACCTAATTTAACAGATTGTTAAAGCTATTACCAGCTGTTTATGTCAATACATTCAATATCAAATCATAGGTGCATGCCCACTCATTGACAAATTTGTTCTGATTCATCATATATTATGATCTGTCACTTGATCTATTACTCTTAGAATCAATTCCTATAATCTGTAGACTTCTGTTTATAAATGTCAGCAAGACACTGCAAACCCAGCAGGTATAGACCTGGTAAAGGTGGCTGCAAATCCTTTGCTATATACGTTAGTTTGCTAGGGCTGCCATAAAAAGTTTCACAGACTAGGTAGTTTAGACAACAGAAATGTATTTCTTTGGAGTTCTTGAGGTTGGAACCACAAGATCACAGTGTAGACAGGATTGATTTCTTATAAGGTCTCTCTTTGGCTTGTAGATGATCATCTTCTCCCTGTGTCTTCACTCAGTCTTCTTTCTATGCTTGTCTGTGTCCTAATCTCTTTTTCTTGTAAGGACATCAGTCATATTGGATTACAGCCCACACTAGTGACTTCATTTAACCTTAATTACCTCTTTAATGACCCTATCTTCAAATACAGTCATAATCTGTGATACTAGGGATTAGGACTTCAACATATAAATTTGGGAGAGACACACTTCAGCCCATGATACTATTCTTCCCATAAATAAGGAAAATGGTCATTCCTTCCCTTGAATGTTGGTTGACCCTGTCATCTGTTTCAGACATCAGAAAGTGGTGAAAGTAATATTATACAACTTCCAAGGATAGATCTTTAAGAAATATGCAGCTTCTTCCTTCACCTTGGACCACTCCCTCCTCAAAGCCACTTACCACGTTAGAAGACCCACTACTGCTAAAGAGAGTGGTCATGTGGAGGAAGGCCCCGATCTGTCTTGAATGTTCCACATTTATCTAAGCTCCCAGAAAAACTGCCCAGTTGAGCCCCAACTAACCTATAGGATCATGAGAGATAATATATTATGCTTATTTCAAGCTACTAAGTTTCAGGATGGATTGTCACCCACCTTAAACTAAACTAACACAATAGGCTAGCTCCTTTTGGAGCAGATCTTCTACTTCTCTGTCTGGCTGAACAGGATTCTGATGTCATTAGGAGCTTGGAGGCAATGAGATAGTGGAGGTAAGTCCTGAGAATTCAGCAGTTGCCTTGGTGAAGTTAATGAGAGGAACTCATGCATGAGAAGTCTTCCCCTCAGACAGGGACAGTAAGAAGTATTCAAGGGGAGTTCTCAGTTTGCAACTATGTTCATCCCAAATCCCTACCCCATGTTTCAGGGTCTCTCTCTCTATCCTCCAGTCTTTTGCTTTACCATATGAAACATAGCAGCTGTTGGCTCTGCAACTCCACAGCTCTTACAATCAAGCCCTGAGCTTGAACCTCAGCAGCTATTACTGGGCATAAAAGACTCATTCAAAAAATGACTGTAAGGCTTTCTGATTTTACCTCTGTGCCCTCTCAAGGACATTCAAGTCTTACAATTTGTCATTTGTCCTTTTCTCTGTATATATTCTTTGGTGCCACCAGTTGCAACCTGCCCACATGACATCTCTGAAATCCCTATTGTTGCCATAGTGACTGAGTATCTCAATCCTTTGCTCTCTCAAGGTCTTGGCGTCCACCAGCACTCTCCCATGCTACCACCAGCAATAACTTAAGTAATTGACACCAACACATGCTACAGATTACCAGTGTCTCATTTTTCCCAGCAAGGAGGCTATCAGAGCAATCATCCAATCCCTGAATCCTATTTAACTAGTTCTGATACAATCACTGCATAAACCAGGGTTCTGGCTGATAGTTTAAGGAAGGAACTATTGACAAATGCATGGACCGAGGTAAGGAGCAACAGCAAAGGAGAGTGAAGCACCTGGGGCCATCCACAGCAGGACGCTATAACCACTACTAGGTCTAGAAGGGACAAGGGATGGGAATAGTTACCAGAACTGGCCAAGAGCTGAAGCTGAAGGAGAGTTCTGACCTGTGACTTTCAAGCAAAAAGCATAAACCCTCAGAAGACTGGTGGGTAAGAATCCACGGAAAATAATGGATTTCTTTCTCTCCAACCTGCCTGTCTCCTGCCAGCTTTTCCCATTGGCCAAAATCATCAGGAAGCCAGGAGGCAAGGTATCCAGGTGGATGCTGTTAAGAGAAGTCAGCCTCTGGGCTCAGAGCAGTGGAGAAGTTTGGGGAGCGAATCTGGAGAGGCACACAAAAATGCCCCGCATCATGACCCAGATCCAAGTCTTCTTGTTTTCCACCTGGATGTTCTCCACACAAAATCTAAACTGATCATCACTTCATTCTGATTGAGGCCCTAATTAGGACCTGTTTCCTGTTTTCTCTGCAGGTTCTGAATCTCACCAGAACAAAGATGTAACATCCTCAGTGCGGGTCACTGACTGTGGACAAGGCTCTAAGCTTTGCTTTTGTTGTTCTTACTGTATTTTTCCCTTATATTCATTCATTTATCTTTTTAAAAAATTTCCATTCCCAACTCCCTCTGCCCACCCTCCTGAACAGCCATCTGATGCATTTGTTAACTTTTCTCGAATTTACATATCTTTGCAAGTATGCAATTTTGTTTTAGGAGCATTGGTGTCTTGAACTTACAGCAATGGTATTGCACTAGAGGGTTCTTTCTGTTCCTTACCATTTAAACTCAGCAGTATATTTTAAGAACCATTCTTGTTGCTGTGTATACAACTAGTTGGCTATTTCTAACTACTGCTAGCCAATATTCTATAGTTGGTATCCAGTCATTTCACTGAGCCATTCTCTCCAGTGGTGAATGTCTAGGTGGCTTCCATCTCCCAGATGCTGCAAACATCTCTCAGATGAACACGCTCTATGTGTGTCTTCAGAGACCAGTGTGAGAATTACTCAGAACCATATATTCAGGGTTGGTCTTCTGGATCAGAAGGACTCTTGCTTTGAATACCCTTAACATGGGATCTAGTTCTCTTTTTAAATGTAGCTCAATTGTTTAGGATACTTTCATCCAACCAAGATTTTTTCGTTATCAACTCTGTTTCAGCATTGTCTACACCGGTCCTTTCGCCCTGGTGAGGCTGGTGTTCCTATACTCATTTCACAGGTGTGATAACTGAGGCACAGAGAGCACCCAGATGGAAGGGCTGATGAGCACGAGAGCTGTGCCTTCTGATTCCAAGTCTCATGGGTCTGTTTACAATGCCCTGCTCTGAAGGCTCTATAGATGGCTTGGGATGCCTCTGCTAAAGATAAACCAACCAAAACAACGGTTGACTGTATTAGAAAGCCAGGGTGTCTCACTGTGTTTCAACATGTTCTCCAAAATAAACTGAGTGTCTCGGACCTCTTGCCCTCACTGAATGGCTGTAACTAGGCTACCAGCCACTGGTCACACTTGTGATTTCACTGCTGCCTTTCTAAACCATGTTTTTGAAAGTTAAACGTATTTGGTGGTAAGGAAAAGGTTCCCCACGTAAAAGTAGGCTTAGGAAAGCATTTCCCTTCTCTCGGAAAGCATGGTCCTAGATCAAATTATCAATCATAATCGTTAATAGTTACAAATTGAGCTTTTTAGCCTACACTGGTCACTGTAAGGCTGAGTGCTCACAAATACATTATCCTTTGCCATGTGACTCGCCCCTACTGTCCTTAAGATTCAGATTATATGTTGGACAGGGTGTAGAGAAAAGGGAACCCTCCTACACTGTTGGTAAGAATGAAGTTTGGTGTAGCCATTATCAAAAACAGTATGGAGATTCTTTAAAAAACTAAAAATAAACTTACCATATGATCCAGCAATCCCACTCCTGGGCATATAACCTAATTTGAAAAGATACATGCACCCCAATGTTCATAGCAGCACTATTTACAATAGCAAAACATGAAAACAACCTAAATGTCCATCGACAGAGGACTGAATAAAAAAGCCGTGGTATATTTGTACAATGGAATACTACTCAGCCATAAAAAATAATAAAATAATGTCACTTGCAGCAACATGGATGGACCTGAAGATCATCAGTCTAAGTGAAGTTAAGTCAGACAGAGAAAGAAAAATACCATATGATATCCCTCATATGTGGAATCTAAAAAAAGAAAAAAGAAGACTCTAATGAACTTATCTACAAAACAGAAACAGACTCACAGAAATAGTAAACAATCTTATGATTAGCGGAGGAAAAAGGGGTGGGAACGGATAAATTGGGAGTTCAAGATTTGCAAACATTAATTAGTATATATAAAATAGGTAAACAACAAGTTTATACTGTACAGCACAGGGAACTATATTCAATGTCCTATAGTAACCTATAATGAAAAAGAATATGAAAATTAATATATGTGTGGATATGTGTGACAGAAACATTACGATGTACACCAGAAACTGACACATTGTACACTGACTGTACTTCACTTTAAAAAAGAGAAGTATCAGATTATGAACACGAAGTTCAATGTCTCACCTGGTCCTAGTACATCCTGTGCCTCTTTGTTCTCCACTGCCACCCTCATCTGGGTGTGCAAGCTTTCAATGAAAACAGTTCCCTGGTTCTTACTTGGTTCTTTCTCCTTCTGTGTGCAGTCCTTCCCAGAAGAGAGGAGATCACTTAGCATAGTGGAAACCCACACTGAACCCCTGATACTTGAAACCACACACAGATGTCATTTGCATGTCAGAGATAAGGTAGCAGTTTGGGAGATTTTCAGTTACATTTCCAAGTCACCTGAGTAGTAGAGAGGAGTGTCCCACAGTCCTGTGCTCCCTTCAATGTATATGCATTAATGTTGATCTGTTGAGAAACATAAGCAATCGGTTTCTATCTAAAAGACCAAATCATAATACCTGGCACCACAGTTGGGAAATATTGGTACAGAGACTGTTGACTGCTAGATTATAACCCTGATGCTTGCTTATAAATAAATTTTACCCATGCTATAGTTCTTTGGGATCCTCTCCTAGCTTTCCTTATTAAACCCAGTGAGCCACCCGTGATACTTCAAGTCTTCACTGTCTCAGCAGTAGGGGGACCTGAGATCAGTTTCAAGCCCCTCAGTCTGCAGAGGACACAGTGGGGGAAGCTCAGGTCTGGGGCCCAGAACCCTCTCTCACACACTTTTGCCCTCCTGGTACACCCAGTTTCTTTTCAGAACCTCAAGATGCTTCCATTCTTCTCCCTCACCCTTTATAAGTCAACCAGCTCCCAGGTAGGCATCAGGGATTTTTGTCTAATCTTAGACAAGGTGTGGGGCAGTTAGAGATTATCTTTTCAAAAGGCCCTGAAGGGAGGATGCTGTCACCAACACTCGGACAGAGAGACCCTACCCTGCTTTGCCTGGAGAACATCTCCTTTCTCCGTTGCCCCTCGTGCTGCTCCCTCTTTGGGGAAATGCCATCCTGGCTCTGGTCTGAAATCACCTTCCTGTACCTCCTTTGCTTTGTGCAACTCAGCTCCATGGGCCACCCTCCTGACCACTACTGGAGCATAGTCACCGTGCCTCGACTTCTCCAGATAAGCAGCCCCACCCTCTTTGTGCACCTTTTGTAAATAAACTTAGGTCAAAGAGTTTTCTCTCTGGAGAGTATTTCCATTTTTACCCTTAAACCTTCTTGTGGAATAGGGAATCCTATCCCTAAATAGCACGTCAGGAGTTTGTAAATGCGTTGAAGATGCTTTTGGGGGCTAAGAGTGCCTTTCATGGTCACTCAGAGGAGCCCAGGTAAACAGTCTTGTGTCCCTCTTACCCTCTGTGTGCTGTGGGCTCCAGAGTGACAGTTACACAATGACTATAAGATGGGAAGAGCCCCCACACTGTACCCCCAACACACACACACATACACAGCACACAACAGGAAGATCTCTGGGGTTTGCTCTGGGCAGGTGGCTGAGATCTCTGCCTGGACTACATTAAAGGACAATAAAGGCTACAATGCCAAGGAAGCCAGTCCAGGCTAAGCCTTCCTGCAAGGAGGAGAGACACGCAGAAATAAAAGGGGTGGGAGACTGACAGGTGGAAGATCTGAGCTCTGTGGGATGCTGGATCACCTGACCACACTGGGAGCTGCTGCTTCTGCCAGAGAATCCGTGCTTCATTAGCCAGAGCCAGGTTGAGTCAAGAAAGTTAATTGAAGTCTGTGGCCCCGTGATTTCAGAAAGGACCTCGATTGCCACAGGTTGTAGTCACAGACAAGACACATCCTGGTAGCACAGCCTGTGCCTCCCCTTTCTCCAGCTGGCTAGAGGAGCCCAGTATCATCTCTTAAAGGAGCAGAACTTGATTTGCTTGGAAACGTCCATCCTGGGTCTTTGCAAGACAAAGAGAAATTAACAAGAAATAATTTCCTCTGGGGTGTGTGTGTGTGTGTGTGGTGTGTCTGTGTTAGCATGCGTATACATGATTGAGCGAATCATCTAAGGAAGCATGTGATTTGCAGAGAACATTGGCTGGAGAAGCTCAAGCATTTGACTTGGGGTCAAGGATGGCTGCCCGTTATTCTGTTTAGGGCTGATCAGGCCTTTCCAGATTGGCTATTTCAGGACCCCAAGGCCATAGTTAAACTTTGCAGGTGTGGTTTCATTTATTTTTTAAAAAAATCAGTTCTTTGGGGAAAAAATGCACCTATGAATTTATGCCTGGCTCTGGTCTGAAATCTATCTATCTATCTATCTATCTATCTATCTATCTATCTATCTATCTATCTATCTATCATGTCATATCACATCCTTCTAGAAGAAGACTGAAGATAAATATCAAAAATATCATAGTAAAGTTTTCAACTCATAGTGTCAGTAGCAGAAATGCCACCTCTTCCTCCCCACACCACCAGCTTGCCTCTAACAAGCCCATTCAACCATCATTACTATTCTGTGAGGGTCCCTGTTAACTGGCTTAACAGAATCCAGTTTTCAGTGCCTGGCACCTTTTTGCACTGGCTCTAGACTGGAGCTGGAGCTCCCTGGAAGATCTTTTATAAAACTGTGTGTAGAATCTCCAGATGAACACAAAGTTTCACAGAATGAATCTCCCAGCTGACGGCAACTATCACATGCCTTTCCCTCCTCTGGAGCCCACTGGGATTCCCAATAGAAAATAGACCGCTGCCCCAGCCTGCACCATCCCTCACCAACTTGCAGTCTTAGAACTAGCCCCCATCTCACCCCTATACCTGCTGGGCCCATTTTCAGGAGGCTTCAGAGAAGTCAAAAATAGCTCCTCATCAGAAAAAGCTTGGGCCCCCTGCTTTCACATGAAAACCTTTGAGAATGGCCTTTTCAGCTTCAAAGCCACCATGGTGGGCAAAGCTTCAAAGACAGGGCAGTGTTAGCTTTTGATGGTCTGGTGTCTTTAAAGCAGTGGTCTTAACCTTTTTCTAGGTCATAGACCTCTCTGGAAACCTAACGAAAGCTATTGGAGCCACAGGTCATAGAAATACACAAGATTAATGGAAAAGTTACCTGCAGTTGCAATGGGCTGGTGGACACCCTAAATACTAACCATAGACCCCAGAATAAGAATTCCTACTCTAATATCATAGGATGGATACATCAAGATGTCTTTTCCAAGTCTTCTCTAAAGGACCCCCAAAGGGCACTGATTCCTCTGATCTTGTGTCTCAATACTTTTATTTTTCCCTATTTCTCAGGGCTGTGTCCATCTGTTCATCCTGGGTTGACATTCAGTAAGTACATATGATTTGGGTTGTACTGTTATAATTAGCATCCATTCTGACCGGTAGGTGCCCATGTCTCATAGGTTTGCTTTAAATCTTACCCCTGCATTCATCATTCATCCATCCATCTATAGATTCTTCCATCCAACTATTCATTCATTCCAGTCGGTCATTTTTCTTAGAACCCTCCATGTTCCAAGAACTGTTGTAGGCATGTAGAAAGCAGGAGGGAACAGACATCGATTCCCTGCCTTCATGTCATTTATAGTTGAGTAAAGAATTGGACAAATAAATAGAAATTACAATGTAATGGGATAAATGCTCTGGAGGAGGAGAACAGGACACTTTGACAGCATGTAGAGGGGATTTTCATCCAGATTGAGGAGCAGGGGTAAGGAGGGCTTTCTGAAGAAAAACTGTGTATGTCTGAGGATAAAAGATAAGTAAAAGTTACCCAAACATAGTGCAGGTGGAAGAGCAGCTGAAAGAATGTACAACTGTCCAGAGGTTTGAGCCTTATCCTGAAGGCAACAACGAGTGACTGCAGGGTTGTAAGCCAGATAACAATGGTGGGATTGGAGTTTTCCAAAGATCGCTCCAGTGCTCCAGAGGAGAGAGCTGACTGGAGAAATCAAATCTAAAGGCAGGAAGCCAGTTACAAAGCTGTTGCTACAAATGGTGGCCTGGCCTTGATAATGGCAGGAGGGTTGGAAGAAAGGGACATAGTCCCTCTGTATCCCTTTCTGTTGATGAGATACAGAGGGCAGAAATGATAAAATTGGGTGACTGGTTGAGTTAGTGGGTAGGGCTGAGAGAGGAGGACTAGGCAAGAATGATGCTCTGGTTTCTGGTACAGGCAACCAGATAGCTGGGCACACTCGTGACAGGAATAATGAAAAAGAATCCAAATTGGCAAGGAGACAAGATAATAAGATAAATTCAGCCTTGGGCATGTCAAGTTTGAGTTGCCCACAAGACATCGACCAGAGACATCTAGTAGCCAATTGGGTTTTTTTTTTTTTTTTGAGGTGATATTCCATGTGTTTTTTAAAATTGAATTATAGTTGATTTACGATGTTGTGTTAATTTCTGATGTACAGCAAAGTGATTCAGATAGAATATATATATATTTTCCCTTTTCTATTCTTTTTCATTATAGGCTGTTACCAGGTATTGAATATAATTCTCTGTGCTATACAGGAGAATCATGTTGCTTATCTATTTTGCATATAATAGTTAGTATCTGCAAATCCCAAGCTCCCAATTTATCCCTTGGCCCCTCCTTTCCCCCTGGAAATCATGTTTGTTTTCTGTCTGTGAGTCTGTCTCTGTTTTGTGAATAAGTTCATTTGTGTCCTTTTATAAGATTCCACATATAAGTGACATCATATGGTATTTTTCTTTCTCTTTCTGGCTTCCTTCACTTAGTATGACAATCTCCAGGTCCATCCATGTTGCTGCAAATGGCATTATTTCATTCTTTTTTATGGCTGAGTAGTACATATACCACATCTTCTTTATCCACTCATCTGCCGATGAACAGTTAGGTTATTTCCATGTCTTGGCTCTTGTAGATGGTGTGGCTATGTACGCTTGAGGTGCATGTATCTTTTCAAATTGGAGTTTCCTCCAGATACATGCCCAGGAGTGAGATTGCTGGATCATAGGGAAAGTTTATTTTCAGTTTTTTAAGGAATATCCTTACTGTTTCCCATAATGGTTGCACCTTAATTGGGTTTAAAATGCAAGAAGGATGCAGCCTGGCAGTACAGATCTGGAGTCACTAGTACTCATATGGTCCTTAAATCCCGGAGTGGAGTGTGCAGAGAGTAGACTTTCAACAGGGAAGTGTTACAACTCAGGGGCCACTTTGGAGATGTGCGCAGGCATTTTTTAGTTGTCACTATGACAACAGAGAACACCAGCTGACTTTTACTGGGTTGGGGCCAGACATGGTAGATGTCCTGCAATGTCAGAGACATTCTTGCACAAAGAATCCTTTACCCTGCATGTCTCTCTCACTGTTCATAACATCTGGAGATTAGACTCTATCTCCAAATAAATACAAAACAGTTTTTACATTGCTCTCATATACATTGAATTTTATGCACATTGAATTTAATATGCATTGAATTTTCCAGAAATGTAGCTATAGGTTAAGGCGAGGGAAGATATTTCTGTAAAGATGACTCCCATATTTGCATTTCCAGTCCAGGCTTCTCTCCTGAAATCCTATCCAGTCTATCCATCTGCATGCTCAATCTCCACTTGGAAGTCTAACAAGTTGATCAAACCTAAATTGTACAATACTGGGCTGCAAACCTCTTCCCTCCCACAGCACCTGCTCTGCTCCGCTTTGCCCATCTCCATGGATAGGGATTTCAAGTTGCTTCCCCAAAACCTTCAAGTCATTCTTGACTTCTCTTTCTTCCTCATACATATCCAGTTCACCAGGAAATCCTGGTGGTTCTATCACTGAAATATCTCCAGAATCTGACTGCACATCCCCATCTCTACACCACTATCATCTCTCTCTCTCGCCAACTTTATTGCAATTGTACCTAAATGCCTTCCCACTTTTATTCTCGCTCTTCTACGGTTTATGATCAACAGCAGTCAGAGTGATCCTACTAAAGCTCAGATCACATCATTCCTCTGGTCAAAACCCTCCAGCCTCCCCATTGTGCTAAGAGAAAAAGCAAAAGTCCTGATAATAATCTCCAAGGCCCTTCAAAATTCCTCCCCTGAGCCCCAGTTACCTCTTTCACCTCATCTCCTTTACTCACCCCTCACTTGCTCCTTCCAGCCTCAGTGGCCTCCTTACTCTTCCTTAACACAAACATGCCAAGCACAATCTTGAATTCCAGCCTTGGTGTTGGCTATTCCCTCTGCCTGAAACACTATTCTCTCTCAATTACCCAAATGGCTTAACTCCCACATCTTCAAGTTTTGGCTCAGATCTCAACTTCATAAAGCCTACTCCGACCACCATTTTTCACATGGCTATTCCCTTCCACCCAGCATCTCTCATCCCCTGTATCATTGTCCCCATAGTTTTCCTCACCTGCTAACATAGTTCAGCCACCTCTTAGTATTCACAAAGCAGTGGTTCTGGGACCCCCTCCCCCAGATATCAAAATCTGAGGATGCTCAAGTCCCTTATTTAAAATGGTGTAGTGTTTTCATTTAACCTACACATCCTCCTGTATATTTTAAATCATCTCCAGATTACTTATAATAACTAGTACAATGTAAATGCTATGGAAATAATTGCCAGCATGCAGGAAATTCAAGTTTTGCTTTTTGGAACTGTCTGGATTTTTTAAAAAATCTTTTTAATCTGTGGTTGGTTGAATCCATAGGTGTTGAACCCATGGACGTGGAGGGCCAGCTGTACATCCTTTATTTATTATTCAAGTTTATATTTTGTGGTCTGTCCACCCTATTATATATGCTTCATGAGCAATAACCTTTGTTTTGTTCACTTCTATTTCCCAAGTGTCTAGAATAAAACTTGACAAATAATTAGTGCTCGGTAAATATTTATTGAATAAATAAGTGAAAGAACGGTGGTCAAATTAGCTCTTAGGTCATCATGCATTCCTCCCAAACTACTAATTATGGTTTAAATTCCACGAGAGGTTTTTCTTTTTGATATTCGACATTTTTGCATTCAGATTCAAAAGCCGAAAACAAAAATTTACTTTGTCTTTCAGAACAATCACCGCAGCAAACAGTAACAATGACAGAAGCTTGGTTTTTCGAGATTGCTATCTCTTCTAGGTGTTCGGATCCACTCAAAACCTTTACTAGGTCCTTGGCTTTAGGCAACAAATGTGGTAAGATTGGCACGTGAGGCTGAAGAGGTACAATGCAAATGGAGGATATCAGGGTGAAGTACTCTCAACTGTTATTTCAAAATATTCAAAACATTACCCTCTACATAACTTTGGGCAGCTCTGATCTTTGGAACATTCTCTGGTAATGCCACAGTCTTCCTCATTCGACCTTGATTCTGCTTTCTAGAAGAAAAAACGACAAGACCTCACCTTGTTCCACATGGAAATCTTTCAGAAGTTTGAAGACAAAGGTGAAGCCCTCAGCCTTGGTGTTCTCTCTCACTGTTCTGTCTCCTCACCTTCTCATTTAAACGTCTCCTGGTCCTTTATCCCTTCCTCTTGTACCATGAGTTTAAGACCTTTCGAGGTCCTCAAGTATCCTCTGCATGGACTCCAATCTGCCTCTGTCCTTCTTACAACACAAGCCGGAGGAGTGGACACAGCATCCTGGATGTAGTGGGGCAGGTGCACGGCTGGACAGGAGCAGAACTCCCACCGCGTCTCAGTTATTTACTTGTGCAAGCATTCACATTTGTCCAAAGGTGAGAATGTTATCCTAAAGGCAGTGAAGGGTAACTGCTCCTGTTTTAAGCAGGAGAATAGTAATTAGAACTGGGTTCCTCTAAGATCACTCCAGCTCTCCAGAGAACTGGGAGGAACGGGAGGAATCAAGACTAAAGGCAGGAAACCAGGTGAAGCTGTCACCACGTCCCAGACGGTGGCAGGTTCATTTGGAACCTCTGGCCTCTAAATTCTTTAAACGTATGCTCTGTGAGGCTGGATTACCTCTGTCTTACGCTTTTGGAGTTGGATTTCAGCTTCCTTTAGTCAGGAGTTGGGAGACAAGGGTCCTCATTTTTAACTTAGTCCTTTAGTGATTCATTTGTAAGAAGGCAAAATGCAACCTCTTTGTGCTCCTATAACATGCTTTTAAGATTCCACTTGGCATCACTTTCCTGTGTATTCAGGTTAGTTATTTACATTCCCCGACCTCTACCCAAGAACCTGAGAGTCCTTTGAAGAGAGACTCCGGGCCTTTTTCGTTTTATACCCTCCACAGCACGTAGCTTGTACGTAGCTAACCTTGTTGAATTGGTTGAATTAAGCTGAGGTGAATGGGGCTGAATTAAAAGCTGCTGTTAAAATGCAAATATGCTATCTGGGCTCCAAAAGACATTAAATTTCCCATTAAAACCTTGGCACTGAGTAATTTATTGAATCGTTTAATAACCACCCAGTAGGCAGTGAAGGCTGAAACATGGGAAAGTATGGTTTAGACCTGAGGGATCTTCTTAAGAGAGGGTTGTGTTAGAGCAGGCAGATAGCTAGATATGAGAAGAGAAAGGGGGATGCAGGCCAAGTGCAGGAAACCATACAACATGTAAACCACAGGGCTCCCTGAGCAGACAAAGAAAAGCAGGAACTTCTGGGCTGATAAGCGATCACATATTTTGGGGTGACAAGTAGCCTGGAGGCCAACAAAGAAAGATGAGGAGAGGCAGGAACCTCCTGTGCCCAAATCTAACCTCTTGCTCATTATGGCCTCATTTCAATAAAATTAGCCTTGCAGATTAGAAGCACCCGTCACGCACATGACACTTCCGATCCAGAGTAAATAAGGACAAATAAACCACTCTCCCTCAGGAAGGGTGGAGTTGGGATGAAAATCAGGGAACACGACCCCAAAACCTTCCCTCCCCAGTGAATATTCTGCTCATTCATTTTTACACCCTATGTAACCAGCTTTCCAAAGAAACTCAGGGCAGCTGCTCACCTGAGCCGGCCTGCTCTCCCACTGAGAGTGTACTATCTGTCCCACACTTTACTTTCTTAGCCTCCATGTCTCATCTCTGAATTCCTTCTGCAGTGAGACAAGAGCCTAATCACTGGCACCAGCTGTGGGGTGCAGAAATGAGACACGAGCCTAGCCTGGCTGAAGGGTACGTGGTTTGGCTCTGCATACAATAAAGGGAAAATGGACTTTGAAGCCAGAATAAACTGATTTCTAGTTCCAGTGCTGCTGCTGACTCGCTCTGTGACCTTGGAAAAGCTAATCAACCCCTCTGGACCACAATCTTGTACAGTCGAAGGGCGAAGACTGGTCCAACTTAATCATCTTCCACGTCTGAAGGTTACACACATTGCCACAAGTAGCAGATGTTCCCCAGACGTGTCATAGACGGGTGCCGGGCACACAGTGGGCATGCAAAGAGTGGTCTGACCTTGGGGCATTAGTCTGACATGGGTGTGAAAGCCAGCACCACCACTTCCCACCCCAAGCTCTAGTGAAGTGCTTTGGCTTCCAGTGCCTTGTGTTTTCAACCTAGGAAATGAGATGCCTTCCCATTGCCTGCCTCTCAGTTTATCACAAAGATTAAATGAGAAAGTATATAAAGCATCTTGCACATAGTCATTCAGTAAGCATCCTTGTCTCCTCTCCTGGTGCTTACACACCCAAGGCCATTGCCACACATTTCTGGCCAGAAAAGAAATTGCTTAGCATCTGGCTTTATCTGAAACGTTTTCCTTCCAAATGAATTTCTGACTGAATAAGACATGAATTGTTTTAGGTGGACTTTCCCTAACTCTCTGTGTGTGAACTTGGACTGAGGTTTTATGCACTCAGGTGCCTTCATGCGCTTTCTCCTAAAGAAAGAGACCAAAACGTGCATATGTTCACTCACCCTCTCAGAGCAATAGCAGTAAATAACCAACAGGCTGCTGGAACAAAGCTCCAGCCCCTCTGTGGCTATGAATTTCTAGCGGCCCTTGGATAAACGGGCACGTGGCCCCCATTGGAGCGGAGAGTTTACAGCTCACAGGTGCAAGAGTGATTTTTCAATTAGGGATAATATTGTTCTTCATAATGTTTTTCTGGAGCCTTGCAGGAGGATGGGCTCAGGCCAGGTGGGAACTCAGCACAATGGTTAGAGTTTAGCTGTCTAAGATGTGTTTTCCCCCTGCCAAAATAAATAAATAAATAAATAAAATTTAAAAAAGCTTCTGATCTCATAGTTTTGCAGTGTATAAGTCCATGGTGGTGATTTGCTCCACTTAAATTAATGGGCAGACTCAGTGGTAATCTTTTAAAGATTCCTGCAACTGTCTGGACGTATTCACAAGTCTGTTTCTTTCTAATCAGGCAGAATTGTCCTTTTGGCTCAATGTCCAAATCTAGTGGATTTTCTTTTAATATCTCTTCTACCCGCTTTATCCTGTTCAGGGAAGCCCTTGCTTCTACTGGTTGGGATGAACAGACAAGGTAGTAAAGCTTGTGTTCGACCTTAAATGAAGGAGTCGGGATGAATACAGGGGAGGCAGCCAGGCATTCCAGGTTGGGAGAACCATGGAGCATGTGCCTAGCTTGGAGAGAGGGCAATGAAGAAACCAATGCATGTGGAGAGGAGAGCTGGTCTGGATGCAGAGGAAGATGAAGTTGGAAACAGGCTGGGATCAAGGTGATGAAGAACTTGGTTACCTTATCAATGTATTTTTTTTTTACCTTATTACAGAACCTGTGGGGAACCACTGTAGGTTTGAGGAAAGAGGAATTTTGCCATCAGTCTGTTGTCCGGGCAAAGGACAGACTGCAGCAGAGACTAGAAGCAGTGATACTAGTTAGGCTTGTTCTAGTGTCTTACTTGGGAAGACAAAGGGAATGTTACTCAACTCAACGTGTTTTGAGCCCAACGGTGTAACAGGCATGGCCGTAAAGGCTGTGGAGAGCCAAGATGTGACTAATATTGAATATTGCATTGCCTTCTCCCAGTCCTCCAGATTTAAGCTGGCCATCGTCCTCCTCAATGCACTTACTACACAGTTGGGGGCCATGTCTCTGAGCCAGCCAGGAACCTGCCACTGACTTGCAACCTTTGCAGCTACATTAGTTCATACCCGTAAATCTGGCCAACATCCCCAAAGAGGAAAACACTTTGTCCTACCAGCATTTCCCATTCCCTCGAATGCTCAGGTGCCCTTTCTCCTTGCATATCTGAAATTGCTTCCTATAGCTTTCCAGTGCAAAGACTCACTTACAAAAAAAGTGAGCTGTTGCCAACTTCCTCCCCCACAGTAGAAGGTCATATATTTAAGACACACTGATTGAAAAGGTGCCTAATGGCTAAAATCTATGATGAATTTAGAGATGTCGTTGAATGAATTTCTGCTTTGTTAATGAAAATAGAACTTTGCGTGTGCAGTGGTGACTCCACACGTTTAATAAAAAGGTGAATTTGTGAGACACTATATCTATCTATATAGATAATTCTGGAACATTTGTGGATTTGAGAACCCTGAACAATTACCCCATCATTTCTGGGAGATGTCTGACCTCTAGTTTAAAACATTTGGTGTTCTGGACAACCCTCTGGGGAATTTAAAATGAGGAAACCAAAACAAGGACATAATAAGAAAAACAGATCCATCAAAGAGAGAAGTCCGTGTCAAGCAAATGTGTATTCAAACCCTATCCCCATACTAGATAGATTTGGGAGTTCTTCCTTTTTTGTTTTTCCTTCTGCCCCAGGGACCCTTAGCCCCACTGCTGAACTGAAGCCAACCTGTGCTGTTTTATTTTCGACCCTTTCCGTGCCCACATGCACCACTAGACACAAGGTTCTGGCCTGGACTGTGCAGAGGTGATTTGTCATTTTACAAAACAAATCCAGTTTGGGTGAGCAGAGAGCCAAGTGATAAATAATCTCAAACCAGAAAGCTACTGTGGAAGTTTTGGAGCAAAAGAGAAAAACAAAAACAAACCCCAAGAAAACATAAAGGCTCAGGATGATTTATTTCATAATTTAAAAATCAAAATCGCCTTCGGGTGGTCGGACTTGTTTGCTCAGTTTTACCCTAGGGTGAGTCATAATAGCAAAGTTATACACCCTTGGAAAAACAGGGGTTTTCTAGTGGGAACACTGAGGTGTCATTAAGCCCAGAACTGTGTGTAATGGTACCAGAATCAAATGTCATTTGAAATGGAGACCAGCAGGCAGAAAGCCTCGGGGACAGTGTTGTGTTCCTCCAGACCAAGCCTAGTCCTCGCAGTCCCATCCAGGAGATGGCAGGGAAATAATTGTGTGGAGCAGAAAATCACTTTGGCTTTAGGGCCAAGAGAGATGTGGGGAAGGCTTATAAATTCAGAGCTGGTGGATAGCAGGTCAAGGGGACAGGATGATAGTAATGACATGGGGTAGATTGAATTCTGTCTGCAATAGGGACACATCTAGATACAGCCACCAATAATCGGGATCTGTATCAGTTATCTACTGTTACAGTAATGGAGCATAACAAACAGCTCCCACACCTCAAAGGCATACAGTAGAAAGCATGGATCTTTTCACCCAAGTCTGTGGGCCAGGCTTAGCTAATCTTAGCTGATCTCTGTTGTGTCTGTGGCCAGCTGCTGGGTCAGCTGAGGAATGGCTGATCTAGAACAGTTTCACTCGCCTGTCCAGCAGTCAGCTGGCTATCAGCTGAAGCAATAGAGGTGGAGTTAGAGGGAAGGCAAAAGTTTGTCTTGGTGCTTTTAGGGTCCCTGACTGGGTCTGAAAATTAAACTGACAAAGACAGACTAACAGGAGAAAAGCCTACAAATTTAGTTAAGTTTTACATGACATAGGACACTTCATAAGGAAATGAAAACCCAAAGAAGCAGGTAAACCTGAGTATTTTTATGCTAGGTTTGATAAAGGGTAGACTGTCAAAGAGAAATACTATCTGGCCAAGAGTATAAGGTAAGTGCAGTAAACTGAGGGAAACTTTATAAGATCTGTTTGTTCAGATGCTTCTCAGCATTCCTTTGTCTTCAGAGATAAGGGTGCTCCTTTCCTCTGGGCATAGGGAGGGGACCTCTTACAGTTTTAAGACTCAGGGGCAGGGAAAAGGTCAGAGTAATCTTGCTTCTGTCGTTTTTCTCAAACTCCCTCGGCCTAAAATATTCAATATGCCCAGGAGCCATATTTTGGGGTAGCGAGTCCTGAACCCAATCATCCAGCCACCATCCCATATATCTGCCACCATCCAGCAGGCTAGACTGCACTTGTTCGTGTGGTAACAGCAAAGTTCCAAGAAAAAAGAGCAGCACGAAAGGTCAGATTCATGGGGTGGGACAGGAGGAGAAGTCCCACCGCAAAGGGCACAGACACAGAGGGAAGTGGAGAACTGGGGACATCCCTATAACCATCTTCCACGAGGACAGCCCAGAGGGTTATACTGCAGTAGAGAGTTTATGAAGCCACAGAGAGCGGGTGAAGACCTGTTTGCTAGGGGATGGATTTCATCTCAGAAGATGGGGGAAATAGCTCAAGCTGTCCCACAATAAAACAGGCCTTAAGAGCCAACATTTTTACATCATAATAATCATTAACGTTAATTTAGTGCTTATTATGTGCATCAGACCATGTCCTGGGTGGCTCATGGTAATTAATCATCACAATAACACTGTGAACAGGCTTCTGTGACCTACCAAGCAAGCATGTTCTGCAGAAAGCCCCCCCCCCCCAGCGCCACTGGCTGAGGGAGCCCGCTGCTTGCCAAGTCCTAAGCCCAGGTGTGGAGCTGTGTCCACCCGGAGGAAGGAGAACATTTTTCTAATTCATATCTAGGTGACGTATAAAGTAGGCCTGCCTGCTTAGGAGGTTGGCAGTATACTGACTTTCATTTTGGAGCTATAAAAAATGAGGCCTAAAGGAGTTTGGGTGAATTTCCCAGGAATATACAGCCTGCGAGCAGAACAGAGGTTTGAACTCAGTTTGACTCCACAGCCCACGTCCTTGACCATAAAACTATCCCATTACACTAGATGCTTACAACAACCAGCTAGGAAGAGGGTGACATTCCCATTTTACAGATGAGATACCTGAAGTCAAAAATGTAGGAACATGCTAAAAAATTAAGGGACTCGGGTAACCGAATGGATCAGTAGAAGGATTTGTTCCAACATTCATCTAATTCCAAAGCCTATTTGCTTTTAAACGGTCTTTCTATCAATGGTCTAAGAAGTCCTTTATCACTGAAGGCATCCAAGATGATATTGGAAAACTATAAATATACATGTCAGGGGTGCTAGGAGACATTAAAGCATTAGCTAAAGAATTATACCTTAATGTTCTTTTACTTTTGAAATTCTATAAATAGGATTGGCAGAAATGGCTCTCTTGGCTGTACCATTCTTGACTTGATCAATCCTCAACGTTCAGAAGTAGGACCAAGGCAAGGAATTCCCTGAGATGGAAACAAGTATCCAAAGCTTAAAAAGGCACGGAGATCTGGTCAGGATGCTTATTTTATGTTTCATTGTCTACCCGCCACGCTAGGAGACTTTAGAAAGCTGCAAGGTCAGAGGTCTCACTGAGATACCATTAATTGCCTGTTACATACAATGGGCCCAGACAGACACTCTTCCTCTTGGCAAATATCCCCAAGCCTGCCAAACTGTGCTGATGCCACAGTTATGTCATACAGAGAATAATTTTAAGCAAAATGTTTAGCTCTGTGTGTTAGACTCTCCAGTGTAGCCCTGGAAGCCTCATGAAGAGAAGAGGGAAGCAGATGTTGAGACACCGAAGGCCAGGGTGTCCCAGAGGCACCCCAAAATCCTGTTTCCCTTTTCTGCCTCCATCGTTCTCAGGCTCTAATTCCATCCCTTGTTAGCAGCTGGCTTAGTGGCTTACGATTCCTTTGGAACTGGGTACCTGACTCATCCCACTGACACTAACTTGATGTGTTCCTCTGACCCTGCAGATTTCACTGGCCCTGCACCACCACCACCACAACAAACCTGCCTTGGCCCCCAACTTCTGTTGTGGGATAATCCTGGTTGGGTAGACCAGTTGCCCCAGAGCCCACTGTTCCTCCGAGAGTGACACTGAATTTGAGACCTAGCTCTACAGTGGATTCATTGCAGGACCTTGGGCGAGCTGCCTGAAACTATCTAAACCTCAATTTTCTCACCAGTAGGAAATATTATCTCCCGGGGAAGTGTTAAGAATTCGGTGAGATAAAGTATATAAAATTCTTAATACAGTGCTGGCAATTAGTAAGTGTTCCATGAATTTATATCTCCAGTCTGAGCCTCCCCCCTAATCTGCCCACATACACGTCCAATTATAGGCTTTCATAAATAACTATCCCCTTGGCTTCTCCAGTTGGATTCCTAATGGCTATTTGCAATGTAACATGTTCCAAACGGAACCAGTGATTTCCCACTGAAATCTGCTCCCCACGCAGCTTTCCCAATCTCAGTGGATGGTAACGCCAACTTTCCAGGGGCTCAGGCTAAAATCCTGATCCTCCTTCTTTCTCACACTCCACATCTGATCCATCAGGATGTCTCATTGGTTCTACCTCTAGCGTATCTCCAGAATCGGACCACCTCTCCCTGCCTTCGCTGCCCCGAGCTGACCTGGTCACCGCTATCTCTCACCTGGACTAAGGGACCTCTTCCTCACCTGTCCTTCTGCTTCCACCACTGGTGGCATGTGAGCGTCATCCTCTCTAGTTGTCAGTGAGATCACAGCCTTCCTCTGCTTAACATCCTCCAGCAACTTCCCATTTCACTCAGAATCAAAGTCAAAGTCCTGGCAATGGCCCACAAGGCCCAACCATTTCCTCTTGATCCCAGCCCTTCCTCTCCCTCTTCTCTCTCCTCTCCAACCCCAGGAGGTTCCTTGCAGTATATCAAAACACACCAGGCACACTGCTCCTAAGGACCTTTGCAAGGGCCATTCCCTCGCTTCAAGTAAGTTCCCCCCTGCCCCCAATACCTACGTGCCTCGTTCCTTCCTTCACGCTTTCCACCCCATGCTGCTTCCTAAAAGATACCCAATCTACCGCTCGATTTGCAGTTGCAACCCTCCCTCTCATCCTCAGCACTCTTGGTCTCTTTAACCCTGTTCCTTTGTTCCATTTTCTTTAGCATTTGTTACATTCTAACATATTATGTAATTTACTTACTTTGTGTGTTTATTATTTACTACCCCTGGGGCTAGAATATAAACTCCAGCAGGACAGGTTTCATCTGTCCTGTTCGCTGGTACATTCCAAGTGTCTGACACAAGTGTTCTGCACACAATAGGTGTATCACCAATACTTGTTAAAGGAACGAATTGACTAATGGTCGTTCTCAGCGTTACTGTGTTTTGAGACTTTTAAAACCAGGAAGCGTGTCATTCTTGTCTGCACAGGGTCCAGCATTGCTGAGATGCTCAGGGTAGGTTTTCAGAATGAATGAAACCAAGAAGCGTTCCTTTCCTCGAGAAAGGAAGATGCACAACACTGAGCTCATATTGGCTTCTCTGAAAGGACAGAGAGCAAAATCGCCTCTGACATGTAATTTAAAAGTTGAGATGCCTGGATATAAAGTCTTATTCAAGTAAATGGGATCAAACATCAGGGCATTTCCACTCTACTAAATGGCTAGTCTAGGTTTAATATGGTCTCGTGTTCCCTCTGAGGTGTCTCGGCTGCTCCTCTGAGGGCGGAGTGAGGCGGGGTGGGGTGATGGGGGAGAAGAAGATGAATTTGGCAGAATTGCCATCCGGAGGTGGATGGTCTTCCTTCAGCCATGTAATCCCAAGTCCTATTAGAGTCTTGTTTTAATATCTGCTCAGTGAGAGGACATCACCTCCCACCCCCCGTTTTCATTCTCAGCTCCTCCATCTATCCCAGACCTGGAAGACACTATCATCTTGTTATGAAACTCTCAGTCCCGCAGATTGTGGATTCCACCCGAGGCTGCTGGAATTCTCAGACCACTATGTCACAGTTAACACTGTATGTGAAGCAGTAGGAGGAACACTGGCTTCAGTCTGAATCTCCAGTCTCCCGATTGCCCACCATGTGACCCCAAGCAAGTTGTTTAACCTTGGTGAGGCTCTGTTTCCTCATCTGTAAAATGGGTATAATGAAAACCTACTGTTCATTATTTTTGTGGGATCTAGATGAAATAAATGTTCTTTCCCTATTAGACCCTGAGTTCTAGACAGAGATCATTTTTTTCATTCTTTTATTCTTTCATTTATTGAGCACCTACATTTATTGAGATCCACACAAGATCTCAAAAAGACAAATATCAAGGTGCCATCCCTGCCTTGGAGAAGCTTACAGTCCTGTGTAATAAACCATTACAACCTACATGATAAGTGTTAAAATGAGACCCTGAAGAAGCACCATGAGAACACGGAGGAGAGAGCATTATACATAGAAGGATCAGGGAAGGCACCAAGCAGAATATGATGTGTGAACAGAAGTTTGAAGTATCAGTTTGCCAGGCAGTCAAGGGGGTCAGGGGGAAGGATATTCAAGGTAGAGGGAACAGCGAGAGCAAAGACGTGGTGGCAAGGGTTATTCACCATTGTCAGGGTGACTCTCCAGCCTCCCGTGTTAAAATCCAGTACGCGAAGATGCTAAGTAAAAATGTGTTAAACGAACAAGTCTCTCTTAAGGACATCAAAAAGTCATCATGGACTAGTTTTGGCATTCGAAGAGTTCAGTTTTGATTTGCATCCAGCTTTTTGGTAGTGGAGGGGAATTTGCACTTCACCGGCTTATCACTGTTTTCTTGCGCTTTTGAAATAACTTGTGGAACGTAGAGGGACAGTGAGTGGGTACTGAGAGACTGTGGGTTTCCATGAGGAGGGGGCCTCCAGTTTCTTCTCTAATTAGCTGCGTTGGGAGGGTATTGTGATATTTGTTTATCTGCACATTTGGCCTCCAAACTCTTCCAGCTCAATCCTACCCTCATTGATAACCCTAACCCAGTATAAAGTCATGCTTGGCACTCAAAGGAAAATGCTGGGGAGAAGTAGGAAATTCTTTCTCTTCCAAGGGAAAGTGACGTCTCCAGAACATTCAAATATCACTGAGAGCTCTGACATAAATGCTAACACGCCCATTTTATGGAGGAGGAAATTGAAGCTTAGAGAATTTATGTTTCTTGCCAAAAAAATAGCAGAGCTGAGATTCTAAGTTGGGGTGTGAAAAGAGCTAACCTATTTTTTTTTGTTATGAACTAAAGATTTGTGTCCCCCTTCCAAATTCATATGTTGAAGCCCTGACCCCAATGTGATGGTATTAGGTAGTGAGGCCTTTGGGAGGTAATTAAGGTGAGATGAGGCCATAGAGGTGGGGCTCCCATGATGGTATTAGTGTCTTTATATGAAGAGGAAGAGAGACCAGAGCTCACAGCCTCTCTGCCGTGAGAGGACACAGCAAGAAGACGGATGTCTGCAAGCCAAGAAGAGGGCTCTTACCAGGAACCAAATCACTCAGCACCTTGATCTTGGGTTAGTAAGAAACAGGCATCTGTTGTTTAAGACACTCAGTTTACAGCATTTTGTTATGGCAGCTTGAGCTTCCCCAGACACTTGCCCTTGCAGGTTGTGTATGCCTGGCAGCCTCTGACCAAATGCACTTGTCTCCCCTTTTCCCACTGGCGAGTACCGAGAGCTGCTCAGGTTTCCTGGAAGTGATGGGATTACCAGGTCTTCTCCTCTCTCTCATTCCTTCTTTAGCCTTTCTCAGTCTTGGTCACTGGGCCACTGAATCTTGCCAAGTCCCAATTAGTCCTAGGGAAGGTGACCAGTCTGGAAGATGTCTGAGTTCCTCAGAAATTCAAGAACCACCCCACTACTGAGAAGTCAGGGAATGACTTGGACTGGGGGAAGTTTCCCTGGGGCCAGATCTGAAAAGCAGCATTCACAGGAATCACCAAGGAATACCTAACCAAGAAGAGCCAGAAACAAAGCTGAAAAGTTGTAGAAGGTGTAGCCACAGACAGCAGCAGTCCCTGGTTGTGTGTGTGTGTGTGTGTGTGTGTGTGTGTGTGTGACAGAGAGAGAGAGAGAGAGAGAGGAGGGGGACAGTGAGATGTGGATGGAGGGAGAAATGAATGCAGTGAAAAGAAATAGACTATAGGAGTAAACTTGAAAAGAGAAAGTTCAAATGAAGTAACTATTTCCAAGGGAAACCCAAAGAATCCTTTCTTCTGCAGCATTTTTAATATCCTCATATGCTATGACCATTCATTCCATTAAGACCCACTAACGTGCTTTAATTTTGATTAACTGGACTGTTTGCTTCATCAAATACCAGAAAATTATTCAAACCTGCGCTAGAGAATTAAAGGCTTTTTACTGAATATGGCAGGCTTTTTCCCCACCAATCACTACACACCATAATAATCTTAGTAACGACATTCTCAAGGTGAACATTTGCTCTAGTACTAAAAGTGCCACTTTTCATGCATAGAAACCAAATACTAGACTGGGGATGCATAACTAACGTGGTCTCTGGATGACAAATTAAAGCTTATTATTCTTTAAAGGCTCTCTGTCAAAACTACCTCTCCTTTTTCAGCATCTTCCTGGTAGGAAGCACTGGATGACAGAGTCAGTAGGGTACAATTTGATTGGACAATGTGGGGAAATAAATGTCATCATATGGAATTGCACAGGATTATTTGTTAGGTTGTGCACTTGTGTACAAAAAAACCCCAAAAAACTAGCTGTCCCTTGTCTTCACGGGGACAATACGAAAGAGCAGCCCACAGAAGGCTCATAGTAAATCAACCATGCTAAGAATATACTGAAGTCATGCCCATAATCTCCAAGCAGCCTTGAACACAGAGAAAGCTGGACAAGTGTCTGTTGAATTTAGTATCAAGATGAATGAATAGGAAGGGGTCTTGAGAGCATGAGCTCTCCCTTCCCCAACCCTTGATCAATGTTCTACTTTGAAAAAAAAAAAAAAGATCAATGAATACAAGCATAGACATGAGAATAAGAATAGCTATCATGTTGTTCACCAAGCTGGGCAAAACACATGTCCAATGTTGAGATTTGTCCTGGGTCACCATGCTTTGAGGACTATGGACACTTGGGGTATGGTAAGGGAGTTGGTACCTGGATCTCAGAACAATGGTATATGAAGAATGCTGAAGGGATGGAGAACATTTAGCCCAGGAGAGCACTCATGGGGAATGACCATTGTTGCTAGAAAGTGGAGGGCTCTGCATGTAGGGAGGGGATTCATGATGGCATTATATGGCCAGAAGGAGAATGGGACCATGCATGTGAATTACTGAGCTACATTTACCCTAGAATTCAAATTTTACCAACTTCCTAATGGAAGAGCTTTTAAAGATAGACTGGGCTGACTTAACAGGAAGAAAGCCACCAATAACTCAAGGTCTTCAAGAGATAATCTATCCAGTGATAGATTCAAAAGTTAGTCAAGATTGCCTCTCAAGGAAAAGAGTCTTTGATTCTACGAGAGGGGAAGAAAAAACAATATTAGTTGGACTAAAGGCTAGGCTGTCATAATAGAGACTCAAAAACTCAGTCACTTAAAGAGCAAAGAAATTTATGACTCACACACAACCGTGTAGGGCAGGTGGGCAGCCCCTGCTCCATAAAATCATCATGAGAACCAGGCTGCTGTGGCTGTGGGTTGTGGCTCTGCCCCCAACATGAACCTCCCAAGGCAATCCCAGTCATCACCACATCCAATTAGTGAGGAGGAAACAGGCAAAATGCAGGACAGATGCTTCTTATTAACCAAGGGATATGGAAGTGTCACATGTTACTTCCATTCCTGTTCCACTGATGCACCTGGTCACGTGACTGTCGCACTGCAAAGGATACTGGGAAATGTCATCTGAGCCGAACATCCAGGGAGAAGGAAGAGGATTGGGAAACAAAGAGCAGACTCCACCACGACCCTCCTCTATCAATGTAATGATTGGTCATTAGCTGTCAGCTAATATGTTTATTAATCTACTAATGCTAGTAATAAATATTATGTCAATATTAATATTCATACAGCTAAAAACACAACTTTGGAGCCAGTCCCCTTGGCTCCACCATATAATAACTGACAGTGGGCAAGTTAAACTCTGTGTTCTTCAATTTCTTTATCTGTTACGTGAAGATAACAAAATTACCTACCCAATAAGGTTTTTTGTGAGGATTAAATGAAATAATGCAACTAAAGTGTTCAGAACAGTGTCTGGCAACTCATAAGAGCTAAATGTGTATTATCACTTATTTCCGTAGAAATACGGGAAGGAAGAAGTACATTTTTCAGGATACCCTCTGGATACAGATTTCCCATTGACATGTGTGAGCTGAATGTGAAGTATTTTCATGGCAGAAAACTGAAAGGGACGACTTGGCCTTTGTCACTGTCAGAAATGGATCCACTTGTATCCTCTAGTCCCCACTTATTTACCAACTCAGGCGAAAATGGTTGCTTTGCAACGTTTCTTTTCTGTCCACCTTCCCATGTACTTTGGAAAGAAAAACAGACTAGAGAAACTGCAAGACGCCATCCTTCACTGTTCCATAATGTGATTAGATTCCAAGCGAATAAACACACCCTACTTGCTGAATAGGCTCCAGTCTTTGGAAGAAGGATAAAAGCATCATTGCAGGAACAAACAGCAACCCACAAATAAATAAATTAAAGTGTCCCCCCTGTCTCAGTGCCAGCTTGCATTAGCAAACAGGTAATCAGAGTTTTCAAATGGAAACATACTTTTGCCATCTCATTTGGATTTTTATGATGAATTTTGCACGATGCCCGAGGCTGCCTTCCAGGAGACCTGCGAAGTCCTCCTCTGATTAATGGGGCTGATGATCCCCTCTGAGAGGTTAAAGTTGCTTGAAAAATTCAACCCATTAATTAGTAAGAGCCCTGGCTGACTGGGGTGGACCAGGCCTTATAGGGAATTGTGGAGTTGATCACATGGGACGATTCATGCTGGAAACCAAGGTACCTTTAGCAGAGGAGAGGGGTATAAGTGGAGCTGATGGTGAGGGAGGTGAGATTTAATTGTTTTGAGTGCCTCTGTGCGTTGAGCACTTTAAATGGAATTGCATTTAATCCTCACAACAATCACAAAAGTGTTTTAACTACTATTTTATGGATAAGGACACTGAGGTTCAGACAGGTTAAGTGACTTGCCCAAGTTACAGAGCTAGTGAGGGAGTAGGGCCAGGAATCTGATTCACCTCTGCTTTTCTTCTCATCCTGAGGGTCGTTCTTTCTTAAAAGTGATATAAAATGGGAGCCATATCCAATGGAAGCTCATGATCTATGAACAAAATGTATCACCTGAATGCTGGGAGGTGACCCCAGGCAGCACATTTACAGTGGGTGGTGTGGGTTATATGACACGGGGACTCTGAGAAGGGACCCTGCAAGGGCACATAGCTAGGAAGTAACAAAGGCAAGACTCTAACCAAAATTTATGAGATTCCAAAGGACATGCTGACAGTTCATCAAAGGGGTGGACTTTGGCTGAGCCTCAAGGGATATGTAGTGTTTGGAATGGAGGAGGAAGCATGAAGGGTGGATGGGTGGGGATCCAACACAATCACAGGCTGAAGTAAGAGTTACTCTACATACACCGACATCCACTTTTCCCCCTTTGGCTACTAACCCTCATTCCCTCCTCTTTCCATCAGCCTAATCTCCTGCTCCGTTTCTCCTGCACTTCTTCACCTTCATGCTTTGCCTACCCTAATGCTTCCTCCTGGTATGCCTGCCCAACAATCCCACCTACATGTCAAGATCAGCCCAAGGTGTACTCTCTGCTGGAAACATTTAAGAAGCATCAATTTAGCATGTACTGTGTGCCCAGTGACCTTGGAGGTACTAGGGATTCAGCAATGGGCAATATTAAATCCCTGCCCTGATGGAGCTTACCTTTTAACTGGAAGAAACAGAAAATAAGCAAATATATAAATAAACACCTATTTTATTATGTCAAAACTATGTCAAAAGGGGCTAAGTGCTCTAAAGAAGAAGCAGTGTATGGCGATAGGGAGTGATGGGGTAGAGGGAAGGCAGGGTGTGAGGGGAGACTTCTCTCAGGAGAAAGTTGACATCTGAATGAAATGAAGGACAGGCCTGTTCGGGAAACAGCTGGAAGGTGGCACACCTGGAGACAGGTGAGGGGAAGACTGGTAGGAGAAGACAGCCAAGAGGGAGGAGAGCTCTTGCTGCCCACCGCCCTGACCATAATTGACCGTTTTCTGCTTTCCACCTTCTCTGAACAATCCCTAGGACATGTGTTTGTTTTCATCTCCCCTACTTGCTTCTGGTCACACTCTGGTCGGCTGTGAATGCACCAGTCCTCCACAAGATTGTGACCCACTGGGGCTGAGAACCTTGTTTTCTTCATCGTTGTCAGTGGTGCCTAGTACAGAATAGCTCTCACATCTCTGACTTGAACAGATTGGAAGGACTCGACTGAAAGGTGTGCAGGTGAAAGGACCACCTAGGTAGCAGTGGGGTGTGGAATCAGTAGTCACGGTGCTCTGTGGTCCAACACACCACATCTGCATGGGCGCAACAGTCTAGCCTACTAGGTCTGATCCAGTGAGTGTGTGATACTCAGATCCAGGTGGTGTGACACGTCTATGATCTCTGAGCTAGTCATCTGAAGGGTTCCAGCGACAAGGACAGGATCCCCAGGGGCTGCTAAAAAGTGGATAAAGGAGTCAGAAAGCTGAGAGGACAGAGCTCCAATTGCACCTGTGTAGTGATGTGTTCAATAAGCAACTGCGTCAGGAAGCCTGTCTGTGAGACTGGGCCAGCCCAGCCAGGTCAGGAGAAGGTTGTGACTCGATGCCCCCATAGATGCCCAGGCTCATGCCCCAGGTACATCCAGCCCTACACCTGTAGCTGCTACAAAAGCAGAGACAACGGTCCTTCCTGATGGAGTCAGGACCTTTGAAGAACCTCCAACAGCAGACAGAGACCGAAGGTGCATTATTTTCTGACCTCTCTAGATACACAGAGAGACTGCACTGCAGGCTCAGACACACAGACTGGTTCAGATAATGCTGGCTTCCTGCCCTCCCATCAGCATGCATCTCACACACAATCCCCTCCCCTGCCTTCTCCGTGAGTTCCTTGGAGAGCTTCACGTGACAATCCAGGAGGTGGTTGTGGGGAGCAATTCACACTTAATAAGTCTCTCCTTAGAGCCAATTCTGAGCCTGAAAAGCAATTTGTAGCTGCAAATGCATAACAACTCCTGGCCCCACTCCTCCTCATCCTTCCTCTGGTGATCAAAGAGCTTTTAACGAGCTCACTTGGCCTTCCTGTTCTCCTGCAGGCATGCCGCTGAGTCTCTGGTGAAGCCCCCCAGAATCGCTGAATGTGAAAGCGGACTCTTCCAGCCAACAGTGGACTCTGGTCTCTGCCGGCACCGAGGACTCCTGAACTATATGGAGTGTCCTGGTGCCTCAAGCACCAGGCACAACACGGGCAGAGCTCAGAAGAACAGAAGGTCCCCTAGAACTTCTTAGTCTAACAGTTGTCATTTTACGATGAAAAACCTGAGCTCTAGAGAGGGAGAGGGAGACATTTCGGTGGCATCGAACTTCATCTTGGCCTTTGAAGAAACTGTCTGTATCTCTGATTACCTCTTGGTTTCCAGACTTTATTCTAATCTTTATTGTTAGTCTTTCATCAATGATGACTTTATATTAAATACGAGCAGTCTAGAGCACTGCTGTGGAATAGCGCCCCCACAGTTCAAAATGGGCAGGAGCTTGGAAAGAGGGCATGGATGTTCCTGATAGCACTCCTCCCCTTTCTGGAGATTCCCACCCCATTCCCAGGCTCAAGGACACCCAGGTTTCTAGTTGGGCATCTCATTAAACAGAGGGGCACTATAGTTATAGCTAGACCAGATGGGGTGGTCTGGGACACCTCACGGAGGAGACGGCATTTGAGCTGAGTTAGTGGAAAGAATGAGGCAGCCATAGGGAGATCCAGGAGCAAAGGGCTCCAAGTAGATAGAGCCTCAAATGCTAAGGTCCTGAGGTAGAAACAAATCTTATATTAAAATAGAGAAAGAGCTACCATCCTGTCTTGCCTCAGTACTTGCAAGAACCTCCAAACTGGTTCTCCCTGCTTCTACCCTTGTATTTTAACACAATAGCCAGGAAAAAAATTATAATGTCAATCAGATCATTTTTATTCATTTTCCCTAACCTCCTGGTCCCTTCATCTAGAGAAAAAGAGAGTGAGAATCCATGCAATCTGTGTCACCTACTTGATCCCATACCAATCACTCTCTTTTATCATTCTACTTTATTATCTTCATGAATACTGATCACTGTCTGAAAGTGTCTTATATGTTGTTATTTTCTGTCTCTACCCCCTCAAATGTAAGCTCTATCAGAACAAATACCTATCTTTTTCATTGTTGTATAGCCTGAAAATTAGTAGGCACTATCTAAACATTTGTAGAATGAATGATCAACGAGTGAGGATGAATTCTGGAGGCAGATATTTAAAGACGTACTCTTGAGTTGAATGTAGGGGATGAGAGAAAGGGCACAATCATAAAATAACCCACAGACGCCTATCTCCAGGAGGGTGTTTCTCTAAACTCATGTATTCAACATCCTATTTGACATCTCTACCTGAATGTCCTATGATAAATCTAAAAGTAAAATCTTTGTCTCCTTTCTACTCAAATTAAATATTCCTCCTCCTTGTCTTCGTTTAGAACTTCAGAGAAGGACCCTGATTGGTCCATTTAGATCACACACCCACTATGTTTGGACCAAGGGGTTACAGAACGATGATTGGTCAGGCCTGGATCATGTGGGTAGAAGAAGGCTGTGACTGGCTGGCTCCCCAGAGCCATGTGGAATTGGGAAAGGCAGTTCTGCCAAAGGATGAGTTGGGGTAAGCAAAATCAGATGAAGGAAATGAAAGCCTGGTGGACAAAAACAACAGATGCTAACAACTAATGGCACGTCATTGTCCTAAAGATGAAATGTAAGTCCTTCAGCATGACATACAAGGGTCTTTACCATCTGGCCCTGTCTATCTCCCCTGCCTCATCTCTCAGGTCTCTCGCTAACTGCGCTCTGGTGGTATGGACTTGGAGTGTGCCCTGCTTTCTATTTTACTTCTGAACCCTCTATTGGAAATGCCCCCTGCCTGTGTCTTTGCCCAAATCCTGTTTTATTCAGCTCTGATGTGATGCTTTAAGAGAAAGACCTTCCTGATACTCAAGCTGCCATGTATGCTCTACTTCCATCTTTCACCGCCTGCAGCGTGTGTGTGCACAGGGCTTTAGCCCTGTGTGTGCACTCAGCTGGGAGCTCCTTGAGAAAACAGCTGTGCCTTTCATCTCTATTTCTATCTACATTTTAAATTCCTCTGTAAGTGTTTGCTGCATTCGTGAATAGGAAGGAAGAGGGAATCAGGGAGAGGGAAAGGAGAAAGAGTGTGGGGGGGGAGTGGGGGAGGAATCTTAGTAATGAATGAGAGAGCATTTCCTAGTATAACACAAGAATACAACCCTTGGGAAGGTGGACGGATTACCTTCGGTTTCCCACACAAAAGTGGGTTGGACAAAGTTGGTTACCGGGATAGAAGGCAGAACTCCCGTGCACACCCTGAGGCGGATATTTGGAAATATCCAGTTAACACATTTTCCCCAGAAACTCCCAGACAGAGTAATACAATCATGCACTGCTAATAGGGTGGGAATGTCCATTGGGACAAGACTTTTGAGGAGCAATTTGGCAGCATCTTGCAAAACTGAAGATGCAGACTCCGTGACCCAACTATTCCACTCCTAGGTGTAGAGAATCTCACACACCTGGGACATGTACAAGACTGTTAACTGCAACATTATTTGTCAGTGTGAAAATATTGAATCAGCCTAAATTTACCTTTGCAGGAGAATGGGTAAATAAATCTTGATATGTTCATTTATCACTAAAACACTGGAGGCAAAAGGAATGAACTAGTGCTACTTGTACCAAAATGGACCAATCCCTAATTTATCTCTCCCCTCTTTCCCCTTTGGAGGGACAAATTAGGATTTTGAGGATTAACAGATACACACTACTATATATAAAAAAGATAAACAACAAGGACCTACTGTATAGCACAGGGAACTATATTCAATTTCTTATAATAACATACAATGGAAAAGAATCTGAAAAGAAAATGTATACATATGTCTGTATATGTATAACTGAATCACTTCGCTGTACACCTGAAACCAACATTGTAAATCAACTACACTTCAATAAAAAATATTTTTTTTAAAAAAAAACAGACAAATCCCAAGGGCATATGGAGAAAAACAAGTTGTAGAAAGATACGTAAAATATGATATAAACCCAGTTTTAAACATGCAAATTACATCAACAACTTGCTTATGGATAGATATACAGTACAAGCATAAAAGTGTGCATGGAATGTTAAACTGTGCTCAGAAGCATGATTGTAACTTATACAGAAGGGTTGTAAATGAGATGGGGGATGCAGATAGTGTTTACAGGGAAATTTAGCTGCCTCTCTAATGTTTTGTTTCTTTTGTAAAAGTCTGAAACACACATGAAAAATATTTGATAAACCTAGATACTGGACACAAGAAGCTTTTAAATATTATTCTTTCCAGTACAGTAGACACTAGTCACATGTGGCTAATTCATTTTAGATTTAAATTAGTTAAAATTTGGCAACATTAAAATTTTAGTTCCTCGGTACAATAACCACATCCCGTGTGCTCCATGCCCACATGTGGCTAGTGACTACTATACTGGAAAACTAGTGGCTGTCATATGGGACAGAGCAGATTATAGAACATTTGCGTTATTATAGAAAGTTCTATTGGACAACCCCAATCTATACTCTTGTGTAATTGGATATTTCATAGTTAGAAATTTAAGATTAATTTGACTAAAGCATCCTTTGCTGTCAGCTATCATAATAACACAGGATCATAGTAATTAATTATATAAAATCGGTTCTATACCATGTTGAATTTCTCAGTGAAGGTAGCCTTTGTTGGGAGAATTGCTGACACCATAAGAGCCACAGCTAAGCCCTCAGTCAGTAAATACACACTAAAAAGCATGAGGGTACATAAGCTAGACTGCCTGAGAAATTTTTTCAAATCTAAATATGTGAAGCATGATAAAGAATTCCTACTCTCTAACACCATCAGATTGAAGCTAGGATCTCAAACCAGACCAGCCTCGATGGTTCTACATGTGCATGTCCTCCTCTAAGGCAGGGAGAAGGAATACTAATGAAGAGAAAACACACACACACACACACACACACAAACACACACAGGCATCCCAGAATAGAAATACTGAAGAAGAAGAATCAGAATAATGTGTCTGCTTGATTCAATACATTATTATCCTGCATCTCATAGATGAAGAAAACAAAGGTCCAGTAAAGATGTAAGGTAATTTTCCAAGGGTCACAGGAGGAATAACGATAATAATGACCATTTACTGAATGCTTGCTAAGTGCAAGACACTCTTCGAGGCATTTCACAATTGCTACCTCATTTGATTCTTGTAATCACACCTCATAATTGGTAGTCATGGTCCGAATTCAGATATCTCTAATTTCAAAGTCCATGCTCTTCCCCAATATTGTATCAACTCTCTAGGACTTATTGTTCCTAAATAAGATAAAGAGTCTCTGGTTTTAAAGACTTTTGATCTCTAAGGGGTGTGTGTCATGTAACAAGACCACCATAACATGACATGGTGCAGTCATAGAAGAAAGTATGGGATGTCACAGGAGGGGCCCATAACTGGGACACAAGAAAATCTTCCTGAAGGAGAGACACATTAGCTGAGTGTTGGGAAAGAGTTGAATTGAACCTAGAAGAAAAGGTATTGGGGAGGTCTCTGTTCACAGATAACATGATCTTATATATTAAAAACCCTGAAGATGCCACACACACACACACACACACACACACACACACACACACACACAACTATTTGAACTGATAAATGAATTCAGTACAGTTGCAAGATACAAAATCAACATACAAAAAAATCAGTTATGTTTCTATACACTAATGATAAACTATCTGAAAAGGAAAGTAAGAAAATAATTCCATTTATAATAGATTCAAAAAGAATAAAATACTTAGGAATAAGCTTTGACCAAAGAAGTAAAAGACTTACATTTTGAAAACTACATAGAATTGATGAAGAAATTAGACACAAATATATGGAAAGATATGTTATGTTCTTGGACCGTAACACTTAACATTGTTAAAATATCCATACTAACCAAAGCAATCTACAGATTCAATGCAGTCCCTATAAAAATCCCAATGACTTTTTTTTATAGAAATGGGGGGAGGAGCTTAAAATTTATCTGGAACCACAGGAACCCAAGCAGCCAAAGGAATCTTAAGAAAGAAAAAAAGCTGGAAGCATCACACACGCTGCTTTTAAAATATATTACAGAGCTACAGTAACTAAAACAGTATGGTTTTAGCATAAACCAGACACATAGACTAATGGAACAGAATAGAGAGTTCAGAAATAAACCCACACGTATGTAGTCAACTGATCTTTGACAAGGGTGTCAAGACCACACAACAGGCAGAGGACAGTCTCTTCAACAAATGATGTTGGGAAAACTGAAGCCCTGCATGCAAAAGAATGAAATTGGACCCTTATAGCATATACAAAAATCAACTCAAAACGGATTAAAAATTTAGACATAAGACCTAAAAATGCAAAACTCCTAGGAGAAAACATAGGAGGAAGGCTTCAGGATATTGGTCTAGGTAATAATTTCTTCCTTGGATGTGACTCCAAAAGCACAAGCTACAAAAGCATAAATAGACAAGTAGGACTCCATCAGACATAGCCTGGATTTTGAAACCACCAAAACTCTGCTCTGTTTGTAATTTCAACCTCTTATCCTTCTAGATCTCACTCCCTCACTGAAGCCTCTTTTCCCTTAAACACCTGATTTCCTCCCCCTAGTCTATTAGAAGAGTCTTCTGTTATTACTCTCTTTTCTGCCTACCCTAGAATCAATGATTTGATTACTCTTGTGACATTAGCCTCAACTTTCTTTCTGTCTGTTGATCTCTAATATCTACCGAACAAGATCCTATCCTGGATTACTCCACCAAGGGAGTCAGGTGCTACAGGATATAACAGCATAATAATCTGATTGAGGATAGGCGGTGCAGGACCCCAGCTGTACTTCAGCATAGCCCAGCAATCCTTAACATCCACAGTCAGCTCACCCTTTCCCCTAAGAAAAATTTGATTCCTTCTTTACTTTTGCTAACTTTCCATATCCCCACCACTAGCCACCAGATTCCTTCCTCACCACACTCCAGTATATAGTCTCCTTCTAACTTCACTGAAGAAATATGAGCCAAGGGGCAGAAATACAATTCAAATTCCCTGCTCTATCTATGATTCCATTTTCATCTGATGCCACCTGAAACTCATTTAACTTTTTAAACTGTGGAAGAAATACTCCTCTTCTTCCTAAGACTAAATTTTCCCTTTTTAAAAAATTGCTCTCTGTTCCTTGCCTCCTCAAGGACCTCACACCTTGACATGGGTCTTGACGATGACTTTTTGAATTTTACACCAAAAACAAAGGCAACAAAAGCAAAAATAAACAAGTGGGTTGACATAACACAAAAGTTTTCTGCACAGCCAGGAAACAATCAACAAAATGAAAAGACAATGTACAAAATGGGAGAAAATGTTTCCAAACCATATACTCAATAATGGGTTAATATTCAAAATATATAAGAAACCCTTGCAACTTAATAGCAAAAAAAAAAAACAAAAACAAAAACAAAACAAAACCCAAACAACTTGATTTAAAAATAGATAAAGAAAATGAATAGACATTTTCCCAAAGAAGATGTATAAATGGCCGAGTACATGAAAAGAATGACATCACTAATCATCTGGGAAACGCAAATCAAAACCGTAATGAGATATTGCCTCATAACTTTTAGGATGTCTATTATTAAAAAGAAAAGACATAACAAATCTTGGTGAGGATGTGGGAAAATTGGAACCCTTTTGCACTGTTGATAGGATTGTAAATTGATACAGCTTTTATAGAAAACAGCACAAATGTTCCTCAAAAAATTAAAAGTAAAACTACCATGTGATCCAATAATAATAATTCTGGGTATATACCAAGATAAATGAAATCCCTGTCATTAAAAGATATCTGCATGCCCATGTTTATTGTAGCATTATTTACAGTAGCCAAGAAATGAAAGCAACCTAAGTGTCCCTCTATAGATGAATTGATAAAGAAGATATTATATACATGTGTATGTTATATCATTATGAATATACATTATTCAGTCTTAAAATAATAATAACATAATAATAATACTCAGCCTTAAAATAAGGAAATTGTGCTATTTGCAACAACATGGATAAACCTAGACGGCATTTTGCTCAGTGAAATAAACCAAAGATGAACACAGTATGGGATCACTTATATGTGGATTTGCAGGAACTAACTACTATATATAAAATAGATAAGCAACAAGTTTATACTGTACAGCACAGGGAACTATATTCAATATCTTGTAGTAACTTATAATGAAAAAGAATATGAAAACAAATATATGTATGTATATGTATGACTGAAACATTATGCTGCACACCAGAAATTGGCACAATGTTGTATTGACTATACTTCAATAAAAAAAGAATGCCAGAAAAAAAAAAATTGAACTCATAGAAACAATAGACTGGTGGTTGCTTGTTGCTAGGAGCTGGGAGAGATGTTGGTCAAGGGGTACAAACTTTCAGTAATATGATGAATATGTTCTCAGGATCTAACGTAAAGTATGGTGACCGTAGTTAATAATAATACTGTATTGTGTATTTGAATTTACTAGACAGTAGATCTTAATCATTCACACACACACACACACACACACACACAAAAGCTAACTACGGGTGAGGTGATGGATGTGTTAATTAGCTTGATGGGAATGATTTCACAATGTATACATATATCAAATTATCACACTGTACACTTTAAATATATTACAGTTTTGTCAACTATGCTTCAATAAACCTGGAAAAACATTAATTTCCAAGTCTACTATTAACATAATACACATTAATACAGGTAAATATAGCTTTTTCCTCCAAATAAAAACATTTACTTATTATGGCAAATAAAAAAATTTTTTTTTTTAGTTTTAAGAAGTTATCAGGGGAGTGTTTCAAACTCAAGATACAACATGTGAATAAACTCCAACAAAGGGGACTTGACCTTCACACAGAAGATATGTTTGAGGCACATCAAGCGGCTCATTATGACTAAGGCATAATTCTGAAGAAGGATTGGAAAGAGATGAGGCTGGACAGGCAAGAGATGACAATCAGGGAATGACACTGTTGGTCATGCTTAACAGTTAGGGCAAAGAGGAACCATTAAAGATGTTTATGTAAGGAATTGAGTCAATTTGATTTGCATTTTAAGAATATCCCTCTGGCTACTCTGAGGACGATTATCTGGAGGGCAATTGCTTAGAGGTTGTTATAATAATCCAGCCAAGAAGGGATGAGAGCCTTAACTAGGTAGAGATAGAGAGGACAGGATTTAAAGCCATTTCAGAGGGAGAATTCACAGGATACAGTGACTAATTACACTGTGGAGACGAAAGAAGATGAGGTTTACAGTGATTGCTGTGCTTTGTGCTTGGTTGACAGCTAAATGGGTGTTATCACTGAAAACAGAGCCAATTTGGAGAGAAAGGCACGAGTTAATTTTTTTGACATGCTGCATTATAGATGCTCATAAAACTCGCAAGTGGTAGGTATTAATAAGCAGTTGATTTCATAGGTTTAAAGCTCATAAGTGAGCTCTGTGTAAAAGTCCAGAGATTTGTGACTCACCAGCATGGAGATGGTGCCTAGACATGGGCAGGACTGACCTAACTCAAGGGTGTGCTAGGGGAGAAAACTAAAGGGCTTAGGAAGGGACCTATCAGGTAAGGGAGATAAAGGACGTATTTCCCTCCTCCGCCTACTTCTCTCCATTTCCCCTTACTCACTTCTCCAAGATGAGAGAAGAGTAATCTGATTGGCCAGACTTTATGACATTGGTTGGCCATAAATAAGTGGGCAAAATCACCTATCAATGTTAAAAGATCAATACAAGATTTTCTGGGCTTCCTACCTTTGTTTGGTTAGTAGACTCAGTCAAAGCAACCCCTTTTCAGACCCTGCCAACTTTCTCAATCCATCAGTCAGGGTAAACCAAGTTATGCTGCAGTAACAAACAATTCCCAAAATCTCATTGACTCCACAAGCAAAGGTTTATTTCAGATTCACATTACATGTTCATTATGGGTCAGCTAGGGGCTCTGCTCCATGATTTTGTCACTCAGGGACCCAGGCTAATGGAGCCACCACCATCTGAAACACAGTAGTTGCCATGGAAAGGAAAAATTAGTGTGGCAGAATGAAAACAGAATCATAAAGGCTTCACATTTCATTGTCCAAGGCAAATCATAAGGTCTTGCCCAACTTCAAAGGGTTCCAGAAGTGCAACCCCATCCTGTGCTTAGAAGAAATACAACTGGAAATGTTTGGAGAACTGCACTTGAGGCCAGCTCTCTTGGGTGTGCTGGCTGGGCAATGAGCTAAAGGTAAAATATGAAATTGGTTTTGGGGAGGAGAGAGAAGCATCGCTTCAGCTCAAGCCTAAACCAAATATGACAAATCAACTTTATCCAAGGTCCACACACACTATGATAAATAAAGCACTAACTCAACTCAGACTAGAATGATATTTGTTTCCCATCTTTTCCTTCTTCATGAAACTGGAGGTGATACAAAACAATATTTAGGACTTCCTGTGTCCTTCAGCCAAATAGCACCAAGTACCATTTAAAGCTCACTTACATTACCAACAGAACCCCTAATAAAACCAGTACTATATGGGTGAGCAGAAAAAGAGGAGATTAAAAATGAAGAGCTAAAGATATCAGAGAAAATCAAATGAGGCTGAGGTCATGAAAGCCAGGAGAAGGGAGATTTTAACAGGATGGAGTTTCTGGGAGTTCAAAGGACAATAAGGAAAAGGAGGAATCTTCTGGATGCAGCCACTATAAGTTCTGAAGGACTTTGTAAAGAGTGGGTTCAGTGGAATATTGGGAAGAGATGCTTCTTTCGAGGATATTCACCGTGGAGAAATGGACTAAGGCAGGACAAGTAAAGGACATTTGCCAAGGGAGTATCTTCAGGTGGTAAAAACTTGGACATATCGTTCCTAAAGGAGAAGGCTAAATAAAGAGGATAAGTAGAAGATGAAGTATTGAAAGAGCGAGGTCCTTGAGGCATATCCATACTATCCAGCAATACCACTTCTGGGTATGTATCCAAAAGAATTGAAATCCAGATCTCAAAGAGGTATCTGCACTCTCGTGTTCATTGCAGAATTATTCATAATACCTAAGATATGGAAACAACCTAAGGGTCCATCAACAGATGAATGGATAAAGAAAATGGGGCATATTATACAGCCTTAAAAAAGAAGGAAATCCTGCCATATGCGACAACATGGATGAACGTGGAGGACATTATGCTAAGTGAAAAAAGCCAGTCACAGAAGGACAAATACTGCATGACTCCACTTATATGAGGTATCTGAAATAGTCAAACTCATTATGGTCATTTATACTGTATTTGTTTTGGGAGAAAAGAGTAAAAGAAAGAAATGAAAGAGAGAAAGAAAAAGAGGAGAAAGGGAACATCGCTATGCTGAAATCAAAGTTTTAACCCCTTTGCTTATCATGTGACCTTCTTTCTATACTTTCTCCCAAAAAGTTGACCTTGAACTTGACCCATCTCTGCCAGCTCTTCTTTCCTTTAAAGAGTGTAAAGGGGGAGAAGTGAGAAACATGCCAGAGACTTCAGATCTCTCGACAGACCCACAACCGAGCATTTGTACACATCTCCTAAATGTTCACTACCTTTCCACAGCATCTCATTATATTCTGTGGAGAGACAAAGAGGATATTAAACGTGTCAATTACAGACAGTGATGCTGCAAATCAAAAACCTTGGACTTTCAATGGCAGAGCCAGGATGGAAGCTGGCAGCTTTCATAATCATTTCTAATATGAAATGGACGTATCCCTCCCTACATGCAAACAGCACTCTGGTTTCACCTGAGAAACACTGGAATTGGATCTTTACCTGATATGCAGAGTGGAGTGGCACGGGAGTTAATGATCTGGTGGGCTGCATGCAGCGACAGGGTAATTGAAGGGTTAGCACCATGGGCTGGTGGGGTAATTGCCAGATTGATGGTTGAAGCTTTTGTTTCAGGTCCAGACAGCAATTAAAGACCCTGGCACAGTGCTTATTAAGCAGACATCCAGGTGGCTACAGGATTGTCCACACGCTGTAATTTGCTACAGACCTTCCCCAGCCCCCCTCACCTGCCTGACGCTGGCTGGGCAAACAGTCCTCCAGAGATGAGTAAGGACACTCTCTCTCTCTTGCTTAAAGCAGAACAGATTTGTCCAACACATTTCATTCTGCAGTGGAGAGCAGCAGGATTATTTTTTTCTAACAAAGATCTAAAAGTCCAATTTAAAAAGACAGTGGCATGATTTGCTGCAAGTTTTCCTGCCATGTAAAGGAGAAGGTCTGGGGACATGAAGGCAGTTGCTTGGTTGGCTAGCTTTTTGCCCATTTCCTTGTCAGCAGGTATTTCTACAACCCTGTTTTCAAACGTTGCCTGTGCTCTATCTTTTGAGGACTCTAACCAGTGCTTGCTTGTATCATAAATTCCCAGGAGGAAATCAAGTCTTATCTGTCAGTTGAGGACATTTTCTACTTACTTTTTAAGGGGAAAAAAAAGGTCAACAACTCAAGAACCATTAAAAAGGAGTGAACAACAACAGGGCAGTTAGCTGCTTTAATTTTCTTTCAAAGGCTTCCTGGCCAGGCAGCCTGGTGGAGGCCAGCTTGAGGGCTGACATCCATAATTATCTGCAGACAGCTGTAGAGTGCATTGCCCTGCTTCCCAACCTCAGTTATCCGCTTCCTACCAGTATGACCAACTATAAACTTGTTATTTTTTTTTCTGTACATTGATGCATGTATTTTTACTTAGGTGAATGTGTTTTAAAAGGAAATTCTGTGTCAAGGGCAAAAGGAACTCCTGCTTTTAAGCCTAGAAGGGATTTATGGAAATTGAACTTGGGGAGGGACCCAGGTAGGTGCCAAAGAAATGCAGGTTGGGCATGCAGCTGGCAGAGGAGTTCCTGAGTGTGAACAGAGCTTCACACCGACATGCACAAAGGTCTCCTCTCCCTCCTGCCTCAAAGTGAGATTGCCTAGGTCACAATTCCAAGAGCTGGACAACAGAACCCTATGGCTTGCATGCATAAATCAAATATACATCCAAGTGCATACATCTCCCCTCTTCTGAGAGCTTTTCTCTTTTCTCTCTCCTTTATTACCCCAAACTCCAGGTCTTTACACTGATTCAAGGTTCCCAGGGGAGCAAATATTTATGAACAATAATCCTAACGAAGTATTGAAGTCAAAAATGGATTCTTTATGGCACATCGATCATGTGGCTCTTTCCTAATAACACCATGCAAGATACCCCTGGGTGTAGTGATTAAGGCATATTACAGCATGGGACCATTTTGTACCCCATGTCTTGTAGACTATGAGAACACTGAGACAGGGGGAATTAATACAAACTAGAGAAATGGCAGAAAATTGTAAGCAGAATTCATTCACTCTGAATTTAGAAGGATGGATTCAATTTTGAAAGGAGGTGACTGGTTGAATGGGGTTCTGGTTGGAGGGAACAGCACACGCAAGGCTGGGAAGAGCAACAGTGCCAGGGACCAGAAGGTGGTTGGGTGTGACTGGCCTTGAGAGAGTAAATGCAGCAGGCGTGCGAAGAGTAGAATTAGGAGACAAAGCTAGAAAATGAGACTGAACATAAAATATGCTTGGTTTTCACGGCAGTGGAGAACTGTTGGATAGTTTTCACTGCAAAGAAATAACAATAATCAGATTTTATGATTCAGAGTTAACTCTAGGAGCTGTATGCCCAACTGGAGAGACAAAACCGTTTTATGGGGCTATGACTGTAGCTCATGTGATATACAGGGGCTGAATTAGGGCGATGTCCATTCATTCCTCAGTCACCCAACAAATATTTGTTGAATCCCTTCTCTGTGGAGAGAATGGTGGGCAATAAAAATTTACAATCTATTGGAGAAGAAGCAGACCTTGATCAAACAGTTACAGAAATAAAGGTAAAATTGCAGCGCCCCGTAAGTGCCCATTTGGGAGATACACAAGTGTGCTTGGTGGGGAGATCTGCCCTGGTCTTGGGACTCTTCCCCAAGGAAATGACAGTTGAGCTGAAGTCTTACAAGAAATCAATACAATTAGCTTGGTGTAAGATAGAAGAAAGGTTTTTTTCCCTGTAGAAAGAATACACAAAAGCCTTCTGATGGCAGGAACATGACATATAGGAGAGAAATGAGAGAAATCCGGGACTGGAAAGCAATGGTAGGTGAACATTTGGAGCAAAAGGGGTCAGATCATGTAGGGTTCCTTAACTTATGTTAAATAATTTTGCCTTTATTCCAAGAACAAATGAAAAAAGAAAGAACAAATGTAGAATTGATAAACAAGATTATACTGTGTAGCACAGGGAAATATATACAAGATCTTATGGTAGCTCACAGCGAAAAAAAAAAGTGACAATGAGTATACGTATGTTCATGTATAACTGAAAAATTGTGCTCTACACTGGAATTTGACACAACATTGTAAACTGACTATAACTCAATAAAAAATGTAAAAAAAAAAAACAAATGAACAAATGGAAGACACTGAAAGGTTTTAAACAAAAAGATAACATGATGGGATTTGCATCATAGCTAGACACAGGGATAGACATCAAGATATATAGCCTCAATAGGGAACTGATAAGAGGAAAACAGCTTTCAATGTCAAGAACCCCATCAAGAGGCTGTTGTTATAGGTCCAGTGACAGATTACCATAGCCTGGACCAGGGTAGTGATGGGGGAAACCAAGAGAAGTAGATAGATTCAAAAATATTTAAACAGTGAAATCAATAGGATTTGGCAATAGATTGAATTTAGGGGGGGGGGGGAGTGTCAAGAATGAGGTCTGAGTTATACAGCTGGGTAGAGGGTGGTTATGTTTTCTGAGACAAAGAACCAGGGAGGGTGTGTGTGTGTGTGTGTGTGTGCGCGCGTGCACAGGCACGTACAGAAATCATGAGTCCAGCCTTTCAGGTGTCCAAGAGGAGCTGTCAAGTTCTGGAGTTCAGGGACAACAGCAAGGAAAGGGAGGCGTCAGGACAGCAAGGTGTCATACAAGCCATTTTCTGACTGAATAGGGTCCAGGTCTCCCAAAGAAGGGTAATTGCCGTATCCTGATTATATCAGGATGTTTTTCTTTGCAAGTAACTGAATACCTCAATTCAAACTGACTTAAACATTTTTAAAAGTTATTCTGTCATATATCTGGAAGAAGTGAGGTAGGGTGGACATGTGTATTGTTGAAGCCAAGGCTCGGTAATGTCAGTGGGGACCCAGATTCTTTCTGTCCCTCTGCTTTGCCATTCCTGGTGTTGTGCTCATCCTCAGAAGACGAAGCCCACCATAGGTCCAAGGGTTTCATCTAAACTTGGCAATGCCTGGAGGAAGAAAGCAGATCCATTCTTTTTGTGTTTCTCTTCTCACAAGTGCTTGGACCAGTCACTGGCAAGAGGATGGGGTGACCATGACTGACTCTGGCTGATGGTCTGTGGTAGAATGGATAGAGAGTCAGCAACTGTGTCTTTTTAAACTATAATAGATTAGATAAGATAGATAGATAGATAGACAGACAGACAGACAAACATAATAACAATCACTCAAAGTTAGCTATGTCAAGTATCGTAGTAAATTCTTTATTTGTATTTCCTCATTTAATCCCCACCAGAGTCCAAAAACACAAGTTGGTTTTTTTCATTCCCATTTTACTGATGCAGAAACCAAGACTCAGAGAAGTCTAATAATTTGCTCAAGATTACACCAGTAAATGGCTAAAATTTCATCACATGTTTAATTCCAAAATTTATTAACTTACCAGACATGGAATCTGTCTTTCCCTGGCTTCTACCTGTATTTTTAATATTAAGACTTTTTAAAGAAAACATGGTATTTTATACACACACATACATACACACAGAAAATGTGTTTATACAATGATCTTTCCCCAAAGACTCTCATTTTATCTCATTTCGAGGTCTATCCTCTAGTTTTGTCATGTGCATTTACATGTTTTACTTTGTCTTCACAGATTAAATTTTTAGCCTTTTTCCTCTAACTACAATGTAGTATATACATTTTTATTGTTTCTATGGTCCTTATAATCACTTTTTAATAACTATATAGTATTTCAATGAGTGCCTGCACAAATGATTAAGTAAACTTAATTACTCCCCCACTGTTGGAGGTCCTTCCCAGTTTTACATCATTTAGATAATGCTGGCTGCAAGAGTTTCAGGCACATCAGGCATTTTTCCTCCTTCGTTGAATTATTTCTTCACTCTCCATGCGGATAAGGGAAAATGCTGGACCAGAAGTGTGAAGCATCATATAGCTCTGGGTATGTCCTGCCAAATCACCCTGCAAAAATGTCTTACTAATTTGCAGCATCATGCGCAGTCTACAAGAACAGTGTTAACATAACTGTCCAGCCAGCACTGGTGGTCTGGATGACTACCATTTTTTTAATTATAAAATAGAGACAAAATGGAACCTTCAGATTTTCTCCTGCTAATCAGTGAGGATGAACGTTTCATGTATTTAATTCTTATTTGTATTCCCTCACACGTGAGTGATCTGTTCATACCTTTCACCCATTTGATTTAGGAGTTTTAGATGGTGTGCACTAAGGGTGGCCCGGGAGATGGGGTCCATTTAAGGGAGGAATTGTGTGACATGAAATGTGCTTCCCTTGAAGCTTGGGCTTTTTAAGGTCCGGGAACCTGTTTTGAGCATATGGCCACAAAACCATAGATGTGAGGGCCTTTAATGGGGCTATTTGGGAGATGCTGTTACTGAGAATTATTCGACTCATTCCCGGCTGTAAGTTCATTTCTTTGCCCACTCTCACCATGTGCTGTAAATAATCAGAGCTGTGTAAACAAATGTCACGTGGACACATGAACCAACTGAAATTAGACTTAAAAAAATACTAACAGCCCGATACATTTACTTGATTCCTGTGTTACATCTTGCACCAAGATCACCCCTGCCTCCCCCTAAACCTGTACAAACATACGCACACACACAAAGGACACACACATACCCATACACACATACATAAATACACACACATACACAATACATACACACACGGTTGTCTGAGGAAAAAAATGGCCTCATGGGGTCATTTCAACCAAGTGCAAGGGCATGGAAAAAGATGTTAACAGACAGAATTGCTAGGAAAAAAAATAAATAACATCTTTCCTTAAATAATTCTTCAGATCTAACAGAGTATTTACTGGGAGGTACCTAATATGAAAATAAAAAGTAGAGTCACAGAAATAAGGGTTTGTCACCAGCTTTCCTATCACTGCCCTCTTCTTAGGTGAGGTAACCCAGTAGGAGGTGAAAATTAACAGGCATACATGACCAAAATCAAGAGGAAACCCAATCAGGGGCCTGATGTGGTGACTCAAGTTTGCAATCATAGGCTTAAAAGACAACCTCAGACCCACTCAATCAATCCTGAGTGATTCTTAATGACTCAGGGACCTAGAAATTTCTGCCTGAACCATAGAGACACATGTTATGCTGCCGAGGAGCATAAGCAGCAGTTTCCAATGATATGTCTGCACCAGGAGTCCCTCCCCTGTGCCAGGCAACGAGGTTTAACCCTCCGAGAAATTCTGGCTGCAGCCAAGAGGGGTACGGACTTTCGCCCAAAGTCCACAGTCTTTTCCTGCCCTGGGTGGATGATGCAGTGGTCACCATGTCAGTACTGTGCTGTCTCACTAGATTTTCACCCAGCAAACATTTCAAGGATGACTATAGACTGAATATGTTCCCCCAAAGACCATATGTTGAAATCCTATCCTTCCCTCAACCTGTGATGGTACGAGGAGGTGGGTCTTTGGGTGGCAATTAGGTCATGAGGGCAGAACGCCCATGAATGGGATCAGTGCCCTTACAGAAGGAACCCAGGGTGGAAGAGCTACCACCTCTTCCACCACGTGAGGACACAGCAAGAAGGCAGTCGTCTATGAACCAGGAAGCGAGCCTCATCAGACACCAAATCTGCCACCCCTTGATCTTGAACTTCCAGCCTCCAGAACTGTGAAAATTAAGTGTCTGTTGTTTTCAGGCCACCCAGTGTACGGCATGCTGCTGTTGCAGCCTGAAGGGACTAAGACAAGGGTCTGCTGTGTGCTGGGCACTGTGCTTGCGAACAACACACAGTCCTCACCTTCAGTGAGCTTCGGGTCAGGTGCAGGAGACAGAAGAATTTTTTAAAAATTAAAACAGAGTTTGAAACACGCCAAGATAGGGGTGGACAGAGGTGCTGAGGGCAGGCTCCCTTGACTTACCCTTGAAGGAACTGAGGCTCAGAGGATTTTTCTGACTTGTAAGGAGAGAATGATAGTGATCAAAATGTGGGGGTGGAGGGGGTCAAAAGAACTGTTCATCTGATTTAACCTCTATGTTCATTCGTATAATCAATTAAAACACATCAAAGGCCTACAATGTGCTTAGGCTCTGACGATGCAACAGAGAACGAAACAGTCAAACCACCAATTACATATTCCTTCATCAATAAATAATCACACAGGCTACAAAGGCAGAGTTTGGGGAAAGTGAGGGCTTATAGAAGGGAGGCTGACCAGTTTTGGAAGGGCAGGGAAGGCTTCCCTGAGGAGGTGTGGTCCAGCTGAGAATGAAAGTTTGAGTAGGAGTTCCAGGCAGAGGGAAGAGCATGTGAGGGGGGCCCTGTGCCAGGAAGGAGCTGGCTGTGAAGACCAGAATAATTGGAGTCAAGGAGCAAGGTCAAGAGTGGAGAGAGCTAAAATCTGCTATACACGAGGAGGGTGAATCCAGGCAACGAGGTGCCCGTAAAAGGCTTAATGCAGAGGAGTGCCAGTAAAAGACTTACATTTTTAAAAGCCCATTGTGGCTTGTTGTGTTGGGGCTGGATGGAAAAGAGGCAAGACTGGATGTGGAGAGACCAGTGAGGCGGCCATTGCTCTGTTCCAGGAAGGAAAAGATGGAGCTTGGAATAGGGACTTGGCAGCGGAGATGAAGCACCTCAAAGGACATGTGATAGAGAAACACAAGATCCTCCCAATTATAAACCTTCCCCTGTAAACAACATTGGAATCCATTTGGTCACGTAGTTATACATGAATGCATCTTCCCCGTCAAACTCTGTATTCCCACCTCCCGTGCCAGCCCCTCGCACATATGGTGTCCTCAATTAATGTCTCTTTGTGCTCACTTCTAGGTGGGATGTTCCAGCAGGGAGTATGTATAAGATCTCAAACGGGTTTGAGTTGAGAAACATGGAAAAGAAAAAATGCTTTAATCCATCCCAGGCTGTTTTCCTTCTTCTTAAGTGTAGGCCCTTAGAGTCATCCAATTCTGGGTGATTCCCCGATGAAGGCAACCTACCCAGTGTTATGTGGTCCACACCACATCTGCCTGGAGGAAATGAAACTTCTGTGTCCTTGCAGGGTAACACTTGGCCGAGGAGACAGTGCTTCACACTCCTGTGCAGACAGTCCTTTCATAACCATTTCTGCTTAAGTCAAGGCATCCTCTTTGCTCTCCCAGGGAAATACTTCCCCCCACCACTTCATCTTACATATTTCCAGGGCCCACGTTGCTCTGAGAAGGACTGAGATGAAGGCCACCTCCTTGTACTTCCGAGCCCGTGCAGAAGGCATTTATAGCATGATTATTGCCTGCATAATCTCAACAGACACGTTGTAGGCCAGTTATCCCACTTAAGAGATGGGGAAACTGAGGACCAGTCAGGCAGATGAGATGGTGACACTTGTCCTAGAGCAGGTTTCCTAGAAGCTGAGCCTGCGATGGGGGAGAAACCCCCACGAGAAACCTCATGTCCCTGGAGGGATGTCAGGAAGCAGGACGAGGCAGGGAAGAAATTAGACCATGACGTTGCTTCAGTGAAAGCCTGGATTCAGCCTGATTGCCCTATAAACTGCAGCACATCGGTTTTCTGCCCAAATGCAAGAGATCTGGGGCCTTAGTGTCCCACTATAGTCTTTGGTCATGGGCTGCACCCTGGGGTGGGTGAGGAGCTTAATCTCCCAAGCATCTCTGGGCAAGCGGCAACATTCACCAAGGGAAGTTATTCACAGAAGAATGCAGGTAGGAAACATTAGCCGCCAATACCTGCAGTAGCGAGGAAGGGATGGGGGAGGAGGGTGGGCTCACCAGGGACCTGCGTGAGGCACCAAAAGCATCTGCTACGGAGTCTGTGACCCTCTCAAATGATGCACTCATGGCAGGATGGAGTTAGGGATGCTGTGCACAGGGTACCACCTTATGAACCAGCCACTCTCATGCGATGCAGTCTTGAGTAAATGACCTTCCCTCTCTGAATTCCCATGACCTCTTTTACTAAATGAGGTTATTAGTCACTATGGACTTTAGAATCCTTCCTGGTTCTGTGTTTCTGGCATGGATCCTAAACTCCCATTAAGTTAAAATTTGTTGGAGAGTTTCCATAACCAAAGATGACAGCTTGGGAACATTTTAGTCTCTGTCACCTGGGAACCCCAGAAGTGTGTCCTGAGTGGAAAATTCAGGAACAGAGTGTGGAGAGAGAAGTGGAGTGATGGCCACCGTCCATAGACTGATATCCTCCAGGCCAGCGTCTGTCACCCCTCATCTCGGCATCTCCCATGTTCAGCCAGCAACTGACATTTAATGTCCATACAAAGAAAGAGAGAGAAAGAAGAACAAAAGGCGGTGCGGGGCAGGACAGCTGGGCAAACATCGGGGAAGTAGTATGGTAGTTATTCTATTTTGATTCCCCAAACATCCTTAAGTAGCCATGAGGATGTTTCTAAACATGAACAAATAAACCCGCAAAAGTGGTTGGAGGGAGAAGGGTCCAGAGAAGGAGGAGGGAAAGCAAGGGAAACCAATGTCCCAAGACTCATTTGAGGTCAAAGGGGCATGGTCAGTAGTGTCACACCTGCCAAGAAGTCAAGCAGAAAAGGATGGAAGAGCCCTACTCGGATCTGTAAATGAAGAGGTGCTGGGAACATTGGTCAGCAAGAGCGGTCCTTGGTCTGTGAACTTTCATTGACTCCAGTGGCCATGATCTCCCACGGGGGGAGCTGGTAGGGGCTGCAGGGTGGAGGGTGGGAATAGGAGAGGCAGGAACTCTATTAATAGAAGGGACTCTGAGATTACAGATGTAACCCCACGTGGGTAATAGAATCCTCCTTAAACTGCCCCCCGCCCCAGCATGTCCCTTCTTAAGTCAGGAATTGGAGCTAATGGTAGAAATATTCCATATGTTCTGATTAGCTACAACCTCATTATCATGCTTTGCCTTGCAATGTAGCCCTTCAGTTAATGAAATCTGGTGCTGGAGCAAATGAGTGCGTGGAGGGGTGGGGACCCTAATGGTGGCAGCTAAGCTTCAGATTTGTCACTTGTGATGCCTCCTTCCCCCACCCCCATCCCAGAAAAAGAAAGAGCTAAGTAAGAGAAAGGGGGAGAAAAGAGACAGATCTTGAAACAGCCTCCAAATCCAAGCAACAAAAACAGCAATCACTGTATTTCAAAGCCAGGGCAAATTAGACGAAGCGGCCGCAGAAGCCAAATGGAAATCGTAATTCTTCCAGTCCCTTGCTGCTCCGACACGTGTAATGGGTTTGGCAGGGAGTCAAGGAAAACGGGGGCCAAGCTGAGGTGATTCAAAGAATCTAAAGGCTGCTCGCTGTGAAAATGCCAGATTTCTACACAGCACAGAGGAGGGACGTCTGGGCTGGGCAGGACTGGTCCAGTTCTCCATTGGAGGAGGGGCCTGGACCTCTCAGAGACCGGAAAGCCTACCAGAAGGGGCAAACCTGTTTAATGCGAACAGGAGTCACGTCTGGCCTGAATTTGGATGGGGAAGCCTGCAGATCACTCAGGAACAGAGAAGGTGAAGCAGCCTCCTTCCAGGAAGGCTGGGGAGGCTGCCCAGGAGGAGATTTGTGCCCAGGGCCAGGGAGGGGAGGAGGAGGGGACACGAGAGGGGGCTACCCATCCTCTGTTCAGGCACTCTGCTAGGCATTCTCATTTAACCCCTGGGGACAGCTGTGAGCCTGCCTGCTTCCCAGAGGAGGAATGTGAAGACCGAGGGGCTTGCCCAGGCTAGAATCGGTGAGAGTCAGGATTTGAACCCAGTTCTTCCCAAAGCTCAGGGGTCAGGGGTCAGGGGTCAGGGGTCGGATGTATGTTTTTCTATAAAGCACCAGACAGAAAATATTTTCAGTTTTGCAAGCCAGTTGGTCTCTGTTGCAGCTACTCAACTTGGTTACTGAAGTACAAAAACAGCCACAGAGACACAGACTATATGTAAATGAATGGGCGTGGCCATGTTCCAATAATACTTTACTGAGGAAAACAGGTGGAGGGGTCAGATAAGGCACGTGGGCCGTAACTGCCCTACTCTAAAACAAAAGTTTAAAAAAAAGGGTATTGCAGGGACTCGTGGAAAGACAAAAGGTACTCTTGAAACTGTCACACATGCAATCAAAATAATAAATTTACTCACATAATAGCTGGGACGTTGGAGCACAGGTTTCATGTAAGACAGTCCTGTGCATGAGTCCAGTTTTGCCCCCACACTGGTTGGATAATGTGAAGCAAATTACTTCATTTTTTAGTCTTTGTTTCCTCTTGTATTACGTGGAGATAATAGCCGCACGTATCTCTGTAGCTGGATAAGAATTACTAGGTAACACTTGGCATGTGCTTAGCATCGCCCCGACACATAATAAACATTCAGTTACATTAGCTGCAATGATTTCAGCACATACTTAATCATCAATGACCCTGCAAGTTGGCTCTCATCACCTGCATATCATGGATGGGGACTCAAAGTCTCAGGAGGATTAAGGATGGTCCCTGAGGTCACGCAGCTGGGAGGGGCCAGTGATGAAGGAAGGGATAGCTTCTCTTTGAGTCTAAAGCTTGTTCTTATTCCACCTCATTCCAGGAGGAAAGAAATACCCAAAGACAAGATTTCTGGAGGACAGAAGCATGAGCAGAAAGATATAACCTCCGGCACCAAAGGACAGGTGCCTGATCCCTCACGTGCAGAGTCCTGGAGGATCATGGTCCAGAGCTTCTGCCTGGATCAGGAGCCAGTCCTGCCATGGCAGCTTTCCAGAGGCCACACTTTTGATTTTGACAGCCTTAAAAATACTGTCTGGGTGTGAAAGGCCACCTCCTCTGACAGCTCTGCAGAGCTGTAGAAAACTGTGGATGCAGACCCAGCCAGCCTGCTGGCTTCCCACTGGTCTGCACCACCCAGACCCCAGTGGGAAAGGAGCAATGACATCCTATCCTTTCAGGAGAGGCGGGCAGACGGGCAGCAAAGCCACCTGTGTTCACATGTTCCACAAGATAAGTTACCAAGTGCTCACGCTCCAAGCAGGCTGGGCAGAGAGTCCCAGAAAAAAAAAAAAAAAAAAGCTGACAGGTTTTAATTCAGTAAAATTAAATGGAATGCAAAAAGTTACATCTTTGTTTCATTCCTGACACAGGTCCCTCTTTCTGTATTTCTCTGGGGGTGTATATTAGTTTCCTGTGGCCATTGGAAGAAATTACCACAAACTGAGTGGCCCTTTGAAAAAAAAAAAAAAAGGAATTTATTCTCTGTCTCAGCTCTGGAGGCTAGAAGTCTGAAAGTCAGGTGTCATCAGGACCAGACTTCAACTGGGCTCTGGGGGAGAATGTGTTTCTTGCCTCTTCTGATTCTGGGTGGCTGTCTGAGTGGGCTTGTGGCCCCCTCACTACCATCCCTGCCTCCATCTTCGCACTGTCTTCTCCTCTGTGTGTCCCTTATAAGGACACTCATCATTGGATTTAGAGCCCACCCAGGTGATCCACGATGGTCCCATCTCAAGGTCCTCGACTTCAGTACATCTGCAGAGACCCTTTTTCCAGGTAAAGTCACTCTTGCAGACACTGAGAATTAGGAAGTGAACATATCTTTGGGGGACGGACACAATTCAATCCACTGTGGGGTGTCTCATTGTCTGATTCAGAATCAAAGCCACGGTTCCTGATTCCAGAGAATCCCGAAATGCCAGAGTGTGATAGGGCATTGGAGAGCATTCAGTGCAGCCCTCTCTGCTGCTCCTTCCTTCTTCCAGTGAGAAGTTAAGTAACTTGCCCCAAGTCACCTGTTCAGAGCAGCAGAATCTGCTCCCAGCAGTCCAGCTCTCTCTCCTTGTGTTTTTCCATTGCTCTCCCTGAGGAAATAAACGCACCTCTAAGTCTCTGCCTCCTGTGTTTCTGCCTGGTCTGATTAAGTCCGCCGCAGCCAGCTTGATGGGACTGTGTTTTTATAAAATGCACCGTGCTGTCACACCTGGTAAATGTCACCTTCTCCCTACAACTTTCATAGGAATGGACTTCAGCTCGGTTCAGAACACGGCTTTCAACGCACACGATCTCGGCTGATGACACTGATTCTTCTTCCTCTGTCTTCTCTGCTCCGCTACTGATTTATAGGCATCCAAATGGACACAGGAAAAGGTTGTCCTGAATCTCAGGAGGGTGACTGACAGCAGAATAGAAAGGCCTCCATCCCACTGTTCCCCTGGGAGCACCTTTCCCCGTCAGATACAGGCAGCCACAGAAAATAACCAAGAAACGGTGGGGGCTTAAAGGGAGCTCGCTGTCAAGTCTCTGGAGTTTTACAGAAAATTGATGGTGGCCTATTGTGTTAAAAACACCACATGAGTACGTTTTTGTGGAAGAATATATGATCGATCAATAGATATCTATTAAGTGCCTATCATGCGTTCCAGACCATATGAGTGGAGCTGATAGTTTTTAACAGTTTACTTAAGGCAGGCATTTCTTTGTTTATCTGCGTGGCTGTGATGGGAATGTGGCCCTGCCAGGGCTAAAATCATGTCACTAATACCAGAAACTTCCACAAAAGATGGGGCTGTGGGGAAAGCGGGAGTTAGTGAGGGCTAAGGAGCAGGACCTGGTCTGCATAGAAGCTGGAGTGTCCCCCACAACAAAGTCCATCACCCAAGGGGACCAAAGGAAGCACGTCCCAAGGGGTGGCCAAGCCACAAGAATAGCGTGAAGCCTTGAGGCTGACTCTGGAAAATAACTACACTTTTTCCGCAGAGTTGAGGTAAATGGATTTTTGCTGACCGAGGTCACCCAGAAATTCCCACCACTTCCTGTCAGGAGTGAGATACTTAATGAAGCAACACGCTTAATGGGGGATATGTGTGTGCCGTGGCGTCTTCTCTTAATTAAAATTTTAATATGTTTGTGGTAAGAGGGCTCGGGGTCATCCAAAGAAAGGGGACAAAATGCATTCCAAGTGCTTAATACAAATCCCAGGTATGTGGGGAAAACCTAATAAATGGCTGTCATTATTACGAAGAGGACCCTGCGTGGTCCCTGGGAGAATTCACCGTCAGTGACAGGAAGGGAGGCACGCGTTGCGGGGCGTGTCTGACTCCCCCATTTCAATTCAACCTCCCTCCTGAGAGTAAAGGCTGAGCTCTCCTGCCCTCTGGGTCTCCAGCTCTTCGCTCTCTCCCTGAATAAGTGAGAGTCTGGGGCAGCAGAGCCCTGGGCCCCCAGCAGTGCAGAGTGAGACCACTTGTCAACCCTTAGGGAGACCTGGTTCTAAATAGCTGTGTGATGTTAGAAAGACACAGCTCTTGCCTAAGCTTAGGGTTTTCACCTGAGAAATGGGAGATTTTAATCGCTCGATCTCTGTCATCCATTCTGGCCTCCATAGAAGCCAATGATTGATTCTGTGACTCTTTTTTTTTTTAATTGAAGTATAGTTGATTTACAATATTGTGTTAGTTACAGCAAAGTGATTCATTTATACATATATATTCTTTTTCATAGTCTTTTCCAAAATAAATTATGAGATATTGAATATACTTCCCTGTGCTATAGAATAAGACTTTGATGCATATCTGTTTTCTACATAGTAGTTTGTATCTGCTAATCCCAAACTCCTAATTTATCTCTCCCCGCCCCACAATTTCCCCTCTGGTAACCATAAGCTTGTTATCTATGTCTGTGTATCTGTTCCAGTTTTGTAAAGAAGTTCATTTGTATCATATTTTAGATGACTCTTTGTTCAAAGCCATAAATTGTAGTGAGGTTGTTTTTGAGGTTGGAGTCATCATGCTAGACTTAAGAAGCTATTTAAAGATATGAATATGGCCTTTTCCCCTAAGTTGTTTTCCAATCAAATAAAAGAGACTATATACAACATGGACAAATATTAAACAGTTAAATCATAATACATTGCTTTGTAGCTAACGATAACTCTAAGCAAGACATTATTTTTCACAAAATAAATGGTCTAGATTGGGCATCAGCAAACAACAGCCCAGGAACCAAATTCAGCCCCCGACTTGATTTTGTAAAGACAGTATTTTTGGAAAACAGCCACCCTGTTTGTTTAAGTATTATCTCTGGCTACTTTCCTACCACAATAGCAGAGTTGAGTCATTGAAACAGAAACCATTTGGTTCACAAAGCCTAAAATATTTAATATCTGTCCCTTTACATACACAGTTTACTGGCCCTTGATTTATATGAAAAAGGATAGATCTTTCAAAAAGCCTACTTCGTGGCGAGCCGCAGCGGTCTTGGAAGGCTCCCTGGAGGAAAGGGTTCTTCAGAGAGCCCTTAGAATGGGACAGGTGATGGAAAGGGAAAGAGAAAGGAAGGGTTCCATAATCCTAGAATCACAGAGTGGAAGTGGAAGGAACCTGACAGGCAGCTGTGCAGCTTGTCCTCAGGATGGAGTCTTCTTTGGACCACACCTGGCAGGTGTCTGTTTAGACAGGCTCTTCTGGACCTCTTGCGTGTCATGCCACAGGACAGCAGGAACCACAGTGCTCCATCCCAGGGTTGGCGAGCCACGGTGGTCAGCGAGCACTTCCTTCTAAGACACCGAAACTGACTTCCCTGTAATTTCTGCTTGGTGGTTTCTCCACGTTTCCACCCTCAGGTATTTGGAAAGGCCAGTTAGCTGCTTCCAGAGTCCTCTTCACAATAGACTAAACTTCCTGTAGAACAGTTCCCAGATGTGGTTCTCAGTTTCTTGACCATCATCACTGGCCTCCTCTGGACACTCTTGTGTGTGAATACCCATTTCCAGGATGGCACCACAAGTCAGTCTTGCTGCTCCACAGATTTCCGTCTTCCGTGGTTCTTGGGCTCCCTTTGTTTCTCCCCTCGGTAGCTGCCATCAAGTGCAGTGTGTTTGAAAGAGCTTAGCTTTAGCAGCTTACCAGCCGTCATATAAATCCCGGATCCTCTTTTTTTTTTTTTTTTTATCTCTGTAAGCCTCAGTCCCCTCGTCTTTTAAATACTGACTGCAGGATTACCATAGGACTAGAGATGATAGTTGTAAAGTGCCCAGGACATACTCAACACTCAATAAATTGTAATTATATTTATTGTTCTAGGTTGCCACTTCTACTAATGAAATCTGATATCACAGGGCAGCCAGCCCACAAGGCAAGCTTCAATTTTTGTGAAAATTCCCTGCATCTGTTCCCATAAAATATTTACAATCTTTTTTTTTCTAGGAAAAGCAGAGTCCTAATTTGCCCCAGCAGAGATCTGAATCCAATTACACACTGCCCTTCCAGATGCCTGGCTCTCTCTGTGTTCATTTTCCTCCAGTTCTTATCAGGAGCTCCCTCTGCGGGGGCAGCTCCATGATCCTGGCATCTTTGCTTTGACCTTCTCCCTGCCTTCCTGGCTCCTTGGAGCAGCACGGTGGGCTCTGACTGGAGCTTGTCCCATAGACCTCACTCTGCTCCTTCACATGGCTGGACTGTAAACAATGCTCGATAGCCAGGGCAATGCAGGGGCTGTGTATGAGATGCTGGGGGCCAACCTCGTCTTCATTTCTATGCTCCTTCTATCCTGGGTAGAACAGAACCAAACTTTCCTTTCCTTACAAGGCTGTACCTCCAAAGATGTAGCACAGAAATTTAAAACAAAACAAAAAAAAGTTTCCATATATGAGTCCAGTAGCTGAACTGGGGTAAAAAGCCAAGGATGAATGTGAATTTAGAGATGGATTCCAGAGATGACTAAGACACACTCAGAGTGGTTGGTGGAATAACAGCTCCCTAAAGATGTCCATACCTGGTCCCGAATGCCTGTGAATATTGTACCTTACATGGCAAAAGGGACTTTGCGGAAGTGACTAATTAATGACTGTGAGATGGAAGATTGTTTGGGATGATATGAGTGGGCCAATGTAACCACAAGGGTCCTTAAAAGTGGAAGAGGGAGGCAGAAGAGAGCTCAGAGGGATGTGGTAAGAGAACTTGACCCATCATTGCTGGCTTTGAGGAAGGAAGAAGGAGCCATAAGCTAAGGCATGTGGGCAGCCTCTAGAAGCTGGAAAAGACAAGGAAAGGGATTCTGCCCTACAGTCTCCCGAAGGGAAAGCAGACTGCTGACACCTTGATTTTAGCCCAGTGAGACACGTGTCAGACTTCTAAACTACAGAACTTTAAGATGATAAATTTGCATTGTTTTAAGCCACTAAATGTGGTGATTTGTTATGGCGGCAATAGAAAATTAGTACACTCAAGAAACACAGGAAGACAAGAAGCCCTAGGAGGGAGGGTTTGTCGAGAAAATCCATGGAGGTTAGTTTCAAGAGATAGAAGGTGGCCAACTATGTAAAGAACTACTGGAAAGTTAAATAATATGAGAACTGAAAAAAAGAAATCCTGATCCTCTTCTCCCTGCATACAACCCACCTCTTCTATTTCCAGCTCCACCAACAGCCCTAGGGTGATATTTCTAAAATAGGGATAAAACCACATCACTCTCTAGCATAAAGCTCTCTCCTAAATCCCCACAATTTTTGTGATCAAGTCCAAAACGGCTTGCAAGACATAATCGATTCACCATCAACTCTCCAAGTCTATATCTTCCACTTCCTCCATGTAACAAAACACACTCACCATTGCAAGCACACTGACTCTCTAAGACCCATTTAGCAAATAGGATGCACCCAGTGCTCTCACACCCCCATACCTTTCATGTGCTGTTCCATTTCCTGGCCTGCCCTTGGCCCACATGTCATCCCTGCAGCAATCCTCAAGACGTAGCACAAGCATGTGTCCTTCCTTGGGCCGCCTTCTCTGAGCAATTCCCAGTCTCAGTCTCGTAGGTCTCTGTGAGCCATGATAACTTATATATTCCTCCCTTATGTAGTAGAACTGTGCTCTTCAGAGTTGAGCACACTTGGCTGCAAGCTCTCAGCATATGATGCCTCCACTCCCCTTGGGAAAGTATGAGGTCTCGGATCTGACATGAGCCAAGGTTCTCTCTGAGAGCCAAAGGCTAGGAAGACAGATCTGGCCGGTGGCTACCAGGCATGCTGCCAAGGAACACAGAGAAAAACAGGGTCTAGGTTATGTGGTGGAACGTTATATAGTGATGGGAGTATGCTGTATCTAATGCTGTCCATTAGCCACAGGTGGTTACAGAATACTTAAAATGTAGCTTCAAGTCCAACTAAGGAACTGAGTGTTTAATTTTATTTAATTTTAATTAATTTTGATTTATATTTAAATAGCCACAGGTGGTTAGTGGCTACTGGTTTGAACAGCACAGCTAGTGGAAAGTCAAGGTAAATAGCAACACAAGCAAAGCATCGAATCCAAAGGGATGATGGGTTAACAATTCTGAAACTACTCTACAGTCACACTGGACCTGAACAATCAAATAAATAGATTACAGAGGTGCGAACCAGGTTTCTCGCTGTAGAGTGGAAGGTTACAGACAAGCAGAGGGAGACAGCTGGGATAATCCATGTAGTAACAGATCAGTGTTCAACACATAAATATGAACTCACGTTTAGTTTAATACAGGATACCAATGGTTACATACAGAATATTTATAGATATATGTATATACACCCGTTAGTATAGACACATGTTATTCCCGTGTTCTGTCAGCTGAGAGGACCTAGAAGTAGGGACATTCCAGTAGCAACAAGCACATCTAACACCCCGATCTTGGTCTCTAATACCATCCCACAATAAAAGGAACCAGAGATTCTTGAAGAAATGACTGGTGCTAGGATTGGGGCAGGAAATACACAAATATACAAGATAAGCCTGGAGCATCTTGTAATGCCAGGAAGCTGGGAAGTAAGGGGTTAGAAAACACAATGATGGGATGACGCAAATGGACACTGGAGCCAACTGTAAGAAGACCTTTCCCATGAACAAGGCTGGAAAAATTTGAGCTAAATACAGGAAGCAGAATTGAGTTATAACTCAAAGTATAAAATAAATACCTGTGAGTCCATACTGATATAAATGATTGAGTAAATAAATAATTGAGGGAGAATGGACAAATCTCTTGCACAGAAAAATTTCAAATAATTAAATTTAGACACTGGAACCCTCCAGGTGATGGAGCATAATTACCATTCCTTATGTATACACTGTGCATAGTGACTTTTTGTCAAAGAGTACTACTGTATGGAAAGGTAGGGAAATTAAAACCTTCACAGCTGGAAAACCTGACCAAAAAAAAAAAAAAAAAAAAAAAGCCTCAGCAAGGTGATCACAGTAGCTGTCAACTGTGACAAGTCATGTTTACAGCATGTGGTCTTGATGTGCTGTGAAAGAGGTAAAATGGTACTTTACCTCCGTGGGTTCCCTCCCTAAACCCACAACCCCATCTAATTATGAGGAAAACATCAGACAAATCCCCACTGAGGGATAGTCTATAAAATACCTGACCAGCACTCCTCAGAACTGCCAAGGTCATCAAACACAAGGAAAAATCTGAGAAACTGCAACAGACAAGAAGAAACCAAAGAGACGTGATGCCTCCGTGTTATATGGCTTCTGGGACGGCATCCTGGAACAGAAAAGGGACATTAGCTAAACACTAAGGACATCCCAGGAAAGTGCGGACTTTCGTGGATGATAATGTAGCAGTAGTGGTTCCTTACTTGCGACAAAGGTACCAAAGTGATGTAAGATGTTAACCATAGAGGAACTTAATTAATCTGAGTGCGGGATGTATGGGAACTCTATACAATCCTCACAAGCTTTTTGTAAATCTAAAACTACACTAAAATAAAAAGCTTATTTTTGCAGGGGGGGGGGTATAGCTCAAGCGGTAGCGCGCATGCTTAGCATGCATGAGGTCTTGGGTTCAATCCCCAGTACCTCCTCTAAAAATAATAAGTAAATAAATAAACCTCCCCCCACCAAAAAAAAAAAAAAAAAAGCTTATTTTTTAAAAATCCAAAGGGATCAGTAAAAAGATAAGACAATGATATTTTTCCCCCGTGTGTATCTCCTGGTCTTCCTGGGGTTTCCTCTCCTCCTCCAATCTCAGTCCACATGGTTTGGATAAAACTTTTCCCTGCATCCTTATTCCAGTGGAGGGACAGCCTGTGATCCAGGCCCAGCCAGTCAAAGCGCTCCTTCCCCATGGCCACTGTGACTGGTTCAGGAGTGGGCGCATGACTCAGACCAGACTTGTGAGGCTCACCTCCAGCATGTTTGCTGGAACCGTTGGGGAAGAGATGCTCTTCCCCACTTGGACCACTGAGGAGATGTAAGCTGGCAGCCACCCTGTTACCAAAAGCAGACAGCTTGCTTGAGAATAGGGCCAAAGCAGAGGAAAACAAGAGAAGGAAAGAAATAGACAGCAGCCTGGTGATAGTCTTTGAGCTCCTGATACACCATGTATGAAGTGAGTGGTAGCCCTGGATTTTGTGATTTGATGAACCACACTAGTGCCTGTTGCTTTAAGCAAGTTTGAGTTGGGGCTTCAATGAACTGCAGCCACCAGGGTCTTGACCAATACAGTGGGACTAAGGAAAATGGTCTGAGCCAGAATCTACAAGAGAGACAGTGGGGGTCCTCCTTCTTCCCAGTCTTTGTGTTTTCATACTGAAGCTTCTGCTCCCGGGGAGAAACCCTACATTAGTTACTCTTCCTCCTCTCTTTTCTGGGTATCTGTGAGGCAATGTCAGAAAAGGGGAATAAGCATGTGTGGTCCGTCCTATCTGGCTCTCCCTTTCTGACCTACCTGCCTGCAAACTGGATATGTTCTACTCCGCTGCTGCCACCACGGGGCACACCCATTAAGCCTGCATTCTAGTGGCAGGTCTCAAGGCTCATCCTTCTCTGACCTCACTCTTTGACCTTGATAGGTTTCATGCAGCTACTCTGGATAAGGAGGATCGCTTCATAGACCCCAGCTTGCCCTTGGATGCATCATTCTGAGGTCTCTATTCAAGGATAAAAACTGATTGTTGCTGCAGATCCAAGATACTCTCTCCAAGCTGGTGTTATCCCGTATAAAAATGACATTTTGCCCTTCCATTGTCCCAACTATTTCTCATCCTGCTCTGGGCTCAGAGTTGAGAGAAAGGGTGTGATTAATTCACCTCTCAAATTTAGGCAACAAAATGGGGGTTGGAGATGGAATGTGGAAAATGAAACTTAGGGACTTGCCATGACAGAAGTCATTTTACGGTCCTCGTGTAACTCCTCGCCTGTGCCTGTGGGAGGAATGTTCAGGACAGTGTCTTCTTACAACTAGAAAAGGAATCCAGAACTAGATCCTGAAAGAACAAACTCTTGTCTTTGTAAGCCGCAATGCAAGTACATATGAAAGACTAGCAGAAAAAATTCCTTGATATCTTGGCTGCTGCCCTGAATGATAACTAAATTGAAATAAGAGGCACAATTACATTATACACTAACTAAGCTATAGGGGAAATCGACCTTAGCCTCCAGGGATTTCTTTAACCACAGGTCTTAAAAGGGCATCTTACCCAAGACTCTATCTTTGAATTAGTCCCTTATCCTTCTGTTCAGTGAAAGCAGTAACTTCTCCCATTTGGATGCAAGATTGGCTGTAAAAACCAACTTGGTTAATGCTTCTAAAGCACTGGGCCAGAACTAAGAATTGCAACAAGGGAAGTTAGAAGGCAGGAGTGAAGTCTGAGAAAGCTCACATTCTTTTTGCATAAATATCTCGTGATATTCTCTTAGTTTCTCAAGTCAGTATTTCTTCTGTAAATAATTCACAGTAATAGGCAGTGAGCTAGCTGTGAGGGGAAGTGGTAAATTATTTACAGTAGTGGTGGAATGTGAAACCTAATACAATCTGGATGGAGAATTAGGGACAAGTTAGGGATAAATGAGACCGGCTCCATCGGAGTAGAGGATGGTCGCCAACGAATTCAATAATTTAGTGCACTCCTTAGCGAGCTGAGATCCACTGGCCTTAGTCCCTAAGTGGGGCAGTGTAAGAGTCAAAGAGCAGAGTTCAATCATCTAAAGATAAGTTCAAGCAGCCCTAGCTCGTGTGTCTTGAACCCCATGCAAGATACACATAACTGAAATACTGAAGCTGTCCATTGGGCAAGATGAGGAGAAGGGAGAGATTGAACTGGGCTAAGTCAAAATTCATTTCAGCAACAGAGAAAAGGCAGAAAGCCTGAGCACACTCAAGCACTAACAACTTTCATCATTTCACAATGTAATGACCTGTATTTATGGAACTCTTACCTTGGCGTTACCGACACCGTATAATTTCATTCTCATGATGACATCATGATGACCGTCATCACCCTCATTTTCTAGATGACAAAAATGAGTTTCATGTGGTTGCCAGGGGGAAAGAGGGTGGGAGGGGTCAAATTTGGGAGTTCAAGATTTGCAAACATTAACTACTCTATATAAAAATAGATTAAAAAAAAACAAGTTTCTTTTGTAGAGCACAGGGAACTATGTTTGGTATCTTGTAATAACCTATAATGAGAAAGAATATGAAAATGAATATATGTATGTATGTATATGACTGAGCCATTATGCTGTGCACCAGAGACTGACATATTATAACTGACTATACTTCAATAAATAATTTTTAAAATAAGTTTCAGAGAAGTTAGGTAACATGGCTGTGGTCACACGGCTAGAAAGTGGAGAGATGGGACCCACACTCAGATTTGGTTTCTCTACTGTGTTTTCTCACCCAGTCCCACGAGAGTTGCCTGCCACTCAGATATGTACAACGTTTTCATCCTTCGTTTGTTTTCTTTGCCCACAAAGAGATACAGAACTGTCACTGCAATGCGGGGATGGCATTGGCTCCAGGGTGAGACAAACCTGAACTAACTGAATCGTTGCACCTCTGTTTAATAGCTGTGTGACTTGGACCACGCTATTCCATTCTAATCCTGTCTCCTTGTTGAGTCATTCCACAAATAGGTATTGAGCACCCATCATGTGCTGGTCAATTGGTCAAGGTAAAGGAAACAAACACAAAAGTGCCTGCCCTCAGGAAGCATACATTCTAATGGTTTGTGGAGAAGACAGTGGAGGGGGCAGAGGTGATAGCCACAAGCAACATAAGGAAGTAAACTGTATAGTATATTAGAAGGTGTTGCATACTGGGGAGGAAGAAAAAGAGAAGGAGTAAAGGGAATGCACTGGACAGGTCCAGTTTTAAATGCAGTGGTCAAGGAAGGTCTCATTAAGATGCGCCATTTGAGCAGACTTGAAGGAATAAAGTGCAAACCATGCAGCTATCCAGGGGAGGATTCCAGTCAGAGGGAAGGCCAAGGGCAAAAACCCTGAGGTGGCAACAGGCGAGGCCATGAGAACTCATCTGGCAGTTGGAAGAGCACCAAGGAGGCTGGAGCAGAGAGACTGAGTGGGAGGAGGTGATAGGAGGTGAGACCGGACAGGGGATGTGGCACAGGGGTGGGTCCTACAGAGCCTGCTTGAGCTGAGGGAGCCATTCTCATTGTGTGAGATGGGGAATGGTGAGCCACAAGTGGTATTGCGTGGAGGACTGACGTCATCTGACTTCAATTTTACAAGGCCCATCTCTTTTCTTATTGAAGTACAGTTGATTTACAATGTAGTGTTAGTTTCAGGCATACAGCAAAGTGACTCAGTTATGTATACATAACTGACTCTTTTTCAGACTCTTTTCCATTTTATGTTATTATAAGATATTGAATATAGTTACCTGTGCTATACAGTAGGTCCTTGTTCTTTATTTATTTTATATATAGTAATGTGTATGTGTATCTGTTAACCCCAAACTCCTAATTTATTTCTCCTTCTCTTTCCCCTTTGGTAACCATAAGTTTGTTTTCTATGTCTGTGAGTCTATTTCTATTCTATAAGTAAGTTCATTTGTGTCATTTTTTTAGATTCCATATCTAAGTGATATCATATGATATTTGTCTTTCTCTGACTTCACTTAGTATGACAATCTCTAGGTTCATCTATGTTGTTGCAAATGGCATTATGTCATTCTTTTTAGGGCTGAGTAATATTCCATTGTGTAAATATACCACAACTTCTTTATCCAGTCATCTGTCAATGGACATTTAAGTTGCTTACATGTCTTGGCCACTATAAATATTCAATATTGGGTGCATGTATCTTTTGAGTGGAAAAATGATGTCATCATACTTCAGTTTCACAAGGGCTATCTTGATGATTGTGAGGTGAATAGAGTTTTGGAAGACAAGAGTTTACTTTCCATCAGGCAGGAGACAATGTGGGTTGGTGACAATACCACAGGGCTGGCCAGTGAGAATTAAATGATGTCTGGAAAGCACCAGGCATGCATCAGGGCCCCAAACACAGATCCCTTTTCATGGAAGAAGATCATTTTCACCCTCACTCCAATTCCGATGTTCTATGGGCAGGGCTTATTATGTGAAGGGCTGAAATTTATAGAAAATTGGGTGCGTATCTTTGAAACTTTCTTTGCCTAGCTCTACATCTGACTAAGAAAAGTTTTGGGGGATTTTTTTTTGTTTTTTGTTTTTGTTTTTGTTAGGGGAGGTAATTAGGTTTACTTATTTGTTTATTCATAGAGGAAGTACTAGGGATTGAACCCAGGACCTCATGCATGCTAAGCATGTGCTCTACCACTTGAGCTATACCCTCCCCCTCTGACTAAGTCAAAAATATATACCATCCTCTTTCTGGAGGAAAAGGTAGAATAAAATAATGTGAAAGTCCCCTTTAAGAAAGGAGTTCGCTTTAATCAGTAAGACGGGCTGCTATCTGAAATTGTTTTGCTCAGAATAACAAGTCTCAAATCAGATTGCATTTCTACTTCATGCTATTCTTTCTAACTCCCTAAACTTCTTGACATCCAAAGAGGAAAACAGTAACAACCAACCAAAAAAAAAAAAAAAAAGTCCCTTTGGCCTGGAGCATGTTTTTCTCTAAGAGAGAATTCACATCGGAACTCGTTTGCTTAGTTAGGGTCAAGTTTATGAAACATTTTTAGGTAATTACTTAAGTCCTAAGACAGTGACGGTCTGAATACTTGTGCATGTTCATAAATCTTACCAGCAGTACTAACTATGCTTCTTTCTGTAGATACATGGTCTACAGAGCTGTGAAAAGTGCTCTCATCTCCTGGGGGAGGGCAATAATTTTCCTGGTTCTTATTCTTGCTGCACAGAATCATTTCATAAAGTGGTTTCTGACTGTTTCTCTGAGATCTAAACAAAATGCTAATCTTTAGGCTTTATTGATTCTACTTTTTTGATACTGAGAACTTCATGAAGTTGGTGGTCATGATATTATTGTTCTTGGATTTTATATCAGTTCCAAGATATATTCATTTTTCACCCATTCATTCATTCCACAAGCATTCACTGGCCATCTGCCGTGTGACACCCATTATGTTGGAAGCTGAAGACACCAAGGAGAAGAAACACAGCCCCTGCCCTTAAAACACTCCCAGCCTAGTGGACAGAGAGTCAAGCCAACAGACAATTCAGCACAGCAAGGCAGTTGATACCTCAGCAGTCTGTGCAAAGCATTGCGGAAATGTGGGTGCAGGAAATCCAAATCACAAAGTCAGGGAGATGGCATTTAACGCGAAGCTTAAGAGATAAATGGGTATTTGTTCAGTCAAAATAACAAAGCATTATTAGGGAACCAGCCCTCCAGGAGAAGGAACAGTTAGCTATAGGCAAGAAGGAATAACAAAGGCATGAGAGATCGTGGCCTGTAGAGGGCGCTACAGGCATATCCCAGCAGACACAGTAAGGTCATCCCTTCAGAAAGCATGTAAAATATGGGATAGACGCCACATCCTCAAATGTCTGTTCGCACCCCGAGAATCCAACGACTACCCAGTCACCCAACATGTGTTGAGCCCTTAGCATGTGCCAGGTGCCAGAAATTCAGAGGCAAAAAAACCACAGTGTCTTCCTTCCAGAAGCTCATGGTCTTGTCATCATAAAACAAAACATTTTTACCTATACGAAAAAATCAGAGACACAGTTCAGCTCCCATACCAGCTTGTCCTTGGGCAATTCACTTATACTGTGAGGACCCCAGGAGCTTCATCAGTAAAAAGTGGGCCAGTATACTTAACTCCCAAGAGGTTACTGATAAGTGATAAAACACAAGGAATTATCTAATGTCATGTCTAACGTGTAGCAGATGGTCAAATGTTAATTGCATATTTTATTTGGAAAAAAACAAATTCTAGTTTTTTATTGGAAAGTAAAAATGCTTAAGTCAGCATGCTCTAAGGTTGGGGAGAGGAAAGAGTTACCTTTTCCATTTATTTTCCCATGCAGCCTGTCTAATTGAGCAGAAGGGGCATGGGAGGAGGGAAGATGGTCAATACTAGCCAAGATCCAGATAATGGGGTGGAGGGGAGGTCTATGTTTGCTTGTTCTGTATCCCCAGCATCTAACACAGAGACTGACCCAAGCAGGCGCTCCATAAGTATTTCTTGAATGAAGGTACAATCCGCAAATTGGAAACTGCCTCAAGCAACTGTAAAGAGATGTGTAATCCTGAAAATGAATGCACTTGTTTAATGGCCAGAAACCACCAAGAGGTTGAGGAATGACAGAAGGAACTAAGGATGTTTAAGCCTGGAGAAGAAATGACCCACAAAGACACGAGTTCTATCATCAAATCTTGAGCCCACCATCCCTTGAAGGATAGAACTGACTATCTGTGGGGCTCCAGGAAAATGGATACTAGGAGCAAGAAAAAGGAGCAAGTCACAGGGAGGTAGATTTCAACTCAGTCCTGCCTAGGGGCTGAGTCTCCCCCCGGGACTTGATTTAAGGGTGGCCTCAATGTCTTTGAGGTGTCCATCACTGGCGTGGTCCAGCACAGGATCACGTGGTCTGCTTTCAAGCATTAAGAGAGCAATAGAACCTTCAGTAATGGATATTTATAGCTTTAGTCTGGGCAGCATTCTTCCCTTAGGGAAACGTCTCTTACTCTCTGCCAATTGCAGGGCTGCACTCCGTACATCTCGCTCCCCCAACCCCACCACGGAAGGGGTGGATTGACCTAAGCTAAGACAATTAGCATCTCTTTCTGAGGAGGAATTTGAGTCTTAAGAAAAGGTTCACAAAGCCAGGTGTCTGCCCTTGGTCATCGGATGGTAGCAACCCATGGAACCAGTTCCCATGTTTCTAATGCTGAGATGTCTTGGTGTGTCCTGATTCCTGTGATTTCTGCTAACTGCTCGTTCACTGAGTTCTTTAATTCCATGAGTTACTCAATAGCTTTAGAACAAGCCCCTTCTTTACTTAGGCTACTGAATCAGTCTCCTTTGCTTACAAAGAAAGAATTTTTGCAGAGAGGATTAGTTTATCGGTTTATGACTAATTCTGCAATCCATAGCTTAGAATGCTCCCCAATCTTCTACCAAAGAGACAGTACAGGGCAAAAGAGGTTCTCAGCATCCCCCAACCATGGACTGTTATGTCAGCGTGCTGTGAACAGAATGCTATGTCTCTCCAAAATTCATGCATTGAAACTTAATCCCCAATGTGATGGTATTTCAAGATGGGGCCTTTGGGTAAGAATTAGGTCATGAAGGTGGAGCCTTCATGAATGGGATTAGTGCCCTTATAAAAGCGACCCGACAGAGCCCCCTCACCACCTCCACCAGGAGACCATCTGTGAACCAAGAAGCAGACCCTCTTCACTAGACACCAAATCTTTCAGCAACTTACTTAATCTTGGAGTTTCCAGGCTCTAAAACTGTGAGAAATAAATTTCTGTTGTTTATAAGTCACCCAGTTAATGGCATTTTGTTATAGCAGCCCAGGCAGACTAAGACAGTGCAGCAGGAAGTAGGGACCAGAAAAGGGGGTGCAGTTTGGAATTATGCATTTGTGAGTGAATGTATTTCCTCCCTCTCTCCCCTTACCATCTACATCTTCAGGTGAAAGGTGGAGCAGTCTAGTTAAGAAAGGTGCAGAAGAAAAGGGGGAGGCTCAGAAGAAGACCCAGGAAAGAGGAAAGAAAAGAGAATGGAGGGGATGGGTGTGCTTCCAGAATAACCACCCCAACACATGGCCTCTGCAACCGTTAAAACAGCAGTCTTTGCCAACTAATGACCAATTATCGGGCTGCCAAACCATAAACACTAGACTTGCCCACCATGGCTGTCGATCTCAAAAAGGAGCTAGAAAAAGCTAGGGCCACAGCCCTTCAATCATGGTGCTCAAAATAGAAGCTATTAATTTAGCAGAGACCACAAGGCAGTGTTTCAAAGGGCACCAGTGTCACCCCTGAGGCTGAATGGGGAGGGTCCACTTTAAAAGGCTCCTATTTCAACACTCCTCCAATTAGTGAGGATAAAAGAGGATGATCAAGGGGTCCCTGGAAGTCAGGTATGTCATTCCTCCAATACTAATCTTCTCTAATCAAGACAGGAGAGTGGGCTGGTAAGACAGACACTACAGGTGGGTCACACAGGCTGGGACTCAAACCTGGGTCTTGCTGCAGATCAGTGTGAAGTGTATGTCTGTAGTGGATGGCTTCAGCTTGGGGGCTGCTATTCACAATTCACTTCCTTTCCCTTACTCCACTGGCCTTCCTCTTCAGCAAAGCCAGCATGTTCCCAGAAGGCAAATGGAAAATTTATGGCAGCATTTAGGGTTGTCTCAATGATTAGGGGGTGCTTGTAGGTGGGGACCTGATGTGCTTATTCCCTGAAATGATTACATTCATCCCACAAAAGAATTGTCCCACGACCCTCAGGACCACCACCCCCAACATCCTGGCAGACAGTCCTGTATGGAAAAAAAGAAATCCACAGCTGTATAGCTGCGCCGAGAACCTTTCTCGGCTTTACATAAAAACACAAAGTAATTTTTCCCTATTTTTATCCTTTTTTACACTGAATTATCCAGAAGGCCAACAACCATGTAAATCAAGAGAATATTATATTAGTTTTGTTCAGAACTTTCCCAAGGGTTGATAACTAATTCACAGACTATCCCCCACTGCAGCAGCGCTCACAGCATTCAAGTTGGTGAAGCACCACGCCTTTATGGGGTGTCCCTCAAATTCCTGGTGATTTTACGGCACATGCATCTGAATGCTTTTTATCTTCTGATATAGTCTCACTTGATGCCTTATAACCTTATTAAATATTAAACACATTACTGTTTAATGAAACATTGCCTTACTTTTTATGGTTAGGGAATTTTTTTTAATTTTGTGTTGAGGTTGGTATATTATATATAAATTTCATATAAGGGGGATATATACAATATTTGTACTATAAAAGGGTCTCAGGCCAGGTTTCCCAGGAAACAGACTCAGAGATGAAAAGCCACATGCTGGAAGCCTATTGGTGGGTGTCCTTGGCATCGACTTGGGAGGGGGGTGGGACTCAGAAGGGTTGGGATGGGGCAGAGGGAGAGGCTGAGATGTGATACAGTCATAGCAGAGACCTCAGCCCATCCCACAGAGAGCCCGGGGCTGGGACGGCCCTACTACTTGTACCACTTTGGGCAAGAGGATGGAGCATTTGTACTCCCACATGTATCAGTCATTAGATGCAGGCTGTCCCAGAGGATGGGACATAAGCTTAGGTGAGGACATGAACTTCTGCTGAGGGCAGTTCTTGGAGAGAGACTCAGCTGAGAGCTCTCAACATTCTGGCAGCCGGGGGATTGACAGCCAACAAGTTCAAGGACTAGCTCCTGTGTGATTCTGGGTGCTCTCTTCTCCCAAGGAAACCTTAAAAGAAGTGTATTAGTCTGCTCGGTCTGCCATAACAAAATACCACAAACTGGGTGCCTTAAACAATAGAAATTGATTTCTCACATTCTGGAGGCTTGAAGAAGTCCAAGATCAAGCTGCTAGAAATGGAAGTTTCATCCTGAGGTCTCTTGTCTTGTCTTGTAGGTGGCCACCACCTCACTGTGTGCTCACGTGACCTCTTCTTTGTGCATGCTTGGGGAAGGAGAAAAAGAGACAGAGAGTGAAAGAGAAAGGAGAGGGGGTGGAGAGAGAGAGCGCGCTCTCTGGTATCTCTTCTTACGAGGGCACTAATGTCATCACACGAAGACCTTGCCTTCAGGACCTCATCTAACCCTAATTACCTCCAAAAGGTCTTGGCTCCAATACCATCACCTTGGAGGTTAAGGCTTCAATATATGAACTTTCATTGGTGCACACAGACATTCAGTCCATAATATTAAATCTATATTAGTGTTCTCTAGAGAAACAGAATGAATAGAATGTGTGTGTACATAAAATAAACCTCTTTAAATACACATGTATATATAATATATAATGTAATATATAGTAAGTCTCATATATAAATACACTTATATTATATAATTATATTAAATATATATAAGGGATTTATTTTAAGGAGTGTGTTCACGTGATTATGGAGGCTGAGAAGTCCCCAGATCTGCATTTGGCAAGCTGAGACCCAGTAGAGCCATTGCGTAGGTCCCATCTGAGTCAAAGGACTGAGAACCAGAGGAGCTGATAACGTATGTTCCAGTTTGAAAACCTGTGAAAAGCCAATGTTTCAGTTCAAGTCCAAGAGCCAGAAAGACCAATGTCCCGGCTCAGCACGCAGTCAGAGTTCCCTCTCCTCAGCCTTTCTGTTCTATTCAGGTCTTCAACTGATTGGATGAAGCCCGCCCACATTAGGGAAGGCAGCCTGCTTTACTCTGTCTACTACTCTCATCCAGAAACATCTTCACAGACACACCCAGAATAACACTTGGCCAAATTTCTGGGTATCTTGTGGTCCAGTCAAGTTGACATATAAAATTAATCGTCACAAGAAAGGTGGACATGGGTAATGGCAGATTCCAAATGTCACACTAAGGAATCCTGCAAGTTCCACTGTGGGGAGGCTGTGTTTCTCTAAAGCAATGAAATGGAAGGTTCTGGAAAGGGGTCTAGATGCAGTTAGAACAGTTTTGGGGGAGAAAGTGCTCAGTGGGAACAGACAGGCATCAGGTGTCCAATGAAACCTCCCATCATTTTGGCAGCAACGTTCTGCCTCATCCACTCAGGACTCTCTATTTACAGACTCTGTTGTGAGTCAGCAAGCCAGTCAGCCCCCTGTCGGGGTATGAGACACTGTGACAGATGGCAGTGCCCAGGCTGGGGAGTAAATTGCACGTTTCTGCTGATAGGACTAGCCAGACGAGCAGGGAGGTCATCGCTGATGGGACAATTAGGCCTGGTGTCCTTTGGTTTGTTTTCAGCGTAGAGCAATGGGGAATGAAGGCAGTAACTACCTTTCTCGACAATGGGAATGGGAGGACCCCAGCCTCCTGTGAGTCTGAGGCAGAAATCCAGTGAGCCTCACCGACAATTACAGTCTTGCACAACAGAAGCATACAAGGAATTTAATTGAGATCATGTATGTCCTAATGACCAGGCTTGTGATACAAATGAAGAAAAAGTGAAGATGGTCGCTAACAGTTTTGTGGGTGGATGAGGGGCTGGTAGACTCGCTGACTCACCTGTAAGCCCTAGAAAGAAATATGAAAGTAACTTTACCCAACCCACAGGCCAGACAGAGCCCAGAGCAAGGCCTTAGCTAAACTCCAGAAGAGACTGAAACAGTTTGGATGGACCAGGTTCTGTGACTGGGTTTCACTTGGGGCTGTGTCGGTCTCTTCCCACAACGTAAGCTCCTTTGCTTTTGAAGGCTCTGTGTCACATGTCTCACAGCTTACAAACCAGTAAATGCATCAACATTCCACATTAATATAATTTACATATAACTCCATCAGAGTAAAGTTGCCAGGGGCAAGTTGACCTTTCATAGTCTATAAATGTTTAACTGAATACATATTCATTTTGATTGCACAGTGTTCTTTTACTATGTTTGAGCTAATCATCATTTTTCAGGTCTCAAACATTTTTTGAAGGCTCTTAAAAAGCTTATACACTCCAGGCTCTGTGTTCAGAGTACCTAACGGAGGAATCAGCTCTACAACTCAGTAACTGGGCGACTTCGGGCAAGTGGGACAATGGAGCATCAGTTTCTCCATCTATGACATTAGGAGCATAATACCCACCTCACACTGCTGCTATGAAAGTGAAAAAGTACTTCGTACAGAAGAGCCACACCACAAAACCGTCATTGGTTTAACTCTGAAGGTCCATGGAAAGCCAGAGGCATTGAGGGAGTAGGAGGGAGTGACCAGTAACTCCACACTCCACGTAAGACAGAGATTTTGCAAGCCTCTTTGTATATGACACCTCTCTGAGCACCTCCTGACATTCCCAGATGGGGTAAGAGGCCATATTATCCCCATACTGCAGAATGGAGCATTGAGGCCTATTGTGGTCGGGAGGCTGAGCCAGGGCTGGGAAGTGGAAGCAATAAAAGTTCAAGGAAGGGAGGGTTTTTGAAGAATAGGCGATGAGAATGAGTTGAGTTTTGCTCTCCTATTCTTGCTCCAGAGTTGTGAAGGTTACATTTCCATCCCTGTGGTCATGAGGAGGCAAGAAGTAGGGGTTTCATCATCCCTGGAGCTGGGGTCTTTGGAGGGGCTGGGGACAGAGGCACATCCCAACCTCTGCCCACCCCGTCTCTGCATTCAATGGCTGGCTTCAAAGGTACAAATGGTGCAGCTGACCCAGAGGTCAATAAAAGACCTGGGAATTAGCCTATACACCACGGGTGGAGAGAATAAAAGAGATTAAAATGTTTTGGAAGAAAAAGGAAAAGCACAGACACACACAGAAACACACAACTTAGAACAGGAAAACTCTCTCCAGGTGCTTGGTCATCTTAAGATTATCAAGCTACATGACCACCTTCTCAGATGACCAAACATCAGCCATGTTAAATGAAATGACCCCTACAAATGATGGTCAAGTTCAAGGTCAAAGTTGAAGGAAAGGAAATCACTAATAGTTTTTGCACATATGTTATGTAGGCCACATAATTCTTCTTGTATTTACAGGTAAGAATTCTGAGTCTCAAAAATCTTTGCAATTTGTTCCAGGTCATAACATTCATAAGTGGTAGAACCAGATTTTGAACACAGGTCTGCCTCATTCCAAGGTCCACACTCTTTCCCTGAGAATCTTTGCTTCAGAATAACCCAAGGGTTTACAGTTTTCCAGAAAATTATTTTAAGGTAGCAGTGGGGCACACTGTGAGCACAACTACTAGATGTGTTTCACTTATTGATTTTTGCTCCTCCCCAGAGCACTACGAATTACGTGTTTTAACTCCCCCCTTATCGGTGAGAAAATGGAATTTTCAGGATATGATGTAATTTACGCAAGGTCATAAAGCTAAGGTCATAAGTGACGGCACTGGAACTGGAACTGGAACTGAGGACTATCTGACTTCAACATCTATGTTGGTTCCACTCTAGAGAACTGGCCCCTAATTGCCCTGAAGCTAGCCACATTCCCTGACACTCACACAGCTAAGCGTCTATGGAAGTCAGGCAAGAGAAAAATACAGGAACTTCTGGGGAAAGTAATGCTGGGTGGTTCCCCATTGACATGCGTGCACTTCTGAACTCCCGCTTCTCAGAACTCCTAAGAGGTTATGCTGTCCTCCATGCTGATCTAGTAAATGAATTTCCACCAGCATACGCTGAGTAGAGAAGAGGGAGGTACTGATCGGTGACTTCCAGTCTTAATGACCAAGCTGTAATTGTGTCCCTGGGCCAGACAGCTGCCAGCTTCCTGAGGAAGGAGATGATATCTTTTAACTTTTATGGAGGATTTGTTTAAAAATAAACATAGAGAAAGTCTTGGTTTTGCTCATGCTCCTCCACTTTGTCCAAGGAGGGAGAAAAAGGCAAAGGAATTATAATCGGTCCAGGCATCTGCTAAACAAAGTAACAGAGACATGCAGCTTCCGCAGACATGCAAGGTGAGTCAGAATTTGATATAAGTTGGTGAAAATGCGACAACAGAAATAGACCGCAACATACCGAGAAAAGGTCATAAATAAAGCAACAACCTCACATTAATGGGCATGGCATGGTATGCGGATCTTGATCCAAAATCTAACGGGCAGAAGCAGGCGAGAAGCATCTCTTGATGTACTTTTGAGTGATGTCTTGGAAATGGTTCATAACAACCATGAATTTCAATTTGGCTTCGTAATTCCATCTGAAGCAAAACCTAATAAGGGAGTAATGAGGACATCACATTGCAGGCAACTTTAGAAGACTATGAGGGAATTCTATAGGTTGCTAATCAATAAATGGATAATCACGAATGTTTCGGTCGTGTCCAGCACTCCATCCACCCCGAGATGAGCAGGGACTGCTGGTAAGGGGAGTGTCTGACCAGGGAGAAAACCCAGTGAAGATAAACAAAGCAGGAGGAGGGGAAAGGGATGAGAAGGGAAGCACTGAGAATTATTTTCAGTTATTACTAGCTGTATCCCTCTTGTCTTACAATGCCACACTCAGAGCAGACGTATTCCACAAAGCATCTTGGCAAGTGGCTGAGAAGCCCCAAGGTGCCGGGGTCCCTTTTCAGTCTCAGGTGAGTTTCCAGCTGGCTCCAGGGGGCTCAGCTATTTTCCTTCTACTTTTAAAGCTGCTGCCACCCGTCTTTGCCCAAGGGAGTTGCTGTCCTAAGGTCTGGTTGCCGTGGGATGTAGGCTCCCCAGCCTGCTTAAGTAATCATAGAAGCCCTTTTCTGTTTTAGGAGTTTTACTGCTGACCACCAAAGGGAAAACCGAAGGTAAGAAAAAAATTAACAAACTTGGAGAAAGGACAAAGGTTTAATAAATCTTATGGGCATTTATACCACTATGGTCCTTGGTCAGAGGTGACCTGAGGTTGGGGCTGGTAGAGGGCAAGTGCAGTGTAGTGCTAGAGATTCCAGCTCTGGGGACAGCTGGACTGGGTTTAAATGCCAACTCTGGCACTTGTTAGTGGGTGGCCTCTGGCAAGTCACTTAAGTCTTCTGAGCCTCTTCTTCTAAGATAAAGAAAATAGGACTTACCAGGATGAGTTTTTTTTAGGATTCAAGACTATAATTCACTATATGTACATGCACATACACACACGTCTAGAGATAGAGACAGAAATGGTATAGATATAAACACAGATACAGATTGGATATACATCACATACAGAGCGTGGTAGGCGTTCACAAGGTGGCTGTGGCCATTTTCGTCCCTGGATGAGTCACTGGATGACGGCCCTGTGTTGTTACCCTGGGGGTGAAATTCAGCAAACTTTCCCCTTCGCTCCTGCTTCAGCTGAAATTGAACGGCTGACTAACACATTCCATCCTGATGGTTCTTCTTCAATTTTAAGATGTAACTCTACCCAGTCCAACCGTGAGAAAAACAGCAGATAACCCCGCATTGAGGGACATTCTAAGAAATCCCTACCAGTACCCCTCAAAACCATTAAGGTCATCAAAAAACAAGGAAAAATCTGAGAAACTGCCACAGATCAGAGAACCCTAAGGAAACATGACAATTGAATGTGATGTGTTATCTTGGATGGGATCTTGGAGCAGAGAAAGGGCAACAGGTAAAAGCTAGCCAAGTCCAAATAAAGTGTGGGGTTTAGTTCATAGTAATGTGTAAATGGGTCCCTCAGTTGGGACACAGGTCCAGTGACCATGTGAGATGCTAACAGCGGGGGACATGCGGTGAGGGAGGGGTATTTGGAAACTCTCTGTACAACTTTTCTGCAAATCTAAAAATACTCTAAAATAAAATGTTTATTTAAATTTAAAAAGTCACCCTAGCAGAGCAGAAAGTAGGTGCCTCCAGATAATGTGGATAATCTGAATTATTTTAATAATAATTAACTATTACTGAGTATTCACATGGCCCAGAAACTGGAATAAACTTACCACCTGGCATTATTTCATTTCATCATCCCAATCACCCCATGAGGTAGACACTCATATCCCATGGATGAAGCTGGCTGGGGATTCACTTTACATTATATTTTTTTATAATATTACAACAGTTTGGAAATCCAAAAATATTTCTTCCTAGGAAAAAATTCTCTTTCATAGGAGGAGAGAATTTTTAGAAATATGGTAGACTGAGCTGGTTTAACTCTCCCTCCAACCCCCCAATTATAGAAACACTAGATGAAACATAATAATAAAAATAATTTAATATATGCTGAGCCTCGCAGGTGGGGAGGAGAATAAGAAAATTCCCAGATTCCAGAAACAAAGGGTTCAAAGTCCAGGCATCAAGAGTGTTCATTTATGTCACAGTAGTTCAGAAGGGTCCAGCCCAGAAATAGGACTGACGGCTAGGAGCTTGAGAATAAACACCCAAGGCTTAGGTGAATAGGGCTCAGAATCCTAAAAGACTTGGCCTACTGAAAAGTGTAAGTCCAGGGAAACAGCAAGGAAGATGGCCTTCTGTCTAAGGACCTGAGTAGAGAAATAAAGAATCGCTCAGGAAAAGTCAAAAGTACAAGTTTATTCCACAGGTGCATATGGGATCAGAATTTATGCTACTCACACAGCACAAGAATCCCAGAGCAAGAAATTAATGTGAAGACTAATCCAGAAACAGTAAAACCTCTTGAGTCTTGGAAGAAACAGAAGACTTCTATAAGGGTAGTTTTGTATCCCAGAACACAAGGTTTTCCTATCAAAATAATAAACAAAACAAAAACACACAAAAAAATCTAGCAATCTATTTTACCACATTAACAAATCCAAGGAGAAAATTTGATCATAACAATAGATGGGGTTTTTTTTTAATTGCTAAATTCAACACCAATTTATGAAAACGAAAAAAAGAAGTCTTGACAAACTAGGATTAGAAAGATTAGAAGAGGACTTTCTTAAATTAATAAAGGGCATACACCAAATCCATTGGCAAACCTCCAATTGGATGATGAAACATCAGAAGATCATCTTTAAAGGCTGGAAGAAGGTGTTGTCCTAGAGGTCTTAGCCAACACAATAAGAATAGAAAAATAAGTAACAGATACAGAAATTGAAAAGGAATGAACAATGGGTAACAATTCAAAGAAATAATTTTCTACATAGAAAAGCCAAGATAACTTACCAACATATTATTCGAGCTAACTAGAGTTCAGCAACATTGCTAGTTATAAAGTTAACATGCAAAAAATGAAACTTCCATTTTTTGTTTCATAATAAACTGCCAAGATATTTCCCAGAGTAACTGTACCATTTTACTTAATCAATTTTTATATGATTCAGTTTCTCTGCATCCTTACCAGCAAGGATTTGATGTTGTCACTAACTTCTTATTTTACCCATTCTGATAGGTGTGTAATGACATCTTATTGTGTCATTTGCATCTTATAGTGTCATCTTTAATTTGCATTTCCCTAGTGGTTAGTGATGCTGCACACCTTTTCATGGGCTTATTTGTTATCTGTATATCCTCTTTGGTGAAATGTCTGTTCATGTCTTTTGCCCATTTTCTTATTAAATTGTTTGTTTTGCTGTTGAGTTTTGAGAGTTCTTCATATATTCTAGATACTAGCCCTTTGTCAGATACATGGTTTGTGGAATTATTTTCTCCTACTCTGTAACTTATCTTTTCATTCTCTTAATAGATCTCTTCCAGAGCAGATGTTCATTTTGATGTCTAACATATCTTTTTTTTCCTTTTAAGGATCGTGCTATGAAGATTTTCTCCTATGTTTCCTTCTCGAGGTTTTATTGTTTTGCATTTCACATTGAAGTCTTGATATATTTTGAGTTAATTTTTGCACAAGGTGTAAGGGTTTAAGTCTAGGTTCACTTTCTTGCCTCAGGCTTATGTAACTGTTCCAGCACCATTAATTGAAGAGACTATTATCCTTCCATTGACTTGGAAAGACAAAGGAGACAAAATAGCTAAGAGAATTTTGAAAAGGAAGAATAAAGTGGGAGGATTCACTTTACCCAATTTTGAGATGTATTCTATAGCTATGGTAATCAAGGTTGTGTGGTCCTGGCAGAGGGAGACACACAGATCAACGGAATATGTTGGAGAACCCAGAAATTGCCCCACAAAGGACAGCCAGCTGATTTTTGACAAAGGTGCAAAAATAATTCACTGATAACAAAGTGAATTGAGCCTCAACCTAAACCTCACACGTTATACAAAGATGAACTCAAAATGGATCATCAATTTAAACATAAAATGTAAAACTATAAAACTCTGGGAAGAAAACATAGGAGAAAAATTTCATGATGATGGGCTTGGTTAAGGGTTCTTAAACATGATATCCAAAGCACAGTCCATAAAATGAAAAAATGATAAATTAGACCTCATTGAAATTAAAAACTTTCACTCTGAGGCAGACCTGTTAAAAGGAAGAAAAGATAAGCTACAGAGTGGGAGAAAATATTTGCAAATGACACATCTGACAAAGGACTAGTGTCTAGATTTTAAAAAAAAAAAAAAACCTTAAAAACTCAACAGTAAAAAAATAATCCAGTTAGAAAACAAACAAAAGATATGAATGGACATTTCACCAAAGAGGATATATGAATGGCAAATAATTCCATGAAAAGCTATTCAACATTACTGGTCATCAGGGAAATGCGATTAAAAGCAGGATGAGATACCACTAACACCTATTATTAGGACAGCTAAAATAAATATTGACAGTGCCAAATGTTGGCAAGGATGTTGACAAACTAGATCTCTCATATATTGACGGCGGGAATGCAAAATGGTGTGGCCACTTTGGAAAAGAGCTTGACAGTTTCTTTAAGAAAACTAAACACAGAAGTACCACACAATCCAGCAATTACACTCACAGGAAGTTTATCCCAGAATAAATGATACCGTATGTCCATACAAAAACCCACTTATAAATATTCATATCAACTTTATTTATAATAGCCCCAAATTGGAAACAATCAAAATGGCCCTCAGTAGGAAGACAGTTAAACAAACTGTGGTACATCCATACCATGGAAACTATTCAGAAACAAAACAATTGATACACACAACAACTTGGATGAGTCTCAAGGGTGTTAAGTCTAATGGAAAAAAGCTTATCTCAAAAGGTCACATATTGAGTGATTCCATTATATAAAATTCTCAAAATGACAAAATTATAGAGATGAAAAAAAAGATTAGTGGTTTCCAGGAGCCAAGGATCACAGGGGAAAGGGAGTAGGAATGGCTATAAAGGAGTAGCATGAGGGAGATCTTTGTGGTAATGGAACAGTGCCGTATCCTGCTCGCAGTGGTGATTATACAAATCTACACATGTGATAAATGGCAAAGGACTATATACATATATTGTAAATGCCAATTTCCTGGCTTTGGTATTATATGTGTATAGATAGATACAGCTACACACACACACACACACACATATAGTTAAGAGACTGCTTGACAGATACAGGGACCTCTACTATCTTTGCAACTTCTTGTGAATTTACAATTATTTCAAAATGATAAGTTTTTTAAAAAGTCTATCAAACAATCAATATCTCTTTTCTAGTATGTGAAAAGCCTTTAACATATGCATTGTTATTATAACAGCACTGTTATTGTAATCAAATGTTTAGCCAGTAATGTAAAGGGCAAAGTTACTTTTCTACTGGGCTAGGAAATATTGGAGTTAACTAGACGCAGAATGGTGAATCAGAGTGCTCGGCCACACATCTCACAGATATTGAAAACAGCATGATCTAGTGTTCTCTAAACTGGTGTTACAGCCTGGCAGACCAGGGTGTGAATGCAAGCTTCACCACTTACTGGGAATCTCTCTGGGCAGTTCCTGTAAGTGTCACTAATGGTAATGACATGGATGCCTCACTCATCTCAGAATCCTTAGCAGCCAGCATAGCCTCTGGCACTCAAAAAATAATTGTGGAATTGGCTACCTTGATCTCTCTGAATCTCCATTCCTTCCATTGAAAAATTATTGGCGTTTTTTTTTTTTTCTTTTTCTGATTACCACCTGTTGCCTCCAAGAAATTGGCATTTTCAAAAGCCACATTTACATATGAAATCCACAAGATTAACACATTTATTGGTCTATTGAGAAAATGAACTATAATCACAAAACTGAAAAATAGCAAAGGAAGATTTTTAACAATAGCTGTTTTGGAGTGTGCAAATGGAATTTCTGACCCCCAACTGGGAGGTCAGACACTTGGTCTTGTTCTAGAGATGACTGACATCATCCACTCCCTCTTGGGAAAGCTTTCTTGGAATGACTGCTGATTTGGACAACTAGTCAACCCCTAGTGAGGCAGTGATCAGACCTTGGATTCTTTTTCCCCTTTGATTCTTTTTTTCCCTCTCCTTATTATTTTCTTTTCGCTACTCCTCTATTTCTTTATTTACCACTTGAGAAGTGTAATTGATCATTTTTATAAACCAAGAGCACAGAACTAGAGCAATCCTTGCATCTTCAGTCCCATTAAACTTGCAAGGAACTGAGGACAGGACAGCAAAGTGGTTTCCCAAATTCACATCTGAGGTCAATGGCAGAGCTGGAAATTCAACTTGGGCCTCCAACTAACAAGCCATAGCTCATTTACTCTGAAATATCTCTGGGAATCTCAGATCTAAAATGCTAAAATGCTCTTCTAGAAACTGGTCAGTTTCATTCCTTTAAAAGTTGAAAAGATATTAAGCAAGGTTCACAGGAGCCTTTCTTTTGATGTGGCAAGAGGTGAGAATTATCTGCACAATGTGGCACATACATTAAATCTGCAATTCCCTGTGTTCAGGACACACACTCTAAATTCAATAGGCTAGGTCTAAAGAGAGGTGGAGGAAGGTGACCTTGTCTACCCACCCTATGAAATAAATCACTGTAAAAAATGTGTGTATATATATATATATATATATATATATATATATATATATATATGAAATATATGAAAAATAATATATATTATATATATGAAATATATGAAAAATAATATATATTATATATATATATGAAAAATGATTTTTTAAATTGACAATATCCACTGTGGGTAAGAATGTTGGGAAATAGATACTCTCAACCACCAACAGGTGGATAAATTAATACAATCTTTGGGGGCACTATCTAGTAAAACTAAAGTACATATAATTATAAATCTAACAGAGCACATACAGGATCTGTATGAAAACTAAAATAGGCTGATGGAAGAAATCAAAGAAAGCCTAAATAAATGGAGAGACCAGAAGATTCAACATAGTAAAGATATCAGTTCTCTTGAAATTGATCTATAAATTTAGCAAAAATCCAATCAAAATCCCATCAGGACTTTTTATAGATAGATAAGCTATATCAGAAATTCAGAGGGAAAGTCAGTGGAACTAGAATGGTTAAAACAATTTTTAAAAAGAACAAGGTTGAGGAATTATATTACCCAATTTTATGACTTCTTATAAAGCTGCAGTGATTAAGACAGCATGGTATTGGTGGAGGAATAGACACATAGATCATGGAATAAAACAGGTTTGAGAAATAGACCTACACAAATATGACAAATTGATTTTCAACAAATGTGCAAAAGCAATTCAATGATACTCTAAGTGAATATCCATATGCAAAAAGGAACTCAGATCCATACCTCACACCATATATAAAAATTAACTCAAAATGGATCACAGACCTAAATATAAAAGATAAAACTGTAAAATGTTTTAACTGTAAAACTTTTTAGGAAAAAAAATGAAAGAAAAATCTTTGCGATCTAGGTTAAGATGAGAGTTCTTAAATATAACACCAAAATCATGACCATTTAGAGAAAAAATAAAGGTTAATTAAACTTTATGAAAAAAAAAATTTACCCTGCCAAAGACATTTCTAAAAGATTGAAAAAAAATGAACATAAATACAAAACAGAAACAGACTCATAGACATAGAATACAAACTTGTGGTTGCCAAGGGGGTGGGGGGTGGGAAGGGACAGACTGGGATTTCAAAATTTGTAGATACTGACAGGCATATGTAGAATAGATAAACAAGACTATACTGTATAGCACAGGGAAATATATACAAGATCTTGTGGTAACTCACAGCGAAAAAGAATGTGACAATGAATATATGTATGTTCATGTATAACTGAAAAATTGTGCTCTACACTGGAATTTGACACAACATTGTAAAATGACTATAACTCAATAAAATGTTAAAAAAAAAAAGACAGCTACAGACTGTGATAAAATATTTTCAAGTCACATATCCAACAAATAATTTGCACATAGAATACATAAAGAACTCTCAAAGCTCAACAATGAGAAAACTACCAACCCAATTTAAAAATGAGCCAAAGACTAAAGCAGATACTTCATCAAGATGTTATTAGTCACAAGAAAAATGAAAAACCACAATGAGATACCACCACATATCTATTATAATAGCTGAAAATAAAAAATATTGACAATACCAAGTGCCAGTGATGATGCAGAGAAATTAGACATCGCTCATACATTACTGATGAGAATCAAAATGGTACAGCCACTCTGCAAAATTGTTTGGAAGTTTCTTATAAAGTTAAAGATATATTAATATATTGTCCAATCATCCCTCCCCTGGGTATATACCCTGGAGTAATAAAAATTTATGATCAGGCAAAAACTATACACAAATGTTTAAGCTTCTGTATTCCAAATTGCTCAAAACTGGAAACAATCCAAATGTCATTCAAAGGGTGAATGAATAAACACAATGTGGTTGATTCAGGCAATAGAACACAACTCAGGAATAAATAGGAATGAACTACTAGCACATACAACAATTTAGATGAATCTCAAAGCATTATTCTGAGTGACCGAAGTCAGTCTCAAAAGATTCCAAACTATTATTTCATATATATGACATTCTTGAAGAGCTAAACTGTACCTAGGGAGAACAGATCTGTGGTTGACAAACTTTACAGAGATGAGGAAGGGTGTGACTATGAAGGGATAGCAGAAGGGAGGTTTGGGGGTTAGTAGATTGGTTCTATATTCTGGCTGTAGTGATGGTTACACAAATCTATACATGTTTTAAAAGCCACAGAAATGTACCCCCCAAAAAGATCTATTTAACTGTATGATAATTTTTAAAATAAATTTTGAAACTGCATATCATTAATGGATCTAGCCAACGATCATCAAAGGATGGTAGGAAAGTTGATAAAGGATGCTCTGGCTGTCAACTCCTGAACCCAGCCATGGTGAGGGAAAGGCAAGTCAAAGGAATGAAAAAACAGGCTGACTTTAGACTTTTCCACAGAATATTCAATACACGAAGAAATAGAACAATATTTATAAAATCTTGAGAAAAATAAAATATGGCTCAAGAATGATATTTACATTACCCAATTGCCATTCAAATATAAAAGCAAAAAAAAAAAGAGTATTCTTTAAAAGCCTTTCTGTCTCTTTATTATTCTGCAATTATATGTCTTAGCATAATCTATTTTTTTTAATTTTCATGCTCAACATTTGTACTATTTATACAGAGAATTCATGTCTTTTATAAATTACAGTAGTCTTAACCATTAATTCATCAAATGTTGCTTCTCTTTTATTGTCTCTAGTCTTTCCTGTTAGATGCACATTGAACCTTCTCACTCTAGCCTTATTCTTCTTAATTTCTATTTAATGTATTTTATCTATTTTCTTTGTAATAGCTGCATTCTGGATAATTTCCTTTGAATTAGCTACAGTCCACCAATTCTCTCTTTAATTGGGTCTAATCTGCTAATTAATTCAACCATTGATTTTTTTTTCTTTAATCTATCTTACTTTTTTCATTTTTAGAAGTTCTGTTATTTTCTTTTTCAGATCTACTAGGAGCTCTTTTCTAACTCTTTCATAGCTTTGATCATCTTAGAAATGTTTTATTTTATAACTGCCATCCAAGAGATTAACTATGTAAAGGAGTGGGATGTCCTAATTGTACTGCTTATTGCGTCTGCTGACTTTCTCTGCCTTGGTGCACTGTTGCTTTGTGTTTATAACTTTTTATTGTGACCTCATCTGCACTGAGACTTTATCTCTGGTAATCCTATGTTGCCTGGCTAGAGGGCATTTCTTGCCAAAAAAATTTGCTCATGTATGGCCGAATTATCACTCCCCCAAACTACTTACATAATTTCTCAGTTTAGCAGTTCCTAGAGGACAAAAGTAGAACAAATGTTAATCCTACACCTACACAGGAGTAGGTCCACGATTACAGCTTCTTAAGGGAGATTTTCCACACTGAGAGCAGAAGCCAGACAGTGTTCCTTATTATCTCCTTAGGCTGGTGGGCAAAGTTTTCTAATACGCACTTTCACTGAGGATGTAGCTATTTGAGAGTCCTGGCTTTACTGGCTGTCTCATTTCCCACTAACCCTCTCAGGGAGCCAAAGGCACGTATTTTATCTCCACATGGCTGTTAAACCCAATCCTCTTAGCAATAGAAACTGAAAAAGAAAAAAGAAGACGGCTTCTCACTGTGGTTTTCAGTTTCCTCTTCTTTTTGACCCCAGAAACGCCCTTTACATTCTTTTAAATGCAAGAACACCTTTAAAACTGTCTGATGTATTTAACCCAATATACTAAAAGACTTGTAATTCAAAGTTTTTTTTAGATTTTCTAATTTATTAAATTGCTAGAAATGTGAGTTCTCAGGTGAACAATGTCAGATATAAAATTACTTAGTAAATACAACAGATTAATTTTCTTTTTTAAAAAAAACCACACAAATCAAATCAAAATAGTCTTATCTCTGTGCATATGCACATATATATGTCTAAAAATCGATATGCCAGACTCTCAGAGATAAGTTTGGGAGAAGACAGTGGGAAGTCACGGGGTGGTAGGACCAGATATAGGGGGGCAAATTTTTATTCTTCAAATTTATGTGTTGTTTCAAGGGCTTACTATATATAGCACAGGGAACTACATTCAATTTCTTGTAATAAGTTATTGTAAAGGAAAAGAATCTGAAAATACATGTACATGTATATGGATGTATATGTGTAACTGACTTGCTTTGCTGCACACCTGAATCTAACATTGTAAATCAAATACATCTCAATAAAAATAAAGAAATAAACGGGGAAAAAAATGATGTGTTAATTTTTGAAAGAATGTTTTTATGTAATGCAAATACATCAAAAAAGTTTCAACATGAATTTAACCAAGGAAAAGCAACCTATATACAACCGGAAGTGGGGCAGTGGAGAAGATGATTGCTCCAAACCTTAAGCTTGGTGATAAAGGCTTTTGCATTTGTATCAACAATGGAGATCTAGTGGGTGCTGGGTGATTTCACTCTTCTAGCCATTTTAGCCATAACAAAGGGGAAATCTATTTATTTACCAGCATTCTTTTGAAGGCATACACTCTTCATTTAGGAAAATGCCTTAGAGAAGATGAATCCCATCCCACCAACCTTCACCCAAGCCTTTAGCAGAAAGTGACACTTCCCTGAATAACAGACAAAGGGCAACTTGGAATTCCTGGGAGAGCCCCAGGAGAAATCCTCATGTGTAAAATGGGTATCGTAAATGCCTTGTAGAGTTGTTTGAGAATTTAGAATAATACAATAGCTCTTTGTATTATAAACTTTAGAGTAAATCAGAATCACCCAAAGTGCTTGAGAAAACTCAAGTTGTGAGGTAAAATCAGAGGCACAGAAGACAGACCAGTGGGGGTTGCCAGGAAGAAGAGGTCGGGGCTGACTACAAAGGGGAATTTTAAGGAGAGGTGGTACTGACTTCTATCTCAATCATGGAGGTGGTTACACGATGTTATGAGTTTAATCTAGGAATGTATACTAAAAAGGTTGAATTTTGCAGTATGTAAATTACATTGTAATAAAAAATATATGAAAACCCACACAGGGTGTGGGGGTATAGCTCAGTGGTAAAATATCTGCTTAGCATGTGCAAGATCCCGGTTCAATCCCCAGTACCTCCATTAAACACATACACACACACACACACACAGAGAAAGAGACACACACACATTATGAGCTTCACCTTCAGAGAAGTGCTGAGGGATGGAGCTTAAGAATTTGCGTTTCCCAGAAGTTTCCAGGTATTGCTGATGCTGCTGATGTGGCCATATTTTGAGAACCGCTGATCTGGCTCAGGGTAGCTAAGCATTATTATTGTTGTCATTATAATATTTTGCATGTGCTGTTCCCTCTGACTGTAATGCTGTTCCCTCAGATAGCGACAGGACTCATTCCCTCCCTTGCCTCAGATCCGTTTAAAGTTCATCTTCTCAGTGGTGCCTTTTCTGACCATCATATCTAAGCCTGCAACTTCACCTCTAAAAAAATCTCTCTTCCCGTTTTCTTCTTCTCTATATCTTATTAATCTCTGGTATACCACATATTTTACTTCTTTTTATTATTTATGTTTTGTCTGCTCCGACTAGAATAAAAGTTCCATGAAGGCAGAAATTTTTATCTGTTCTTTTGCTCCCCTACCTCCAGCGCCTACAACAGGGCTTGCATGTAGTAGGCACTCAATAAATACTCTTGAATGAATGCTGGAATTATTATTAACACCACCACTGCTACTAATGCTATTAATAATTCACCTGCCTACATTTGTGATGCTCAGAATACAGCATTTGATCTTCACCTCTCCCCACATTGAAAGAAGACTCCCTGAAAAGATAATACAGCTCTGGAAAAAATTTGACTTTGGGGTCAAACAGTAACAGACTTGTACCTTAGCTCTGACCCTTACCAAACATCACTGAACAATGCATCTAACACTCGTGAGCTTGGTCTCTTCATCTATAAAATGGGGATCCCTAATTCAATAGGCTAGTGTGCATAGTAATGTAGAGGGGCCGGTACATGGCTAGGACTCAACAGCTGGTAATGACTGTTCTCACCTCAGGCAGGTGATGCTGGAACTAGCTCCAAGTGCCAATTTTGGCTGAGAGCAGAGTTCAGTCAAAGATGGTTTCAAAACAGAGACCACGTCCCTCCCTCTCCATGAACAAGCTATAAAAGAGTTTCTTTGCTCTTCAGTATTATTGAACAAGCCATTTGCCCTCTCTGAGCCTCAGTTTCTTTACCTCTATAATGGGATTAATTGCTGCCTCCAAGATTGAGCCTTGTAGAGACTCAACAAAATAAAAGAGTGAAATCACCCAGCACACACTAGATCTCCAATGAACCTTGGTGGGCTCAATGCCCGCTCACTCCACCACCTCCTAGAGTCCCAAGACCACCAGGGGATACTTGCCAAGGTGAGGGCCAGAGACTGCCCTGGCCAGCTCAGAGGAATTCCTGATTCCCTCCTGTACCAAGCATTTAGCTCCCAGAGGATGCTCCCAGGCCCAGAAAGGCGTGTGCTCCTCGCCCACTCCTCGCCTATTATAGGAAGGTTGTGGAACTCACCAGAATCAGAGCTTTTCCTTTTCGAATTTTATCACTGAAGCTCTGAGCCCGTCTGGAAGCATAAGACTAGTGCTTTGGGTGATTTAAATGCTGCCACGCTGCTCAGTCTTTTCTCTTCCACCCAGAGCCAATAGATTCCTGATAAAGCAATGCCGAGGGACCTGCCATCTAGTATCTAGTGCGGCAGGGGCTTGTTTGTAAATTGGGGGATGGTGAGCTAGCGTCTTTTCCTGTGACGCCCAGTGGATCAGAACCAATGCCCTCAAACACCATGCCTTTATTTCTGCTACGGGGAAGGGTTTGTCCATCCCAGAACTCACAGACCGAAATCAAATGTCAAAAAAAAAAAAAAAAAAAAAAAAGCCAGACCAAGGAGAAAAGAAGTTGCAGATTTTTTTTTTTAAATTCTGCCCACCTAAGCCTCTTGCCCGATCTAGGGCCTTTGAGGGAAGAAGAAATAAATAAAATGTTTTCTTCTCCTGACCCAAGTTGTATGGGACTTCGGGCAAATAGGAGGTGATCAGCAGGGGATTAAATAATGCAAGTGATTAAAAAATGACCGTGGATGTTGGTGTGTATCTATGCACCTTCCCTCCAGACACAGCCTGCAGCCGCCGCGGTACACCCCCACAGAGAGTTCTGCAGGGGCTGTTAAAACCAGGATGCCTGGTTACTTTTTATGAGTCTGTTGGCCTTACCTGGACAGCTATATATAGTCACTGTTGTCCTTCACAGCTGAGACTCCGCTGCTGACAATGTTTTTTCCCACGCTGGCGAATTAAAATATTGGCGATAATGATGCACCCCAGCAGCAGATGTGAGAGGCCCCTCTGGCTTCCAGAGTCAGAACAAAGCAGGCCTGCGGAGGGCCCTTAAGTGTTCGTACAGCTCTCAGCCCCCACGGAGAGCGTTTCCCTCGCTTGCTTCTTCAGGTGTGTTATTTGTTTTTCTGCCCACAGAGGGAGAAGTAAAATTTAGCGTTATTACAAGTGTATCAAGACCCCCTTATAATTGGGCCTCTCTCTTCCTTCAAATGCTTTAGCCCAGCAGGGCCTACTGTTGACGCAGAGAGAGAGAGCCCAGAGGGAGACGGGGTAGGTTTTGACTTGAATTATTTTGCACTCTGTTTCCCCTGCCACCTCCTTTTGGAACCAAAGCAGGACGTCATAGGGCCTTCCCTGGGGACAGACTCCTCTCCCATGTCCTCTGCCGTGGCTTCCCTCTGGAGCAGCTGGATGTCAGTATCTGATGCACATTTCCTGGGTTGTTTTACAGATGCTAAGACCCCTGCCACATGGGAGAAATTAACCACCTGATGGCCAAGAGCACGTAGTCCCCAGGCCTACTGGAGCCTAAGGGTTGATATGTTAACCCTTGTGACATCACCCTATGGCCTCACCTTCAGCCAATCAGAGGATTTTGCACGAGCTGATCGCATACCCTGGGATGCCCCTCCCTCACTTGGCCTTTGAAGACGCTTTGCTGAAACCCGTCAGGGAATCCGGGCTTTCTGAGCACTAGCTGTCCTGGACTGTGGTCTGGCGCCTTAACAATGAGCTGAACTTTCCTTCACTACAACCCAGTATCAGCATACTGGCTTTACTCCGCTGGGGCCAGGGGACCCAAGTTTGGTTCGTAACATTTTCTCTTTTCTTATGTGATGTCAACCCCCCCACACCAATTTCCGTCCCCTGTTCAGACTCACTGGCAGCCCAGACCTAGTTCCTCCCATCCCTGCACGTGAGTCCTGGTTCTCCTGTCTCCCCTCTGGCCCCACACCCATCTACAGTCCATATTACTGCTGGAAGGACTTTCTCAAGAATGCTAACCAGGGCGTGTCATTCTCCCGGTGCAGGGCAAGCCCCTGCAGCTCCCCCCCAAGATCACCAGGAGGTGCGCCCCACTCTCTCCTACAGACTCAAGTGCTGGTGCTCCACTGGGCCCTCTAGGCCCCGGCCCTACTGCCTTTCCTGCCCAGCTGGGTGCTATGCCCTCCGCCTGGTGCCCTCCCTTCCCACCACTCTTTGACCCAATTGTCCATCACTTGCCTTTTAAGCCAAACTCAAGGGAGCCTTCTCTGACCCCACCCTTTCCCCTTAGTCCAGGTTGGGCCTCTTTGCTTTGCACTAAACTGTGGTCCCCAGGCCACATCCAGCCTGCCATCTGTTTCTATATATAAAGCTTTGTTGGAATACAGCCACACCTTCACGTCTACATTATCTGACTGCTTTCCAGCTATAACAGCAGAGCCGAGCGGTTGCCACAGAGACCATATGTCTGGCAAGGCCTAAAGCCTAGCCCTTTGTGGGAAGAGTTTGCTCACCCCCGTTCTAAAGCCCTGTGTCACAACGTGTGCCATGTCACGTTGAATCACTTCCTTTGCACATCCATCCCTGCACCAGACGGTAAGATTCTTGAGATTCTCATCTCGTCCATTTTTCACCAGAGCCTGGTGGTTATTGGTCTGACTCTGAAGCCAAGGCTGGTTGAGCTGGTATCCTGGCATCATTACTTACCAGCTATGCGATATTGAGCAAGTTACTTAACCCCTCTGGTCTCCTGTTCCTCCACCAATATAATAGGTTAATAACAGTACCCACCTTACAAGCTTGTTGAGAGTATTAAAGGAGTTCAATATAAATTTCTTCTTGCCATGCCTAGCACGTGGAATTTTTTTAAACATTTTTTATTGAGTTATAGTCATTTTATAGTCATCTGTTGTGTCAAACTCCAGTGTAGAGCGCAATTTTTCAGTTATATGTGAACATACATATATTCATTGTCACTTTTCACTTTTTTTTCACTGTGAGCTACCACAAGATCTTGTATTTATTTCCCTTTGCTATACAGTATAACCTTGTTTTATCTATTCTACATATGCCTGTCAGTATCTACAAATTTTGAACTCCCAGTCTGTCCCTTCCCACCACGTGGAATTTTTATATATGTATTTATCATTAACATTATTATTATCCTCAGACTCTAGCAGATAGAAGGTGCTCTGTGGATCTGTTTGAAGCTGAACTGTTGTCTTGATTTATGCCTATGGGAGATCACAAATCAGAAAACCATCTAGGATTGGTATCTCTAGCTCTTAACCCAAAGACCACGTCATTGTCAGCTACTGCTCTCTTCATTAGTACGGTCCTTTTTCCTCTCTTTCCCTCCCTCTCATAATTAATCATCAACACTTGTCAATATTAACTCCAAAATGCTCCATACATGTTACACCTCTCCAGGATCACTATACCCTGGTCCAATTCACCATCATCTTTGGCCTGGACAACTTCAGCAGCCTCTGTATCAGTTTTTGCCATGTAACAAACCACCCAAAACTGAGCAGCTGGAAACGAAATCAATTATCTATCTCACGATCCTATGGGTTAGCAATTCAGTCTGGCCTCAGTTGTAGGGGCGGGGAGTCTTCTGGTCTCTGCTGAGCTCACCCATGCATCTGCAGTAAACTGGCAGATTTGGCAGGGACCTGTCTGGGGACTGGCTGGTCTAGGACGGCCTCAGCTGAGACAGCTCCTCTCTGCTCCACATGGCCATCCACCCTCCAGCAGGTCCGCCCAGCCTCATTCAGTCGGCAGTTGGCTCGGGTTCCCAGAAGGCATGCAAGGTCTCTTGGGGCCTAAGCTGGAGCATGCTGTGACTTCCACCCCATTCCATGAACAAAGCCAGCTACAGGGCCTGCACAGATGCAGAAGTGGTGGTACAGACTCCACCTTTTGATGAGAAGAGCTCAAAAGTCACAACATGAGAGCAGTGGAAACTGGGAGGGGGACAATCAGACCCATTTGTGCAAACAATTGACCACAGCCTCCTCTCTGCTCTCCTCATCCCCTCTTTACTGCGACTCCAATCCAGGTCCTATCCAGGAGCCAGAGTGAGCTTTCTAAAATATAAATGAGATTGGGCCACACTCCTGCCTAAAACCCTCAATGGCTCCCACTGCTCTCAGAATGAGACCCAGCTCTCCTGTCTTGGCCTGCAAGGTGCGCTCTGTCCTCTTCTCTCCGTCCCTCCTGACTGCTCCCTCGCTCAGCTTGCCAGCTTCCCTCTGCTCCTCCAAAAGGCCCACCTTGCCCAGCCCTAGGGCCCGGGTCTTGGCTTTTCTGACTGCCTGCAGTGCCCATCCTTCACACCTGTGTGGTGCATTCCTTCTGGTTCCTAGAGTTTCAACTTAAGTACTTCATCCTCAGAGATGACCACCCAATTTGAAAGCACCTCATCACTTTGCTTTATTCCCTTCCTAGCATGATTGTATTCTCTGACGTGTCCTGGTGTGTTGTTCAACCTTTCTCCCTCCCTACGTGAGATGGAAGCTCCTTGAGAACAGGGCTGCGCCTCCGTTCATAGGCTTAAGGTCTAAGATGGTTCCCAATTCCCTGTAAGTGCTCAGTGGAGAATTGTGCAAAGGATGACTTCCCTGAGTCGTATCCTTGGCCAGGCTCTGGATTAAGCACTTTATTCTCATTATCTCATGTAATCTGAGCAGAAACCCTATGAAGTATAAAAGTTCTCATCTCAATTTTATAATTGGAGAAATCAAAGCCCAGAGAGGTTGATGTTCTTTTAAACTCTAAGTCATTCTTAGCAGAGGCTGTTCATTCTTCTCTGCTGCTTTACCCCAACTTCTCATGGAGTATTTTTCTGTGTGGTGTGTCATTCTTTTTGTTTTCTTCCATTTTGTACCTTAGTGCACAGAATTGGATTAAACCTGATACTTGGTGATGCTTTTTCTTTGGGGTAAATATTTTCCTCCTGATTTTAGGAAGCTAGCCTCTTAAAGCAGAGAGACTATCTATCTATATACTATTGATTCAATATCTCCCCCCACCCCAGACTCAAGGGTGAGGCTGTCTGTGACACTGGGGCACATAACACATGTTGGTAGGCATGATGGATATGTTCGGAGACCTCCGATTGTTAAATACGTGGTGTTCCCTGGGGATCACCTACTCAGCCTTCATCACACCACAGAAGGACAAGCAGAGAGCAAGGGATGGGCGGTGACGTGCCCCAGGCCACCTAGTGACTTCTGCCACTTCCTGGCAGATTATACCAGGAGCAAGGTCTCTTGTGTCATAGAAGTCCTTTCATTCTCTGATGTTTCCTTCATTTTTCCAAAGCAAATGGAGGTAATCAGAAGACCAAAGGAAAATGCTGAAATACTTGAAGTGTTTTTCCTTTATCCCTTGCTGGAAATGATCCATCTTTGTGACATTTCTTCTAATGCCAAATAATGGGCATTTCTGTGTGACTAAAATACTTTAAAGTGTGTTCTTTAAAGTGGGTGGGTCCCTCGCCACTCAATAGGGAGCACCAGCGTGTGTGTTAGGTGCATTCTGCACCACACTCTCCTGTGAGTCCTGAATGCAGGGTGGCCTTGTGACTACTACCAGGCATCGATGGGGCCCACACCTGCTGGATCACCCCATTCTCTCCATACCACCACCGCCACTCTAATTCAAGACGCCACCATCCTGAACCTGGGCCCAGCAGTCACTCCCCACCGTCTCCCTCGGCCACTTTGCTCCCCTTGCCCTCTCATCTCCCACAAGCAGGAAGAGCATCGCCACCCTGCCTCTGTTTACAGCCTTCCACTGGTTTCCCACTCGGAGAATAAAGGCAAAATGTCTTGGCACGGCACTGGAACCCAGGTGAGCTGTCCTTCTCCCCATCATATTTTTCACCATTCTTAAATTTGCACTCCACTCTGCGGCCTCAGGAATCCTTCTTTAGTCTTCACCACGTGTGCTGCTTCCTTCCTGATTCGGGTCTCCACCCTTCCTGTCATCATCTTGCCCTCCCAGTCTTCCCCGAAATCCCCATCACCTAGAAAATTCCTTTTCAAACTTCTGTCCTCAGATCCAGGGTCACCACCTCAGAAATATCTTCCCTGAATCCCTGCCTGAATCAGTCTCCTCAGTACATCTGCTCACTCCATGTAGAGCAATTTTTATGCGTTTTTGTCCATGATTAATGTCTGTCTCCTCCATTAAGTTGTAAGCAGTTTGAGGGCAGCAACCGTGAATCTTTTGCTGATCATTGTACTTCCAGAGCCTAACACTCTACCTGGCACATAGAAGGACTTTAATAAATACTTCCTGTTGGAAGAAAGAGAGAGGGAGGAAAGAAGGAAGGAAGGAAGGAAGGAAGGAAGGAAGGAAGGAAGGAAGGAAGGAAGGAAGGACGGACAAAGAAAGAAAGAAGGAGAGAGGAAGGGAGACACTCCTTTGGGGGCTTTCCAATCACTATAACCTGTTCATCTGGCAGGTTCGTAGGCCAGTCAGAATAAGGAGAATGGACAAGTCCCAGGGGGAAGACAGTAGTGTGCAGTGGCTGCAGCAAGAGCCTAGAGTTGCCCTCTGTATTATCACTGGGCCTTGGCTTCAACCTCAGTAAAGGGGTGGGGCATGGTAACAACAGCCTCAATAATAATATTCATCCCACGGGTTTTGAAAAAACAAATGAGGGTGCGCCTGGCAGATAGTAAGTGCTCCATGAGTGTTAGCTATTATGGTTATTACAAGAATGTATCAAGATATCGATAGCAAAGAACTATTCTTCTAAACTTGCAGAGAGCACCATGGAAAGCTTTCCTCAAAGTATTGTTAAAACCTTCCTCAAGTCCAAGGCCAAAGAGCAGCCGAGCCCTTGTCTCACCTTGGCACCCTGACCCCACGCTCACTCAGGGCTCCATCTTTGTTGCCGCCTTCTCTTTCCTCTGCCCGTTTCTGCCCTTGTCCCCATCCTCCCTTCCCCCCACCTCTCAGGTACCTGATTAGCAACTCAATCTGTCCAACCAATAGGTGTGGGATGTACACCTTCCGAATCTTTCCACAGCATCTCAGCTTACTGCCCTCTCCCTCTCCTTCCTAACTGCCCACACCTTTGCCAGTTGGGCACTTCCTTTCCTGAAGGCCCTCTCCTCCCCAGTAATAGGACAGAAATGTCACTCTTGTTTCCAAGCCTAGAGCACCAGTTTCCCACCTCCACCAAAGACGCACACCCACTCTCCTGTCTTCCCTCCTCTCCTTGCCCCATTTCACCTCAACATCATCTATTCCTTTCTGCTGCTTTTAACTTCAGAATTCCAAATCAACCTGGAAAAGGCATGCAAGTGATCTCAGCCATGTTGCTTCCCCTCCCTGGACCCCATTTGCTCATCTGCAAGGTGGGGTGCCCGAAAAATAGGACTGGCTCCTCACACGATGATAGTCATGAGGGTGAGATGGGATCAGATGGATAAAGTGTTGAGCGTGATGTTTGGCACATAGTAGATGACCAACAAGTGCTGGTCCCCATTCCTCTTACTGTGTGGGTCTTTTCTGAAGCACAAGTCAGTAGTTACGCCTGACAAAGGGACAGAATGTCTAAAAATTGGCGCTCTTTGGTAGAACCTCTGTGGTTGCCCATCTATGGCTTCTGGCACCTATGCCTCCTTCCTGTGTCCTGGACCACTCTCCCTACCTCTTTTCCCCCAACCCACTCTCAGGAAGGTCCTTCGGGAAGAACCTTGTCACACTCAGATTTATACCTGGCCCAGTGCCTGACAGATATCAAGCACTCAAAAGAAAGGTCTTCTCAGAACCAGCCCAAGGTTGCCTGTTACCTCCACAGTTAAATACGAGGGATCTTCATTCTCATTCCAGACTTAGCAACTGGGCTGTGTGATTGTGTCCTCGGATAGAGGCTAATTCCTTGGAATACATCTTTGCTACAGTCCTCTGGGAAGAGTAACAAAGAGAGTCTAAAAGGACTAGCATTTAGAGTCTGTGGCATAGACGCCTACAAAGATTAACTCTACGGTCCACCCCACAGCGTCCTCGTTATCGGGTGTGCATTCAGTCACTCTCACTACTCTCTCCTCTTCTCTTCTCTTCTCTTCTCTTCTCTTCTCTTCTCTTCTCTTCTCTTCTCTTCTCTTTTCTTTTCTTTTCTTTTCTTTTCTTTTCTTTTCTTTAAAATCTGGCTTTAAAAAAGACCACCTCTGGATGAATTCATAAATACGTATCTCAGCATGGAATCTACCTCCTAGAGGCAAGATTCTGGTAGGCACAATGGGCCACACCAATCATTAGGCTACGACCTTAATCAAGTTCCTACCTGTCAGCATTCACTGCCTGTCAGTCAAGAATCATGCTTGCAAGAAACTTCAAACTGGTGAATTTAACAAACTAAACTTTCTCTCACTAACATCATCCATTTCTTGCTTCCCACCTCTTCCACTATCTCTGCATGCTGTTTAGTCATTTTCCTGCTACACATAGAAACTGGACAACATGGAAGTTTCATTTGCAGCAGAAATATCTCCTTTAGTATGTGATTCTGTCCCCTGCCACCCACCACCCACCCTTCTGCCACACACACGTACTACTCACCTTTTAAAGTCCATAGACTTTCAAAGGAGCTATTTCTACATGTATGTGTTATCTAAAGGAGCAAACCAGAACAACTTCATAGTCGCAGATTGGAAAAATCATGTTAGGCTCCCCAAAAGTCCCATGCATGAGCACCAAAAAGAAGTTCGTTTAAACAATGTAATAATCTTAAGGCAGTTAATGTGCTCTCTCCTGTTCTAACAAGCTCATGAATAATAGATGAAGGGAGCTTCATCTGTTTTAATTAATTTGGTCTTGAAATTAATTCAATCCAGTACAAAATTAGCAGGCAATTAAGCCTCACTGGCCCGAATGGACAAAAATAGGCCAACGTCATTGGCTAGAGAAGCAAACTGGAAATGGACAAGGGCCATGGTCCACTATCCCAATCCTGAACAACCAAAAATGAGCATTACCAGTCCCCATGAGGCCACAACTTGGTCTGCTTTCCAGATCTTGTAAACTGAATAGAAAACCTCATTACTAGGAATTTCAGCATTTACATATTAGGAAATTCTGGGGGGAGGTTCCAAATGCATAGCAAGATTGCTTTTGGTTTGGTTGTATTTTGTTTTTGAAATCTTCAAATAATTTATGAGAATTTACTTGGGCTAAGGAATAGGATATAGTAGCAATTATCAGCTGCAATACTTAGGCACGTGCAATAAACACATTTGGTTCTAAGAAATTATCACAGTTTGTTATGTACTTGAGCTTAGCAAATTCTTGGTTCCATTATCCACTTGGCAATTACATATAGTGTTATAATAATAGTTTATCTTAAAATAGTGCATTTCTTCTCTGGATCTTGGCGTGTTTAATGAGCACTTTTTTCTTAACCCTCACAATGCCCTGTAGAATTGGGAAGATATAAATATCATTAAAATTACTTGGGAAACCAAGATTCTAGAGTGCAGAGATGGGGGTAGACAGTCACAGAATTACAAGAAGCTTTAAAAGACATCTGCTCCGACCACCTATCTGATACTTGAATTCTACCTGGCTTTTCTTGAACACCTCCAGCAATGGGGAACTCATTACTGCATGAAGCTGCACATTCCATCTCTAAAGAACGTGATTGTTAGATTGATCTGAAATTTATCCCCAGTAGATAAAGATTATTTCTACCCCAAATGAATTTTATTCCTCTTATAAATGGCATCTAGTCTCCATGATTAGTCACCAACCCCCATCCACAACTCCTCCAGTCAAACCTCACGAAATGGCTCTGAGCCCCCCACCATCTTAGTCATTCTCCTTGGAGTCAGCTTCAAGGGACAGTGCCATGTAATAGTGAAAAGTATCAGGTTGTGAGCCAATCAACCTGGAGTTCATTTCTGGGGGTGTCATGTCAAGGGTATCTGTGAATTGGCTTCATACATAACCCTTTGAACATCAACATCTTCATCTATAGAGTATGCATAAACTACCTACCTTGTAAGATTATTATGAAGATTTGATGAGGTGGTGTATAAAGAACATTGATCATCGAGTCCACCACAATTAAGTGTTCAATAAATGGTAACCAAATAACAATTATAATTCCCACACAGCACATACTAAACATTTTATACATTAACTCATTTGCACTTCACAACAAGTCATATTATTGTTATTATAGACGAAACAACTGATGTACAGAGAGATTAAGCAAATTGCCCAAAGCCAATAGGAGACAGAGCCAGAACTTGAGCCTCAGCAGTCTAGTTCCAGAGTCCATATTCGGTAGTCATGTCTATCTTAAATTCTGGTGCCCAAACCTAATGCTTTTCATGTGTTGCAGAATAGCAGACAAGGACCCTCACCTTCTCCCAGTGAAGTTCAAGGTTATCCTGTTTTTCCTGAAATGGGTTTTTATCCATTTAGACAACCCCCCACTACAATGTTCTCACTGTTGATGGTTGGGCAGCCTTGCCTCCCCAACCCTTTGTTTGTTCAGCTGCTTTGTGAATCCAAGCATAAAACTACCTTTCGCCTTTTGCTAAAAGCCCTCCTGCTAAATCTGTTTCAGAATTCAAAGCTGTTGCGTCTTCTGGGATCTTGACTTTCTCATTTCAACACATTTGCTTCACTCTCAACTTCCGGTCTTTCACACCTTTGATGAGAGTGTCTTCCCTAACTTCATCCCAGACACTCTTAAAAATATCCGGTCAGACAGGGCACTGTGCCATCACAGTCCTCTCTCCAAGATGACGTTGATCTGCTAATCAGCACCCTCTGGGTGGGGATCAGTCTTGGACAAAAGCAGAATATGATTCACCTTCTCTTGAAGACCATGGCTTCATTTTTGTTGTTCTTGCTGGTGTTGTTTAATCTTTTTCTTTTATCTAAGTTAGTTCTGTTAGTAAAGCATGTAAAGTCAGTGTAGTAATCCAACTCTAAAATTAAATGATGTCCCTTTTTTAGATGTTCATCTGCCCATGGGTAAAATGGGGAGGAAATTAAATTGGTAATCTCCAGGAACACTTCTAGCTCTAATACTCCAGGAAAAGGCCAGGGCATGCTAGATCCTCCATGGTCTGGACCTGGCCTCCCGGAAAGCCTTAAAGCTCATCACTCTCTATCACATGTTATGTTCCAGCCAACCACGAAACCCAGTGAACACATTCATACAGTCCCATGAACACATTCTCCGCTACGTCTCTCCACCATGACTTTGCACCTGCTGGTTCCTCTGCCTGCCCTCCCTGCACTTGTTCATCTGGTGACATTCTAGTTATTCCTCAAAACCAACTCAGATCATCAAGTGGCTCTGGAACAACTGAATATCCATATGCAAAAAAAGAGAATTTTAATCCCTACCTCATACTGTATTTAAAAAATTATAATGACAGGCTTAAATGTGAAACATAAAAATATAAAAACTCTAGAAGAAAACATAGGAAAAAAAATCTTTGCAACCTTGAAGAGGCAAAGATTTCTTAGCTGTGATGCCAAAAGCATGATATACTTTTTAAATGATGAATTGGACTTTATCAAAAGTAAGACCATTGCTTTTCAAAAGACACTCTTAAGAGAATGGAAAGACAAACTGTGGACTGGGAGAACATGCTTACAGATAACTTATCAGATCCTCTTGAGACCACTCCTAAGCCCGTTTCTCTCATAATCATTTAAAGAAAAAATTGTGGAACATCTGCTATGTGCCAGGCACTGTTCTAGGCAATTGTGATTGAATAAAACAGCTGAAGAAGATCTCTGCCCATGCAGAACTTACATTCTAATAGAGGGAATTCATAATCTCAGGAAATAGCAAGCATGACTCATACTTGTCTCATCTCTTTCTTTCAGATACCATCAATGTATCCTGTCAATTCAATCTTCAGAATATATCCAGAATCTGAACATGGCTCTCCACCTCTGCTGCAAAAACCCTGGTCCAAGCCACCATCTTCCTCTCCTGGAAGCCTCCTAACTGCTCACCCTGCCTTTCCTGCTTTCAGGGTGTCCTAGAAATAGCATCCAGAATGATATTTTTTAGAACATGAGTCAGATCATGTCACATATCTTCTCAAAACCCTCCAATGGCTCCCTCCTTCAAGGTAAAAGAAACTTATTGTAATGCCTGAGCAGCCCCAACTTGATCTTTCTCTCCCCTCTCTCCCTAAAGTCTTCAACAACACTTCCCCCCACCCCCATTCTTTTCACTCAAGCTGCACTGGCTTTCTTGATGTTTCTCAAATAGACCAAGCAGGGATTCTGCCTCAGGACATTTGCACTTGCTTCTCTCTCTGCCTGAAATCCTTTTCTCCTGGATATCCACAAGATTCATTTCCTTCAGGTCTCGATTCAAATGTTACCTTATCACTGTGGTCTTCACTGACCATTCTACATGCACTAAAAATTCATTTCCTCAACCTCTCCAGGGGCTCCCCCTGCTCTCTTACTGGCTTCATTATCTCTGCCTGACAAAATACTGATTTATTAATTAATTCTATCTATCCTGATGAACCAATAAGATCCTGGAGCGCAGAGGTCTGCCTGTTTTTCCACAGCTGTATTCCTGATGCCTGAAATAGTACTGGTATATAGAAGCATTTTATAAATATTTGCCCAATGAATGGTTTTGAATAACAAATTATTTTTTGTTTCTAGGGACTCACACACACACCTGGGTTGGGTTACAGGTACTCAAGAAACCCCGCATGGGCCACCTTCATAATAACACACGCCATTTATTAAGGCTTTACCTATCACTGCCCTTCATTCATAGACGCTTATATAAAAATACTAGAGGAACTCCCAGACTCCAAGAAGAGTCAGAAGGGTCTCAGAGACGGGAACTGGGCAGCTCTTTAGGTTCCACCCCCACCACTTGCCAAGTGTGTGGCCTTGGGCAAATCGTCTAACCTCTAAGCCTCAGTCTCCTCCTCTGTAAAATGTCCACATTTTGGCGTTGTGAAGAGAGTGGACACAGTGTTTGCCAGGCACTAAGTACAGGGCCAGGAATCACGGCAGCTATTGTTAAGGGAAGCTCAAAGAGGAGGTGACAGTGGAAGGAGCTTGTCAGGTTAAGGATGATGAGGATGAAGCATCATCCACGTCACAAACTCAGTAAAGAGAACAGGATGTTGCGGGAGCAGCAAGGAGACCCAGGTAGGACCCAGGATGGAGACAGTTCTTAAAGCACATGGTGTCTGTCCCAGGCACTCTTAGCTACTGTGTTCAGAAGTAAGAGGGCTCAGAATGGGGCTAAACCTAATAAATACGAGATCCCAGGACCCAATATACAGCCAGAAACAGCAATGTTTAGCACATGTGAATGCATTTGGAAGGCTGAAACTCAGACACCAATTCTTACAGAAGGTGTGATAGCTGAGACACAGGAGCTGTTCACCAGGACTTCTAAAAAGAAAAAAGGCCTTTCCTAGAATGGACTAAAATCCAGCCCAGGTTTTCACCAAGCCCTCTAGTCCTCCAGCCTTCGAAAGTCTGATCAGTGATATTCTAGGGAGAATGGATGTTTTCAATAAAGGGGCAACCTCTTTCCCCTTGCGGAAAGTTAAAATATATTCATTATCAGCTTTGAAGTTCAGACAGAGCCAGCAAAGATAGCATTTGTAAGCAAGGAAAGTTCATCAGAGACTGGAAACTCTGATTCTCCTAATGACTGAGTAGCAAACAATGGCATAAGCTTATCCTGGGGGCTCCACAAAGAGATTGAGCTCTTTTTCTCTGCTCCCACTTCTAGAGCAAGCCTGGCATATTGTCCTTCCATGGGGGGATTTCATGGAAATTTCCTCTAAGTGAAAAAACGTTCCCTCCCTCCAACTTCCGCCCCCATTTACTGTCAATCACTCCCTACCATAAGTACACACACACATACATACACACACACACATACATACACACACACACAGACACCCTAGAATGACTCAAATTCCACCATTAGCAATTCATCTTTCAAGTTATGCTTGATCGTCTTCCAGCCATCGTCATTTAAGATGCAAATATTCCAGAAGGGGTAATGATAATGCAGTTTGCATTTAGTTAGCAACTTAGAGTTTGTGAAGCTCCTTCACTCCCATTACATCTTTGGTCTTCAACACAGTCGTGAGCTCACATCCCCAACACTAGCAAGGGACAAAGGCTTGGTGCTAAGGAAACATTTCTTGGATGAATAAATGAATGAATAAACAGAAGTTTATTTGTAAAACAGAAGTTATTGTCTTCACTGAAATCAAGGGCCAAAAAAGTAAATAAGTTGCTTCCAGTCAAAAACAAGCGATAAAGCCTAGATCTTGAACCCTTAGTCACAAAACCAGAAAAGGTATCAAGTCTGATCAACCATCATCTTTCCTTTGGACCAAAGTGTCCAAAGTCAAGTGAGAGTTTGCAGAATACAGCAGGGTTGGCATGGGGTGGAATATTGGATGCTAATGCTGGGGAGATGCTGGATTATGGCTGAAAGGTCCAGAATGATTATGTAATCTTGATCTTAACTTCACTGAGCTTTGTTTTCCTAACTAGCAAAATAGAGATAAGAATATCTTAATGTGCACGGTTCTCATGAAGATCTAAATAAATAACAGCTATAATAGCACTTTGCAAAACAGCAAAGAGCTATGCAGGTAATAAGAAAGATTTAAGAAGGGATCAGAAGTTGGGGAGCACACAGTTTAGTATAGTCACTTATCTTTAATCTCAATAAAAGTCCATCTTAATAAGGGGCTGGATGGGTTATACCTGTTCAACTGTATCCTTGAGAGAGTAAGCCATCTCTATCCTAGGCCAGCTGCCTTCAGACCAAGGCAGGAGGTAAGAACAGTTTCAGTCCAAAACAAACAAAGGCACATCCAGTAACTTTGACCCCAGTGTACAACACACAGGCACTTCCGACAGAGGGGCCATCAGCAACGTGTCCATGGTGAGGACCACAGCAGCCACTGGGGCTTTGGTTGTAAGCCACAAACAGCAACTGTGACCTCCGCAAAAGTGAATTACTGGCAGAGTGTGGATAGCTCACAGAATCAGATGGAAAGATGGTAAAAAGGGACCTTGGAAAGAATGGGAATTAGGACAACCCTGGGGATCTGAAAGGCAGGAACGAACGGATGCTCTCTTTGGACAACTGTTGGAATGAATGGATGCCACCATGTCGTTTTTGTGTTAAGATCCAAATTACTGGGAGAGACAGTATTGGATTGGGTGGGGGGTGGGCATTTTGATTGACAATACCCCCCAACCAAGACTGCATTCAAGAGACAAGAGAACATTTCCCACAATAAAATCTGGGTGCTATAAGCGGATGAGATAATATTAATCAAGCAGGCAAAATCTACAGCTGTCCTTCACAATTATGAGCAAATGTATTTCACTGGACAAGGTCTGGTTAAGTAGAAGAGTCCACAAAAACTCTATGGAAGTTTCTGGGTTTACTGATTAGTGCATAGCTTTTTGCCTATTTACTTAAAATTTTAAAATTTCCAGTAGTCATGCAGTTCATTTTTCGCTAGGAAAGCTTATGCCAAAGAGCTAGCATGCCTCCTTCCAGTCAAACAATCTGATAAGCAAACACATTGGCATTTGAAAGGCCAGGTCTGCAAATGGTTTCTTTTTTCCCAAGAAGTAATTCATATTAGGGCCCTGGTGAAGGATGGAAAAAATAACATGCCCTGCTGCTGAATGAGTTTGAACCTTAATGCTGTCAGCTGGCTCTGGATGTGACGGGAGCTGATCTCAGATTAAACACCTCCTTTAGGGCAGAGGCACTGGGTCTAGGTAATGCCTGGAGAAGTGGAACTACCAGCCATGGATTGTCTTTCTGCTTCTCAGAGAAATATTCAAATTGCTCGAATGCTGACCCTTCCTGGGGAAAATCGTCCCAGTGTAAGAGACAAGTTTTCACGCGCAGGTCAAACCTGGGCAGTCCCTCTCAAGCCTTGCAGCTGGCCCGGACAGGCTCCCAGCCAGAGTGCAGATACTCACTCTCTCTGCTGAAGGTAGAGACCAGAGGGCTCAGTTCTAATTCCTCCATCCATGTCAGGATTCTAACCCACTTCAGCAGATGGGTAAGGGGACTTGAGGCCTGATCCGTGAGGCAGACACATGCCGTGGGCACCAAGGAAAACCCTGCAGATTCCCAGGGCAGTGAGCCCACATTTCCAAGAACAGGCAATGTCTGCCTTCTATTCAGCAAGTTCATGGCTATGATGAAGGACACTGGCTCAAGGTCCACAAAAACCAGACGGGGCTCCTGCTTCAACCACGTGCCCACTGGGTGACCTCTACCTTTTCAGCTCTAAAATGAGAATAACAAGAGGCCCAACCTCATGGGGCTGTTAGGAGAAAAATTTGTTAATGGAATCAAAGTGTTTGCAGTGATGCCTGATGTGTAGTTAGTGCTAGATAAACGGTAAGCACGACTTGTCATCATTATCACCAAAGGGGAATAAACTGCTTATCATGCCCTCTCCAACACTGAGATTTTATTTATTAAACCAAATCTATCTCCCCAACTGAAGAAGAAATAGGAGCTGGACTGGCTGTCTACAAATAGGTCCAATAAACAGTCCCGCACAGGGGATAAATTTGGCTAGTACCACCCCTTCCAGTCTTACTAGCCATACCCCCTAACCTCCATCAAGGAGTTTCTACACTTCTATGGGGAAGACCTGACTAAGAACCCCAGGAAAGCTGAGATTCAACCAGTCTTGGCTGATGCCCAGCCCCAGAGACCGACTGCATCTCTCTGAACCCAGACCCTGACTGGCATCCTACTATGTATCAAATAGACCATCCAAGGGATGGCTGGAAGGAGAGAACACAGACTTTGGGGTACATATCCCTGGTTAAAATCTCTTGTTATCTGTGGAGCTTTGGATCAAACATTTCACCTCTCAGGTTTGCATTTGACTTTCAAAGATGTTGCAGGTTTTAGAAATAATGCAGACCGTTGTGGTACGAGTGTGGGTCCTCTGAAACCTACACAGTCAAGAAAGGGCACAGAGGGTGTGCCAGGCAGGCTGCACACAGCATCTGGTCCCCCTCAGGCCCAAGCAGGAAAGGAGCTGCAGTGGGGAAGCAGAGAATGGATTCAGAGTCTGCCCACCCTCCAGCCCTGAGCTTACTGACTGTGGCTGCAGATTGGAGTCATCTGGAAATATTTTTAAAATACAGCTTCCCCTAGGCCACTCCCAGAGACTTCTACTTGATTGGTCCAGGGTGAGGCTCTCATGGTATCTTCTTAAGGTTCCCAAAGTGACTTCCAAGTGCAGCCAGGGTGAAGGAACTCTGCCCAGAAGCACCTTCAAGGATGTTACTCAGATGTGAGACCAGGAGGAGGGACAGGATGGGACCCAGCGCTGGAGAATGAAGCTCTGGGAGGGGACTCCAGAGAGACTGAAACTCTTCTTTTGCTGGAATACTCTTCTTGCTGCGTCTTTGGGGATTGTTTTATCAATCCTTCTTGGAACTGCTCTCCCAAGCAGCTGAAGGAAACCAAGGAGAAACACGACCATCGCCACTCCAGCACCTAGCATCCTTGAAGCACAAACTAGAAAGACTAGGAGTCCAGGCGAAAGGGTCAAAGCCAAGCCCCCAGAACAGCCTGCTCTTCCCTCTGGTCCAGGCCAAAGCAGCTCTCAGGGCCTCGCCACTCACACCTCATCCTGCCCAGCTCACCCCAGTCATCAGAGGCCAACACCCAGCAAGAAAGCAATGGCAGTCATTGGCTCAATGGTCCTCGGCCATGTCGGGGTGGTACCAGAGTTCAGGGGATCCTGGCCAAGTCTTTCTCTATCAAAGACACAGCCAAGGAGAGAACAACAGGAGACAGACAGGCAAGTAGGTGGCAACTTAAATATACATGAAAACAATAACAAAGGCACGTCTGCACGCTGCCATGTGCCAGCACTCCTTTACATGCCTTACATGCATCATCCCATTTGGAACCCCCATCACTCTTGGATGTGTGTATTATGATTTCTATTTTACAGATGAGGAGTCAGGTCACAGAGAGGGATAAGCTGCCTGATGTCACCCAGCTGACAGGGAACAGAGGCAGATCTTTCAAATTAGGCCTGTCTGATTCCTCAGATCAGAGGATCCCAGAGGTGGCTGCCTGGTGGGTGGCACCAGTGGATAATGTCTCTGCTGGAATTTCTAACACCCACCACCCTAGGGCCGTGCTCCGAGGGTCAGGGGTCTCTCAGCAACAGTGGGCACGAGGCCGTCTGCCCTGGCTTCTGGGAGCAGTTTGCATCTGCCAGGTGAGCCTGGGAGGAAATCCTAAGCTTTTTACTAAGAAGATTTTGGAGGGTTAAGTTTTCAGTCTTGATGGGTTTATCCGAGAAATTCCCTTTGCTAGAAGGTGAATTGTAGAATAAAGTCAAACCGGTGGGTAGCCCTGCTGAGCGTGAAGTCTGGGCTTGATTCAGACTCCAGGGGAGGAGCAGAGAGCAATCACGGTGGTGGAATGGGAGGCTGAAGGGAACGACCTGCTTCCTGGGAGCTGCTTCCAGGACAGGGTGAGGAGGGCACCCCCAGGTTGATGGCTTCTGCCTATGAATTTGGACCTCACAGTGATCTTTCCCCTCCCCAAACACATCCTTGACATGCACCATATTTGTGTGTATTAAAAATTGCATGTCAGGGTTTTCTTAACTACACGTGTTCTTCTGACCTCGCCTGCCAGTCCTCAGCAGGTCCTAATTGCCCGGTGCAGCTGATCCTGCAGATGTACCCTTTGTCTCTGCTCGCCCAAGGTCAGCAGAGAACTGGGGAACAGTCCCTGGCCTTCTCAGGAGCCTTTGCACCAAAATCTGCCCATGGAGATCCTAAGTAGCTGCTTGGAGTCAGCAGGGAATGTCTTTTTAGTTGAAGGAGCGAGCATCTCACCCATGAAAATCTTTTATTACCACCAGACTGTCTCAAATATCTATTTATCAAGAGGGATGAGACGGGAGCTCCATTTTCCTTCCATCACACCTATTACTCCCAGTGGCTCATTCAGAAGCAAGAGGTACATCTCCCAGAACATGCTCAAGATTCTCAGCTCCACCCTGAATGGCTCTGTTTCTCTTAACGTGCTTAACTCAGCCCTTTCTTGTGGTCAAAAGTTGGGAAGGAGAGTTCATAGGCAATTTGTGAGCTCTCAGAGCAGAGCAGACCTGTGCCTTCCCCTCCAGTGTCCCCTGGAGAATCTGCAAGTCTTTCAGAGAAGCTAATCCCAGCAAGGTGTGACAGTGATGATTTAGCAATGGCAGAAGGAGGAATCTTGCTGGATGGGCCCCAGAGTGGCCTTGTAGAGTGGAACCCTATATACTCCAATGTGGTGGAAGGAAGGACCCCAAGAGTTTCAAAGCCATCAAGGGGGAAGCAGAAGTGCTAAGAGAGGGTAGATGACCCCAAAGTGCTTGGGCTCAGGACAAGGAGGTCACAAAGAGCATAATCTTTCAACAGGAGGCAAGGTGCACCACAAAAGCAAATGTCAACATATGGTGACAAAGACCAACTTAGTTAAGACATTTCATCAGAAGTCAGAGTGTGATCATGGACCAGATGCCCCACGTTTTTCTGATGCCCATCCTCTGAGGAGATGCAAAAGAAAAAAGAGAAGGCAAGCATCCAGAATTAATGGTATATCTATCCCAAAGAGACTGAATTTTAAACAAGACTTGGCTGAGCCTACTTGGCTTTGCAAGATTAAGTTCTCCACTGTCCCTGGAATTAGGGACATGAGAGCTAAGACTCTCTTTTATACAGAAATAAAGCAATTTAGCATTGCTTACAAACCTGAGTTTTCAGGACGGTTGTGACTCTGAAAAGTCACCCACACCCCCTCCCCCAACACTTGCTAGTAACCCCTCCCCCGACACTTTCTAGTAACATTGCCAAGGGAAAAGGATAGCCACACAGACAAGTTCATTGCAATACCATAGTTTAGCTGCTTTGAGCCTTGGAGAATTGGGGGAAAAAAATAGAAGCAGCCCCTATATCAAACGGCACCACTCCCAAACCATTACATTTCCTCCAGTATTTGGAAGCAGGTCATGGAATTGGCAGCTATTTCCCTTCAACTTGCAACAGGGTGTAACTACTGATGTCTTTCAATGCAGCCAACTCTGGGTTTTCACCTATTTTCACTTACTCTGTCAAAGAAGAAGTCCTATTTTGCAAGTCCCATTGGGAAAGTTCACTGGCCACCCACATCTTCGAAATGATGAATAGTTTCATTGCCAAGCAAAATTTCACTTAGAGGGGAAAAAAAATGGTTCTCAGGGCACAAAAAGAATACGTTGGTTGCTGGAAACACATCTGGGTTAAGGGGAACCATTTTTCTCCCTCTCCCAGCATTCCCACCTAGGCTCATAAAATAATCACTTTTGCCCCTTCCTTCCACATTCTTCTTTATCTCCTTGGTGGGTAAGGAAGTGTTGAGCTTCCATTGGTCCACTTTTCTCTACAGAGCAGAGGATAAAGTGTTTTTACCCAGTCACTCCCTTTTGTTTCTTTTTCTCTGGCCACCCACCTACACAAAACACACATATTTTTAAAGTTCCTGCAGGGGGACATCGCTGTTCCAGATGGTTGCTTTAATTCCAAGGGCTAGGGGGTTGTAGACAGTCTGTTCAGACTACAAAAGCAAGCCAAGCCTCCATTCCAATTTCACCAGTAATAAAGGCTGGTATTTGATCTGCCCCATTTGAGTCCCACGTACTTCTCTCAATTGGTTGTAAACTCAGAAGTGGGAGAAAGAGTATAATTTATTGGCCCCCTTAAGCCATAAAAGAGCTGGTTTTGTGCTTTGTGAATGTGGTAAATTAGAAAAATGGCCATAAATTCTCCCCCTCCCTGTATCTACAGCCTCACAAGGTGGATCTTCTCAGTGATAGTTGGCTTTTTGGTCCATGCCTTGACTCTCGGCTGACCATGTGACTTGACTTGGACCTGCAGGATATGAGCAAAGGTGACACACAAAAACTTGAGAAGAAACTTGGGTTTGCTCTCACAGACTTGCTCCGTGGCTTTTCTTGGAACCCAGACACCATGTGAACAAGCTCAGGCTAGTCTGCTGAAGAATAAGAGACCAGGTGGAGAGAGAGCTCAGACATCCCAACCCCGGAGACCAAGCTGGCCTTCACAAACCAGCTGGTCTTGCCAACCCACCAGCATTAATGCAGAAGCATGAATGAGCCCAGGAGACATGAACAGAGCCTGGTCCGGATCAGAAGAACCCCATGCAAGCCCTTCCCAAAATGCCAACTGAGAAAATCGTAAGTCAAACTAATGGCTGCTTTAGAAGACACTAACTTGTGGGGTAGTTTGTCACAGAGCAATAGAGAACTGATGCAGTGAAGAAAGAAGTGGCAGATGGCATCTCTACATCACTGTGCTTGACTGTCAGACCCAGCCAATCAGCCTCAGAGAAAGTCCTGCTGGCCTCACCTTGAACCATCTTCTCAATATGTTTTATCAAGAAAGAGGAGCAGACTCTGAAGCCCTTCTCAAGAAAGGTTTACCAGCGTTTAGAGGATGAGTCTTGAAGCACCTGACTGAACTTTTGGCATATAGTCACATTTTTTGCAGACTAAAGTCGACCCCTCTCCAGAGTAATCAGACAGGGATAAATTCTTGGTGGACATGTTTAGCAAGTTGGAAAAAGCAACAGTGAGAATTCAAGCCCAACATTCATCATTATGGATGTTGCCCAAAAGCCCCAAGCTTTTCAGCCATTTTCACTGTTCTGGAAGAGCTGAGAGGTGAAAAATTATCCAGTTTCCCAGCTCAGAAGAAAGGCTTTTGTACACTGTGGTCCACAGTGACAAAACCTTGTCAGTTGCTCTGCAAGCAGAAATCTGTAGACACCTGGAAATGGGGTGGAATTCTTTGGATGTTTACCATTGTGTAGGCAGCCTTACAATTGAACTGGAGTCACAATCCTCAGCTTGCTGACACAGACAGCATCGAGAACGCAGAGAACTTGCCAAAACTGACCCCATTAGCTCTTGGACAAAGGGGACTACACAAAACAAATTAAACTCAAAGGTCTTAGGGAATTCTGGGACTCCTTGACACACGTCTGACCGTGTCTAGCAAAGCGAGCTCTGGGAATGGTGATGTAGTTTGTTACTTTTCTGTGGGAGCCACAGTGTGGGGGACTTGATGCCAACAAAAGAAGGCTGAAATTGATTAGATAGCAAAAAAGATATTGTCATGCAAAGACAGCTATGAAATTTTAATTTCTTATTTAGTCAAATGACAGCAGGCTTCTTGCTGGAATTTACATTTCAGCAGAATTTAAATTTGCCTCTTGTATTCACTTGCAAAATTTGGATTATTGCTTTTTTTTTTTTTTAAAGGAAGTGACCATTAATGTCTTGCGGGGAAAAAAACCAAAAAATAATTCTTTGTAAATCTTTTTACAGCCTGTCCATCTGAAGGAAATCGAAGTCCCACACCACGAGATAAATCACAAGCAAAATTTCATTTGTGTGTATTTCCATGTGCATCAGGAACAACAGCTTTCATCGGATGGTCAGAAGGGGGAAAAAACATTAAAAATCATTGTCTTAGAGCAAGAGTGGGAGAATATGAGAAGGGATATGTACACATGCATAATGAATCATTATGCTGTACACCAGAAATTAACACAACATTGTAAATCGACTGTACTTCAATTTGAAAAGAAGGAAAAGAAAAAAAAAAAAGAGGAAAAAAAGAAAGAGTGGGGAAGAATACAGCAGATAGAAAATATGTTTAGAGGGCAGGATTTTTTTTCTTTTTGCCACTTACTAGTGGCGTTATTTAGGGAAAATAAAATATGTCTGAGTTTTGTTAGTAAGAACATGGTTCATAATGCTTATTAAACAGGGGAATTATAAGGATTTGGTGAGATCAGATACTTGCCTGGCATATAGCAGGCACTCAGTAAACTGCAGTGCCCTTTCTGCCCCTAATTAAACCCTCTGCATTATATTCAAAACCATTCACAAGCTGGGCCTAACTCAGATTCACAAGGACTTCATCCATCCCCACTCACTCCATATATTTTGTCTTACATCCCAGCAACCCTGGGAACTAGCTTCCAGCAAGTTTCTTAACTTTTTTACCTATAAAATAGGTTACCTGCTGCATGGAATCATCAAGAAGATTAAATGAGATTGTATATGTAAAGTCCTGGGAATACTAGAATGAGTTTGGGAGTGTTCCCTCCTCTTCAGTCTTTCGGAAGAGTTTGAGAAGGATCGATATAAGTTCTTTGTAAGTTTGGTAGAATTCCCCAGTGAAGCCACCTGGGCCTGGACTTCTGTTTGCAGAGAGTTTTTTTGTATTTCCGTGGTATAGGTTGTAACTTCCCCTCTTTCAATTCTTATTTTGTTTATTTGGGTCCTCTCTCTTTTCTTCTTGCTGAGCTTAGCCAGAGGTTAGTTGATTTTGTCTGGGTCTTACTGTACAACACAGGGAACTATATTCAATACTTGTAATAACCTATAATGAAAAATAATATGGAAAAGAATACATCTATTATATATACGTATAGCTGAATCACTATGCTGTACACTGGAAACTAACACAACATTGTAAATCAACTATATTTCAATAAAACAAATTAATTAATTAAATAAAAATAAAGTCTGGGAATAGTGCCCTGTGTATAGTAAGCACTCAATAAATGTTAACTAGAGATAAGACTTAGCCTCTTCTTCACTGTTGTTGGAGACTAGCCTCCTACCTCACCCTGACCTCTCCCTTCTCCATGTCGTCATAGATACCATTTTATTCTTCTCTGCTTTTCTAAATCCTGCTCATCCTTAAATGCCAAGTCACTCTTCCCTCTCAGGAATGGTTGCCTTCCCTGGGTTAGCATGGTGCCTTCCACATGCCTCTCCCTGCTCATGTACTATAATACCATGTTATGGTCACTTGCTCATCGGTCTGTCTCTCCAGCTCACCTGAGCTTTTAAGGGCAAGGATGGTGCTTTATTCATTTCTGTATCCCCAGGATCCAGCAAAAAACCTGGCTCATTGCAACTGCTCGGTGAATATTTACTCAACTGAGAGAAAGAGCAAATGCATGCCTCCTATTTCCTTCCAAACAAATCACAACCCTTGTCGGATTTCTTTATTAATTGCCACTGTTTTAGTTTTAGTGGGGGAAAAAACTGATTTAAACAGGTTTAGACAAAGAGGGAATGTATCTTCGATTAAGAAGTCCAGGTGGCTGGCTTCTGGCATAGCTGGATACAGGTACCCTATCCATCTTTAGCCTCTGCTTTCTTCTGTGCTGGTTTCATACTGATGTATATGTACGTATATACATGTACATATGATGTATACATATGTGATATATTCATCTCCCCCTTGGTGGCAAGATGCCCGCTGGTGACCTGAATTGCATCCTTCCAACCTGCCAGTCCCAATGCAGAGTTTCTCCTTCCCAATAGTTCCATAAATGTCCCCAAATTGCAATTCATTGGCCTGATACCCACCCTTGGAGAAAGGTAGGAGGACCCCCACATGCTCTAAGTGACAAGTAGCTTCCCCATGGAAGTGGGGCACGCTTACCAAAAGAAGGAGGGATGGATGCTGAACAGACTGGAGACATATACCTCTCTCATAGGTTCCCCATCCGATTTTCCAGTCCTGCTTGCTTTTAAACCCTCACCTGGAGACCTGGGCTTCCACCAACGCCTCCCACCTACTTCTTCAACAGCAGTTTGTGAATGGCCTCTCCCATACAGTGTGTGACACGTTGAGGAGACCCACTAGCCATACTCAGCCCTCCTGTAAACTATTCTGTTATATGAGCCTTCCCAGGCTGTCCTGTGTCATAAATGTGCAGCTTCCTGCTCACCGTCAAGTTTCGGCTGGAGGGCCCAAATCCAAGACATCCTTTCCCTTCTCTGGTACAGAACCAAGGAATAAATAAGCCAAAAATGCAGGTAGCAAGAATTTAAAATATTACCTTTACCACTGATACAGCTGTTGGAGAACAAGGCTTAGGTGAGTGGCAACAATTGTTGTCCTGATGGCACACCCCAGAATTGGGCAGACTTGCCTACCTGGTCACAAACAGTGCTGGACACCTGTAGGTGGAGCCTGTCCCAGAAAGAAACCTACAGCATGGAGGAGTAGGGAGGATGTGTTTTCTGCAGGCAGGGAGAACAAAGAGAAAAAGAGGAAGGGGCCAAGTCAAGGATGCCCAGTTCCTTCTCCAAACTAATGAGATGTGAGAGAGGCCTGAGGTATCACTCCAAACAGAAGCACTTTTGTGGAGCTAAGTGTCCCCAGCTGCCAGCCTGGTCTGACTTCTTTGTGCATTTCTGGAGCTGTCATTCTGAAAACAAATCTACCCCTTCCCAGCCGTGCATTCTTCACTGCCAGTCTGAAGTAACTGTTGGGGATGTTGTCGCTCTTGGAAATGAGCAACTTCTACATTTAGGACATCCCCAGGAAGAGCCCGCCTCACATTCTGAAAATGGCAGGATAGGGCCTGGGAGAAGAGGGATGGGAAGGGGGCAAGCAGTTGACCCATAAAACCAACTCGATGGCAGTTCTTTTTGTCTTCCAGAAAACAAAGTGCACAGACTGCCAAACGTTTCTGCTGACTCTTGGCTTCTCTGCTTTTACTTCTAGTGCTATTGTTCGCCCTTGGGATTTATGGTAATTCTTACCCCCTAAAAGATATCTCTGTAAGAATGCCCATAAATTTAGGAAGCACTGTTTCGATTTTCCTCACTAATTATTTTCCCTCTCAGTTATTTCCCATCAGCAATTTTTTAAAGTCAGAAGATGTTTCCTAGATGCAACGGGGTCTGAGACACAGGGCAGTGGGATTCTGTAAACATGTAATTAAGGGTAAATCAGGCAATTGCATTGACAGAGAACCTACTACGCACACAGACCCAGGGGAAAAAAAAAAGTGGAGCCTGACCTTGAAGAGATAGTCATTCCCAAGGCTACTTCCCATGAATACAAAATGATTTAGCAAAGCAAGAACACTTTAAGACAGCAATTTTCATTGAGAATATTTCCCACTACATTGGACAGGGTCCTCATGATGAAGGAGGGAGTCAATTCTTTCTTTTCTCTGTACAGGGAAAATCTAAGCTTCCACGGATAAATTATTTTGTTTTCAACCCATGGACCATGAAAATCTTACAAACTAATCACATTTTCCCTTCTTATTTTGGCTGCTAGGAAGCTCAATGCCAATATTCAACCCTTATCTAGGAATTTTATAGGAACTTGTAGCAGGTATTTTATATACTAGCCTTAGTTTTATTTGATTTTCCAATCTTCATTGTCCCTTCAGCCCCGATTTTTTGTCCAGTTATTGTAGCCTGCTCACTGTGTTACATGCTCCCTGGCCTCCACTCAACCACAATTTTAGAAAGAAGTTCCACCTACCTTCTTCTGCTTCTCCACTCAGATGGCAGGTGGAATCATAGAGAACATGAGACCACAGACACTCCATGCATGTGGGAAGCATGCTGTCTTGTGTGTCATTGTCTCATAGGCCTGGCATGTGGTTGGCACTCAATGAAAATGTGTCCATTGAATAAACTCCTCAACAGGGATGGTTCTTCAGTAACCTGGTTCTCTGTTGGGTCCTCTCTGGCTTCCCATTATCTTTGGTGAAATGGTGCTCGAGAAGGCAGAGAAAACTCCACAGCCTTTACTGAGCACAGCTGTAACATCAGCGAGCCCTCGGCCTATTGGACTGGCCAGCATACCAGTGGGACACACTGGTCCCATATTTCTTTATGATTTTGCAGAACTTCATAATGCAGCACACGGGCTCCAGAGCCAGATATCCTGAGTTTATATGCCAGCTCCACTACTTGGCATCTGTGTGACCATTGGTAAGTTACAGAAACACCCTCAGCCTCATTTTCCTCATCTGTACAATGGGAATAATAATTGTAGCAACTGAATAGGACTGTTATGATGGCTGTTTGAGCCAAAATATGTACCTGGCATGTAAGTATTAAATATGTTAATCATTATTATTTCTATCTTGAGACATGATCAGCTATGACCCATATCTGTCTGGTGAGACTTTGTTCTGTGGAGTGGCACAGATGCTGGGACCTGTGGGCAAGCTGGCAGGGGACTGGGGGTGGCAATACAGGGCATGGAAACAGAGCAAGCTTGAGAGAAAAGGAAGAAGTCTAGTATGGCAGCTAGAATGGGGCACAAATGGGGATGAGGTCCAAAAAGGACAGGAGTATACCAGCAGAGCATGAATCTGGAGGGCGTAGCCCCAACACAGAAGGGAGTAAAATGTGGTCCCTGCCTCAGGTAAGCTCCTGGGCTATGGGAACAAAAACAGAGCTGGGGATCTGCGTGGCAAGTACCACAATGCAAGTAATCTGCAGAGTATAATGGGGCACACAGGCAGGAGTCATCACATCAGCTCTCCCCTGGAGCCCAGGAAGGCATCACAGAGGAGGGGGCACTTGATCCGGGTCTTGACAGCTGAGAAGAAGTTCCCAGGAAGCATGTTGGACCTGGCAGGGTAGACCCCAGAGACCCTGTGAAGTCCATGAGGTCTGTCTCTCTGCTAATTGTCACTCTGCTTCCCCAGTCAACCCTCCTCCAGCCACCAGGTCTGCCAATTGTCCCCGTGTCTCCTTGACATCCCCTTTCAAACGGTGCCTTTCATCTGAAACACCTTTGAAGCTCGCCAGGCTAGCTCTCTTCCACTGTTCAAAGAAACTCCTGAAAATGCTACCTCTTGGCGCTGAATGGGCTCTCTGATCCATCGCTGGTGGGAGGTTAAATTGGTGTACCCTTTGGGAGAGTAATTTCGAAAATGGTTTTAGAAGTCTTTTTTAAATGACTGTGGCTTTATTATTCTAAATCATCCTGTGTTTGGAAATCTACTCCAAGAAAGAGATCCTAAATTTGGAAGGGAAAAGAAAAGCTTTCTATGTAAGATGTTCACTATGTACACTGGTAATATTAAGAACAACCGAGATGTTCGATTATAAGAAAGGAATATTTTACATTTTTCCACGTGGTGGAATATTATATAACCATTTCAAAAGGTGTTTCCTTAGACTATGTAAGAGCTCACGGAAATAGTGCTAAAATAATGTTAAGTGAGATAGGCTTTCAAGAGTTACAGGGCAAAATGATCATAACTGTGCCAAAAAGAATTCTATGTCTTTGCCATTTCGTGACCAAGGCTGAAAATGGTTAGGGAGCATGTCGTGGGCTGCATTGCTGCATCTTGGGGAGCGTTTACTGGTGAAACACAGAAAGCAATGGTGCTGTATTTTTAAAAGGATGTTAAATGCCCCTTCCATTGGTGCAGCTAGTCTGTCCACTGCACCGACCCTCACCCTACACAGGGAATACAGGCTTGGGTCACCCAAGGCATGGAAAAAGGCAGAGACTGGAAGTCAGAGAGAAACAGAACTGTAGCAGCACTAAAGCATTGCCAGTGACAGGAAACTCACAGAGGCTATACGTCATCCACAGGAAATCAGCTGACAGAGATTCGAATCTTTTTTTTTTAAGCTGTACATATTTAATGTGTACAGCCGATGCCTTTGGAAATAAGCATGTGAGCCTGGAAAACAAGAGACTCAGTGACAGAAACCAGACCTAGGAGGACAAATGCTCCATGATCCCACAGAGATGAGGTATCTAACAGTCAAATTCATGGGAGCAGAGCGGAATAGGGGTTGCCAGGGGCTGGGGGGAGGAGGAAACAGGGAGGAGTCAGTCAGAAGGTGCAAAGATTCAGGTATACAAGAGAAATGCACAGTGCACAGAGCTGACAATACTGTCTTGTACACTTACACACTTACTAAGAGGATAGATCTTGTGTTAAGTGTTGCAACAACAACAACATAATTCACCCTTTAAAAGAACTTGCAGCGAGTCCCTAAGCAAAGACTAAGAATGATCTCACCTCAGTGACAAGGTGTAAGAACTTGAGCCAGATGCTCCGATAGGGAGCAATGTGGAAGCCCCAGGAGAGAGCCCGCACGTGTCTGAAGACCCAGGATGTCAATGGCATCTGAACTAGACCGAGCTCCCAACCAGCCCAGGCAAGAGCTCACACCAGCTCCTCAGTGTGGAAACCAGAGGTGATATAAGGAATCTGCTCTCTGGTGTTTGTCTATGTCATGTATAAGTAAATGTTATGTATCTTTTATTCCAGAATTTAGGTTAAGTCATTTTGTTATTTTTATCTTTGAAAACAGAGAGCAAAGCCTTTCAAGTTCTAGATAGATAGGTAGGTAGATAGACAGAGACAGTTTGAAGTATTAGAGGCAAGATCAAGTTCCATAAAATGACAAAAGCAAACAAAGCATAAAAGCAGGTCCCCTTACAGACTGTGGTTTTTAAAATGCTTATGTATACTGGGTGTAATATATTCAAATGCACATATACACAGGAGGGAAAAGGTGGCTAGAGAAATGTATTAGGATGTTAACAGAGACTGATTGTCTCTGAGTGATGAAACTGGGTGATTAATTTTTCCATTTTTATGAACTATACCAATTTTTGTTAATTTTCATGTATTCCTTTCTTTTTTTAATTTTTAACCATTTTTAGCTGAAGTATAGTTAATTTACAACGTTGTGTTAGTTTCAGGTGTACAGCAAGGTGATTCAGTTATATATATGTTCTTTCTCGGATTCTCTTCCATTATACTTTATTACAAGATATTGAATAGTTTCCTGGGCTATACAATAGATTCTTGTTGTTTATCTATTTTGTACATAGTAGTGTGTATATGCTAATCCCAAACTCCTAACTTATCTCTCCCCCGACCCCACTTTTCCCTTTGATAACCATAAGTTTGCTCCCTGGTGACCTTATACCTTTATAACGTGGACAAATGGGAATCTTACAAAGCCATGCCACGTGGATTAAGAGCATGAGTTTGGAATGACTCTGCTGGGTTCAACTTGCAGCTCTTCCGCCTTTTAGCTGTACTTCTTTGGTCAAATTATAAACATTTCTGTATTTCAGTGACCTCAGTCATAAAATAGGAATAATCATTGAACCAATCTCTTAGTGTTGTTTATGCAGGTTAAATAATTTAATACATATAAAGCAGTGTCCTTATATATATCGTATATACAGATGACATAATTCCCTACATAGAAAATCCCAAAGAATCAACCAGAAACCTCCTGGAACTAACAAATGACTATAGCAAGGTTGCAGGATACAAGGTTAATACACAAAAGCCATTTGTATTCCTATATACCAACAACGAACAATTAGAATAAAATTAAAACATATATAGCACTTAGTTAATGTGAGCTATTATTATATGAAGAGGTTACAGCTGCAGGAAGCAAGGTGCTTCCATTTTTGTTCTAGTCATTTGTCTCAGTCTAACCCTCTGTAGGCCAGTCCCTGACTTCAGCACCAGTCACTGTGGCATAATCTCAAGGCACTCCGATGAGTGGTCTCTGTCACTGGCCTCATTTTCCTAATGAGAGACTGAACCCTGGAGGAGACCTACGGATCTGTACAGGGTCACAGGGTGGTCATCATCATCATCATGACTCAGCACCCTCATCTCTAGGCTCTTACCCAGCCAGTGAGCCATGCTGGTCATTTAACTAAAATGAGGCATTTGGCAGAGAAGATGGGGAGAGAGATCCTTAGGAAACTTGAGAAAGATGGGTGAGGTCCATAAAGAAAAAAAAAATCACCCTTTTACCGAACAAAAGAAGTCTTGCTTCCCAACCCTGACTTGAAGACACTTTTCACTCTATAGAGGAGCACTCCAGACTGGCTGGGAGATTTTTTATTGCATTAGCAATATTTCCCAAAAGTAGCTGTGCATCTTTTGGACCAGACAAGTCCTGTGCAAACTCAGACAAGTCACTCTGCCTCTTTGGGTCTTAGTTTCTTTGCTTGAAAAGTAAAATGATGCCTGCCCTGTCTGCTTATCGGCTATAGTGAGAACCAAGTAAAGCGATGGACAAAAGAGAGCTATTCAAATTGCAAAATAGAGTCTTAATATAACTATTTTAAAAATGGGGAAAAAAGTCTTCTCCAATGAGGCTGTGGCCTGGTCCTTTACAAAGATGTTGAAGTGTGTTGTCCTGTTGACATTTCTGCATGGATCCTAGGGAATAAAAACATGTCATCCATATGTACACACTCAAGGGCTCATTAACTTGTGTTTGTGGATAGAAATATATGCATGTGAATACACGTAAAAAGGCATCATTTATGGTACTCTAATGGTCCCTGGATTTTGGAACTTAGGAGAAACCAAAAGCGGGAATCTGCAGGAACTCAGTGGTCCAGTGGAGTAATTGTGAACTGAGGCTTTGAAACCAAACAGAACTGGGTTCAAATCATTTGTTCAAAGTCTCTGATGCTCAGATACACTAGTAGGGCAAAAAGGGAAGAAGATCCTATCTCAGGAACTATTGTGCAATACACTTGTATGTAAATATTCATACAAATGTTTAAAATATAAATGCCTATGAACTTCCTCGGTTGACTGGGAAAGAGAAGGAGATCGCTACTGTTACACCCTGAACACTGTACCAAGCCCTTGGTATGCAATACATCCTTGGAATCTTTATAGGGTTCCTGAGATGTAGTGCCAATCTCCTTCAGAGCTTCCAGACTGTGTGTCTCATGCTAAAACCCCAACATATGAGTGGACCAAGGCTGTTAAATGCTGCCACAGATCAAAGGGTTCATGGGAGGAGCCAGAGGAGGCTGGGGCACGTCAGTATTGAGAGGCTCATGTCAGGTAAGTTGGCAAAGATTCCTCCCTCAACATCTGGGCTTTTTAGCATCTGAGACCCTGTTCTGAGGAACTTCACTGTATTCTCCTGATGAAAAGGAACAGAATTATAACAATATTAATGATAAAATCTGCCATTTATCGAGTCCTCACTGTATGCCGGCACCATTATAAGCATTGTACATGTATTAAGACATTTCTTAACTATCCTATGATGTAAGTATTGTTATCCCATTTTTCAGAAGAAGAAGCTGAGACACAGAGAAGTGAAATAACATGCCTACAGTTATACAGTGAGCCAAGGCACCCATTTTTCCCAACAAATAATTCTGACAGCGTGAATGTCGGAAAAATTCAGATAGCATCCAGAATCACCTTTGTGAATCACGAAGACAGTTATGTATTAAGTCTCTTCTCTGTAGTCAACACATGTTATTGAATTCTCACAACAGCCCTGTGGGGTGCTTCTTATCCTCATTTTCTCCGTAGGAAATTAAGGCTCAGAGATTTAAAAGAATTTCACCCCTACTGATGGCTAGAATGTGGGAAAAGAGGGGTGAAACTCACAGCTGTCTGGCTCCAATGGAAGGCAGAGCCTCCAATTCAGGAATGAGGCTCCTATGTTCTTATTTATCATCCTTCCCAGCCCCTCACTCCTCACCAAAGCTCCAGGCTCACTGCAGCCTCCCCAGGAGCTAGTCCAGAGGTCCCAGAAGGCAAGTCTTGTCTTCCCATTGCCTGTTTTTCCCACCAAGCACAGTAACCGTTCCTCCGGTGGTTCAGAGAAGGCTGTGACCAGTACAAATCCTCCTTGCTCTTGGCGTCCTCAACTTCTCTCCAACAACCCAGAGTCAGCCTACTTTTTGATGCCAGATAAGTTCCTTCTCATAAAGCCATAGGGCTGTAGAAATTCTAGTAATATAACGAAACTTAGTGATGAAATAGTCTACTCTTTTATTTTACAGAGGGAGAAATTGAGATGCTTCCTGAAAACACCAGCCCATGCTGCCCCTGGCCCCCCACACTCACATGTATGGTGGGGTTCTGTTGTAGCTGAGGACTGTCTGCTTGTCACACATCTGAGGACTGTCTGCCTGTCTTATATTTCCTCTGGTTGTCTCTTTTGTATCTTGTCTTTCAGTTACAACATCAAGCAATCAGACATTCAAGCCAGAGGGGCCACCAAGAATTCAGTACCTTCATGTTCCTGCTGAGGAGCTGAGAGGAGAGAAGGACAAGGTCTTCGTAGCAGAGCTGGAGGGAGGTAAAGATGCCCGTGGTTTCAGGCCAGTCCTCTGGCTAATTCTACCAAAAGTAGGTGATATACTTCTACTGGCCTTACTTCTAGGGTTGTCCAATAAAGGCTGGTTGAATAGAGTCAAGACCAATTCCCATCCAACATGACCAAACCAGCCCTGAAACGGACAAGCCAGCCAACGAATTCTTAGAGGAAGACAGGATGGGTAGAGGATTACATAGGATCAGAGTAAATAAAATAAAAATAGTAATACCAATAGCTAAAATGTGTTGAATTCTCAACAGTTGGCACGGATTAACTGCTTTAATCCCCACCGCCATCTATGAAGGAAGTATTATTATTATCCCTACTTGACAGATGAGAAAACCAAGGCGCACAGAAATAAAGCACTTGGCCCAAAGTCACACAGCCAGTAAGTGACACTGCCAGGGTTCAAACCCAGTCTCTGACTCCACAAGGCAGGTGCATAACTATTGCACCACATGGTCTCTTAGCTGATGACTCTCTTCCAGACTGTCAGCTCCTGGAGGACAGGGGCAATGTCTTATTCGCTGTCTTCATCCATTCAGACTGCTATCATGAAACACCATAACTGAGTGGCTTATAAACAACAGAAATTTATTTCTCACATTTCTGAGGACTGGAAGTCTGAGATCAGGATGCCAGCATGGTTGCATGAAGGGGTTTGAACTGAAAGATTTCTAGGCCTCTTTCCAGCTTTAAATAATAACCAAGTGAAATGATTAGAAACAAAATGTCTTTCAGCCCATCTGGCTCCTTGGTGGGGGAACCAACACAGGGCTTTATTATAGTCAGGGGCTGGGGATGAGCTCCAAACTGAAAGGAGAGCGTTGGGGAGGGTTTTGTTTACTGTGACAATAACTCACAGGGACATGGTGTTCTCCCCTTCGCAGCCCCTTTTTATGTAGAATCTCATTTCTCCCGTGCTACAGCCCCCTGAATGTAGTCAGGCTCACTCTGTAGAGGAAGAAGACCGTTGCGGGAGCACATCAGGAATTTGTTCAGCTGCAAGTAACGGAAGACCTGACCAGTGTGGTTGAAGGAATGAGGAGCTTGTCTTTTCACAAAAAAACAGGAAGGCCAGAAGGAGGCAGTTACAGGTGCAGCCACAGTGGGGCGGGGCTGGCATCTCATTAGTTTTCTCGCATTTTTTTTTCTTTTGTGGTTGTAAAATAGTCTAGACATCCCATCTGCAGTCCGGGCAGGATGAAGGGGAAATGGGTACACTAGTGACCAGGAGGTGGCAAAGCCGGGACTCAAATTCAGGTCTTGACGGGATGTTAAGGGCTCAACCTACTGAGATCTTCTGCCTCTCATTTAGCCTCTCTGTAACAAGAAACCGTATTGAAAAATGGATGAGAGAACAAACTTAAGGCTTGGATTCCCTGGGTTAAGATCTATACTTGCTGTGTGACCGTAAGCAAGCTACTTAACCTCTCTGGCTTCATTAAAAGAGGCAATTCATTCAAGACAACAAATATGAGCTGAGTTCCTTCTATTTCAGGCACTGTTCTCAATGCTGCCAGTGACCACAATAGAAATAAAAGTACCCACTGAATAGTGGTATTTGTGGGATTTGATGAGACAACGCAAATAAATAAAATACTTAATTCTACAGTGTCCAGCACTAGCAAGCAATCAGGGAATGTTATTACCACCATCAGAGTAATTGCTGTTAGCCGCTCTCCTCTCCTTTCCTGGGCTCTCTGAGACAGTACTTTATACCCTGGTCACTGCGCACAGCAAGATGATGGATGTAGGTCAGCTGTGGACACTGCCGCTGGCAGGCACAGAATTACACTGCCTGAGATGCCCCGGAAGCTGCCTAATGCTCCAGTGTGAGTTGTGTGTTTGCTGGCCCAGAAGTCTGGAAAAGGAAGCCACTTTCCCCCTTGACGCCCAGCAGAGCAGAACTGATGGAGGCGCCAGAACCAGTAGCCTCCAGCCACAGAAAGGGGATGCAGCTCTCCCTGCAATGTTGACGGTCACGAGAGAGTGAGCTGGAGGAAGAGGGAACTTGGGACCCTCTGGGAGGATAGTAATGGGAAATGAGTGCTTTACTTTGAAACACTGAGTCTGGAATGAGAAGTTTCAACAGGGAGAGGTAAGGTCTGTACCAAAGTAGGAGATGGGGGACTGCATGGCAATGACCTTGAAGAGGAGAGGAAGGGAACTGACATTTAGTGTCCTCCTCCTACGTGTAGACTCTTGACAGACTGTATCTCCTCAGACCCCTGTGACCAAGAGAGGCAAAATCGGTGCGCATTGTTAAAGGGGGTAGTTAAGAGGTCAGCTAAAGCCCAGATATCAATCTCTGCTCAGCTGGTTGCTACTAAATCCTGGGCTATCTCTGGGAAATTACTTAACCTCTCTGAGTCGGTTCCCTTATGTGTTATGAGAGTGGTAAAGCCCAACACACATGATGAGTGAAAAATAACGACGGCACAGGCTCGAAAAAGAGCAGTTGCTGCTGCTGTTTGTCTTCTTATTCTCACTGCTGCCACTGCCTCGATTCCTAGTAGATTTTGATGCCAAAGGAAATTTGGATGATTCTGACTCATTCTGCTAAAAGGCTTCTTGGCCGTTTGCATGTAATGATCCATTCTTCACGTCTGAACATTACAGAATGGGTGTGTGGATTCCAGAAGAGCTTAAGCCATTTTGTTCCCTGGAGATAATTCAGATAAGTTATAGCAAGTGGTTGGGAAGGAAAAACAGGGGCTCAAATGACAAAACTTCCATTGTCAGCTTACCTGTCCCCTCCCTCTCTCTTATAGGCTGTGAGGATGGACTGATGTGACCTCAAAAGCCAGGTCTGCCGCAAGTTGGCGAGTGACCTGCATTTGCTGTGCCTCAGGCTCCTTATACAGAAAATTGAGAGTTACACTTCAGGGAAGTTTGGGCACAAAAATTCTTCTTGCCGGTCACAAAATGTATTCTTTTCAGAAGGCATTGCATAAATGGTTCAGAACATCAAGAACAGACATTTGAAGTTCTTTCCAGCATGGGTTAAGGTCTTCCCAGCCCAACCCAAGCCATACTATCTTTAATTCACACCCATCATTCTTGGATCAGGCCTGGGAACCCCTTCTCCATAGCACTGCATCTCTGAAGCTCACTGCAGTCTCAGGGATGGGAACTTGCTTTCTCTAGTTCAGTAAAATGACTTCTAGGGTCAGGCCTTAGCCAAACCCAAAAGGAAGAGATCACATAGTTATAATTCCCTCTCTCTGTATAGTTCTATAATTTAGATTTAGGTTGCATTCATCAGACTCAAAATTCTGACCACTGGGATTGTAAGGCAGGTGAGAGCCTTGGGTTCCCAAGCCGCAGCATCCCCTCCCCCATTCTAGTGGTCTAGTCTAGCTCTACCTGGATACACCCTCCAGTTTGCTCAGTGGGTGCCTTGCATTACATTCCAAAGCCTCTCAAAATCTGGGACTCCCCATGCCTAAGTCCTCCATAGGATCCTTACATCATTCCTAGTGTTTGATGATCTGCTTCTCTCTCGTCCCAGATCTGCCCCTCCCTGCCTCAGGGTGCCAACTGAGTCAGTCCTAACCCTAGGGTACCCCTCACCACTGACTTCCACTGATACCCTGTTACCCCTCTGCTCTTTGTTAACCCCACCTGTGAACCCCACCTGTTCAGCTACTTCAGTAGGCCCCATCACCAAAACTGAGTCCGAGACAGAGGCAGCCCCTCAGACCCGACACCTGGATGTCCCCCAGCTGTCCCTTCTGAAGCCAGCCTCTGTGACCAGGGCAATTTCCCCAGCTCCAACCCTGCCTGGTCCCAACTCCCTCCTCCCCTTTGTGGAGTCTGTGCTGCCAAGACCTGAACATGCTGATTTCAAGCCCAGCCAAGCACAAACAAGCACCTTCCTTCCCAGAATGCTTCATTCATCATGTCCCACACCAAGCACAGAAATCCAGAACAGAGAGAGCGTTAATGCAGGCAGGGACTCCCCCAATTTAACAAACATTTATTGACCACGCCGTATATGCCAGCCACTGGAAAACTGCAGGAAGAGAGAGAGAGAGGATCTACCTTCATTACACTTAGACTCTAGTGGGGGGAACAGAGTGTAGATGGTTACATGAGGCACCACACAGTAATTAAACAATCGCGGTAATTAAACAATCGCCAGAGAGAAAGTGTACAACCCTGGTTCACGGAACAGAGGAACCAGTGACCAGCCCTCCATTTTTCACAAGTGACATAAGAAGGAGATTTAAACAAATCTACTTTCTGATTCACAAATTCTTCAGCATTATTTCTGATTGTCTTTAACTTCAGTACAATCCAGAAGTTTATGATTCAAAGAAAAATAAAAAGCAAACTTCAACCTTTTGAATACCATTAGCTCTGTTAATAGCTTTTTAGCTCCTTGGAAAGAAATATGAAAAAACCGAAGAGAACTCTCCAGACAGATAAATGCCAAGTATTGTTTGATGATTGTAGTTCACATTACAGAGACCAGGAAAGAGCTGGGAGGCAGAAAGAAGGCACCTCTGGGATTTCACAGGCTGGAGACCCCATGCATTTTTCTAATTCAAATAGGATAAGCCTCAGAGGCCCTTGATGCAAGATGGTTTTTAAGTGTTTCCAAGCTTCCTGAGAAAGATAAAACCGCCTTCTTCATCAGAATTATTCAACTGTGGCATTACTGCTTAGCATGGGATGGAGGGTGATGGCATTTCTCACGTAGCCCGCCTCACCCACCCGTGCTGACACTCTTTTCTCCCTGGATGATTTGTTTATGGCTAAAGCCACCCTGAGCTCACTCCCTGTTCCTTTCCTGGCCCCTCCCCATCCTGTCTTCCCACGACACTTTCCCCAAGCCTCAAATCCCCCTGCCACACTGCCACCACCTGCCTCCCCTCCACCCTCTCTCCAGAATCACCTCATGCTCTGAGATCTTGGGCAGATGACAGAAGTTCTCTGTACCTCAGTTTCCCCATCAGTAAAATGAGGGTAACAATAATGTCTATCTGAGAGGGTTTGGTGAGGATTCAATGAGTGAGTACACAGAATGCAGTCCGGCACATCTGAAGTACTGATGGTACAGAGGTTAGCTATTGTTTATCACGATAGCAGTAGTAGTATATGCTTTGCAGGATTCCTGTGGAAACTACATGTGGGAGTGATTGGCACCGTGCACCTTGTACTGCAGGGGCTGATGGGAGTCTCAGAGCTAGAGGTCAGGGAGCGGGTGTTCTAGGAACAAAGGAGAGAGGAAACGGAAAGACTAAAAACTGTAGTCAGAGATGGGTCCCTTGAGGATACAGGCTGTGTGTCTCTCTTTATGTCTTCTGTCTCCCCAAAGCACAGTATAGGGTCTGGCATAGAGTTGACACCCAGGGAAGGGAAGGCATGGGGGATGGGGATGGAGGAGGGAGACGAGGAGAGGGAAGTCACATACATGAGTGGGTAACAGGAGTGGGTAGTGGAGGTTGATGGAGGTGAAGATCCCTGAATCTGAGAAAGCCAAGGATATATGAGGGGAAGGTACAGGAAGTTCACCTCATAGGCATCCAGGTCCTTCCAGATAAGGACAGGATAGGTTGTGGCTAGGAAGCCCCCTCCACTGGGGTCAGGGTCTTCAAGAAGGTTCAAGAGGGACCAGGAGGCTGAGAAATGTCAGCAACAAGGAGAGATGGAGAGGGTAGAACTGGAGGGTGGCATGAGTCTCAGAAGAAGGGCTTCCACACCAAAATGAGGGAGTAATGACAGAACGTCTGAGGTCAGGAGAATGTTCTCTGGCACATGGTAATGAGGTGTGCAGCTCCTCATGGGGGTGGCAGGTGAGGAGGCATCTTGAGGGAAAAGGCAGCCCCCCCAGCAAAAGATGGAAAGCAGAGAGGCAGTCAGGGCAGCAGGGGCGTGTGTCTGCCGGCAGCATCACCATTAGAGTGGGATGGTCACCAGTTCTCTGTGGGAGCACAGAAACTCACTTCAGTTTTATGCTGCCCATACTTTATTTTAACAAGCCTCTATTCGTACTTGACAGTGAGAAAATTAAATTTAGTCCAATTCAGCCCACATAACCCTGTCTAGTCATTTCTCCAGGCACTTCTGTTTCTGTTTTAAGACTTAGCCTCATCTCAGGTAAATATTCAACCTGATGTAGGTATTACTATTATTATTATTACCAGTAATTAGAATGTAAGCTGTAAGAGGGCAGGGGCGTGGACCGATCGGTTTACCACTGTGCACACAGCACCTAAAATACTCCCTGGCTCAACAGAGCAGGTGCTCAGTTACTATTTGTTGAATGGATAACTGTCCAGCTCAAAGCCTCTTGCCTGATACACACTCTGTTCCCAACTGTGAGGGGTCTCCATGCTGCCCTCTCCTCCACAGCAAGGGATGAGGTGCTAAACCTGGGCATATCCAGCTGCTGGATGCATGATTTTGGAGCATGATTCATGATCCCTGGGCCCCCAGCGTGGTCTCCTGTGCAGCCTCCTGCCATGGGTAACCCTATCAAGAGAGCATTCTTCTTGTCCCAAATACTGGTTTCTAATTTCACCAAGAAGGGTCCTGGGATGGTGAGCCAGTCCTAGCCCTGCCTAATCCCATGCTTTGTACTTCAGGCCCTGAGCAACTGTATCAGTTAGCTCTTGTCACTACAGCGCTGTGTAACAAACTCCCCCAAACTCAGTGGCTGGCTGTGATAAGCAGTTGATATCACACTCACAGGTCTGTGGGCCAGCTGGAAAGCTCTGTTTCAGGCTTCAGGTCAGTGGGGTGGCTGGGGGAGGGATGCAGTTTATTCCCCGTGTCTCTTGTTTTTCTGAAACAGCAGGCTACCCAAGGCACATTTTGCTCATGGTGATGGCAGAAGTGAAGAAAGAGTGGGCAGAAACACATGGTTCCTCTCAAGCTCCAGGCTCAGAGCTGGGTCACTGTTACTCCCACCCACAGCCCACTTGCTAGCACCAGCTGCAGAGGTGACTGGATGGAGTAGAGGGTGATACTCCACTTCTCATGGGGGACAGTGGTGTCACTGGATAAAGAGTGTGGAGACAGGAAACTGACATATGGGAATCATGCTGCATCATGCCATCAATGTGCTGGGAACTTGGGCCACCTCCCGGTGTTGGCCTCTCTTTCAGCTGTCCCCCTCCACTGTCGCTTTGCGCCCAGCTCATGCAGGGTCTCTGTGTGAGCAACTGGCTTTCATTCTGTTTCCAAGACAGGAAGCAGGTGGCAGAACAGGCTTTGGAATCTCCACTCTTCATGGGGAAACACATCGCCCCCGCCCCAACCCTTCCCCTCTTAAAGTGGGAGGAAGGGATAGAAGGACTTCTGTCAAAAGTGCCCCCTCTCACCTTCAAGATTGCTTGACCCCATCCTCTGAGGTGGGGTGGGAACTGAATCAGCTATTCTTGCACTCCAGAGGGTCTCCTTTGAGGTTCATCTTGGGTAAGTAGGCACCTTTATTGTTAGTGATCTGGGTAGAAATAGAAGGAGGAAAATCACAACTCAGAGTTCAAATTATGACCACGAGGAAATACTGGCTATTCCACTACTTTGTACTGGGAACAGGGGCTTCAGAGGATGCCCAGAGAAAGCACAGAAGGAACAGTGGAGACAAAAACATATGGGGGAAATATAATGCCCCCTCACGGGGCTTAAAGGGGACTTAAATAAGGAAATGTGGGTGTTTGATAAATATTTGTTTGATTGTGTTAAACTTTTAATTTGCTCCACCTCCACTAAAAAGAGCTCTGGCCAGAAACACCACTGGGTAACTTTATTAAAAAATAGCAGTAGCAGGGCATGTGGTCTCAGAATAATAATATGCCAGCATATGGGAATAATTTAGCCAAAAAAAAAAAGCATTATCTATCTTAAATTTCTATAAGTGCCAACCTGGCCCAGGCACAATTTTTTAAGTGGCACACACACACACACAGACACAAACACACACACACAAGTGCACAAACCCTATTATTATACAAAGCAAATAAATGTACTAAGCAGGTTTCTCACTGAAAGGAAATGGCATGAAACAAAGTGAAAGTAATAATGCCCAGAAATTGTGGTTAATAAAAGCACAAAGCTGGCCCATTTTTGCTCCTTAATTTGTATATTAAAATTATTACAAGTCATAGGCATTAGGTGGGCCATAGTCATAAACAACATTTCATCCACCACATAAAAGATAAAAGCTTAGCTTAACCCAGAGGCAGTGGCTTCCTACCACTAGAACCAAGTTCATTCCATCAGGCACAGGATCTAAGGAAGAGATGACTTGAAGAAATTGGAGTGTTGCCTGCCTCCTGCTTGAAGTAAGTGGGGGCATCAAGAGGTCTGGTACATGTTAGGAAGTGGAAAGAGCCTGTGCAAAGGCACTGAGGTAGGGGTGACACAGAGCATTCAGGGAATCAAAAGGTCAGTACAGAACATGAAAAGGAATATATGTATATTCACGTATGACTGAAGCAATGTGCTGTACACCAGACACAACATTGTAAACTGATTATACTTCAATTAAAAACTTAATTTAATTTGAAAAATTTTAATGTCAGTATAGCTGGAATATTGAGTGGGAGAGGGAAAGGGCCAGGAGGTAAAGCTAGGGAAATATCAATGATTGGACCATTCAGGACCTTGGAGGTCACATTATTTACTACTTGATTGGTGACACCAGCTTTCGGCTCATTTCAGCTGATTTTCTGAGCAGACATGATTGGTTAGCATGCACAGAATCCAATAAAGAATCAGATCTATCCCAACTAGTGTTACTAGACCCTCCCTCCTGTAGTTTTCTTTGTTTACATCTTAAGTGGTCTCTAAAGCAATACTCTGACAAAACAAAACAAAACAAAACAAAACAAAACAAAACAAAACGTCAGTCCAACCCACTGGCCATAAGCAGACTCTTAACAAAAGCACAAGTCTCTTTTTTGGTATTATCTGACAGCTGAAGGATTAAGGTCTACACCAAAGCTAACCAGCTGTCCACCAAATCCATTTACCTTTCACCCTAGGATAGCTAGACTATGTTTCCCAGTCTCCTCTGCTGTTCACTGGGGCCATACGGCTGAGAACTGCCAGTGTGATGTGGACAGACATGATGAATGCTACATCCAGGGCTTGACCCATAAACACCTCCCAGGTGAACCTTCATTCTTTCTATTCCTGTCTGCCAGCTGGACCTTGATGCCTAGAGCAGCCAGAGAGCCACTATCAGCCTGGATGCGTGCATGACTGTGTGGAATAGAGCCCAGCCCCATCCTCATTTCTCCTTTGAATGGACTTCATGTGAGGGTGAAATACACTGATGCATAAATCACTGAGTTTTGGAGTGTATACATTAATAGAAACTCCCACTACCTTAATTAATACAGCACCCAATCTGGCATCTGACTTGTCTCCACAAAGACGGTTTGGGTTAACTTTCACATCATTTGCATTTGCAGAAAGCATGAGTCATGATCTTGGAAATTCTCCCTCAAAGAGAAGGAGATGCAATAAATTTGTTGAAACAGGAAGTAGTCACAGCAAGGGCACAGCCCAGCGAGCTGGGATCGTGGCAGCCCAGCTGTCCATTCTGGAACCCCCAATTATATTTTCATCACCCATTGCTGCACAGTCATTCCCCACCTCCTAGGCCTACTAAGGGACCAGAGCAGAGATATAATCTCTGTTGCTCCGGAAACACTCAGACCCCAGACTCCAACAACCTGATGACTTCTTCATATAGGCTTTCTTCAAGGTCCGTTAACAGAGGCTGCAGAACTGGAAGCTGTCACTCAATAATCATCAATATTCTGGGCCAGTCCCATAAATGCCCTTCTAACCACTGACCTACAGGGACAGAAGGCGCTTCTCAGGTGGGCATTAGGCCATCTTAGAAGTCAGCCGAGGCTTAGGATCGGTTGTTTCCTTAGTCAGTTTCCATTTGGAAACATCCAGTCACTAGGGAGGAACCTAGGGAGGATAAAAAGGTGATGTTTAGGAGATCGGTGCCTCTGTCAGACCATGGGCCACTGCTCTGTAGCTTTGGTTCCAGGTATTGGATCTTTCTCCTTGTCACAGGAGTCCTCTGGTTGGAAAAAAGGCTGGATACAACTTCTAAGATGGGTGGTTGAAGGGCAGAATTGTAGCCGTGTCTGTGTGTATGCAAGTGCATGCGTGTGTGATGAATGTGTGTGTGTGAGATGAGCGTATGTGTGTGTGCACACTGAAACAACCTTCTGTGACAATGACAAGCTACTGTTTGGATCTGACAATAGCAAAGCCTTCAGTGTTCAGTAAAACCTTCCATGTTATTGTCACCCAGAAGAGAGGAGGGCAGTGACCAAGTGGGTTGTTGAATGGCCTACATAAAAATGGAGTGAGTCACTGAAAATCCTATGAAAGGAAGCCTGAACAATGCAAAAAGCACATGTGAACTTCAGGGTCAGAGAGTCCTGAGTTCAAATCTAGACTGCACCATGAGGCCTGGATAAGCTATCCAGCCTCTCCAAAGTGTGACTGTCTTGCCTATTCAATGGGGATCATAGCAGCTATCACAGACCTGTTGGAAGGGTCATTTGGGAGCATGTACCTAATCCTCTGGCACAGAGTAGATACTCGATAAATGGCCTCCAATACGGCCTTGTAATCAATGGATCCTACCTGATTGCCTGATCAGTGATTTCCTACCTGTGTACCTGACTCCCCAGAGCACACCTCTAGAGAGACGCTGACCAGCATGGTAGCCACTAGCCTCATGTGGCTATTTAATTTTAAACTTAAATTAATTAAAGGTAAATGAAATTAGACATTTGGTTTGTTGGTTACACTAGCCTCATTTCAAGCACTCCATAGCCTCGTGTGGCTGGTGGCTACTAAGCTGGATGGTGCGGAGATAAGGCATTTCCACCATCATAGAAAGTTCTTAGACAGCTCTGGGCTAGGAAGACTTATGAGCTGTTTTCCAGTCATTCCAAAGGCCAAATGAAAACTGCACCATTTCCCCACAATGAGCCTGCCCAGGCTAGCTAACACACCCAGGAGATCTGGGCTGGGACTACAACAGTCCAGTCTATCTGAGAAGGCTGTTAATTTCCTCCACTGCCAAAGATCAAATAGGTGGACTGGGGAGTCAATCAGGGCTCTGCGCCCTCAGTTCACATGTGGATGGAAAGCTGGCTATGCTGTGGGTACCATGACTAGTGCGCAGTGGGCTGAGTCATCAGATCGGATCCAGGTCCCCAGAATCCTTGCAGTGGGGAGTGTGCAGAAGTCAGGAGCTGTAAAGCCCTGGTATGGGTGGCAAAGTCTAACAGGCAGGAAAGAGATGGCACCAGTAGTCAGGTATCAGGGGTACAGGAGGGAAGGCAACATTGGCCCCAAGCAGAAGGTGAAGTATCTGATCATGATCACAGGGCGAGAGCAGTTTGGCATCATCTGGAACACAGGCTCTTGAAGGCAAGGGAAATGGATTTATATGTTACTCATCAATATTAAAAATGTTCTTTGAAGTTGTGCACTTGACTTGTAAAAGGGGATAAACAGGTTAATAAACATTACTCCATATACACAGTTTACTTGGTGGTTGTGACTCACATTGCTAAGAGCCCATGGGGTCTATTTTCCCCTTTTTCTTACTAGGAGGATCCCAATTTTGTCCAGTGTGATGAGTGCCTGGTTACAAATACTCATCTCCCAAATTCCCCTGCAGCTAGATGTGGCCATGGGGCCAGATTTTAGCCAATGAGATTTAAGGGTGAAGCTTCTGAGAAAGCTAAGGTTTTCCTGATAAAAAGAGATCAACTTTACTGACTTACTCCCTTCATCTTTTGCCTTTCCATGGTGCCTCCCATCTGAAATTCAGGTTTGAAGGCTGGATGTGCAGCAGCCACCTTGTGACCCTGAGGCTAGGCATTATAGAGTAACACAGCATAGCAGGGAACTGGAGGGACACTGGGTCCTGTATGGCTTTGTACCTGCCCTAAACTACCTAACTCTGAACTTTTTATTACATGGAAAAAGCAGACCCCTATTTGTTCAGGCCACTTAAATCACATTTCATTATATGCTTTCTTACAGTGGGCAAAATATATCAAAATGCAGACTTTGTGGAGGGAACACTAGGAAAAGGGAACTTTAGCAGGAAAAAGACATTGACTGACTTTGTATGCTCAGAGAGCAGGCTCTGAAATCAGACTGTAGGGCCTGAATGTTGCTTCTGGAAGTGCTGCTCTTCCATACGAAGCCTCAGTGGGACAGCCAGTCAATGATGCCACCATGTTTCCCCCATGAAATCTCCAGTCAGGTCTCCATTGCCCAGTGATGCTCGGTGTAAGTAGATTCACCAGGGGGGCACAAAGAGAAGATCAGATCTAAGGCTCAGGCCCCACTGTGATGAACAGAGAAGCACAGGAAAGCCAGAAAACTCGAGCAGCCTGGGGACAGTGAGGCTGTGGGACCCCACAGAAAACCAAGGGACAGGCTCTGGACTCGAGGGCTGGCAAGGGTTTCAGTCATTTACACCTTCGAGGGGTCAGAAGGCCCAGTGGAGCCCTGGGTTAAGCTTCGAAGACAAGATGGATAGGAGATGGCAAATTTCATCTTCTCCACCGCTTTTTGGAGAGCTTCCAGAACTGAGACTCAGAAGATATCCGTGTAAATGCCATTTCTGCACTCATAGGCTGCTTGACCTTGAGCGAGTTCTCTGACCTCTTGGAGTGTCATTTTCATTGACACGGTGGCTGGTTCCTAATCGCCCTCAACCACTCTTCAATGACTGTGCAAATGAGTCTGATACTAAAGGCAGCCCTTACGCAGAGACAGGCACAAAGACTCAGCCAGCAGGAAAGCCATGACAAGCAAGATGGGCACACTGTGTCTCTGGAGAGGAAGGAGACACAGAGGCCCTACCTACCATAGGTCCCGGGTTTTCTGGGTAGGTGTGCATTGCCCCCCCAAATATACATCTATGTGCCATGCCATGTAAAGACGTGGTCTATATGCTGGGGTCATATTGAAAATAGTTCACAACTGGTGCAGTCAGAATGGACACCACCTGTAAGCTGGCGTGTGCCAGCCACGTATATAGGTATTGCCTACATACTATAAATAGTATCCCTGTAGGGGTGGCAGCACACTGTGGTCATCAGAATATCAATGCATAGCCTTTGGAGGAAGACATATTGTCTTCACTGTAGACCCTCACTTAATATCAATTGATGTTAGAAACATCTCTCCCCTCCATGAGCTTCAAGATCCTCATCTATAAAATGGATAGAGGAACAACGTATGCAGGGGTGAAGTCAGAATTGGACATCATTAATAAAGAGTGCCTGTTTGGGTCAGGGTCCCAAAAACAGGCTCTGGGGCAGGGACTGGAGGTCGTGCATTTTATTAAAGAGAAATCAGATGCAGGTGGAGGCAAGGAGGGCAGAGAGGGAAAGGAGTTACGAAGAGGAGATTTCAGAGGTCCCAGACTCAGCCTGATCTCTGCGGAGCTTTGGGGTATAAACAGCAACCTCAGAGCTGGAGGATGTTTGTCTGAGGGCAGAAAAGATGGGCGTTTTATACCCACATTAGTCAACCCCTGGTCCCCAGCTGCTGAGAGTTGAGGTGACATAGACTCCCAGACATGTCCACTTTCCTCATGGTTCAGAAGTCTCCAGCATCCAAGGACAGTCCTCTGAAGGTGGCAGGGGCAGGTGCGAGCTACAGCAGCAAAGCACACAGTGACTGAGGGGTGGGCACACAGAGCCATGAAAGGGATCCGAAGGGATGGGGCCAGACGCCAGCACTGCCCACTACACTACCTTACACTGGTTTGTGGGAATCGAATTAAAAAGCACCAATATACATCAGGATTTTTTTTTTCTTCTTCTCACCTAGGGATGTAATAATACTGATAGCCACTTACATGGCTCTTACTATGTATCAAGCAGTGTTCTAAGTGTATGAACTTAGTTCTCACCGTAAACTCATTATTATCCCCATTAAAGATGTGGCGGAAAGGGATAAATTTAGGAGTTTGAGATTTGGAAATATTAACTACTATATATAAAAATAGATAAAAATCAAATTTCTTCTGTGTAGCACAGGGAACTACAGTCAATATCTTGTAACAACTTTTAATGAAAAGAATATGAAAATGAATATATGTATATGTATGACTGGGACATTATGCTGTACACCAGAAATTGACACACTGTAATTGACTATACTTCAATAAAAAAATAAAATAAAATAAAATAAAATGAAAATAAAGGTGTGAAGACTGGGGCATAAAGAGGGTAAGTAACTTGCCCAAGGTCGTGCCACCAGTAAGTGGCAGAATGGGTATTTATGCCCAGAAAATGGGTCCAGAGTTCATCTCTTTAACACTATGCTGTACTGCATTTGGCCAAGTCCCTGCTTTCCCATGCTGTTTAACATGGGAGTAGCCAGCCACATATGACTCTAAAAAACTAGTTAAAACATTAAAATTAAACAAAATTTAAAATGCCATCCCTCAGTTACACTAGCCACCTTTCAAGTGCTCAATAGTCCCATGCAACCAATGGCTACAGTATCAGTCAGTGCACACATGGAACATTCCCAGTAGAAAGTTCCACTGCCCAGCACTAGAGAGAATAGAATCCTGCAGGGAGGGAATACAGAGGTTAAGACCCCAGAATCTGAAAAAAAAGACAGATGTGGTTCCTACCCCAGCTTTGACACTATAAGCTATGTGATGTTGGGCAGGTCTCCGTTCATTACGTTTTGAAATGGGCATGGTAATAGCATCTCCATCCCCTGTGCTTATAAGAATGAAATGTGATGGTGACCATAACACACTCACACAATGCCTAGCACAAAATAATCACTGAATAGACATTAGCTCTTGTTAATCCTGTTACTTCTACTTATTGTTGTTATGGTTACCGTTACCACCTGGGAGCTCATACCACATCACTGATGGAGAAATTGAGGCACAGAGAAGGAATTCAGCATGAAGGCAGCAAAGCCAGGACCAGACTCTAACCGTCTCAGTTCCCTATGTGGTCTGTGCTATAAAACAATTCCACAGCCATTTTAGCTCTTCTACTTCAGGCTTTGTCTATTGGGTTTAAATATTCCATCTCTGACCAACCGTGAAACCATGGAAACTGAATGGCAAATTGAAAAGGCAGCAAACAAATTAGCCTGCAAAGCCCCACAAATGATATAATCACTCCAGTATTTAAGCTGCAGATAGTCTCTGTGTTTCAGCCAAGGCCTTTCTCAATTGCTTTTGTAAACCTGCACTTGTGTGTCCCACGATCAGCATCAGCCCACGCAATATTGTGGCCAGAACCTACATCCGTTCTCAGCTCCACAGATTCAGAGCCAAACTCCAAGGGGTGAAACTTCCACTGACCTGGTGAGGTACCTCTACCCTGCCATCCTCTGCATGAAGGCCAAACTGCCTGAACAGATCTCCAGTTCTGATGTCTCCTTCCTCCTTGGAAGCTCCAAGAATATGCAGATAGGAGTGGTGTCCTGTGGGTAGAAGGACAGGAAAATGATTTGGAATGGACCAAGGGGAAAATTATAATGAAAACTAGCCAGAAGCATGAGAAGCATCTGTGTTAGATTGCAGTAATGGCCCAATTCCTCACCCCTCATGGTATCTGCACCTTTTGCCATCTAACTGGGCGGCAGTGCTTTCCCACATGCTAACGCACAATTCCATCGTGCGGCAGGACCTTCTTTGGCCAAGGGAATATTCACAAATGTGATGCAGAGACTTGGAATGCTCTTGTGTTATTAAGCTTGCTACCTTTTGTGCCTCTTCCATCTGCATGAAAAGAATGTGCCTGCTCACCCAGGAGGAAACAGAACAGTGTCAGTTGGATTACGGCTATCTCATTTTAGCTAATCCAGAGGAGGCTCAATTCAAGCATTACTCCTACTGCTACTGATCCACAAAAGCACGAACAAGTCCAGCTGAAATCAATAAGGAACCCATCTTGGGCTAACCAATCCATAACCAACCCACAGAAGCATGAGCTGTAATAATAAATGACTGTTGTCTTAAGCCATGAACATGGGGATGATCTGTTACATAGCAATAGCTAGCTGATACAGCATCCTAGAGTCCACTCTCCTTCACCTCCCAAATCCAATCCATCAGGAAGCTCCAAATAAGTCTACCCACTTCTGTGTTCTAATTCTGTAGCCATGAACTTGGTCCATTCCAACATTATTTCTCACATAGACCTCTGCACCCTTGTCTGCCTCCAATCCATTTTCTACACACTTTTCCCAAAGCAAAATTGAACTATGTCTCCCTAGACATAGAGTAGAAATAAATAACCTTAGAATAAAATCTCAGCTCCTAGTGATGCCTCTCAGCCCCTACAGAATCCAGCTCCTGCTGACCTTTCTCAGTTCTGCTTACGTCACTCTCCCTGAAATCAGACCAACCTTCTTTTAGTTCCTGGAACATGCCAAAAACTCTCCCACCTTGAGGCCTTCACACAAGCTGTTCCCTCTGCCTGAAATGCTTTTCTCCCTGCACTCAGTATGGCTGACTCTTTCTCTTCCTGGAATCTCATCTTAAACTTGACTTCCATGCCCATATTCCTTAAGGAAGACATCCGTTTTCTCTGTCTCAAAGCAGTTATATCTTTCTGTTTGAGAATTATTGGAACTCACTGTTGTTTTATTTATTTGTTTGCTTACTGTATTCAGTTACTCAAAAGTTATTTCTTGAATGCCTATTACATGCCAGGCTTTGTTCTAGGTGCTGGAGAGACAGCAGTGAAGGTCCTCACCCTCTTGAAGGTTTCCTTCTAGTGAGGGAGGCAGATGATAACAGATAATAACCTGTGGTTCACACGCCTTGTTCTCCCTGGGCATCTGGTCAACAGGCAAAACTGGAGAGATTACACAGACTTTAGTCACTTGACTTGTGATTGGCTACAAGTGAAATAGAGGGGTCATATATGCAGACCCCAGAAGATCTCGGTCCATTTCTCCTATATATCATTCAGTGTCATCCCTTTGTGATCTCATGCTCATTCTCCTGAACAGAATCCCTCTCCAAACCTTGAATTATTCGTCTCCATGGTTGTTTACTTCAATGGCATAGGGCTGCTCTCATTACTATGTGAATGGGCCTCAAGACCTAAGCAACTGAGTTGTGGGAGATGAGCCTCTAGTCACCACTGTACCCTCTGCCCCATCCTACAAAACCCCATGTGTGTTCTGGGCTCACCCTTGTGCTTATCAGAAAGCAACAACCTCCCTCTTATATTTTGTCTATTTCTCTACAGTCATAATGATTTATTCCAGTTCCCATGGATTCACTAACTTCTCACATTATATTTCTTCCTGCAAAACTTGGTAACTTTCCCTTCTCCAATGCCATAAATTTACCTTCTGGTAAATCCTACTGTAGTCAAGATAGATAATATAATTTTAGATAGTGATGAGTGAGATAGGGGAAATAGAGCAGGGGCGAAAATAGAGCTGACTGGGTTAGGTGGATGCTCCAGCACATGCTCAATAAGTATTTGTGAATTAAAAAGTTAAAAAAATTACTAATTTGTTATGAATAAATGAAGGCCCCTTCAGCTTTTCTTTTCCATTCCAGATCAAGTTCCCCCTACACCTCCATGTTCCTTCTTCTCCTGGGAGTTGGACTGAATTAACTGGGTCACTCTTCCTCCAGATATGGTCCAGGTTGAGATCCAGTGTATTAAGGTACAGACTAGGTTGTTGTAATAAAGAAGCCCCAAATTTTAGCTGATTAAATAAAATAACAGTTTACTTCTTTGTCACCTAACAATCAAAGATGGGTGGTCCAAGCTGACAGGGCAGGGCAGCTCTGCTCCACAAAGTCATGCAGGGGCCCAGGTTCCTTCCATATTCTTGCCCCAGCAGCCCCTAGCATGTTGCTTCACCTTGTTGATCAAAGCTGGATTGTTCCCTAGCCCATGCTTGGGTCCACAGGAAGTGGGAAGTAAGCTCTTTCTTTCTAAAGAAGTAACCGGTAAGTTACACATTCCATCGATGAGAATTTAATCAGACGAATGCAATGGGTAGCAAGGGAGTCTGGGAAATGTAACTGGGTGGCCAAGTGCCCAGATAAAAGTTAGCAATGTGCTTCTTCCTCTTCCTCTTCCTCTTCCTCTTCTTCTTCACTTTATTTATTTACTTTTTTTTTACATTTTTACTTCTGACATTACCATTTGCAGTTCTCCTTAGTCTAAGTTTTGTTGTTGTTATTGTTTGGTTGGCTGGTTTTTCTTTTGGGGGTAGGTAATTAGGTTTACTTATTTATTTGTTTGTTTTTTTAATGGAGGAACTGGGGATTGAACCCAGGACCTCATGCATGCTAAGCACGTGCTCTATCATTGAGCTATATCTTCCTCCAAATGTCCTATTTCTTCTGTTTTACCTATCAAACTCCTACTCTTCCCATAAAACCCAGCTCAAATATCCCATCACCATTCAGCCATTCAGAGCCATTTGTGCTGAGGAATGTGGAGAGAGTGCTGAGCTCCTGCCCTATTGAAGAGCTCACCTGGAGATTCAACAGGTAAAACCCTAGCACAGTGTCTGGCTACTCAGTAAATGACTAAATGAATGAATAATATTTCCTCAATAAATGCCAACCACTGTCATCACTGCTACTCTTCTTATTTTTATTCTTTCCCCAAGGATTTTCTTGGGAACAGGTACATGGTATAGTGGAAAAATCACAGGCTTGGAAGCCAGTAAATCTGTGTTTGAATCTGAGACCCATCACTTTCTTACTGTGTGACCATGGGCGTGTGGCTTAATCTCTCTTAGACTCAGTTTCTTGAATGGGGACAACAGTAGTGCTACCTTAAAGGGTTAATATATGTATTAAATTATGTGATCCATGTAAAGCATTTGGTACAATGCCTGTAAAGAGTATTTCAAGAAATAGTAGTAGTTTTTGTTGCATTGTTATCATCATCCTCATCATCAGGAAAAGATAATCGTGTGTGTCAATGAGGCATGAATTTAGCCGCAGAACAGAACCTGACAAAAATGGCATCCAAAGATAGGCATTTATTTGGTTTCTAAATCAAGGAGCCCAGTGGTGGGCAGTGGAATGGGGACTCGGGAATGCCTTGAGGACCCAGGCTCCTTCTCTCTCTTCTTCACCATCGCTAGGGAGTTGGCTTTCCTTTTAACATGTGTCCCTCCTGGCCGCCAAATAAAAGCTGTGCCTCTAACGACGTGTATGTATTCCAAACAGAAAGTGAGAAGGAGAGGCTTGCAGTCAAGCATATTTTCATTTAGGAAAACGGAAGCTTTCGCGGATCCTCATCCCACAGACTTCCCTGGGGTTTTAGTGGCCAGAAGTGTGCCATATGACTGCCTGTAAGTGTCAGGGAGCTGGGAGAAGGGGGCTGCAGATGGGAGTTGGTCCAGCCACCAACAGTGACTATCATAATGGGTTGAATGGTGTTCCCAAAAAAGATATATTCAAGTCCTAACTTTTTGGTACCTGTGACTGTGACCTTATTTGGAAAGAGGGGCTTTGCAGATGCAATTAGTTAAGATGAAGTCATCCTGGTATACTGTGACCTGTTATATTAATAGATGAGATGGATTCAGATGAGGGACCTGAGTCCAATATGACCATGTCCACACAAGAGGAAGAGAGATATACAGGGAAAAATGGCCATGTGACCATGGAGGCAGAGATAGGAGTTATGCTGCCACAAGGCGAGGAATGTTAAGAGTCAGTAGTAACTGGAAGAAGCAAGGAAGGCTGCTCCGCTAAAGACTTTGAAGGGAGCCTGGCCCTACTGACACCTTGATTTCCAACTTTTAGCCTCCTGAACTGTAAGAGAATAAATGACTGTTGCTTTAAGCCCCCCAGTTTGTGGTGTTTGTTTCGGCAGCCCTAGGAAAGCAATACAGCGATGCTGCCATGCCATGTAAATGAATGAGTGCATCACAATGTACCAAGTGCTAATATTGAGAGTTGGGTTAAGCCGACTCAACTCAGTCGTTCACTCATTCCAGCCTGACCTGGGTGATACACCCAAGCTAAAGTTGCAGCCCTCTGAGTACCAAGGGTGGGTCAGAGAGACTACAGCAGACTCAGTGAAGCCGTCATCTTCTTGATGACTCTGGTTCTCAGGGTCTCCATGGCCCCTTGCTCAAGGGCAGGTTGACTTGGCCACATGTCAAGTGGTTGCCTGTCCATTGCTTAAGCCAACATTGAAAGAGGACTCGGCCCCAAATGGCCTCTGTGACTACACCTGGCTGCACCACTGGGCAAGTGGCTGGTGATAGGTAAATGTGACTGGCAGCCAAGAGGACCCAGGACCCTGCAGCTGCAGGAACCACCTATGAGAAACTGGAAAATACATGCTAAGAATGGATGCATGGAGAGTCAACTCCGGGGATGAGTTGGGACAAAAGGTATTTTTATGCAAGTAGGTGAATCCAAACCCTGGGTTATTATGGTCTATCAGAACATCTCCCTTGCTCTGCAAAAACTCTTTAATGTTAAGCAATGCTTCTCCCACAAGATGGATCCCTTCTCTAATGTTTTTTAAAGTTAATTGAGTATTATGTATCATGCCTCATGCATGGTTATATTTCTGCCTCACTACAAAAAAGGACAAAATGGGAAGGATTTCATAGATAAAGAAACTGAGAAAATTGCCCACGGCCACACAATCAGACCCAGATCCACGTGGCTCTGATTCATGTCCTTGACCACTAAAACAACTCTGCCAGCCCAGAAATTGTGCTTAAAGAGCTCAAGAGTCCAGTTTCTTTATTCAAACTTGCAGAATTCAAATGAGGTAGCTCTATCATATTTATATATATATTGATCTTCTCACACTTAAGCTTGTTTCCCATAATCTTTCTTCAAAATATCATACATCTTCTGGTCTGTGTGGGGAAAAGACAAAAAAGTGAACAAACAGAAATGTGTTTTTCTAGAAACTGAAAAAAAAACTGACTCTGATGTCTTTAAGACTCTTTACATATTATTTTTTAGGTTTAAATACCAACATACACATAACACAGTCAGACTTTAATCTGACTGTATTGTCAGCAATATTATTTCTAGTTTGACTTATAGAGGAAAACACATATGTGTGTCACAACAATCTCTACAGAAGTAAATGTTTCCATAAATACATTAGAGAGTTCAGAGAATTCTAGGTTCAAATCCCAGCTCCTCTGTGTCAAGTGAAAAATCAAACTGGACTTAGGATGGGAGAGACTTTATTTAAAAAGACTACTGCAGTGGGGAAGGCATTGCTCAGTGGTAGATCATGTGCCTAGCTTGCACGAGGTCCTAGGTTCAATCCCCAGTACCTCTGTTAAAAAATAAATAAATAAAAATAAATAAACCTAATTACCTTCCCCCTAAAAAACAAAACAAAACAAAGACAATTGCAGCAGGCAGAATGCTTTGACTTGAGGATCTTCAAGTATCTCAGAATCCAACAGAAAAGGGCTGGCAAGCATAACAGGATTTCCCCATGTGGTCAGCCTCTTGGGACAATCATTCTGCACCTTGGGTTTTGCATAAACTCAGAGACCAGCCAAAGTTTAGAAGCTTGTAGGAAGGAAGTAGGCTTGACCAAAGTGTAGTCAAGCAAAACCCATGGGTCACTGTAAGCACTTGGTCACATGCTTCTCAGCTATGTGACCTTAGGTGAGTCTCTTCTCTGCTCTTAGATTTGTTTTCCTTTTTTTTTTTTTTTTTCAAAATGTGGGCAATCTCTGATCCCTACCTCACAGCATAGTGAGGATTAGATGAAGCACTTTGCAGGGTGCCCAGTCATGCGGCAAAGTCCCTGTCTGCATTAGCTGCTGCTAACACCTCCACCAAGAGGGCTGAAAGAGGCAGTGTGCACTGATGTTGGTAAAGTGCTTCTGAAGCCGCAACCTGGAAGAGAGGTTGTTCGTTCCTACTCTTTCTGTCCTGGGGAACCCTTCAACTTCTCCACAATGACAACATCTCCAGTGCAGGCTTGGTAAATGTGTTCTCAGCCGCAAAGAAAACGGATTAGACCGTTCAAGAAAAAGGGAAATTCTCCTTTCTGTTATTTTTGTGTGTGTCTGGCTAGGGAAAATAAATATTTTTATCAGCCAGGACATTCTTCTGATTTTAGACTGCAATGCCAGAATGGAGCAAAATGCTCAAAATTTGAAAATCTCCCAGACAGCTTTTGGTTCTTAGGAATAAGATCTGGAAGATAAGAATGGAGGAAGGGAAAGGAACCAAGAGGTCTGAAAAATGAGGAGTATGGCTAACCCACCTCTGTCCCCTTTCCAAGCAGAGGTCCAGCAGGTGGGAGGTGGTGATGAACTGCCTGTCCAGCTGGTCTGTGAGCACCTCTTATGTCAGGCACTTTACGTGAACCATCTGGTAGGATCTCATTCCAGGACCCCACTCAGCTCTGGAACCCTCTATGACCCAGCCCTGCCCAGTCTGACCTCTACTCCTTCCATTCTTCCTTCTGTCCCCTCAAGCCATGTCGGCCACCTGGCCTTGCTGTTCCTGCATTGGGGCAGGGAGGCTCTGAAAACCAGCTCCCTTCCTGACTTGACTCATGTCTCTGCTCAAATATCACTTCCCCAGAAGGGCTTCTTGGCACCCCTATGTAAAACAGCACCCCTGCTGTCCCTGTAATCTCTTGCCACAATTCCTTTTTGCACATAGGACTTACTGCCACTTGAAATAATTTTTTAGATTTGATTTCAAGATTCTTGTCAAGGCCTGCTGAAAGTCAGCTCCAGCATGGCAATGGCTTGGTCTTCACCACGGGCTTCCCATTGCCTAGAAAAGCCCCTGGCATAGAATAGGTGCTTGTAAATTATCACTTTATTATCTCACTTAATCCAGCCTGGGAAATCAGTACTGTGGTCCCCGTTTGACAGATTAGGAAATGGAGGGTTAGAGAAATGAAGTCGCTGGCCCAGAGCTGCACAGCTAGAAGATGCAGCCTTGGCTCTGAATCCACATCCATCGTCTTCCTCTGCCACCCACTCCCTCCTTAGAAGTAATGCTGTTAAAGGTGACTCTGAGTTACCCACAGCCCCTAGAGGATAAGCGCTCAGGCTAAACCCTACATTGTTGATGGGGCCATGGACTCCAGCCCATCGGGGCGCTGGCCATTTACATAACCCCAGCCACGCCTCCAGGATCTGATATCAGAAGACACCTTTGCTAAGTTCAAGCACACTGAGATCATCTGTCATTCTTTCTAAATTATTTATATTAAGAAGTTGATAATGAGAACGCTGAAGACACCCACCTTAGCAGCATCTGAAAGTGATCGTGAGTGGGACAGTGATCCACCTGTTACCGAGTCTTTGCCAAACATCAACTCAAATAGCCAAAATACTCTTTAGTGGACACTCTCCACCAGAAGCCCAGGTGTAGGTCAGAGGAGGAAGAGTCTTTGGCTCTGCCAGGTCACAGCTAGACCCCTCAAGCCCCAAGGAGGCAGTATGGAACCCGGCAAAGAACTCAGCTTTTTGAGCCAAATGAACATTATAGCCTCCCCCACCACTTACCACCTGCAAACTTAAGAAGAGGGGTAGGATTAACCTCTCTGAGACTCATTTTCAACATCTACAAAATGGCGGACATAACGATGGAGCTGATATCCAAGGGTTACTATGGAGAATAAACAATATTACACGTACAAAGTGCTTGTCACATTTCCTGGCACATAGCAAGTGTTTAATAAATGGTAGTTGACACATTTCTCTTCAACACACCTGCTTCCGTGAAACAAGCTGCCCCAGAAGTGGGACTTTTATTAACTTTTTAATAAAGAAGATAACAATTACCTCAAGACCAAAGTATACTTGGTCATTGAAAAACCATTCACTGATCACCTGCCTTGCACTCAGCTCTAAGAGACAGAGATGAATAAGACATGAACCTCCAAGAATAAATCCCAGGAGAAAATGTCTATGCAGGTAATATTGCATTTTGCCTCCTGAATTAAGTTTGTTTCCACATGTTTATTTAGCATCATTTCTTCTATGTGCTTAGTAATTGGTTCATGGATTGTTGGGACTGTGGATAATTATGAGGATAAAAGTACTTTTGGGTTTTGAACTTTAGCACATTCTAAACTGTTTTATTCATTCAATACATACTTCCTGGGCATTCCCCATGTTCCAGGCACCATTTGAGGTGCCAGGAATACCACAGTGAACAGAGTAAACTTCCTGCCCATGGAGCTCATACCTAGAGGTTTTAAGACATGTCTACAAATTCTTTGGCCCTTTCCCATCAAGAGGTGGGGTCTATAGCCCTTACCTTGAACCTGGTCCAAATTTAATTATCGGTTGGTTAACAAAGAATAGAGAAAATGATACCATGTGACTTCCAGGCTAGGTCATAAGTCAATGCAGCTTCTCCCTGGTTCACTGCAACACTGTGCTGGAGCCACCATGCAAGAAGCCTGACCACTCTAAGGTCACTATGCTATAGCGAAGCTCAAATTAGCCCACGTGGAGAAGTTCTGAGTCTGCAAAGAAAGACAGAGACGCCAAACCAGGTCCCAGGTGCTCCAGTCCCCTGCGTCTCCAGCCACCCTCTCACTGCAACCACACGAGAAGCCCCAAGCCAGAACTACCCAGCTGAGTCTTTCCTAGATTCCTGACCCACAGAAACCATGAGAAATAATATGAATGATATTGTTTTAAGACACTAAGTTTTGGAGTGTTTTGTGACATATCAATAGAGAAAACAATAAATACATTTATCAGGTAGTGATAAATATATTGAAGAAAGGAAAGCAGGACAAGAGAATAGGTTGATGGGGTGTCATCAGGGGAGGCCTCCTTAGGTGGTGACAATTGCACAAAGACCTGAGGGAAGAATCCTTCTGACTATTTACAGGAAAAGCATTCCAAGAGAAGGGAGCATCAGGTACAATGGCCCTGTGACAGAAGTGTGATTAACATGTTCAAGGTCAAACAAGAAGGAAAGTGTAGGGAGAGGGTATAGCTCAGTGATAGACTGCATGTTTAGCATCCATGAGGTCCTGGGTTCAATCCCCAGTACCTCCATTTAAAAATAAATAAACCTATTTATCTACCCCCACCCAGAAAAGAAGGAAAGTGTGGTTGGGACACATGAGAGAAGGAAGGAGGTTGTAAGATGGGGCCCTGATCCAATAGGATTAGTGTCCTTGTAAGAAGAGATACCAGAGAGCTCTCTCTCCATCTGTCAATCTCTATCTCCTTCTCCCTCCCCTTCTCTGCCTGGGTACTCAGAGGAAAATCCATGTGAACCCAAAGTGGCTGTCTCCAAGCTAGGAAGAGACATCTCTCCAGGAACAGAATCAGCTAGCTCCTTGATCTTAGACTTCCAACCTCTAAGAACTGTGACAAAATAAACTTCTGTTGCTTAAGTTCCCCATCTATGGCATTTTGTTACAGCAGCCCCAAGCCAACTAAGACACAATTCCATGCTATGCTTCCTCTCCCACTTCCCAGATTTCCCCAGCAGACCTTCCTGACTCCCATTCTCCCAGGGCTCCCCTCCTCTGGACATGCACGTTTTCACTCCAGTCCCAGCAAATGCAAAGCAGACAGCTTTGGAATTCAAAACAGCCTGCAGACTGCAGCCTCTTACTTTAATGATCCTAATTTATCTCCAGCATTATCAATAATCAATCAGACTAAGTGGAACTAAAACAACTTTCCCTGTGGCTGTGTCATGTTCTGCTGGAAAAGACGACCCCCTTCAAAGGGCTGTGCTGCTCGCCAGCCACCTCAGTCTGCCATCGGGGAGCGGGTTTCTCGGGAAGGTGCTTGGAGGGTCTCCTCCGTGGAGCTGTTTTCCACTTGTGCCTAGAGTACACTGCAGACCTGGTGTGCGCCAGCCACAGCCCCAGGGGTGTCACATATGTTACCTCATTCAATGTAAGCTCCATTTTGCTGATAAGGAAACTGAGGCACAGAGGGGTTCAGTGACCTGCTCACAGTCACAGAGCTGGGACACAAACCCAGACCTCCCCAGTCCCAGTCCTACATCCCCTCCCATGAAGAAGTTGCGCTGGTCTGCAGATGGCAGCCTGGTGTTCTGGCGAAGACTTGGGTTTTAGAGTTAGAAGTCTGAGCCCCTCCTCTACATTTAAGGATGAGCAGGTACTCAGGGAAGTTACTGAATCATACAGAACTGTCTTTCCCATCCACAGAAAGCGCAGCTTAAAACACATACAGGGTTACCAGCTATCCAAGAGGTCCTCTTGGTAGATGTACTCCAGAGAGGTACCCCAGAGAGGACCATGCACAAAGAACACATGAACACCACCCCCTGGAGGCAAATAATGGGATGAATACATCCCTCACCAAGTAGTAGGGAAATTTTGAAATAATGTGCAAAGCACATAGCAAAGTGTCTATCACATAGTCAACAATCACAGGGATTATTATTTACTGATTAGGGTAGACACACTTGCCATCACCAACACCTGAGTGGATTCTACATGGGCCCCTGTTACCTCATTTCATGACCTTGAAAATCCAGGTTTTGCACAGACACTTCTGGGACATCACTATCAAGGTTACATGCCAGGGCCATGACTGCCAGGAAGTCTAGGATAAGACTCCGGGTCCAACCTTAGGAAGGCATGGACTCCCATGATGGGAAATTCAAGTGTAAGAAAAGTGTGCAAAGACACTGGCCACTAAAACTGCCCTTAAAATCCACTACCGGAGTTTTAAAACCCAAGCAGACCTGGGTTACAATACCAGCAATTGCAAGCCAAATAACTACTGCAAATAACTTTCTCTGATTCTCAGTTCCTTCATCTCAGACAGAGGAGTATTAACATGTCCTTTTGGAGATTTTTAAAAAATATTTAATATAATGAATCTTAGACCCCAAAATATAAGGGGTCCTTCTTCCATATATGCAACAAATCTAATCAAGCAATTGGACAAGAAAACTTTCTGACACTGGACCACCACAAATGACCAAAATATTGGCACTCTCCATCATGGGATATTGTCCCCTTATGAACACTCCAGATACCCTCCTCACAGAGAGAAGAGCAACCTTCAGGCCACCTGCAGATTTCCAGCTGAAGGATGCTGTGGCAGATCCTTGGCAAAGAGAACCCAACCACAGCAGGGATGGATGAGAACAGCCAAGTGGAAGGTGGGGGCTGAGCAGGTCGGAGGCTCTTCCATCAGCTGACATCTGTGCCCCTAGACCCCCTGAAGCAGAGAGAATTCCAGATCATCTCCCAGCAAAGTGACAAATTACTATCATAACTTTAATTAAGGGCCAGAGGTCACACAGTCCAGGCTCGGAGTGTCTTGTATTGAGTCCTACAGTTAAAAGTATTTCCAATCTGTATCTGAATCTGCTAAAGAACATTATAGAGGATCTAATGCCTAAAACACTATCACACTCTTTAAAATTATTCTCCCTACTCCTCCTACTCTCCAATTCTCTTCTGTTCAGCAGTTGCCCCAAAGCCAGTCTCTCATCCTTCATTCTCAGCTCTGTCCCAGAATCACAAACAAGGCCTCTCCCTTTCCCACCACTTCTCCCACAAATGTTCCTTTCCTTCTCCCAGAAGTCACTCTCAAACCTTTTCAAACCAAATCTCCCCATCCCAGCTTCCCCGCTGTCTCCAGGTCACTGACTAGTTCATTCTGAACGACGTGTGTGTGTGTGTGTGTGTGTGTGTGTGTGTGTGTGTGTGATGATATTGAAACCTGTGAGAGAAGTCTGTCAGTGACAAGCGTCTTGCTACCATCTTGAGTTGAAGTCTGTATCTCAGAAGTCTCCATGGTAGATTGAGAAAATGGTCACAATGCTTTCCAGGCTTCTCCCATGGAAAAGAGGAGTCTGTTTCCCATCTCTTGATCTGGAATGGCCCCGTGGCTTGGTTCGGCTGACAGAAGATGGCAGAGGTGACGTTGTGTTGAGTCCCGAGCCTGGGTCTCCGTCGACCTCACAGCTTCTGCTTTTGTGGCTTTGGCGACCTGGAGATGCATGTGAGCAAGTCCAGGTGAGCCTGCCGGGGAAGGAGAGGATGGCCCAGTCACTCCCACTGCCCAGCTGACAACCAACCAACCCCCGGAAATGGAGTCACTCAGTCAACCGACAGCAGGCCACAGGCACACGAGTGAGACCAGCCAGGACCCATAGAAATTAAACATCCCCTGGAGTCTGGCTCAGAATGTCGACCTGCAGAATTGTAAGCTCGTAAATAACTGTTGTTTTAAGTCACTAAGTTTTGGGGATAACCTGATACACAGCAAAAACTAAATGGTAAGACACGAAACCCCAAATCATCAGGGTTCTAGGTTGTAAAGGAGGTAACTGAACCAGGGCCTGCTTGTCTTGGAAAAGGCTCCGTACCATCTGTGGGCGTGGGGTGTTCACCGACCTCTCATGGGACCTTTTGTCTATCTGGCCTGTCTGAACCTTCAGAAGGGGCAGGAACGTCCTGTGTTTGTTGCTTCCACAATTTTGTGCAACCCAGTACTATCCTGGGTCTGTTTTGTTTCCATCCCTCCCTCTTGCTGTTTCCCATTATCACACACACATCTCAAAAAGGAAAAATGGTTCATTTCTGCAAGTCAGTTAAGTGCTAGGGTTGCCAGTTGGTACAGTGGTTTTGCAGCAAAGGCAGCGCTGAGACTGCTGACTGCTGGGGGTACGGTACAGCGGGATGCCTTTCAGACAAGGAAGTAGCCTGGTACCCACTGTGGGGAGAAGCCCTGTCCTCACAAAGATTAGGGTTTGGGAGTCAAGGAGATTTTACAGTAGTGTGGTGGGGGCTGCAGTGAAGGTCCCAGCCTCAGGCACTGCATCCTTCTCCCCCCAAAACCCGCCAAGCTGATACCTGAAATGCTACCGCTCAGTCCCTTCATTCTGCGTATCAGAAAATGCTCTGACATTAAAATGTATGCAGTCTGTATAACAAAGCCAGTATAAACAAAGTTAAAAGGCGACAGAGTGGGAGATGTTTGCAAAGCACACGACTGACACAGGGTTAATGCCCAGAATATATAAAGAATTTCTACCAGTCAATAACAAAAAGACAAACAACCCAGAACAATGGATGAAGGCCCTCAAAAGACAATTCACAGATGAGTTCACCAGAATGGCCAGTAAACGTAGGACGAGGAGCTCAGCCTCGCTAGGAGCCAGGGAGAGGTAAACAACAAGTAATTGCAAGGTGTCAACTCATCTCCTACCAGGTAGACAAAAATCACTGCAGGGAGGAGCATAAATTGGTACAGCCGCTTTGGTGAGAAACGTGGTAACACCAAGTCAAGAGGCACATGCCCTCAGACCAGGCATTCCGTGTCCAAAATCTAAAACACCAGATCTCTCACACATGTGCACAGAAGACACGCCCAAGGGGGTTCACTGTGGTGTTGTCTGTAATAGCAAAAAGTTGGAAACCACCTAGATATCCACTGAAAGGGGGAAAAAAATAAATTATGGTATAATCATACAATGGAATGCTACACCAATCTTAAAAGGAGTGAATTAAATTTGCATGCATCCCCATAACCATAAACAGTATCTAGAACATTTTATTTCTTTGGAAAAGAAAGAACTGAGGGAAATAAGCAAAATGCCAACACTCATTAAACTGGGTGATGGACACACAGCCGTTCGTCATTTTGCTCTCAATACTTTGCATTCATGTATTCATTCATTCACTCCACAAGTATTTACTGAGCATCTGCTGTATCCCAGGCACTGCTCTAGGCACTGGGTACACAGCTGTGAATGAGATCAAAGGCTTGGTCTTCTGGGACTGACGCTAGTGAAATGGACAGACCACAAATACGAGTAAGATCTGTTCAATTGTTTGATGACAATAAGATTGCAGAAAAAAATAGTAAAGCAAGGAAGGGCAATACAAAGTAGAGGTGTCAGGAAAAGGGGGTGGAGGTTGTAAAGCAGGAAGCTTGGAAAGACTTGGATGAAAAGAAGACCTAAAAATCAAAACTGGCAGGGAGAAAAGAGTGAGTGATGGAAGAGGGGGAGAGGGGAGCCGGTGCAAAGGTTCAAGGTGGGAGAGTGCCTGGTGGGGGTCCCAGAATGGAGGGAGCTGGCAGGAGACTAAGTCCCAAAGGGGATGGGACCAGGTGAGGGCATCATGTATCTTAAATATTTTGTAACTTTTTTTTACAGAGAAGGAACAAAGGGATGGAAAGAGGGGCTTTCCAAACGATGTCTGATCGAGTTCCAACAAAGCCATGATTGGGAAATACAAACTTAAAAGCTTGGTGAACTCTTCAAAGCTTTGACTGTGCCACTGAGCACACTGAAGATTCAAGAAGGGGACAGAGCAGAAGTTCCCACTTTGCTACACACTGGAATCACCTGGGAGCTTTAAGACATCTGTATGCCCAGGTGCACCCAGACCACCTAAATCAGAACATCTGGAGCTGGGGTCAAGCACGAATGTACACGAACGATCCCTTGGTGATCCCAGTGTACCACGAAGTTGGAGAACCACAGGGATAGAGTATGCAAGGTGTCCTTAACCTAGTTGATGATGGAGCCTTCTTGATTTTGTTTTATAGGTTAAATCATGGGACTAGGTTTCCCCACAGACTATCGGTTTGTGAAATGTGACTCAGTTGTCTTGTTTAAAAAAAAAAAAACACTTTAAAAAAAATCAGTATATTCCCACTCGTTAAATAAAATATGGATGAAGTGCTTAAAACAGTGCCTGGCACATCGTAGGAGCTCAATAGATAAAGATGACTATTATTGTTGTTCCTGTTATTTATACCTTAGCATGAAGTTTATCAGCTCTGTTCCTGAGAATACGTCTTAATTAGGACATCAAAACATTTATTAAGAACATTTAGTATAGTCTTAGAATATGCCAGGAACTTTATATGTTTGTAGGTCAAAATGCCCTGATTTTAAAAGATGAGGAAACAAAGGCTCAGAAAGGTAAAGCAACCAGCCCAAGGTCACACAGCTAGTAGTGGCAGAACCAAGGAATGTGCATGGCTTTCAGCAACCACTAAAATCCATCCTGACTTTATAAGATCTTTGTTTTTCTCTGATATGTAAAGGTCATTTTGAATGTTATCCTTATGTAAAGGAACACAAGAATGAGAGAACTAGATTCTTTTCTGGGCTCTTTTGGCAGAACCAATCTCTCTCCTCTCTGAGCCTTCACAAGCCTTTGTACATCTCTCCATCAGAGCTCTTATCACATCCCCTTCCAGCTGAGCTAAGATTCAGGTTAAAGTCAGGGAATGAGCCTCCTCTGGGCACCTCCAAGGCTATAGCACTGACTGTGCTATATACACGGACTATGATGCATAGGCTACGAATTTGCTGGGAATGCTACCATCCTAGTAAAAGGAATGAGGTGACATAAAGGCAGTGTACCTCAGTGACTAAGAGGGGATGTCTGGAGACAGACTGCCAGGGTTCCAATCCAGAGTCTGGCCCTTGGTTGCTGTGCAACCTTGGATGACTTTCTGGACCTCTCTGTGCCTCCCTTTTCTTACCTGTAGATCAGAGGTAATAATGGCACCTTCTGCACAGGGTAGAGCGGGTGAAATGAATTAGCATATGCAAAGTGCCTAGAATGATGCCCAGCATACAGTAGGCACTAAATAAATCCCACCTATTAGTGTCATATTATAATTAAAAACTAACTAGCCTAAATCCATAGAGACAGAATATAGATTCGTGGTTGTCAGGAGATGGTGGGAGTGGTTGATGAAAATGTTTTGGAACTAGACAGAGATGGTAATCACACAACACCGTGAATGCATTAAATGTCACTGAAATGTTCACTATAAAATGGCTAAGTTTATGTTATGTGAATTTCTTCTCAGTAAGAATAAAAAAAAAGAAAAAAAACCTGGTCAAACCTGTATTCCCATCCCAATTCACCATTGTTAGCCAAATCTCTATTTCCTCACCTGTCAAAAGTAATGATAGTAATACTTTGACCACAGGTCACGTGTGAGAGTTAAATTAGGTGATGGTATAAATTATACCATGCATATAAGGCACTTGGCACATAATAAATGCTGAAGAGATAACACCAATCATTCAGTAGTGAGCACTTTGGAAGTGACCATCTCTGCCTTTGCATGGGGTAGGTTGATGCATTCCAGTCCTTATTATAGGACTGTCAAGCACATGTAGATCCTGTAAAAATTAAGAATGGAACACTCTCCAAGATCAACCTCCTGAGATTCATCTGGGAAATCCATGCTCTGTAAGGCAAAAATTCTCACCCTTAGCTCTTTGAGAATGAATAGTAAGTTACTTAACAAATATTTGACTTAAACCTGTCAATTACAATCAAATATATTCGTAAATAAAGGACTTTTGTCCACTTTTATTCAATATCAGGAAACAGTTCCTACTAAAAGTCGCGAATCCAACAGTGCCTTTGATGGGAGCGACTGGCAGAAAGGAATTTCTCACACACCATCTTGGTGCAGCATTCAATTGTTTGAAAAGGAGTCACCCAGGAATTTTTATAACACCTATTTTGGCCTGGGGGAGGAGAACGGCTTTAATTAAAGGGACAAGTATCTACACTGCCCTTCTATAATCTAGTCAAATTGCAACAGAAGGAGGGGAAGAAAAAAATGCACAGAGAGATTTGTAAGATATAAATCAAATCAACCGAAAAAATACAGAAATATAAATGGAAGACCAGGTGTGCTGTTTCCAAATTATTCTGAGTTGAGCTGAAATCCCTAATGTCTCATCTGGTGCCAACTATCCAAACGGATGTCTTGGCCTTCAGGAAAATTACTAAAAATGGAAGTGCAAATCCTCACTGGGCTGCTGCTTTGCCCAAACCTGTCACTGTGCTGATGCTGGTGGCATTCAAATTTCCAGCAACCAAAGCACCATGGTAAAGTAGGACACCAGGACATGTCATGAAACTTTTCTTGTTCACCTACTACATGGCAGGAAACATGCTAGAAAGGCTAGCATTTATTAGTTGGCTTAATCCTTAAAATAACTCTGTGAGGAGGACTTACTAACGTGTTGTTTTTATTTTTTTTTAATTTATTTTTATTGCAGTAACATTGGTTTATAACATTGTGTAAGTTTCACATGTACAGTATCGTCTTTTGACTTCTGTATACCCTCTAGCATGCTCACCACCAAATATTTAGTTTCCATCAGTGACAATACAGTTGACCCCCTTTTACCCATTTCATCCTCTGCATCTCCCCACCCCTCTGGTAAGCACTACCCCGTTCTCTGTATCAATGTGTTTGTTTTTGTTTGGTTGGGTTTGTTCATTTATTTTCATTTTTCATCTGTTTGCTTGCTTGTTTTTTATATCCCACGTATGAGTAGAATCACACGGTATTTGTGGTTCTCCATCTGACATATTTCACTCAGCACTATGCTCTCAAGGTCCATCCATGTTGTCGTCGCAAATGGCAAGATTTCATCTTTATTTACACTGAGTATCATCCTATATGTATAACATCTTTATCTATTCCAATCTTCATCCATTGATGGGCACCTAGGTTGCTTCCGTATCTTGGCTATTGTAAATAGTGCTACAATAAACAAAAGAATTTATATATCTTTTCAAATTAGTGTTTGCATATTCTTTGGATAAATACTCAGAAGTGGGATTGCTGGATTATATGGTGGTTCCATTCTCAATTTTTGAGGAACCTCCATTCTGTCTTCCATAGTGACTGCACCAGTTTACATTCCCACCAACATGTATGAGGTTTCTCTTTTCTCCACATCCTCACCAAGACTTGTTGTTTCTTGCCTTTTTGACAGTAACCATTCTGACAGGCATGGGGTGATATCTCAAGTTTTTTTTGTTTTTTGTTTTTTGTTTTTAGCATACAAGAAAGCAAGCTGAAAGCTCACAGCCAGGGCTGGCCAGGCTGGTTTGTGACCTGTGCAGTCACAAAGAACCTGTGCTTCGTTTCCTGAACTACCATTGCTGTTTTAAACTTCTTAATTTTTGAAGAAAAACAGCATTTTTTAGATTTTTGCAGCAACATGGATGGACTTGGAGAGCATCATTTCTGAGTGAAGCAAGCCAGAAAGAGAAAAATACCATATGATATCATTTATATGTGGAATCTAAAAAAAAAGACACAAATGGACTTATTTACCAAAGAGAAACAGACTCACAGACATAGAAAACAAACTTAAGGTTACCAGAGGGGATAAGAGAGTGGGAAGGAATAAATTGGCAGTTTGAGATTTGCAGATACTAACTACTGTATATAAACTAGATAAACAACAAGTTCATACTGTATAGCACAGGGAACTATATTCAATATCTTGTAGTAACCTGCAATGAAAAAGAATATGAAAGCAATTATATATATATGTACATGTACGACTGAAACATTATGCTTCACACCAGAAACAACACTGTAAACTGACTATGTTTCAGTTAAAAAAAAAAAAAACTCTGCATTTTTATTTTGCACTGGGTTCTGCATATTATGAATCGGGTCCTGCCAATAGCCATGGAGGCATTTCCCCAGGTTTACCACCTCCTTATGCATCTCCAGGGGCAGTAGAACCCGTCCTAGTGGGCGCTACTCTTTCTCCTGTATCAGAGAGAATGGTTTGGGGTGAGAATAAAGGGGATGATACACAGGAAGAAGGACCTTTAAAAGACGTCCGATGTTCTACACCAGCAAGCACTCGGGAAGGACTCCAGAGCAAGGTTATGGCCCACAAGCCAAATTTGGCTCACCATCTGAGTTCTACAACCTACAAGCTAAGAATGGTTTTCACCACCTTAAATAATTGAAGAAAAAAAATTTAATAAATTTCATGGCCTTTGAACAATACATGACATTCAAATCTCAGGGTCCATAAAGAAAGTTTTACTGGAACACAGCCTCACCCACCCATTTCCGTATCACCCAGGGCTGCTTTCAACCACTGTTGAGTAGTTGCAACAGAGACCATATGGCCGAAAAGCCAACCATGCCAACCCACACTCCAGATGTTTGATGACTGAATGAATGTATGATTGAATAAGTGAATGAACAAATGTTTTTAAAATGTCATCATTAGTATTACACAATGTCAACACAACTCTACAAAAAGTCCAAAACTCAGTGATAGTACCCCATCCCTCAGAATTACCCAAATGTTTTAGAAAGAGTAACATTTCAATTCCAGATCTCTCTAGTTTTCCATCTGTGGTGGATTGATGGCAAAAATAGCCCCAATTCTTCTCTCATATCTGTGTCCCTGGCAAAGTGACTTTGCAGCTCTTCCCAATGAGAGGTGGAGTTTTTCCCTACCCTCTGAATCTGGGCTGGACTTGCAACTTCCCTTAGCTCATAGAAATGGCAGAAGTGATGGGGTGCCAGCTTTGAGCAGAGGTTTCAAGGAGCCTCTTGGCCTCATGGACGTTTACTTGCTGTCCTGGAACCCTTTTTGGAAAGGGATCCCTGAGGACAAGGCCAGATGTAGAATGAGAGGCCACAGGAGCAGAAACAAATCAGCTGAGTTGTCCCTGGCGGGCCCCAGACAGTGAGAGGAACCACCAACATCAGCAGGGCCACCTCACTGGCCTACAGTTGACCACAGACTTGGAAGTGAGCCCCACCAAGCCCAGTCCAGATCTGCAGAGCCTGCAAGTCAGTCTATGGATTGGCTCATGAGCAAAAATAAGTGTCTATTGTAGAATGCCACTATGGTCTGGGGATTGTGTTATGCAGCATTATTGCGGCAATAGGTAACTATTGATTCACCATCCTTTTCTGTCCATTCATATGCATTTCCTTCTCCATTATCATCTGTAGAAGAACAGAGCACGGAACACCTATCAAACCACAAGAAAAATAATACCAATAAGAACTGCTTTGAACATTTACTATGCACCAGGCAAAGTGCTAACAGTTTTTCCTGCATCTTTGCATTGAATCCTCAAAGTCTTGGCAGGTTCTACATGGTAGGTGGCTTCCAGAATGGCTTCCAATGGTGTCTGCTTACTGGTATTTATGCCCTTATGTAATCCCATCCCCCAGAGTGTGGGCCGGACCTGGTGATTCGCTTCTAATGCAGAGAGTACCATAAAGATGATGGGATGTCACTTGCAAGATTGGGTTAACTGCGACTTCAAAACTACTGGCCCTTACTTGCTCTCAGTTGCTCACTCTGATGGAAGCAGCTGCCAGGTTGTGAGCTGCCCTATGGAGAAGCCCACGTAGGAAGGAGCTGAGGCCTCCATCCAACAGCCGTTGGAAGACTGAGGCTATGGATCCAACAACCTGTGAGAAACTAAATCCCACCAACAAACCACTTGAGTGAGCCAGTGGGCAAATCCTCAGGGCAGTCTTGACCTGGCCGCAACCTCAGCTGACACCTCAATGACAGCCTCATGAGAAACCCTGAGTCCAAGGACCCAGATCCCCAAACCATAGAGATGTTTGTTACATGTCCCCAAACATGTAAATGTTTGTTGTGTTAAGCTGCAAATTTTGAGGATGATTTGTTATGCGGCCATCAGTAACTGATACATTATATGATGCCATTTTTGCAGATGAGAAACATAAAGTTTAGAGAGGTAAAGCAAACCTGCTTGCATATTACACAGCTGACTCCAGAGGCCACGTTCATACCCACGCTGGCTGCCCACTGCTTATTGACATGAGTTTTATTTCCCCTTCCTTTCAGCAGCCCCTGTGCCACCCCCCCTCACTTCCTGTCCTTCAGGCTCTTGGTCTCATTGCTCTTTCCGGTCTCATTCTTTCTCTGCCCCTTGTCCTCTTTTTGCTTGTTTGTTTTTTGTCTTCAATGGGGTTCTCACCTCGATCTCTTCCTTCTCTCATCCTTTATTCATTCCCCTTCCTTCCTTTTTCCAGGCTCCTGCCACCTGAAGCACAGTGTTTACAGGTAAGATGACCATCATTAAGGCTTTCAGTTGCTGATGTTCAAAAACATTGACCTCAAACAACAACTAAATGGCATCCTTAGAAATAAGCTAGTCAAATACCCTCATCTCTGCAGTTCATATGGGGGAAAATTCTTGTTACCTGACGTTATACTACCTAACAGTGATCTTTTTATTTATTAACTTTTGTCCCCAATATCTGTACATTTCAAGAAGGCAAAGACCTGGACTTTTTCACCATTCTTTTCTCCAGGCCTAAAGTAGGTCTTACCCCACAGTAGGCAGGCAAAAATTATTTTCTGAATGAATGAATGAATATTAAACGAGGAAGAGGAGGAAAGATAAAGACAGAAGACAAGGATTGCAACTTAATGAACACCTTCTGTGTGCCAGGCATTTACCAAGATGATCTCACACAATGATCACAATCACTTTATAAAGGTTCCCATCTTGTAGGTGAGAGAAACTGAGGCTCAGATAAGTAAATTAATTTGCCCAAAGTAGCACAGCTAGTAAGTGACAGAACAAGGATTTGAACCCAGGTCTCCCTAAGCTCTGAGTCTGTTTTCTTTGTTCTGCATCCCACTGCTGCTGCCCTATGGGTTTCTAGACTGGTATCTCACACCCTCAGATAGCATCCACATCTCCTATGACTAGCTTCTCAGAAACTAGCTTGGGTGGCCAGAGATCTCACTTTGCCCCTTGCACAACACTTTAGAGACATGGGTCAGAGATCTGTAACCCTTAGCAGCGCCCCTTGTCAGTAATAAACAAGAAAACCCTATGGGGATAGAGGGCAGGGGTTCAGGAGATAGAGGAGCTGGGTTGGAATCCAGTTCTCCCAATTACTGACAGCATGACCTTGAGCAAGTCACCTAATATGTCTGGGCCTCGATTTCCTCATAAGGAAAATGGGGATAATATACATATATATTTAAACTCATCGGGTTGCTCTGAGAATTAAATGAGTTCATACCCAGGAGATGCGCAAAAGTCTGTCACATGGCTAGTGCTCGATAAAACTAAGCCACCTGAATTATTCTAGTTGATCTTGGAACACCATCCTCACAATCCAGTTAAGCCAGTATGAAATTTAAGTGATGTGCCCAGATTACACAACAAAGGCAGGAGAAATGAAACCGCACCCCCCACCTCATTCTGTTCCCCTCACCCCAGACCCCAAATGGCTTCTCCAACAGCTCTTGCTCACCCCCTCCTGCACCCCCTCCCAAATTTTCAGCCTAATAATTCAGCCTTACATTTCCAAGCTCGACTGAGTCATCCTTAAGGTCGCAGCCACTAGTTTTTCTGGGTTGTTCAGTGTTTGCTCCTGAAATGAGCCTTTTCCTAAGACAGGAGAGTAGAAGCCAGAGGATGGAGCCCCACGCGAAGGGGGAAAATGAGCAGGAGGCAAAGATTAAAAAAAAAAAAAAAAAGAACAGTAAGAGAATTTCCAGCAGGGCTGTCTGTCTCCATGAAGCTCAGGATACTCATTTCCACAGCAAAAGACTTATTAGTTGCGGAATAGAATGGGGAGCCCACAGTAACGAGTCTTTAATTACAAAACTCTTTTACCTTATTGCTTTTGTGTGGTCCCAGTGAAAATGAGCAGTGGCAGCTTCTATTAGAGATGTTAATTACTTTCCCGGGTAATTAGACTCACTGGGTACCATGAGCACCTGACCTCACTTCATCACAGTGGAGATGGGAGGGAGAAAAAAAACTGGTTGGGGAGTGAGGAGGGGAGGTGGGGGAGAAAAGGAGAGTGTTTATAAATGCTGAGAAAAGCAAAATCATCGAAATTGGTTGAATGGAAAATGAAGTTACAGAGACCCCCAGGGAAGGCGGGAAGGATAGGAGATCTATTCGGAGGGGGTTTTGAACATGGTAGGGTGGGGGGAGAGGAGGGACCTGTCATGAAGATGGAAACAGTGGCAAACCCCTCTCTAAATGATGGACCCTCGGAGAGATTCCCATTATTCAAATGAAGCCACTGAGGTGCCAAGCCGCTCAGAGACCTCCCAGGGCCACGCAGTGGGTGCAGGCAGGACTGTGACCAGAGCCTGGTGGATATTTCCTCCCTTCTTCCTTCAAGAAGCATTCCCTGGCTGCCTGCAAAGAGCTGTTTTGGGCACCTAAAGAACAGAACAGACGTAGTTCCAGTTCTCAAGGAGTTTCAGGTCAGGGGATGCAGACAGGTAATGGTGATGTTATGAAGGAAACACATAGGGGGCTGTGATCAAGAGTAACTGGGTGAGAGACCCTCAGTGTAGGTGGAGTAGTCAAGGAGGGCTTCTCCGGGGAGGTGGCTTTTCCCCTGAAACCTGAAGATTGAGACGAGTCCTGCTATCTGGAGAGCTGGGGTGAAAGACTGTATTCCCTGGTGGTGTGGGTTGAATGGTGTCTCCCGCCAAATTCACGTCTACAGAACCTCAGAATGTGACTTTATTAGAAATAAAAGCCTTTGCAGGTAGGAGTAGTTAAGATGAGGTCTTACTGGGTTAGAGTGGGCCCTAAACCCAGTGACTGGTGTCCTTACAAGACGAGGGAAATTGGGGACAGACACCCAGGGAAGAGCCCGCGTAACAACACAGGCAGAGATTGGATAGAGACGGTTGCAAGCCAAAGATGGCCAAGGACTTCCAGCCACCACAGAACCTGGAAGAGGCAGGAGAAGGGCTCCCTCCTTACCCACCAAGGACTTCAGCAGGAACAGGGCCCAGCTGACATCTTGATTTCAGACTGCTCCTCTCCAGAACTCCAAAATAAACTTCTGCTGTTTGAAGCCACCCAGTGGTGCTTTGTTACAGCGGTCCTAGAAAATTCATAGTCCTGGATCTCTGACATCGCAGACTAAGTTCCCAAAATAAGACAGGAGGAGGTCATGGTGAGAGCACTGGGCGAGAAGTCCCGCTCTCCTGCTAATCCGCTCTGTTACTAGGGGCAAGTCACTCCCCACTTCGAGCCTTTATCTAAGTCAGGAAGAGCCTGGGGTTCCCAACCACATGGTTAGGGACAAGCTGAATCAGAATCACCTTGGGGAGGTTTGTTTAGGATGCAGATTCCTGGGCTCAAACCCCCACCTCCACCCCCAAACCAGCATCTCTGGGTGGGGCTCTGGAATCTGTATTTCTAACAAACTCTCCAGGAGAGGGATCCTGACGTGTCACCAAGTCCTTAGAATCTCTGGATTCCAACACACATGCCAAGGGCCCTTCTAGAGCAGCGTGTGTGTTACCCTGAGGACTGTCCACACAGGCTGTGAGACGCACCTGCTCATCCACACTGACCTAACACACTGCTGGTGTCTATGAGCAAACCCAGGCATCCGAGATGACCGGAGATGCTGGTGCCAAAGGGGAGAGACAGGCTCGGTCCTTAGAGTCATCAAAGAATCTGTTTACAGAGCCCTGCTCCTCTTTTAATTTGTTTGTCTTTTCGATTGTGTAATTGAATCTCAGCCACAGGGCTCAGCCGAGCCTTGCCAGGGAAGGCAGAAAGCCATCAATACCCAGGAGTGACTGACAGTCATTTCTGAGGTGAGAGGCTCTGCAGGCAGCAGGCGGGCAGCAAAAAGACTTGAATCTTGTCAGGCTTCAAAAGCGAGTCTGTATGGTGCAGGGGGAGGGCACCTGGACTTTGCCAATCAGACAAACCAGCGTTCAAATCCCAGCTCTTCCATGAGCCAGCTGTGTGACCTGGGGCAAATTTCTAAACTTCTCTGTTCCTCTAATTCTTAAGATGTCTGTCAAAGGGTAACACACGCCCTCTGACCAGGTTTCTGGGAGAACTGTAAGAAACATGTAGGGCCCAATACATTGTGAGTGTCTAGGAAACTATAATTTTTATTATTATTATTATACTATTGAACAGTAGAAGGCTTGCCCTGGAGAATGCCAGTCCATTTGGCAAGGGATGAGACACAACTGTTAGAGCTGGAAGAGGTTTTGAAGAAGGCTGCCTGATTCATGAAAAGAGCCCAGGATTTGGAATCAGAACTTCTAATTTCGAATTTCAGTTCTGCTATCTGCTTTCTTCTGTGGCCTTGGGCAAGTCACTTAAACTTTCTGAGCACCGAGCTCCTCAACTCCCAAGTGGTACCCTGAATCCCTCTCCCACCCAACGCTCCCTGGAACAAACTGAGACAACATTTGTGAAGCTGGGTAAGCTCTCAATCTTTTGACAAATCCCCAGAAAAGAGATTACTATTATCCAGCCCACTGGCTCATAAGCCTGGCAGCCCATTGGAACCCCTAGGAGCTTCCAAAAACTAAAAAAAATCAGTGCCCAGACCTCTGCCCAGACCAAATAAGCGGCAGTCTCCCGGGCTGGGGTCTCGGCAAGGTGGGCAGCCACGAGAGAGCCATGGATCTGGCACAAAGCCCCCTTTCTGCAGAGGAGGAAGGCAGGGCCCAGCAAGGGGAGGTCACACAGCAGGTTATCAACCTCTGGATGTCCTTCACTCCCCTCGGCCCTCTGCCAGTATAAACCCCCCTGGAGGCACGTCCTCAAGGGGCAATCAGAGAGGATTCGTTGTGCTGTTTAACGTCTGCCCGGGAAACCAGGAAGCACCGAGTTGGTGACCGCCAGGAGGGCTCTGCCCAGAAGAGTCTTGATGGCGAGCACTGACCCAGCAGCCGTGGCTCTGTTCCTGGGCCATCCAGAGAGGCCAGGACCTTCCCGCAGCTGTCGCGGCTGGGGACAGGGTGCGTGGAGGTGGTCATTGCCGGCCACGTTGAGAGAAGTCCGTGGCAGGAAGCAATCAGAAGGGGGGACGAGCCCGGCTCAGTGTCCAGCCCCGCTCCCCCGCAGACTAGCTGTGTGCGCGCCATTAGGAGGGCAGAATAAGTGGGGATTCTGCTGTGAAAACACAGTTTCCCTGCCAGGGGGGCTCTGGCTCCTGCTTCTCTTCCTTCAGCCCCGGGGCTCGGCCCGCCCCTTTGGATGAATCCGCCCGCTGTGGGCAGGAACCGCGCCGGCAGGCTCTTTCATCCACAACCATGCAGCTGGGAGTTGACACAACAAGGCTGGGGCGCCAAGACCAGGGAGCAGAGGCAGTGAGGCTTCAGCCCCTGGACGGCTGTGTAGGGAGGAGGCCCCAGCAGCAGAGTCAGGACCCTAGGAGGGAGGCCCAGTGAGAGAGATTCGGCCCAATGGAAAGAAGAACTTTGTCAAAGGAGCCAGCTGCCTGGTGAGGTAGTGAGCTCCCCGTCACACTGGAATTCGGTCGGTGGAAGTTGCCTGCCAAGCGGTAAGGACAGTGTTCGTGGGATCCTGTGGCCAGTGAACATGTGGACCAAACGAACCCTAAGGGCCCTCCCGTGCTTGGATTGCATGTGTTGACGACTCTGAGGTTCCAATGAGCAGATTTGCAAGAAAGGAGTCAGGGAGACGTTCAAGTTCTAACTTCATCACTTGTTAGCTGTGTGACCTTAAGCAAGTGATCTGGTCTCTCTGAGGCTTTTCCCTCATCGGCAAGCAAGACAGCAACCATCACATCCGTCCTGAATGACGGGGGTGGGAACTGAACAGTGTGCTGCACACAGAGTGCCTGAGTGGCCTTGTACAGGGTCGAGTCTGAAAGAGCGAAGCACCCCAGCTGCCCTCCTGCTCATCATCAGGAGCCTCCCAGCAGTCCCCGAGTTTTCTAGGAGACGCACTCATTAAGCAGATTAGTGCACAAAACCAATCGTCACTCACATCCTCGGACGCCCGAGATTAGACACTGGTCTCAGTCTCTTCCCATTAAGCTCATGCCTCGCAGAGCCCAGGCTCTGTCACAGGGAGGGAGGTTTAATAGCCATGCCTAAAGGCGAGCTGCTGTTGAGGGGGGGGGGGGGGAAGCACTAGACAGAAAGGACCCTGAAGAATGCAGGCTTGGTGCTGGGGCTGAGAACCCACATTTCTGAGTCGGAGTGTCAGGGTGCGCCGCTGGGCAGGAAGGCAAGTTCCCTCCTCGGTCAGGTGCACAGAGCAAGACGCTCTAATCCCCGCTGGGCACCGGCTGGCTGTCTCCTACACCGCTTCCCCTGGGCCCCCTCTAAAGATGGGAGGCGAGCATCTGTCTGCCGGGCAAAGGCCAGTCGGGGCCAGAGGGACACCACACGCCCCACCTTCTGTGTAGGTGGTGTAAGCAGGAGGATGTGAGGGGCCCAGAGCGTCCCCCTACCTTGGTCCCCCAGACATCTCCCAGAGTCATTTACCATCCCTGCTTGGAACTTCCAACCTTTCAGCTTTTGAAGTACCTCTACTGTTTCCTAAAAACTGTGCATCCCCGGCCCTCCAGAAATCAAAGAGAAAATGGTCAGGAACCATTTCCTGCAACTACAAATTCCTAGGCAGCTTGGATCACCTCTGGTTTAAGCCAGCTAATCCTGAGGGGAAAGTTGGGATGGTGAAAATTTCATGTCTGAAAATGGAGAAGAAAATTTATAGAGTGTCCAGAAGCCCTCGTCTCCTTCCCCTCCCCAACACACACACAGAGATACACACACACAAATATAAATCACCAGACTCTACCTTGAAGCCAACATGGTCCATTTGAGATGATGACAGCCAACATGCTTATTTCACACAGAAGGGAGGGGCAGTGGCCAAGTGACCAGGTCCTGTACTCCCTAAAACTATATATATTGGAAATGGGTTCATACGTGAAGAAAGTTAGTGACAAACCTTCTAGCCAAAACACAAGAACAGCTGTTTTCTTGGATGGATCAAATAAGGGAGAGTGAAGGTGAGATCCTCTAGGTGTCTCCACGCCCATTGTAGAGATGAGGAAGTTGGGGTAGCGGGAAGTGCCTCGCTCATGCCCACAGCCGACAGGCAGAAGAGCTAGTCTGACCCACAGTGAAAGGTGTATCCTTTCCATTATGTCACAAGTGTTCTTATCTGGAAGCCTAACTCGGCTTCCTCCAGCGTTAAGAGAATCAGTCTGGGCGCTTTGGGGAGCTAGGCTGCTCCCGGGAGTCTGTGGCTGTCAAAATTTAATGAGCAGAAGCATCACCTAGGAGGTCGCTAACCATGCCAAATGTAAGCTCCAGCGTGGTCCAGACCAGCTCGTCTCAAACGTTCACGAGCACACAGTCACCTGGGGAGCTTGTTAAAACACGGGTGCTGATGCAGTGTCTCAGGGTACACTCCCACGTGACGTCGATGATGCTGGTCCGTGGACCACGCGTCTGAGTTGCAAGGGTCTAGAGTGAGTCTGCCGGTGCCTGAATCCCAGCATCATCACCTACTGTCTGCATGAGACCCAGCAAGTTGCTCAACCACCCCGGGCCTCAGTTTCTTTATATTGTCAGAACTGTGCTACCTCATGGAGTTACTTTCAGGATTCGAGGAGACAATCCATGTAAGTCACTTAGCACACTTAGCATAGACAAATCTCAATAAATTACTATTATTGGAGTTATTATTAATAATGAGCTTTGGCGGTACACTGTAAGCTTTCAAAAAATGAATGAAAGTTGTTAATGTCATTTTTTCCCAGAAGCTTACATTGATTCAGCTTTCCTGAGCCCTGTAGCTTCCTCTAGAAATGAATTTTAGAGCTAGCAATGGCACAGCAGTTCACATTTGTATGATGCATTATTACGTATGTCTGTGTTTGGGTTATCAGTGCTAACTTAATGCTTGAAACCACCAGGGTTTATTACTTCTGCAGTTCTGTGGTTGGCTGATCTCGACTGGGAGGTTCTTCTGCTCCACGTGGAGGAGCTGAGGTCTCTCTGCATTCGTTAGGAGCGTAGCTGGGAGTGATGCTGAGTCTGGAGCGTCCAGGATAACCTCTCATCCCCCAGGGCTCTGTCCACGTGGCCTCTCATCATCACAAGTCTAACCAAGCTTCTTTCACAGCATGATGGCTGCCTTCCTGGAGGGAGGGTCTGAGAGGAGAAGCCCCAGTGTGCAAGTGTGTGTCAATCCATTATGTTTGCTGGTAACCCATTGGCCCAAGCAAGTCACAAGGACACAGACTACACGGGGCATGAAGGCTAGGAAGTGTGGTCACGTGGGGCACCACCAGTGTGACATCTACCCCAATTAACATCTTTGATGATCAGCCCCTTGAAGACGGCTCATCTGCCCAGTCCCAGGAGACTGGTGAACACATCTGATCCTGCAACCCCCCTGAGGTACAGTTAAAGCAAAAGGAGTGTCTCCATTTGCAGACAGCTGTGAGAGCGTGGTGTCATGCAGCCAGTCAGGGGCTGGTGCCCAGGACATCAAGCCGGGGTCTGTCATTCTTTCCTGCCCACTGTCCCTGCTAACCTTGTCCTGTAAACATTTTCTGCCAGCCCCTCCTTACTCTGTATGTCTTCTTTCTCCAAGCATCCGGGTGGAGTCGTTAATTATGTATAAATGAACACTTCAATGCACCAGCATGCGTGCTATTTAAAGGAAGCCTGTGGTGACTCATTGAGTAATTAAAATAATCATTTCTTCCATAAGCATTTCTCGGGTCTCAGTTTGCACCAGGCCCTCTGGGGGTAGAGGCGGAGGGACAGTGGAGGGATATTGAGTTAGACCATGTGGCTCCCACCTTCTGGGAGCTAAATCACTTCCACTTTCAGCAACAAATATTTTTCAGGCACCTACTGTGTGTCTGACTAAGTGCCAGGCAACAGAGGTGAATCCAGCAGCATTTCTGCCTTCAGGATGCTCACAGACTGGCTGGGTGACCAACAAGCCAACATACCCCATCATGTGGGCAAGATGGTCTAGGTCATCTGAGGATGGAGAAGGGCCAATCTTGGTCAGAAGATGCTTCCCTGCCCCATCCTTCAGACTCTGGTCAAGGTCATGTGCTTGCACGGGCCTTCCCTGATGAACCTAGGAAATGTGGTCACATAGGGAGCCACCAGTGTGAAGTCTCCTCCTTTGCTGTCACTCCATGTTTCTCTCCCTCACGGTGCTTAGCACTGACATGGCTGACCTGCTCGTTATCTGTCACCTCCGCTTGAAATAATTCCATGAGGGAAGGGAGTTTGCTGCTCTCTGCCATCCCTGTTAGAATGCGAACTGCATGAGAACAAAGACTTGTTTGGCTCATGAGGCACCTGTAGGAGTCTCTGGCCCCTAGCAGGTGCTTAAAGAATGAATGGAGGTGAGGGTCCCTGGCAGGAGGAATGAGGGGTTGTGAAGTAGGAGGACCAGGAGTAAGGACTAGGAGTCCTGTGCCTTTAGAACAAGCCCCATGTGAGTTCTCAACTCACCTCTGTCCCTTACTCAATCCAGGACTAGGGGAAAGCCGTTCCCCCCTTCTCAGATGCCTGGATTCCTCGGCCCCATTGTCAGGGATCCTTTTCCAGATCAAATTTCACAACAGGTATAAGGGTTCTATTTATGACAGGCCTTGGGATGGTGGAGGCGGCCCTGTAATCCACCAGGGAGGTCAGGCCTGGCAGGAGCCCAGCCAACAGCATACGACCAACATCATGATAAGGTATGAAGTTCAAACCTCGGCTCGGCTGGGTTCCAATTCAGGGTCACAGCATCCTGGTTCCACGGGGAGCTAAGGGAGGCCCTTCTGGGCTGATGGAGCATTGAGAATTGGTACCTGGCATGTAACACACAAGGGTTACTGAGTTAGCTTCTTGGCCAGTCTGCTGGGGCCTCAGGGCAAGAGAGATTTCTCGTGGGCCTCAGTGTTTTCAAACATGCCAATTCCTTTCCTGGAAAAGACTTTCCTGCCCTTTACATGCTGAATTCCTATCTATCCTTCAAAACCCCATTGAAATGCTCCCTTTCTCTGAAAACTACTCTGCCCACCCCCCAGCAAAGATAGTCACCCCCTCTTCTGTACTTTCATCATAGCGGGAACATGTTTCTACGAATACTTTATCATCTTCCTCATTCAATGAAAATTTTCTTAGAGCAGAGCTGGCCTTGTCTCTCTGTAGCCCCAAAGCCCCTCACAGCACTTTGTCCGTACGACACCTAATAAAAACCACCGTTTATTAGGACGCACTCCATTTTCAGGCTCTGTGCTAAGAGCTTTATGTACATCATTTAATTGAATCCTTACAACAGCCCAGTGAGTTAGGTTCTAATAGGATCCCTGTGTTGCAGCTGAGAACACTGAATGATGAAAGTAGAATCCACTACATGTCTAATGAGTATGTGTTCAATAAATGGCCAAATGAGGAAGTGCCTGAGTGAAATAATTAAGAAGAAGAGGCATTTTTCTATTTTCGCTGTCTTTGTCTTCTAAAGAACAGATGATCCCTGGGACATCCTATTAGACTGAAGTGCTCAACATCCGGTCCTTAGCATCCCTGGGTGCCCATAACGGGTAGAACGTTGAATAGAAAGTATAGAATAAAAAAATCCCTGGTTACAAGATATCATTTCCCAGGCCCCCTAGAATGAAAGACAGATCCTTGAAATCTCAGCCTGCAGGCAGATCATTACCTCTTGGAGGGCCACTCGTTCTGGAATGTCTTTCTTTCCATCATGCACCCCCACACACACCGGGCCACCTGTCTAATCCTCCATCCTGCTTGTGGATAGATTTTTCTGCGATTTGCATTTCTCCTGGCTTGAGTGAGCTGTCCATCTGTGGGTGTTAATGCACACAAATTTCCTCTCTGACCTTGGTTGGCAAGAGCCTTCAGCAGGAACGCTGTGGCCGCTGTCCTCACAGATTGAAATGGATTTCCTCTTTTGCTGCTTCTCTCTGAAGCCTGGGGGGCTGGGAAATGGCAAGCTCTTGTGATTACAGCAGATTCGTGGCTGGGGTGTGAGTGTAGGAGATTCTGGGTTCAGTCTCAGAACCACCAGAAGGTGCTGTTGTGATAGCTAATGAACCAGAGATACGAGGTGGGTGAGCTTTGGAGCCCTGACCCCAAACAGGCAGCCCCTTCTCAGGGACTCCATCCAAACAGACTAAAGGTTTCCCCAACCTGCACCTTCCCTGAAGCTGTGTCTTAATTACCCAAGGAGGGCAGAAGAGGTGCCTTCTCACAGGTGCTGACTGGAGCCATGGGAATCATTTCAACATGAAAAAGACAAGAAGATGAATGCCTAATATGTTAAGTCCTGCAACAGATTTCTTCGTTTGTTTCAGATCAAGATGGTGTAACTTGGATAACAATCATATTTTGGCATCTTGGGAAGTCTTACCAGTTAAATCTCTTCACTTACAGCTAATATTTATCAGACACTCACTCAGGTTAGCCCTGTGCTAAACTCAAAGGGCATGATCTGATAGATAGCTTTCAACAACCCAAAGAGGAAACAACTGTGAGTACCACTCTCATTTTATAAGTGAGGAAACCAAAGTTCAAATGGCTGGCACTTGGTGTCACATCCATGGGTAGTAGACCATGGATCTGACCCCAGGTCCGTGTGACTCTCATGTCTTCATGTTTTCCTGTCAGAGTAAGAGTCAAGCCCAGCTTTGGTGGCCAGCCATCTGACCTGGGAGGCTTAAAGGCCAGGACTCTCAGAGTCACAGAACTATACCAGGGCTTCTCAGCAAGCTCTATGGATGCAGATGGCAGCCCCCCTTGTGAGGGGCGCCATCCACAACCGGTAGTCTGAGCAAACAGCCTACCTCCCCATTCTCATCACCCAGGAAGTGTCTACCTCTCCCAGCCCCTTCTACATTCTGACTCTCTATGGATTCAGCAGTAGGGAAATCCCTTCCCTTCCAGAAACAACCTAAGCTGCTAGACCCTTCACCCAGAGTGTCCGTGGATTATTTAAGACCCTTAAAGCCACGACTCGAGCACTTTTACCACACTGGATCCCAGGACAATTGTACTTCTCTGGGTCTCGCTTCCTTCCTCAGTGAAACTGGCAACCACACTAGATGGATTCTGATAACTTGGGCAGCTTGGGCATTGCCAGCTCTTCAAAAACACCACTGCTCAATAGAACTTTTTGCAGTGGTAGAAATGTTCTAAATCTGTGCTGTCCAACATGGCGGCCACCAACCACATGTGGCTGTGGACCCTTGAAATGTAGCCTAATGTGATAAGGAACTGAATTGTTAATTTTATATAAGTTTGCTAGATTTCAATTTAAACAGCCACCTGTGGCTAGTGGCTATGATACTGACACTGCTCTACAATTAATGTTAAGGTAAGCTCTGGGTCCTACAAGATATGTCCTCTCGTTCTGTATTACCAGAAATATCACTGTAATGACCAACAGGGCACTAAAGGGGGCTTGAGGGGCTATTAACTCCCCCACAACCTCCATCAGCCATGCAACAAAGACAAGACACCAGGAAAAAAGATGTAAATTTTCTGGAAAAAATAAAGTTTCCTTTGCAAATAAGTGTCAAAACTATTTGCTTGGCTGCCATGCATAATTACACTGTGTCCCTAACTTTTCCTCTACACACATTTTGCTGTCACCAGAGCCTCTCCCACTGGCTCAACATTTTTTAAAGTTTTCAGTCTTAACAAAGTCCTTACCTCTTTGATTCTCAAAAGCTCTCTGAAGCAAGTACCATTATTCCCATTTCATAGATCAAGAAACTGACATTCACAAGATTTAAATGACTTCTGAACCAAAGGAAAATTCCATTCCAGACAATGGGGCTCAAGGCCAGTTGGCTTATCCTCCCATGCTTGGAATTGATGGAAAACTGGATGGATGGTCATTTTAGAAAGGTAAGCTCTCTGTACAATTATGGCCTTACTGAATAACAAAGTGGAGAGAAGCACTCCTGGCTGGACAAGGGGAGGGAAGGAACACATCATACTTGGTATCGTAAGGACCATTTGTGGGGATCTGTTCAACTTTAGTGTTCTGTGTGACCTCCAGCATGCCTCTTCATCCCTCTGGTCTTAGTCACCTTCTCTGGACAATACAGGTGGGGTACACCGGGTGATCTCTAAGGACCCAGACCTTAGGGCTTGAGGAATTTATACTGTGCTTGCTGCTTGCCACATGCCCAGTACTGTCACCAGAGATACAGGGAAGAAGATGGTGGGGCTGCAAGAAGCTTGGCTGATTGGTCCTCAGCATCCTCAGAGTCACCTGACTTGCAGAGGTGTGTGTGGAGGGGACAGAACAAGGACCTGGGTTTACCATCCTGGCCCTGCCACTCTGAGCAGTATAAACTTGAGCAGGTCACATAACCTCTGAACCTAAGTAAAGTCAGCCATAAAGTAGCACCACCATCCATCTCAGAGGCTGTGTGAGGACCACAGGAGACAACCAAGAAGTGGCTATCAGTGATGCTTGTGCCATGAATGTGCTTCCTTCCCCTTCCTTTTCTCAGCCAACTGAGAGAGAGAGCACCTCTGGTCTGCCAAGAAGCTCCATCATTGGTTGGATTCACCGCAGGTTCCCACCTACCCTGCTTTCCATTCCTACCCTGTGCTTCCAAGCCCTAGTGGATGCCAAAACTGTATCAGATCCACCAGGTGAGGCAAGAGACAGAGACAAGAAGAGAAACTCAGGCCACCATGATGGGGAGCAAGGGGTCCCTCCCAGGATGGGATCCTTGGCCAAATCTTCCCATGTCTTGGCCCAGGCAGGCTGGAAAGTTGCTCTCCTGAAGGTTCCACCCAAAGATCCCACTCATACATTATCCTCCAAGCAGGAACAGCTCCCACAGCTATGAGGAAGAGACGTCTGTCCCTCTCCTTCCCACCAACACCCAGAATGAACCTAATTAGACTGTAACTTTTCTCAGCTGCCACAATGATCAGTGCCACGGAAGTGCAGCAAAGGGTGGCTCCAGGCACAGATGCCCAAAATGCCACACATTCGCCAACCCCAGAGACGGGCACTTGGCTGGTGTTGAGAGTCTGGAGTCTAACTACAGAGACCCGCAGAGGGTACAGTGAGCTGAGGCCAGGATGGGAACTGGGTTTCTGGAAGGAAGTGAACATTTTCTCAAAATGGGCTGGAAGCCAAGCTAGCTTTGGAAATCTTATTCCTGAATTTTGGATCTCTCATGAGAAATTATATCAGTCAGGGTCTTGGCAGGAAACAGAAGCTCACTCAGCTGGTATTTTGAAGAGATTTTTAATAAAGGGACTAGAGTGGGCACAGAGGGGTGGGCAGGATTCAGAGAACCCACAGGGACCAGCAACAGCAGGAAGCCAGGACCACTCTTAGGCCCCATAGGGCTAGGGGAAAGAAAGTTACTATCAGAGTCCATTTAAGAGCTGGAGTCTGGAAAGGGGACCACCTACATCCACTGTAAGATGACAGCGAAGCAGGGAGGAGAAAGACGCATTCAGACCCCAACCTCTACTCCTCCCAACCCCTGTCTGACTCCTGTACTGGCTGAACCTAATCAGAAGTCAAAGGTCAAGAGAGCGGCAGGTGCAGCCCAGAGAAGCAGGCTCCTGGAGCACGGAGCAGGGTGGGGACAAGGTGAGCATGGAGGATATGGGCAGATGAAGAGCATCCTGGTCAGAGGAAAAAAACTCATGGTTTTGGTAATACTGACTTGGTATCAGATCTCAGTTCTTGCACATATAACAAATTCCTTACCTTTTCTGAACCTCAGCATCTTTGTCTATAATGGTATGTTATCCAGTTTAGAAAATGAGAAATAATGTTTGTAAAGGGCGTTTGTAGCGGCTGGCACAGAAGAGTTAGACAATCAATGACAAGGAGGTTGTTGGAAAATCACAGGCTTTGGGACTGAATGCCTAAGAATTTAATCTATCCTGGGGGGAGGATAGAGTGCGGTGGTAGAGTGCGTGCTTAGCATGCATGAGGTCCTGGGTTCAGTCCCCAGTATCTCCTTTAAAAATAAATAAACCTAATTACCCTACCCCACCAAAATTTTTCTAAAAATAATAATTAAATAATAAATAAATAAAATATTTTAAAAAAAAGAATTTTACCTGTCTGAATCCCAGCATGTCACCTGTTAAACAGGTATTATAAGAACGCCTGCTTCAGAAGGTGGGGTTAACTAACCAAGATCTGTAGAGTGTCCAGCACAGGCCTACGCAGAGAGAGCCAATAAACTGCTGTTGTTTGTTTTGTTGATAAAGGTTGAGTAGAAAGTTGTCTCTCTGGTATGCCTGAAGGTGTGTGCTTCCCTCATCTTGACTTTGTTTCCCCTAACAGGGGCTCTTGAACTTGGATTTCAGTGGTCCCTACTCAGCAGAAACTCTTCCGCACTTGTGATTCTCTCCAAGTTCAGACTCACAAGCTCTGAGGAGGACCATCAATCTTCCCGTAGACTTGGCTCCCACCGTCCACAATCCAGCTCTTCCTCCACTCGGGGAGAAGAGTGGTACTTAGCTGGTGGATCACAGAAAGAGGCCCAGCTGGATGAAAGGAACTTTAGCAGTTCCATGTCCAGTGACAAAGGTGATGACTTCCCTAAATCATAATAAAGCTGAATACACAGCTTGGAAAACCTGGACTTTGATGATCCTTTTCTGGTTGAACAAATGACTGTGCTCTGACCCAGGCTCACACTCAACCATGAGCACCTGGAGGGATAGGATGCTCTTGCCCAAATTACTGCCCTAGCATTTATCACAGGATGTGCCAGGCACTGGGTGTAGTCACTGAACAAAGCAGATATAGTTCATGCCCTCATGATGCTCACAGACTGGCAGAGAAGTCAGGAATTTCGTAAGTAATCATAAATGTTATAGCTGTTATGAAAGGTAACATAGGAGATCCATCGCCAGCTAGGATGCACAAGGTTGCAAAGGATCCTTGTTTCTATCATTAGTAGAAGAGACTATTAGATAAACTAAAGTCACCAAAGAGGGTGGATGCCAAGAAGTTTAAACGAACCAAATTTCAGGGAGGAACAAGCCCTTCATTGGTGAGGGAAGAGCACCTGCTGTTCTCATACCTGGGGCAGATGACCTGATCTGGGTTTGTGTAGGCAGAAAAATAGACCTATCACAGGCAGAAGAACTTTGCTGAAACAAGGATAAACCAGCAAACTTTTAGTGACAGTGTGGGCTGGTGTGACAGATTGGAATCTAGAAGAGTCCAAATGCAATGATAAATCTCTTGGCCAAACAGTTCTCCCCGACAGGAATTGTGCTGAGTAAGTAGTTGTGGAGGTGGAGCTGGAAAGCAAAGACGGATCTTGCAATTTTGTGTAGTACTTAGGTTGAATCTAGAGATGAATTAAAACTAACAGAGGCTGAAAATCAAATCCCTCCTACCTCATAATCTGATAATATCAAAGGACCAGTCCCTCCACAGTGGCAGCACAGGATTTGGGGATGAAGGACAAAGAGGGATCTCTGTTATCTCATTTGAAACCAGAGGTAAACTAAAACTAGTTAAAGTTTCACCTTAGCCTAGCTCAGCTTGAACATAATGGAATCTCAATGGTCAGCCTCTCACCCTAACTTCCTAACAGAGAAATAGGTGTGCCCTCTCTTGGGGGTGAGGGGGCAAGGGAGATGATAGATTGATAGATAGATAGACAGATAGACAGACAGACAGACAGACAGATAGATAGATTCTAGTTCAGTCTCTACTGTTCTTTTAATCAAAATATGCAACACACAATTAAAAATTATAAGACAAAGAAGCAGGAAGAATATGACCCATGATCAAGAGAAAAGATAGTCAATGTAGATAGACCTACAGATGACCTAGACATGAGAATGAGCAAACAAGGACTTTCAGATAATTATTACAAATGTGTGAAAGAATTTTGGAAGAAAGTATATGCAGAACAAGTAGACAGATAGGGAATTTTAGAAAATAAATGAAAGATTGATAAGAAGAACCAATGGCAATAAAAAACTTAAAAAGAACTAATGGGAAATTCTAGAACTTGAAAATACAATATTTGAAATGCACAATTCAGTGAATGGAATTAACAGCAAACTGGATTCAGCAGAAGAATGAATCAGAGAGCCATCAATATAAAATACCCAAAGCACTAAGAAAATAAGCTATGGGGGGGAGAGAGAGAGAGAGAGAGAATTGCAATATAGGATCCAATGATCTAACATACTTACAATTGAAAAAGTAAAGTATAATTACTATGGGAGTATGTAACCCATGAAGGTGTTCTCATCTCAGGTCTTTAAAAATGCTGTTCTCTGTACCTGGAACCCAGAGAGTCACATGGACCATTCCCTCACATCCTTCAGGGTTTGGCTCAAAGGTCTCCATCTCAGTGAGGTCATCCTTGACCACCCTGTACAAAATTTACATTTGCCTCCTCTCCCATTCATAGCTGGAATTTCTCCTCCCCCATGTGTTTTTTCCTTAGCCCTTATTATTTATAAACTATATATTCTATGTATTTTTATTGTTGGTTACTTCTCTCCTCTCCTAGAACATATGTTTCTTGAGGGCAGGGATTCTTAAGGATTTTGTTCGCTGTTGAATCTCCAGCACCTAGAACACAGTAGGCTCTCAATAAATATCACTGGTCAAGCAACAATGAGATTTAAATCTGCTCAAAAGTAAAATAAAGAAAAAAAAGCATGACCAGTGATCCTCATTGGTTTATCATCAGAATTTCCACTACCAAGATATCTCCATGAAATGCACTTGAAGAACAGAGAGGCTCCTGAAGTAAACGAGGAGAGTGATGGGCATCAGGGAAGATGGAAGGTCAGGCCAGAGAGGGAGGAAGCCTCCAGGTACAAAGGGAAAAGGACCAAAGGCTAAAGATCGAGATCTATTTCTGATCCCATCACTCACTGGTCATGTGAACTTGGTGCTGGTCACTTTGAAGAAACAGGCTTGTGGAATTTGTCTGTAATAAAAGAGAATTTCTTAAAAAGTAAAAGGAGGCATGAATAAGGAGCATTAGACTGTAACTGGAAAAAGGAGTATATTAGGCAAGTCACTTCTGAGTGCAAGTGAATCCAAAATGGCCTTAGAAAAATAGATAACATATTGGTTCACGTAACTGAAAAGTGCAGGGTTTTACACTTCAGGCATGACTGGATCTAGCTGCTGAAAAGATAGTGCAAGAAATGTTCTCTCTTTGTCTCTGGGTTCAATCTTCTCTATGAGTTTCATTCTCCAGCAAGCTTTCTCCAGGGGGTAGCAAAGAAGGACCCAAGATCTTCAGTTTTGTGTGCCTTCAGCTTAGCCACTCCAGGAGAACTCCCAGTGCTAGGCTCACTGGCCAGGCTCCTAGTTAATTCCTGAATGGATTCACTGTGACCAGGGAGATACAGAGCACTGATTGGTCAGGGCTGGGTATGTGACCACCCTTGGAATTGGACTATAGGTTCACTCCTGCCAAACCACATGGCCTGAGAGTGGGGGTTCTTCAAAGGGAAACCAAGGTAAAATTTCTAGAAGAGGAAATTCTGGGCAGATAAAGACACGTTTATTTATGTGCGCATCATCTGGAATGTAGGAACAGGGCCAGCAGGAGTGTACCGAGTGAATGCTTGCGGCCAGGGAGAACATGAGGCAGCTTAGTTTAAAAACAAAAAAGAGTTCTATGCAGTTGGAAAGAGAGAGAAAGGAATGACAAGAAATGGGAAGGTAAACAGGTCAAACCCTGTGAGCCTCAGACACCATGTCTAGAAGTTTGGATGTAATACCAAAAGCAAAGGGAAGCCCTTGAAACATTCCTAGCAGGAGACTTAAAGGTTAACCAGTTTTAAAGAGACCCCACTAACTACCCTATTTTGAATGCATCAGACAGGAATAGGACTGGAGCTGGCCACCCATGAGGTATTACCATTGTTCACAGGAGAGAGACGATGGAAATCTGTGAAGGTGACAGTGGGGGTGGAGAAAGTAAAAGATTTGACAGACAATCGAGACCCAATTCGAGCGTTCTCTAAACAGATCAGAATTTATTGGTAGCTTTCAAAGCGTTTACCTGCCAAATCTCCAAGCTGTCTGCCACTTCTCTGCTCTTCCTCCTTGGATTGTTAAGACATCCTGGTAGGAAGGCAATGTGGTACCCACCTCCTTCCCTTCCCCCTTTCCTCCCCCAACCTCACTCCAAGGCAGATCCAGCCATGCTTTTTCCAGCAGTGGGTCCCTGCTGTGAAATCTATATGTAGATGAGCTCTATAAATTTGCGTGGATTATAAAGGTAAGGGACGTGAGCTCATGCGGGTACCACCTAGGGCGAGCGCAGTGCCCTAGAGTCAAATAGAGCAAGGTTTTGTTCCTGCCTTGTTACTTATTAGCTGTGGGCCCTTGAGCAAGTTACTTAACCTCTCTGAACCTCTGTTTCCTCATTTGAAAAATGAATAGATTACATAAGCTCACAGAGTACTTATGAGATTTAAATGACTGTGCTTGTGAAGACCGGGACAGCAGCTGGCACACAGAGTGTGCCCAACTGAGATGGGTCCCATTCCCCCAAGTCCTTCTTCCATAGGTGCCCGAAGACCCATTTGCACCCATTTTCCTTTTTGACAGCAATCCTTCATCATGCCCCAGGTTTATAATAGAATTTTGATAAATTATATGCAAATAATCAAGTCATCTAATTCATTGCATTTGGCTTCAGTGACAAGTACTAACTGTTCCAAGCCTCCTGGCAGGACATTGCATCTGTTAGGTAGCCTCAGGCTACTGGTTAGGCCCTACTGGGCCATGCGGGTTCATTTGTCTGGGCTAATAAGGAGGAGATGGCACTTACAAAACAGAAGTCAGACATACCTCTTTGACCATCGGGGCACTGGTTAGACCCCTAAACATTAGGAAATTACTACCATTCCCCAGAAACACACAGCCCTTCACTGCCTATTTATTCTCACACACAGTACTTGCTCAGTGCTAGACATCCCACTACAACTAGGGTTTACAAAGTACGGGGGAAATAAGAAAAAATAACTCGAATGGGGCTAACCTGTGACTTGTTTCTAACCAACAGAATACAGCAAAAGTGATGAGACATACAGGTTACATATAAGCGATTATGTGATTGTGTTACATTCGATTATATCGCCCCTCTTGGTGGAATCTCTTAATCTCTTGCTAATTTTGAGCAAGCAAACAGCAACATTAGGGCATGCCATCTGGCTGGGAACTACAGGCAGTATTTACGACTCACAGCGCAATATGAAATATACTTAAAAGAGACAGAGAGACGGAGAGACAGATAGAAGCAACTTGATGTTATGGAAACTTGGAGCTAAGCCTCAGCTCTGCCCTTTATTAGGATCCAGATTTATTTACTTAACCTTCTCTGAGCATCAGTTTTCTCACATTTAAATTTGAGAAAATAACTTAATCGCTCAGTGCCTCAGTTTCCTCACCTATTAAATGGAAATAATATTGCCACCCTCAAAATTTCCTGTGAAGGTGAGATAATTCATGTAAATAAGGTGTTTATCATAATATTTGGTACATACCAGATTCTATAATACCAGTTGTTACTGTTACTTATTATCACTACTATCATAAGTTGTTGGGGCTCAAAAGGATTTGGAAGTACTTTATAAAGTATAATGAGTTTTTCAATATGTAGCAAATAGTTGTTATACAACCCAAGAGTTTTGGAAGCTGAGAATAAGAATGGATTGATTCTATCAAAAAATGGGCAGAAGACCTAAACAGACATTTCTCCAGTGAAGACATAAAAATGGCCAATAGGCACATGAAAAAATGCTCAGTATCGCTAATTCAGAGAAATGCAAATCAAAACTACAATGAGGTATCACCTCACACCAGTCAGAATGGCCATCATTCAAAAGTCCACAAATGATAAATGCTGGAGAGGGTGTGGAGAAAAGGGAATCCTCCTACACTGCTGGTGGGAATGCAGTTTGGTGCAGCCACTGTGGAAAACAGTATGGAGATTCCTCAAAAAACTAAAAATAGACCTACCACATGATCCAGCAATCCCACTTCTGGGTATATATCCAGAGGAAATTCTAATTCGAAAAGACACCTGCACCCCAATGTACTTAGCAGCACTATTTACAATAGCCAAGCCATGGAAGTAACCTAAATGTCCAACAACAGATGATTGGATGAAGAAGATGTGGTATATATACACAATGGGATACTACTCGGCTATAAACCAGAATGAAATAATGCCATTTGAAGCAACATGGTTGGGCCTGAAGATTGTCAGAGTAAGCAAAGTAAGCCAGAAAGAGAAAGAAAAATACCATATGATATCACTTACATGTGGAATCTAAAAAAATGACACAAATGAACTTATTTACAAAACAGAAAAAGACTCACAGATAAAGAAAACAAACTTGTGGTTACCAGGGGAAGGGTGGGCAATGGGGGGATAAAGTGGGAGTTCAGGATTTGCAGATACTATTATACATAAAATAGGTAAACAGTAGGGTCTTACTGTACAGCACAGGCAACTATATTCAGTACCCCATAATGGCCTATAATGGAAAGGAGTATGAAAAGGAATATATATATAACTGAATAAATGCTGCACGCCAGAAATTAACACATTGTAAACCAACTATACTTCAATTAATTAATTAATTAATTTTAAAAAAACAGAGACTAAATTCCCTGTGCCTGGCATTGTGCTTGGCTTATGTTATAGCACCCAATAAATGTTTGTTGAATGAAAAAAAAAAAAAAGAAGGGATTGAGTATGACCCTTGGAGATTAAAATAAGCTTCGTGGAAGAGGTGACATTGCATCCTAGCTTTGAAGGATCAGAGCTATTTCACTCTATGGGCTGTTGTCTGACAACCAGAAAAACCATCCTCTTCATCCCAGAGAGGTACAGACCAAGAGGAGAGGGATGAAAGCCACAGAATTCAGGACAAGCTAGGAGATGACAGTGGGCACATTCATCAGTTCCTGATGGGAGGCAGGGACCCTCCTCCTTCCATCTTTTCTGTAGCTTGCATGATTTAAACCAAAACTTAAAAAGAAGCACCTGGTGGTGCAGCAGGTAATAAACTTACGGAATTCATTTTCCCAGGAGGCTGCTGAGGTGGAAATTTTAAATCATTTCCCAAAAGTCTTAGTTAAATTCATGAGTGATTGATTCCTAGTGGATTATCAAAGCCTGTTAGGAAGAAATCCTTAAATTTTAAGGTTGAAATCTTGGAAAACAGGTGTCCTTTCCTGTGATACTTCTCTCTACCCCTCTGTCACAGGCAAAATATTAGGCTGGTATATATTTCCAAGTTGACTCAGTGTGACAATGCAATTAGGGAATCACTGCAAGGAGACACCTGAAATAGCACTCTGGACCAGGAAGGGCCAGTCCAGGGCACGTGTCATCACTCCTCCTGACCGGTGCATAGCAGACATCACTAGTCTATTACAGCACCATTTGCTGCGCAGTCCTATTATAGCTCCAGACTCTTTCTTCACATAGTCACGACTTGACCACCCCCAGTGGACCCCACCTCTTCATGGAAGGTAAAAATAAGACCCAGGGAATACAAGAGATTAGTTCAAGATGTTTGCTCCAGGGTTATCTCTTCAAAATCTCTAGGCTGGCCATATAGCATGGGAAGCCAATAAAACCCCAGAGTGCAGTCAAGGATCCATGCCTCTGTGCCAGGTGACTGAGAGATAGGTGATCCTGCAGTCCCTTCCCTCCTTTCCTATTCATAAATCTGCTATTTGCTTTATGTAATGAAAATCTGGACTTAGGAGATAATACATGAGAGTCAGGAAGAGGAGGAGGTGGCGGGAAGAGGATAAGATGGAGGAAGGATGAGCAGGAAGAGGAGGAGGATGTGGAGGAGGAGGGAAAGGAAAGAATCTTTCATGTATACATTACATTTGACATTTTACAAACACATTTATATCTACTATTATTCTATTTAACTCTCACTATATCACCAGCTTCATAAAGAATGAAAAAAAAGTGAGGCTCAAGGTGGTGGAAGTCCTGCCTAAGATCACACAGCTCCTAAGTAGTAGAGCTAAGACTAAATCCTGGACCAACTGAGCTCATTTTCCTACAAACAAATTCATTTGGAAGCAAATCTCTCTCCTTGTGTCAGACACCCCGGTCTTCCATGGTTGGAGGTGGCAAATCAGCTCCACCAGACTCTGTCTCCTGATAGCATGACTTGTTCCCTTGGCTCAGACTGTTTCATCCTGGGCTCTCCCACTGCCCAGAGAATGAAGACATGTCTGTTGATGCACCAGCAGAGAACGTCATTCTGTGGCAGTGGAGAAGAGCACTCAGGTACCAGATGTCCGCCATCTCCCAAGTCAGATATCCATCCTTCTCTAATGATGATATTGGCGCCACTAAAAATAACCTAATTTGCCAGCTGCCTGATATTGATTCACCCAACAAATATTTATTGAGTGTTTACTATGTTCTGGGCAGTGGGCCAGGGCCGGGGGACAGAGCAGTGACAAGACAGTTCATGGAGGATAAATAATGAATATGTTTATAAATAAATGAAAATCATTCCAGAAGAGACAAATGTGATCATGAGGGTCATCTGACAGATAGTTACTGGGAGATTAAGTAGGGTTAGCCTCCTTTAGACAGATTTCTTTGAGAAGGTGACTTTTCAGCCAAGACCTTAAGGATGGAATGGAGCCATCCACGTAAACAAAAGAAGGACATCGCAAGCTTACACATGTCAACTCAAAGGCTCCAAGGCAGGAAGGCGTGTATTCAAGGAGGAGAAGGACAACAGGAAGCTAGGGCCAGAGTTGTTGTTCCATTTGAAAGATGGGCAAACTGAGGCCTGGGATTTAGAGCAACTTGGCTAAGATCTCACAGAAATTTTTTAGTCATATAAGTTAAACAGACATCCCCAAGTGGATGGTGACGTAGTAAACAGTACCCCAAGGTCTTTGTCAAAAAGCCGCCTTCTCCACGGTTCAGGATTCACCCCTCCTTCCATTCAGTCCCTGCTCAGGGTCCTAATATTCACAGAGTAACATCACAATCAGCTCCCAGGCAACTGACTACGGTAGTACCAGGTGGAGATGATAACCTGGGCGGTGACATGGCTACAAGCAAGGAGAAGAGATGCCCTCTGAACAGCAGAGCAACATTCTGTCTGCAAACGTCCTCCGCCAGCCAGAGAACAGAGAAGGAAACAGCCCATCAACTGACATGGTCAGCGAGGCAGGTGGCTGGTTTATTTTTCCAAAGGCATCAGCTAATCTCAGGAGCTGGGCTAGGATTCCAGTTTGTGATGTCTACTGGGGGAAAAGTCCTTTGTGTTCTTTTCATCTTGGTTCAGCGAACAATTTCCTAGAAGATGCAAAAACTTGCCAGCCATCTTATCTAGGTGGCCCTGCTCCAGACCAATCTTTGCTGACTTCCCTGCCTCCTCTTCTTCTCCTTTGACCAATCATCTAGATGTTTCCAACTGGAGTCACCAAGATGCTCACCTGTCTGCCCCCACAATAGTTGGACTTTTCTTCCAAATCATGATACCGGCCTGGTGACCAAGATATTTCCTTTTGCCTTCTGACTAGGGCACAAGGAATAATTTCCTTATCAGGGTGAGACCCAAGGCAGAAATGACTTCTACATTGATGTGACCCAGATTTTGCAGTTTTGTCTAATGCTGTTTCAAGTCCCTGGCTTCCTGACTGCTCTGTCTGCCATGTTGAAAACTGCAGGAAGATCAAACGTCATTGGGGCCTTTCCAGCAATCATGCTGCAGCAAGAACAAATCTTGTGCAGCCACTGTGGAGAACAGTATGGAGATTCCTCAAAACACTAGGAATAGACTTACCATATGACCCAGGAATCCCGCTCCTGGGCATATATCCAGAAGGAACCCTACTTCAAAGACACCTGCACCCCAATGTTCATAGCAGCACTATTTACAATAGTCAAGACATGGAAACAGCCTAAATGTCCATCAACAGATGACTGGATAAAGAAGAGGTGGTATATTTATACAATGGAATACTACTCAGCCATAAAAACCGACAACATAACGCCATTTGCAACAACATGGATGTTCCTGGAGAATGTCATTCTAAGTGAAGTAAGCCAGAAAGAGACAGAAAAATACCATATGAGATCACTCATATGTGGAATCTAAAAAAAAATTGAAAAATGAACATAAATACAAAACAGAAACAGACTCAGACACAGAATACAAACTTGTGGTTGCCAAGGGGGCAGGGGGTGGGAAGGGACAGGCTGGGATTTCAAAACTTGTAGGTACTGACAGTCATATGTAGAATAGATAAACAAGATTATACTGTATAGCACAGGAAATATATACAAGATCTTGTGGTAGCTCACAGCGAAAAAAAATGTGACAATGAATATATGTATGTTCATGTATAACTGAAAAATTGTGCTCTACACTGGAATTTGACACAACATTGTAAAATGACTATAACTCAATAAAAAAAGGTTTAAAAAAAAGAACAAATCTCAATACATTGATCCTCATGCTTCTTCTCTCCTGCATTGTCTGGAGAATAATTAGAATTATGATGATCTTTTTACTGTAGTCTCTTTACATCCTCAGTAAGCTCTTTAGAACCAAAGAGACAGACCCAAGGGAAGCTGGACAGGCTGCTTCTGCCATAACAGCAAACCAGAAAAAGAACAGAGAGCCAGGAAGCCTGGTCACCTGGGACACCAGAGGAGGGCTCCCTTGTGTCAGGGCAAACTCTTGCAAAGACTTGGAAATGAGCAAAGTCAAGTGCCTCGTGTCCTTTCAGTGGGGTTCTAGGTGTTATCTAGTAGTAGGTTTCAAGGGGTTATCTGCTCCTCTTAGGATGGACACCTTTGAGAGATTTCAGTCAACGAGGCTATGCTGCAGCTCTCTAGCAGCAGAAGTTGTAGGAAGCTCATAGTAATGCAAATGGTCCCTGTGCGTGACAAGGGAAATGAATTTTATCTGGCAGAGATATCATTGATTTCCACCCGGTAAGGAAAAAGTAACCCCAGCCCTTACACTGTATCACCCAACAGCCATGCAGACCACATGTCATTTGGGTCCTTCGTCCAAGATACTTCCAGGGAGACTGTTAGATCAAAACGATCTTCATAATAATATTATTTGCCTAAGTTTCTCTCATCTTCTCGCAGGTGTGTAACGGCGTTTTTCAGGGGCCACATGACTTGTGATGTCACTAACATGGCCCTGATGGCTAATGGAGGCCTGCTCCTGTGTTGTTAAATTTCCTCAGTTTTAACTTCTGATGTGGCAAATATTGTTAGCTCTAACCCATGTAAACAGAAGCTCTTTGAGGTCCTCCATAATTTTTAAGAGTATAAAGGGGTCCTGAGACCAAAAGTTTTGAGAACTGTTATCCTGTAGAATATTAACTATTTTGTATCTATTAGCAATTTCATCCCAGCATCCCTATTTGGGGTGTGTGTGTGTGTGTGTGTGAATTAGTTTTAATATCTTCCTGTCCCTATATTAATTAATGAGTTAAATAAAATTTGGGTTCATTTTATATCTGTATGAGTGTCATATTTTAAGTCTTAGAAATGACTCTTGAACACTGGGCTTGGAGTAGAAGAGGGGGAGGTGAAGCGTGGCCGGAGAGAAGGTCAAGGGGCTGGACCACGTTGAGGACACCCAGGCTGCGCTGAGATGGCTGCCATCCTCTCCCTGTGCCCAGCAGCACAGAGCCATGTGGGAATCAAGCCAACACCCCAGGTTCACCCTCATCATTCAAACAAGGTCACGCACAGATCCCGCACAGCAGAGGCAGGTCACCGTGGACTGCCCAGCAGCAAGACTCCAGTGCATGCCCAGAGGCTTGGCCAAGCCCGTCCAGAGTTTCCCACATGACAATCCCTCCATTCAATGGCCCTGGGTTTTTGCAAGCCCCTCCAAAACAAAAGTAAAGGTTCCTGACACCCAGAAGGGAGGTGGTGCTGTAGAGCAAAATGTCCCCTTCCCAGCACTAAGGTGGGCGATGTCACACCATCCCGTTTCCTGGCTTAACTCCCAGAGAAGCCACGAGACCTGCCCAAGGTGACCTCAACTCTTAGAAGAGGCGACAGGGATAGAAAGTGGGGACCCCGCCTCCCGGCCCAGGGCTCTTTCTACTGCCTCATTATTTGACAAACCCTGCTAATCCCTGTGCTCAGCTCTCTGGGGAATAAACACATTTGTAGCAGCCTTCAGAGCTCCCAGGAGGTGTGGACTCTGTAGCCCTTGTCATTGGCTCTGCTCTCTTGGGCTGCTTCCTCCCTGAGCCTGGGTTTCCTCACCTGATCCTGGAGGTGAGAAGAGAAATCAAATAAACCAGCCAGGAGTTGGGCTCATGGAGGGTGCTGAGCAGAGCCCTGTTCTCTTTAAATCAATCCCAACCTATTGCTCTGAATGGAATCCCAGAGCTGGCCAGGGGGGAGCAGGTGGGAGTGAGGGATGGAAGGAGGAGAAGGAAGGGGGGAGTGATCCTCCTGGTCAAGTGGAGATGGTTGCACAGCAGATTATTTAAGGTGAACTCTTCAAGTGTGTGTGTGTTATTGTGTGTGTGAGCACACGACATCCCTTTAACGTGGCAGACATAGCACCATCACTGTGTGAGAATTCCCATGAGCACCCCCCGCCCTGGGTGCTCACAGGGAACTTCGTCCCTGCAAGCTCAGCCCACTGTGACCCTCCTTCATGGGGAGGGTCTAGGATGATGGGTGATGCGGAGGGAATATGACACCTGAGAAACGAAACTCATCCACATGGCGGGGGGCAGTCTCCAAACTACGACCTGGGGGCCAAATACAACCCTCTGCCAGCTTTTTGTACAGCCCCCGAGTGACGAATGGGTTTTAAATTTTTAAATGGTTGAAACAAAATCGAAAAAGGATAATACTTCATGACCCATAAAAATTACATGAAATTCAAATTTCAGTGTCCATAAATAAAGTTGCACTGAAACACAGCCACGTTACCCAGTTACTTATTGTCCAGAGCTGCTTCGGAGCTACAGGGGCAGAGCTGAGTGAGCATAACCAAAAAAAAGTAAGGTACCCAAAGCCTAAAATATTTCAACTCAAGCCCTTTACAGAAGTTTGCCAACCCTGATCGATGTCATAAGCTAAAAGAGAAGTAATACAGAATTCAGGCAGGATGAGTGTCAGGAAGAATGCGGGGGGAGGGGGGAGTTAAGGGGGGGCAAAGATATTTGGGAGTGGGGGAAGCAGCTGGCCTCACTGTAATGATATTGAGAGTATCTGAGCAGATCTTTAGAATGTTTTTGTGTCTTAGGACTATTCCTCATCAAAAGTCATTTAACATGTTTTGTTTATGGATACAAACATATATAGTAAAAATATGAAAACACATATGAGAGCAATACCACCAAACTCAAGACAATGACCCAAGACAGGGGTGGGGGGAATATGAGAGAAGGGGGAGAGGAAGCTATAACAGTAGTATATGATTTGTTAATTTTTAAAAATTTATCTATCTGAGGAAATAAGCTGATAAGCAATAAAAGATGAAAAGATTCTTTAATGATATAGATAAAACCAAAGGATTGATTTTTTTTAAAGTTGTCTCTGGCGTGCAGGACTGGGGACATAAAAGGCCAAGCAAGAGAGTCTTGGTCACAAGCTCTTCATGTGTGTTTTTTCTGCTTACTCTAATATGTACTACCATTTTGCCCTGAATCGAAGATGTGCAATTTTGTTTCACACTTTAGCCACTCTGAACTAAGGATGCATTTTACAATGATTGTAGAACACAGTTAAATTGTCAGAGTTCTTTTCTTTCTTGGTGCTACAAAAAAATACATTGACTCATAACTCATAATCCTTGGTATCTTAGATCCTCTTTTAGCGAGACAAATAAAATGGAGTCTCTTCTTTGGCATCTCATCGAGAGACCAAGAGAAAACGCAGTACTGTTCATTTCCTTCGGGTTGTGTTAAAAGATAAACTGAGGTATATTAAACATCTTAAGAGTTTATTTGAGGAAAAGTCTATTTGAGTGGGAAGCCCCAGACAGGAAGTGGTTGGTTAGGTGCGCTCCACCAACAGGAGCTTGGAGAGAGACTTAAAGAGAAGACGCAGAAACAAAGGAAGGAAATTATTGATTGTCTACACCTAAAGTCCAGTTGGCTGTTTGTGGTTGGTTTTAATTCTGTAACCTTGACATGCTTACACAGGGTTAGATTTTTGGTTTGCTTACATAGGCGGTCGTGGAATTGGAGATACCTAATTAACTTAACAATTCATTCATTGCTCAATTAATTTAACAGTCGACTGAAGATGTCTCTGAGTGAGACACTGCATTGAGCCTGGGCCACATGGAGCCCCAAGACTTATCCGTGTTTAATTATCTGATGGGAGGAGAAGCACAGGAGAGCTTGGATCATGCACATTGTTTATGATCATCTCTCCTCAGAAAAAAAAGAAGAGAGCAAAAACCATATTGAGTCATTTTGATTCAGAAGATGTGATGAATCAGAGGAATCTTTGTGCTGGTCAGCGGAACCTGATCTGGAAGAAAAAATTGTCCTAATTCCTAAGTGTTATTAAACTTGGTCTCACAAAGTAAAATAAAGTACAGAGCCAGAAGTAATTAAGCTCTCTTTCCTCTGAGTGGGTCTTAGAAGTAAAAAATTCTCTAAGAAGCAAGCCCCCTACTTCCTGATACAACCATCACGTGGGAGACAGAGCAGAGAGCAAATCGTGCTCCGGGGAGTAGAGCTGGGGGCAGGGGGGATGGTTATGAAAGATCTGAGCCTCGGGTCAGAGACCGGGACTACAAAGGTTAGCACAAAAAATCCATCCTGTTCAGATGAAACCCTGAGACTCAACCCAGCTCTTCCGTTGTCCTTTCTGCCATGCGACAAAACAGAAAACTGAGGAGGCAGGCAGCCCCTGGAGCTAGGTAAGGATATGCCAGTTCCCTTGATTTAAGTGTGTAGTTTAAGAACGTTGAGTTCAGCAGATCCACGTGAGTAATTTGTGGATTCTTTCATTCAACAGACATTTTTTGAGCAAGCACTGGGCAGTTGTCTAGGTACCCAAGATGGACCCCTCTCCCCTGGTTCTTACATCCCCCCAACTTAAATGCTACATACATTATACCCTTAATTCTCTCAAAAATCCTATGAGGTAGGTACGGTTATCATCATCCCTGTTACAGATGTTGAAACTGAAGCTCAGAGAGGTTAAGTCACTTGCCCAAGGTGACCCAGCCAGTAAATAACAGAGCTGAGAGTGGAACCCACAGCATCAGTGCTCAGAGTCTCTTCTCTTAACCATTCCGTGTCACTCCTCTAGATGGTAGTGAAAATGAACCCCTGAAAGTTGCTCTGCTTTCTTGGAAGTCATTCTGAAACACGGGATAAACGCCTGGGTTTTGGAAATCAGAAAGGAGTTAGAATTCCTTCCCACTGCTGGGTTCTGTCTCCGTGAAGGCAGGGACCATGCCCGGCTGGGCACCTTTGGGTCCCCTAGCATCAAGCCGAGGACATAGCAGGTGGTCACTAAATATTTACTGATTGAATGACTGAGTTCATTTACCAATGGGAAGATCTTGGAAGAATCCCCTAATCTGTCTATCCTCTGGTTCCTCACATGTATTAACTCCTCCTTACAGAGATACTGTGAGGATGCAGTGAGGTTAGGTATTTCAGACAGATAACACGATGCTGAACCCCTAGTAAGAGCTCAGTAAATACGTCTAATGCCCCTGCTGGAGTGCAGGCAGGTGCTCTTAAGGAACATGGACTCTGGCTTTGGAAGACAAATCAGCACATATCAGAGACATTTGTTATTTGGGGGCAGGAGCAGAGGAGTGATGAGAGTGGTCCAGAATGCACTTCTGACGCTCAGAGAGGATGTGCACTGCCCCCAAGATCACACAGCCAGCTCGTAGCAGGGCTAAGCACAGGAGACTGGCATCCATTTTTGATGCAGGGAATTAAAGAACCACTGAAAAACATGTATGACCTCCATAAGCCAGGGAAGTGATGTGAAAAGAGGAGGAAATGGAATTTCCTGCTGCCTGGAGCAGCCATGGGACATCACTCCTTGAAGGAAACTAAACAAACAATGGAGAGACTTGAAAGCTGGGTTGTCGGCCTCCAACTGGAGTCTCCCCCTGCCCTCCCCATAGACTGCCCAGCCCGGGGCTGCCAGCCCCACAAAGTGCTCTCTGGAGCTGGTGTACCCTCCCTTGCCTTTCCAGGTGAATGCCTTCCATGATCTTTCCTCCCTCTCACCATGGTTTGGCATCTGTGATTTCCTAAAAGGGACACTGAACAAAGCAGAGGGAGCTGGGTCCAAAGAGACATCTAAACTCTTCAATAAAGGGCACAGGACTGCCCCCGGCCATCAGCCTGCCCGCTGGCCAGAGTACTGGAGCAGGGCTTGGCCTCTCTAGTTGATCTTGAAGGGGTCTGGGGCATTTGCAGGGAGGGTCCAGGGTACCCAGGCTGTGAGGGAGAGCAATTTGGGTGCTTGCAATATCAGTGACTGTTTATGTACCACCACCAAGGAAATATTTCCATCTTTGAATACTCAGTGTCCGCTGAAATTCAGCATTGACTAAACCCAGAGACCTGGCCACCAACCACCTCCTGGATGGACATCTCCAGGGCTCCAGCTGCCGTTCAAGGCCCTCCAAGATCTGACCTCTGCGTCATCACTTTCTAGGTCCACTCCCCACGGCCTCTCTCTGCATGAGGCTGTGTGATGTTATGGAAAAGCCAATGGCTGTGGAGGCGGGAAGATCTGGATTAAAATTCTTGCCCTGCCACTTACAAGCTGACAAACCAAGGTGAACTTGGACTACATTCTCTGAGACCGACTTGTCACAAAGGGTAAGTAACCATCAAACACCCAGCACTGTGCCAAGCATCTTACTTGCTCATCGAGTCCTCACAACCACCCTAGGAAGTAGATCCCCACCCACAGCCTTGTTTTACACACTGGGAAACTGAGGCACCAGGACCAGTTCAGTAGCTCCCCCAAGGTCGTCAGCGTCCAAGTTGCCAGATGAGAACTCTGCCCAAGGCCAAGCCTGTGCACTAAGCACATCATTACACGGCCCGCATTAAGCAGGGGCACCTAAAGTAAACTGAGAACAGGCACCGATGGTGCTAAAGCCTCCATGCAGGTGAATTCCCTCCCGTACACACGCCCCCAAGCACATCAGGTGGGACCCCACCTGCGTCCTTCCTTTACATGGTCTCACCTGCCTGTGACGCTGCTTCCTTGCTCTCCTTCAACCCACGCCCTTGTATCCACAAAGCAGCAAGAAACTGGTAGAAAAAGTCAGATGGGCGGTACCGATCCCAAGCCAATGGGATGGGGGGTGGGGGGTGCGTCCTTCCTCCTCCACTGACCAGCTGCCCGGCCTTGGCTATGCCCTGCCCCTCTGTGGGTCTCAGTTTCCATATCCAGGTCAGAAGCAACAACACCTAATACACAGGGTTGTAGTAAAGAGTTAACAACGAAAGTCCGCGTGCACCGTGAGGAGCTCACTGCAGATGCTCTTGAAACTCTGCTGCCTGGAAGGAGGCCCTCCCACTGCCCAGAAACTGGCTAGTGCAGCCTCCAGTCGGTCGGCATCGATCTGGATCATTCCGGAAACGTTTCACGACAGGATCCAGCGAAGTAGGAGGCACCGGTCTGTTGGTGAGTCCCCGGCTGCAACTTGGGTGTTCTGTCTCCAGCTGGGAATCAGGCAGCCTTTCTCGAGGAAGGTCAAGGCCCCTTAAAGGTAGTTCTACAAGATCCCCCAGCCTCCCCCTCAGAGCTCCTCAGAATTCCCACCCACGTTTCTCTATCACATAGCGTGGCCTTCCCCAGATCCCGTACAAGAGGCCGCCCTGGACAATGGAGCTGATCACAAGAGACTGATGGCTGTCCTCCTCAGCCACCCCAGGACACCTGCGCTGTCACTGACCCACAGTTTGTAATCACCGCCCTAACAAAAGTGACTACATCCAACCTGGTGGCCTTGGAGCCTCGTGGAGATGGCAGTGCCCAGAGAGTCTCAGAGTCCAGGTCTCAGATTCATGGCTGCACCCCAATGGCCACATCAGCCACCTTGTTGACGGGAAGAGGGATCCTTAATTCTAGATGCAAAACAGATGTTGCCCCGCCCATGTCTTCCCTGCATCCTTCCCTCCCCCAGCCAGGCTCCCACCGACAGCATTCTCCTGGCTCCTTCTACAACCACCCAGGCAAGGTCCAGTTTGAGCAGAGAGGGAGGGGTGGGCAGGGTGAGCGGAAGGGAAACTGGGGTGGAGGGGTGGTGGACCACAGAACCTCAAAATCATTTCATGGGCTTCAAAACTTGGGTCAGATCAGGGCAACAGTGGCAACACAAACCTTGTTTGGTTAAGACCACAGGTACTGGAGCCAGGCTGCCACTTACTCTGAAAACTTGGAGAAGTTATATAACTGCCTAATGACTCAGTTTCCTCCTCTGGGGATTTAAAAAAAAAAACATTTTCAGAGGCCTTGGTGGGGGCGGTGTGTTTCTCTGTGTGTGAATTAAATTAGTAAACAGAGTAACGCATTTGACTCTGGCTGAACCTAAAATCCATGACCTTGGCCACTGGGGAAGGGATGCGGTGCCACCCTGCACACAGCCAGGCTGCTTATTATGGGATATGGCTGTTACAATTACAAGACGTGGGGCAGGATGAACTGGGGAGGGCTGGGAATGGGGTGACAACATAGGAAGGGTTGGAGGCTCAGTGACTTGGACAAAAAGCAGATTCCCTGCAGCAATGAAAAAATAATTGATTTATTATTTACAACCGCTGTGCCCCCTGAGGAGGCAAACTCTGGTGACCCCGAGGCTTTTCTGTTCCTGTGCAGGAAAGAGTGTGCCTCCTAGAAGCAGCCCAGGCTGAGCTTAACTGCTCTGCCAAGGGAAAGGAGAGGGGTGGCGAGCCCCAGGAGGAGATCTGGGAGCGTTCAGCTGGTTGGAAACGCAGGGCTGCAGCCAGACTCAGTGACCCCAAGGCGAGTCACTCAACTTCTCCATGCCTCAGTTTCCTCCTCGAGAAGTGGAGAAGCTATAGTCCCTTGTTTATTGGATTTCTGTGGGAATAACATAGGTCCTTACACACAGGGCATCTGGAGCACTGCCTCGTCTGTGGCGAGGAGACCCGAAGGTCTGTAATTCCCAAGGGGTACATCTCGATGGAATGCTTCCTTCCCTAAGAGAACCCAAAGCCTTTTCACCTTTGCAGAGGCTGTTCAGTTTAAACAGCACTCCGGATCCCCACTCCCTCCAGCTCAGCATCCTCCCTCTCCCCGTTACTATGGTGTCAGAGGTATGGAGACAGCATCCTCCAGAAATACGGGGCGTCAGACGAGGAGAGCAACGTCCTGGAGAGAAGCCCACCCTCCAAGTCCACCCGCATGGCAGAGCCTCCTTCCTTACCGGGGCCAAGTGGCCTGCACCAGAACCAAGAAAAGAAATTAAATGAAACCAAACGGTCCGTAATTAGAATGACAATAAAAGAAGAGGGGAGGAGTAAGGCAGTGAACTCTATTAATAGTGCTAATAAATGTTCCAGGATAATATTGCTGTGTTCTGAACCTGCCCGTGGGAGGTGTTGCTTACACTCATTTGCATATTAATTTGGAAGGAAAATGCCGGGCTCTTTCTGCTGGGATAAATCAATTCCAGTGCAAGTTCTCAGATGGGAACCTGCTAATTCTTCTTCCCTTTTCCTCCCAGCGGGAAGACCCCCGCCTTTGCTGCCAGGAAAATATTTTTAAGAGCCACCATGGCGTGAAAAAAAGTAGGCCAGAAAACTGCGAAGTGCAGACCTTGCAGATGGCCAGAGCCACCACGGGCTTGGTGAGGCCCACCCAGCTTAGCGGCGGGTTCAGGAGCCAGGGTGAGCCTGACAGGCCCTGGATTCTCTGAAACAGCACCGTTGGAGAAAGGATGGCAAATAGCTTCACCTCGGATTTCAGTATTTATTGACTGGACTGGTACTGGCTGTTAATGGAACATGGAGTCGAGAATTTGAATTTCAGGTTTTGAAGGCTTAGACCAGACTTTGAAGAGAGTGCAGTGATCAATTAGTGATGTCTGCCATGGGAGAGGGTATAGTGGGATTAGTGATGTCTGCCATGGGAGAGGTTATGGGGTGAGTGATGTCTGCTATGCTGCCTTAAGGAGATTCATGCCTCATATTCTGGAGCAGAGTTTTATAAATGGGCCTTCTGAGGCAAAGTGGGGCAGGCAGGGTCAAGAATGGGAATAAAACTGCAGAGCAACTAAGCAGGTAAGAGATAGTCCAAGAAGTGTGGTGAGAGAGGGCATGGTTGAATACTAACCTTTTTTTGGAGCAGTTACTATGTATTAGATACTGTCAAATCTGGGGAATAGAGAGATAACTAATATGTTTTCTTTCAAGAAATTAAATCTAATTAAGGAGACATGCATGTGAAGAGGACTTAGGTCATAATGAGGGATCACTCCTTTTCTTCTTCCAACAATTTGACTATCTCTTTATTGAAGTATAGTTGATTTCCAACATTGTGTTCATTTCTGGTGTACAGCATAGTGATTCAGTTATACATATATATTTTTATATTCTTTTTCATTATAGGTTATTACAAGATATTGAATATAGTTCCTTGTGCTGTACAGTAGGACCTTATTGTTGATCTGTTCTCTATATACTAGTTTGTATCTGCTAATTCCAAACTCCTTATTTATCCCTCCCCTTCTTTCCCCTTTTGGTAACCATAATTTGTTTTCTATGTCTGTGAGTCTGTTTCTGTTTTGTAAATAAATTCATTTGTGCCAATTTTTAGATCCCAATTATATGTGATATTATATGATATTTGTCTTTCTCAGTCTGATTTACTTCACTTAGTATGATAATCTCTAGGTCCATCCATGTTGCTGCAAATGGCATTATTTCATTCTTTTTATGGCTGAGTAGTATTCCATTGTGTGTGTGTGTGAGTGTGTATACACATCTTCTTTATGCACTCATCTTGGACCACATCTTTTCACATCCCTCCACAAGTCCTATTTATCAGCATCCCCAGTTTCCCTGCTAGACCATCTAGCTCTTCTCACTATACTCGTAGTGGAATCTCCTTTGCTCACCAAGCTTGAGCTTCCTCCTCTGCACCCATGGCTCCCAAAAATCTGTCTCAAGGCATAATTTTTCTCCCCAACACCATTGCCAGGTGCACACTAGACATCTCCACTATCACAATCCCATTTTGCAGGTGGGGAGACTGAGGCAAGGGAGGATTCGGTAACTTCCCCAAGGTCACACTGCTAGCAGGTGGTGGAACGAGGATTAGACCTGCTCTTCATCTCAGGGAGAGGGAGTGAGGTGTGCGGGCCAAGGGCATCCAGGCCCAGATGACTCTGTTCCAATCCCAGTTGTTTACTTGCCCCCAACACACCTGCCCCATAGGGTTGTCATAAGGGTCACATGAGTTCAAAGATCTAAAGACAGAATGTCTGGCACACAGCAAGAGCTAGTCCTCCTTAGATTCTTACATGCTCCTTCCGTCTTCCCCACCAGCACACAAACCCCGCAGGACAGGGATTTTGTTTTGTTCACTACCAGATCCTTAGCATCTAGAAGAGTTCCTGGCACTGATCCAACATCAATTTGTAGAATATTTGTTCAACACACATTCCTCCACAAAACATGGCAGAGGCAGGAAAGATTCAGGAGGCAGTAGAAGGAAAGGATCTCTTCTACTAGGAAGAAATATGAAGAGATTGTCAAAAATGTGAAGTGCAGAGATCTGGGACCTGAAAAGTCTGGGTTTTGGGATCAGAAAAAAACTGGGTCTGAGCACTTACAGGGCCATGGTCTGGAAGTGGCCCTCACCTATGGGAAACTGCTTCCTCATCCGCGATGTGAGAGTTCTCATCCCACGTGAGGGGTATTGTGGGGCAGAAAAGCTCCCCTGGGTGTCTGCAGGTACTTAGTAAATGTCCGTCCCCTCCCCTCTCGGGGTCCCCGCAGAGTCCTCTCCCTGAACCTTCTGACCAGGCAAGGGCCCACATTCACCTGCCAGACCTCGCCTCCACTCCACGGGAGGAGAGATGCTCTTTTCCAGTACACTCTTAGCAGGAGGAGGGAGGGGGTTAGGTTTTTGTTTTTACAATGCAAAATTTGTCAACTTGGCACAGTTGACAGACTGCCTCTGTGTTCGTCTAATTGCCTTCCCTGCGTGTGAGCATCTGTATGTGTGTGTGTGTGTGCGTGTTCCCTGGGAGAGCCTCGCTCAGTGGCTCGGGCAGAAAAGGACTGATTCCAGAAGATGCGCTCGTCCCCTGGGATGTCTGCCCATGACCCCAACCTACCATGAGAGACAGTGTGGGGCAGGATACGGAGACCCCTCTGGGAGTCAGGAGACTTGGACTCTGGTCCCTACTCTGCCCCTTAAGCTATAGTCAATAGCAACAAAATCAATAGTAACAACATGACAGCGGCTACATGGGCTTTTTCTAGCTGTTTCAATTTCAGGCCCCAGGACATTCTGTATTTTAAGGGGAGTGTTTGACCCTCTCCCCAGGACATGTGAAGCAGAAGGTAACGGAACACCTGTTTTGCAACCCTTGGCTGACCACCCCATCTGACCTGTTAAATGCTGGAGCAGCCTTGGGAGGGTCTAGATATTGGGTGACTTTTATTTGGAGTGTTCGGGGGTGCTGGGAGACAACCTCTACCCAAGATAATGGAATGGGGGTGAGGGTACTTCCTTCTCATCTCAAGCCCAGAGAGATGGGCTTCGAGGAGGCCAGTGGGAGACCGTCCACTGGATTTGGGAGGTTGGCACACTGCGGCTTCTGTGTGATGCTTACCTAAAGAGTCTAGAGGTGAGAGGCTGAGGCCATAGGCCTGGACAGGGAGGCAGGAAAGGAAGATGTGCTATGTCAGGATCTTGCTACACAGCTACAAGGTGAGGGCAAGGATGGGCCAGATCTGGGTCACTGGGAGAAAGCCAGTCTGAAGTCTTCCCAAGGTGACCCCAAGAGCTGTCTATACCGCCAGATTCCCGGATGTGAAGGAAGGAAACCTAAGTGGACAGTAGGTCATCTTGTGACCTTGAGGGGAGCTGAGACAAGCCAAAGATGGAAGAACTCGAGAGCGAAGAAACCTGAGTCTCTGATGAGTTCACTGACCCACTGAGTGAACCAGCCTTGGCCCCTCCAACCTCAGGACATCGTATGAGGTGAGGCACGGCCTTTTCCTCATGGCTCCAGTCATCTGAGTTTCCTGCCTCCTGAGTCCAGGCTGATTTGTCCTAAAGGATGCAACGAGCGGGTAGAAGTTAAAACCTGGTGACAGATCTGCCAGCCCAGTGCTTGTCCCAAAATCACTATGTTGAGACACCATGGGAAAAGTGCTGTATGAACCCAAGTCACAGACGTGTCAGCCAAAGTCACACTTGAGACACAGGCAGCAGGGGAAACTGAAGACACGGACGTTAAGAGGCTTTAAGAGAGCGAAAACAGAAGCTCCACGCACACATCAGGATGCAGGAAGTACTCAGCAGAAGTGTATTCTGAGAAACCATCATACATCAAAGGGGAGACAGAACAAGACAAATGCAGTCTGGTAGCCAGGACTGGATTCTGGAACAGAAAGAGGACAACGGTGGAAAATTGGTGAACTCCAAATAAAGTCTGCAGTTTGGTGAAAAGTAACATACCAACATCAGTTTCATAGCTTCGACAAATGTACCATGGAGACGGAAGATGTTAACAATGGGAGAAACTGGGGGATGGGTACACGGGAACTCTCTGAATTATCTTTGCAACTTTTCTGTAAACCTAAAATTATTCTAAAATGAAAAGTTTGTTTTTAAAAAGTTTATTGAATGAATGAGGAATGTATAAAAGTCTAGATCCCGGGATTAATGTAATAACCATCTTTCTTTAGAGTTACTCAAGTAACTCTAGTACCTGCAACTCTAATGCCTACAACTGGCCCTTCACACATCTTTTTTGGTCCCTTCAATAGCGCTGTGAGGACTGCATCACACAGTACTTGGCACATAGTAGGTTCTCGGTAAATAAACCCTCTTTGCACAAAAGAACACTGAAGCTGTAAGAGGCAAAGTGTCCGCACCCAATTTCACTTGACTCCAAGGTTCACGCTCCCTGGACTCCACCACCCACCCAGGCTTAGAGCCCAGGCCGTGTCCGAGCCTGCGAGGCCCTGGCTTCTCTCCGTCACCACTCTGGGCTCAACATCATGCTTTATGCTTGGAAAACCTGAAAGCAAGAAGCCACAGCCTCTCCATGCCCTGGAAATTAGCACATAAATCTTAATTCTAAAATGTAATAATATTTGGTTTCCCATTTATGGCATCATTATTACAGAGCAGTCGGCTCGGGCTCAAGGTGGCTGTAGGAAATTATTCCATTTGATGGAGTCAGCCCACCCACCACACTGTGATCTGGCCTCCCCTAACAGAAAGGCAAGCTGGACAAGATGATTCAGGATGGCATGGGGTGGGGGGGGTGCTCCTAATTAATAGGGGGAGGAGTGACATTTTCTGCAGATTGAAAATACTTCCTGAAGGTTTCTGTCGCTCTAGTGATAGGGACCCACCTGCCTTGGTGGCAAGAACAACCAAAGAACTGAAGGGAAATGGGAGAGATAAAACGGGAAAGTGAAATCGGCTAATCCCCTCCCCTCCACCCACTCCTTCCCTAGACCCATGCTTCTCAAGCATGACACCCTCAGTCATCCTGCAGAGGCCACGTCAGAGTCCATCCCCAGTGCACGCACGCACGCACGCTCACACACACGCACGTTCCCAGTGGCAGTGAACCTCTCACTCCTCCAGGTGTCCTGTATTTCTATCACAGCACCAGCCAAAGTCAGCCCGTACTCGGACTCATTCATTCATTGACTCATTCATTCACCCAGGAAATATTTATTGAGCTGACTAGCATGGTACTATGCACCGTGTTCTGAAGACAGAACACTGACCAAAACAGACACGAACCCTATCCTCATGGAGCCAGCAGTCTAGCTGCTCATATGCGAGTCTGTCCCCTCATTGAACTGTGAGTTTCTGGAAGTAGGAACCTAAGTTTTTATCTTTGATCTCCAGCACCCAGCACAACACCGAGCACATATTAGGAGTTAATACACGCTTGCTGAGTGGATGACTGAATCAATGAATCAATTAACACTAAAACCCAGATGGTTCTTCTCTTACTTAGAACTCTCCAGCATCCCCAGCCCTGACTGTCTGCAACAGGATCAGCAAACTGCAGCCCATGGGCCAAATCCAGCCCATCACTTGTTTTTGTAAATAAAGTTTTATTGGAACACAGCTGCACTCACGTGCTTATGTATTGCCAATGGCTGGTTTCATGTTACCATAACAGCTGAGACAAAAACTGGCACTCTCTGCCTCCACTCCCCAGGAGCTGAGAGTCCGGAAAGCGTGACTGATGAACCACCTGGTACTGACCTCTCTTTGGACTCTCTTCTTCTTATAGTTCAATTTTCTCTGCCCAAGAGTTTAACTCTCTTGACCTATGTTTTGGATCCAAATACTTTTACTGAAAATGATGTGAACTTGGAGTGTGTGCTTTTGCCCCTGGTACCAGATCTGCCCTCCGGGTAGCAATGGCCCTTGGGATTCGGGGATAAATGGAAATGAGAGAGATGTCCTGACTAACAGAATCTCAGAAGACTTTCTAATTTCTTAAAGCCTATTGGCCTGATGGGAGCAATACTCTGGATGTTTCTCAGTGAACCAAGGTGGATGTCAATCACAATAAAACTTTTAAAAAACCATCTCTCATTGCAAACATTTCCCAGTCCTCACACAGTTCCAGCCTCTTCCCCCACCTCCACTCCCTGAAACACGCCATATCTCGTAAGTGATGCAGGGTACATCAGGTAGGAATGGTCCTCACCCCAAGTCCTCCTTTCAGGGTTCTTATCTTGGGGGGAACATCTCAGCCTTTTACACCACTACTGTGAGCTTCAAAGAGTTTCCATATGATCAATCATTTACTCAGCTTCTTGACACAGAAGAGACTGCTTATGTCTCCTCCAGGTCCCACCCCAATGGGTCAGACAGATCCCTAAATTATATGATTTCTACGTATCACCTAGGACAGTGTTTCTCAGTGTATGGTCTCCAGGTCAGACGCAACAGGATCTCCTAGGATTCTTATTTTAAATGCTTGAACTTGATAGGGATCACATTAAATCTGTAGATTGCTTTGGGCAGTATGGCCATTTTAACAATATTCATTCCTCTAATCAGTAAATGCTGGAGAGGGTGTGAAGAAAAGGGAACCCTCTTACACTGCTGGTGGGAATGTAATTTGGTGCAGCCACTATGGAAAATAGTATGGAGATTACTTTAAAAACTAAAAAAAGAATTATCACATGATCCAGCAATCCCACTCCTGGGCATATAACTGGAGGAAATTCTAATTCAAAAAGACACATGCACCCCGATGTCCATAGTAGCACTATTTCCAATAGCCAAGACATGGAAGCAACCTAAACGTCCATCAACAGATGACTAGATAAAGAAGATATGGCGTAAACACACACACACACACACACACACACACACACACACACACACACACACACACAATGGAATACTAGTCAACCATAAGGAAGAATGAAATAATGCCATTTGCAGCAACATGGATGGACCTAGAGATTATGCTACTGAGTGAAGTCACTCAGGGAAAGACTAGTATCATGTATCACTTACATGTGGAATCTTAAAAATTACACAAATAAACTTATTTACAAAACAGACTCACAGACAGAAAACAAACTTGTGGTTACCAACAGGGAAAGGGGTAAGGAGAGACAAATTAGGAGTTTGGAATTAGCAGATACAAACTACTATATACAAAATAGATAACCAACATGGTCCTACTGTGTAACACAGGGAACTACATTCAGTATCTTGTAATAACCTATAATAGAAAAGAGTATGAAAAAGAATATATATGTATAACTGAATCACTATGCTGTATACCAGAAACCAACACAACATTGTAAATTTTAACATTTCAATTAAAAATAAAAATAAAACATTTTTAAGTAAAAAAATGCTTGAATTGCCCTCCAAACCCACAGAATGGGGATCTAGGGTGATGCTGACCATCTCCACTTTACATGTTCTGGATGAGTCAGAGAACCAGGGAGAACCATAAAATGATAGCATCCCAAGAGAAGTGGAAATGCATGTTCACCCTGGAGAATGTAAATGCCAACCAAAGCCAGTCTAGCCCTCAATACCCACCATGAAATGAGGTGCTTTGAGTCCCGGGCCCTCTCACCATCCATCCTCTACCACCACTGAGGAAGCCGCCACGAGCTGCCACAGCCTCCTGACCAGTCTCCTTACTTAGCCCCTCACCCGCCATGCTCTGCTCCCCACAGAGCAGCCAGAGCACCCGTTTTGCGAAGAAAGTTACATCATGTCACTTCCCCGCTCTCTCCCCCCTAGTGCTTCCCAGCACACCTGGAACCCAATCCCACATCCGTAGTCCTTATGGTGGTCCACTGGGCCCTACAGGACCTGACCTCTGCTGCTCTCCCCTCACCTCCGTGCTCTGGGCGTCCTGCCCCCTGCTGCTCCTTGAGCACACGGGCCACACGCTGACCTCAGACTCTTAGCACCTGCCTGGAAGCCCTTCCCTCTGAGACCCACTTGGCTCGCCCCTCACTTCCTTCAGCTCAAGGTCACCTCCTCCACAAGGCTCCCCCAGTTCACCCCACCTACAATAGCTTCCCATCACTTTATCTTACCTCATGTGTCCCCACAGTGCCTGACGTTACACTACACATGTATCTGTTCATCATTTGCCATTGCTCTTCTCCACTGGAATGGGATCTTCACAGAAGGGTGTGCCAGTCGGGATAAGCCAGTCTCAGCGGCTTAGAAGCACAAGGGTTTATTTCTCACACCTTGTCCAACATGGATCAGCTGTGGGTTTTACTCCCGCGTGATCATCGTCCTCACTGAGACCTAGGCCAACGGACACCACTGTCTGGAATACGGCAGGTGACTGGCCAGATGGAAAAGAGAACGTGGCAAAGCATGAACTGGCTGGTACACATAATCCCATTCAAATTCATTGGCCAAGCCTGAATTCAATAGGATGGGGCAGTATAATCCTTCTCCAGGAAGGGAGGTGGAGTTTGGGGAACAGTAACCAGTCTGCCAGAGGCTAGGAACTTTGTTCTATTATCTCTCTATGTCAAGGGCCCAAAACAGGGCCCAGTATGATTAGATGCTCAGTTAATATCTGTCGGATGGATAGCAGTTTGGATCCCAAGGTGGGATGGCAACTTGACTTAATTCTAAGGCTCTGTGCGCTGGGGCTGATGCTGTCTGGGATGAGACAGGCTCGGTGGCACCTGACATATCCAAAGACCCGGCTACAGGAGCTGGAAGGAACAGCAGCCCAGCTGACAGCAGCCTTTGCTGCCTCGAGCTGGAAAGGAACAGAAAGACTGGCTACTCCAGTCTCCCTCCCAGTGAAGGAGCCCTCCTGTCCTTCCGGGCAGTCAGAGTAAGTGAGGGGTGGGGATTAGGAGGCAGACCCCGGGATGCAGACCAGCAGCACATACACTCCAGGACCCAGGGCTCAAATTTGGGAGCTCAGATACCCACGCCAGAGTGGGTCACTCAGGAGACCTGGGTCAGAAGGCAGCTGGGAGGCCAGGACATCAGAGCTTGGATAATGGAAAGTCAGCCCCAGAAGGGAATTCTCCAGGGAGTAGATGGTAAGTCTGAGACCCAGAGAGGGAACAGCAACTTACTCCGGGTCACATAGCCAGGCTACGGCAGAGGGTGGATTTGAACCCAGAATTCTCCTCTCTCAGCCCAGCGCAAACAGCACCCTGGAAACAGCTGTGGTGATGATAACAGTAAGAACAGTGACCTCCTCCAGTCCTCTGACTCTGTGCCAGGCATGACTGTAAGCACTTTTCGTGAATTTTCTCACATAACCCCCACAATCAGCCTAGGAGGTAAGGATCGTAATTTATTTCCATTTTGTAGATGAAGACACCAAGGCCCAAAAGTTTAAGGAATTGATCCAAAATCCCACAGCTACTAAGTGGCAGGACTAGAATGTGAGCCTGGATCTCTCTGACTCCAGATCCCATGCTCTTAGTTGGTAATATACTGACACTATGTTATAATAGTGACCAGCCGTGCCCACTAGAGATGCAGCAGGAGAAACTGAGGTAAGCCAACATTCGAACTGGAGACCCACGTGTGGGGAACTGACTGTGTGGAGCCAGGGAACAAGCCCAGAGAAATCTGAACTAAAGGTCAGAGCAGGGCCAGGGACAGGGCTGAGACTGAGGGCTGGAAGGGGAGGGCTCCAAATGGAAAAATAACAGCAGTGGTGCCCATGTAGTGCCTTCTCTACGCCAGGCAGTCCCGACTCTCTCCAGGAACTCACTCATGTACTCCTCACAACAGCCCTGTGAGGTGGGCACAGTATTACTCCATCTTAACAATGAGGAAACTAAGACACAGAGAGGTTAACCAACTTGCCCCAGATCACACAGCAAGTCCATGGGGAGACAGGATTTGAAATTGGGTCCAGCCCCACCTTTCACTGCTGCATTGGGGATCAGTGATGTTCTGGGTATGGAGCCAGCTGGCCACTGGGGCCCTGCTGGATGTGTCTCGGGACAGCATGGCTCTGCTTCACTAGGCTGTCTAGGCCTCCAGGAAGTGACCTCGGAATTTTCCAGCTTATCCTGAGCTGAAGCTCCCCTCTCCTTGTAAAGTCTCCCTCACCAGCCCTTGCTGTGGCCCATATGCCCATGGCGATCAAGTCTGCTGTCCACTACACGATAGCTTTCTCCATCCTCAGCACCCCCTCCTGACCCTGGCATGCACTTCGAGCTCCTCACCCTCCCACCCTCATCCTCTGAATGGAGGCTGGGGTGCCAGCATCCCTTCCCATCCAGCCGATTCTGGTTCCCCAGACATCACTTCCCAATACATAGAGCCCCAGAAGAGACACTGGCCAGTCAGCGTCTTCCAAATGCACACCCTGATTTTTCACAGACCGACTGCCAGTTTTCAGTTAGGTCAGACAAATTAGGCAAGAGCTTATTTTCCCAGCTCTTCCAAAGCATCTCCCTTGACATATGCTGTCTTGCTCTTTTCAGGCCTCATAAAACATGATATTGACACAGGTGCAAGGCAAGCACTGCTCAGCTGAGCCTCCCCTCCCGGCTGGCAGGTGTCCAGGCTCCAGACCTGGTGCCTGCCCATCTGGGCCAGGCCCTGGTGCCTCCGTCCCCCCGGAGCTGTCCTGGTGGCAGTTCTGTCCCCATAACTTTTCCCCAAGTCCCCCCGGCTCCTCTCTTCAGAATCCTTGCCCTCAGATGTCCCCCAGAGAAGACTGGAACAGAAGAGCAATTGTCAGAGTGAGTTCTGCAGGATGGGCTTGGTCGATGGGAGACGAAGGAAGAGAGGGGGCAAATGCCAAGGTCAAGTGAGATGAGACGCCCTGGGTAAGGCAAAGGGACACTGGTTTCTTGGCAGTCAGGGCCAGGGACTTTGTTGCTGCTGAACTATTTTCTATATAGTAGTTTGTATGTGCTAATCCCAAACTCCTAATTTAGCCCTCCCTACGCTCTTCCCCCTTTGGCAACCATTAGTTTGTTTTCTATGTCTGTGGGCCTCTTTCTGTTTTGTAGGTACGTTGCATCCCTAGGCTCTACACCAGCCCACAACACTGTAAATCAACCATACTTCAATTTTAAAAATAAATTTTTTAAATTGTGAATCACTCTAATGTACACCTGTAATTTATACAGTATTGTATAGCAACTATACCTCAATACAAAAAATCCTTAAAATTTTTTGAAATAAATTTTTTTAAAATCTCATCTGTTGATTTATAAGTGGGCAGCTGGCAGAGTGCAGAGCCCGGAAGTTCTGAGAGTGGGACCAGCCCTGACTGACTGCTGCTTCCTCCACCAGAGGAGGTCCAGACACCAAGTGTTCTCGAGCTGTTCCTGGTCCCACCATGGGGCTTGCTCCTCCTGAGAGCATCTCATACACCTGTCCCTCACACAGCTAGCAAACATCCAGGTCCTCAGTCTCACTGCTTTCAAGTCAAGACCCGGGACAGTGCAGGGCCGCAGAGCCCTGAGCAAGTAAACTGCAGGCTCACTGAGTGGGCAGCCAGGCAAACCCGGGCTTGGACTTCGTCCTACCACTTCCTGGTGGCCTCACCCTGCAAAGTTAGGGGCATGGATTTTAACCTACCTTTTGGCTCCAGTGAGACTTGAGGGAGCAGACATCTGGGAACACACGCAGCGGAGGGCCTGGCACAGAGCAGCCTCTTCCAGGCTGCTTTCTGTCTGAACACCTTGTCTTCCTGTTCTGTGGAGGCTGGAGCAAATTACCACCGACCTCGTTGGCTTCAAACCACAGGAATTTCTTCTCTCACGGTTTTGGAGGCCAGAAGTCTGAAAGGAAGGCGTTGGTAAGGACACGCTCCCTCCAGAGACTCTCGGGGAGAACCCGTCTTCGCCTCTTCCGGTTTCGGCGGCCCTTGGGTTCCTTGGCTCGTGGCCGCATCCAATCTCGGCCTCCGTCTCCACCTGGCCTTCCTGCCGGTTTATGTTGTTGCGGAAAAATGCGTTACAAGCTCGGTTGTGACAGCAACCTGGAACCGGGCTCTCGGAGAATTGGAGAACTCGGGTTTATTACGCCAGCAGGCCCAGAGAAGTTAAGACTCCAAGCTCTGGACCCAGCTGTAGGTTTACACCGGCTTTTATAGGCTGCCAATTTACACTTTGCAACATCATATATAAGTGAGGTATAAGGAAAGTTGACAAATTAAGAACAAGCTTTGTAGAAATGGACCAATCAGGAGTGAAGGAAATAACCAATCAGGAGTGAAGGAAATAACCAATCAGGAGTGAGCTCAGGGAACCAATAGAATTTTAGGAGTAAGTAAGCTGTTTCAGAGGTAAAAAGCGAGATAGAGGCTTTGGGCCAGGGAACTGGATGGTGCCGGCAGGAGAGTAGTGGCCCTGCTTGGGGGTCCTGCTGGTCTTTTTATGGGGTTCCCGCCTCAATGTGTCCTCTCGTTTAACAAGGACTCTAGTCATTGGATTTCAGGCTCGCCGTAAATTCAGGATGATGCATCTTGAGATCCTTAACTAATTGCCTCTGCAAACACCTTTTCCCCAGTTAGGTTATAATCTGAGGTTTTGTGTGGACATGAATTTGGGGGGCCACTATTCTACCCAGTTTATTCCGCATGGCCGAGGAACCCAGGCCAGGGCCTTTTCTCTGTATCTCTGATCCCATACCCCAGCAAGGACGGCCAGCTGTGGGCCTTCTGCTCACACAGTCTGAGGCCGCTTCCCCTCCCGCAAACAGGGGCCCTCCCAGCGTCTGGGCCCAAGTGTCCAGGTAACATCCCAGGGCTGATCCAGGGCTGGAGAAAGCAGCTGTTTCCCTGCCATTTCCTGTTCTGGGCTAGCCCAGAGGTTAGGGGTGGTCGGGGAGTGTGCCCGTTTTAACCCTTTCCTTGCCAGCAATCAACCCTAAGCCTACGTCTCAAGTTGCGGCCAAACCTGGGGCGACAGCGCCCCCTGGTGGCCGGCTGGAGCCCTCACCGCGGCTCCCCTGTGCTCACGCAGCCGTGCGCGGCGGAGGTGGCTGTAAATGAATTTAGCAGCCGCGCCGTTATTTAAATTGTTTTAATTAATCACAGATTGAGCAGTAAATGAACCACTAAGTGGAGAGAGAGAGCGGACTGAGCGAGAAAGAGGTGAGGGGAGGAAGGCAGCGCCTCGGTGATGGCTTAAAGAAGCACAAACAGCTTCCGAGGGGGCAGGGGCGGGGGCAGGAGGCGCAGATGGCTGAGCTTTTCCTCCCGCTCCTGACACGTGTCGGCGCCCCAACCCCGGGTGCCACGCGTGGGGACTGGGCGGGGTGGGGGGGTTCCTACTCCCTGACAAAAAGAATAGAAAGTTGGCTAAAGGAGAGAGCAAGCAGGAGGGGGAGTAACACTTGGTAAGAGTTTAATGCGTGACTTGGCTGCACTCCGCACTTTTTTCCTAAACCTGTTACTATATGCAAAACACAGTTTAAAACACCCAGCATCCTAACCCAGCAATGCCAAGGGCTCACTGTGGGACCTTGAACGTGTAATCAGCGCCCGGATCTGGCTTCTCTGGGATAAGACCGGGTGGAATTGCAGAAGACAATGTCTAAAAGCTCCCGGATCTAGGATTCTTTGCTGTTGAACAAAGGCATTTCAGGGATGCTCTGGGCCAGCTTCCCCATCTGTAAAACAGGTTTACACCTTCTCCAGAGTTAATATGGGATTCAGCAAACTGCAGCCTGCTTGTTTTTGTACAGCCTGTGAGCTAAGAGAGGTTTGAGGGTTTGTTTTTGTTTTTGTTTTTCTTTTACATTTTTCTATGGTTGAAAAAAATCAAAAGAACAATATTTCATGATGAAAATTATACGAAATCTTAATTCCATAAATAAAGCTTTATTGGAACGCGGCCACGCTCATTCATTTTAAGGATTGTCGGCAGCTGCTGGCACAACACAGAAGCAGTTTAGTGGTTGTATCAGAGACTGGATGTCCAGAGAAGCCTGAAATATTGACTGTCTGACCATTTACATAAATGGTTTGCCCACCCCTGATTTAACACATCATGATTTGTCAGATGCACGGTTTTATGTACCGTTAACAAGGAAAAACGCTGCCAATTAAACCACACCATAATGTTTTCATATTACTTAGATTTTATTATTTTACATTTATTGGAAGTTATTTAGACTGTTTAAACCTAGATTTGGATCACACTTGTGAAAACATAAAAAAAGAAAATGTAAAATAAATTGATTATGGTATCCCCAAAACCTCTTCGTATCCAGAGACCAACTGTTCTGAATCACTTTTTGACTCAAAATTACTTTCATTTTTGTCTAGCATACAATATCGTCCCCCATGGTTCTCTGTAAAGCAGCATTTCTTTTTCCCTTTTTATTTTTTTAATTGAGGTAACATTGGTTTACAACATTAAGTAAGTTACATGTATGCAACATTATATTTCGACTTCTGTATACACTGCAGCATGGTCACCTCAAAGGTTTAGTTCCCACCCGTCACCACGCATTTTGTCCTCCACCCCTCCCCTCTGGTAACCACTACTCTGTTGTCTGTATCTATGTGTTTGTTTTGGTTTGATTTGGTTTGTATGTTTTTGGTTTTTTTAATCCACTTATGAGTGAAATCAAGTATTTGTCTTTCTCCATCTGATTTATTTCATTTAGAATAATACCCTCCAGATTCATCCATGTTCCTGCAAATGGCATTATTTTATTCTTTTTTATGGCTGAGTAATACTCCGTTGTGTATATACAACACAACTTTTTTTCTTCTTTTTTTTCTCTTTTTTTCCCTTTTTTTAATTGGAGTATAGTCAGTTTACAATGTTGTGTCAATTTCTGGTGTACAACATAATAGTTTAGTCTTACATATACATACATATATTCATTTTCATATTCTTTTTCATTATAAGTTACAAGATATTGGATATAGTTCCCTGTGCTATACAATATAAACTTATTTATCTATTTTATATATAGTAGTTAGTATCTGCAAATCTCAAACTCCTAATTTATCCCTTCCCCCCCTTCCCACCAACCCACCCCAGTAACCATAAGTTTGTTTTCTATGTCTGTGAGTCTGTCTCTGTTTTGTAAATAAATTCATTTGTTGTTTTTTTAGATTCCACATATAAGTGATATCATATGGTATTTTTCTTTCTCTTTCTGACTTACGTCACTTAGAATGAGAATCTCCAGGTCCATCTATGTTGCCGCAAATGGTATTATTTTATTCTTTTTTTATGGCTGAGTAGTTGGAGTCATGGCAGGTGCTAAGGCTTCAATCTCTGAGACACAAGCTCAAGGCTGAAGTGATGACTGCAAGGAAGAAGAGGTGGCAGGAGGTTTAAATTTCATAGTATGTGGCTGACCCCGGACAGCAAGGATGGGCAAGGATTCCCCACTGTACAGAGTAGGGGAGAGAAAAAAAGTCTGCCTGAAAGGCTTCCAGGAACGGGTGTGCTCAGGAGGGGTCCAGGTGTCCCCCAGCCCAAGAGGACAAGGGGAGGCCCGGGGAGGAGGTTGAATGTGCAGGGAATCTCACTGACAGTGTCGGCGCCGCTAAGTTCTAAAGGGCACAGCCCAGGAGTCTGGGCAGCAGCATCCCTGGCAGGGGAGGCGGGACTGCCTGCCGGGGAGGGAGGAACTCTTTATCGCTGACATTGTTCAGAATTGCAGATGCGTGATGCCCATGAAAAGCAGGCTGAGTTTTATGGGTTTTATTCTTGTTTTAAATTCTCGACTGCCCTTCCTGCCTGAACCCAGGGCAGACTGCGGGTTTGGGGAGTTCGGAGATGTGTGAAATTGAGTCCGTTAGGGCTGCACACCCGAGAGCGGTAGGGATGAGATGATGGAGGCAGAGGTTGGAACAGCTAACACCCACGTGTGCCGCCCTCTTGTAAGGGCTTCTTCACACAAAGCAACTGACTGACTCCTCAAAGCCATCCTACGAGCTGGGCTCTGGAATTACAGCCCCATAATATGGGAAGAGGAAACTGAGGCACTGAGAGGCACGTGACGTGCTAGACGATCCCCAGATGTCAGGTGGAAGAGCTGGCTGGCTCCAGACTCTGGGCTGGACCCCTGTGTGACCTGCCTTGCACTGGGCCCCACTGTGATGACCTGGGGTCCTGGCTTCTCATGGTGGCTGCTGTACACGGGGCTGCGAGAGTGTTGGGCTCATCCTGGTGGTCTCTCTGGCTCGTGAGGGTCGAGAAGAGGGGTGTTTCCCGGGCTCCTGAATCTCCCTGCCCATCCGCAGCCACTTAACCACTTCAGTGGCTGTGTTCTCAAGCAGAGGGCCACTTTCTCTGAGGCCCCAGGACTCAGTGCTCGGCCGCAGCAGCTCCCCTCCCTGTCTAATGAGGATGTCAACGACGGGTTCGTGGATGCAGCAAGTGACGACCAGAGGCAGGGTAGACGCGGGACTCCGCACCTGTTAGCGGAGATAAGAAAAATCTCTTTTCCAAGGCAGGTTAGGCTGGAGTTTCCCTCCCTTGCTGCCAAAAGCATCATAACTGAATTACAGGGAGGGTCTGCCAGGCAAGAAGTCCTGGGCAGAACAGCTCGGAATCCAGGAAAAGCCAAGATTTGGAGAGTCGAGCTTCAGAGAGGTCTGGCAGCCAGGCTGTCACCACCAGGAAGACCTTCATGATCCCTGAATAGGGAGGGGGCCTGGAAAAGTAGTGGGGGGCCCTATGGGAGAACTGGGGGTAGAGGAGCAAGAACCAAGATGTACGTCAAGCCATTTCCTGGTGTGCAACGTGGGAGAAGAGGTAAGTCTCCCAGCCGGAGAGGGGAGCAGCCCCAGCCCGATCCCCACCTTGTATTAGCTGTGTCCCCTCAGACACACAGTTGAGCCCCTCTCTCTGTCGGTTCCTATCTCTGCCACATGAGGATGGTACAGTACCTGCCTCTAGGACTGCCAGGTGGACACGTGAGACTATCCCTGAGGAAGTGTCGTCTATGCACATTACTCTCCCTCCTCTGCTCCCCTAGGCTTGCTGCCTGGTGGCCACGTCCTCCCACGCTCCACTCTCCTCCATTCCTGCCTTTCCGACTTAGAGCCCTCCTTGAAGAGGCAAGCTCAGGCATCACTCCTCCAGGAAGCCCTCCATGCTTCCCTCCCACTCCAGGTCTCAGTAGATGTCTTCTCTGTGCTTCTCCCTGCTGCGTTTTTGAAACCTGCCTCCCAGCACCTATTACATCAGAGGGCACATTATAGGTTCTCGGTGACTGTTGAACAAATGAGGGCATGAACAAACAAGCTGGGAATGTGGGGGCTGGGTTTCAGGAACAAGCCAGAGGTTTATTTACCAGACCTGGGGACCAAGGGGCAAGGGATGAGACTCGCTTTTACTCAACGCCCTGATGCCTCCTCCCACACACATTCTAGGTCCCGTTGGTCTCAGAGCCGATTTTCATTCATACAACAAAGATTACTGAGCTCCCATTGTGTTCCATACCCTGTTCTTGGCACTAGAGATACAGAAGGAAGCAGAATATTCATAATTCCTCATCTCTTTGTGCCTGTTATGTTCTTATAGCAGAAACAAGGAAATGCATAAAATACAAGATAATTTCAGATCAAGGTAAGTATTAGGGAGAAAATGAAAGCATGAAGAGAGGGAACTGGGGCAGAAATTTATAATTTCAGATCAAGGTAAGTATTAGGGAGAAAATGAAAGCATGAAGAGAGGGAACTGGGGCAGAAATTTCCTTGAAATGGAATAGTCAGGGGAGATATTTAAACATCAATGGGTAACGAATATCACACGTTATCAATAGAAGGTGAGTGTAATTGGAGGCATAGACTGGGGGTTCAGGATTTGCAGAATTAACTACTATATATAAAATAGATAAACAGCAAGGTCCTGCAGTATAACACAGGGAAATATATCCAATATCGTGTAATAACATGTAATGAAAAAAATCTCAAAAGGAATGTATATACACCTATATGTATAACTGACTCCCCAGGAAGGGCCCACCGCGGGCTTCCGTCCAGGGGTGCTGGCCTGCGGAACTCTGCCCATCACCAGTCTGCCACCCAGTCACCCTCGCTCCTGTGTTGTCCTTGCTGCAGACCGTGACATGTTCAGAGCAGCCCGGCACTCTGCAGGGGCTTGGGGACCGGCCACCAGTAATGAAAGATCCACTTTTTTTGTATTATGGTATTCCCGATTTTTTGAAAAATACAAAATTTGAATCATTCACCTCTTGAGGCATACTCAGAAAGTTATCTGCTGAATAAAAACTTCTAACTGAACCAAAGCGAGTACTTCAGAAAGCATTCTGACCCGTCCCTCCCTAGTATAGAACAATTTCCAGGTACCTGGTTGTCGTGTAAATTTCCATTTCCTGGGTGTCTGATGATAGGGAGCCCTTTTCCTTGATTTCCCTAATAATCACTGGATAATTTTAAACTGTTAATAATAATCATTTCCATTTCCTCCAGAGTCCACTCGAACCCCAAGACTATTTCCCAAAGTCCTAATGCAGTCACCTTAGCCAAGGGTGAGGAGATTAGAAGGAGCTGAGAGGGGAAAACCAAGGAAGTTATCATAGAGGGAGGGAGTGAGGAAGGTGAGAGAGGCCCCAAGTCCAATCCCAGCCTCAGGGTCCTGACCAGGTCCCATCCTGCAGGGCGATTCCCTCTGCCTCCCTTCCAACCACCACCACCTCCACCACCAAGTTCCTGCCTGCCTGTGATGGTGCAGGTTGCCCCTACACAGGAGTGCCCACTGGGAGGGCCAGGAAACCCCAGCTCTCACTGTCTACCAGGCTCTGTGCCCTCCCACATCTGCCCCGAGGACTGGCCCCAGGCCCTGTAAGGGCTGGCAGCAGCCCTGTTATTATGGAGGAGAAAGGGTGCACGGAGGCCCATCTTTCATTTCTCCAGCCAAAGACCCCTCTGGACCGAAAGGATGCTGTTAACTCCCCAACCATGTAGGGAAATGGAAGGGAGAGAGAGGAGTTCTTCTAGCCCAAGCAGACTGACTGTGAGATGTGTGTGGCCCCTCTCAAACCATTCCTGGATGTGCCTCAAATATTATCCACTCCATCAGCCTCCAGGGGCCAGGCCAGGAGGTGACCAGCCAGGACTGAGCAATCAGAGGCCTGCGTGGGCTCGGGCACAGACAGATGCTCCTCTGGTTTATTCCCTATTAGCCTGGTAATGTAATACACTGGGTGTAATGGGTGCGTGGATCAAGAGACACACTCCCTTTATGTTCCCCAGGCTCTGCAGTAACCTCCTGTGTCCCTCTGCCTCTCTCGGGCACATCTCCAGCTGGCCACCCTGACTTCTCTGGAGCTGGAGCTGGCAGAGAAGACATTTTGTTGCAGCCCCTAAACTGGGGGGAAACATAGTCTCAGGCTTTTGTAAGTGGCAGCCATCAAATATGGGAGGACAGTCCTCCTTTTTTGTTCCTGGAGAATGAGTCTGTTTCCAAATATAAGGACTTGGAAAAGCCAGGTAGCATCCAATGGGAACAGGTGCTGGCAAGCTGGGCCTGCCATGTTTGTTCAGGGCTATATCTTCCTACAGGCCTTGTTTCTCACTTCCTGCCACCACTGCCACCTGGCTACCTCCCAGCCCAACTCCACCAGCGATCCCCAGGGTCCCCCTCAGCTAATCTCTCTGTGCTAGCAAGGAAGCAGTGCCATGGGAAAAGTCTGAGTTTGGGAGACCCACAAACTCAAAACAGAATCTAGATCTGAGTCCCTAAGCCAGGTGACTTCACCTCCCTATGCCTCAGTTTCTTCATCTATAAAATGGGCACATAAACCATTCTCCCTGGCTTGTGGGGAGGATTAATTAAATCTCCCAGAAGGCCTGGCACAGCATTGGTGTCCAACAAAGCTTAGTTTGACAGCTCCCCCGACATCCCCGACTCCATCAGATTGTCCTGAAGGGCTTTTCATTATGTCAAAGAATGAATCCAGGAAAACCTGGGATTGAACTCTCTCTTCTTTCTTCACATATATATATGTAAATACATATACACATATACATGTATATGTACATATACACATATATTTATATATATACACATATATTTTCAGATTATTTTCCATTATAACTTATAACAAAAAATTGAATATAGTTCCCTGTGCTATCCAGTAGGTCCTTGTTGTTTACCTATTTTATTTTTGTTATTTTTTATTAAAGTGTAGTTGATTTACAATGTTAGTTTCAGGTGTACAGCAAAGTGATTCAGTTATACACATACATACATTTTTTTCCTGTCCAGATTCTTTTCCACTATATGTTATTACAAGAAATTGAATATAGTTCCCTGTACTATCCAGTAGGTTCTTACTGTTTATCTATTTTATACATAGTAGTGTGTATCTGTTAACCCCAAACTCCTAAATTATCCCTTCACCCCCCTTTCTGCTTTGGTAACCATAGTTTGTTTTCTATGTCCATGAGTCTATTTCCAGTTTGTAAATAAAATTTGTATCTTTTTTGAGATTCCACATATAAGTGATATCATATGATATTTTTCTTTCTCTGTTTGATTTACTTCACTTAATATGATCATCTCCAGGTCTATCCATGTTGCTGCAAATGGCATTATTTCATTCTTTTTTATGGCTGAGTAGTATTCCATTGTATTCCATTCTCACATCTTTTTTTTGAATCATTTGTCAATGGACATTTAGGTTGCTTCCATGTCTTGGCTATTGTGAATAGTGCTGCTATGAACACTGGGGTCCATGTGTCTTTTCAAATTAGAGTTTTCTCTGGATATATGCCCTGAACTGGGCTCTTTACTCTGAACACACAGCTATGAGTTTACCTATCCCTCGAGCAGTTCTCATGCAATTCCTTCTGTGGCCAAACACAGAAATTATCAATGATCTGGCAACTTACATACTCATCCCTGCTCGACTGTCCCACCCCATTTAACACCAGTGTCCCTTGGGGCTCATCACACTATCTGGTCAGTGGATAGTCAACCTCACAGAATGACATCAGCATCCCATGATGCTGTGCCCAGGAAATTAAGATCAATTGCATTTGAAAATGCGTATCTCACAAACGAGGCAGGATTTCATGAGCTCAATGAAAGGGGCATCAAAGCGTGGCTCAGATCACACACAGAACCTTTGACAAACGAGTCAGTAAGAAGCAGCCTCTGCATTTCAAGTCCCTCCTCCTCCTTACTTGCTGCACATCCATGAACAAGTTATTAACCTCTCCACGCCTTAATTTCCTTATAAAACACACAGAATATGTTTGCCACATAGAGTTGCAGTAAAAATAAATCCATTGATGTACACAAAGAGCCTGGCACATGGTATGAGCTCAAAAAATGCTAGTTATCAGTACTGTGTAGAAGGGCGAGACCAGTTAAAAATTAACAAAGAGGAAATCAATGAGGATAATGAATAAGTGCCTCCAAAGAGAATAATTTCAATATCAAAGCACTAAGAGAGGCCCTTAGGAAAACTTACGAAGCCCTCAAGCATTTTTGCAAAATGCAATCCTCTTTATAGTTGTGCCGTGAAAATCTAATATGAAGTGAAGGTGGTTCTAATGCACCAATATTCCGTCTTGTCAGAAAAATTCCACCCAAAAGAGAAATGTGTGATTCAGTCTTTGTTCATTCTAAAAATTCAAGGGCACTATTTTAATTATACTAAAATAGTGTTAAACGTAACATACAATTTACTTACTTTCATTCTATTTTGCTTTCTATCTCAGTGACAGGTTGGCCTCATCCCAAGGGTATGATACACGGGCTGACATTGGGCAGAGATGGCACTGATGTCCAAGTGCATGGTTCCAAGTTTGCCCTTGGGTGGCATAAATACTAATGTGGCTGGAGACGGGGTTCAAGCCAGGAGAAACTGGAAACAGGAGACTGTCTTTCTTTCTTTGGATCAATAAATATTTATTGTGCCAGATACTGTTCTAGATGCTTGAGATACAGGCATGAAAAATAGACCAAAAAATCCCAACCTTCATGGGCTTATAATCTAATTGGGATGGAGGTTAAGCTCTAAGCCATAGACGTACTAAATAGTAAATGATGTAGCACTTAAGTGCTATAGAAAAGGGAGCGGAGGATCTGGGTACCAGAGCAGGGGTAAGCAGACAGGGCCTAGCTGAGAAAGTGCTGTTTGAGGAGGCAAGAAGGAATGAGAGAGTGAGCCATGAGACTGCGCAGGGAAAAGCATTTCAGGCAGAGGGAACAGCAAATGCAAAGACACAAGGGTGTCTGGTGCGTTCAAAGGAACTGCCAGGAGGTCCATGTAGCTGGAGCACAGAGAGGCCATGGAGTCTGATTTCACAGGGCCTCATAAGTTGTTGGTTCTCCTCTGGATTCACTGGGGGGTAGGGGAGAAGCCTGAGCAAAAAGGGCCAGATATGGCAACTGTACGGCGCAAGGACTGGAGGGGAAAGGAGAAAGCATGGAACTGAATGTTGTTGTCCAAGGCAGGGCTGCAGCTGGCTCACCCCTGGAGATAGTTGAGGCAGCCAGAGAAGTGATGAGATTCCAGACACACCTGAAGGATCTAACCAGTAGGATTTGTTGATGGATTAGATGTGGGCTGAGAGGAAAAGGTGTGGGATGATTGCTAGGTTTCTGCTTCTGGCGCATCAAACCTGGAGCTCAGGTCAGCTCACCAAACGGAAACACAGCCAGCCAGCAGGGCAAGCAAGGGTGGATGAGCGGTGGGGGCTCCACCAGAGCGCCCCCACGATACGGCCGCTCGCTATGTACAGCCTTGGCAATCACAATAATGGCACCCAGTGGGGACTTACGGGGTGCAGGCCCTGTGCTCCCCCGGCAGGGTCTCACTGGATGCCCTCAGCAAGCCTGTGAGGTGGGCATCACTAGTTCTGCTTACCGGGGGTGTGATGAGAGCACCTGAAATCTACCCTTAGCACATTTCCAGCATTCGTTACGCTATTATTAACCATGGTCATCATGCTGCATGTCAGCTCTCTAGACTTACTTATCCTCTGTAATCGCAAGATTGTTCCTTTGACCAACATCTCCCCACTTCCCTGCCTCCCTGCCCCTGGTGACCATCATTCTACTCTCTGCTTCTGTGGAGTCAACTTTTTTAGATTCCACAGGGAAGTGAGATGGGAAAGAGTTTTCCTTTCTGTGTCTGCTGAAGGTGACTTTCAGCTTTGGCTTCTAGGAGGAGAGCGGGAAGGCAAAGCACTTTCTGAGTGTGGAGGCTCTAGAGCAAGATGGATCTGGGTTCCAATCCTACGCCAAGATGCTCTCCGGGTCCCCCTTTCCTCATGAAGCTATTGGGAGGTTTCAACTAAATGATCAGTGTCAGGTGCAGTGCTGATAGCAGCAGCGACTGCGTCTTGAGGACTTTCTGCAGACCGGGCACTGTCTGAAGCCCTTTGTGTTCAGTTCTCACAGCAGCCCTGTGACCTGGGTTCTATCAATAAACCCATTTTACAGAAGAGGAGCCTGAGCCAAAGAGTGTTGAAGTAACTTACCCAAAGTTCCCTGGCTCCTCTCCTTCTTTGTTATGTGGCTTTGGTCAAGTCACTTCATCTCCCTGATCTTGCACAAGTTAATTTACTGCTTGTGTGTCCTGATTACCTGTTCCAGAGAATAGAGTGTCTAGCATGTATTAATCCTCAAAACAGATAGGAGTGTTTTTTTAATCCTTCTCAACTTCATCATCACTACTCATAAAATTACAGACTTGCCCAAAAAGAGAAGAGATACTCAGTAAACACTCAACCAAGGTGGGATGGAAGGCGGGCGAGAAGGGAGGAAGGAGAAGTGAATGAAGAACAAATGAACAAAGGAATGAATGCATGCATGCATCACCCACCCAGAGAAAGCTCTGGAATGCTGAAGGGGGGCAGGAGGATGTGAAGCGTGTTTAAGTGCTACACCTGCAAAGTGATGGAGCCTGTGCGTGCAGAAGAAACAAGGACCCATATCACTGTAGCTCCATCACCCTCCACCCCTCGACTGAGGTCTCCCTTCATCCCCCAGAGCATAAGTAAATCTGAGAACCATTTGCACCCTGATGGACAGTGATGCCAACAGAAATGTCAATTGACCATAATTGGTCCAAAAATGGACTTCACAACCCAAATGATCAGTTTAAGACCCCAGGGACGCTTTATTAATATTTCTAATTTATGGGCTCATTTGAGAAGTCATCAGGGGCAACAAATGTAATAAATCATAGGTTAAAAGGACTCCAGACAGCAACACATGAAGCCTTCTGCGAGCACGCTGGGTGGTAGCCAGTTGAACATTTGAGACAATCATAGCAACTGTCACCAGGGAGATGGCTGCAAAAGGGAGTCTGGAGTTGGTGGCGGTGACAGCTGGAAGCAGATTATCAAGGAAGGACAGCATTTTCTGGTCCAGCGGGGTAAGCAGAGGAAGAATTGTGCAGCTGCTTTGTGCAGGCACTTTATTTGCATTGTCTCGTTAAGCCCCTCGAGAGGCATCTGTGTGATAACTGCCCTGATTCCCATTTATAGATGAGGCAACCGAGGCTCAGAGAGACTAGATCACTGGCTCATTTAACAGTTGAGCTGGGGTTCAAAGGCAGGAGGCACCCACCCAATGATCCATGCTCTTAATCGCTGCACTTTTCTGGCCACCAGTTCAATGTATCCATTCCACAGAGCTGGAGACTGAGACCCAGTGATGGAGACACACATGTAAGTCAACAGCAGGGCTGGCATGAGGACTCTAGCATCCTGATATCTATTCTCTTCTCTCTGAAATACTGCCCTGACTCTCTGTCATTCTCGTCTCCTCACTCTTTTTGTTTTTTCTTTCCTTCATCGCATTCATTACCTGCCATGTTATGGATTTACATTTTTGGATCCCAGTATGCTCACATTTGTGAGCTGAGGGTTTGGACTGTTTAATCTTACACCAACTTGTACACCAAGTGATACAGCTGTTTACACACACATCTCAAGCATATAGTCTTCCCAGTGGTCCCAAAATAACTAAAGTCCACTTGCTAAATTCTCTCCTTGCCTGCACTCCCTGACTGCAATGGTCAGAGGGAGGTGGGACCTCCTATGTTTGCCCCTCTGAGGGTTTTCTCTGTGCCCCGGCAGCTGCCAGCCCCTTTCACATGGATACATTCTTAACAGGTTACAGCTTTTGTGTCTTCTGAAGTTGCCTTCCCACTTCTCTGCTTCAGCATATTACGTGTTCATTATTAAGTTTGTCACCAAAGAGGACATCCCGCTTCCTTTCTCCAGATTTTTAGGAGAATTGCTCATTGTAGCTCCCAACTACAAGCTATAGTCAGGCTATTGGTTATATAGCCAATATTCATATTTCCCTTCTTGTTAACAATAGAACCCCAATCTCATGCAGGGTGACAGTATTCCCAGGTTAAAGACTACATTCCCTCATCCCACCTTCAGCTAAAAGAGGAGGCTTAATGAGATGAAAGAAAAAATCATTAGATGAGTTTCCCTCCAAAAAGGCTTTTGAGAGGGGGCTGAAGCCAAGAGATTGGTCCTTCTGCCCTTCCATCTGGAATGCAGACCTGATTTCTGGAACCCCAGAAGCCAGTTTGGACTGTGAGGCAACCTTGAGGCTGGAAGCTGGCACTAAGGTAGATAGACCTAATGATAGTGAATTTGCAGCCGAGCCCTCGCCTGACACTCTTGGCCCCATTTACATGACAGAAAAAAATAAATGAATACTATGTGATCTTTCTTATATGTGGAATCTAAAAACAAAACAAAACAAAACAAAAACACAAACACCAAGCTCATAGATACAGAGAACAGATTGGTGGTTGCCAGAGGTGGAGGGTGTAGGAAGGGAGAAATTGGATAAACTGGGAGGGTTGGTTTAATTTACATTTTTGAGACATTTATTCCTGTGTTCTGTGACATGCGGCCAAATATAATGCTAATTAATGTGTTGACATATGAGTTTTTGCTCAGCAGACCCTCACTGCTGTGGCCAAGCCGTGGTGTCCGGGGTGTGGTGTGAAACACCAGTAAGCCTCAGCCCTTGCTTTTAAGGGTCTCTCAGGGCAGGGGATTCTGCCAGTAAACCATGATACAATGTCAAAAGAAAAATTGCAAGGGCTTTACTTGATATGACTATTTTATTGATCGAGAAACAAACTGTGACCAGGGATACTTCAAACCCCAAGCTGATAAGAAGCTGAGAGGCATGACGTTCCAGGACGGTTTAGAGTGAAGAGGAGGAAGTTGTTTGACCTTCACAGTGATGGGCTGTTACCACGGGGGTTTCCAGACGGCAGGGGATTGGTTACAGTGATGCGCTTCTACCATTTTAGGAAGATGACTTCGGTTTATTTTATGATGATCAGGAACATTGACAAGAGATAGATAACCTGAGAGGTTTAGCCTCTGTTCATGACATAAGCTAGAATTTGTTTTGCTTACGTGGCTTAAATGGTTTGGTCTGCTTGGGGACTTTCAAGTCTGGTCTCCATTTAATTTTATTGTAATAGTGGGAAGTTTGGAGAGCCGAGGGACACAGAGGAGGGGCTGTGACTCAGCCAGAAAGGGCAGAGACAAGTACCCAAAGGACACGCTGCATGTTCAAGAACAAAGATTCACTTGGGCAAATGTGGAAGAGTGTTCACCAGGCTGAATTCTCCCCACCCCTACACCTGAACGTACACTTAAACACACACCTTATACAAACACACACACGTGAAGACACACACAAGCATGCAGGCACACAAACCTCTTGTGGTCCTCCAATCCTTCCAGGCTCCCTCCTGCCTGGAATTCTGTCCAGTCCCCTCCCCTCCCCAGTTCCCAGGCCAGTGTGACCAGAGGTCCACCTTCCCCTCTGGCTTGGGCTGCCCACCATTTCTCACAGGCTCCCTATCCTCACATGGTTTGCAGGTTTTCACTAAGAGCTCACCTCTAGCCAATTTTTGTGCTGTTGAACAGTGGAATCGTCCCATGGGCAACGTCTCCTTTGCCTCTGCTGGGGTCCCTCGGGTTTCAGAAGCTTGGGTTTGAAGTTCACTGGTGTATCCAAAAATCTGTGGTTACTTTTTATCCAGAATGCCCATCTGTTGGAACAGGAATGTGTTGCCTCCACAAAAGCTAAACTTTTCTTGTTAGACTCACGTTGTCCAGATCACGGTCTGACAGGAAAACATCAGCGAGGCAGTCAGGAGACCTGGGATCCAGTCCTCAATCCCAATGAGCTGTTTTAGAATGACAGATGGATGGTCCTGTTCTTCATGATCGTGATTATTTACCTCTCAGCCTCATCCCAGAAGAGTTGAGGAGGTTTAGTTGAATACAGACAACCCGCACATGTTTTACAGGAAGGACTAGATAAAGAAACCAGAGTGAAGGAAAGGCAGCCCAGCACACTCTTAAGACCCAAGAGGCCAAATGAGGTGTTTAACTTAGCTTCCTAGGAGCTACGGAGAAAAGAGAAACACGACCACCTGCAAGTGGTCGGGATGACAAGGATTCTAAAGGTGCTCAAAAGAAGTGGGTTTTTTTCCTGGCTTGGTGGTCTGAGAACTCAACTGTGTGTTCTCACTAAGGAAACATCATGTGAGCCTCAGCAAGAGCCAGTCCCTCCGGGGAATTCGGAGCACGACTCTCCCCTTCATCTCTTTGTAGATATGATGTGGTAAGCAGGAAAACCTGAAGTTAAAGGCTGGAGTGAAAATGGACCTGTAGCTCAGACATGCTGTTCTGCCAGCTAAGGGAAGACCTATGGACATTTAACAGTCCAGTAGACCAGCCCCTACACAGAGAGTAGCCAAAGGAATACCTGTGGGAAAGCCTGTGGGAATACCTCTGAGAGTACCTGTGGGAATACCCCCTGGGAGTGAGGCGGGAAGCCCCATAAAAAGACCGGCAGGACCCCCCAGGCAGGGCCACTACTCTCCTGCCAGCACCACCCAGTTCCCTGACCCACAGGCTCTATCTCACTTTTTGCCTCTGAAACGGCTTACTTACCCCTAAAATTCTATTGGTTCCCTGAGCTCACTTCTGATTGGTTATTTCCTTCACTCCTGATTGGTTATTACTCTCACTTCTGATTGGTCCACTTCCCTAACTTCTGATTGGTCCTTTTGTAGTACTTCATTTGCATGGAGCTCACTCCTGATTGGTTATTTCTCTCACTCCTGATTGGTCTAGTTCTACAAAGCTTGTTCCTGATTGGTCAACTTCTGTTACACTTTATTTGCATATGATGTTGCAAAGTGTAAACTGGCAGCCTATAAAGGCCTGTATAAACCGACAGATACCGGTCCAGAGCTTGGAATGTTAACTTCTTTTGGCGGGGAGGTATAATAAACCTGAGTTCTCCAACTCTTTGGAGTGCTTCTTGGTCTCTCACCCAGATACAGGTTGCTGTCACAACTGAGCTGTAACACCAAGCTGTAACACATTTTTCCACAACAATACTTGTGGGAACACCTGTGATAATATTTGTGGAACCTGTGATAATATTTGTGGAACGATCTACAGAAATACCTTGAGAGTGCCTGTGGGAATACCTCTGAGAGTACCTGTGAGAGTACCTGAGAGTTCTTGTGGGAATTCCAGCAGGAGAGCTTGTGGGGCTGCCTGTGGGAAGCTGTAATCCTAAAAAGAACAGCTCTGGATTTTCTCCCACACCAGGAAATAATGTCCTAGTCCATCTAGCTGAGCCAGAATAATTTTAGCTTAAAATTTTTTTCTAAGTACATTTTACAAATCTCCCAAGAAAGTCCTAGAAAAATCCCACTACTGCATCCACAGACACCTAATGTCAAGCAAGTATCTCCTCCTGGTGAGTCTCACAAAGTGGCTTAGTAGGGAAACGTAGCCCTAAGAGACTAGATGAGTGAATACAATTCACAGGTTGTTGAATAAAAGCCAATTCAATGTTGGAGGACATCTGCCAACAATGACAATTGGGCTTGGAGCAGTTCATTCTGAGCCACTTTTTTCTGACAGTAATGAGGCCATTCCTGGTTCCTGACAATAAAACCGTGTCATCTGCATAGAAAAGACTTTCAACTTTCTGTTCCTCGTAGCAAAGGGCAATTCATTCAGCTCATCCAAAAGTTCTTTCAAGTCATAAAATACTCATTAGAGAGAGCAGGCGACCACAGCACATGGCTCTTGTGCTGTGCTTGAAATCATGATCTGGTTCGTCAAGACACGATTCCTCTTGATGGCAGCCCTCAGGCAGTGCTAAGGGGCAGGTTCTGTATAAGTGCCCAAGTCAGGGGTGGGGATTAATACTGGGCGCCTGTAGGTTAGCCCATAATTGGTTTCTCTCCATGTAATTCGTTTCTCTCCACTGAGTATAAGGCCAAAATCTGTCATTGCTGCTGCAACTCTTATATTGTTCCTGACAAATTTTTGCACAAGTGGCATAAAAAGGTCAATAGTGTGGAGTAATGTGCTGAAAAACTCAAGGGCTTCTTCATGCAAAATATTAGCCTGAGAAACCCACACTTGCAATTTATAAAAGAGGAAATTGACAGATGGTTCAGTTGGAATATCAAGTAAACCAAAACGTCTATCATTTGAGGGAATAAAGGGTGGTCCTTAACAAAGTGTGCTAATCAACCCTTTGGGTCCATCCAGGTAAGACTACCTGTAGAATTAAGGAGAACAAGTAACTTGGCTAATGAACACTCGAAACATGGTGAGTCCAAATGGAGATGAGCTGTAAATGTGCTCATCAGAATTCAAACTTAGTACCAAAAAAGAATGCAAAATAACTTTGTATTGATTATGTATCAGAATGATACTATTTGGATATGTTGGGTGAATAAAACGTATTGTTAAAATCAATGCCATCCTTTTTTTTTTTACTTTTGTTATATGACTACTGAAAAGTTTTAAATTACTTGCATGCACACATGGTAGCCGTCTGCAAGATGACCCCCAGTGCTTCCCCCCTTCCTGATACTCACATCCTCGTGTGGTCTCCCACATTGGATCAGAGTTGCTCTGTGTGACCAATAGAATGTATCAGAAGTAATGGCATGTCACTCAAGATTAGGTTACAAAAGACATTACTTTGGTCTCTTTTTCAATCTCTCTCTCTCTCTGTTCTAGGGAAAGTTAACTACTAGTTTGTGAACAGCTCCATGGAGAGGCCTACACAGTGAGAAACTGAGGCTTCCAGCCAACACCCACATGGATGAACTGTCTTAGAAGGAGGTCCTCCGGTCACAGTCCAGATAACCTTCAGATAACCACAGCCAAATTGACATCTTGACTATGACCTCACAAAAGACCCTGATTTGGTTGGAATCACCCAACTAAGCCACTCCCAGATTTCTGGTCCTCAGAAGCCAGATGACATCATAAATATTACACTTCAGTCAATTGATTACATGGCAACAGATAAATAATATGCACACATTTTATTTCTATTAAGCAGCACTGATCTTGAACTTAAAAAAGAAACGAAAAATAAAGGAATCCTCTAGAGCAGAGGCTCCTACCCCTGGCTGCACATTAAAATCACTTGAAAAACTTTTTTAAATAGCTGATGCCCAAGTCCCAACCGAGACCATTGAGTCAGAGCCTCTTGGGTTGGAGCCTCAGCACCTGATTCTGTAAAAGTTACCCGGGTAAGGTAGAGCGTTCAGCCCAGGCCTGAGACCCCTGCTCTAAAAAATCGACTCTCCAATGTCATAGAAGTTAAGTCTACAGATCATCTGATGTGTGGCCACTCTGGGTGTGCCTCAGAATCCACCTGTGAGCTGTTAGAAAGGCCAGTTCTTGGGCCCCAGCCCAGGAGGACCAAGCCAGAACCTGCATTTTTATACGATCTCCAGGGAATTTGGATGCACACTGTAGTTTGAGAAGCACTGACTTAGGGTATCAGTTCAGAACCGGTCCTCAGAACTCTCACACTCCAGATTCCTGCTATAGGCAACCATATTCCAGAATCTGTTCTCCCATAAGCATTTATTAAGCTTGACTTGTGCATGAGCTCCCTCACCGAGGGATTCTGACATAACTGGTGTGGGTGGGGCTGAGCCACAGAGAATCTTGTGGAAGTTCTCCCCAGGGGAGTCTAAGCTGCAGCATCGGTGGTAAGACGGAAGATGCCCCCAATTGCCTCTCAGTCCATTCTTTCTCTGTGTCACTCATCTCACCATAAAACTGGCAGTCGAGAGTTTAAAAATGACTTGTTTCCATTCAACACGAATCCTACAAGCCAACTGCCCCCTGTAGAATTTACATGAAGAAGCAGCAATTTCTTCCAACTCTAAAGAAGGGAAACTTGCCTCGTGGATTTACCCAGTGCCAATATGTACGTCTCAATGAGGTGCTTTCCTAAGGGAGTCCCAACAGTAATGCTGAGGACAGTAACCATCACCTGAGTAACACCCTTGAGAACCCACCCTGGCAAGATACACCACCACCATGTAGCAAGACCTAAATTTGATAATAACTAACTCAAAACTCCTCGTCGTACATCAGCTCGCTTCCTGGCTCACAGTTTAAGGATTCTTTTATCTCTTAGTTCCTTTATTTTCTTTTTTCCTTGCTGACCGTCTTTATCAAACCAAGAATTACTGTGACAAAATCCACCTGGACCCAAACCAAAATGAGCCAGCAAAGCCTGTTTTAAGTCACTGACCGCTCCACTGATAGTGGGTGAGGGGTAAACTGAGGACATTTCCTGGCATTTCAAGAGGGTCTCAAAAAAGTAACTTCCACCAATTTGAAAACTCCATTCCTCTCTGCAATACCGGCCTTCTCTGCGATGCAACCATGAGTGCGAAAAACCTGGTCATACCTGTGACTAAGGTGGGAGGGATATCATCACTTTGTCCCTGCCTGAGAATCGTCTTCCTGCTGAATAAGACAGGCTAACTGCAATACAGTGGACAGCACCGTCTCCCTCAAGCTGCTTACCATAATTTGTAATATCTGCTTGTCTGCTTGTTTTTCACATCTCCTCTCTGATCACAACCCTATCCTGGCAGGAGCCACCTTCTTCCTACTTAGCCTAGGATCTGGGACATAGTAGGCACCAAGTCAGTGTTTGGTGAATGAAAGACTGAATGGAAAATTTCCCCAGATCCACGCCACTCAGAAATACTAGACTCTATAAATCCATTGGTGAGGAATTGTCCTGTCAGCTTGATACAGCTGTCTAGAGGAGATATGATCTTTAGGAAATCGGAGTGGTTCAAGCTGGCCCCGCAAGCCCTCCACCAATCCTGATATTCTGGTCTCAGATGTTATAACTGACTTCAACTATGTGATGGAAATAGAGGATTCTGACCATCACATACATCCCAAGGTCCAAGCAGACTGCACATACCAGACCAGAGAGATGTGAATCAACTTTAAACCAGGTCCAGCCTCTCTGGTTCCCAAATCCACGAAGGAAAGAGCTCTGTGCCCTGTCCTAAGCACTACATATAGCCACTTTCCATTTTAGGGTGCCTCTAAAATATGCCCAGCTAACTTGTGTCTTCTCCCCTCCGCCCCCCTCTGCTAGAGTGTGAGTCCCTCAAGGCAGGGTCTATATCTCATTCATCTGCATCTCCCTCTTGGGTGGCGCATAATAGATGCTCAAGAAACATTTGTGGGATGAACACACATGTGAATGTCAGGGCTGTGGGGCTAACCATGGGGACGATGGTTTAGAAGGAGAGCAAGTAGGGTATTTTCTTAGCCTGCCTCAGGGAGAGGCTCACCCCAGAGAGAGAGAAAATATAAGGAACTCAAATGAGATGCTGAAAAGAAAAGGTGTAACTCTGGAAACTTCCCTCTTAGAGGCATGGTTCTTCATCCATACAGTGAGGGGTTTGGACCAGATGATCTCTGGGGTTACAGCAAAGCGAACGGAGCATAGGGTTCCAGAGCTGGACTCATCTGGGTTTGACCGCTGCTTCTTCAGCAGATTAGCTGGGTGACCTGCTACCTCTCTGGGCGCATCTCCTCGGCTATAAAGTGGTGTCAGTGACCCCAGTTGACTGGGCTGTTGGGTGGATTAAGTGAGGCAGTTCCTGTACAGCCCTTGGCTCCATGGCCTCCACTCCTCTCTGCTGCTTCAGCCCCTGAAGAGCCTGTCCTCATTCGTACCTGCCACCGCAGGTGTCCATCACAGCTCTCTCTGCTGCAGGAGGAAGGAAACCTGCCCCCCCCCCCCAATGCAACAACTCCTTTAGCCGCCAAGGAGGGGGCTGGCTTCTGTGGGACTCTGGCCCCCTGACCACAAAGGATACACAGCAGGCATTTCACTGTGCATCAGCCACTGGGTTACTTTCCTCCTGGCACAGAGGAGAACTCCCTCTCCCGGCCCCCTTGCATCTAGGCGGGGGCTTATGACTCGTTCTGGCCACAGATTATGAACAGAAATTACTTAACCACTTTCATGGCTGACTCATTAAAATTCCCTCCTTTTATCTCTCCTCTTCCCTGGAAAACTTGAAGCCCACAATTTGAGGATGGTGGGAGCCTGGGGCCCCTAATGACTGTCCAGCTGCATTGACCATGACATAGGTAAGCAATGAAGCTCCCATGATTTGAGGGTTTTCTTGTGACTGCATCAGAGGCAGACTCCCCTAGGTCAGTCAGACAGCCTGACATGTCCAAGGGGCACAGCTCCCAAAGCAGGACAGGGGGCCTTTACCTGGTTCCCATCATCTCAGGGTGAGTCCCTCACTCTCCTGACTCTCCTTGAGGCTCAGCCTCCCCTCCCCAACCCTCTGCAAGAAGGTCTGGATTCTAACATCCCAATTCAGGTTTGCAGGCCCTCCAAGGGCATCTGTCACCCTCGTGTAGATGGTACCTTGTGGCCAGCATGGAACTCCGGAGCTTGCCTAGAGAGTGCTTAGATGAGACCATGCAATGACATCCACTATACTCCTTTGGTCTGGGCCTCGGTTTCCACACACACCATAAGGACCACAGAAGACCTCTCCCACTCTGATATTTGCAAGCCCAGAAAAAGCACATCAGTCAGGGACTGCCCACTGCCGACACCCGGGGGACCGCGCCCTGGCCACACCTCCCACTTATACATGAACTATAAATTCTCCTGGCTGAGTAAACACATTTTATGGGGCCCGGGGACACTTCCTGGCTATACAGCTCACCCCCTCTTCCCTTGTCCTGCTCAGACCTGGCTGCCTCCTCAGCACGGCACCTCCCCAGAGCCCCTAGTTCCCATCCTCCGTCTTCCCTCTGCCTCCGACTCCTTTCCCCCTGACACCTGCATCCCTGGCCTGAAGTGGGTGGAGAGTTTCTTCTCTTATCAGCCGTTTTACTGCCCCCTCCTCCTTGGTTACACAGTAATTGGGAACAGAACTCCTGGCAAGGACGAGTCGATGCCTGTCAGCTCCCAGCCGATGGTTTACTGGACAGAGAGAAAGGGTCCCTTCAGTGCTGTCTTGGGAGGCAGGTAAGGGGCATGCAAGCAGGAAAAGAGAAGAAAGGATCCCAAGAAGAAAGGAGAGGCACTTCTGGCCAGGAGCCTGTGGAGAGACCTGTGCAGTTGAAGTCAAAGAGAGATGGGAACAAAGTGAAGTCCAGACCAGAGATGCCAGGGGAGATTCAGACACCAGTGCTCAGCCCAGCCCCGTCCCAGGGAGACAGCCTGGCCCTGACCCAGTGACCCCCTTCCTCAGCCTCCACCTGCAGGACAGCGGAAGTACTGCGCTCCGGAAGGCCTATTCTGGAATCTGGGAGCAACGGAAGCGAGAAAAATCCAGGACAGTTTCCTGAGGCCCATTGGTGGCACGCCAGCCTTCCAGAGGCCTGGCTGGGGCCAGCAGTAAGGGCCACCAGCCGGGGGAAGGGCAAAGGTGGACACCTGGCCTTCGGATCCCCTGGGGGAGGAGGGGAGGCGCCCTCTTCCTGCCAGCTCTTTGTCGTGTTCCCCACCGGCCGTGACCTCAGGGCCCCGGCCTAGGCTGGGGACAGTGCAAGTGACCGCCCTGGAGAAGATCCTCCGAAGTAAGGCTGAACCCAGCTTGGCAGTGCTGTCTCCTGTGACATCAAGCCACCGAGGGCTCTGAGTCCCTGGGCACGGGGTCCAGCCCCTTCCAGCTTTCCCGACGTGACCCCCCTCCTTGATCCAAGGGGTTTTTGAGGTGACCCAGGGAAGTCCCATGTTTGGATAAACTGACATGAGGATCCCTGTTCCCCACCTCTGCTCGCCCCCTTGATTCCAGGAGTTTCAGGAAAGGAAGGACGCCGCTCTCCACTGGCATTGCCCGGGGCACCCACAGAGCCCCCCTGCCCACCTCGCTGTGGCCTGGGAACTGCGCCAAGGTGGGCCCTGCTCTCCAGGGGGCTATGGAGAACTCTGGGTGCTGCGAGGCCCCGAAGAAGCTGGGCCTGTCCTTCTCTATTGAGGAGATCCTGAGGAGGCCTGCTGAGCGGAGTGATGTGGCCAGGCCAGAAGGGGCAGGTGGACAGGGCCCTGGGCGAGCAGCTGCGGCAGACTCCGGGCCTGAGAGACCCCCGCAGGACCAGCCCCAGGGTAAGTGTGTTCTGGCCATTTCTTATCCACTCCTGGGTCTCCCAGATCCAGCTGGGCTGAGGCAGAAAGTTGCTCTGAATCAACAAAAGAGAAAACTTCAGAATTCAAAGAGATGTCAGGCACTGGGCTGGTCATCTTAAATACCTTTCTCACTAGCTCAGAACTGTGGTTGTTCCGACGTGGACACCAATGCTCAGTGAGTGGCCAGATGTGGGGACGTGGGCCTTGTCCCTGTAACCAGGCCACAGTGGAGAACACTAGTTACTACTTACTTATTCAGCACTTCTGGTGTGGTCGGCACCGTCCCAGAGGCTGCGCATGTCTCTTCTTTAACTTCAGCAGAAAAATGTAATTATCATAACTTGACAGATGAGGAAACTCATCCGTGAAAGGGAGGAGGTGGGTGATGCCCCCAGGTCACACAGTCACAAAGCAGAGGACCCAGATCCCACTGCCCCCAGACACCTGCCTGGTCTGGCGGGCTCTTTCCCTTGTTGGCAGCCGGCACGGCCTCTAGTGGCTGCGGCTGCCCACCCTGCTCACACCCCAGGCCAGTGCCAGCCCCAGAGCGTGTCCTCAAGTCACAATGACCAGATCTCAGGCCTCTCCTTGAGAGCTGGCTCAAGGAGGGCATGGAAGGGGACACACACACACCACTGAGAGTCAGGAATCCACGGTCAGTCTCGGCTCTCCCCCTGGCCTGCTGCGCCACCTCAGCAAAGTCCCTGCCCACTCTGGCCTCGGTTTCATCCTCAGGGAGATGGCTGAGTGAGGGAAGAGGACGAGGAGCCGGGGATGTCTCCAGGGGCCACTGGAATCTGATAGGCGATGAGCCCAGAGGATCTCACAAGACTCACCTGGTCCTCTGGTCTTTCCACCCTTTCAGTCCAAGGAACGGAAGCTCAGTGGGGCTGTGATGTCTTCCCCAATTATCCACGGAGCCCCATTCTCTCCCTCCTCCAGATTCCCAAGATGGGGCTTACGTGTAGCAGCAGAGCAAGGGGAAGACCCTGGTGGGGCCCACGCATCTCCGGGGAACTGGAGGGTTTCCCAGTAGCTGAGCCTGTCAATAGGAAAGGGTCCCAGTTTAATTTTCAGAAGTTTGTTAATATCTTCCAGTGAATTGAGTGAGCATTCACAGAAACAATGCCTCTGAGAGTCTAACCTGAGTCTCTCCTGCTGCAGCTACATAAAATCTACATCTGAGAGAGAGAGAGGAAAGCTCTTACGTCCCCTACCAGAGCAGCTTCCCTTCCCCTAGCCTGACAATGGCAGATGACAAAACAAAGGACAAAAAAAAAAATTAAAAATAAAGGAAGCCATTCATTCCAAACCTCCCTGAAGATGCTGGCTTGTCCCATATCAACGAGCCTGCTGGGCCCAGAGCAGAGCCCCCAGTAAGTTCTTGACAAAATGTTAGTTGTAAGATTAGACGGTGCCCCGTGGCTCTCTCGGCCATCTCGTGGCCATTGCTCCATCCACCTGTCACAGCTGTGAGCCTCACCTCACAGATGATAAAACCAAGACGAGAAGACCAATCACTCGCAAAAACCGCATGAGGAGTTAGCACTAGAATCGAATGCTGGTGGCCTGAGACCATCCATTCTAGGTTACTCCTGAACGTGGCCTAAATCCACACCTCCCCCCGCTAGGCTGGACTCCAGCATTTCCGAAAGACTAGCGAGGGTCCCCCTGGTGGTTTGCAAGATGACTCTGAGGGGCAGGCAAAGATTTTTTTAGGTCAATAGTTCTGTAATTCTTTCTTTTTTCTTTTTTTAATAAAAGTATAGTCAATTTACAATGTTGTGTTAGTTTCTGGAGTACAGCATAGCAATTCATATATATATGTATATGTATATGTATATACATATATATTCCTTTTCAGGTTCTTTTTCATTGTATGTTATTAGAAGATATTGAATGTAGTTTCCTGTGTTATACTTTAGGACCTTGCTGTTTCTCTGTCTTATGTATAGTAGTTAATACCTGCAAATCCCCAACCCCTAGTCCATCCTTCCAATTACACTCACCTTCTGTTGTTGACTCACGATACCACTTACCCGTTGATGGTCATGAGGTGAGGTTTTCTTTTCAAATAAATATTTATTTAGGTAAAAGCAAAAAGTCCATGTCAATGCTACACAAATAATAATGAAGATGGGAAGCCAGCATGTCAGACACTGTAAAGGTAACTTGCAGGATCTACAAAGGAGCAGGAATCCGTGAGATGCTGGGCAGGGGCAGGGAGGACGGGGAGCTGGGATTCCAGAAACCTGGCCTCTAAGAGCCAGTCTGGCACTGATGCGCAGGCAGATCTCAGGAAAGCCGCTCCCCTCACTGGGCCTTGGTTTCCTCTTCTGAAACACAAGAGAGCAGAACTAGAACGTTCCCTCCCTGCTCTGACATGCCATGGCCAATTCTGCAAGGAGCCGGTGGCTGCAAAGCCTTGGTAGGGTCACTCGTGGTCATTTGCCACAGCAGAAGCTTCCTGTCTCCAGAGGATGTCTCCACACCAGGCAGGGCGAACCGGCTCACCACCTCCCTCTCCCTCCCTGCCCCCCAGGGGGCCCCACCCCCACCAGGGCTGGTGGCCGAGCTAATGATTCTCCACCACTCTGTCCTGTTCCCCCCACCCACACACAGTATGCAGGACCCCTCAGGGAATGGGCAACAGGACAGAAATGGTGCATCCAAGTCCCTCCCTTCCTCCGACAATAACAACAGAGAATAAATTCCTCTTTGTCTCCACTTAAAACTTAAAGGGCTTCAGGGAGTGCCTCAGGGACCTCTGGGTCCCAATCACCCAGGGAGCTCTTGGAAACGCTGCAGTCCATCGCCCAGCACTTAAGATTCTGCCTCTAGGTCTAGGGCGGGGCCCAGGAGTCTATTCCAGCAAACTCTCCCAAATGATTCTGATGCAGGTGGTCCAAGGACCATTTTGTGAGGAGGCGGGAGCCCGGGGAGGCAAAGCAGCTCGTTCTGTGCTCCAAGCCAGTACGCCCCAGACCCAGGGCCAGGGCAGTGACCCAGGCCAAGGCCGGTGCTGGCCCTCCGTCACTTCTCATGGCAGGGACCAAAGCTGCACCTCCCTACTTCTTCCCTGTCTCATAGGGACCCTCATAATCTAAGGCTTGGACCCTCCCCAGTCTGATGCCTATGGAGAAATTCAAGAGGGTCTCCCAATTTGAAGGGATGCTGAGCTCAGCTGCCCACTCATGCCTCCTGAGAGAGGCAAGGTCCCCGGAGCCCGGGGACCCTCCAAAGTCAAGGAAGACCCAGGTGGGAGGAAGCCACTTTGTACTGGAGGCTCCGACCCTGGGAAGAGAGAGATCATCTCTGCACCTGTCCCACTGACAGCCCTCTGCAGGGACATGGTGACATCTGGGGGAAGAGGGGAGGAGATGCGCAGGGAAGAGACCACCTCAGTGGGTAAAGCAGGACAGATCTTAGGGCCTGGAGGAGACCCAGATGTCTTCTGTCCTCCATTCATAGGTCATTCAGTCACTCAGTGAATCACCGCTGACTGATTACTCTGAGCCAGGTTGGGGGCTGGGGAGGCGGTGGTGAACAGAACCAGACGTAGTGACCACCCACCTAGAGTGGGGGTGGGTCAGCAGCAATAAGAGTCCTGGCGACACTACCTTGGGACAGTGCCGACTTCTGCTCGTCTTGTCGGGTCGGGGTGACCAGGGGTACCATGGAATTCCTGGGATTGGGAGAATATCCTGTTGCAGGTTTGGCAGTGTTTCTACAAAGGGCCACATAGTAATTTGAAGCTTTGGTGGCTAGATGGTCTCTGTTGCAATTACTCAAGCCTACCGTCGTAGCTGAAAAGTAGACAAGGTGTAAATGAACAGGTATGTTTATGTTCCAATAAAACTTTATTAGAACTGCTGTATAGCACAAGGAACTGCTTATTCAATTTCTTGTAATAATATGTAATGGACAAGAATCCAAAAAGAAAAGATGTTTATATGTATGTATACGTACAACTGAATCACTTTACTGTACACCTGAAACTAACATTGTAAATCAAATACACTTCAATAAAAGAAAAAAAATTTAACTTTATTGGAACAAGAACAGGCAGAGGGCAGAGATCCTCCAGGCACACGGAGCATCCCTCTGACCGACTTCTGAACCTTCGTGTCCTTTGCCCTTTAGAAGCCCTTGCTCTTGTCCCCCTTCCTCTTCTTCCTTTTCCTCTTCTTTCCCTCATCCTCGCCCTCTGTCTGAGTTTCCTGCACCTGTTGTATCAAATTACCACTAACTGAGTGGCTTAAAACATCAGAAAGTTATCATCCTACAGTTCTGGAGCCAGAAGTCCAAAACCAAAGTGTTGACAGGGCTGGTTCCTTCTGGAGGCCCTGAGGGAAAACGTTCAGTGCCTCTCTCCCAGCTTCTGGTGGCAGCCAACACACTGTCTTTGGCTTATAGACACGTCACTCCAACCTCTGCCTCCGTCGTCACCTGCCTTCGCCTCTGGGTCTGTGTCGAATCTCCCTCTCCTTTCCCTCATGAGGAACCAGCCGATGGACTTAGGGCCCACCTGAAACACAGGAGGATCTCATCTCAAGAGCCTTAGTTATACCTTCAAAGATACTATTTCCAAATAAGGTCACATTCGCAGGTACCAGGGTTTAGGACTAGGACCTACCTTCTCGGAGGGAACACAATTCAACCCACTTCATCTTCCCTCACTTCTTTGTCCCTCCCATCTTCCTCTTTGTCCCCTCTCTCCCCTGCCCCCATCCTCTTTCTTTTCACTCCCTTCCCATCCTTCTTCTCCTTCCTGTCCCTCTCTTCCTCCTCCTCCTCTGCACTGCCTAGAACCAAAATCAGAGACTCTGCTCTAAGCCCTGGGAAAGGGAGCCCTGGTTTAGGGCTGTGGCCACCACATAGGTGCGTCTCATTGACTTGTCAGTAAAGACTCTGGCTCTCAGACAGATAGACCCAGTGTCTTCCAAGAGAGCAGACAGGAGCAGAAAGGATGCAGAGCTAAGTTTGCATTTCCCCAGGGATAAGCGTGGTTTGGTCTCCTACCACCGGACACCCTCTCTCAGTTCCAGCTAACAGAGCCACAACCAAACGTGGCCGTGGGGACATTCCTACAGGGCTCAGGGGCACCTGGGAATGACTTTACCTGGGTGGTTCTGGCTCAGAGCCCCTCTTGAGACTGCAGGCAAGATGTTGGTTGGGACTTCAGTCACCTGGAAGTCTAGACTGGGATAAAGGATCTGCTTCCAAGATGGCTCCAAGTTAGCTGGTCCAGCTGTTGGAGGAGCCTCAGCTCCTCCCCAGGCAAGGCTTTCCACGTGTGCTTGCGTGTCCTCCTGAGATGGCAGTGGCTTCTCTCTTGGAGAGAGCCAAGTGGGAGCTGCATCCTCTGTGACCCAGCCTGAGAAACCTCACAGCAGCACTTCCACTGCCGTCCGTCTGTTCTGTGAGTCGCTAAGTGGGGCCTGCATCAAAGGAGAAAAGAATTCAAAGGGAGGCATGTCTAAGAATTTGCAAACCTACCTTAAAACCACCACTGGTACGTAGTTGGGAGTGGGATGATATTAGACAGCAAAACACAAGCCCTGCCCTATCCAGCCCTATCCAGCATACAATCTAGCAGGGGCTGCGTTGGCCACTGATTAATCACAAGGGGAAGTACAATGACAAAGGTGATAAGTGTTAGAGAGAGTGACGTGGTACCCTGAGGGCCTATTCCAAGGGAGATTTGGTCCATCAGGGAGGCCAGTGAGGTCTTCCTAGAAAAGGCCGTAATTGAGCTGCAATCTGAAGGCTGAGTAGGGGGAAAGAGGGAATGAGTTTCATGCAGAGAGAACCACGAGGACAAGGACCTCGTGGTAGACGAGATGTCCAAATGTGCAAGATAAAATCTGGAAGCCAGAAAGGAACCAATCCATGCTAAGTTTCGTAGACCATGGTGGGGATTTTTTTTGCTTTTGCTTTTGCTTTGATTTGTAGCCCAAAAGGAATCAAGAGCCATTGTAGGGGGTCAGGCAAGAAAATGTGCAATGACCAAGATGAATGAGAATGCTTGGGTTCCAGCTAACAAAAACTATCTTGGGTTAGCTAAAAGAGAAGAGGAAATGTGTTGCCTTGGAGAAAATTAAGAAATTGTTTCCCAAACTAAGCCACAGGAAGGGCAGGATCCTATGCAGGCTTAAACCAGATGGAGCCAAAATCTATAACATCATCAAGTTTCTCCTGTTGCTTCTCTCTGAGAGTTGGCTCAACCCTTTCTCACTCCAGCCATCATTCTCCCCGTGGGCCCCAGTAGCTCCAAGAGTTACATCAACCTCCAGTGTCTTCCCTCAAGCTCTCTAAAGTCCCAAGTTCAGAAGTCCCAGAGGAGGGACTTACTGGCCCAGCTGGAGTGAGATGTCCATCTCTAAAGTAGTCAACTGAAGCCAGAGGGTATGACTGAAAGAATAGTGTGCCTTTGGTCCTGGTCTGGAGTCTTCTTCTTGCTGATCCTCTTTTTCTCTCACACTGTTCCATGCTGGGAGGATGGTTTCTTATTTCAGGGCCCTTATAACTCTTCACAGGTCATTTTCAGTCTCCATATATAAAACTCTCAGAAAGTTTCTTTCTTTCTTTTTTAAATCAATGGTATGTTCCTAAAGAGGTTTACTCCACCAAATACTCCTGGTAAGGTGGCAGGAGTTAATCATTTTTTGACCAGAAATGGCTCTTCTCCCTGGGGCTTCGGATACCCTTTGAATACCTTTAATCTGGGCACTCTGCGTACCTGTACTTGGGTTGGTTTTCTGTATGTATTTTCATAGAGAGAAGAGTTAGCTAACTTCCTCCTCAATTCTTAGCAGGAAGGGTAACTAAATACGGAGTCCTCCACTGACAGGAAGTTCTGTGACACTTCCTGTGTCACATCAGGAAACTTCCTCCAGCTTCACAGCTTGCGTGGTCTGTTTGTTCCCCAGCATTGTCACAAATGTAGAATGGAAAGTCATGAGGGCAGGAGGAGAACATACACATGGACACGCACAACTTCTCAGCAAGCAAAACAATTCTATCGGTTCAAATACGATGGCATTTTGAAAGCATGTGAATTCAGCCCATGGCTACCCTGTCCCAGGACTCTATGCCCAGATCCAAGCACACTGTCACAGGAGCCACACTGTAATCACACAGATAAACATACAAACCTGACAGAGTGCTTTGAGCATGCAGAGGAGGGTGTAACAAACTCTATCTGAAGGCAGGCTTCAGAAAGGTGGGGACATCTGAGATGGCTCACCAGGCAGAGGGAAGCATGTGCACCAGCCTGGAGAAATAAAAAGAAATATTTCTTTTGAGAAACAAAGAAATTCAGGGTGGCTGGAGTCTAGGAACCATGTTGCAATGCCAGAGGAGATGAGAGGAACAAGACAGACTGAAGGTCATGTGTGCCAATTTAAGAGCCTTGCTCTTTATCTATACCCATCAGCATCTTTAAAACCTATGTTTGGAAATTTCAGACTTCCGCTGAGATGCATGATCAGAGCGGCCTTGGGTGAAGGGGAGACCCAGTGGGCTGCACTCCAGTGCCCCGACAGGCATCAATAGACGAGCCCTACCGCTATTCATTTTGTAGGGTTCCCACACAATGTCCTTTAAACAAAGGCATAACTGCTATTTTAACAAAAGAAAAGAAGACATAAAAAATAAAAATTGTGGCAGAGTGGGGGGAGGGGAGACAAATATGCTGAGATCCATAAGTTAAAAAATATTATGAAAGGGAGACCGTACATGTGGAAAATAACAATCTTCACACTGCTGAGAGAGGAGACAGTAAACCAGTCACCCCTGGGAGCAGGGCGCACATCTGTGGCTGGTGAGCTTCCCATTGGTCTCTTGACCATTTTTATTTTCGGAGTTTATTTGGTCTCATCTCTTTCCACCCTGGCTGAATTCTCTTTGATGTTGTTTATTGACACAAGTAATCTACCTTTATTACAGAAAAATTTTAAGCTCGGATAAACAAAAAGAAGACAAAAGAAAATGTAACTATAACTCTACCATCTCATACCCAGTAATAACTACCATTAACATTTTGGGGTTTTTTAAATTTTTTTAATTAAAGTTTAGTTGATTTACCATGTGTGTTAGTGTCTGGTGAACAGCATAGTGATTCAGTTATACATACATAAATATTCTTTTTCATATTCTTTTTCAGTATAGGTTAAACATTGTGAAACATAGGTAGAGACAGATTTTTTGGTTGTGTGTGTGTTTTTATTTTTTTTTTACAAATATGGAGGCTGGTTTGTTGCACACTGAAATTTAACATTATATATATACTTTTTATTTTATATATATATGTGTTTTTATATTATATATATATATATATATATATATATATATATATATATCTTTAAAGCCTGTTGTGTTTCCACGTGGAGATTCACAACAGACCTTGGCAAGAAGGAAACCCTGGGTTGGTTTGAACTTTGATGGATGAGCAGGAGTTTACCAAAGGAGGAGGATAGGCATTCCAGATGCGGGGTAGTGAGAACAAACATCGGAGGGTAAAGGGCATGGTCAATGTGGGGAATCTAGAAGTCTAGAATCTAGAATCTAGAAGTCATCAAGTGGGACTGAAATAACAGAAGTGAGGACCGAAGGGAAAGAAGGGCCTTGAGTGCCGCGCCAACGAGCTCGCCTAGTACACTGGCCAGCGACCGCCTGCCCTGGGAGGCTCCTCCCCACACCCCACCTGTCTTGGCCAGGAGATATCCCTGCAGGAGGGCCCCACAGGGAACTTGTTGCCTTGAGAAGACTAGGACAAGGCCCATTTCCAGAGTCCTAGCCCATTGGCAAAGCCCCTGGGGCCTTTAACTGAGCAGACAGGGCCAATTAGCAGACCGCAGAGAAGGAGCGATCCGGGGATGGAGCCGAGCGCGAAGAAACATAGGTTTATAATTAGGTGGCCTAATCACCTGTGTAAACTGTGTATTTCTTATGATCGATGTGCTAAACGGCTCAGGTTTAATTAAGTTCTGCTGACTCGTTCTCTTTGAAGACCCACTGAAGTGTGATTCACAGCTCGCACAATTAATAACCCCAAGAGGAGCAACTTGAAAGGGTGGCAGTTCCCCGCCCCCTTCCTCCAACCACTCCTTCCCACCCTATCCCACTCCACCCCACTGTCCTCCTCTCTGAGCCGGGGCCCAGAACACTCCAGCCCTTCCCCGGAATTAAGAATCATCCCGTGCATGGAGCAGTTCCATCAGTGAGCTGGTACTTCCAGCTTCTTGTTTAATGAGGTCCCTTCTGGTTCCAAAAGTCTACCTGCAGAGTCCTGAGTTCTGCCTTCTTCTCTCTTCCATGTGCCATTGATGCTGCTTTGCCTTCTCTCACCTGCTTCCTCTCTCTTATCACCCACTGTGGTCTGTAGCCCAACTGTCAGCCTTGCTGGCCCCCCTCACTCCTTTCCTAGAGCAGCCTCCTCCTGCACATGGTGGGAAAACCTCAGTGTTGACCTTCATCCTTCCTGAGCTGACCTCTCAGACTCTGCCCTTCCCTATCCTCCCTGTCCTGTGGCCCATAGGCAGGCCATTCTACTCTGAGTCACCGCCCAGAGCTCCTGGGCACTGTACTCTCCACTGGACATTCCCCTTGTCCCTAGGCACCAGCAGAGAGATGGGGGTGGGTCAGCCTTCCCTTCCTCTTACTTTCCCTGCACTTCCGGTTTTCCGACACCATGGAAGTCAGCTCTATGACTGATGGGTACTCTTTCCTGGAGATACGTGGCAATGAGAGAAGTTGCAACACAAAGAGAAACTTAATGTGAGACCCCGAATGTGAAGAATCCAATGGGAAAACTGTGAGTGGCATTGCCCAATAGAACTCTCTCAGATAATGGAAATGTTCTATACTGGTACTGTCCAATATGGTAGCCATATGTAGTTATTGACCTATGGCTGGTGTGACTAAGGAACTGCATTTTATTTTATTTTATTTACTTTATTTAAATAGCCATATGTAGATAGTAGCTACCATATTGAACAATGCAGATCTAAGGGGTTGAACTTTTAACATTTCCAGCCTTAGATCCTAATCTTGTTTCCCTGACTTCAAGTTCAAGTCTATCTGTCTCCCAAAGCTGCTCTCTGGTTGAGTGTCACTAGTAATGTTTCAGGGACCCCCGCTCACTGAGAGTGACGTCAGCTCCAGGACCCCTCTCCCTACCACTCCATTTTATAGTTCTCCAATTTGGGGATATTCAGGCTCAAGTAACATCCCAAGAAGGGCTGTATGGAGAAAGTCAGTGTTGACTGTTGACACCCAAAAACCCACGCTTGGTCTTAGGGGAGGGGCTTTGACATTCTGAGTCCTATAGGCTGGTCCCCTTGGGGCTCAGCCTCCATCTCCCCACCAGTGTGAATTTTAGACTCCCCTCTTTCGTCCCAGGGAAAGCCGTATATATCTTAATAGTGGCTCCCTTAGTGACACACATGCAAGTTTTGAAATAGTTATTTTATTAAGGAATCTATACTTGGTCATGAACCCTTGTTTGCCTAGGTTTCCTTCTGGGGAAAAGGGAAGAGTTGCTTTATTCTTGATATAACCTAAATTCTGTTTCTAATCCTCTGTTCTCCATGTTGCTTACTTTCCCTTATTCCCATTCTACACACTACGTCTTCCGTTCAGTAGCCTCTATTCCAAAGTTCTGTGTTCTCAAAGGAATCCCAGCTCCATCGTATCCTTGACAACTCAGTTTACCCATCCAACCTGGAATCTTCCATTCTGTGAATTTGTTTTGCAATATTCTATAGAACTGCACTGTATCATCTAAAATGCTGAGCTCATGAATAAATGAATGAATGAATGAGATACTGTCAGCATGGCTTGTTAATTTCTGTACTTCTGCAGACAGGCCCTCAGTGCCTATTAGATGCTGGGTACACAGAAGACATTCAGTAAGATCTTGGCAATGGATTAACACTTCCATTTCTCTCTACATCACTTCTAGGTTTGCTTTGGCTCTATCCCTTAAATACACCACCAGTTCTAACCAGAGAATACGTATCTCTTTCTTTATTTAAAAAGTAGGGTGGACTTGAGGAGAGGGAGGGAGATAGAGAAGGAGGGTGAGGGAGATCAGATCACATCAAGCGGTTCACAGTCCCTTCTAGTGGATAATTATGGCTGAAACCTCACTGTCCTGCAACTCCCAAGAAGCTCCCAAGAGTCAGAAAAAATGAGTAAAGTACTTTGAGGGGATAAAAAAATTGGATTAAGAGTAAACACGAGGGGTGGTAGGGAGGCGCAAGTCCAAAGGCAGACTCTGAAGTGTACTTGTCAAGTCACAGAGATGCAGGATCATCCGAGCCAGCAGAGTTATCCTCAGCTGAAATCTCTCCTCTCTGGCCCTCTCGCTTTCACCAAGCAAATTCGTACCCCGGGCAAGCCCGAGGCAAGGCGTTTCAAGCCATTCAGCCTCTACCTGAAGAAAAAGAGAATTACAGAGTGTCAGGGTGGATTTGGCCTTCGAGACTTGATCGTTTAACCCTTCTCTCCCCGACCCCAATTCTACAGATAGGGAGACTGAGGCCCAGAGAGTAAATAAAATATGACCCATGCTGTAGAAGGGAGCCAGGAAGAGAGCTCAGGGCTTCCAATATCCAGCTGAGTGGGTTTCCTACCATCCAGCGCTACCAGGGTGGCTACTAAGTACACACACACGAAAGTTAGTGGATCTCTTCAGCTGTTAAACCATCACAAGTGAAATCCACTTTTCACTGAGTGCGTACTCCAGTTCATAGCTTGTGGTGGTTTTACCTCATTTGAGGGCAAAAGAAAGTGGGCTGAGTGGAGAAAGGAGGCCTCAGTAGAAGTTCAGATCCACCCCCTCCTCTCCAGCTGCTTCGGGTCTTCAGAAATCTCTCTGACATATGACATCTGACCTGTGACATCTGACAGTGCAAAAAAGGTCAAATAAATCATTCAGCGTTGCTTCTTGTGAAAGTGTCTTACCTGCCCAGTGGGTTGATTTCACATTTATTTATTTAGAGCAAATAATTATTAAGCTCCCCATAGGTCCCAGTTACTCAGCAAGTCTATGGTATGGTCCCTGCCCTCCAGGAGCTCACAGTAGAAAAAGAGAGACAGAGACAGAGAGATACAGAGAGACAGAGTAGAGCAGGCAAGTGTGGGCTCCCTTTCCCGGAGGGTTTGAGTCCTGCCAACATGAGTGAGGGATGCCAAGACAGAAAGTACCAAGATTCACCGTTTTCTCTTTTTTGGGGGGGAGGGGTAATTAGGTTTACTTTTTTATTTACTTTTAATGAAGGTCCTGGGGATTGAATCCAGGACCTTGTGCTAAGCACGTACTGCACCACATGAGCTATACCCTCCCCACCTCGCCATCACTTTCTGAGGGCAAACTTTTCCTACAGTAGTGAGAAAGAACTCAGGAGCCATGGTGGTCCACTAGAATGGTAGGAATTCTAGTGGGTGCCGAAAGTGAAGGTGATTTGGGGAGGGGGAGCTGTATCTTTCCTACAGTTCCTAAAATTACATCACATGGTCTTTGTTCCAAGTAAGACTCGAGTTGTAACCCTGGCCTCAGAAGTCCATGATCAGGAAGACAAACCACCCCACCTGGCGTGGTGCTTCCTCCAGTGTCCGCCCTGTCCTAGCTCCATCAGGAGGTACAGCAAGGCTGCAAGCAGGGCCATTCTCCTTGCTCTCCTAGTTTCCCTAGCCCTTCTCCAGAGCGGCTTTCCAAAGCCCTTCTTCATCCCTCCAGCCCCTAACCCCTCCTGTCTCCCTCCCTCTCTGCAGATGCCCTGACCTGAAAATGTGCTGTGATGTCCTGAAAAAGTCAACAACATATGACCGCCCCTGACCAGCCTACCTCTCAGTCCTGCTCCAAACACCCCACCATAGCCCTCTCTCTTCCTCCTCAATTCCTTCTTCTCATCTTCAGATATGCTCCACACCGCACTCCAAACTTCTCCCCAACCTCCCCAGCCTTTCTAGAACCTTCTCAAGACATAAATATAAGTTCTTCTTTTATTCACTGCATCCACTTCAACCCAACCACTCACACCTCAATCCAATTTAATTCAACAGATACTTGCTGAAGTTCCCACTAAGTATCAGATGTGTTTAGTGTGTTTGGGGATAACACAAAATTGTTCTTCTTGACTTGGCTTCTGCCATCCTAATTCTACCCAAGTCATCTTCCTGTGGACCTCAATGACCTCCTAAATACCAAATTCAGGACCACAAGCCTCAAATCCATCTTGGAACAAGGCAGGGGAAATATACATGCATACATACACACAGGCCAAGGTACAAGGTCTTCCACTATACCTGGCACTTAATAGGTTTCAATAAGCACACCAGATTGTTTCTTGCTTTTCCTCCTCTTCAATTTCTCTTATGTAAAGTCTACGACCAGGGGAAGGGTGCAGCTCAGTGGCAGACTGCATGCCTAGCATGCATGAGGTCCTGGGTTCAATCCCCAGCCTCCACCAAAATAAAAAAAAATAAACCTAATTTCCTCTCCCCCTAAAAAAAGTTTAAAAAAATTTTTTTTAAATAAAATGAAGTCTATGACCACTTTTTTCTGTCCAAGCCTCTCTTCTCCCATGGTTTCTATGGATATTTGCGTGTCTGAGTTCCTCCTGTCTTAGGTCAGGTTCCCCAAAAATAGACTGAGAGTGATTGGCTGGAGAGTTTACCTGATGTCATGCTGTTCATCCTTTCTTTTAATCCCCGGGACCACACGAACGTGGTCTCCCTGGCTATCAATGGCAGCGCTTCAACTTGGGTTCCCCGCTGGCTGCTGAACTTTGAAATGGTGGAGGGGCCAAAGGCTCACTCCCAGACCCTCCACTCTTCCCCAAACATACCTCTTGCCTAAGTGATCTCACCTACTCCCTGACTGCAAAGGCCAATATGTGCCGATGATTCCCAAATCTGAACCTCAGGCCTGAGACCCCCTTTGAGCTCCAAGCATATAAGCATCTGCCTATTTGATAGTTTGCTTTGAATGGCCAGTAAGCCTCTCAGACTTAGCATGTCCAGATTGGATACCTGATTTCCCGTCACGCACACGGGCACTCACCTGGCTTCACGGGCCTGCGTGTGACCAGTGTAGCTGTACAGGGCCCTGTGCTCAGAAGCAGGCCTAGCACTTGGTGTTTAAAGCTTACAGTCACCATCTTAAAATTGTTAATAATTTCACGTTTGAAACTGTGTTTCGTGAGTGAATCCAATGGGACCAGGAAGCACGCACCAGAGGCCTGGGCCCCAAACTCACACTCAGTGCCCCTCTCACTGCCTCCCTGCCTGCCTGGGATGGGCTCTCGGCCACTGTTGCCCCGCCCCTACCCAGGGACCTCTGCTCCTCAATCCTGTGTGTGTTGCGGGGGCGGGGAGGGCATGGATGTGAGGGGGGTCACGGTCAGGCACGTGCACGCTGGCGCCAAGTTGAAGGGTGGGCCCTGGAGGACTGAGAGGGTCTACACTCACCCTATTAGTACCCCTGTACCCGACAGAGCAAGGCCTTAAGTAGCAAATAAAAAAAACACCCTGACAGGTCAAGACAGAGACTGTGGAAGAAAGGAAAAAGCTTTTTTTTCCCTTTTGCACTCGGCCCCACATAGGATGCAGCGGGGCCCTGAGTAGACATGAGGCTGGACAGGAGGCTGGAAACAGGCTGTAAGGCACTGACTACTGACCAGTTCAGTCTTTACTTTGTAGACCAAAGTCGGCCAGCTTTGAAAAGAGCTGGATGGGAATTATTTTAAGTTTTGTGGTCTTGTTGCCATTACTCAACTCTACCATTATAGCACGAAAGTGGCCACAGACAATCCTTAAACTCATGGGTGGGGCTGTGTTCAGATAAAACTTTATTTATAAAGCAGACAGTAGGCCAGATTTGGCCCCCAGGCTGTGGTTTGCCGTCCCTGGTGGTGGACAAGGGGAACTTGCCTGAAGTCATCTGAGCAGCAGAAAGAACAACCAAAGAAGTTTCTAGAAGGTCATTCTTGGCCACACTGTCCAGGATGGAGAAGAGCGGGTCGGCCTAAGGGCAGGGTTTCTAGGAAAGAGAATGTTGTAAAACTCCAAGCCCAAGGAGCCAAGGGACGAGACAAGGTGGCACAAAGGCTTGGCTGAGATGCTGACACCCAGATCACTAACCCATCTTGGACCCTCCTCCATCCAGAAGAGAGGAAGAGCAAGCGGAGGGTCCGGACCACCTTCACCACAGAGCAGCTACACGAGCTGGAGAAGATCTTCCACTTCACCCACTACCCCGATGTCCACATCCGCAACCAGCTGGCAGCCAGGATCAAACTCCCAGAAGCTCGGGTGCAGGTACAGCCATCCCCACCCTCAGCCCCCACCTCCATGCACTCGGGGCCATCGGTGAGACCCCACATATCTGCTCCCTCCAGGGCTGCCCACTCTGAAGTCTTCCATCGGCTTTATCCCCTGAATACAGTTATATTGGTCAAATATTACTTTCCAGGAAATGAGGTCACCATAGTTATAAGATAGTTTCTCCCCTTGGTGGGTGGAAGCAGAGATGGATTGGATGATGACCATTTGTATCTGCTTCCACTCCCTTCTTCTCCACTTGGCTGTAGTCGTTCACCACGAGGCCTCATTCACAAAATAGGTCTTGACAATCTAGACCAGGGCTCAACAATTTTCTTCTGTAAAGGGCCAGATGCTAATTATGGTAGGCTTTGTGACGGTCACTGTCACAGTGATTCAGTTCTGCCCTTGCAGCACAAAGGCAGCCATGGCTTACAGTCTGTAAACAAATGGGCGTGGTGATATTCCAATAAAACTTTACCAATGGACACTAAAATTGGAAATTTGTACAATTGGTATGTGTCACAAAATATTATTCTTGTTTTGATTTTTCCACCAACCATTTAAAAATGTACAAACTGTGTAATCACAGGATGGAGGCCAGAGTTAGCCCGAGGCCTTAGTTTGTCAACACTTTACCTTGAACTCAGAGGCGCTCAGAGGTTTAGAGTCAGTACCTTGTCCCTCTCCAGGGGTATACCCTGTCCTCTTACACATCCCCAGTTCTGTAAGTACAGCTCCAGCAAATCCAGATCCAACTGTTACACTGTTGACACTCTCTCTGAAAGTTTTCTAAATCACCCTTCTTTTTATTTTTTAAACAAATATGATGAACTCATTGGAATTCAAAATCTGCGCCAGGGTCCAAGTCAACATTCCACCTTTTATTTCATCCAAACCTACTTTTCTTCTGTCTAAGGACTGCCCCCTTTTTCTTCCCATCTGAAATCAATCACCAGCTAAGTGGGCAGCACCTGCCTCTGCTGTAAAGCCCAGAATTCAGCGGCTGCCTCAGCAGAAGGACCAAGTACAAACGGCCACGTGTCAGGAACAACAGGGCACTCACGGACACAGGGAACTGCCAACGTTCAACCTACAGGTGCCCCCGGGTCCACAGGGTTGCAAACTGGTGCCCTGCCCGCAGGAAAGAGCCCACAGATGGGTTTCATTTGAGCTGCACGGTATTTTAAATCTCAGAGCTTTCACATAAAAATCAAGATTTCTGCTTGATATTGGATGAGGCTGCAACGCTGCGCTCACATGTCCACATGGTGACTGTTGGTTGAGAACTGAGAAGCTGCCCTCTTTAGCCTCTGTTCACCACAGACCCCAGCATGCCCAGAGATCCGACTCCCAGCTGCTTCACTCCCCTCCTCCTCCCAGGAGCCCTCACAGCCCCGGAGGCATTGAAGGTTGTGATCCGGGGTGGGTCCCCTCTCAGAAGGCGGGCCGGATCCAAAGAAATCCTGGGGGCCGCGGAGCTTTCTAAACTGCAAAGGGCCAGTCCCTTGGAAGGCGCTGTTATTATACATTTCGAGGGTAGGTAATAGATGGAGAAAATCCCTTTTGCTTATCTGCATCTTCTCTCGCCCTCATCTCAGATCTGGTTCCAGAATCAGCGAGCCAAGTGGAGGAAGCAGGAGAAGACTGGCAGCCTGGGGGCTTCGCAGCAGCTGAGTGAGGCCGACCTGGCCCCGCCCACAAACCCGGACGTGGCCGTGAGTGGCTGAGGCCCCGGGTGGGGGGCGGAGCTGGGGGGAGCCGCTGTCTAGGAACCTCCCATCCAGACCCGGAAGTGAGGAAACACCGGGCGGGGGGGCAGGTGGGTGGGGGGCGGAGTCTGACTGCAGTGAAAAGTGCAGGGGCGGTTTTTTCAGAAAGATCCTGGGCATGGATGTTCAGAAAGTCTGCGGGAAGTCGCTGCCTTTCTGTCCCCATGTCCTCATCCACTGAGTAACAATCACAGTCCTCTCCCTCCTCCCCGGACCAATTTGAATTACTTGTGCAAAACTTCACAGGGTCACAGAATAAAGGGCGGTGCATGGAGGTCGAGCACGTCAGCTCAGGAGTCAGGCTGCCTAGGTTCGAATCCCAGCTCTGCCCGTAGCAGCAGTGCGGCCTGAAAGAGTGACTGCGCCCCTCAAAGAAGGGTCATAGTTTTGAGGAGGATAAGATTGAAATGCCGGAGGCTTGAAGAATGCTCGTCACCTAGGAAGTGCTCTCTAAGGATTAGCTGTCCCGAGTCAACACATATTTGGAGTGTATACAGATGCTAAACCCAGGGGAGGGAGTGGTACACAAAATAGTACAGTGGTTAACATTTGTACATACCCATAGTAACGCTATGAGGTAGGACTTTTTTTTTTTTTTAATTTTTTTTCATTTTTTGCCAATGCAGAAACTGGGTTTTGAGAAGCAGAGTGACTTTTCCAAGGCAAACAATTGCTGTAAATGCCCGCCGAGGTACCAGGTTTCCTGGCCCCGCCCAGTCCCCCAGGGCACTTCTCCCCAAGATGGTCCCCCTACCCACCCTGAGCTGTCACCAGAAAGGTTTGGAAGCCGCGGGACAGCCCGGAATAAAGCTGAGGGCTCACTGCTCTCTCCTGGCCTTTCCTTGTAACAGGGTCCCATGCTGCTCCCCGCTGCACGGCCCAGGCTGGCTCCGCCCACTGGGTGCTATCCACCGGCCCAAGGTCAGCTGGCCCCTGCCTGGATCCCTGCCCGGATGGCCCTCCTCCCATTCCACCCATGGGAGGCCCAGCCTCTCCTCGGCCCTGTCAACCAGCAGATCTGCATCCCTGCTCTCTGCTTGTTTTCCACCTCCGCACCCCAAATGGGGCAGGCTCTGTGCCACCTTCATACAGGAACCGGACATCCTCTCCCCAGTGGAGCTGCTCTCCTATCCAGGTGAAGGCAGATGGCCTAGACCTCGGGGAATCAACCTCACGATCTTTCAAAGATGACCCATAGCCCAGGAAGCCACCCTGTGCATTTCCCTTGGAAGGTTGCATGAGACTCAGCAGCAAGATGACCATTAAAGGAAGCTCTCATCTCTCCTGGCCGGTGTGGCCCTTCTGCTTGAACAATAGATGCTGTGTGAGGTCTCAGGATGAGCTCTGGAATGAGGAGGTCATCCTCTTGCACCTGTGCTTCCTCTGACATGCTGTGTGACCTCCAGCTGGTCATTCACCCTCTCTGGGCCTCATCTGTAACACAAGGCAGTCGGATAAGATGACTTCTGAGGGCTCTTCTGGCTCTTACCTTGGTAAGGTGAACCATGATGAGAACAGCAGCACAGAGGAGGCCAAGGAGAGCTTGTTTGTTCATTTAGCTGAGCACTTCGTAAATGGAACTGACTATTGGCAGAAACCACTGAGGCTCTGCCCCCAGGAGCTCAGTCCAGATTGATCAAAGGGATGGTAATGACCTTCCCCTGCAAGCAGAACATTCTCTCAGTGACCTTGCAAGAGGCCCACGTCTAACACATTCTGTTTGGCTTTGATATTAATGTCCTAAAGAGGGAGAGAAATACAGAAACATTTCTTTTAAAATGTAAACAGAATTTAGTGTCTTCGGTTATTCTACCGGATTGGGGAGGGATGCTGTGATTCCTGGTTTGAAGGAAGGGTAAGAGCGTAAGCTCTTCTGAGAGTTTATCCTCCCAGGACTTGTACAAGGGGCCAGCCTCACTCTGTCCTGAGAAGCCTAAGAAAGAGAGAAAGAGTGGTTTTTTTTTTTATAAGGAATTGGCTTTCACAGTCATGGAGACTGAGAAGTCCCGTGACTAGCAGTTGACAAACTGGAGATGGGGACCCTGGGAGAGCAGAGGGTACAAGCTCCAGTGTAAGACCAAAGGCTGGAGGAGACCTGCGTCCAGGATCAAAGACAATCAGGCTGAGAGAACGAAGCCTCCACCTTTTTGTTGTATTCAGGCCTCCAATGGGTTGGATGAGGCCCACCCACATGGGCCTGGGGGCAGAGGGGAGGGCCATCTGCTTTACTCAGTCTAAACTCCAGGGCTAATCTCACCCAGAAACATCTTCACAGTCTCACCCAGAATTATGTCTAACCATATCTCTGGGCGCCCTGTGGCCCAGTCAGGTTGACACAGTCCCCATCTCCTTTCCTGGTCACATACCCTCCCTCCTCTAGAAACTGGGTTGGGCCAGGCAGAAGAAGTTCAGGAAACCAGAATGTCAGAAGTTAAAGGGTCACTTTTTTAAAGGTTAAAATCACTCAGATATAAAATGAAAAAGTACTCAAGTTTTATTCAACTCAGTTATTAATGAGGGAGCCAGTAAGCCATCAGAACAGTTCAAAGGAGAATTCAAAGAACAGATGTGCATACAAAGACAATCAGGAGCTGAAATGAATTACAGACAGAGATTTTAAAAAAACAAAAAAGGGCCCTGGTCACAGGGAGGTAATCAAAGGTATCTCCCTCAGACATAGTTCATTTGCATTTCTATGGACAAGACTCATTTGCATTACTACCAGATTTTTTTTTTTACAATTTAAAGAGCAGAAAAATAGCTCAAAGACAATGAAAGGTGCTGAGATGCTGGAAGAATGTGCTACACCCAACAATCTTTTCATGCTCATTTCAAAGGCTTTCACAATTTTTCCTGACCCAAAGTTACGACGTAATCTCTCTGAGGATAAGAGGACCTACCCTTAGAAGTTAGCTGTGAGATTCTATTAGCTGATGGAGCAAAGTGTTTTGCGTTCAGAAAACACTATGAAGTTAGGAAATTATTATTCATTGCCTTTCAAATCCTCTAGAACTCAAATTAAAAAGTCTGCATCTAGAAAAGTGTTTAGAATTACAGTAACATTTCTTTCAGATTCCTTGAACTTTGATGGTTCAACTTTTTAAAAGGTTAAACAAGCCATAGAAAACGGGCAAAGAACAGAAAAAAGATTCACAGGAAAAACATACAAATGGGTGCGAAACAGATGAAAATTGTCTCAACCTCCTCCATAATTTTAAAACATAAATAAAACAGTAATGAAAGATAATTTTCTTAACTTTCAAATTGACAAATATTTAAAAGTGTTGGTGAGGGGTTGGTGAAATAGCCACTCACATATATAAGGAAGTATGAATTAGTAAATCATTTTGGAAGATATCCTGATGGCTACCAATATTCTAAATACACATCTCTTTGACCCAGTGATTGTATTGGCAAGAACTTATCTGATAAATCCACGTGTATGTAAATACTGTCTATAAGAATGTTCACCGAGGCGTTGTGACACCAAATACTGGAAACCACCTAAATAAGACCCTGATTGAATCGCGTCTTCATCCAGATGTTAAAAATAATGAAAGAGACTGAAATATACCTCATGGAAAACTGTCATTAGACACATCATTAAATGGAAAAGCCAAGCTTCAGAACAGCATTATGATCTCATTTGAGTAAGAAAATGATCAAGAGATCCTTATATAGAAAAACATCATCAGAATATGATGGTTTCTGCACACGTTAACTTTTGCTCCATAACAAATCACACCAAAACTTAGTTGCCTGACACAATGGTTTCTTCGGCTCACGGCTCAGGCTTGACTGGGCTCTTGGTCTCGGCTGGGCTGACTCGGCTAATCTTGGCTGGACTTGCTCATGTGTCTGTGGTCCGGGTGGCCTCTGGGTCATCTAGGATGGCTTCCCTCACAGACAGGCTGGGGTTTGGCAGGCTGTTAGCTGAAGTGACAGGGTGACTGGGCCACACGAGGCTTCCTCAGAGTGGCCATGATTCCAAGGGTACAAGGGCTCTTGACATTTGGGTTCAGAATTCACTTGTCACTTCCGCTGCCTCCAATGATCAAAGCAAGTCACAAGGCCAGCCCAGATTCAAGGAAAAAGAGAGTCCTCCTCTTGACTGGACAGGAAGAGCTTCAAAGTGTGTGGCCATATTTATAATCTACCTTAAACCCAGATGAACATCTCATCAAGATTTCTTCCCTGAATTCTCTCAATACCTCCACTTGAATGTCGAATAGTCATCTACAACTTAACACGTCTCAAACCAAACTCTGTTTCCTCCCCACCCATCCTGCATCTTCCTCAGCCTTCCTCCTCTCAGCACACAGCAACACCTTTCTTCTAGATGCTCAGGCTTAAATCCTCCCAGCTCTCTTGATATCTTTGCTAACCAAGCAGCAAATCCAGCATCCAAGTCTACCTTCCTGATGCCAGCCACGATCATCTCCCCACTGTCTCCTGCAACTACCTGGCCCCACCTGGGCTCTATTCTGCACTCTGCAGCCAGAGAGACGCTGGGAGAATGTGAGTCTGATCATGACTCAGACCCTCAAGTTCTTCTCTGTTTAATGTGGAATAAAGTCAAAATCTTCCCTGTGGCCAACATGGAAGGTTCTGTGGCTCTCACCACTTCGCCAGTACTCTCTGCTCCGGCTTCACTGGCCTCCTACCCGCTGCAGCTCCAAGATGCCAAATACAATCCTGCCCCAGGGCTTTTGCACTTCCTGTCACTCTGCCTGAAGCATCCTTTTCTAGCTGCTTGCCTGGCTCACTCCCTCACTCTCACCAGGTCTCCACTCAAATAGAAGTCACAGAGCTACCCTCAGAGCAGAACATCCCATCTAAAACAGCACACACACATACATCCTGTCATTCCCTTCCCCTTATCCCATTGTTTAATTTTTATACTACTTATCAACACCTGACATATTATGCATTCATTTATTTATTGTCTATTTCCCAACAGTAGAATGCAAATTCCATGAGGTTCATGGATCTTATTTGATTTGTACACTCTTATCTTCCCAAAACAGTGAACAAAACAGGGCCTGCTGAATAGTAGGCACTCAATATTTGTTATGTGTGTGTACGCACGTGCACACACACATACACCCACACACAATCTGTATATGCCTAGAAAGCTCCTAGACAGTGACTTCCCAGGGTGACAAGGTTAGAAAGCACAGAGCTGGGTCTGGAACGCAGGCCTTTTGAATCCAGAGCCATGACTCTATCTCCTTTGCCCTGATTTCTCTGAAAACCAGGCTGGGAGCCAAGAGCAACCAAATACACAAATTCTCTTTCTTGGACACAGAGGAGGAGAAGCACACGATTAAAAGATAACGAGCCCCAAAAGATGGAGATGATGAGTGGCAGGTCACCTGCCTCTCCCTCTTTCTCCCCTCACGGGTCTCAGGTCAGACTTAACCTCTTCCATATAAGGTCTCTGGGTGCTCTTTATTCACGCTTTCATAGTATAAAGGAACTCGGGGAGCCTGAGTCCTGGTCCCATCCCCATCAGGCATGGCAGTGACCAATTCGCTCTCCGTCTGCAACTCAATTCATCATCTGTAAAATAACATTTGTCAAGATGGTTCCTGGGGCCTCTTCCACTTCTGAGGGTCTTTGTTCCTCAGAAAGCCAGGGTTTGAGTCCAACTCATCGCCTGAGTTAGCAAGAGACACTGACTCACTTCCTCTCTGGTCCCCAGGGTCCTGGTCGGAAACTGGTTCAAATAAGCCCTGACCTCTTTCCCCCCAAGAAAGATGGAGATCAGGGTTAATAAGGGTGTTCACTGTGAGCCTCAGGCTCCTTGAAGGAAGGTTCCAAATGGGTGGTATTACTTACTAATCTTTCTCTGCGGTCACGGCTAACAGAATGGTCCCCCTCAGGGCTGAGTCACTTCAGCTAATTGTTTGGTTCCCTTGATCTGGAGTTAGATGCAGTGAACTAGCAGAAGAAACTCACCTCTTCAACCAAAAGACTTTTCTACTTCTTATAGCAGAGCTCTGCTGTGTAGCATCTTGAGAAGCTGTGAGTCTATGGGAGTGCATGTGTGTGTGCATGTGTGCATGTGTGTGTGTGTGCAGTAAAGGATGACCTCTGACCACAATTTATCTTCAGTATTTCTCCTCCACATCAGGCATGTTCAAGCTTTAAGAAGCTACTAGTTGACCTTGAGCCTGAAAAAGGAATAGCTAATCTCCAAGATTCAACAAGGGTTTAACCACCCCAGAAACACAGAGTCCTCCTCTGGGTCCCAGAGAAGCAAAACCAAGAAGACACAGTCACCAACCTCAAGAGTGGACAGTCCAACAGAAGCGGACAGACATTTAAGCAGAACATTAGATCTGGGAGGATATGGGTTAAATGGAGCCAGGTGGGAGCACCATACTGAGGTGACTCAATCTGCCCAGGGAAGCCAGAGAAGACTTCTAGAGGAGGGAGCATTCGACATGGACCTTGAAGTAGGAGTAGGAGTTTAAGAGGCAAAGAAGTAGGAGAAAGAACACTCTGGCTAAAGAAATGGTTGCATAAGTGGGAGTAGAGATGGATTTACTGAAAAGCTATGAAGGTTAAGTTTCAGGGCTCCTCCTCTGCACGGGCTTCTTCTGAGATGGAGGACTGAATTTAATATTCGTAAGGTTACATTCTCTTGCTTTGGAAAGGTCTCTGAACTGCAGAAACCTCAGGCTCCATAAAACCCGAATCTGCCCCCAAATCTAAGGAATGCCACACGAACACAGGAATAAGGATGTTGGGAGCTGCGTTTTTCTTCTTTGCCAAGCTAGATCCCAAAATCTTCCTTGGGGTAATTAGACAGGAGGCATCTACCCAATCCAGGCACCTATTCAGCCAGTACCTGGGTGGGTTCTGCAACCCAAGCATTGTTGCAGGAAGACAACAAAAGGGTTGGCTGCAGATGGCAGAATTCACACAGAACTCCTTCTCCTGGAAGGAGAACTCAATGAAGCTTTCTCTGCAAACTTAGACTCAGCCAACTCCCAAGGGCAGGATGCGCTTCCTAGGAGCGATGTCCAGCTATTTATACTAAAGTCCTAATGAGGATCTTCCAGCACTGTGACCACAGAATGGATCTGGCGTGGTTTAGATCACCCTGTGTGTCCCAAGCCATGCTCAAAACATGCTATCACATCTGGGATCTCTGTCTTTGCTTCCAGGCCCTCAAAAGCACGTCTTGATCTTTGTTAGTTCACTTGCTTGAAGTTGAGGTTGAAGACTTGAGTTTATATTTAAACCAATGGATTTCAATAGAAGACTCTGAAGCTTCCCGATGCTCCAAAGAAGGTCGGCCCTGTGCTGTCCTTGCTCATGGAGCAGCAGGTAGTGGACAGCTGTTCTGGTCTCTCTCTAACTGCATCACTCTGTGCTCCCAGCCATTGGAGGAGTACCTAAGTGCTCATGGCACCTCTGCTGACATTGCTAATGTCTCATTGGCCAAATAGAATCTCATGGCCAATCCCTTTTGTGGGCGGGGACTACATAATAGAGTGAACATCCGGAAGTGTGGTTCACTGGGGGTCACCAGGGTAACAGTCTACCCCACCACGCATGACCATGAGCAACTTAATTCAAGAAAGGAAATTGCTCTGTACTTCATTTTCTTCATCTATAAAGAGATAGAGCTGAAAATCAAGGCTCTCAGCCATCCCTTCTCCTATCAGCCTTCCTATAATGACAAAATCACAATGGAAATGAACCTTGAAGAGTTGGCTGAGACAAAATGAAAACTCACTTTGAATAATATAGTATATAGATAAATATTATATATGTATAAGATATATGAGGTTTACCTGTATAAATATGAGGTTCACTTCGGACCAAGAAAATAAACAGGAAAGTTCATGAAGAAAGAGAGACAGCTTAGCAATAGCCCGTGAGAAAAAGGCTTGGGTGCTTTATTCAAAGTGAGCTCAGTGGACGTTAGCAATGTGCTGCAGCCCTGGAATGAGTTAATGGAGCCTTTGGCTGCATGAATAGAAGTATGAGGTACAGACTGAGGGAGGTGATACTCCTCTATAATCCAGCAACAGCTGGAGCAGTGCATTCCTTTCTCGGTGCTTCATAGACAAACTGGACTCTGTTCAGAAGAGATGATCTCTAGGAAGATTAGGCTAATACTATCTGAACACCCATCGGCCTCCATGTCACTAAGAGTGAAGCAGTCCTCTGTTGTGTGAATCCTGGCGTAAGGCGGTAGGAAGTACACGACACCATCTGTGAATTGTTCGTCCCTTAAAACAAAAAAAATTGAACTTGACTCCAGTCATGCTCCAGACTGAACTACCTATTTCAGGAAGTATAAAAGATAGAACAAATTAAATACCACGAAGCAATCAACCATACTCAGACTATGGGAGAGTCAACAGGAAACACGATTATGTTTCTCCAACAAATCTATAGCATGGAAAAGATGCGGGGAGGAACAGTTACAGAGTAAGAGAAATTTAGGAGATCCCACAAGCCAATGCAATATATGAATCTTTTGTAAAATGACTATAACTCAATAAAAAGTTTAAATAATAATAATAAAATATATATATATGAATCTTTTTTTGCATCCTGATTTGTTTTAAATAATAAAATCTCAGGGAACTCTGAATATGGATGGAGTAATAGAGGATATCGAAACTTTTTTTTATTTTGTTAATTGTCAAAATAACATGGTCAGGTTTTTTTTTTACGTCTTTTTTTGTTAGGGAAGCGTACTAAAATCTTATGGATGAAAAGACGTGATGTTTGGGATTTGCTTTATACTACTCCAGCAAACAAACTCACCTACAGATCTGGGAGGCATAGGGGGACAGGTTCTTGAAACCAGGTCTCCGGAGGCTCACGTGAAAGAACCAGGGATGTTTGAGACACAGACGGGGATCCCAAGCGATCTAGCCCCACGTTCCAATGTTTGAAGGGCTTGTCTGGAAGAAGAGGAAAGACTTGCGCTGTGCCAGTGCCCCAGAGGGCAGCATCAGGACCAACACAGAAGTTAGGGGGAGAGAAGTTTAAGGTCAAGGCAAAGAACTTTAGGGCTAGGTTTTCCCCAAGTCCCTTCTTCCCCTTGCATCTCTCCAGCCTCTTTCCTACAGCCCTCCACGAGCCCTACGTTCCAACCACTCCATGTCACTTGAGACTCCTGACACACACAGAGCACCTTCCTATCTCACGCCCTTTGTCCCGCATTTTCCTTGGTTAGGAATGCCCTCCCCTCTCCCCGAGGATTGGATTTCTGCTCAGGCTTCAAGGCTCCACTCCTCCTCGGCCTTGATCTCTCCTCGAAGTAATAGCATCCTCGAATTGCTCTGAATCTGCTGGCGGCTGTTCCATGCGTATCTTTATGGATAGGTATCAAAGATGAGTTACAGATTACCTTTTATCATGATTCCTCCTTTTCCCTCCCACAGCACTGTGTGCCTTTATTATGATAATCGTGGCCCCCAGGAGTTGAGGGCCTGCTGTGTGCCAAAGGCTTTCATTCTCACCCCAGTTCCAGAATCTATGCAACTTGAGTGTCCAAGGGGATGCAGTTTACTCAGTGTCACACAGCAACGGTCCAACTTCAACTCAGATTTGCGATACCAAAATTTAAACATATATATACTTTTCTTTATACTATGAATGTATAAATGGCGTGTGTGTGTGTGTGTGTGTGTGTGTGTGTGTGTGTGTACACTCCTCCCCGTATTCATTGAGTCTGTTTTCCTTTCTAGCACACTGCCAAGCATGTGGTAAATGCTCAATAAATACTTGATCATGGAGGGATAGATGAATGAATAAATCCAGCATTATAATTAGTGATGTATAGACTTCTCCCCACAGTACCCCACAACCATGGGAAACTTCTGGGCAATAGAATAAATAAACAGGACTGGGTTCCATGACTCCACGTGGGCCAGAAGAGTAGTCCTTGCAGACAAGTGGCAGAGAGTGGCAGGGCCTTGCCAAGGTCCCCAGGAAGTCCATGGGGTGACAGAGGGTGGGGAGTTGCCCACGAGGCCCCAATGCAGTGGCCACCCCCAGTCCAGGAGGCTCCTAGGTGTTGCCAGAATATGGGGCTGGGAGGCTGGGAGAGGAAGGCCTCTCTCTTCTTTCCCAGCTGCCAGGGCTCTGACCGCTGTGTGACCCTCGGGGTGGGGACCTGTACTCCCCAGGGGAGGAAGGTTACAGCCCCTTTATCACCAAAAGGCAATAAAGCCATTTCATGGTAATTAGAATCCTAACCAATTTAAGTCATTTACAGCTTTCAAACAATTACCTGGTGATCCTTATCTCCCCAAGAATCCTGAGATGTTATTTAGAGGGGATCATAAACTGAGAACATGGTTGGGGGAGGGGATGATGAGAGAGGACAAGGAAGGAAGATGGCTGCCCACGGCGATGGGCAAAGAGGAAAAATTTTAAAGCTCCATCCAGGTACCTGGTCCTTCATCAGATGTGGGCAAAGCAGGCCTGTCCTTGTGGATTTTGTAGGAGAAAAGTGTTCTATCCTCAGAAGGTTCCTCTCCAGAACCATGAAATCTTAGCTAGAAAAGCTAAAGAAACATCTAGGAAAGTATTTCCCAAATCAGAAGCCGTGGACATCCGTGGTTTGTGAGATGTTATGGGTATGGAATGAACATACTCCTGGGATGAATGGGTTTGGGAAATTCATAAACTGTGACTTCCTCATAGAGAATCACAGAGCCCACTGCATCTCAAAGTTTCTGGCAAGATCTCTAGGAAGGAAACCAGGATCTACAGGAAAGCTTAAATCAGTGAAACTCAGTGTGTTCAGACTTTGACCACTGAACATTTTCACCCCCACAGGAAATCTACTAATGGCACAAGAAGCCTCTAGAAATATCGATCTTTTACCTACGTTTTCTTCTCATTCTTGGGCTGAAGTTAAACTGAGAGGCTTTCTGTTCGGCTACACGCCTCTGGTTAAGACAGGTACTTATTTGCGCTCAACTGTGTGCAGACAGTCATCTGCAGAGACCTTTGGAAGATCCTAGGGGACAACCTCCATTGTTACGTCTTAAATGAGAGGCCATGGGAAAGGGAAAAAGGAAGGAAAGGGAGAATCTTTTGACAAACCGAAAATCAGGCCACCAACTGAAATCCACCTCCAAAGGTGATAGGAAGAGACAGTCTCTGGATATCAAGAGGGCAGAATTGATCCAGTTAAAGAAGGAACTGTCTAACAGTCAAAGCCACTGACAGCAGAACAGATGGGCTCAGGAAGGAATGAGCTCCCTGACAATATGTGCATGGAAGCTGAAGCTGTAACAGCCCCTTAGGAGAGGAGTGCTCAGTCAACTAGCAAATATTTGAGAATCTACACTATTCAAAGCACCGGTTGAAGGTAGGAAAACTGTGATGAGCAAATTCTCTGCTGAACTGAAACTTTACATTTGGATGGGGAGAAACAGATAAGAGCCAAGCAAAGAAAAATAAATGTAATTTATGGAGAACTATAAGATCTTAAAAGGGTGGTGTGAGAGCAGTGGGAGAGAGGCTAGTTAAGTTGTGATGGCCAGGCAAAGCCTCCATGGGACCTAGGTATCTGAGCCAAGAGCCAAGTGAACAGAAGAAGACAGCCTGAGAAGACCTGGAGCAGTGAACCGAGTGTACAGTTCAGCACGTCCAGAGGCTCTGCAGTGGAAAACATTTGAGCATTTTTGAAGAATGAAAGGAAGGCTGGCATGGTGGACATGGTGAGTGGGGGTGGGAGAACACTGGATGAGGGCAGAGAGGTACGGCACAGGCGAGCACCCAGTGGCACAGACAACCCCACGCACCCTGCAGGTTCTGAGACTCGCGATGGCTCCCCTGACTGATCAAAATGAGATCGCAGAGTCTCTCTCCCTAAAATCACATCCACAATCTCAGGCGCAAGCTTCAGTCTCCTCATCTGGCAACTGGAAGTCATAAACCTACTTTGCAAAAATGCTACACAGATAAGTGACTATATATTTACCTAGCAAGCTCTGATACAGCACTATGTACCATTCTAAACATGTTATAATATTACTCATCGAACTCTCCTAAGAGCCCTAGAAGGTAGACACTATTATTGATAAAATCCCTATTTTATCAATAGGAATACTAATAGTGTCTTATCCCTGAGGCACAGAGAGGCCCCTGGAATGTCTAATACATAGTACATCATAGAACATCATAGCTACTGTAGGCTTAGATTTAAAAACTTTAAAAGTTTCCAGGAGACGTAAATAAAATATTCTCTACGATCTTTGTACTCCCCTACCCCCACATTCAGAGCTCCCAATTTGGTGCATCTACATTTCCTCATAGAGTCTCAGTAAGGACTTACTCAGTTGAATCATGTAGCACCAATAAATACAACCTACTACCAGAGCCTTGGATAACCAGGAATCCTGCAGTCATCTCTATCAAAATTCCAATGGCATATTTCAAAGAAATTTAAAAAAAATCCGAAAATTCATATAAAACCACAGAAGACCCAAGTAGCCAAAAAAAAATCTTGAGAAAGAAGAACAAAGCTGGAGGCATCATACTTCTTGGTTTCAAACTATATCACAAAGCTACGGTAATCAAAAGAGCATAGTACTGGTATAGAAACAGACATTTAGACCAATGGAATAAAATAGAGAGCCCAGAAATAAATCCACACATATATGGTCAACTAATCTATGACAAGGATGCCAAGAACACACAAAGGGGAAAGGATAGTCTCTTCAATAAATGGTGTTTGGAAACTTGAGTGAAGTTGAACTCTTCTCTTACACCACTCACAAAAATCAACCCAAAACAGATTAAAGACAAATGTAAGTCCTGAAACCATAAAACTCCTAGAAGAAAATATAGCGGGAAAGCTCCTTGACATTGGTCTTGGCAATGGTAATTTTTTTTGGGGGGGTGGGTATGACACCAAAAGCACAGGCAACAAAAGCAAAAATAAACAAATGGGATTACATCAAACTAAAAAGCTTCTGCATGGCAAAGGAAACCATCAACAAAACTAAAAGGCAACCTGCAGAATGGGAGAAAACATTTGTAAACCATATATCCAATAAAGGGTTAATATTCAAAATATACAAGGAATTCTTACAACTCAATACCAAAACAAAAACAAAAACAAATCAAATAACCCATTTAAAACATGGACAAATGTTCTCAAAAGATATTTTTCCAAAATGACACACAAATGATCCACAAGTACATGAAAAGCTACTTAACACCATTAATCATTAGGGAATGCAAATCAAAACCACAATGAGATATCACCTCACACCTGCTAGGATGGCTATTACCAAAATGACGACAGATAAGCATCGGCAAGGGTGTGGGGAAAAGGGAACCCTTGTGCACTATTGGTAAGAATGTACATTGGGCATAACCATTGTGGAAAACATTAGAAGAGATCCTCAAAAAACTAAAAATAGAACTACCATGTGATGCAGCAATCCCATTACCAGGTAGATATCCAAATGATGAAATCAGTATCTCACACAGATATCTGCACTCCATGTTTATGGCAGCATCATTCACAATAGCCAAGAGATGGGACAACCTAAGTGTCTCTCTACAGATGAATGGATAAAGAAGATATGGGGTGTGTGTGTGTGTGTGTATGTATGTATACACACACATATATACATATATAATGGAATATTATTCAGCCATGAAAAAGAAGGATTACCTGCCATTTGGAACAAACTGGATGAACCTGGAGGACATTAGGCTAAGTGAAACTAGCCAGATAGAGAAAGACAAATTCTGTATGCTCTCACTTACGTGTGAAATGAAATATAACAAGGTTGGACTCAAGGGAGTGAAGGTATAGCTTAGTGGTAGAGTGCGTGCTTAGCATGCGTGAGGTCCTGGGTTCAATCCCCAGTAACTCCATTTTAAAAAAATAGTTCATTTCATAAAACCAGAGACTAAAACCATAATTACCAGGGGCTGGAGGTTGAGATTGGAAAGACCTTGGTCAAAGGGTACAAGCTTTCAGTTCTAAGATGAGTAAGTTCTGGGGACGTTGTGTGCAGTTTGGTGACTATAGTTAATAATACTCTATTGTATTCTTGAAATTTGCTAAAAGAATAGACCCTAAGTGTTCTCACCACACAGGAAAAAAGAAAAAAGCTATGTGAGGGATAGATATGCTAATTTAACCACAGAAATAACTTCACAATCTATATGTGTATCAAACCATCACGTTGTACACCTTAAATACATAGAATTTTTTTGTGTCAATTGTACCCCAGTAAAATTGGGGGGGGGGAAGCCTTGCAGATAAAGGAGAGTGTACTGAGGGCCATCACACACAGCTAGACAGGTTGTGCACCGCTATAGGACCTCAAGGGGACTCATATTTATTTAGCCTCTGCTGCGTTTACCCACATCACATCTCCGTGGGGTCTGGGTTATAATCCCCACTGTACGGGTTGTGGAAAATGAGGCTCAAGCAAAATCTACGGTCACTCATAGTAAATAGTTGAGCTTCAGACTCCAAAGGGCTTCCCTCTGACCCACACCATCTCCCAGGGGGCAGGCGGGGGGAGCATCTAGCCTTCAAGAGATCATTTCCTTATAGGGGGTTCTCTCCCCCCACCCCAGGATATAATATATTCCCAGACATGAGAACTAAAGAAAACACTTACACCTTAGCTGTGGCTTCACAGAGGGAAAAATAAGTATAAATTCCCTCTTAAGCTCGAAAAAAAGGGTATTTTTATTACAAAATACATATTTACAACATTTTACCATGTTAAAAAGTTTTTAAAAGAGTGAGAAAAAATGATCTCGTAAAGCAAGCAAGGGTATTATCTAGTCCTTTTCCATTTAACCTTACTGCAATCAATTTATTCAAAACACCAACCTGTTTTGAGCCTTTGGCTCAGACTACTTTCTTATTATTCATCCACATCCCGTAGGCGTGTGCACCTGTATTTTCATGAACCTCTAACTAAAATGAAGCATTTCCTTCCATTAAGACTGCAGACAGCAAATTACAGCATGGTGTATTCGCAGTACCTCTGACCTGCAGGTGCCTCAAAATATCCAATGGATTAATAAAGAAAATAGAGTATCACAAATGTTTTACTATCTTGATGGCTGGATTTCAGTATAATTAATTTCCATTAAAAGCTATATTTTATTTCATCAGTTTTAAAAGCATCATTCAGAGGAAGGGCCAGGAGTTTCGCCAGACAGCCAAAAGAGTCTATGGTTCAAAAAAGCTAAGAACCGTCCCCCACCCCCCACCGCAGGCCTCCCACCGTGGGGACCACAGAAGCCTTTTGTGATTCTTCAGGTTAACGGGAGGGCCAGCATCTCCCAACTAATTTTCCCCAATCAGACTTGCTCTGCCCATTTACCTTTTTGAAGAGCAAGGAAAATGCCCACCTCTGTGACTTTTTCAAAGGGAGGCTGATAAACTGGAATTTTACACCCCAGGCGAAGATCAGACTTCAACCGCAGAGCCCTGGGCCCACAGCTCACAAACTCCCACCGATGCAAACTGTTTTCTGTAGACGGGCTCATATTCCCTTCCACAGCGGTAGGAAATGCTGCCCGAGAGCACTTCCAGTGAGGTTAAACCCAGAATGAGTTTGTTCCATCACAGGCGAGGAAATCTTCCCTCCTTGAGCCACCTGACCCAGAGCTTAGAGCACACTGCTCTCCAGGGAACAGGTGTGATGATTTCATCACCTTGATGCTCACTTGGGACTGGAGGGTCACAAGTCCCAGATTGGGGGAGGGGGCGGCAGGCAACCACTTAATGATTTTGTTCTCTGTGTCACTACTCTCACAGCTGGGCTCATTCTCTGGGGTGTTTCCAAAGCCCTCTGGGAAGATGCAGCCCTGGGCAGAGGAAAGAGGGTCCTGGGCTAGCAAAAGGAAGGTTCTGGATTCACAGCCAAGCTCTCCTCACCTGCTGGATGCATCTGGACAGTGGCCACCACACCCCTGGATCTCAGTGTCCGCATCTGTTGAATGAGAAGGGAGGAGTGGATAATCCCTCTCGGGTACCACAGCCTTGGGGATCACATCAACGTCACTCAATGAGCGATGCCCCAGTGAGGTGCTGCCCACAACCTGGCCTCATCTCTGGCTTTGCTTGGTCAGACAGGTAGCCCTATTCAGGCCCCAGAGTCCATGGCCTTCTGCCATGGGAAGGACACCTTCCACGAAGACAAGATGTCCGGGGGTCCTCCAGCAACAGAGCCAGGGAATGCAGGAGGCCCCTTGAGGGAAGGACTAAGCCCTGGTGGACTGTGTGCCTCTAGCTCACACCACAGTGCCTGGTGCACAGTGGGCACTTGATAAATGTTTGTTGAATGAATGAATAACACTCACTGAGGCATTCCCTTTTGCCTTTGGGTGGTGCGTGTGCAAATAAGGACAATGCACTTGATGCCAACCTTTTTTTTTTTTTTAAATAGAGGTACTGGGGATTGAAACCAGGGCCTCATGCATTCTAAGCATGCGCTCTACCACTGAGCTCTGCCCCAGCTCCCGATGTCTACCCTTCCTAGACTTTTCCGGGTGATCAGGGGCAAATAGCCTGACCTCTCGGACATTGGTTTCTTCCACGTTGACTAATTAGCATGCAAATGAGAGTAACTATTATTCTCAAAACTATTTTTATCACTTAGTATGTGCTAGGCATTATATAAATTACTTTATCATCATTATCTCATTTAAGTCGTTTTTAATTGAAGTATAGTTGATTTACTGTTTCAGATGTATAGCAAAGTGATTTAGTTTTATATATATATATAAATATACATCCTTTTTCAGATTCTTTTCCATTATAGGTTATTACAAGATAACTGAATATAGTTCCCTGTGCTATACAGTAGGACCATGTTTATCTTTTTTCTGTATGGCAGTGTGTATCTGTTGATCCCAAATTCCCAGTTTATCCTCCCCATCTGTTTTCCCCTTTGGTAACTGTAAGTTTGTTTTCTATGTCTGTGAGTCTCTTTCTGTTTTGTAAATAAGTTCCTTTGTATCATTTTTTTCAGATTCTAGCCATAAGTGACATCATATACATTGTCTCCTTTAAGTCTTAAAATAACCCAACGAATGCTAAGAGAAGTAAGTCAGACAGAGAAAGACAAATACCATATGTTCTGACTCATAGGTGGAATCTAAAGTCGAATTCAGAGAAACAGAGAGTAGAATGGTGGTTGCTAAGAGCTGGGGATGAAGGAATTGGGGAGACATTGTTCAAAGGGTACAAATTATAAGATAAATAAGCTCTGGGGAATCTGATGTACAGCATGGTGACTATAGTTAGCAATACTGTATTACAGACTGAAATTCAGTAAGAGAGTAAATCTTGAATGTTCCCACCATGAGAAAAAAGGTGGTAATTACGTGCAGTGATGGAAGTGGTAACTAACCTTATTGTGGCAATCATCTTGCAATATACGTGTCAAATCGTCACGTTGTACACCTCAAGCGTACACAATGTTATATGTCAATTATAACTCAATAAAGCTGGGAGGAGAAAAGAAAGGGTAAAAATAACCCAAAGGGGTGCATTCTCTTACCTCCACTGTGCAGGTAACTGAGGCTCCCTGAGGCTGATGAATTGCCCTGGGGCACAGAGTCAGTGTGAGGGAGATGCAGGGCAGGAGTTGAACCTGGATCTCTCAGCCTCCATCACCCTACATTTGGATGAAATCCCACGAGACGTTTCTCCCTGAACATAAATTGGATCAATTCACAAACCATTGTGGGATGCTTGCCATATGCTAGGAGTTGGAGATTTGTTTAACTCCTCAAATTTGCAATGATCATAATCAAAAAATCAGATAAAGATTTAAGAAGTGCTAAAAGCATTAAAGGGGAGGAGGCGGGAAGAATAACACGTGTCAGGTGTTCCCCGTGAGCTGGGCACTGGGTGCAACGCCTCCCACAAAGCATCTCTGTGGCCTTGAGGGGTTGGTCTTCACTCTCCAGAAGAGGAACCATGTTTTTAGAGAGGCCAAAGGACAGTAAGTGATGCAGCCAAGTCTGGAATCAGGACCATCTCTCTCCAAAGCCATTACTCTTTCCAATAGATGCATTTTCCATTTAGTGACCCTAACCTTGGTCCACTTCATCTGAGAAATGAAAAAACTAGAGGTCAGGCCTCATCCCGCTAGTCCCTGTGGATTAAACTCATTGAGCGTGAGGAGTTAAGTGTCCAGACTCCAGAAGTCCTGGGCTGTGTCCCAGCTCTACGAACCATGCGAGCTTCTGTCATCCCCAGTGTCCTCATCTCTAAGATGCGGTGGTAAGAGAACTGCTGGCTGGAGCAGGTGATGCGTGAGGCCATTTGGCACATCCCTAGCACACAGCAAGCATTCCATCAGCAGTCCTGAGAATGACCATGCTCAGCTCCAGTGTCCTCAGTCCTGTGCTGTACTCTGAACTAGGTGTGACACATGGCCTTCAGGAAAGGTGGCATCTGGTTGGGGAAATGGGCAATGAAATGGTTTAATCCCAAGGCAAGGGCCTAAAAGTGTGGTGAAATTAATTCTGCCAAAGGAGTTCAGGAAAGGATGAAGGATGAGTGTATGCTTTGAGGGGTCGGGAAAGGTTTCACGACAATGGGGTGGATTCCTAAGAATGCCGAGAGAAAGAGACACAGACACGAGATGGAGACAGAGACAGAGAGAAGTGGGGGAACAGCATGAACAAAATCCCAGAGGCAGAAAGGAAGGCGTGGGAAAGCAGCAGCTGACCTTGACTGGAACAGAGTCAAGAAGCACGTGGGTGTGGAATCCCAGGCCCTCTGATTCTCCAGGCTTGGGTCCTTCCTTGAACATTTCTTGAACTTTCCTTGATGCAATCAAGCCCAGGACAAAGTTATCTTACTATCCAGCATGTGATCTCTGAAATTGCACTTACGGCCCTAAAGCAAAGTTCAGTTTCAACTTTCAGATGACCATCAGGCATGAGATGTTCATTCATTCAGCAGCATTCACGGAGCACCTACTCTGTGCAGGGGATTCAGCAGCAAACAAGACGGAGACACTCTCCAAGTTTGCTTTCCAGGAGGGGAGTCAGATCATGAGCAATTTCCTATGTAGGTCTCATAATTCCTTCATTGCCATTGGCTATGTGCACACAGGGGGATGTGTGATGGGGAGATGACCTGCCCTGGGGGCTCAGAGCAATTAGAAGGGGTAGGAAGCCTCTGGAAAAAACCAGTGCAGAAGTGACAGCAGGGAGCTGAACTCCACCCCATGCAGCTGAATGCCTTTTTAAGGGGCAAGGACAACCAGCAGGACACTTCCTCTGTATCCCGGGTTCACCATCTTTCATAGGAACCAGTAACAGAAGCCAGATCAGAACTGATCTGACAGTTTACAAATACAAGTCTTCTTGGGGATGACACGGTATTGGAGAGGAAAGCTCACTGGCCCAGGAGCTTCTGAGAGGGTCTGGGTTTCAGGGTGAGATGGACCACCAACTTCAGTAAGCCATCTAACCTCAACTTGGAGATGTGGGTCCTGCCTAAGAGAGGTGAATTCTCCTAGATCCATGTTTTTAGAGTATGTTTTACTGAACACAGTTGCCCTGCAATATCTGAATAGGGAGTGACTCTACTTAAAAACCAAACAAAATAAAAGCTTTTTGTTTTTGCAGGACTTCTCAGAGCCTTGAATTTGCTGACATGCATGTGACTTTTTAAAGTGGGTCATAGTATGCAGCCCTTTCTAAATTTACTTGACTAGAACATTTTTTCAGGACACCTGTTAATATTTTGCCTCACACAGTTAGGGAAAATACCATCCCAAGGTGATCTCTATGGTCGAACAAGCCAATGTGCCTTAATAATGAGGCTTCTCTTCCAGCTGGAAGGTACTTTGGGTATGATCTAATACAGCCTCCCCTCCCTAATGGATTTCTTCCATTCCATCCTGACAAGTGATCCCCTAGCCCCTGCTTGAATGCTGCCATTCACAGGGCACTCATGACCTGACGAGGCAACCTAACCACAACTGTTAGAAGTGGAATTCCATCCAGAGCTCTTCATTGAGCTGAACTGAAATTCACCTCCCAACCCACTCATCTATTAATACGAGCAATAATCATGACTACCACTTATGGAACACCTACTATGTACCAGGCTCTGTGCTAAGTATTTTCCGAAACCTCTCCAGTAGTCTATGAAGTCAGCATGTGCCTCTTCTATGGCTGAGGAATCTGGTTTTGAAGAAGTAAACGTTACCTTTCCCTGCTTATTCAGCTGCCGAGGAACAGATCAAGGACTCAAACCCTGACAGTCTGACCCAAAGGCCAAGAATGTCCGTGTAACTAACCATTGCCCTTCCCTGCCCTCTGCACAAAGCTCTGCCCTTGAAGCCCCTAGAGTAATAACACCCACACCTGGGAACCCTTCCCACATGCCAGGATCCATTCGGATAGCCTCGACAGCAGCCCATGAACTAGGAGTCTGTGACGATCCCTGGTGCACATGCACAGTTGTGACCCTGGTCAATTAGCCACACAAAGTGCACAGACCCCAGGTGGCAGATGGGAACTTGGTATCCAGGCCATTGTGTTGGCCACCATTCTGTGTCCCGTCTCTGCCTTTTTCCATGCCCCCTCCAGCACACTGGCTGAAGGGATTGTGTCCACGCAAGCCTCATCTTCCCCAGTTCATCAGCCCTGGTCCCTCCCAGGGCAGGGGCTCTAGACCCCTGTCCATCGCGCCTTTCTCCCGCACTCCCATCTCAGATTCTGTACAAATAGATCTTTTCTACGGCCCCAGAGAAGGGAAAGGTCAAGAAGCCAGGACTGAATACAAGAACAAGAACAAGAATACAAATAGCTTTCAAATGGGTACTTTCTGGACCCAGATCCTCCTGGGAATTACTGCATTTAATCCACATAGCAGCTGCTGGCATCTGGAAGAAACTCTTGTACACATTAGTTGAGTCAATGGGGGAATCTTCATTGTCCTCATTTATGGACAAAGAAAGGGATGCCCAGAGGCCTTAGAAGAGGCTCAAAACCACACAGCAAGTGACCAATTCAGAATTCAAACCTGGGTCCTTCAAGCTCCATAGCCTTTGCCCTCTCTTCTGCCCCATGCAGCAACCCCCACTCCCCAGAGGGAGTCCAGAGAAACAGATGCTCACTCCAGCTCTGTCTTGGACCCCTTTGCTCAGGGCATCTGGGAGACCTTCAAGGGCCCCCCTCCCCCCCTCCCCTCCAGGGATGAGCTGCCTCCTAAGTTTGGTGGGTGTGGGAGGAGAAAGGGTACACGTGCACCAGCCAAAGCTCCAGATTCAATCAGCCAGCGCTGGGACACCACCGACACAACTTCTTTTATGACAGGAGAACACTCTCTCTCAAATGACTCACTCAGCAGAGTATCTTTAAGAGGTTCTGTAAAACTCTGTGTTTTGGTGCATGATGAGCGGGTAAAGCCAGTGTAGGCCTGATGGGTCCACAACATAACAGGGGAGAATCCCGGACAGAGAGCTTGGGGTGATGGATTAGATCACAGGCTGGGGTCTCCAGCCCCATCACCTTCATGTGTTCAGCTGGCTCTGGCCTGTGTCTCCAGTGCAGAGGGACGCTGAAGGCTCTGAGCTTGATGGAGAAGCCAGGAGGGAGCAGGGGGCGTTGCTCTGAGTTTGGGACCTGCCAATGCTGGTCATGGGAACTTCAAAGATCCCTCTAAAATAAAATAAAATTGTCCGTTCATTCGTTTCACTTTTATTGACACAAATACTTGCCAGGAGAATAGCTTGAGGACTGAGGGAACAGAGGTTTGGAATCTGCTTCACCAACTACAGAGCATTTTACACATGATTGAACAGCCGTGGGTCTGGCGGGCAATGGCCACCGCCACCGGTGGGACCCCTGGATGAGAACAGAACCATACTGAGCTCACCACGTTGTACCCTGACCCTGAGAAGCCATCTCACCATTGTGTGGTGGGTGTAAGTCTCAGACCTTCAGCTTCCTCTCCTATAAAATAAAGGGTGGGCCGTGGATTTGAGCACAGACCCCAGTTTCAGACCCCCCCAGCTGCCGGAGCAGGGGTGGCAAATGTGTGGAAGAGCCAGGGAGTATATATTTTAGGCTTTCAAAGCCTTTTGGTCTCAGTAGCAACTACTTAACTCTGCCCTTGTAGCTCAAAAGTAGCCAGAGACAATATGTAAATGAATGGGCGTGGCGTGGCTGTATTCCAATAAAACTTTATTTACAAAAACAGTCAGGGGGCCAGATTCCTCCCACAGGCCATCACTTGCTAACCTCTGACCTAAAGGGTCCCAAAAATACTGCTGGACTCTTGTGGCAATAAAGAAGTTTTGAACACTATAGGTAATGTGTCTGGCTATACTAACCATGCCACCAAATCTGTCTTGCCATTGACACTCAACTCTGTTTTTTAAAACTTGAGTAACCCCAAATAGGGGTTACCTGGTCCTGGGAAGGTGGAGGGCCCCAGAGGAGGGAAGAGAAGGATGGTAAAGGGAAAAACCAAAAAGCTTCTTTCATTACGCAACAGTGTGCCAGGCTATAATCTCAGTTACAGGAGGCGTTGCCTTCTCCGTGGACAGATGAGGAATCCAGCCCAGAGAGGTGGAGGAACTTGCCCAAGGTCACACAGACAGTAAGTGGGAGACAGGACATGAACCCAGGCCTGTCAGACCCCACATGGCAGGGGATGATTGACTTCTCTGGCCGTGCTCTGCCCCTTCCTTTACCTGCTCAGAGTAAGGCAGGAGCCAGAGAGGACGTCCTCCGAGGGTGGCAGACAGGTGAGGGCCCAAGAAGATGGCATCTCACCCCCAGCGCCTGTCTTGGGGCACCACCTGCACCGACAGGTGTCCATCAGTCCACGCTGAGAACCGTGAACAATGGCCCCCCTTATCTGGTCTTCGAGAAGCCTCTGCGGCTGGGACACCAGCTGGTTTCAGCGTCCCGGGAGGGTTATCAGCCGCCAGGAAATGCCTGGAAGTCTTGAACTTCTGAACCCCTCGCTCACCTCCACCTGAACCCAATGAAATAGCCTCTTTGCTGTTATTACTTTATAGCCTCGATTGTAAATTCTTCCCTGATCCCACTTTATGGCTGCAAGATGAAAACCTGTGCCTGGGGCGTTGCTCTGGTGGAGAGCGCCCGCCGGCTTTATAAAGTGGCGCTGCCACAGCTGGGAGGAGGGGTGTGGCTGGGCGGTCTGGGGCCAGAGCATCCCAGGGCTCGCTCAGGCTGAGCCCTCTGGCCCCAGGGAGGGGAAGGCGACCAGACGCTGCCACTGCACCAGCACGGAGCGGGGAACAACAGAGCCCTGAAACCTAAGCGCAGCCCCGAACTTTTCCTGAACATTGCGGCATGTGCCCGGCCATTTGTTCACTGCATCCTTGGGACCGTGTTTTATTATTTTTTTTCAAGGTTTACAACATGATTATTTAATATATATACACATTGTGAAAAGATTACCACAATCAAGTTAATTACATCCATCATCACAGGACCGTGTTTTATGATTCTCTTCATTCTGCAGATGAGGGGGTGGAGGTCCAGAGAGGTGGCATGTCTGAGGTCACTCATACAGCTCAACCAGGACCAGAAGGCAAGTCAAACTGTCCTGATAAAGTGTCTGTAGGGCAGCGTATTTTAGCAGAATTGGTTCACCCTCGTGGAATCTGACCTGGGAGGGCAAGCATCACCCTCCCGATTTGCAGACATGCTCTTTTACCGCACAGATGGTTATGAAGCAGCCACTTGGAACATCCCATTAATGAAGGACACACAAGTGTCACCTCACTCCTGCCACTGCCTTCCATGCGGGGGACACGGACCAGTGCCCCCCGCCCCCGCCAGCTGCCCCTCACACCTGTGGACTGGTGGGTCTGTGCAGCCCAGCCCCTCCTCTTCCCAGTCTCTTGGGAACATGGGGACATGAGCCCTTCCACGGGGAGCCCTGCCCTAGAGGGACGCGTGGAAGGGGATAGCATCCCATGTGGCCCCGGGATCTAAGCCACACCCTCCAGGCCCTGCTCCATCAGTAAGTAATAAGGGTGCTATTTCGGCCCCATCTGCCTTCCTCCTTTCTCTCACTTCAAGGTACCTGCAAGGGCTGGCAGGTGGCAAATGCTAGTGTGTTTGGGGGACAGTAGGGCTCCCCCTGCGATGACTCTCCCTCTCTGTGCCTCTGTTTGCCATAACTTCCACAACGCTTCATTATGGAGTCTTTGACAGCCCTGACTTGTGATATAACCAAGACATCCAGAAGGAAGTGGTCCAGGGGAGGACAGGCCATGGGAGGAGGGACCTGAGACCAGATAGAGTTGCCCAGAAAGAGCACCTGGGGTGCACATCAGAGTCCCCTGGGGAGGCTTTTATAAACACTAATCCCCAGGCCCTTTGACTCCTGTGCTATGATGACACTCAGCTTCGAATGGGGAAACGCGATTTTGAAGCCAGGAACAGCAGGACAGAAGCTGGAAGGCCACAGACAGGTAATAGCCGGAGACTCCGCGTGTCAGGAACCAAGACAAAACAGGTACCGGCAGAGCGGGTCAGAGCTGGGGTTTGGAGTCAGACAGACTTGAGTCCCAAATCCTGCTGCCAGGCTCATGGGGAACGCTATACACCTTTTTGCCTTGAATGTTTCGTCCAGGAAAAGGGCACAGTAACACCTCCTGCATAAGCTTGTTGTTGGGATTACATAAAAGAGCCATGCACTGCATAGAATAGGGCTTTCGAAGTGTTAGCTTTTATTATTAGCAGTAAACGCCGCACCCTCTGTTTCCAGGGCAGGTGGGCCAATGCCACAGGTAAGCATGTGGGTTCCGGAGGAGGTAAGACTGAGTCCAAAGCCTGCTTCCCTGACCTGCCAGCTGTGTGTCCCCGGGTGGTCGGCTGCCTCCTCTACTCAGTGGGGACACGGGCGGTATTCTCACGCTGGCTGTGTTGTGAGAGTGAATTAAATGAAAGTGCCTAACACAGCACGAAGTGACAGGAGGTTGGCAGCCTGTTTATTTTCCATCTCCTTCTCTCGGGCCGTGGATCCCAGGGTGCTGGCTGTGTGGGTCTGGGTTTCATCCTGCCTGGGCCGTGGACAGACGTCAGATGGCCTGCGCTCAGGGGTGGACCAGCCCCTTGCCTGGGCCTGAGCGCTTGTTTCCCTGCCCGACCAACTGCGCAGGGCGGAGAAAGGATGTGAAGGCAGGCGGTGGACTTGGAATGACTCTTCTGGAATTCCCTGGACACAGACATAGACACAGAGGAGGAGACCAGGGCACCCGGGCCCACTAGGGAACTGAATCTGTGTTTGGCCCCAGCACCAGCGTCCACAGCATTGATCACCAACTCTCTACACCAAATTCAACATTGAAAACTTCCTCTGGGAACCAGAGCTCCTCTTTCTGTCTGTCTCAGGGTCCACGGGGAAAAAGGAAAGTGGGCTTGGAATCAGACAGTCCTGCACTGTGACCTGGCCCCAGCCCTCATAAGTAATGCCCTTCTCCTTGTGGGCCTCGGTTTCTCCATCTGTAGGAGGAGATCGAGGCCCCAGCACAGAGGTTTGTCCTTAGGACCAAAGGAGAGCATGTCTGTGCAAGACCCTCCAGAAATCCTGAGATACGGCTCTTCCTTCACCAGCTCTGGGGCCTCGGGGAAATTAGTTCATCCTCAGAACTTCAGTTTCTCCATCTGTAAAGCAGGCATAATGACATTTACTTCTTGGGGCGTTGTTCAGATTAAACGAGATAACCTAAGTAAACGCCTAAGGCACTGCCTGCCGTGTAGTCAGTGCTCGTGTGTTACTGTGTAGGTAGTGTTACTGTCACCATGGTTTGGCCCAGGCCACCTCCTTTCTCCCCCTTCCCTGGAAGACAAGGTTGGCCGTCTTGTCTCTGTGGTTGACGACAACTTACGGTGCAGAGGGTCCAAGGCCATCCAGGAGTCTCAGCCTCCCAGGCCCCCGGGGCAGTGCCCCCAGCACCTGAGAATAGAGCCATCATTAAACAAAGTGGCTCAGACTGACTCATTGCTCAGGCTGGCTGGACCTAAGTACCTCCACTGGCGGTCTTTTTATCTTTCCTCACAAATCAATAATGGCTTGCCTTGGAGGAGTTTTAATTAGTTAATGCCTGCTGGGTGTTCTGCTGATAAACTAGCCTGCTAATAGCGCTAAGTGTCTGCCTAGGTGGCTATTTTTACTATTATTGTTGTTGTCACTAAATCCTCGTTTCCTGAGCTGAACGGTTGACTTTATCAAAAAGACCTGGAACCCCCTGCCCTGAAACCTGAGGGAAGGGACCCCTCTGGACAGCCCAGCTCATCCCTCCTCCCCTACTACTTTATACTGAGCCCTGCAGTAAGGATCATACCTCTTAAATCAGCCAGCAGTGAGGAGAGCAGGAGAGAACATTTATTAAGAGCCGACTGTATACCAACGATAGTGCCATGTGCTTACTGCTGGGACCGCCTCTGGTCTTCAGAGCCCCACCCCCACGCCACCCCCAGGTGCCAACGCAGGCCCTGTTTCCCTGTGAAGTCACTGGGGCTCAGAGAGGTCACAGGATCAGCAAGTAGGGGATGTGGGTTTAAGCGCTGGTCTCTTTCCGGCTCACACCCGGTAAGCCCCTAGGGGAACTTTTATGACCTTAGCCAAATTCTCTAGCTCTTTTCGTATCCCTTGTCATAGGCTCCGGGACCCCAGCCTGCCTTCTTGTCTGCCCGCTTTCAAATTGCCCCGATTTCCTCCAAACTTGGAATTTCTGGCCAGCTGGTGGGACAGGACAGGGGTGTGGGGCACAGCCTCTCCCTGTCAAGGGCAAACTCCAGGGGTCTTTGCGATCATTAATCCAGTGAAGGGAAGAGGGACAAATAACAAAAATAACTTCTTCCTGGAGGAAGAACCAACATCTGGGCTATGCGGCCAAGTGGATCAGAACCTGGGCAGAAGGAGCAGGGAGGCCTGGGTTCAAACCGTCTGTGTGCCTCTTCTTAGCCGTGTGACCTTGGGCAACTTGTTGAAGCTCCAGTCTTCCCGTCTGTGCAATGGCCATCCTGATAGCGTCTGCCTCCCCGATGGTTGCAGGGGCTCAGTGAGAGAACCATGTGAGTCTTGGCTGCTGTCTGGCACAAAGTGGTCCTAGTAATTGTCAGTAACACATCATAAGAAATTACTACATGTCAGGGGCTCTTCTGGGGAACTGTCTTGTTTTATTTAATTTACCTACCACAACGCTCTGATAATTCCATTTTACATGATGGGGATCCTCCTATGATTCCCCAAATGGGAAAAAAGTGACTTCCCATTTTACAGATGGGAAAACCTGAGGCTGAGAGAAGTGAGCAATTTGCTGAGGGTCACTCGTTTTTAATTAAACTTTTCATTTTGAGACAATTGGAGTTTCACATGCAGCCCTAAGAAATACAGCAGAGAGACCCTAATACCCTTTATCCAGTTTCTTCCAATGATAAATAAACCAAATTACCTCCTCAAAAAACAAAAACAAAAACAATACCCCACAAACAAAATTAAAAAAAAAAAGAACACAGGACATTCCCATCATCACAAGAGTCCCTTGTGTTGCCCTTTTAAATGACACCCACTTCCTTCCAACCCCCAACCCCTCCTTAAACACTGTTGGGTGAACTTTCTTTATTCATTCTTTTAGGGTGACTCTGCTGGTGACAAATTCTCTTCATTTTCCTTCATCTGAGGACGTCTTGGTTTCCTCTTCATTCCTGAAGGGAATTTTCACTGGGTTCAAGAATCTGGATCAATACTTTTCAGGGAACCATGCCCCCATCATTCCCAAAGTCCCCATCCAGACTGTCTTCTCTTTCCAACTTCCAGAATCTTCTGAATTTTGTTTCTATTTAATGTCCAGGATTTTTGGTTGAGCTTTGTAGGACGAGTAGGGGAAAGTCTGTCTATACAACCTTCCCAGAAGCAGATGTCCCACACACACATTTTAATAAGTGATTGAATCTGGGTTCAAACCCAGCCAGTGGAGGCTCAGAGTCTTTGGACAGAATCACTAGGCTGACAGCCCCCAGCCACTTGAGTTTATTCAGGTTGCTCCTTTGAGGACTGTCCCCCTGCCGTGCTGTTCCCCATCACTGTGAAGTCCTCAGAGGCCACAGGCCGAAATCTCTTCTCAAGAATGACAGTTTCAAGTCCTGTTGGTCCAGCACGGACATCTTTGCAAAAGATGGACAGAGACCTCTCAGAGGTCTGAGCTCACATTCTCTTAGCAGGTGAGCTCCACCATTTAAATATGCACGGGGCCCCCTTACTAAAGGCCAGACACTGTTCTTTCCTTCCATTCATCCATTATTTAGTAAATGCAAGCTACCAGGGCTACAAAATCATAACCGCCTTTTAAATTGTGCTCTGACTTTGTACCAGGCACTTTGCCAAGCTCTTTACAGATTGGCTACTTCTCTGGCACCATTTCCCATCTTCTTGGCCTTGTCTTTAATTCCAGCCACTGCTTGGGGCAGGGGGTGGGGTGGGCAAGGCCCTGAAGGCTTCCTCCAGTTTTATGAATGTGCACCTTAACAGTGCCCCATCTTGGGCGCCATATGCATTTCTCACTTCCTGTCTCCCGGTGCCTGGGAGACACCCACTCAGCACCCACTAACATGAAAAATGAAAGTTCAGGGCAGCTAGCACTCCGGGGATAATTCTTGATGGAGAGACCCCCCTTTCTTTTCTTGGACAGATGTTTCTAAAACTGAATCCAGAGCCTTTTAGAAGCTACTTTAGGATCAACTAGTCCACCTTATAGGTGGCAGAAAGGAGGACGCCTTCTTGTATTGGCTTCTCTTCTGTCCTGTTTTTCTTTCCCTTGATCCTCACTCCTCCTTTCTGAATCACTTTCCCAAATAAACTATCCACACATAAGTAAACCTTGGGGGAAACCCAAGTGAAGGCGCTGGGTACCGGAAACAGCCTGTCAGGTTCACATTTGAAAACAATCAGTGGCCCCTGAGATCTGGCAGCATCACACCTGCTCAGATCTTCACCCACGGCTGACCGGGACAAGGCACAGGCGGACAGTGGGACACTGAGCTATGTGGTGGCCGTGACACTGAAACAGCCTAGGATGACAGTAATCATATAGATTGTAGACTGGGCCAGCTTTTCTTAATGGCTCAGGAAACCTTGCAAATCTGATACTTGGCCCAGATCACACAAGGCAGAGTCGTGGTGCCTCTGTGGCCACATTAAGGATACTCCCCTTCACCTCCTGCAGCTGCCCAGCGGAGTATGCTGAAAAGCAGGCCTGGGATCTAATTCCTGGACAGACAGACTACAAAGGAAACAGAACACATAGCCAAAGGGGGCTTCCTATGATAATCAAGGGCCTGAAGGGCAGAGAGCAGGACCGTGAGGCCTCGAATGAGGACTTCAAAAAGACACCTGCACCCCAATGTTCATAGCAGCACTATTTGCAATAGCCAAGACATGGGAAGTGCCTAAATGTTCATCAACAGATGACCGGATAAAAAAGATGTGGTATGTTTATACAATGGAATAAAATTCAGCCATAAAAATGACAACATAACGGCATTTGCAACAACATGGATGTTCCTGGAGAATGTCATTCCAAGTGAAGTAAGCCAGAAAGAGACAGAAAAATACCACATGAGATCACTCATATGTGGAATTAAAAAAAAAAAAAAGAACATAAATACAAAACAGAAACAGACTCAGACACAGAATACAAACTTGTGGTTGCTAAGGGGGTGGTGGGTGGGAAGAGACAGACTGGGATTTCAAAATTTGTAAATACTGACAGGCATATATAGAATAGATAAACAAGATTATACTGTATAGCACAGGGAAATATATACAGGATCTTGTGGTAGCTCACAGCGAAAAAAAAATGTGACAATGAATGTATGTATGTTCATGTATGACTGAAAAATTGTGCTCTACACTGGAATTTGACACAACATTGTAAAATGACTGTAACTCAATAAAAAAATGTGTTTTAAAAAAAAAAAGGACAGTTAAATGAACTAGTCTGAAAACACTGCACCAGGTTCCTCTAACCCACCAGGTGGGCAGACACATCCCCCAACCCTCTTTTATTTATTTATTTTTTGAAGTATAATTGATTTCCAATGTTCTGTTAGTTTCTGGTGTACAGCATGGTAATTCATTTATGCGTATATATATTCTTTCTCATTATTAATTATTACAAGATACTGAATGTATTTCCCTGAGCTGTACAGTAGGACCTTGTTGTTTATCTTTTCTGTATATAGTAGTTTATATCTGCTAATTCCAGACTCTTAATTTATCCCTCCCACCCCTTTCCCCTGTGGTAACCATAAGTTTTTTTCTATGTCTGCGAGGCTGTTTCTGTTTTATAAATAAGCTCATTTGTATCTTTTTTTTTTTTTTGGATTTCACATATAAGTGGTATCATAGGATATGTCTTTCTCTGTCTGACTTACTTCACTTAGTATGATCATCTCTACGTTCATCCATGTTGCTGCACAGATTTACAAAACTGCTTCCTAGGGCTGTTTTAGCACAATGTCTGCCCGGGTGCCCCAAAGGTTTGTGTGTGGAAACATGATCCAGGGAGGAGTGAGGACCAAAGGAAGTAAACCCAGGATGGAAGGGAAGCCAATTAAAGGAGCTGTTATCCTTCTGATAAGGGTAGGAGATGTGTCCATGGAACCGCAGTGCCCAGCATCGATGGAGATGATGGGTTCCAGCCACGTGGCAGTTCCTCGTCTGCAAAGGCCAAGTGGATGAGTTTTCCGAGATAGATAGCAAGGCTGAGTGCCAAGCAGGGGACGCCCTCGTCAGCCTCTGCCTCAGGCTCTGCTCTGGGCTGGGGCGGGGGGGGGGGGGGGGGGGAGGCGGACAGACTCTGGTGTAAACATGACCTAATTTCAGTATCACTGATGCCCCTGCCCCTTTACAAGTGGGGAAACCAAAGCTCTGAGAAGTCACCTGAGGGAGGGGTGAAGACCAGCCCCCTGGCCACATTCTGACCTTCCTCACCCCGGGGTTTTGCAGGACAAGGCCAGGAGAGTTGCAGCGTCCTCCATCCTCCCCTACCTATACGACTCCTTCATGATTTGAAATTCCGCAGCTGGCTGACAGACTTGTCACCTGTCAGAAGTGCAGAATCCATTATGATTATCAATAGCGGTAACGGATCATTAAACAACAAATGCACTAATCTCATTAAGCCATTTATTTAATTAATTTATTTTAATTCATGTAATTAGTTAATATGATAATGCTTTCTTTCATCCAAAGACAGCCTGCAGGCTCTCCAAGCTCCGTGTGCTATCAGTCATGGCTTTTCACACGTTGAGCAGGAAGAAGTTTGGGTTGTTGCTCAAAGTCACAGAGTTGCCTGGCAGGAGTCACTTAGCCTGCGAGGAAGCCCACTGCCCTTTATCTCCTTTGCTGCGTGAGCATCAGTGCCATCTGTCTGTCCTTTGGGATTCAGCTTCCGGGTCCCCCCCCCAGCAGGAAGCCATCCCACCACCAATGTCTCCGGGCTGGGTCAGATGGCTCTCCAAAGATACCCTGCATAGCACACTTCACAATACCGAGTGACCCCTGGAGTGACCCTCCCACCCCCTGATTAGAATGCAAATCCTTTGAGAGAAAGGGCTGGATTGGGACAATGGCAACAGCCACAAACACGATCACCCTTCACTGAGCGCCTGCTCTGTGCCAAGCATTCTCCCAAGCATGCTGCAAAGATAGTCTACACCTTTGGTCCTTACCCCAATACTAAGAGGTAAGAATGGTTTCTTTTGGGATTTTTTTGTTGTTTTTGTTTTTGTTTTTGAGAGGGTTTGGAGGCTTTTTTGTTTTGTTATGTTATGTTTTATTTTGGAATAATGAAATGGAAACTTTAGGGAGTCAGAAAACATGCCCAGGGCCACCTACCAGAATTGGGATTCAAACTTACGTCCAGATGAACCCAAAGCCAACTCCCTTAACTACCATCCTAGGCTGTCTCATTTATCCCAGAAGTCTCCACATCTAGCATGGGGCCTATTTACTAAATAATTGTATGATGAATGAATGCCCCAAATGCTCCCTTGACTAATTTGGCTCTCATAACAAGAGAAGCACAAAAAGAACCCCTTAACTGAAGAAGAAGTGACAATGACAAGTCTAGCGGAGTTCTGCTGTTATATTGATCATTCACGGTAAGGTTTAAGGACATTAAAAATTTCAGTACTGTTGATAGGATTACATTTCCTTCTAAGGCTTAAAACCACAAACAAAAACAATAATTCCATTAGCAGTTGAAAATGGTAATAATCCTGGTGAATAGGAACTATATTGCTAGGGTAACTGTGAAGCCCAGAGATAATAAATAAAAAGCTCCTGCCTGCTGTGGGGAGTACAGTTTGCTGCCTGTACTCCATCAAGCATTGTAATTCCATTAGTAGTTAAAAATTGTAAGAATGCCCTTGACAATAATTTTTATTGCTATACCTGTAAAACACAAAGATAGGAAATAATTTTGTCAGCTGGAAAGTGGTGATAATAACTCAACTGTAGTAGTGAGAAGCCCGTGGTTTGGTTTCCGTGTGACCAGCATTTTGATTGAGGGGAGGAGGGTAATATCTGAAATTGTCACTCAAGCTGTTTGGAATTTAAGTCCTTCAGTTTCTAGTGTCTTGGTGGTGAAGGAAGAATATACTCAGAAACCAAGTGATGGTGGCTCTGCCGCTATCTTGTGAGCTACCCTGGGGCTCAGTCTACCGATCTGTTAAATGGGGTGATATGGGTTCTATTTCAGTTTAGACTGATATCTGGAGATACAGCCACACATGTCATGGTGGCCCTGATCACATGGGGCTATGGTTTGGAGGGAAGACAGATATTAATACTATTCACGTACCTGATCTGTGTGTCAGCAAGGACTCTATCAGGAAAACAGAAGCCACTCAGTTTATTCCAAGTATGAAGGGATTTAGGGGAGGAAATCTGAGGCTTGCATAATGCTGGAAGGCAAGAGTCCATCCCCGATGAGCTGGTTTTCAAGAACTCACCTAGAGGCCACTGGGAAGCTCCCACGAGCCACCTCAGCCTGCAGCTCTGATGTAGGTGCCCTGAATGCTGCTTCCAGCCTCACTTCTGCACACCTGTCAGGCTGCAGTGCCTCTGGAGGACAATGGCTATTTTTCCTTCCACGGATCATATCCCCTACAAGTGCCTCGTTGGCCAGCTCTAACCCAGACCCATCCTGGGAAGGGGATTCTGAGAAATAGCAGCTCCTAGCCTTTTCTCCACAGTGAAAGGGGCGACAGGGATGCTGAGCTGGCCACAGACAACCCTGGATAATTGGGATATTATTATTTGATTAGAGCCTGGAAGGGCAAGCTCAAGGGTCAGGGGGACCCGAAGGACATAAGGCATTCTGGGAAGGCTTCCTGGAGGAAGTGACATTTAACTTGAGAACCAGAGGGTGCATGAGACTAGGTCGAGGGAAGGGAATGGTGAGAGGCTGAGGAGGGGAGAGAATTAAGGAAAAGAATTTCAGGCAGTAGGAACAGCATAGGCCAAGTAGGGCTTTGCTTTCATTATCCACCTCTGGGGAGCATCTCCTACAAGTCAGTAGCAGAACCCCCACCGGTGGGCTGGCAGTGGGGGAGGGGGATGACTCAGAGGCTTCTCAAATGCAGTGATGGGGTTTCTCATGTCACCAAGTGTTACCCTCCACTGACTTCGCCATAGCACGTAATTTTTTTTGATGAAAAGGTTTTTATGAATATAGCATCTCAGGGTGAATAGAACGCTGACTCATGTTTCACAACTTATGTACCTCCTTTAATTTATTTTTGACAGTGTTGTCATATTTTTAGGAATTTCTTTCCCCTCCTTAGGATGAAAGGTCACGCAGCCTTCCACGACTCCTCCCACCTATGCACACCTACATTCTGCCACATAATCTAGTTCTCGGCTAGAAAAACATTTTAAAGACAGAATAAACAGGACCAGTTATTTAAGGGTAAGGTGGAGGTGGGGACAGGAAGATCATGAATTCAGTTTTGGAATATTTTTTAAAAAAATTTTTAATTGAAGTATAGTTAGTTAATAATGTGTTCATTTCTAGTGTATAGCATAATGTCCCAGTCATGCATATATATACATATATTCATTTTCATATTCTTTTTCATTAAAGGTTATTGCAAGATATTAAATATAGTTCCCTGTGCTATACAGAAGAAATTTGTTTTTTATCTATTTTTATATATAGTGGTTAACCTTTGCAAATCTCAAACTCCCAAATTTTTCCCTTCCCACCCTTTTCCCCCACTAATCATGAAATTGTTTACTATGTCTGTGAGTCTGTTTCTGTTTTGTAGATGAGTTCATTAGTGTCCTCTTTTTTTTTTTTTCTTTTTTTTAGATTCCACTCATATTCCACACATATGAGTGATATCATATGGTATTTTTCTTTCTCTTTCTGGCTTACTTCACTTAGAATGATGATCTCCAAGTCCATTCATGTTGCTGCAAATGGCATTATTTTATTCTTTTTCATGGCAAAGCAGTATTCCATTGTATAAATATACCACAACTTCTTTATCCAGTCATCTGTCAATGGACATTTGAGTTGTATCCATGTCTTGGCTATTGTATATAGTGCTGGTATGAACATTGGGGTGCAGGTGTCTTTTCAAATTAGAGTTCCCTCTGGATATATGCACAGAAATGGGATTGCTGGGTCATATGGTAAGTCTATTTTTGGTTTTTTGAGGAATCTCCATACTGTTTTCCATGACAGCTATACCAAACTACAATGAATTCAGTTTTGAATGTACGGGTTTTGTGTTATGCTGGGAACATTCAAATAAGGATGACAAGTGACAATTTCTGTATTGGTCTGAAGCTCAGCAGTAAGGTCTGGGCTGCAGATAGAAATTTTGAAGACATGGGATACAGATGGTAACTGAAGCCATAGAGGCGGATGGGAAAAAGCAGAGCACTTAGTGGGAGTCTTGGGGAATACTGACACTTAATGGACAGAGGACAGGGGTCCAGAGAAGTGGGAGGAGAGCCAGAACATCGCCATATGGAATAAGCCGATAGAAATGGGCATTTCAGGAAGGAGAGAGGTCCAGAAAGCATCCGTGCATTTAGCAGCATGGAGTACACTGGCCACCATAGTGCAAACTGCTTGTTGGAGAGAGTTGGAGGAACCCAGTAACCAGTGCGGGCTGAGGAGAGAGGAGAAGTGGGGCGTATAAGGCACCTTTGGAGCTGTATGGCACCCAAGGGGAGGAGAAAGGCAGGGTGGCAGTGGGAGGGGAGGGTGGAGTCAAGGTGGTGGTGTTTGTTTTGCAAAACATGGGTGGAATTTGAGCATATTTAAAAGATTCAAGAGAGGAAAATGCAGGAGAGGGAAAAGGGAACCAAAGCAGCAGTGGGGATTAAGCTAAAGCAAGCAAGGTGTGGGGCGCAAACTTAAGGAAGCACCCTCTCCATAAAGTGCAGGGGCCCCGCCCCACCCTGAGAGCGTGCGCCTCTTTGATTTTGCATCCCTGGAGCCTGGCTGGCTTCACCCTGAACTGAAAGATCTTGGGAATGACAGGCTGCAGAGCACAGGGGAGACTCTGAATGCTGTTCTTTCTCCAAGAAAAGCCCCAAAGGAAAAGCTATTGAAAAACTTAAAGGATTTGAAAGCTCTCTCGAGTCCATCTACTTCCGGGGCTTTTCACACTGCTCCTTAGCTGGGAAACCTTCCTCCCATCTCATGCAGAAACATGATAAATAAAACAGGAGAAGCAGAGGCTCCAGTGGAAACTGGGAGCCAGGAGGGGAGCCAAGCGATGGGGAGCAGCGGGAATCCTCTCTCCCTTTCCTGGGTGAACTTTGCTTTCAACTCACTTGGCCCATTTAAATTAAATACATTATCACTGCCCTGCCTTGTTCTGTTCCCCAAAGGATTCAAGGTAGTGTACAAAGATATATACGACACAACAAGATAAACCTAATGATGTAGACAAGTAGATAATGAAAGAGCAGAGGGGAGAGAAGTGGAGAGAGGCTTGGATTCGAGGTGTGCTCACCGTCTCAGCCACTGGCCAAAAAGAGGGGACAAACAGATGGAGAGGGACAGACAGAGATGGACAGAGAAAGAAGGAAACAGAGAAAGAGAGAAAGAGGGAGAGGGGAGGGGAGACGGGAGAGGGGGAAGAGAGTGAGGCTGAGATTCAGACACGACAGGACACACTAGGACTCAGAAGACATTGCAGATCGGAGTTTTTGCAGACTTCGTGGGCAGGTCCTTTAACATCCCTTACCACGGTTTCCTCATCCGTGAAGTATGGATAATAAACTTTGCTTCTCCTGGCCGTCCCCCCGCCAAACCCTCCAACTCCTCGGGCTGCTCCAGGCACCAGAGATGACAGATGTCAGCCTTTGGAGTCTGGCTGATGGGAGGGATGCTGTAAGATCGGTGACAGCAGTGATTTTCTTTTAAACTCGGCGTGGCAGGCTTTGTGTAGCTCCCCGATTTGGCCAGGCTCAGGAGAGCCCTGGGGCCTGCCATCAGGCCTGGCAGGAGCACTAGTAAGATGGGGGGCTTTGTCCGGCTCCAGGGGACCCCTCTTCCTCTTTCCACCAAATGGAAAGGCCAATTATGTGATGTTTTTCCTTGACTGCTTGGAAGCTTTTTGGGGACTCAGGAGGGGCAGACAAGAAGGCAGCTGTGGAGTAGAAGTCCTAGAAACCAGATCCAGGGAGCTGGCATGTCTCCCCTCCTCTCTGAGTGTGAAAAGCCCATAAAACAATTAGAGCCCACGCTGCCCTCCCGCCGGAGCAGGACGGGTGTTTGTGCTTTGTTAAGTGTAATCACTGCGCGATAAGGGCCCCCCTTGCAGCTGTGGGGGATGATAGGCAGCGCCATAAACCTGGGTCACCAACAGGGCACAGGGGTGAAACGGTGAAGGGAGGAGAGGGCAGCGCCACGCCCTGTCCCAGAGAAAGTTTCCAGCTGGAATTCTGACCTGGTCGGTGGGCACCCTCTCTGATTCCACCGTGGGGCTTGGCTCAGACTTGGGGAAAGTGGCTGGTGGGGTCAGACTCAGAGTTAAAACACTTTTCACCCACAACCAGGGGTGACTGTAAGCCTGGAGGCACAGGTACGGGCAGACCACTTGTCAAACATCGAATCATTTCTAACCTGAGCCCGCAACACTGCCCCCTGCTCCGCCCCAGGACCACCCACCATCCAGCCTCGGGGAGATGTGGGGGCCCCCAGGACCCTGTCTCGCTGCAGCCTCAATCAGTTCTGATTAGATAATGCCCAGTTCCTGCCAGGGGTTAAATACTCTGAGTATCTCCCCAGCCTACAACCCTGGTCTCCTAAGCATGACTGTCACAGAAGAACGGCCCCTCCCATATTTGAAAGCAGAAGGGCCGGGGGGAGGACAGAGGGGAGGAACAGCCCTTCCATGCACCTGGGGACTGATGTGCTTGCCATTGAATGCTTTCTTTCATTTCATTCTAACCTGGGGAGGTGGCTCTGCCCTTTGAGAGCAACAGGACAGGAAAAGTCATTCACCAAATTACCACCAGTGTGTCCTCAGGAGAGACACTTTGGCAAACTGCTGAGGGTGATGGGTGACAGCCCAAACTCTTGTTCATCCTGAGAAAGAAAGGAAATCAATTGGTGCCAGATGTCAGGGCCTGGCCATGACGTGGATGTTCTTGTGTTTTGGGACAAAATTCCCAGGAACTGAGGCCAAGCCTCTTCCTGGGTGAGAAGTGAATGGGACAGGGAGAACAAGGAGCTAGCAGTCTCTCTTCATGATTCAAGCAATCACTTCTACCCCTCTGGCTGTTGGTTTACTCATCTGTAAAATGTGAGGCTGGGATTTGATGACCTTAATTCTACTCCTTCTCTGATTCTATGATTCTTATCCAACCAGTTATCCAATGGATGGAAGAATGTCTGTGGCGGAGGCAATACCACCCGGCTGAGAGGTGGCACAACCTGACTTGAAGAGCACAAGATTGGGAGACAGACCCAGGGAGGGCTGCGATGTATGGTTGTTCAGGTTGAACACTGCACAAAGGTGCTCAGCTGATGGGGTAAGGAGGTCTGCTGGAATATCGCCTGGGTTTTGCTTCTAAGCAGAGCATCCTGGTACAGGGTTTCGTCTGCCTGGAGGATGTACCTTCTTCTTCTGTGCACAGATGTGCCATATGAACTAATGGCAGCCTTGAACCTGAGTTCTCATCCCAGTTTTGATATTTTCTAGCTCTATGACCTCAGGCAATTCAGAGAACCTGAACTTGTGTCTCAGCATAGAAATTGGGTTTGTCATTATTTCCCAGAAGAAATAATGTAAGACTGAACTGAGAATGTACCCAGCACAGCACCTGATCCATAGCAAGTGATCAGCTGAGTTCCCTTCCTCGGTTTCTCTTGGAGAATGTTCACTGGTGTTCTGATGTTAGAAATGACTGCCCTTAAATTTTAGCTATCTTGATTGTGGTGGTGGTTTCATAGGTATATACAGATATCAAAATTCATCAAATTGTACATCTGAAAATACGTGTGGTTTACTGTATAGGAATTATACAATAAAGGTGTTGGAAAAATAATAATAATTTGGGGTGGGGTGGGGAAATGACTGCCCTTTACCTGGTAATTCTACGCCTAGAGACTGTCTTCAGGTAGGAAGCCCCCTCACCAGCACTAACCTTACCTCCCAACCGTATTGTCCTAAGTTTCCATATCCATCAGGGGATGCTCAGCCAGGGAAGGACTGAAGGAGACAGCTTTCCCAGGGACGTTGAAGGCAGATGGAAGTTGTGATGGGGGAGGCATCACACTATAATTGCATGAGTAGATTTTCATCTTTGCATGTGAACCCAATCACTTACAACAGGTAACACCCTCTCCCTATTGGTTTCCACATCCTCTCTCTCTTGGTTCTTCCATATCCCACTTGAGAAAAAAAGAGAGAGACTGAAGGGTGGACATGGATCCCAAATGTCAAGCTGGAAAGCCCCAGAGAGGTCAGCTGATTCCATTTAGTCATGAGGATGTGAGGAAGGCATCATCAGGCGTTATCCAATTACCATGCTCTCCTGAACTCACTTGCTGCCTGCTTCCCGCAGCGCTGAGAACAAGTTGCTAACAGCTTTCTCAGTGGGCATAACCACCCAATTTTAGAGCTGGAGAAGCACTGAAAGGTGCCAATTGGGACGTACTTAACGGGACTGTACCTGCCTTCCGTCTTGAGATGTGTTCTGAGTTATTCATTCGTGATCGGGTCCTGCCTTCAAGACTTCCCCATCAAAGGACTTCTGTCTCTTAGAATTTGGAGAATGTTAATACTTGGAGAAAAATCTAAAATACTGCCTGTATATATTGAGCCCTCCTCCCAAGTCTTCAATGACTCTCTATTGCCTATAGGATTCATCCAACTCATTTAACTGGCTCTTTGTTATACGTTCTGGGGGGGAAAGACATGAAAGACACTCAGTTTATCCTCTTAAAGAGCTCACAGTCTACTTGGGAGTGATGGAGATGGGTGCAAAGGAGGCCAAAGTCAGTCAGAAATGAGTAAAACAGCAATCGCAATAAGTGGACAGGGAGGAGGGAGGAATGGTACATGCTGGGGGGGTTATGGGCCTTTGACCATGTTTATGGAAAGTATTTATTTCAAACTGTCATCTTACAGATCCAGTATGAGACCCAGAGAGAGGAGAGCCAGGGATGTAGAGGCAGAACCAGGACTAGAACCCAGGACTCCTGACTCTGCATTTGGTTCTCTTTGCTCTGAGGTTCTTACATTTTGAGGTCATTCCTTTCTGGAGCACATCTCTATCCTGACACCATGAAAAGAATGCTAGGATATTGAGAGAGGGGGCTAGAGGCTTGAATGTGAATCTTAGTCCCCTGCTGTGTGACCTTAAGCAAGACCCTAAACCTCTCTGAGTCTTCTTTCTCTCATCTGTTTTCCATCTACCAGAAATCAGCTCTACTAGGGCAGGGACAGCATCTCCTCTGTCCTCCCCGGGATTGACCTGGGGAACTTTGAGGACAATAACTAACAGGCCCCAAGCAGGAATGTTCAACAATCTGGTACTCAGGGACAAAACTGGGCAGAAAATGAAGGTTTGGAAGGTGTCAGTATATTGATTGGGAATAAGTGAACAGAAGACGAGGAGAATGTAAGGGAAGAGAGGAGGCCCTTTCACATCGTTGGCGCTCCCCCAACCTAACACCTAGTAAAGGTGGAGAGGACGTCTGCTAAAAGGTGTTCAAAGGCAAAAGTTGGCCAAAGCTTTGGTCAGCTGACTGCTGTCTCTCCTGACCCCAGGCTCAGGGTCAGCGGGTCCAGCTTCCAAAGGTGAGAAGGAAGAGTACAGGGGGTTTCCTGTAATCCCGCCTTTGCTGTCACCTGTATGACAGTGGGCAAGTCCCTGCACCTCGATAAGCCTGAGTTTCCTCATCTGTAAAGTGGGGGTGGAACAGATTCAGAGTTTACGGGAGGGGCCTAATGAGGTGATGTACCGTCCGGGGCAGCCCACGGTGGATGGCATCTGGGCACATCTCAATCATCAAACAGCTCAGTCCAGGACCACTAAATCACAGCCAGTGAGCTGCGGAGGTCAGCAGTGATGGAACCGCCTGTAATGAATGGCTGTGGCTGCAGTAATTGGGCCTTTTAAAGCCATTTGCTTCATTTTCTCGCCATCTCCCAACAGGTGGCGAGGCTGAATGCAGCATATTCAAAATGTACAGAAAACCCAAAATGGGACTGTTTAGGAGACAGACTGGGCTGGCTAATTAAAATGGGCACATCTATACACTGTGACATGTCTCTCCAGAGAGCCCAAGAATTCTGAGAATGAGCACTCAGCCGTCAGCAAATGGTCGCCGCACTAGGCACTGGGACTTGAGAGAAAATGAGTCACAAAGCTGCCTCAAGAGGTGCTCAGTCTAGTGGGGAAGAAGCCAAGCACGTGAATGAGAAACTGCAGCCCACAACTATTAAGTGTCACGGGAGGGGCAACACCAGGGTCTGTGACAGTGTGGAGGGAGCTCCGCGAGACCCAGAGGAGGGGCCACCTGGGCCAGGTGTTGAAGGGTGAGTAGGAGTGCGCCAGGAGGGGAGTGAGCATTCCAAGCAAAGGAATGTGACCAAATCTGGTCCCAGCAAGAGAAAGGAGCCCAACAGTCACCTGACTGTCCAGCTGGCTCCAGGCATTTTATATCAGACCTCGGGCATCATCCAGCTGGACCCCCTCACTTCGGAGATGTGTGCTCCCCACCTGCAAACCTCCCTGCTCTTCCCTCCAGGTGAGCCCAAGGGACACCTCCTCCAGGAGGCCTTCCCTGATTTCACCAGCAACCATGCTCAAAACTCTATGGAACTTACACTATGTATCTGAATTATCCATCTGCTTCTACACCCCCTGAGGGCAGGGGCTAAGCTACCTGTGTGTGTTCATCACAGCATGGTATATAGGACCTGGAAGGAATGCAATTAGCAACAGCCATGATGACAATAACGACTAAGATTCTGAACATTTACTAGCACCAGACATTAGGCTTAAGGCCAGGCTCGAAATGTCCTCATCATCTTCATTAGTTCACTGAATCCTCACAAAAACCCTATGCGGTAGTGCTAACCCCCATTTTACAGATGAAGGAACTGAGGCTCAGAGAGAGGAAGTGGCTGATCCAGGGTCAGCACAGGGATTCAACCTGTCTGATCCCAAAGCCCGTGTCTTCCCCACTGAGTATCTTGCTTTGACGTGTGATAAATTGGAGGTGGATGGGATGGGATTGGAGTCATTGGGCTGGTGCCGAAATGAAAAGACAGAACAAAGGGGCAGGCAACTGTGAAAGAAAAAAACTACAGAAAATGACACCTGGTTTGGAGGAGGAGTGTTGCTGGGAAGGCCAATCTACAAAGAGGGGAATTCAGGAGCTTAAGATCAGAAACCACTGCCTGGGAGTCGTGTTAGTTAATAAGCAGCCCGGCGCTCAGCACCAGGTCACTGCTTGTTAAATTCAAATTGAACTGGAATGAGAAGATCATCTGGGTAGCTGGAGAGCCAACTGCACGGGGAGAGAAGCAGGCGGAAGGCCTGGAAAGGTTTATTCGGTCGGCTCAGGAAGGGCCTGGAATCAGGCTACGGCCTTGACTTCAACCCACGGGCAAGAAGAAAGCCATCAGAGGCTTTTGAGAAAAGACCCTCCTCGGGAAAGGAGGACACTTTGGTGCCAGAGCTGGCTCACAGGGAACAGGAACTGGCCAAGAAGGAGAGGGAGTCTGGGCAGAGAGCGCCACCACATGGGGCAGCAGGCTGCTCATCCGGGTGATTTTAGACCGAGTCGTGGTTGGACCATACCGTGCCCAGGGCAGGGTCAGGTCTGCTCCCAGCATTCGTGGGGCCGGGGCAAGCGAGTAGATGGGCACGTGATATGCCCAGTTCTGCTGTGAGATGGGCCCAGGCCACGGGGACCCAAGCTTAGCATCCTTCTCTGAGAGTTCTCATCCTCCTCCAGGGCCTCTGACCAGCCACAGCCTGAAATGCCAGTCTGGAGGGGCAGTCCTGGCGCAGGCTGGGTCCCACGTGGGCTGTAGTCCCCGTTTCTCCCCTTTGGGGCCCTCTCTGATGCCCTCCCTCCCCCCAACACCCTGGCTCTGGCCCATGACTGGACTCCAGTTCCAGGAAGAAGGCCTGGCAAGCAGATGATCCCCACTGGCCAACATGGTATTTCTTCCAAGTGGTTACTTGGAATTGGGCCACAGAATAAGGCTGCCATTCCTGATCTGGAGTGGCTCGGTTTGTTGATGTAAACAGGGACCCGCAGATCTGTGCCCCAGCTCCTGCACACCCAGGAAGCAAAATATTTAAAAACTATCAAACCACCTACTATGACATAAAATATATACTATTGTCCTTCTTTGACACATAGATCTTCAGAGCAATGAAAAGTCCAGGTTCAAAGTTAGACTCCTTGGCGATACATGGAACACGGAGGGGCCGGGGGTGCTGGGAGGGAGCCCCCAGCCTCAGCCCCCACATCTCTGTCCTCTATCCTGCATTCCATGGTTCCCCCATGCACACGTGTGGACACTCTGGCTGCATATTCGAGCTCCATACACACCCAGCATCTTCTCCTTGGCAGCCCTCTGGGCTAGGCATGCACCCACCAAGAATACAGTCCCCCTCGGGAGGATAAAAGCAAGAAAGGGGGGTGCAGGCACTGGAAGTGGCCTCTGGGCCATTTAGCCATGCAATTCCTGGGCCCTGAGTACCCAGAGCATGATCTAGAAGGGAAGGGGGCATGGCTGCAGCCGTCCTTGTCCCCCGGAGAAGGGGTACAGCTGGAGGAGAGCAAGAGGAAACCCTCTAAAATGAGGATCCCTTGTGCTCGTTTGTTAGGCATTTGCTATTTGTTGAGCCATGAAAACTTCTCTGCATTTCCCATCTGGCTGCTATTTCTCTGCAGGCTCCACCAAGAGTGGGAGATGTTTAAGTTAGCCAATCAAAGTATCAAAACCCCACCCATGACCATCCTATCAATATTTTAGAAATATTTGGATGAGACTGGAGTCCTGTTAGGAAGCCGAGGGAGATCCTGTCAGCCCTCCCAATATGCAGGACTCTTCTGGGGTTCCTGGTCTCCCCCACAGCTGGCTGGTGGTGTGACTGATTCAGGACAATGGAATGGAGTGGAAAGCACATCTGTCACTTCCGAGCCAAGGTGGTGAAGGACCTGGGTTGCCTTTCCCAGGCTGACTCTCCTTTGTCCACACAACTGGGAGAGAAGTATTCAGCCACTGAGATTGTCTTGTTGACATCATAGTGCAAGTAGCTTTCTTCACTCAGCTCTATGTCTTGGAGATCTTTACAGGTTAGCACTATTGGTTTACCTTAGTCTTTTTACCTGCTGTATAATATTCCATAACATGGATTTCTATCATTTAATTTGCCATTTCCCTTTCGATGGACACTTAGGTTATTTCCTAATTTTTTTTAACATTTGTTATTGATTTATAATCATTTTACAATGTTGTGTCAAATTTTTCAGTTATACATGAACATATATATATTCATTGTCACATTTTTTTCTCTGTGAGCTACCATAAGATCTTGTATGTATTTCCCTGTGCTATACAGTATAATCTTGTTTATCTATTCTACATTTTGAAATCCTAGTCTGTCCCTTCCCACCCCCTGCCCCTTGGCAACCACAAGTTTGTATTCTATGTCTATGAGTCTGTTTCTGTTTCATATTTATGTTTTGTTTTGTTTTGCTTTTTAGATTCCACATGTGAGCGATCTCATATGGTATTTTTCTTTCTCTTTCTGGCTTACTTCACTTAGAATGACATTCTCCAGGAACATCCATGTTGCTGCAAATGGCGTTATGTTGTCAGTTTTTATGGCTGAGTAGTATTCCATTGTATAAATATACCACATCTTCTTTATCCAGTCATCTGTCAATGGACATTTAGGCTGTTTCTATGTCTTGGCTATTGTAAATAGTGCTGCTGTGAACATTGGGGTGCAGGCGCCTTTTGAAGTAGGACTCCTTCTGGATATATGCCCAGGAATAGGATTCCTGGGTCATATGGTAAGTCTATTCCTATTCTTTTGAGGAATCTCCATACTGTTTTCCACAGTGGCTGCACCAAACTGCATTCCCACCAGCAGTGTAGGAGGGTTCCCTTTTCTCCATAGCCTCTCCAGTACTTCTTATTTGTGGACTTTTGAATGATGGTCATTCTGACTGGTGTGAGGTGATCCTTCATCGTAGTTTTGATTTTCATTTCTCTGATAATTAGTGATATTGAGCATTTTTTCATGTGCCTATTGATCATTTGTATTTCTTCCTTGGAGAATTGCTTGTTTAGGTCTTTTGCCCACTTTTGGATTGGGTTGTTTGTTTTTTTCTTATTAAGTCATATGAGCTGCTTATATATTCTGGAGAGCAAGCCTTTGTCGGTTTCATTTGCAAAAATTTTCTCCCATTCCATAGGTTGTTCTTTTGTTTTACTTATGGTTTCCTTTGCTGTGCAGAAGCTTGTAAGTTTAATTAGGTCCCATTTGTTTATTCTTTCTTTTATTTCTATTGCTTGGGTAGACTGTTCTAGGAGAACATTTTTGATATGTATGTCAGATAATGTTTTGCCTATATTTTCTTCTAGGAGGTTTATTGTATCTTGTCTTATGTTTAAGTCTTTGATCCATTTTGAGTTTATTTTTGTGTATGGTGTAAGGGAGTGTTCTAGCTTCATTGATTTACATGCTGCTGTCCAGTTTTCCCAACACCATTTGCTGAAGAGACTGTCTTTATTCCATTGTATATTCTTGCCTCCTTAGTCAAAGATTAGTTGACCAAAAGTTTGTGGGTTCATTTCTGGGCTGTCTATTCTGTTTCATTGGTCTATGTGTCTGTCTTTGTACCAATACCATGCTGTCTTGATTACTGTAGCTCTATAGTATTGTTGGTTATTTCCTAATTTTAACTTTTGGGAATAATACTGTAGTGGACATCCTGACATGGTCCATACCAACCTAAGTGTCCATCAACAGATGAATGGATAAAGAAGATGTGAGATAGATAGATAGATAGATAGTCCATACCATTATCTCATTAAAAACCCACAACAACCCACGAGATAGCTTACTGTCTATGGGCTTTTACAGTGGGGAAACCAAGGCTAGCATGGTCCAAGAGACCAGCCAGGATTTGGCCCAGATCAGTCTGTCCTCAGAGCCCAGGCTTTGTTCCCTATACCAGGCTGCTTCTCCTGTCTCACCAATGGTTCCCCCTCCAAGCACCCTTTAATTAACAATGGACATCCTCCTTCTACATCTCATTTAAGTACAAACAGACCCTTATCCTAACGAGATTGTGGGCCTTTTGACCCAACTCCTGGCACTGAGGGTCCTCTTTGCAGAGAAAGAAAATGAAGTGGAAGGTTTCAGAAGGAGTAAAATTATCTGAAAACCAGGCTGGGTTGTCTGTTTCAGGCTCACCGCCCTCCCTCTCCCTTCTGGCCTCTACATTACAAACGAGAACCTGGGAACCACATTTTCCAGAACGTCCTTGCCTATACGGCCCTGGCTTAAAGGCTACCACTGAAAGGAGCTGGCATGAGTTGTGGAAGGTGGAGGCGAAGGGGAGGCATCATTCTCAAGGAGTAGCAGCTCTTGGGAACCACTGGCTTCGCTGTGACCAACCGAGGTGGCCGGAAGGAGGTTCCAGAGCCCCTCTGGCATTGTGGTCAATTCTTGGCAGGCTTTTGAGAACCATCTACTGCAGTGCTTCAAGCCAGGTCAATGTCCGAGGATTTGGGGAGCAGCTCCTCTGACCTCTGAGCCCCCAGCTCTTCCAGCCATTACCTAGGCACCTGATTCTGTCGTAAACCTTCACGCCCTGGACGCATAGAGAGGCTTCCGTTTTCCTGATCAAACTCAGACCAATATAAAAGTTAATGTCCACAAAGAACATTGACTTTTGACTGGACTACTGGTTTATGAAAAGTGTTGAAATGTTAGAAAGAGATTTCTTAGGTTTCATTAATTTCCCAGAAGGGCTATGATCTAGAAATGAGCTGAATAGGTAACTCATGTCAAAAAGGGTGCTGAGCTTGGGGGACAGACTTCTAAGTGGCCCTCACATGTGGGCCAGGGGTGGCCCACGACTGTGCTTCCTCTGACCAGGACTGTCTCTGGACCATCTTGTCTTTGGGATCTCATTCGGGGGAGTTGGAGAGAAGGCAGGAGAGGGGAGGGGAGGGATGAAGGCATGGAGAGACGTGCCCTGACCAGCCAGCTGACCTCCACGTGGCTCTCACGCTGGTTTGGCCCGGGAGGCCCTGACAACAGGCTGTGTCTTATACAAACAAGTATCCCAAGCTCCCGAGAACCATTCCATCCATCCCTAGTAGACATGGCAAGCCAAAAAAAAAATGCCCTAAAACATCCACATCAAATCCCTGAAACCCATGAGCATTAACATAACTGGAAAAAAAAAAAAAAGTCTTTGCAGATGCTACTAAGTCCTTGAGAAGAGGAGTGTATCCTGGATTATCCTGGTGGGTCCTAAATCCAACAAGTGTCCTTAGAAGAGAGAGGCAGAGGGGGCAGTTTCACAGTACCAAGGACCTAGAGCTGGGAGGCACTGCAGGAGGCTACATCATCTGATTAGATGGTTGGAGGGCTGTCACTTAGGTGAGAAGGAACTGTGACATCTACTGACCAGCCGTCGTGGCCCCTTCCCCACAAGCATAGTCTCTCCTCTCAGTAGGCTGTGCACCCAGCGGAGCAGTCTCCCTCAAAGGCATGGGGACAAGATGGGGGGGAACTGAGGTAGTCCAGGTCATTAACATGAGTGGCTCTGCTCTGGACTCGCACGCTTCTTAGGCTGGGTTCACTGGAAACCAACGCTGAGACAGAGATGTGTCTGAAGGCTGTTTCTTGGGGAGAACTTTCAGGAAAAGCACCTGTAAGAAAATACAGGTTGTAGGACTGGGCAGAGGGAAAAGTTGGGCTCAGGTGCAGTGATTACAAAAGCTCAGGTGCTCCTATGAACTGCTACAGAGCTGGGATGGGCTTTTCAAAGTGTCCCAAATTATATCCATACATGGACCAGTCACTACATACTGGTGGCTCCTGGCAGGGGGAGGGAGGGGAGGAGATTACCTGGAACAAATTCACTCTCTTTAGCCAAGTGCAATGCCTGGAAAGGGACTCAGCTGTGAGCCATCAGCCGACTCCGATCCTCACAGCTGAGGGAGAGAATTGGGTGCTCGAGCTTGAAGGGGAGATTTGGGTAGCAAACCACAGGTCCACTGCATATGCACCTCACCACCAACATCTGATAGAAAACGATGTCTGAAGCAGTTGGTAAGAAGCCACGGTGAGAATATTCTGGATGCTTTGATCATGGGATGAACATCCCTGGGATTTAATAAGATTCCAATGTTGGAATAAGCCCTAGAGTTCATTTGGTCCAGAGATGACAAACGAGTTGCATTTATACTCTTCCAAGCCTGGACCCTGGCAGACATCACTTATCAATCATAGCCTTTTTTCTTTGAAGTGCCCAATAGATGCGGCCTCCACGTGCCTTTCAACAGGACCCTCCGGCAGCCAGATCCAATCAAGGACATTGACGTGCAAGATGGAACCTACTCCCCTCCTTTTCCAGAGGAGGCACTGCCCAGAGGAGTGGCTTACTCTCCAGCCTGCAGTGGGCTAGAGGCAGAGCTGGGTGGGAACCAGCAGGGCGCCCCCTCCAGGGCTCCACTACCCCAGGGCTCCACACCACCAGGGTTCCACACCAGGAGGTTTCACCGCCACCAAGGCTCCACCCACCAGGACTCCACCAACCAGGGTTCCCCCTCAGGGCTCCACCACCTCAGGGTTCCACCCACAAGGGATCCCCCCAGGGCTCCACCCCACCCAGGGCTCCACGCTCCAGGGCTTCTTCCAGCAGTGTGTGTCTCCCTGGGCATTTGCCGAGACGGAAACAGCTGTTGGGCGCACAGCAGGCACCCAGCTCCCTCTCCTTGTTGAATCCGTCTCACGGAGCCAGGCCAGAGCAGCAGGGACAAGACCTCACATCCTCTCCTCTGACAGCCCTGCGAGCGCGGTGGCGGGGCGGGGGGTGGGAGGCCATGCGGGTCTGCGCCCGGTGCTGATTTCCATCATCCTCTCAGAGGGTTAGCAAGGGCTTAGAGTAATCTGCGGCCCCGGCGCCAGGAGGCCTTCATTAAGCATTATGGGATAATCCTGATTGTATCAAGGACTGTCCCTGACTTGGGAGAAAAGTAATTCACATGCTCAAAAACGGAAGAGGCAGAGAACCCCCAAAGAAGTTGTCATCATTATGCTATTTTTAATCCTCTGTGACAGTTGGAGATTGCAGCCAGGTGTGGGGCTCAGCATCCCCCTCGCAGAACGCCAGGCCCCGGAAGAGGGTTAGAGAATGGGGAGTACAGCCCCTTGGTTCTACAAGTGGAGCGTCCCAGAGCTGACGAGTGACAAGCCCAAGGACACCCACCGAGCCCCCCACCCAACCCAGGACTATTGGCATGTGGGCCAGGGCTTTTGCTACCACACTCCGCTGCCTCCCGACAGGGACCACAGCGCGACACCTGGCCACCAGGTGATGGCACCAGCTGGTTTGCCCCAGCAGCGGAGCTGACGCTAGGAGCTCTGTCTCCCTCTCGTGGCCAGACCAGAGATGTGGCCAGAAAGACGCAGTCCAAGGTACGCTGGAGAGGGGAAGACAACAGGGGTAAGGAGACGCAGACCAGCCTCACTCTGCATCCCGAGTCACCGTGGGTTCCCTCTTTAGAGTCTCTTGGCCCAGTTTTCACCCCCATAATAATAACAGAAGGGACCTCAAACACCATGAAGGCTTGAATTGTGTCCCCACAAAAATTCGTATAGTGAAGCCCTAACCCCTAGTAATTCAGAATGTGAATATTTAGAGACAGTGCCTCTATAGAGGTGACTAGGTTAAAATGGGGTCATTAGGGACAGCCCTAATCCCATCCGACTGGTGTCCTTATAATAAGAAGGGATTATACTGTATAGCACAGGGAATTCAATGGCTTGTAGTAACCTGTAATGAAAAAGAGTATGTATATACGTATATGTATAACTGAATCACTACGCTGTGCACCAGAAACGAACGCAACATCGTTAAGTCAAAAAAATGTTTTTAATAAAGGGAGGAACAAATATGTGAATAAGAAGAAGGGGGAGGGGGGAGGAGGAGGAGGAATTAGGGGCACAGACAGGCACGAAAGGAAGACCATGTGAAGACACAGGGAGAAGACGGCCACCCACCAGCCAAGGAGAGAGGCCTCAGGAGACACCATGCTTGCTGCCACCTTGATCTCAGACTTCCAGCCCCCAGAACTGTGAGGAAATAAACTTCTGCTGTTTGGGCCACCCAGTCTGTGGTCCTTTGTGACAGCAGCCCTAGCAAACTAATAAAGACCCCTGTCTTCCTCCCTCCTCTGGCCCCTGTATCTGCTTCCACTTTCCTCCCCACCTATTTGAGTCTCTTTCCTTCTCCATCTCTGAAGATAACCCCTTGATCATTCATTCTACAAATGTTTCCTGAGCACAACTGTGGACTAGATCCTGGAGAGAAATGAATAAGAATTTGAATTCATTCAACAAACATTCACCGAGAACCTATTAATTACCAGGGTCTGTTCCGGGCATTGGGATACAATGATATTCAAGACGGGCACCATTCTGTATGCAAGGAGCAGATTATCTGGTGGAGGAGACTGATGTGCAAATATCTACCATGTCCTCCACCAAGTTCTAGGTGCAAATGCTATATGGAGATGCACTGGGTGCCCAGCGGCTCAGAAGAGGAAGTAACAGACTCCCGGGAGAGTGGAGAGGAAAGGGCCCAGGAAGCCAGGAGGGAGAGGTGATGCTTGCGCTAAGCAGTGGAAGGATGAGGAGGAATTCTCTCGCCCTCTCGTTCTCCAGAAAGGCATCCATCCCCAAGCAGCACTCAATGGATATTTGCTGGCCACATGAGCAAAGAAATTAAAGGGAGGGTGTCTAGTTGGACAGAGAGAAGGGCTGGGTTAGGGTGGGGAGTGGCAAGGGATCAGGAGGCAGTGACAGAAAGAAGACAAAGAAAAGAAACTTGCCCCAGAGCTATTAGCCCTCCCCACGCCGACATCTGTTCGGATCTGAAAGTTAATTATGGTACTTGGATGTTTTATTTTCCATCCTGCTTAATAATTACAACAGAACCCAAAGTGTGAGAGAATACTGCATCATCATAAAGTGAGATTTAATTATTCTCCCAACTCGTGAGAATTAACGGGCTTTGGAGAAAACACATGCTTTCATGTAGCCAATTAGCCAAGCAGATGTCTCCCTCCTGATTCCTCCAGTCCCTTGGAGGCAGGGCGCAGAGGGTGGAGGTGGAGATGGCGGCTTCTCCCTGGTACACGCAGGTGTGTGCACGCAGGGGCACAGCAGCACTGGGCTACGCACCCATGAAAGCGGTCTGGCCATTCCTCCTGGGTTTGGAGCATCCGCGGCAGTCAGGACTGTGGATTTATTCATTCAGCAGACATGTACAGAGTGCCTAGTCGTCGGCTGTCCTAGGCAAGGTGAGCAAGGCGGGCCAGATCCCTTCTTGATCACTGATTATACTCTGGCCGGGGAGACCAGACTCAAACAAGTGGAATATCAGATAATGAGGAGTTCTGTGCAGAGAATTTAAATCAGGTGCTGTCTGAGGAGAGGGGCCAGATGGCTACTTGGACCAGGTGGCCCAAGACAGGGTCACTGAGGAGGTGACACTTAAATTGAGGTCTGAATGAAAAAAGAGGTAGCCACCCAAAAGTGGGCTCAGGGAAGAGCAACTGTAAAGATCCCAGGGTGGGAGTGAGGGGCAGACAGCAAGAGGGAGGGCGAGAAGGGTGTGCTGAGGTGGGAACACACAGTGGGGAGGAATCTCATAGATCAGAGGAAGGAACTGGATTTTGTTTTAAGGGCAAAGGGAAACTACTGAAGGGTCTTAAGGGATGGGCGGGACCATAAACTATTTTTGATTTTAAAGTATCACTCTGGCTGCTATGTGGAGACTGGATGGTGGGACTGGATGGAAGCTTAGAGGACAGGGAGGGGACCTCTGCAGCCAAGATGACGTTGGTACCATAGTGTCTGTCCTGCCCCCCAAAATTACTCCTGGTCTCTTAGCACCCCACGTCCCCAGTCACATCTCAATTTGTCCAGTGCTCTGCAGCTTAGAAGGTACTTTCACTTGACCATGACATTTGATTGTGATCCTCATAACAAATGCAAGAGACAATACTGTCATCCCCACCTCACAGAGGAGGAGACCGGGGCTCAGAGAGGTTGAGTGATCTGCCCACAGTCACACAGCCAGTTAGTGGCAGAGTTAGGGACTGGAAAAATATCACTGCCTGATGAGAAAGATGGCAAACACACACACACACAGCTTTGAGAGAGTGATATCTGGCCAGTGGCAGGTGTTCTGGACAAAAGGCCAAGACCTTTACAGCCTAATGACTTCTGTGCCCGCATCCTTCAAAGAAGTGCCTAGTGTGACCACTCATTAGAACAAGGTGCTTGGTGTTCAGGACACTTCTGGAATCAGGGCAGGAGGGCAGATGGGCAATGGCTTGGGAGTCAAATGTCCTCAAATGGGATTCCAACTCAGCTGCTTCCTGGCTGGGCCACCTGGACCCTCTGTCTCCTCAATTACACATGAAATTAACCCGGCTTTGAAGGTGGTTGCAGGGCCCAGGGCACTTTTCTCTGAATCGTCTCCGTGGGGAAAATCTTTCTCATGAGGGTTAGGTTGGATGTTTTGAAACATACCAAGACGTTGGTGGATACGGGCATAGGGACCGTGGGGACACATTGAAGCCCAAACATTTGCTTGTTTGCAGCTCAGGGCCTCGCTGGCCCTGTCTCTGCTCCTTTCGGCCTGGGCGACCCCGCAGCTCCATTTTGGCCCTGGCCCAGGCAACACCACCACCTAGTGGCGCCTCTCTCCTCCCTCCAGGATGGGTGAAGAGCCCAGTAGACAGTGAGGCTTCGCACATGAATCACCTGGGCAGATTCTAACTCAGCAGGTGGAGGATGGGGCCTGAGGCTCGGCATTTCTAAGGCGCTCCCAGGAGAGGCTGGTACTGGTGGTGCTCAGACCCCAGTCTGAGTGGCAAGGAAAAAAAAAAATGCTATTCCTGAGCGGTGCTGACCAGCGGCAAACCAGCGGAGGCTCACCCAGGAGGCTGGTAGGTTGTCAGTGGCCCCCGTGGGCCCTGCCTGCCAGTGGTCTGAACAGAAGTGGAGTCGGACTGGGTTATGCATAAGGTAACGCTTTCTGGTATTACCTGAAAATGCTCCTACCGAGAGAGTGCCCACAAGCACCGGACACAGGCCAGGTGCTCAGGGATCTCACCGCCTGCTGTCCGGCCATGGTTGCGGGGCGCTAAAACCAATTTCTTTCCTCTCTTAGCAATGGTGACTATTTCCAGAAAGCCCAGCAGGGGGCAGGAGAGGGACAGTGTCTCAGAAAAGGCACCGGATTCAGAGTTCAAAGGCCAACCTTCTAATCCTGGCTGTGTCACCGGTTTGCATGACCACAGGCAAACGAATCTGCCTTCCTAGGCCTCAATTTTTACATTAAAAAAAAAGGTGAGGGGAAGTACTGCTGGCTGAGATCATCTCTAAGGAATTTCCAGTAATAAAATTTCAAGATTCGCAATAGACTGTAGACGTAGCAGTTAGGCACACAGGCAGCTTGACTGCCTGGGTTTGCCGCTGCCAATCACTAGCTCTGTGACACTGAGCAAGTTATTTAACCTCTCTGTGCCTCAGTTTCCTCATCTGCAGGAAAAGGAATAAGAATAGTATGTACTTCATAAGGTTCTTGAAAAGAATAAGTAAACTGATAGGTAAAACGCTATCCGGCCCTTTCTAAGTGCCATGTGACACTCGCTCCTATTATAATGTGAGGAGCTCTTCAGTCCTTTGAAAACCTCATTAAGCCAGGCAGACGGAGAGGAATTCTAAAATGGTGAAGATTCAAAATTAGAAATACTTTAAAAGCAAGGCAGGTTTAAAGCACCAGGCATCCTAGATAAACAACAGGGTCCTACTGTAGAGCGCAGGGAATTATATTCAAAACCTCACAATAGCCTATAATGAAAAAGACTATAAAAAGGAATATGTATGTGTGTGTAACACATGAATCACTATGCTGCACACCAGAAATTAACACAACATTGTAAATTGACTATACTTCAATAAAAATAAATAAATGAATGAACATAAATAAATTGTAAAAAATAAAAAAAAAAATTTTTTAAGTGCCAGCATGCTTTCCTTGCCCCTTTTTTTTCTGTCCACAAAGCAGCTTTCCAGAGGAAATTCTCAACAAATCTCCCTACACTCACTTTTTTAAAAGTCTCCAGATGAGCCAGGTTTGGCCAATCAGAGCTCTCCATCTCCAGGCTCAGTGACTGGTTCAGGAATGGGCACATGACCCAGGCTAAGCCAATCAAAGGAATTTCTGGGGCTTTTGCCAGAGATACTGGGAGAGACACCATCTTTTTTCTCCCAGGACCCATAACAGTGACAGAATAAAATTCTGGAGCTGCCTGTACCATCAGAGCTGCTACAGAAGATAATCTGCCTGAGAATGGGGCCAATTTAGAAGAAATCTGAGCCAAAAGATAGAAACAGAGAGTTCTGAGAGCATCGTTTGAATTCCTGATCCAGGCACTCCTGACTCCAGACACCCAAACTTCTGAGTTACACACGCCAATCATTTCTTTTTTATTTCTTAAGCTGGATTTTGTTGGTTTCATCTGAAATTTTACTGAAGAGTCCTGTGACTGGTATTATGGAGTGTCTGTTTTCTGTCCTGCAATGCCCAGATCTAAAGCCTTTTTCTTTGTGGAAGGGAAGGAAACACTTATTACCACAATGCACCTTGGGTGTAAGTGTGCCCATGCATGATGGTTGTGAGTGTGCCCATTCTACAGATGGGGAAAGTGAAGGAAGCATCATGTTGAGGTCGCACAGATAGCAGAACTTGATTAAACCTGGTCCATCCAGCTGTAAAGGCCATGTTTTCTACATTAACCCACACTGTATTCTCTGAAACCATTCCCTCCACTCCTGCAAGAGGACTTCATCACTGGAAACAACAATGTTGAACGTTGAGGGGCAAGTCTCAAAGGATGGTTCGTGGAGCAGCCACAGCCTTGCCGGGGAACTTGTTAGAAATGCAATTTCTGGGCCCTATTACATCAGAAACTCTGAGGGTGGGGGCTATGAACCTGTTTTAACAAGCCCTCCAGGAGGTTCTGATGCACACTAGAATATGAGCCCTTCTGCCAAAAGCAAACACATCAGCTTCATTTTAGTTTAATTAGGTATTTGCGGAGCAGTTTGCCAGGGCTGGGGGTGCAGAGATAGGCCAGACAAGGCCCTTGACCTCAAAGAGTTCCCAGCCCGGTAGTAAGAGCCAGATCAGCCTCCAGCATCCACCGAACCAACAACAGCTCAGAGCTGGGGGCATTTGCAACCAGCGTTCATGTTTCCTTGGCCACTGACAACACTTTCAAACCTCCAGGTCTTCATAGGTTCACCCTGCCTGCCTCCACCCTCTACATCCCGAAGCCTCCCACCTTCGCTTCAGAGTCCAGCTTGAATATCATCTCCCAGAGGCTCCCAGTAGAATTTTAGCCCCTCACCTAGGAGGGGTCCCTGAGCAGGATTCAAGGCTAATCACGCTGCTTTAGCAGTGCTTGTGGAACAATGCTCTCTCTCACCAGTGTTCCATCCCTCGTCTGCCCCTTGAGCCCCCCACAGGGCCTGGCACACAGCAGAGGCTAATAAATGACAGATGAATGGGCTAGGAAGGGAATTAAAAGCAGCCTTGAAGGACAGAAAAGGCTCAAAGGCACAGCCTGAGAGGGTGCGGGCTCTACACTTTGCTCCTCCGAGCGCGGTCCCTGGGCCGGCAGCATCGGCACCGGCATCTCCTGGGAGCTTGTTAGCAACACACAGTCTCAGGACGGTCCGGACCCACTGAGTCAGACTGCATTCCAACAAGACGCCCAGGTAACTCACGCATTTTAAAGTTTGAGAATCTCTGCGAGGGGCCCTCTCACCCGCTCTGCGTTTCTGTTCAAGGAATTATAATTAGGGTTGGTTTTATGGATCGAGAACACGGCTACAGATACTGTCAGCTGAAGCCACTTTCTTCTCCACTGGGAAAACTCCCAAACTTGACAGGAAAACTGAGGTGCCCACGGACAAACAAGCCGCTAATTTCCCCTCCCGTGGGACACAGCTGCTGGGCAGAATCTCGAGAAGGAAACAAGAGATGCCGCTTTCTCTGTCGGCCGAGCTATCGGCCTTGCAAAGACTTCCAAGAGACACAGAGCTTAGTTCTGGCCGAAAAGTCTCCACTCATCTAAGAATGCGATCAGTAACAGCACGGGGAAGTCGGTGGCCCTGGGAGATCCATCCTCCTGTGTATTTATGGGGCTCAGATCCCGGGGTGGCGGGGAGCTTTGGGGAACCGGACAGCATCCGTGCCTGCTTCCCGGAGATCCTGATTCCCTGCCCAAGAATTATGGGGTGTCCTTTGTCTCTGCTTGATAACACCCTGGAGTTACAGAGCCACTTAGAAACGAATTGGCTCATTTTTCTCCCCCTGCCTTGCACATGGTGACAGGTCGCCCTGGCCTAGGAGTTATTAAAGGGACAAATAGGACACTTTGCCCATTCCGTCTGGCCTGTGTCTGGCTTCCCCGGCCTCGTTCTGTCACCAGCAGACCCTAAGCTTTTAACTCCTTATCAGAGATATAACATTTGAGGGGAAAAAAAAATTGAAAAATTGAGAGGTAGGTATTTTATTTTATTCCCAATAGGTTCCCCCCCCCCCCCAGGAGAGAAAACACAGCATTCTTTTTCTGAAAACTTTCCCATTTCCCCTGCCCCAAATCTGCCATACCTAGTAATCCCAAGAGCACACAGTGATAATACTGGGTTTATTTTCCCCCAAATTTGCAAATCTCTTAAAATTAAACCGACCACAAGAGTAGGATTGAGACAAGGCATTTAACCTCCCTGGACCCCAGTTCCCCATCTGTGGGGTTGATAATTCCAACTGCTGAGGTCACTCACTTCAAGGAAGGTGCTTCATACATGCAGTGCCTGGGGCGTGGAAGTGCCCAGTAGTTATTAATTCATGTCCATCTACAAAGTGTTATTTTAAGACTATTAACTGTCATTTACTGAGCTGATGTATCTCAGGCTCTCCAGGAAGCTGGCATCACTTGTCACAAGCCTGGGGGGGTGGGGTAAGCTTTGGCCCTGCCATGTATTCTGGGATGGGACATCGAGTGAGTCATTTGCCTCCCTGAGCATCCTTGTCTGTGAAATAAGGATGCTAATAAGGATAGCACACAGGGATGGAGGGAGAGTTACACGAGAATATATTTAGAAACCCATTAGGAGCAGGGCTTGGAATGAGGTGAACCACCATCATATTTAATCTTCACAGGAACCCTGGTTGTAGCTGTCACTGTCCCCACTAGACCAATGAGGACCCTGAGACTCACCTACAATATCTGCTGAAGGTCACACAGCCAGCAAGCGGCAGAGGCAGGAATTAAATGCAGGGGTCTGATGCCACTGGGCCATGCTGATTTCTGAGTCAAACCAGCTCAGCTTCAGAGAAACCAGTAGAGCTGCCCCTGTACTCGCCCTTGAGGTGGTGGCCCCCACACTTGCAGGGCGACCTGGACCCAGAGGCGAGTTGGATACTCACTGCTTCCATGAGAGCCTCTTCCTCCCCCTTCTCCGCTCTGCTCTGCATCAGGAGGCTGGCCTCCTTGGCTATAACAAGAGGCTCCCTGGCCCTCTGGCTCCCAGTGAGATGCAGCCAGTGGGAGGCAGCAGAGGGAGGCTGGAGGGCGGGAGGAGAGAGAGGCAGGAGCACTTATGCCCCGGCTCCCTCCGTGCTGGGCCACCACAGACAATGGCCAACTTCCCAATCCAAAGCCCCTGCTCCTGGCGGCCTCTCCTACAGCTGCAACTCCCTCCAGCTCCTGAACAGCTCCCTCCTTTACATCTTCAGGCCAAGGGCCAGTGGTGCCTCTAGATATTTCCAGGCCCAGGAAGCTTCACCAGCCCTTGAAGTTATCCTTGCTCCACCTCCAGCAAAGCCAGATGGAACTCCTGCAATCGTCAGGTCCCCTCAGTTCATAGGGGAGGATTCTGAGACCCAGAGAGGACAAGGGTCATGCGTTAGTAGAGCTGTGACCACAACATGCCACCCCAGCAAGGACATGCTTCTCAAGGCTGTGACATCCCTTAGCCTGCTGCCTCTCTGGGGGAGGCTGTCCCTGTCTGCTCAGGCTGCCATAACAAAAATGTCACAGACAGGGTGGCCTGTAAACAACAGAAATGTATTCCTCACTGTTCTGGGAGCGAGAAGTCCAAGATCGAGGTGCCAGCAGATTTGGTGTCAGTGAGGGCCAAGTTCCTGGCTCACAGTGATGCCTGTTTTCTCAATGTAACCTCCCTCAGAGGAGGGGACAAGGGAGCTCTGTGGGGCTTCTGTCATAAGGGCATGAATCCCATTCATGAGGGTTCCACCCTCATGACCTAAGCACCTCCCGGAGGCCCCACCTCCTAACACCATCACACTGGGGGCTAGCATTTCAACATATGGATCTAGGGTGTGGGCACAAACACTCAGTCTATAGCAGAAGGACTGTCTATTTCCTTTGGTCCTCACTCGCTGCGGTATGTTTTCATCATCAAGTATCTGTAAGACCCCGAGGGACTCCCACACCCTCTGGGCCTTTGTTTCCTTTACTGAAATGACTGGATTCATGAAAGGAGTTCTTTAGCCCTTTCCCGTTCACCCATTTCTGTCCCCCTCTAACCTTGAACAACCCTAATTATAGGAATGAGATCACCAAGCCATTGCAACTGCCTCCTGTCTTGTGCTCTCCTGAATGCACGTCATGCCTTGTCTAACCTGTTGATTCTTTTCCTAGATGAAGTAAGAATGAAGAATGAAGACGTTGAAGAATGACTAGCTCTCTACTTGCAACAGCCCCCTCAGCAATCCTGCAGGCAGATCGGCAGATCACGTGGGCAAGATAACGTCTGAAGAGACAGCCAGCCAGTCTGCATAGAAAGGAGGAAGATGCAGAACCCAACCTCCTGCCTCAATGATTCACTGAGATCCTCCCCCCACCATTTTTTTTTTTTTTTATTCTCCTTTAAAAACTGTCATGGCAGAGCAGAATCTTCAGAGTTGGTCGCTGGACATGAGTCTATCTTCTCCCCAGATCAGCCAGCTTTTCTGATTAAAGCACCTTTCCTTTCTACTGACACTTGCCTCTCAAATTATTGGCTTTTGAGCAGCGAGCAGCCAAGCTTGAGTTTGGTAACATTCAGACTGGCTGATGGACATAGTCCAGGATCGACTCCCCTTCTGAGAGCGTCATTCTGTTGAAAGATTCCTACAAGCCAGAATTTCCAAAGGAGGCAAAGGAAGGAGGAAAAGATTCTGCCTTCTCTGATGAACCAGTAAAGGATCATTAAGCACTGAGAAGTAGAAAGCGAGACAAAAATGCTTAATAATTGCCAGAGATTATTTGTGAGGAATGGCAGAGAGGAAAGAAATGGGGGAAATGAACGATTTCAAGCCTGCAGAGTGGTTTTGCTCCCAGAGGACCTAAGAAAGACGCTTAAAGTCCAACTCCCTTTGAAGACAAAATGAAAGATTCTACAGCCGGGGGCTGGGAGCAGGGGCTGCCTTCACTGGAGAAGGATGTAGGTCAACGTCATTTCCTAAGGAAACTGGGTGAGGCCACGCTGAATGAGCCCAGCTCCCAGCCCCTATTTGAAAAGAGACATTTAAACAACAAAGTGGGAACAAATGTTTACCAGAAATATCATTAAATATATCATAGAAACAGATAAGAGAAAAACATTAACCCTGAGTAGAACAAGGAGCAAAAAACAGGCAGTTTATAAAAGGAAAAAAATAAATGCATGGCTAATAAACAAAAATACAAACCCTCACTAATACAGACATGTACATTAAAATAACTATTAGACAGGATTCTTTACCCGTGAAATACACAAAGTTGTTTCCTGTTAAGAAATGTTCATTAGCACATGTCAAAAGTTGAGATGACATATTTCCTGATAGGAGTAAATTTGTCCAATCTTCTTTGAAATAGTCATTTAAAGTTCATATCCTTTGGCCATATGATTCTGGCCCTAGAAATTCAATCCAAGGAAATAATTAAAGATATGAACAAAGATTCCTGTAAAGGGACAGTCATCAGAGGATTCATTATAATAGAGAAGTATTAGAAGGTACCCAGATGTTGAACAAAAGGAAATGGTTAAGTATATTTATAAAATGTATGTATCATGAACATAAAATGGTACATTCATATAATGAAATACAAGCTTGCATGACAAGTCATGTTTTTCACAAACATTTAATGGTGGAAAGAATTGCTCACAATAAAATGTTAAGTGAAAAGACACCAAACTGAAAAAATAAATAAATTCATAAATAAAATAAAATACACCAAACTAAATATGTAATAATATCCATAGGTAAAGCTATGTAATTTTGGAATACGTAAGTATGGGCATAGAAAAAAACATGGAAGGAAACACATCAGCATGTTAACAGTGAGAGTTTAATCAAAAAAACAATGTTTAAGATATAAAAGGCCTTTGGATAAGACTTGGGGTCCTATAGGAATGATTAGGCTGAAATCAGATTTCCTTTTAAATTATAAGATAGAAGCCTTAAATCCCACTGTCTCTAAAACTGCATAAAAAGAGAAAATATAATTGGCCATTCATTCCACAGACACAGAGCACTGTTATATTCAACATTAACTGGGTTTTAAGGATATAGAGACAACTAAATCAGAGACCTCAATCCCAAAGACCTTGTTTGTTGTCAGTTGAAGAGGGACGTATACACTAATAATTACGGTAGAATGTAGGTGACTCAAAAGAAACTCAAGCAGAGAGTGACAGACTCCCAGCACCCAAGGAGTGCAGGGACAGTTTCTTGGAAAGGAGTGGGGAAGGATATTTAAATGCATCATGAAAGGTCCATACAAGTTAGCCAGGTAGACACAGGGAAGTCAGAAAATTCCAGGTGGACGGAACTGCCTGTATGTCATAGACAATAACAGGCTCCCCAAAGATGTCCGTGTCCTAATCCCCACCTGGGAACAGGTTGCCTTATATGGCGAAAGGAACTCTGCAGGTGAGGTCAAGGTGAAGGACCTTGAGGTGGAGAGCGTAAGGTAGATTATGCAGGTGGCGCCAATCTAATCACCTGGGTTCTTGAAATCAGAGAATCTTTCCTGGCTGTGGTCAGAGGGACATGTGACTACACAAGAATGACCAAAGAGATGCAACATTGCCAGCTCGGAAGATGGAGAAAGCGGACCAAGGAATGCGACATTGTCCAGAAGCTGGCAAAGGTAAGGAAATAGATTCTTCCCTAAAGCCTCCAGAAAGAAAAGGAACCCTGACAGCACCAAGATTTTACCTCAGGCAGACATGTTTCAGAGTTGGAGCTCAGCAAGAAATGTAACATAATAAATTTATGTTGTTTCAAACCACAGAGTTTGCATAACTCTGTTACAGCAACAATAGAAAACTAATAACATTGTGCAAAGGCATGGAGATGTAAGACCAAAGTGCACATGGAAGGAACTGCAGTGAGATACTATGTCGTGGTTATCGACCACATGCCAAACCTCAGTTCCTCGCTTCTGCTTTGTGCAAGACACAGTGTCCACCCTCTGGGGCTCACAGACCAGTAGGAGACACAGTCTGGTGATAGAAAAGTGACAAAGGGCTCCAGGAAGAACAAGACCAGTGTGCCTGGGGGACTGGGTCATGGTTCCATTGAGAAGGGGACCATTGAGTTCGTTGGGTCTGGAAGAGTGAGGAGCCACTGACCTGGGAGAAGGGCTTTACAAGCTGAGGAACAACATGAGCGAAAACACTGGAAATATCTTAGCATCTTTGGGGAAAGGCAAGTTGTCCGGGGTAACCAGAGCTAAAGTATTGGGAACTAGAGCCGGGCAGGAATGACCAGCTTAGGAAGGGCCTTGAATGTTGGGTTAATTGGACTCTACCCTTTAGGGGACATGATGGGGGCATCTGATTTTTGAAAAAGAATGAGCATGTTTCTCTTCTAAATCCCTGATGCACTCACTGGTATTTCCTGGAGGTAGGACGACTTCCAGGTCTGGGGAGGTGGAAGCCAGTCAGACCATACTGAGTTGGGAGGCCAGGAGGCTGAGACACCTAGGAGGCCAACATGGAACTGGCTGGCCCAGCCGGCAACCACTCTGCTCACATCCACCTCCAGGTCTCCAGGCAGTACTCCCTCTCCAGGGGACATTCCCAGAAAGCAGCAGGTAGGGACTGAAGCCCATCAAGCCAAGTCAGCCTCCCTCTTCTGCCCTGGCCTCCAGGCCAGCCTCAGCACCATTGGGAGGAATTCGTTTACCTCCACGCCTCCTCTGCACACACTCTAAATTCCCTTTTACTATGCCTTCCCCATCTCTCTCAAGGGCACCACTGTATAATCCTCACATATGTATATGTTACACATACACATACACACACACACACATATATATTCATTTTCATATTCTTTTTCATTAAAGGTTATTACAAGACATTGAGTATAGTTCCCTGTGCTATACAAAGGAAATCTGTTTTTTATGTCTTGTTTCTAAGTTAATGTTCTCATGGCCTCCTCAGCCAGTGGAGTTACTGCTGTGGTAACCTTTATGGGTTACCCCTCAATTCTGCTCCTTCTTCAATTTATACACAAACAAACACACATACACACACACATGAAATCCCACTCACAGACACACTGAAAACATACTGAAGATTGATGGGGTTCCCACTGCAGCTAGGCAAACAGCCCCAAGTGGGGCAGCAGGACACCCCCCACCAAGGCAAACCCACTGGCCTTGGTCCCCACCTGGTCCCTGCTCCCTCCATTTCTCTGGCTCCCCTTTCTTCACCTTCCATTCTCGCTCCTGGACTCCCTTTCAGCAGGAAAATCAGTCAACAGCCCTCTCCCTTCATCCAGGGCGACCCCTCCTCTTGTCTGACATCTTGCACCTGCCAACATCCAGACTCCCCCGAAGCAGATGGGACCTCTCCACCTACAGAGTGACACTTCCCTGTGGGACACAGAGGACAACCGGGGGTTGCTGCAGGGACCGGTCAGGCAAGGCCAATGCTTTCTTGACTGGCAGCCCCACTGAACCCCCTAGGGAGCTATCCAAAACAGCAGATGCCCCAGCCATTCTGGATGAATCGGTGTGGGGCGGGGCCCATTCATCAGATGATTATAAAGTACAGCCCAGCATGAGAACCTGTGGCAGCACCTCCAATTTGGGACTAGGGGGCTCCACTCTGTGCTCTCAGTCCTGTAGCTTAGAGGCAAGAGGAGGATTCATCCCCAACCTCCTGTTCCACTGGCTCACCAAGACGCTTGCCCAAATAGAGACCCTCTCTAAGAGTAGGGGGTAGTGTGGAACCACAGGGCAGAAGGACCACCCCGAGGATGCAGCACAGGCATCCCATATTGCAGAAAGGGGCCCTAGAGTCAGTCATACCCTGGTTAGACTAGCCTTCTGCCCCGCAACTGAGATGAAAGCTGGTCCCCTAATTTCACTGCCAGCCCTGCTTCTCCTAGAGCACAGTTTGTAACGGCAGCATCCCTGACACTTGTGGTCCAATCATTCATTATCAGGGTGGGAGGGCTGTCCTGTACATTGCAGGGTGTTTAGCAGCATCCCTGGCTTCTACCACTAGATGTCCCCAGGCACAACAACCAAAAATGCCTCCAGACATCACCCAATGTCCCCTAGGTGGTAAAATCCCCCACCCCAACTGAGAACCACCGTCTCACACACTTGGACTTCCTCAAGCCCTGCCCCTTCCAAGCCATCCTCCTGTGATCCCCACACAGCAGTTCTGAGAACAAAACGAATTAAAGGTGTAACATGCTTTGCACAGCATTAGCACTTAACATGCTCTGAGAGACAGGCCACGCCAGCCAGGGGAAAGGAAACTGAAGTTAAGTGACACTTGCAGGCTCACACCACTGGGATTCAAATGCAGACCCGTGAGACTCCAAAACCTCTGGTCCTGTTCATCTGCGACCCTGCCTTTTGTCATCAGGCAATGGAGAGCCCCCCTCCCCAGTCCCAAACCTTAGGTTTTCCTAAAATCTGCAGGCTGAAATCCACAAATTTAGCAAGACTAGGTTCCGGAGCCAGGGCTGGAATGACAGGTAAGGGCTTCCACGACCAGGTGGAGAGGCTTTCACCATCTGTGGACCCCTCTGCCTCTGGATTTCCACACTCAGGGAGCATCTCCCCCTCAACCATGAATCCCAGAGGCCAAGGGCTGTGTCTGTTCACCTCGGTTTCCCCAGAGCTAGGCGCTAGACAGCAAGCCTCCTGCACAGGAGTGCTGAAAAGAGTTTACAGAATAAACAAATGGAGGGCAAACAAATAAATGAACAGAACTCAGGTGTAAGGTACAAACACAGTCTGAGAGGAGACAGAAGCCCATTATTGAGAAAAAATCAAAGCATCTCAAAAAGCAGGAATGGACATGGTTCCAGCATTAAACTCGAAGCTACCTAAGGCCCTCCAACCCCAGGGGATCAGTCCAGAAGCGCAGGGCAGGCCTGAGCCTTCAGGTCAAGAAGCCGCAGTTGTTGGGGAGGAATTTGGAGGGCGGGGACCACACAGGTCGTGGCCGCTGAAGCCCCTTCCCGCCAAAGCCTGGGCTCCGGTTTCCTGCATCTCCAGAGTGCAGGCAGAATCAGGAGCTTTGGCCACTGCCTGAACACCCCCTGGAACGCCCCTGAGCACTCTGGCGAAAGGTGACTCTTTCTTCCTTCCTTTTGGGCCCATGAGACTAATCATAAAATACTCCCCGCTTTAGAGTCTATAGGAATCCATTAAGTTGCTAATGTGCGCATTCACAGACCTGAAAGAAAGGTGCAGGACTGATGGATGTACTTGTCATGTTTATGGTTGGTAGTCATGTGACTAATGGGCTTTGTGGTTTATAATGCAACGCTCGTTTCACTCTCCTCTTTAAGCTCCAGGACCCGGCACTGCTGTTGCATTTCAATGGGATGACAGTGATAACATTTTATCACCCTGGGTTATCAATTAGTCTCCTCTGAGGAAAGGATGTCCCAGATTCAGTATGGGAACAGGACAGGGAGAGGGAATGCTCCTTGAGAGCATCTGTGCCCGGCCATCTGGAGATCACAGCCTTTCTCCCTAAGAGCCACATCCCAATTCATCTCTAACATGAGAGGCTGCAGGCATCTGGAAACAGGACAGGAGCCAGGACCTCCCGCCCCAGAACCTCCTCTCCCCCCTCACCAGGCTGTGCCGTGGCTCCTCTCAGGTCTCCTTGCCTCCTCCCTACATACTCTAGTCCAGCTTCCGTGTATAGCCTCCAGAGGGATTGTTACAGGCTGAATCATGTCTCCCCCAGATTCATCTGTTCTAGCCCTGACCCCCAGGACCCCAGAATGTGTCTATCTTGGGAGACAGGATCTTCAAAGAGGTAATTATGCTAAAACGAGGTGTCAGTGTGGGCCCTAATCCAACATGACTGACATCCTTATAAGAAGAGGGAATTAGGACACTGTCACACACCGAGGGGAGACTGTGTGAAGACACAGGGAGAAAACGGCCACCCGCAAGCCAAGGGTGAGGCCTCAAGAGAAACCAACACTGTCGGCACCTTGATCGTGGACTTCTAGCCCCCAGGACTATGAGAAGAGAATCGTCTGTTGTTTGAGCCCCCCAGTCCGTGGTACTTGGTTGTGGCAGCCCCAGGGCACTAACACCAGGATCCCCTCTCACATTCACATCCCTTCCTAAAACCTCCACAGTCTTCACTACTTTGTCACCAAGTGAACTTGGCCATCCTGGTTAGCCTGCCTGAGTCGCTGACCTGGAATGGTAAAGCCAATCACTGAGATGGGAAGACAGGGAGGAAAGCAGGTAGGGGACAGGGGTGAGAGGAGGCAGAATGGAGAGCTGGGTTTTGGAGTTGTACGTTTGACGTGTTTGTGAAACATACAAGTAGAAATAGACAACTGTCCAGCAGACAGTTTGATATACATGTTCAAAGTTCAAATACACACAGGCTGAAGGTATAAATTAGAGGGGAGTCAAGATATAGAAGAGGTCCAGGTCAGCCTCGGAAGTGGAAGAGAGGAGGAAGAGCCAGGCAAGGAGAGTGAGAGTGAGCAGGTTGACGGGAGGAAAACCAGGGCAAGTGCGGTTTCCTGAAGCCAAGAGAGGGGAGTGTTTCTAGAAAGAAGGAATGACTGGCAGGATGGAGAACTGCTGAGAGGTCAGTTAAGCCAACAACACAAATACCCTCTAATGTGGCTGTTTGGGGCTTACATTTGTAAGAGAGGTAGGAGCCTGACTGGGTTCAAGAGTAATTGAAAAAAAAAAAAAAGGAAGAAAAAAAAGAGTAAATGAAAGGGGAGGATGTAGTGACTGGGAGAATAAATAGAAAACTCTTCAAAGAGTTTTGCTGTAAAATGGGAGCCAAAAGAGGGAGGGGAAGGGGCCACAGGACTGAAATTTGGAGTCAAAGAAGGGTTTTGTTTAGGATGGAAAATATTACAGTGTGGTTGTATGCTGATGGAAATGACTCTGAGTTTAGAAGGAAAAATTGTCGGTGCAGGGAGAGCGGCTGTCATGATGTTCTCAAGAAGACAGGGGGTATCTGTGCAAAAGGGGAGGGAGGGGTGGCCTTGGAGAGGGCAGCTCATCCAGGGTACCAGGAAGAAAACAGATACTGACACAGATGCAAGGCTAGCACCCATGAGACGCTCAGCATTCGTGAAAATTACACCATACCGCCCACCTGATCTCAGCGTGGCTCAGCCATGTCTCCCCTGCCTTCCTGGCCCAGACCCAGCGACCACTCTAACTGTGCTCTCTGCTTGCTCTGTGGCTCCCTGGTGTGATTCCTCTGCACTGTCCCAGGCCTGCCTCTCCCCACCGTCCCTTGCCCTGCCTTTCACCAGCTGGACCCTATTCTCAGAGCTCCCACCCCTGAGATGGGCCCACCAGCAGCACCCAGACAGGCACTGATGGGCAGGAGAATGTGGCCAGGCCCTTGGCAGCCACTAGGAAGCTTCAAGAAGCTGGCAGTCCCGGGGACAGGACCGTCTGCACAAAGTCAGGCACCTCTTGCCAAATGTTAATAAAGTGTCTGAACAGAAAATTAAAATGCTGCCATCCACATTCTCTGCTGCTTCTCCTCTCTGAAGCAAGACCCTTCCACTGCCTTGTCTCCCAGAAATGGGAGGATCTAGGCAGAGCCGGGGATGTTTGCCAGAGCCAGGGGCAGCCATGATTGAAAAGGGAAATTGGACAGCACTGAACATAGCAGGCGCATCTGAGGAATGCCAGGGAGATGCGGCCAGTCTTCTCTGCAGATTCTCTTGGCCGGGGCGTCCATCCAAGCGCATCCAAATGCACAATGGCTGAATGGCTGGCAGAGGGGTTAGGCATAGTAGGGGACGCTTCTGTTGATTCCAAAAGCTTGGGGTTAACCTCTTGGTCTTCTTAACAGGGAGCTGCCACAAAGCTCAGCTGGCCAGGGAGCTGGGACTAGGGGTGAGCCAGCCTCAGCTCTGCATCTCTCAGCCCTCCAGGTGCTGTCCTGACACTACCGTTGTCCAGAGGACCATCTGCCAGCCAGAGGCCAACAGTTACCACAGTTAACTGGAAAGCGGTGGTTAATTAATTAGTTGGTAAATATTTCAAAATAGGGGGAGACAGTGTGAATCCCTACCTTTAATGAGTTAGAAAGGGTGTGAGCCCGGACTTACCAAAACCTTAATGAATCTGTCTGTCTCCCTGTCTCTCTCCTCTTCTGCTCTCTGTCCCTCGCATTTTTCTTTCTTTTCTTTCTCCTCCTCGGTCTCTCTTGCCTTATATCCCACTTCCTTTTGCTATTTCTCTTTCTTTACTGCCCTGCTCCTTCTCTCCTCACCCCCGCCTTCTTCTAAAATGATCAGGAGAGGAGTGTGTGTGTACTTGCTAACCAGCCTCTATTCCATGACTGTTAGCATCAAGCCTGGAGCTAAAATCATTAGATAATACTATCGACATGTTTATGTGTAATCCACACAACCTGGAAGGGTAAAACAAATAATAGTAGTGATAATGGTAATGATAATGATCAATTCTATGCTTACTGTGTGTCCGATGCTTTTCAAAGCACTGTCACAAGGATTCAAGCACATTTACTCCTCACAGTAACTCTAAAGCCAGGCACTATAATTTTACACATGAAAAAAAAAAAATCGAGGCACAAGTGACTTGTCCAAAGTCACACAATTTTGGTCAGAATTCCAATTTATGTAATCTGGATTCAAAGCCTGTGCCACTGAGACTCAGAGAGGTTGAGTGCCTTGTCTGAAGTCACACAGCTGAGAATTTGTACGGCCAGGATGTGTGCTCAGGGACATCTGATCCCAAAGCCCAAGTCTTGCTTCCCATCAGAGGGCAGAGCCTATGAGCCCTGCTCCTAATTTGGAATGCATAAGAGATAGACATTCTACACTTCTTTCTGAAATTCCCCATCAGATTTTCTATTTCTTTTCCAGGTGACCCTTGATGAACTATTTTCTCCCTGTGGATCCCAGACTGTCATTAGAATTAAAAATTCCCCACCCCTTAGCTTACCTGAATTCTTCTCTTCAAAGGAACATGAAATTATATACTTCCGACTAAAATTACCATAAACAGGTACTAATCCTCTTTTTCTTTCGTTGAGGATTCACAAGTGCCAGTAGTTCACATGTATTAGACGTTCACATGGATTTAACCACCATATTTTGAGTGTCCACTACATGTTGGAGGTAAAGTGTTTCCCAGCCCTTGAAAAGCTCACAGTCTGGAAATGCATGTAAGGCGGGACCGTTAACTCTCAGCCAAGGCGAAAAAGTGATAGAAGCCTTAAAATTGGAGCACATAAATATTACAACGGGAGCTTGGGGGCTAGAAGGACCCTGGAAGGCTTTCTCCGGGGGGAGGCACTAGCGCTGGGATGCTAAGATGCATTGGATTTCGATACCTCCTTCCTTGTGGAGTCTCAGCACCACCACGGGAACCCCTGCAGGCATGAGGATGCAGAATTTACAGACTGGACATCCTCTATGCCGTGTCTAGAAGCTGGATTTTTATTACTGTTAACCCTTCTATGCCCACCTGACCCCTATCGCTTTATATAGGATCACTGGCCTCATTTTCCTGAAAAGAGAAGAAAAAATAATCTAGGATTTCTTTTCTTTCTTTTCTTTTTTTCCTGTTTAAGCTTTCTAGTTGTCTCAATGCCAGGGGAACAAGCTAATCTTCTTAAAACATTATGCTTATCAAATCTCTCCTAGGTTGAAAATTCAGTGCCTTCCCACCCCACATGCCTGCAGGATTCTGTCCAAACACATTAGCTTGGCTGGTGTTAAGATCTTCCGTGATGTGGTTCCAAGTTCCTGTTCTGGCTTTATCTGTCACATAATGACATATGCATTCACTACAGGTGTACTGTGGGAGTGACCCCCGTGCTGAAGAAGAACACAGAATTCTCTGAGATGTGATGAAGGAAGAAGTTTAAAAAGTGCTCCAGGTGGCGGAGTGCACCCGGGCAAAGACCTACGATATTCCCCACAGAGCTTTCCCTTCCCCCTTGAATTGTCCCAACTGGCTCCTGCCTAAATAGGGGGCTAAAAACACCACCCAAACTGCTGAGACAGAAAGGGGAGTAGGCAGCCAGGAGGGAAGCCAGCGCAACTTCAGATGGCCCAATACGTCGATGGAGTCAACCACGTGATTCAATCATTATGGGATGTCTACTAAGTACTGAGTACCATCTAACATAATGCGGTAAATAAACTCATGAGACTTACTTAATAATCAGACACAAGGTCAGCTGGAAAGGCAGCCGCCCTCTCGCCTGTCACTCACTGCACGTTCACAGGGAACCTGGTGCTAAACCATTTGCAGACAACCTGCTTCTGAGTTGGGGTTTCGTACCTGGCAGAGCAGCGACCTCACTGCGATCTAGTGAAAGTCAGCCTTTGACACAGGGCCTGTAAAGAAAGAAAGGAAGAAAGGAAGAAAGGAAGGAAGGAAGGAAGGAAGAAAGAGAGGGAGGGAGAGAGGGAGGAAGGGAGAAAGAAAGAAAGAAAGAAAGAAAGAAAGAAAGAAAGAAAGAAAGAAAGAAAGAAAGAAAGAAAGAAAGAAAGAAAGGGAAATAAAGAAAGAAAGAAAGAAAGAAAGAAAGAAAGAAAGAAAGAAAGAAAGAAAGAAAGAAAGAAAGAAAATGAAAAGAAAGAAAGAAAGAATATAAAAAGAAAGAAAAAAGAATATAAAAAAAGAAGAAAATAATAACAGTAAAAAATAGAAATAAAAAAATAGTTATCAGACACAAGGAGGCTTGGGGATGTCGTAGGTGAAGCACTTGATATCCCAGTAATAGTAACAGTCACCACTGCAGATGGAGTCACGGGCCCAAAGCTCACAGATGCAAGAAATAGAACCTCTTCTATTGCCATCACTGAACTTCATTTCTCTCTAAGCTTAATTCTGTTTGACTGCAGAAACTAAACCTCACTTAGCTTCTGGTCTGCTTCCTTGCTGCACCGCCCCCGTCTGCTGAAGAGTTAAATAATGTCAAAGCACCGGTATGAAGAGCGGAGTCTGATCCTTAGACATCGTCGTCAACCACGTGGCGTCTTCAGAGTCTGCACTGTCGTGTGTCCTTGTCCCAACAGTGAAGCCTCCAGGCTCTCTCACAGCCAAATTCCACTCAGGCCTTCACAAAACTCTCAGGGGGAAGACTGAAGCTTTTCTTGACCTCTGTGATACAAGTGGGGTCCAGAAAAGTCATTCCTTGCTCCCCAGGAAACTTACTAGACTCACCCGGTAATCTCTGCTGGACAGACACCTGGAACCATTTCCACTCAATTCCTCAGCTCAGACGGGGGACAGGAGAACCCTGGGGTCTTGCTGTTTCCCAGGGCTTATGCAGGAAAGGAGGTACAGATTCCCTCTGCTCTCAGGTACCAAAATTGATTGGGCAAATTCTGTCATTTCCTCTGCCTTTTATTTTCCCCTGGAAAGAAAGGACAGGCAGAGCTCTTTCCAGGGACTACACATCTAAGCTCCAATCTTTTCCTTTTCCTTCTCAATTCAGAAGATTTATATATTCTCTGCAGTGGGAAGTTTTCAATCATACTGCATTCTTGCCACTATATTGGGAAGAGTAGAGAATTTATGCAGAGGGTTTGTCAAAGCTTAGCTTTTTAAAAACTTTATTTTAAACTTCATCTGTATATGAAATTCAGACATTTATTTTACACCCACAGAGCCAATACGAACAGTGAACCCCAAGCAGGATAAACACAAATCAATCCACACCTAAGCACATCATTGTTAAACCACTGAAAAGATAAAGAGATTATCTTAAAAGTATCAAGAGAAAAATGTCATATTACAGAGGGCAAAGACAATAATAAGAATGACAGCTGATGTCTCAGTGGAAACAAAAGTGGCCGGAAAACAGTGAAACAGCATCTTTGAAGGGATGAAAGAAAAAAAAAATCTGTCAACCAAGATGTCTACGTCCAGTGAAAAGACCCTTCACAAATGAAGTGAAAGAACTATATATATGTCTCAGACAGAGCAAAATGCTGAGAGAACTTGTCTCCAGCAGACTGTGCTGTAGGAAGCACTAAAACAAGTTCTTCAGGCTTGAGGGGAATTAAATCAGATGGAAGCCTGGATCTGCAGGGAGAAACAGAGAAATAAGATAAATATGAGTTTGCAGCTACTAACTAATGTATATAAAACAGATAAACAACAAGTTCATACTGTATAGGACAGGGAACTATATTCAACATTTTGTAGTAACTTACAGTGAAAAAGAATATGAAAATGAACATATGTATGTTCATGGATGACAGAAACATTACGCTGTATACCAGAAATTGACACAACATTGCAAACTGACTATACTTCAATAAAAAAAAATATACAAAAAAGATAAATATGAGAGTAAATATTTATAGAACTCATTTTAATTATTTTATGTTATATATCATATACTTTAAGAGACTGTTGAAAGCAAAATAACAACTCATTGTGAGGTTTAGAACATATATGGGAGGAAAATACATAACAACAAAAGTACAAACGGCAAGAAGATAATAAAAGGAAAACCATTGTTTTAAGGTTCTTATATTGTGAGTTAGTGTCATCTGAAGGTACAGTGATGAGATAAAGATACATGCTGTAATCTCTAGAACAATCACTAAAAAAACACACACACACAGAGAAGCACAGCTAAAAATAATAAAGGAGGTTAAACTGAATACTAAAAATTACTCAACTCACCCCCCAAAAAAAAAGTCAAGAAAGGAGGTGCAGAACAAAGAATAGATAAGACAAATTAAAAACACATGCCAAGAAGGATGATCAATACTTTCATTAATGTAAAAGGACTAAAGATTCCAATTCGAAACCAGAGATGATCAGAGTAAATTTTAAAAGGCCTAGCTACATGCTGTTTGTAACAAAAACACCTTAAATATGAAAACTGACAGATTGAAAGCTTAAAAAAAAAAAAGACATACCATGTAAACACTAAGCATGAAAAAGCGAGTGTGCCTATGTTAATATTAGGCAAAGCGGACAAAGGATACAGTGGACAAATCCCTTGAAAAACACAACTTACCAAAACCAACACAAGAAGACTAGAAAGTCTGAATAGCCCCTTATCTATCAAAGAAATTGAATTCTTAATCAAAACTTCCCTATGGGGAAAATTCCAGGTCAAGACAGTTAAATGAATTGTAACATCTAAGAAATAAATAAAACCAACTTCACATAAACTCTGTCGTTGGTTGAGTTCCCCAAGAAATAGACTTTGGGATAGACTGTTAGTGAAGTATTTGGTGGGGGGTGCTCTTGGGAACAACGCCTATAATGGAGCAAAGGAAGAAAGATCAAACAGAAGAAGTTGAACAATAATAGAATTGCAACAGAGGTTGCAGCCTCTTTAAAGTCGTCCCGCACAGAGGAGGGGTGCAGATCTCTGTAGTCCTACATCAACCTAGTCATTGGGTGCAGACTAGACAAGACAGCTCCATTTGTCCCAGGGCAACTCCCGGGGAGGAGTCATCAGCAGGTACCACTCCTAGAAGCTGGAAAAAAATGAGTCCTTCATTCCTGGAAGGGGTATCTGGAGTGGATACAGGCACCACAGGATCGATCACAAACTCTCAGAAAGCAGAAAAGGAAGAACACTTTGTAACTCATTTTATGAGGCCAGCAAAAATTCAATAACAAAAACTGAAAAAGATATAACAAGAAAAAAAAATCACAGGCCAATACTCCTTTTGAACATAGATGCAAAATTCCTTAATTAAATATTAGCAAATTCAATCTGCCATATAGCAAAAAAATAATACATCATGACCAAGTGGTGTTTGTTCTGGGAATTTGAGATTTAGCGTAATATAAAAAAAAAGAAAGCCATGCAACTCACCACATTAAAAGAATAAAGGATAAAAATCACATGATTGTCTCCAAAGATGCAAAAAACTCAATTCCAATTCATGATTTTTTTAAATTCTCTGAAAACTAGAAATAGAAAGGAGTTTCCTCAACCTGATAAAGAGCATCTATGAAATATATACAACTAGTATCCTATTTAGGAGTAAAACACTGAGCACTTCCTCCGTAAGATCAGGAACAAGCCAAAGGTGTCTGCTCTCAGTATTTCTATTCAGCATTAATACTGGAGGTTCTATCCAGTGCAACAAAGTGATGAAATGAAACAAAAGCACAAGGATTGTAAAGGAATAAATAAAGACATCTTTGTTCACAAATGAAATGATTGTTTATATAGAAAACTCTAAGGAATCTACAAAAACACAAGTAAGTCTAAGAGGTGAATGTAGCAAGTTCACAGGATACAAGATCAGTACATAGAAATTAACTGTATTTCCATGTACTGGAAAGGAACAACTGAAAGATTAAGTTTTTTTTTAAAAAACAAGCTAATTAAAAATAGCATTAAAAATTAACTACAAAAGAATGACGCTTTAAAAAGACACGCAAGGCCTCTCTATTAAAAATTAAAGATCTAAATAAATCGAGAGATACCATGTCCATTCTCTTCTAATTTATGTACCATTCAATGCAATCTCAATGAAAACCCCAACAGACTTTTTTGAAGAAACTGATATGTTGATTCTAAAATAGATGGACATTTAAAAGACCTAAGATGGCCAGGAAAGTCTTGAAAAAAGAACGAAGTTAAAGGACTTTCACTATGTGATTCCTAGGTTTACCATAAAGGTACACTCATCAAGATACTGTGGTATCAGTGCAAGGCAAGAATAGGGAAAACTTGAAGTATGACAGAGAAATAAGAAACAATCAAGATTACTAGACATATGTTTAAAATAGGATGATAGAAATAAAAGTATAATTAAAATATAAAACTCAGTGGATAGATTAAATTAGAATCAGCTAAAGAGAAGATCAGCAAAACAGGAAACAGATCTAAAGAAATTATTCAAAATACTCATGAGATGGAAATGGGTTAGAAAAAGTGAAGAAAAAAAAAGAGAGAGAGAATAGAGTGAAAATATCTGACATATGTTTCACCAGAATTCAAAGTGAGAGAGTAGAGAGAATGATGAACAGGGTGTGTTTTCAGAGATAAAAAGAAAAAGACTAAGATTTTACCAGAACTGATGAAAGACACAGAACTAAAAAGCCAAGGAACCTAAGAAAGCCTCAAGCAAAATAAATTGAAAAGAAATCCTTATGTTGACACATCAAAGGCAAGTTTCAGAATGCCATCGATCCTAGGGTGTAGGCTCCGTGACAGGAAGGAGCACCGAGCACATAATCACCATCAGTAATTACTTGTGCAATGAATGGATTAAATAGGAAATTTTAAAAGAAATCAGAGAAAAGGCACCTGTTACCTACAACAGAATAATTAGATTGACAACTGGCTTCACAGCAACAATGGAAGCCACGAGAAAGTAAATGAGTATCTTCAAAGTATGGAAAGTAATCATCAACCTAGAATTCTGCACCAAGAAGAAAACTATATATAAAGTGAAATAAAGGCATTTGTGGAGGGAGGAAGGGGAGGGGGGGGAGAGAGAGAGAAGGAGACTATGAACCAACAAACTTTCACAGAGGGAACTTTTAAAGGATGTGCTTCACAAGGAAGGCAAACGGTCCCAGAGACAGTTTCAGACGAAGGAAGGAACAGGAACAAATACATGGTAAATACATAAATAAATTTAAACAAAAGTTGATTTTATGAAACATTCACAATAATGTCCAATATATGAGGTTTAAAAAACCAAGAATTAAAATACTGAACAGTGACAAGTAAGTCTGGAGGCAGATAATAATAAAGATCCTTGCTTTGTCCAGGAGACAGGCAAAGATGTTAATTAATTTTAGAATATTGTCATATATGCTATATGTAATATAATTACATTTGGATGTTAAGTCCTTATATTATATATATAATAATATATAATATTACCTATTACATTTTTATTATATTTTATGTAATTATATTATGTATTATATTTAATATTTAACAATATCATATTATATCTATATCTCTCTCTACAGAAACACAAGTTTAGTATAACTTCTCAAAAAGCAGAGGTAAAAATGAAATAAGGATAAAAATATCTCAATCAAGGCAAAAGAAAATAGGAAAAGAAAGGGAAAAAAGCTAGAAAAAGTGAGATGCATAAAAAGTCAAAATTGGATGGCCGAAATGAGTCTAAATATATAAATCACAATCAATGCAAATGGGCTAAATTCTCCAGTTAAAAGACAGAGACTGTAACACTGTATTAAAAATTCAACAGCATGGGACTGGGGAATGGGTTCTGCCTGGCAGTCGATAGGGGTTTTCTGTTCTCATGTAGTCTCTGGGGTCAGGATAGGGTGGGACAAGGATATGGATGAACATCTGTTCACTGACATCCTACTGTGATGTCCTAAAGGAATCATTGTGGCTTACAGAGATGCATATAGTAAAATGGAACTTTATGGTGAAATCAAAGCAAAAGGAAACTAGACTGAAAGTAATATAAGATGCAGTCAAATCAGTACACAAAATACATCCATAAAGCCTTGCTGGAGGTCAACTGGGGAGTTAACTCTGAGGTTCCTAGCAGCAAAAGCAAAGAGGGAAACATGGACATTATCATAACATTCCCAGTGTACAAAGCATTAAATACAAATCAGCAGAATGCCAGCTTCCGCTGCTGCAGACACCTGAGAGAAATCTGTCCTCAGTAAAGAGGAAATTATGCAAGATAACTGGACATCACTTTCAGATATTCCTATAACAAATCCAAGAACCTATTTTTGCTATAGTTTTGGGTTTTTTTTTTTTTTTAACAATATCCTTCAATGAAAGCAATTCTACAAGGGCCAAGATAGTAAAATCCAAAGAGACAGCTCTATGACATGTGGCTTGACCCAAGGACAAAATTGATAAGGACTGGGATAATGGTTCTTGACTGCTTTGGGGGTTGTGGGCCACTCAGGGTATCCAAAAAATGTCAGGAATATTTGAGGAAAGAAGGAACACATTTGCTGAGTCTCAATTCCAGTTCCCAGGAGGTCCTGCTGCACTGGTGTTTTACCATTGGATTCTATTACAGCTTAGTAGTAAAGATAAAAACCACAGCTACAACCATAAACTATAGTAGCACCAGCCCTTACAGAGCACCATGGATCAGGCACTTTTTTAAGCACATGGACAAATTTTGTACGCCCCTCCTCCCACCCCGGGACACACTTTTCTTGAACAAGCTTGTATAGAATTTCTTTCCTTGAACAAGGAGTAGGCATGAAAAAGCCACAGTAGGTTCTTTTAAGAAGTAGAAATAGACAAAGAAACTCTATTCCAGGAGAATCTGTCTGTGAAGCCAAGCAACCTGAGACGGAAGAGAGAAGAGGTAGGAAGGGCAGTGGGGAGGGGTTGCAGCCATCTGGGCATGAAGTGGCAGAGAAAGGATCAAATACACATATATAGATGTATATTTACGTACTGACAGAAGAGTCAGTGATGTCAGACCAATTAATGAAAGAGGCCGCGGAGAGGGAAGAGTTAAACATAGGTGACCTTGCACAAGTGGCTTTCTTCTTCTGTCCTCGGTCCCCCGTCTGTAAACAAGGGAGCCGGGCAGTCTCTGATCCTCTGATTATGTGAGCTGGCACGTGGGCACAGCAGCAGTGCCATAGTGGGTGACAATTATTATGTGTGCTGATTTATTTAAATTGATGGCCTTGAGATGCTACTGGGGCCTTCTGAACCCTGAGGAGCGATTAAATAACAACCACTGCAGCTCTGTTGTTAGATGTTTTATTCTTTAGCCATCAAGAAGTTTGAGAAAGGCCACGCCCTGAGCTGGAGACCTGAGATGAGAGACACAGCTCCTAGCCTGGAGGAGCACGCAGTCTGCAGCCCCTAAGCCAGAGGAAGAAGCATCTCCTCCAGATGCTCAAAGCCTAGCCTGGGAGACAAACACAGAATGGATTGAAGACTCAACACGGGCTCCAGGGCTCAGAGAAGGGCAAGATGGATTCCAGTGCTGCCTCTTAGAAACAGGTTATTGGGCAGAGGGTATAGATCAGTGGTAGAGTGTGGACTTAGCATGCTTGAGGTCCTAGGTTCAATCCCTAGTACCTCCATTAAAAAAGAAGAAGAAAAGAAACAGGTTATTAATCACTGGAGAACAGGAAAACCCATGAAGATGATTTTATTCTGCCCAAAACAAGTTAAATCTTGAAACCTTTTTACATGGGGAGAAATGTCAGTGGAATTTGAATACCATTAAAATATAATCAGGGCTCTTAAGCGCTTTGGTTTTTTCACTGCCTATGAAAACACAAACTTCGGTTGAAAAGAGATGAATATCTAAATGCCCATGTCAACCTTGAGAGGTGCCTGATGGGGCAGGAAGAACAACGGAGAGGAACTTTGTCTCATCTGCCCTACGTAAATCCGTGGATTTTCATTTCCCCACGGATAAAAGAGCTGTCACGGTTTCTGCCCCGCTTCTCTCACGAATGTCACGGCTTCCATTTACGGAACACGTACAATGGACCAGACAACATCCTAGGAAATTTGCCTGCATTTATCATCTCCGTTCACCTTCACGGTGATGGCGCAAGGGCAGGTCATTATTATCTTACTGTGATGGAGGCCACAGAAGGTTGGCATAGCCTCCTGAGTTCAGAGGGCTGGGTGGGGTGGAGCTACGTTCCACACCCACAGCTGCCTTTCTTTAAAGCCTGTGCAGCAGAAGCCGTCTTGGAGAGGCTGGAACTCCAGGGAAATGAACTTGGTACGTGCACACCTGTGAAGCGCCTCAAACACCAGGCTGAAAGACATCTTGACAGAATCCGCTCTTATAAACCACATCCTCTCGTGACCCAGGCAACTTTGCTGGTGAAATTAAGGATCCAGGTGTCCCAAGAGAGACAGAGGTTCTTAGCATTCGTCTCTCAGTTGGCAGGTGCCGGTGAGGAAATAGTCTTCAGTGATGGAGCTGCATAAAACCTTACTGGCCCCCCTCCATTCCACTCTCTCCTGATTCACATCCCACCAAGAGCTCCCCACACCCCAACCCCCAACCTCCATGGAGCCAAGCACGCATGCAGACCCACACAGGAATCCCAAATTAGCTCACCCTGCCTCCCAGCTGCTGGATGAACCTAATTAGACCAAATTAATAATTTATTTAAGCAAAATGAGACATGCCAAGACTCTCCAGGGAGGCTGTAAAATGATAAAGCTGTCTGATTAGGAAAATATGTCGACACCCCATGAGAACTCTTTGGTTCTGGGATGGAAGCAGGAGGCCCGTCTGACATGTCACCTTCCGAGGCCAGCTCCTGGGTCCTCCCACCTGCATCTCTCGAGGCATGACTTCGCCTATCCTGCCACACGCTCCTCCACTGCCCTCCTCTTCTCCCTCCCCTGATCCTTCCCGTCCTCCTTCCCCTCCTCCTGCTCCTCCTCCTGCTCCTCCCTCTCCTCCTCTGCCTCCACCCTGACACATCATTAACCTAAACTTTCAAGATCATTCTCCCTCACCAGAAAGGAAAGCGGGATGACAAGCTAATATTTCCATGTCACACACTGAGTGATTTTTACAGAAAAATTAACAGGCACTTGACAAAGTCATAATTACTAACTAATGATGCATTATGCAATTTCCATAATTAGGTGTGTTATTGATATTTCCTTCCTACCACAGAGCCGGTTGGGTCACCTTTATTTATAGCAAGGGAAATGGCTAGTCTGTGTGCAGGTTGTTCAGAGAAAACGTCTCTTCAAAGAAAACTTCTCTTTAAACCCTCACACACACCCAGACCTGGCTCACATCCTCCTGCCGGCCAGTCCCCTCTGGTGCTGGTTCCTCTCTTCCGAGCAATAGGAATGAATCAATCCAGGGGGAACTCTCGTGGGAATGTAAATTGGTGCAACCACATAAGGTTCCTCAAAAAATTGAAAATAGGACTAGCGTATGACCTAGCAATCCCACTCCTAGGTATCTATCCAAAGGAAAAGATTATTGAAGAGATATCTGCACTCCCATGTTCATTGCAGTGTTATTCACAATAGCCAAGACATGGAAACAACCGAAGTGTCTGTCAACAGATGACTGGATAAAGAAGATGTGGCACATATACACGATGGAATGTTACACAGCCATAAGAAAGAAGGAAATCCTGCCATTTGTGACACTGGGGATAGACTCTGAGGGCATTATGCTAAGTGAAATAAGCCAATGACAAGTACAGCATGGTATCACTTATATGTGGAATCTTTAATTAAAAAAAAATCAAACTCATAGAAATAGAGAGTAGAAAAGTGGTTTTCAGGGGCTGAGCGGTGAGGGAAATAGGGAGAGGGTGATAAAATAGGTACAAAGTTTCATCTATTAAGATGAATAAGGTCTGAGGATCTGATATATAACATGGTGACTACAGTTGATAACACTGTATCGTATAGTTGAAATTTGCTAAGTTTAAAAAATGAATGAATGAATGAATGGTTTAGTACATTGTCTGGGCGATTGCTGACACTCAGTAAAAGCGAGTCCCCTTCTCTCCCTGTTGCCACAGGCAGAGGCTTTGCCAGACCAAGCTGGAGAAGGCTTTGATTTTCCTAACATGAGCTGGTCGATTTAAGACTGGAAATCTGAGTGAGGGTATAGCTCAAAGGTAGAAAGATTGTTTAGCAGGCACGAGGTCCTGAGTTCAATCCCCAGTACCTCCGCTAAAATAAATAAATAAACCTAATCACCTCCCTTCCCTCCCCCAAAAATAAATAAAAATTATTAAAAAAATAATAATAAAAGACTGGAAATCTTACAGGTCAAGACCAGGCTCCAATCAACCACCATTCATTTGTGGTGACCACAGGCATGGTGAGACAGGTTATTACACTCTGGGGTGATTACAAAAGGGTGATACAGGCTCCTAGTCTTCAGATGCTCACCTCGTCTAGGAAAGAACTAGGTGAAGACCAAAAAGTGAAGCAACCGTGACAGAAGTGCAAAGGGTTAACTGAAGAGCAGCGACAGTGAGTGGGACTGGGGTGAGGGACTAGGGAGAGGGAGAGACACTAGCAGCTTGGTTCCATCTGGAAAGGTTTTGTGCTGCCTGGAGACAGTGACTTGGAATTCCCAGAATGCACTGTGCTTTCTCACCTCCACACTTAGACACGTGTTTCCGAGTACCTGGGATGCCCTTGCCCTCTTTACCTACTGCGCTTCTTTTTTTTTCTATTTTAATTTTTTCATTTCTTTTTTAATCTTGGGGCAGGGAGGTAATTAGACTTTTACTTGTTTTAATGGAGGTACTGAGGGTTGAACCCAGGACCTTGTGCATGCTAAGCACGTGCTCTACCACTGAGCTCGATTCCTCCCCAGTGCACTGCACTTCTGCTCATCCTTCAAGAGTCGGCTCACTGTGGCCTCTGGGAAGGCTTCCTTGAGCCTTCTAAGCAAAGAGAAGCACTTCCTTAACTTATCCATTCACTGCTCTCCAGGAAGACATTAATTATCCAAATGCCCAGGTGTAGGCATTGACCATAGACAGAGCACACCGCTAAGCTTTGTGGGGAACATCAGGACTGCTCGCAAAGAACTTACCAGAGTACCCTAGTCATGGGGGAAAGAAACTACTTTTTAGGTGGGAAAAAAAAAATATTAGGTGGAACCATATGAAATTACTATTTTAGCAAGTCAAAATGGTGGTGTATCAGTAATTCCACATGGTACAACCTAATGATTAACAATGCAAGTTTGTCTGTAGCAATGTCATTTTCTCTCTTTTTTTTAATTATTGGAGTTTAATTTTATTTTATTATTTTTTTTTTTAGTGAAAGTACTGGGGATTGAACCCAGGACCCTGTGCATGCTAAGCATGTGCTCTACCACTGAGCTATCCCCTCCCTCTGCAGTGTTGTTTTCTGATATGCACACAGCATTTTCGGTCTGCAGAATGCTTTCATCCCCGTGATCTCATGTGAGCCTCACACGCTGTGCTTTAGGCATGTCTACTGTCCCCATTTTATAGATGAGGAAACTGAAGGACAGAGCCAGTGACTCCCCGAAGGCCAAGAGGGGACTTAGGCCCACGTCACCTGCATCTAAATATGATGCTTATATGTGTCATTCAAGGTCAAACAACTATTCATGTTGAAGGGAAGAGAAGATACAGGAAAGAGAAATCAAAAACACATAGGAAGTATCGCAGACTTCAGAACTGTGCGAGGATGGGAACTCCTTAATCATGCACCCAGCAAATATTAATCTAACCGTTACTAGGCATGGGGCACTGAGCCAGACGATGAGGAAATAGAATTGAACAAGGAAAACCAGGTCCTGCCCCCATGGAGTTCATATTCTGGTGGGGACGTCAGACATAGCAAGTAACTACATTAAAAAGACTCTCAGAGAGTGATTCAGTGCTATGCAGAAAACAAAAGAGAGCCATGTGGTGCAGAGTAGGTGGTGGGTGAGTGGATAAAGCCATGGAGAGGATGTGCAGAGAAGGCCTGTGTGTGTTGTACTCTGTGTGTTGAAAAGGAGGGGACCGAGAAGAGCTCTGGGGAGGAGCATTTCAGGCAGCCTGACAGCCAAGTGCAAAGACCCTGAGGCTGGAAGGAGTTGGGTCCAAGTTCCAAGACAAGGTCAGCGTGGGTGGAGCAGGGGAAGGGGAAGGAGTCGTGTAAGATGAGGCCTCTGCTGGCATGAACCAAATCAGAGAATATCTCCTGGGGAAAGCAAGCTTTCACCCTGCCTAGGCAGGGTGGGTGGGGTATGGAGAGGCACCAGGAAGAGGGAGAGAGGACTCTGCCATGAACATGGTCTCTGATTCTCCACACTGGATTTGGCTGAGCCTATAAATCAGCTGGGGCAGTCATTGTCATCATCTGGAGTTTACCTGATGAAGAAACTCCACAGGTTTCCACTGAAGGAGAGACATTTCCAGGATGTGTAATCCTTGTCGTCTTCTTCCAACATTTCATTGGCTACCGATACACAAGGAATAAAATGTATTGCACACCAATTACTGGATCTGGGACCTGGACCAATGGATGGAGGCTTCAGAGAAATACATTTGAGTGCAAAAGATGGAAAAAACAAACAAGCAGAGCTGAACCAAAAGAAAACGGGCTTATGCGGAAAGCAGGGATAGTCCCGGCCATGAAGGCATGCAAGCCAAGGGTGGGCAAGCACTGAGCAGGATGCGGAGAGGAGCTGAGTGTCAGAAGTTCAAAAAAGATAACTTTCCGTAGGGCGTACCCACATGGCAGTTTGCCTACAGTGGTCCCTGTGATGACAGGTGTCCCAGTGTTATTTACATTAACAGTACTCTTCTACTCCCCAGTAGTGTCCCAGAATGGGATGATGAATTATCTAGACTCCAAACTTTAAGACCCCTTTCAGCCCTGAGAGTCTGTGATTCTCTTCCCCATCCTGATATCTCTCTTCCCCCCCGTTCAGCTACAGGACTTGTTTGAAGTCATTTCCACCAGAAGCCCTGACCTGTGCCCCCAGACGAGGTGGGGGCGGGTTAGTTCCATCGGCCTGGCAGACCTTCTCCTGTAAAAGCAGCCTGAGTTTCCTTCTAGAAACCTAATGTCAGTTCTCAGGGGGTGGGCAGGGTGGGCACATGACTTGGCCTCTGACCATCCTCCTGACCATGGTGATCTCGGTGGGGAGCGAGGTCACCACTCTGAGAACCTGCGGAGAATGAAGCCCACACGTAGGCAAGCTGAGCTGAGAGATGCAGCAGAGATTGTCCTAACGCCGCCATGAGGACACCTGGGTTCAGCTGTGCCTGAAGCCAACCTACCTCAGCCTGTCATTTACCTGAGCAAGCAGGTCCCTGTTTTCATTAATCCAGTTGAGTGTGGTTTCTGTCATCTCCAGAGGAGAGACACCTGAACAGGTGGTGTCCTCAGAGTACCCTGCATTTTCCCCATGACAGCTCTTATCACCCTTGCTTGTAGGCCCAGACATCAGATCTGACCCTCCCACCAAAACAGAAGTCTCATGAGAGCTGGATGTCTGCCTAAATCCTCTCAATCTGGTGAGGAGCATAGCCCTACTCCCTCCCATCGCTGGGGTCTCCACAAGGGTAACCTCCATGAAGAGGCCTCCCTCCATGACCCTGTCTCAAAAATTCCTCCCATCATGCTCTACTTCGCTGGCACCCCATGTGGCTTCTCTTCAGAGCACCTCTCTTGCCCTTTACAACATCTCACTGTAGATGACATTTTTGTTAGATTATTGTCTGTGTCCCCATGAGAATGTAAACTTTCATAACTTGCTCGGAGCAGGGACCTTATCTCCTGGGTCCTCCACTGTGTAAACAATGCCTGGCACAGGGCAACATCCAGTAATGATGGTGAGTGACTGAGTGAGTGAGTGAGTGAACACCACTGGCCTGGGAATTAGAGGAACAACGGATGCAAAAGCTTAACAAAGTGCCTTGGTAAGGGTAAGGGCTCAATAAATTGTTAGCTGCATGTTCTACCCCCACTTCCACCATAGTTAATCTTCCTGAGTGTTACCCACACCTGGCCCTGTGCCAGGCAAGGTGAGTGATAGCGCTAACACACTCAGAGCTCTAGCTAAGAACTTGACGCATACTCTTCCACTGAAGCTTCACAACAACCCCCAGGAAGCAGGTATTATTATTATTACCCCCAGTTTACAGATAAGAAACAGAGGCACAGAGAGGTAAATTAACTCGCCCAAGGTCACACAGCCAAGTGGCAGAGCCAAGGTTGGAACCCAGGAAGTCTGGCACCAGCATCCAGCACATAATCACTCATTAAACAGCTTGTATCTCGTGGAGATGAGGAAGGCAGAGTCTCTGCTCCCAGAGAGTGGGCCAGATACATGAAATAAAGTGAGGGCCCCACACGTCCCTCTTTAATTAATTAATTATGAATTCATTGCATTTGTGGGGAGGGGAGCCACTCTGGGCCCCAGAAGCTGAACTTACTCTGCCTCTTTTCTAGGGTCAGCACAGATTTCATTTAACCTGAGAGGCCACTGAAGCCATAATTTCAGCTTTTGTCAATTCAGGGGGAATCAGTGGAAGGGCAGCCTAATCTAAGATATTTTCCTTCCAAGACTGGTGGGGGAAGAGGTGAAGGGCAGGGCGGTAGGCAGAAGGGTGACTGTCGATTATATTCGAGATTATCTTTGAAATAAGTTATAAAGTGTCATATGGAAAACGGTCCTTTAAATGGAGCCCAGTGCTCCTTCCCGTGGCGGGTTTTTCTCCCCTCCATCCGTGAGAAGTGTTCTCGCCCTGCTGTCTCTCCTCCTCGCACTTCTGAGCAGCGTGCAGGCACATTTTGGAGGAGCCAAGAATTAAATCAAAATTACATTTCTCTCACTGTCTCTTGGACAAGTGAAACGGTTCACTTTCATTGGCTCCTAGAGGCTCAGGGGGCCAAGGCAGGGTTAATAATAATAATACTGTGTATTCATAGACTGCTGTGCGGCATCCTGCAGTAGCCCGTATCATTAACTGGTAACTGAGCTCTCAGCCCTAAGACATGGGCTGGAATGAAGCCCCAGAGGCTATTAAGAACCAAAATATGTATCTAAAAATGGCTAGATCCAAAGGTTAGTGCTGTGTAAGAGCAGCCAGCATTTCCTCAGCCCCCACCCTCCAGGCAAGCCCTTCCTCCTGTCTGAAGATCTCAGTGCCTTCACCCCTAAAATGGGCTTGACAAGGGGAAAGATAGTTAGGGATGCTTTCTGCTGCTGGTAACAGGACATCTGGCTAACACAAACAAACAAGGGGCTGCCAGAATCTATTCGTTAGCTCAATGATGTCAGGGCAGTGTCTCTGCGAGTCTCTTGTCCTTTCCCTCATGGTTATAAAACGGCTGCTACAGCTCCAGGCATGGTGCCCATATTCCAGGCAGGATGAAAGGCAGAGGAGAATAAAGACAACTCTACCTATCCCTTTTACCAGTAAAGCAAAAGCTTTCTCAGAAGCCCCACCTTGCCCTCAGCAAATTTCCACTTATATCTCATTGGCTAAAATAGGATCACATTAAAACACCTAGCTAGTCAGTACTAGTCAGTACTGTCGACTGGCTAAGCGAGGGAGAAAATGTTAGGAGTGAGTTCTGGCTTAGCTGGCTAGCAGTGGGGAGTAGTGGAAAGAGCACTGACTCAGGAGTGCTCTTCTACCATCTGGGTCTGTGGTCTCAGTTTCCTTGCCTGTAAAATGGGAAGCATTGAACCAGATGATCTAGAGCCCTGACACTGAGTCAGTTTATGACTTCTACAGAAGCACCTGAGGCTGACACACAAAGAGGCAACAGACTATAATCCCCTGCTCCTTACTGTAAGCTGGAATAAAGGAATTACAGCCATGGCGTAATCAGAGGGACTGGAGGGTCAGGGCTCCTGTGTTCCCTTTCCTTGTTCATGCTGCCAACTTCCTAAGGGTTTGAGTGTGCCCAGTATAGAGTCTTCCAATCAAAAGTCATGTAACCTGGGGGGAGGGTATAGCTCAGTGATAGAGCGCATGCCCAGCATGCATGAGGTCCTGGGTTCAATCCCCAGTACCTCCATTATAAACAAACAAACAAACAAACAAACAAACCTAACTACCCACCCTCAAAAGAAAGTCATGTAACCTGAAATAATAGCAATAATAATAATGTCAAACATTGAATGAAACTTCACTATGCACTGGACACTATGCTAAGAGCTTCACCTGCATTATCTTATCAAATTCTATCAATCCCATAATGCAGATGTTATTGATATACCCATTCAATAGATGAGTAAACTGAGGCTCCAAGTCACATCCTTGCCTAACATCACACAGCTATGGAGTGGAGGAATTGGGGTTCAGACCCAGGGATCCTTGCCCAACATCACACAGCTATGAAGTGGAGGAGCTGGGGTTCAGACCCAGGGAGTTGCACCGAGAGCCCAGGTTCTTAACACAACCTAACATTTATCTTCCACCCATCTATTATCCTGTTTATCCTTGTTCCTATGGCAACCCTATGGGGGATGAATTGTCCGCATCTTCTACAAATAAGAAAAGTGAGTCTCTGAGACGTTACATGATGGACCTAGAGTGACCAGCTGTTCCCAACATTAAGTGCTGGAGGTCAAATAGGACCAGAGCATCAGCCCTGAGCCACATTCTCGCCACGATGCCATGCTGTGTGGGAGTGTGTCCCGTCCAGAGGCTCAGGAGGCTCCTTGCCTTTGGATCTGTCCTATGTAAGCCCTGCCAGAAAGCCAATTAACGCTGACTCTGCTTGGCCAGGAATTTGCAAACTCCTGCTAATTCTGGAATTTGCATTATTGGTAATAGCCCAGGGAGGCGCATCCTTAGCGGGTTCGCTCCCCTGGGGGAAACCAAGGGCATTGGAAGAGCTGTGTTGTGACCCGAGGATGACTAACACCACAGCTTAACCTCCACCTCGGCCTGCCTTTCCTGGGGCTCAGGGTGGGTGGTGATGGGGTATGGGGAGGGAGACTTCGAGCCCCACAGCCCTCTACTCTGACTCTCAGCTCCTACAGGAGCAGATGGCAAATCAGATGCCTTCCCAGAAGACAAAACCCCAGCACGCTGGTCTGAGGGATTCTGGAGTCCTGACACTTTGGGCCACAATTTACAACTATGCCAAACACAGTGGCCCTGCCAGCCTCCCCTTAAATCCCATAGCAGACCCACATCCCAGCCATATTCAGCTCCGAGGCGGAGGGGTTGGGGGCACGTCTTGTGAGGGTGCAGTATCATGGGGATGCCTTCAGGAGTCAAGAGGAAGCTCAGGAGCCCTGCTGCTCCATGTCAACACCTCCACCTTCTTCAGTTCACACATCCCCTTTACTACGGCAAGAGGGGACCCCAGAACAAGGTGGGATCCTGGTAGGACTCCTACCTCCCTCTCCTTGGCCCAATACTCACCACCTCAAGATTGCCAACTGCCTAGAGACCCCCACGGGGCCATTCGCATCATGGCCTTTATCTCCACTTGCATCAGTCCTCGAGCAGCCCAGGACCCCAGGGGCACCCTCATCCTCTGGACGCACCCTCATTCGGTTCCACAAGAGAGGCGCCACTACCCCAAGAGCCCCCTCCCCTGCTTTTTTTTTTCCCACAGCCTTCATCCCCATCTGAAATTCTCTCTGTTTCATTTACTGATTTGTCCATCTTCTGCCTCCTACATCGTGAAGGTAAGCTCCGTGCGGGCAGGGGTATCACCGCCTTAGCCCCCGTATCTTGAAGGGTCCTGATACACGGTCAGACCCCAACAGATAGTGTCAAGCAAATGAGTAAGGGTGAACAAGCACAGGAAGGGATGCCTAACGAAAAGGAGCTCACAGAAGCGTGTTTTACATCACAAGAACTGAGGGCCAAATCGCTTGCGGGTGGGGTAAATCGGCAGCTTTATGACATAAGGGACCCAGCTGGTTTCTCTGTGGTTCTGCTGGCTTTTCCATCATGCTTACAAAACAGCTGCCCCAGCTCAGAGCATCACATCTTCATGCAACAACGTCCGAAGTCAGGAAGGAGCAAGTGTCCACCCTCTGCCCCTTTTTAAGGATGAAGGACAATGTCCCCCAGCAGCCTCACTGGGCAATTTGCATCACCTGACTATGCCTCAACCTATCACTAGCCAGGAGAACAGGATGCCTGTTTACAGTTTGCACCAATCAGCATTCAGTGCCCTCTCCCAGCTGGCGAGGAGCCCATGGAGAACCTGGGCACTCCTTACCTAACGAAGCCTGAATGCTATAAGAAGAAAGGAGGTGGGATGGAAATGACTATCGTGAAGGCTGTGCTCGGCGTCTGCCATGGATGCTTCAAATTTTAAATGTAATTTTCCTCCTTAATTATGATTTGCGCACGGGCAGCACACTTCATCGTCCCCCAGTGCTTTACTGCCTCTCAGTCTGCTTTACCCCTCACAAAGCCCTCAGGATGCAGGCATGGCAGATGGTGTTGGCAGTTTACAGAGTAGAAAACTGACAGGTAAAGAAACTAACATCTCCAAGTTGTGGCAAAACCGGAACTGAGTGCCACGGGAGTCTGACACCCAAGTCAAGAAGGCTCTTTCCATGGTGTCACGGTGTCTTCCGGACGAGGGTTACATTATATGGAAAGCTCCTTTCTTTGGGAGAACCTCCAATCAATCAATCAATCAATCAATCAATCAATGTCTCTCTCTCTTCCATATATGTATATGCATATGTGTAATATCATTACTTTCATTCCATGTAGCCCCTGTAAAACCGAGTGTTTTATAGACCCAGTGTTACATATGACTCAGGAATATGTTCCAAACCAATAATCTCTACACTATGGATATTTTTTCTTTTGAAAAGCAACTTAAATCCTTACTTTAAGCGTCTCACAAAACTTCTAAAGAGGGAAAGTCTATTTGTAATGCAACAAATATCTCACAACTCCCCTTTCCTCAACTCGCTCAGTAACTCCCATGGATCTTCCCCCAAAATGCTCTCCTCTCTTTTTCCAAACTGCCCCAAACTCTTTTCCCAGTCTCAGTCCATTTTGACTCTTACTTTCTTCCATCTTCTCACACCTCTCAGACGTTATTCTCCTGGCTTCGAACTGTATCTCTCTGCACTTCCTTCTGTTTCCAACATTAATCATCCCAGCCAGCCTGAGTGTTTCTGCCCTGACCCACTACCTCAGCCCTGCACAAGGGCCCAGGAATCAGCCTGACAAAGACAGAACCCCCTCGGCAGCCCGGGGAGGGAGGAGGATGTGCCGGCTCACCTGGTACTATTCCCTGCTCCCCTCTCCACTGTCCCAGTCACAGGTCAGAAGTTCAAAGAGCTTCTGACACCAGTACCACCTCTAGGAGCACCTGGGGAAGAAAGACATGGTGAACAAGAAAACAATCTTCCCCCGTATTCATGGTGCCTTTTCATGACCTAAAAAGCAGTTTCCCTTTAGACTGGCTCATCCAATCCCTACAGCAAGCCTTCAAGGTGACTGTTACGCTCATCCCCATTTTCCAGATGAGGAAATTAAGAATCAGAGAAATAGAGTAGTTTGCCAAAGGACAGAGCCAGAAGGAGATCTAGAAGGTTGTGGCACAGGGCTATTGCATGAATGAATGTGGGCTTGGATGCACGGATAGATGGATGAGTGGATGGTAAGTGAATGGCTCCAAGGCTCACATGTGTTTCACCACATCCCATTGACCCCAAGACAAATGCTGCTTCTGGAAACTTCTACAAAGATCTCTCCTCCGAATTTCCTTCTCACATCACTGCTATCCTTGCTGAGATGGCAGAACTGGACTGGAATTCCAGAAGCCATTCTAATGGGGCCCTAGATTCATTCAGTAGCCCCACAACCGGGTCCCACCCGGGCCCCGATCCCTAAAGCCCCCCTCTCCCCATGACAAAGGCCATTTAGCAACCCTGTTCTTGCTGTGGGTCAGACACAGAGTGAGGACTGAGCCTCAGCAAGATGGATTTAAGCACTTGCCACTCAAAGTGGAGTCCCCAGAGCAGCAGCATCGCCTGGAGATGATTAGAAGTGCAGAATCCCAGGCCCCACCCTAGATGGACTGAATCCAACTCTGCATTTTAACAAAATGCCAAGGGGACTCACAGGGGAGGCAGCAGTCCCAGGCCTTCTTTTAGGATACGGCTCCATGCTCTGGGCCTGACGGTTCCCTTGTGGCTCACCTCTGCAAGTACAGCTTTGCCTTGTTTCCAAGAGGGATTCCTACCTATATTCCACTTATGATAACTATATTCTTGCATTGGTCCCTGCAAATGAATGCTTTGCCTGCCAGGCAGGGGTTGAGGGGGTGGGCGGAGTGGTGCCTGCTTACCAGCCCAGGTCTCTGGGGCTCAGAGGCCCAGTCTAAAATCTTGCCATCTTATTAGAAGGGAAAGCATGTTCCTGTATGTCAGTAGATCATGGATAGACATGGAATTTAGAATTAGAAAGACCTGGGTTTGAATCCTGAATCCACTTTTAAGTTGGAATAAATCACAAACTCTTAGAGTCCTACCTGTGAAATGAAAGCAGACACCTCTATTGCAGGATTTTTATACGGATTTCATGGATCACAAAAGAAAAAGCCACTAGCCCAAGATAGGTGCTCAATAAATGATAGTTCTGTTTTCCTGACCCTTCTGCAGATGGCTGTGTTAAACCTACAGGCAAACCTCCGTGGTCTGACACTGTGAATCACTAATTACTCCCCTAAATTTGCTAGGATGCTGTAGGCTACAGGTAATAGAAGGCCCAACCGAAAGTGACCAAGCTGATAAAGAATTCATTATCTCACATAACAAGAAATCCAGAGAAGTCCAAGACTGGTAAATTCAGTGGTTCAACACCACCTTCAAGGACCCAAGTGCTTGCTTGCTTTCTGCTTTGCAATTTTCATCATGCCTTACAGGCCCAAGAAGGCTGCAACACTTCCAGGCATCACACATCATATCCAGCAAAAAAGAAGTATCATGTACTTTTTTTCAGCTTTTCTGAACAACAAGCAACAGGCTTCCATTCAGTTCCCTGGGCCAAGATTGGCTCATACACCTATGTCTGAACTATTCACCAATTTGACCAATCATGATCTCCTCACTGGAATAATGCAGTTCCTCTGAACAGGGAAATAAGGTAGGGGAAGCTATTGGCTCATCGATCAACAGTATCTGCTATAGACCTGCTTCCCGGTGTGGGCCTTCCTCCCACTGCCTGGTGCAGTGAAACACCACCCAAGCTGATGGCCACACTCCCAAAATCCCCATTCTGCCCATAGCTCTGGTTCTCAAGTGCCCCTGCTCCTGGGAATCTCTTGGAGAATTATTTTTTAAATCCTGATGCCCGGGTCTCCATCCCAGAGATTCTGATATTAATTGATCCAGGGTGAGGCCTGAGCCTGGTGATTATTTAAATCTCCTAAGACAAGCTAATGTCTTGAAAACCACTTGTTTATTTCAGTGGTTCTCAACCATTAAGATGCATAAGAATCATCCCCAGGGTTTCTGATTGAGCAGGGCTGGCATGGAGCCGGAAGGTTTGCATTTCTAAAAGTTCCCAAGGGATGCCAAGGGGGCTGATCCAGGGACCACACTTAGAACTCCTGGTCAGGATTAGTGTTTTTTGAACTTCATTGTGCATAGAAATCACTGGGAGAACCTGTTAAAAGGTAGATGCAGCTCCAGTAGGTCTGGAACAGGGCCCGGAGTCTGCATGTCCAACAAGAGCCCAGGTGATGCAGCCCAAACTACATAGCAGGGTCTAGAACAGGGATCAGCAAACTAGAATCCGTGGGCCAGACTCAGCTAACCACCTGTTTTTGTAAATAAAGTTTCATTAGAACACCACCTTACTTGTTTAGTTACACACTGGCTATGGCTGTTTCTGCAGCAGCAGCAGAGTGGAGCGGTTGCAAGAGAGACCACATGGCTTGCAAAGCTGAAAAAATTTACTATCTGGTCTTTTACCAGAAAAGTTTGCGGACCCCTGGGTCTAGAATGATGGCTGGTTCTCAAACTTGGCTGTACATTGGAATCCACTGAAAAGTTTCAAAAGCTACCAAATCCTATTTCTGGAGATTTTAATGTAACTAGGGTTCAGCCTGGGCCTCCAGGTTTTTACAAACTTCCCAAATGATTCTATCGTGCATTTGAGAAAGGCAGGTCTGCCAGACATCCTCCCAGCCCTGCAGCTGTGCCCTCACCCTCTGACATCCTTCACTTTAGCTGGACTCTACTCCGGGAGAACCAAGCTTCTGCTTTTATCAGCTGCCTTAGTTCAACAAGACAGCCAGCTGGGTCCTGAGCGGGGCCCCTCCCCAGGGGAGAATTTTAGAGGAGGTTCTGCTCCTTCAGATAGATCAGGTTTTGCACACTCATTTGCAATAAATAAACGGACAGTCCCACCCCTTCCTAGCTAAACTTCATTAAATTTACAGAAAAGTCTATCTTTGCCCCCAGCCCACTGAGAGAGTTGCCATTGTCAGAACTGAGTCACAACACAAAGACACACATCAGATGTGCTCCTGAAAACATGTGAATTGTCCTTCCTCGAAATAAGGAAAAGAAAGAGAATTATTGGTAACAGGAAGTGAGTTTTCAGGTTTTCATTTCCAAACTCAGTGTATATATGCCCTTGGCAACGGGCTCCAATTAACTCCCCAGGAGTCTGCTGTTCATAACACTTGCATAGTCCTTTAGAAAACCCCAGATTTAGAAGAAGAACTGTTTAAAAAAAAAAATCAAATGGGCACTGCTGACAAGGCAAAAAATAAAAACAACCCTGCTATGTCAGTCTACATTTGCTCAAACTCATAAAATATACAACATAGTGTTCACTATGGGCTTTGGGTGATTATGATGTATCAGCTTAGGTCCATCAATTGTCAGAAATTGTGGTGGAGGGAGGTTGATCACGGGGGAGGCTATGCATGTGTGGAGATGGGGTAAATGGGGAATCTCTGTACCTTCCCTCAGCTTTGCTGGGATCCTGAAACTGCTCTAGTAAGTCAATAAACAGTCCTGCCACTTCTCAACACAATCTGGAGCTGGAGGGCTTTGAGAGGTCATGGAGTGGGGGGCTTTTTTTTTTTTTTTTTTGAGAGTTCCTTTGCCCCTCATCACAGTTGCCTTCTGGAAGATGTTTCCACCCCATCCAACCATAAGAGCCTCAGCCTTGGTGCTCCTGGCCACAGGTGACCAGCTCCAGAGGAAGCCCTGACCAGGCCAGTAGTAGGACTCCACCACCCTGGCCTCAGGGGACTGGCCTGGAGCTTGGCTTCTGACTCACACTGAGCCAGTCTGACCCCTTCCCTGGGGTACCTCAATCCCTCTCTGGTGGTGAAGGTGAGTGAGGAGAGTCACAATCCTATTTCCCAGCCTGGGGACAAAACCAGCTGGGAAGAATCAAGCCAACATCCAAGTAAGGCCAAGATGGGGTGCGGAAGGAGCTTCTGCACCATTCCTCGGGAGGAGGGTACAGCTCAGTGGTAGAGCGCATGCTCAGCATGCACGAGGTCTTGGGTTCAATCCTCAGTACCTCCACTAAATAAATAAATACATAAATATATAAATAAATAAACCAAATCACCTCCCCCCCAAAAAAAGAGTTTAAAAAAAAGACCCCATTTCTGAAGTGGGTAAGGGTTTAGCTCAGTGGTAGAGCACATGCTTAGCAGTACCTCCATCTAAAAAATAAAAAATAAAATTAATAAATAAACCTAATTACTTACCCCACTCTTTCAAAAAAAGAAAGAAAAGAAAAAGCCCATTCCTACCATTCCTACTGTCCCCAAAGCACAACTATTCTCCTCCTCTCCACCGCCCCAGTCATCTGAGCCAAAACATCCCCTGCTTTGCTCAAACTAGGTTTAATTTGGTTTTGGTGACATGAAGCTGGCTACTGTAAGAAAAACGCTGCAAGGCAACACTTGTCTGAGAGGCGCTGCTGTGAACCCAGCTTCCTCAGCTGGACCCAAGGTGCAGCACCTCTTAGGTGGGGCTTGGAAGAAAAAAAATCAGGAATGTGAGGTTTTCTGCTTTGACACTGCAGGAAGAAAGGACGTGTAGAAGTTGTGTTTCTGCAGCACATTAGCTCCAAACCTCAGGGTCTTAAAACAAGCACTCTTCACACACAAGGTGTGATGGTGTCATACTACTGAGATGGACTGAGTCTTCGTTCCACTTCTTCACTCATTCTCTGTAATAGAAATGCACGCCCTTTGCCACGTGATTCACCAGTGCCTCCCACAAGCGTATATTTCCCCGACTCCACTGATGATGTTGATGACTTGTGGCCAATGAAATGTGAGCAGACTGAAGTGGGTGGAGACTGTAAATGTACCTGCATGGTTTGGCTTGGCTTCTTGTGCTCTGTCATTGTCCTGAGAAGAGGATGCCCTGGGTGGATGCTGGTTTCAGAATAGAGATGTGTGGAGCAGACCTGAACCTGGAGCCAAGCCCAACCCAGCCCAGAAGAAACCAGCAGAACCACAGCTGACCCACAGGACCATGACAGAGAAGCCAATGATCATTGCTGAATGCCAGTGATTTGGGGTTGTATGTTACTCAGCATTATTCTAGCAGGCACCTACCTGACTGATAGAGAAAGTACCTGATGTACTCACTATACAGTAGGCACTGTTAATCCTCGCAATAACCCTATGAAATAGATACCATCACCCCCCTTTTACAGCTAAGGCAACTGAAGCTCATAGACATTATTTCCTGACTTAACATCACAGATAATAAAAAAAAAAAAAACAGATTTTGATACCAACTGACTCATTACATTGTGATGCACAGTCCTCTTACAATGCATGTGCATTTTTTTCCATTTGAGTTAGAAAAAACATGTTAAAGGTCCCAGCCCTGAATCGCTGGATGCCTGTTATCCTCAGTTCCACTCCGAATCAGTACAGTGGTGGCTGCAGATATCAGTCAGAGGGAGAGAAAGTTCCTTCTAGCCCCTGCCAGGCTGAGGGAAGAGGCCTGATGTGCAGGTTCAATGTGTGGAAAAGGTCATACGAATCCCCTATTGGCGTGCAGTATTGCTCCAGCAGATAAGTGCTATTCCTGCCTAAGTGCTATTCCTCCCTCCTCCCTTGCTAATAAAACATCGGTTTCATTCGGTTTACCTCCTTGCCCAGCTCAGGAGGTAAACCATGACTGATTGGTCCAAATTAGTCGTGCAGCCTTATTTCCCTTTGCCAGGTACTAGGTCCAAGAATGGGCATTCAACCCAGTTCCAGGAAATAAGATGCTCAGGGAAGTCAACCAGATGCTTCTGGGAAAGCTCTTTCTCTCTGGTTAGGGAGACACCCTCTCCCTGACTGTTTGGTCACAGCAGTGAGCGTGGGATACTCGGAGCTGAGGCAACCATATCGCTATCACGATAAAAGACATTCCCCAACACACAAGAGTACTTAACAGAGAAGAAAGATAGGAAGATCTGGGTCCCTGATGACACCACTCAGTTGTTGAAAGCCTTGTAACTACCTAATTTCCTGTTAGGCAAACCATTAATCTCCTTATGCTTTAAGTCACTGGTAGTTGGGTTTCAATCAGTAGCAGCCAAACACATCTGTATTAGTTATCTATTGGCCACTTAGAACTTGGCCACTTAGAACAACAGGCATGACTATATACAACAGCCAAGACACGGAAACAACCTAACTGTCCATCAAAAGATGACTGGATAAAAAAGTTGTGGTATGTTTACACAATGGAATACTACTCAGCCATAAAAAAGAATAAAATAATGCCATTTGCAGCAACATGGATGAACCTAGAGATCACCGTTCTAGGTGAAGTAAACCAGAAAGAGAAAGAAAAATATCATATGATATCATTCACATGTGGAATCTAAGAAAAAGAGAAAAAGAGGACACTAATGAACTCACCTACAAAACAGAAACAGACTCGCAGACGTAGTAAACAATCTTATGGTTACCAGGGGAAAGGGGGTGGGAAGGGATAGATTTGGGAGTTTTGAGATTTGCAAATGTTAGCCACTATATATAAAAACAGATTTTTTTAAAAATTTCTTCTGTATAGCACAGGTATTCAGTATCTTGTACCATAGCCTTTAATGAAAAAGAATATGAAAATGAATATATGTATGTATATGCATGATTGGGACATTGTGCTGTGCACCAGAAACTGACACATTGTAACTGACTGTACTTTAATTAAAAATAAATAAATAAAAAAAATAAAACAACACGCATGAATTATCTCAGTTTCTAGAGGCCAGGGATCTGGGCACAACATTGTTGGGTCTTATGCTTCAGAGACCCTTAAGAGGCTGCAGACGAGGTGTCTGCTGGGCCTGGAGTCTCCTCTGAAAGGACTCTTGTTGTGACAGGACTTGGCTCCCTGCTGGCTGTGGGCTGGGAGTCACCCTCAGTTCCCTGCCACGTGGACCTCTCCAGAGGGCAGCTCACAACACAGCAGCCGGCCTCGTCAAAGCCAGCAAGAGAGAAAGTGCTGCGAGTCCAACGGAAGTCAGCATCTTCCATAATCTAGTCACAGATGTCTGCAGCTTCACCATATTCAAGCAAGTCCTGATCCACTCACCTGGATCCTGAGTCAGACAACCCAACTGCTACAAAATACTTTTAAGGCCTTTGGGAAATTTTTAATGTAAACTATACATTAGATGATATGAAGAAAATAGTGTTCATTTTATTAGCTGTGCTAATAGCACTGTGATTCTTTATAAGAAAATGGCCATAATATTTTTGGTATATTGCATTAAATATAAAACTAGCAATATATAATAATAAACAATATAAACTATAATATAATATTTAAAATATAAATATAAATAATTTATATTATTTATATTGCTTTTATAAGCAATAACTATAAAAATTCTGTTCATTTTATTAGGTGTGCTAATAGCATTGTGATTCTACATAAGAAAATCACCATAATATTTTTGGTGTATTGCATTAAATAAAATATGTCATCAAAAAAAAAAGAAAATGGCCATTTTTTAGGAGTACATAACAAGGTATGATGGGATGAAATGCTATAGTGTCTTGGGTTTACTTTCAAGTATTTCAACTGGGAAAAATGAAAAAAAATGGATAGAGCAAATGTAGTAAAAACACTAATTATTGGTGAATATACTCACTGTACTGAATTCATTATATGCACTGATAGTCACTGTACTATATCTCAACTTTTGCATATGTTCAAGTTTTTTATAACTGTTTTTAAAAATCTGGCTACCCTTTTATGACCTCCGTGAAACTCCACGTTAAACACAGAAGACTGAGAGAAATTGTGCTGCGAACACAAGAAAAGACAATGACCGGATTGTCCTCGAAGCTCTGTTCCTGCCTCCCTCTCCGTCCTGCTGTCTTCCTACACATACGCTCTAACCCTGCCATCCCAAAACACACCTAGTTCCCCAAACAGACCATGCTCCTTCATGCCACCCCCTCTAAAAGATTCTGCATTTTCTATGCCTTTACCCAGTGGTTTCTTCCAACACCTTCCTCAACACCATCTATTCATCTGGTCTACCTCCACATGTCAGCTCAAGTGTCAGGTCATCAGTGAGGACTTCCCTGACCCCACCAGCTATGTAGAATGGACCCTCCCTCTCCGTAGTGCCCGTTGTGCCTTGTGCAATGATTATTACCGTATGTATCACAGTGTATTGGAATTATGTATCTTCATGTCTGATTTCCCCACCAGGCTGACAGCTTCTTGAGAAAAAAAGATTTCTCATACATCTCCATACCCAGTGATTAACACAGGGTTTGGCACATGGTTGAGTGCTAAATAAATGTTTGTTGAATAAATAAATGAATAATTGAATGAATGAATAAATGAATGAAAAGATCTATACACCTGATTTCAATCCACTGATCAGATAGAGATGAGATCTGGAAGAGCTTCAGTTTACCAAGTGATTTCCACAACCCAGCCATGCCCCACCTTGCCATCTGAGTCTCCCTTGGTCTAAATATGAGATCATTGCAAAGGCAAATATTCCAGGACACTAGGACAAAGCACCAAGTGCCATTCCTTTATAGGGCTCACAAATAAGCACCAAAACCCATTCTTTAAGAGGAGCTGCAGAAATTGTCTCAGAATTGACTTGGAAAGGATGGCTTTGTTGGCAGCTACCATTCTGTACAGATAGCACTCAAAATAAGAGGGCTATGTCATAGGAAGGTGGATTTGGGCTCAATATTAAGGAAAGTTCCCCATTTTCTGAAGAAGTTCCCCATTTATTCAAAAGTCTACAATTATGTACCAAGCACCTACTGTTCCAGGTGCTGCATTACTACAAGGAACAGCATGGAAACGTAACTACCCTTGGAGATGATATTCTGGATAAGCCAAGGTGAAGTCTGGGTGATTCCAAGAATACTGAAGAATAGATCCTTTCAATCTAGACCCCCAGACATTGGACCAGGTAATCTCTAAAATTCCTTCCAGATATAGGATCTGTTCTTCTTGTCCTGGCTCTTTCCCAGTTACCAATTTCATGAAGGACTAGTGGCTTCTAGGGTTCTTCTAGGGAGATTAGAGAAGAAACCAGATGTCAGCTATCAAAGAATGTAAACTTAATTATATCTCAACTAAGAGATGGAGGGAGAGAGGAGCAATGAAGAAGAGAAAGAAGGAAGAACCTTGGGGACAAGAACCCAGACAAGCAGTCTGAGCAACAGATCTGTAGGGCAAGGGCGGAAAAGGGACAGAAATTAAGGCCACTGGTGTCACGCAGGTGAGAGATGATAGGTAGGGTAGTGAATGAACACAGACCTGGAAAAAGCTGGGGGAAAAATATAAACTTAAGAAAGTAAGAACCATGTGCCTCTGGTCTACCACTATATTCAGAACTTGACACATAAGAGAGACTCAATACAAAACTGAATAAATAAATGAATAATGAAAGTGGGTGGGAGGGGATAAAAACAAGAGAGCCATTATAGCTGGGGGGATTGGGGTGAGGGGAGCACTATGTATCTGAGAGATATGAAGAGTACAAGAAATAAGAATAAAGGAGTTTAAGACGTTTTGCTGTGCCCTTTCACGTCAATTCGCTTTGTCACTTTCTCGAGAGGACTGCAATAAGAAATTAAATTGCCTGTTCAATTACTTTTGGATTCTGGTCTGACCATTCTTTGCCTGAGATTCCTGTTGAGAATAGACAAAAAGTGGCCTACAATTTAGATGAGTTATGATGTTTTCAACATCGTAGGAGACCATAACATTAGCCAATTGGCAATGATATCTTTGAGATGCCAGTCTTATGCAAAATGATAATTCCACAGAATTGGCTCGACATACTGCAACCTTAAAAGTCATTCCTGAGGTTCACTGGTCTACAACGACTTGCTGTCTGGTCCTGTTAGATTGTCCAAGTTTCCTTTTTGTGTTCTATTCATGCCACTGTTAAGGCAGGATGTACTGGATTAGGGAAGGACCGATGGGAAGATCTGTTGTGTGGTTTTGATTGGCAGTGACATGTACAGCATCTTGTGATACCAAAGGCCCCAATAGCTCACGCAGCCTGCGTTGTCCAGAGCAGCTGGAGTGGACGTCTTGGGTGGGTTTGCAACAGAAGTTAAGTGTGCTGCACACACCTGGCCTCTGATTTCTCCAGGGGGTCAGTGGGCCACTGGGTTGGGCGACCTCTCCACTAGTGGGCACCAAAAATACTCCTGCCCTTCCATCGTCCTCTTGCTGCTGAGATCCAAGTCCTGCTCCGTCATTCCACTAAGTGACCAGAACCTTTAACATTTTCTGTCACTTCAACACAAAATAGTACCTGAATTAATTCATACAAAAGTCCCAAGAGTTAGCCATAATTGACCTAATTGTGTAGATCCCACTAGAAAAGAGAGAAACATGATTCTTAGATCCCATTTTCCAACAACTCTGTTTTGGACTGTGTTCTCCAAAATATTTTTGTTGAAGTCCTAACACAAAATGTGACTGTATTTGGAGATGGGTACTTTAAGGAGGTCATTAAGGTTAAATTAGGTCATAAGGGTGGGGCCCTGACCCAATAGGACTGGCATCATAAGAAGAGGAAGAGACACCAAAGATTCTCTCTCTCTCTCTCTCTCTCAGCACCTGCACAGAGAAAAAGTCATGTGGGGATACAGCAAGAAGGCGGCCATCTGCAAGCCAGGAAGAGAGCCCTCATGAAGAAACCAAGTCAGCCGGAAGCTTGATCATTGACTTCTAGCTTCCAGACCCATGAAAAAATAGATGTCTGTTGTTCAGGCCACCAGCCTGTGGTCCATCGTTCTGGTAGCCAGAGCAAACTGACACCAGCACCTTCCTAATGTGACCCTCTGGATCTTTGCCCATCCCACCTGTCTGCACTTAGGACCCTTTCTTGGCTTAGGTGCACCAGCACCACTTAAATCTCTGAACAAGCATCACCGTCTCCATCAAAACATCCCTGACTCTCCTTACCTTGGCCCTGTACAGACATCAGTAATCATGACAGCAAAAACAGACATTTATTGAGCACTGACTGTATGTAACCAGGCACTCTGCTGTGCATGTGTCATTTAAACCTCCCGGCCACTCTTAGATAGGCACTATTTCCATCCACACTTTACAGGTGAGGAAACCAAGGTTGCCATAAGCACCTTGCCCAAAGAAGAAGCAGGGTCCAGATTCGAACCCTGGCTGGCAGTCTGACTCCAGAACCTGCAACCTTGCCCAATCTCATGGCACTGGAACACTTGATCACCTGACCTGACTGTCACTTAAATTCCCTCCTCCAACCATCTCCAGATTGTGAGTGCTGCAGGGGCTGGGTCCTTGTCAGACCCGTCTCTGCATCTCCGTGTCTCCAATGCCTAGCCCAACGCCTGGTGCATCTTGGACCTCACAAGGGCTTGAGGAGCAAATGAACAAATGATCGAACAAATGAATGAATGAATGCTTCAAACTCACACTGGTAGCCACCTGTCACAGTGATCAGAAAATCTGCAGTCCCTTTGACTGTGGTTATTAACAAAGAATCTCAGTGTGGGCTAATGAAAGTGACAGCATGTGCTGTCTGTCCACACAGCCTCCCTCTGTCTCCACGTTCTGTTCACGTCTTGGTGAACAGATAACTCACGCTGAGATTTACTTAAAAGGCATTTAACTCGACTCACACGTCTGCCTACCAAGCCTATTACTTGCAGTAATCTATTCCATGTATCACCATTTTGATTTCCAGCGCGGAGAGACGGTGCTGGGTTGGTAGGATTTTTTTTTCTCCCTTTCGCCAGTTGAGTTACTGTCTGCTTTTGTGGAATAAATTGCTATAAATTGAGTTACCCGCACTCTAAAATGGGGAAATATATTCTCGATGCTATATGGGCAGCTGACAACATTATGGAAATACACAAAGTGTGTGTCCAAGTTTATGCGAATGGTGATGAGTTGTGACGGATGTTGGGAGAAGGCCAGGGGTGTGTGGGGGATGGCGGTGGCCTCGGGCAGAGACAACAGTCTTCCTCCCACTGCAGCTGGGTTCAGCCTCTAGCAAGGGAGTTTTAGAGATGGAACGCCAGGAAGATGAGAGTTATGAGGATAAACAAGGGGGCAGATCACTGGAAAAAACCAACTTGGGAAATAAGATAAAACCAGCCTAGTAGGGACACTGCTGGCGCCCCACCCATACTCCCTTACATGGCTCTTACCTGTCCTGTGTACACATCTTGTAGCTTCTAGGTGCTTGCAAACTCTCTTCGGAAGCCTGCCCTTGGGCTACTGGAGTGGCTTTGCAACTCTGCAGCCCCCTGAAGGCAGCTCCTGGCCAACAATTGCCTGGTGTGACAGTATGAAAGACCAGCGACCTTGCTCTGGGTGAGGAAGTGCTCTGAGGTCTAATATCCCCTCCAGAGCTTCCCATGGAATCAGACTGATGAAGGGGCTTCACCCAAAGTCGCACTTTTGCTTGGCTTCTTTCCTTTGCCTGCCCTCCTTCCTCGACCTGCTTACAGGTTTCTCCTGGGAGCATCTCCTTAATGAACCATGTGGACACAAAAGTTTGTCTCAGAGTCTGCCTCTGGGAAAGGACACAGGGTTTGTAGTCAGGAGACCTCTACCAGTTGTGAGGGTCTGTGGGAGTGGATGGTGGGGAATCCGGAAGCTGATGGGCAGCAGTGCCCAGGGGAACAGAATGGGAGCTGAGGGCAGCAGGGGAAATCTCCAGAAAATCCATCTGGTCAGCTCCATCCACCAGGCCAAAGTTCAGGAAGGCAGATGATGACACTTGGAAGCAGATAAGAACTTTCCTGACTCCTTTTTCTCCTTCCCTCCACATCCCCCTAAACCAATGCTCCACAATCCAAAGGGGCCAAAAATAGCAACTCTCAGTAGAAAAAAGAGAAGGACCAACGGCCTCCCATTGCCGGAGCCCTGTCCGCACTTGGCCCCAGCTGGATGGAGGAGGGAGGCATCTTACCTTGAAAACACACTGAAATGCTGACTAATGGGTTGGACTGTACATTCCAATTTCTAAACCAAGGTCCTATTTCCTACCTTAAAGCGACCACAGGGGTTTCTCTTGCCTCTGCTGACCAGCGGAGCCATGCAGACCCCCCAGAGATTCCCCCCAGGACCAAGAATGGGATAGCTCTTCTCAAGCCAGGATTAGAGGGACAGGGGGAGACAGTAATAGAATAGCTTTTAGAATCATATCTCACAGGTCCTGAATGTTCAACACATCAGTACACATCTAATAGACATTCGCCATTGGTATTATTGTTACCGTTTGTACTGTAATTGAGTTGCTGGATATAATGGTTTCTCACGCCCCTAAGACAGACATGTCCATAGGAACACTCTGGCGAGAATGGAGGCAGAAAGACCAGTTCAGAGGCAGCTGCAGGGAGAGATGATGCCGCTGATGACGAGATTGGCTAACCAAAGCCATTTGTGTTCCCCTTACCCCTGCCTACCTCTATTGAAAAGCCTGGAAAGTGAAATATTCACCTCCCCAGATGCCCCTGCTGCTGGGGGAGTCATGGGACATGGTTCCAGCCAATGAGATGTAGGTGGAAGACCCCAGGGAGGGGTTTCCTTCCCAAATAAAAGGACAAAGGCTCTCAATGAGGAGTGATGGCCTGGAATGTGGAAGTGATGCTTGGAGAAGCAGCAGCTATCTTGTTACCATGAGAACCAATGCCAACACTAAGGATGGGGGAAGAGAAAAAGGAGGAGGAGCCAGAGTCCCTGATGACATCCTTGGGCTTCTGTTCCAATTCTGAACTACCTGCCCCAGACTTCTTTTTGCGCCCCCTCCTGGTTGAGAAGGTCCAATACATCCGTATGACAACCAGGTACTGAGCCCCAGACCCAGAGCCAGGTGCTTTGCGTAGCTGAGCTCATTTAGTACTCCCAACAACCTTACCGAGGAAGGTCTCACTGTCCCAACTGTACAGCTGAGGCACGTGAGGCTCACAGAAGCCACACAGTTCGCTTAGAATCATCCAGGAGATACACAGCAGAGTCCAAACTTAAACCCAGGAAGTCTGCCTGACTTTTAGGCTAATTTTATTTTTTTAATTGAATTATAGTCGATTTACAATGTGTTAATTTCTCATAGTGATTCATTTATACATATACATATTCCTTCTCATATTCTTTTTCATTATAGGCCATTACAAGGTATTGAATATAGTTCCCTGTGTTATACAGTAGGAACTTTTTGTTAGTCCTATTGGTAGTATCTGCAAATCCCAAACTCCCAATGTATCCCTCCCCACCGTCTTCCCCTACTGGTGACCATAAGTTAGTTTTCTATGTCTCTAAGTCTGTCTCAAGCTTTTCTGGCTTTTATAGCAATTACCGCTCTAACCAGACCTAAATTGGAGGAAATGTACATACTTCTAAGTGGGCCTGCAGTGACCCCTAGTGGAAGTGTTGAGGAATGCCTCAAAGAGCGCCAAACCTCTGACGGCTGCCGGCACAACGTAGAGTCGGGCAGGCCAATTTGGCCAACGGCTTCCCAGAAGTTTCTCATCAGCCCCACCCCCCAAACCCAGAGTTGTGTAATTATTCTTAGAGGCTCAGAGATCAGCGTCTAGATGTACAGGTACTTGCAGTTGGATTTGAGGTAAATAACTTTACCCTTCTGCGCTTCAGTTTCCTTGTCTGTAAATAGCTTCATGTGATTAAATTGTCTACTTCGGAGGGTGGTTCTAAGGATTAAGTAAGATGACTCACGCGTAAGTGCTTTATACAAAGGGCAGTTTGCTATGGACGTTACTTTTTAAGGAAAATGTACTGACATTGACGTAAAGTCTCCGCTTCTGAATCAGCTCTTCTGAAGACATCACCTTTACCAGGTCCACAAGAAGGGCCACCCAAAGCCTCAGTTACACGGTTCAGGGTAGAGGGGCGTGTGTCTACCTCATGCACAGCTCGGCAGACCCCAGAAGAGTGACGTGGGAGTTAGAGCACCCCCAGCATTGTCCTGTCTCATGGGTCATCACAGGCTTTAGAAAAAAAACCTCTGGGTGAACGAGTGATTGGAGAGGACCCCTATCCAGGTGTGAAATGGCTGAGGCTAAGGGAATCTTTGTTTTCTCAAAGTATATTTTGACATAACGTCAGATTTAGAAACAAGTTGCAGGAACAGTGCAAGGAATTCTCAGGTTCCCTTCATGCAAATTCCCTCCATGTGCACCTGTTCCACGTGTGCTTCATCCTTCTCTCTCTCTCGATAGGTGTGAGTGTACGTCGTCTTCTGAACCATCTGGTATAAGTGGCAGGCATGAGGCTCCCTTGTCCCCAAGTCTTCAGTGCATATTTCCAAAAAACAAGGACCTGCTCTTACATGATCATAGTTCAATTATGAAAATCGGGTGATTTACATACACGCAACAGTATTATCTACTCCATGAACCTTATATCAGTTTCACCAATTGTCCCAGTAATGTCATCTGTGCAAAAGAAGATCCAGGATCATGCACTGGATTGGACTGTTAAGTCTTTTTAGTCCTGGTGAATCTGGGCCAGTTCCTCAAACTTGTGTGTGTGTGCATGTGTTTACATGCACGCTGCACAACACTGACTTTGTAAAGACTTTTTCTTTAGAGCTGTTTCAGGTTTACAACAAAATTGAAAGGGAGGTACATAGATTTCCTGTCTACTCCCTGGCATTGAGCTTTTTTTACGATTATGGTCTGGTAATATTGTAGAATGTCCTTCATTTGGGGTTTGTCTGATGTGTCCTCATTATTCAATTTGGGTTATGCATCTTTGGTAAAAAGAACAGACGAGTGATGTTTTTCTTCTCAGAGCCTCATATTGGAAAGCATGTGACATCAATTTGTCCCCTGCTGGTGATGTTAACTTTGATCCCCTGGCTAACGTGGCATCTGCCAGATTGCTCCACTGTAATGTTACAGGTTTTTCCTTTGTCATTAATAAGTATCTTGTCATGAGCTATTTTATTTATTATTGAACTGCAGTTGATTTACAATGTTGTGTTAGTTTCTGGTGTACAGCATAGTGATTGTTACACATACATGTATGTTCTTTTTCATATTCTTTATCATTATACGCTATTACAAGATACTGAAGTTATGTCCCTGTGCTATACAGTAAGATTTGGGATTTGTTTTTCTATTTTATGTATGGTAGTTTGCATCTGCAAATCCCAGACTCCTAATTTATCCCTCCCTCACTTTCTCCCTTGGTAACCACAAGTTTGTTTTCTATGTCTGTGAGTCTCCTTCTGTTTAGTAAACAAGTTCATTTGTGCCATTTTTTTTGGAGTCCACATATAAGTGATATCATATGATATTTGTCTTTCTCTATTTGACTTACTTCACTTGGTATGATAATCTGTAGGTCCATCCATATTGCTGCAAATGGCATTATTTCATTATTTTTTATGGCTGAGTAGTAGTCCATCATGTAAATATACCACAACTTCTTTATCTAGTCATCTGTCGATGGACATTTAGGTTGCTTCCGTGTCTTGGCTATTAGAAATAGTGCTGCTGTGAACACTGGGGTGCATGTGTCTTTTCAAATTAGAGTTTTCTCTGGACATATGCCCAGGAGTGGGATTGCTGGATCATATGGTAAGTTTATTTTTAGTTTTTTAAGAAATCGCCATACTGTTTTCCATAGTGGCTGTACCGATTTACATTCCCACAGATAGATACAATTTAAATGTTCAACGTGATTTAATGAATAATGAAAATTGAATAAAATTTGGTACACTGCCACCATAGAATACTACACAACTCAAAAAATAAATTACCTGGATGTACATGTGTCAACACAGATAGCAAAGACAAAATAGCAGCTTGGTTTTTTTTGTTTTTTGGTGGAAGGGGGAAATAATTAGATTTATTTATTTATTTTTAATGGAGGTACTGGGGATTGAACCCAGGACCTTATGCATGCTAAGCAGGCACTCTACCACTGAGCTATACTTACTCTTACCCTCTTTTTTACTCTCTTACTCTCTTTCTTTCTCTCTCTCTTCCTCCCAATCCAACTAGAGATTTATCCATTTTATTGATCTTCTCAAAGGATGACCTTTTGAAAACACCTTTTCTTTGGAGTAATTCTAGACTGACAGAAAACTTGCAAAGATAGTACAGAAAGTTCTCATACCCCCCACACACACACAGTTTCAGTTTCCCCTTATGTTATTCTCTCATATTACTCTCATATGTTTGTCAAATCTAAGAAGCCCACATTGATACGTTAACTATTAACGAAACTCTAGACTTTGTTTCTTCCAGGTTTTCTATTAATGAATGTCCTCAAGCCATTCCAGAATACTACTTTGAGTTTTGTTATGTTAGTGTCTTCTAGTCTGTGGCCGTTTTTCAGTCTTCCCTGGTTTTTCATGACCTGACAGTCTTGAGGAGTACTGGTCATGTATTTTGGAGAATGTCCCTCAATTTGGGTGTGTCTGACGTATTTTCCTGTGACTCGGCTGGGGTGACGGATCTGGGGGAAGAGTCCCACCAGGTGAAGTGTTCTTCTCGTCCTGTCATATCAGAGGTGACAGGCATCACACAGTTAAGGTGGTGTTTGTCAGGGCTCTACACTGACAGTTACTACCTTCTGTCTCCATACTATTCCCTTTGGAATTGAGTTGCTAAGTGTAGCCAACTCTCAAACAGAGAGTTGGGAGTTAGGCTCAACGTCATGGTGGGGTCGGGGTGTGTCTGCATATTCTATATGAGATTCTTGTACAATGCATATGTCTCTTCTCTCCCATTTATTTATCTATTTATTCAATCATTTATTCACATCACTATGGACTCATATACTTATTTTGCAGTTTGGGATCCAATACGGTATCATTTACTTTGGTGCTCAAATTGTTCCAGTCCGACTGCTGGGCGCTCTTTCAGGCTGACGGTTCCTGTGTCCTTTGACATGCCCTCTCCCCCACCTCCCTCTTTTTTAAACACTCTCCTGATTTCCTGGTTCTACAGACTATTCCACGCGTTTTCATATTTTCTCTTCCCCAGCCCTAGAATCAGTTTTCTAGTTTCATTTCTTTTTCTCTATTTTCCTTCTGCTTCTCATTTGAGTGATCTCTGCCCTTCCCTTTATTACTTCCTCTCTTCTGCTTATTTTGAGTTTAATGTGCTCTTTCCCCTCCTAATGTCTTAAGGTGAAAGTTAATGTCATTGATTCAAAACTGAGACCTGGCTTTTGCTGATAGATGTATTTTAGGGCTATAAATTTTCCCCTAAGCACTACTTTAGCTGCATGTCACAAATTTTGATATGTTTTGTTTTTATTTTGATTCAGTTCAAAATATTTTCTAATTTCTCTCTTTTTTTTTTTTCTGGACCTATGCATGATTTAGATGTCATTTCATCTCCAGATACCTGGGGACTTTCCAAGTATCTTTAGGTTACTGATTTTTAACTTAATTCCATTGTCATTAGAGAACATATTTTATATGACTTGAATCTTTTTAAAATGTATTAAAACTTTCTTTATGGCTTACTGTACGATCTATCTTGGTAAATGTTCCACGTGCCTTTGTAACACATGTATTGTTGCTGGGTGAAATGTTCTGTAAATGTCAATTAGGCCAATGAATATGTTCTAGTCTTTAGTGGCGTTACTGATTTTCTACCTACTTATTCTATCAGTTATTGAGAGAGGGTTGTTGAAACCTCTGATTACAATTGTGTTTGTCTGTTTGTCCTTTCAGTTCTACTAGCTTTTGCTTCATGTATTTTGAAGCTCTGTTACTGAATCATAAACACTTAAGATTGCTACGTCCTCGTAACAAATTGACCTACTTATCATTGTGAATCATCCCCCCTTTCTCTCTGGTAATATTCTTTACTCTGAAATCTACTTTGTCTAAAATAAATAAAGTCATCCCAGCTTTCTTCAGAATATGTCATAGTCTGCTCAGGCTACTGCTACAAAATACCGTAGACTGGCTGGCTGAAACAACAAACGTTTATTTTTCACAACTATGGAGGCTAAATGTCCAAGATCAAGGTGCTGGCAGATCCAGTGTCTGGTGAGAACATACTTTCTGATTTGCAGATGGCCATTTTCTCACTGTGTCCTCACACGGCAGAGAGCAGAAGAAAGGAAGGAAGCTCTCGCATGTCTCTTCTTACAAGAGCACTAATTCCATTCATGAAGGCCACACCTGCCTGCATGACCTTATTAACCTCCAAAGGTCCTACCTCCAAATACCATCCCACTGGGGATTCTGCATATGTTTTTATAAACCCACAAGCCATTGTGACTACTTTTGCTTTAAAAAGCCAGTTTTCACTAAAAGAGATTTCAAAGAAAAAAAGAAGCTTTCATATTTACACATAGTTACCACTCCCAATGCTGTTTATTCCTTTATGTAGATTCAGATTTCCAACTAGGATCATATGCCTTCCAACTGAAGGAATTCTTTTAACACTCTTGTGAAGGTCTACTGGTAATGAAATCTTTTAGCTTCTGAAAGTATTTCTATTTTAAATCTTTATATCAGTTATATTTTTATTTGAAAGGTATTTTTTGCTGAGTACAGAATTCTAGGTTGACTTTTTTTTTCTCAGGACATTATAGATGGTGCTCCACTGTCTTCTAGTTGGCACTGTTTCCAACAAGAAGTCTGATGTCATCTTTATCCATGCTCCTTTTCACGTAATATGTGTCTTGGGGTCCCAAAAATTACCCACATATTCAGAAATTTGTTGGAAGGACTCAGAAGATTCACCACACAGATGTACACATGGCTAAGATTAATTATAGCAACAATATAGTAAGGATGCTCGGTAGGGGTGCATAGTAAGGACACATAGGAGAAAAGTCACAGAAACAGCCTGGAGGAACCCATGTACAGACTTCCTTATGCTTTCTCTCCCATCAGTAGTCACACAGTGCACACTTCCCTTGCAGTAAAAATGACGGAATGTTGTGATGTTCCTGTCCAGAGAAGTCCAGTGGATGCTCAAAGTTCACATTAAGGGACTGGTCATGCCAACTCTGCCTAGCATGTACTAAAATTCCAGCTCCCAAAGGGAAAGCAGGTATTCATCATAGACTACACTGTTTGCACAAACAGCAGGGACAGTGAGCCTACCAGTTAGGAAAGGGTGGGAGCCCCCAAACTCCAACTTCACAGATACCAGCCAAGGGCCACAATTGCATGTGGGCTTTTCTGAGGATAGTAGTCGTAGGCCTGTAAGGTTAAGTCTTTTCTGCACAAAATGTCTTTTTCTATTTATGCCTTTAAGATTTTCTCTCTATCACTGATTTTAAGCAATTAGATAATGACATGCCTTGGTATCATTTTATGTCTGTGATTTTGGAAAATTTGGACATTTTTATACCAATATTTATTAAAAATTTTTATTTCTACTCTCTGTCCTCTTTCAGGGACTGAAATTACACTTACATTAAGCTTACATTTTTCCCACAGCTCACTGATATTCTTCATTTTTAATGAGGGGATCTTTTTCTCTCTCATTCATTCTGCATAGTGTCTCTCCCTACATCTTAAAGTTCATTTATCTTTTCAGTGTCTAATTGGCTATAAATCCCATCTACTACATTTTTCATCTCAGATATTGTAAATTTCATCTCTAGAAATTTTATTTAAGTCTCTCTTCCCCGATGTTTTTGACATCTTTATTGAAGTATAATTGACATACATTAAACTACACATATTTAAAGTGTGATATTTGATGAAGTTTTGACATATGTAAACATCAGTGAAAAATCATAATCAAGATAATAAAATAATACAGAGTGCACCCACAGATCACAATGGCTTCAAACTAGAAATCAATAACTGAAAGATAACAGAAAATTCTCCACACGCTTGAAAACTAAGCAACATACTTCTAAATAATCATTAAGTCAAAGAGGAAGTTTCAAAGAAATAAGCAACTACACTGACTGAAAATACAACATGTTAAAATTCATGGGGCACAGCTACAGTAGGGACATGAGGCAAATTTATAGCACTAAGTGCATACATTAGAAAGGAGGAATGTGGGTGACATCAGAAGTATGGCGAAGTGGAAAATCTACCCTTGTCTCATCCCTTCAGTCTATAAACAGTAAAACACTCACAACTCAACAAAGGTGCCCAACACAACAGGATGCCAGACAATTCCACACATTTGCATATCTAAAGGTGGGTGGACTGGAACACAATGAGGACATGGGGCCTGCGATACTGGCCCCCCGACCATGGCAGAAGCGCCCAGAGTTTCAGAGAACCCAGTAACAGCAGGGAAGATGGCACATGTGACTCAAGCCAGCCTACCACACCAGTGCCCACGGCCACAGGTAACTGAGCAGCAGCAGCAGTGGGGCCTGGAACCCCATCCCTACAGCTGCTGGGGCATCCATGACCCCGGCCGTGACACTTGCTTGCTATCCACAGTGGCAGAGTCCATGAATCAAACAACAGTGGACAAGGTAGCGGCACCTGCACGAACCTGGCTCCCCCTCTGCACCACCCACCTCTGTCCACAGCAACAGAGCCTGCAACTCAGGGGATCCAGGACACAAAGGAAGAGCCCGCCATCCTGGTGATGACAGAGGATCTTGCAGAAGCAAAGGAGCAACAACCCAGTGGCACAAAAAGCGGCAACGAAGGAACAGAGCCACACCTCTACGGAGACGGTGGAGGCTGGAAAGTACCAGGCTCAAATATTACCAGAGGCTGCGCAGGTAATAGAAATTAAAAACGTGTGTGATAGCGCCACCTACCGGAAAACAAAACAAAGGACTCTAACTCCTAACCCTTTAATATCAAATGCAATGGTGAGCAGGATAGGGGTTGAGGAAATGATGCTAGCTTTTGTTTTTGTTTGGCTATTTTTTTTTTTTTTGTCAGGGGGAGGTAATTAGGTTCATCTATTTATTTATTACTTTTGGTGGAGGTACCGGGGATTGAACCGGGGACCTCGTGCATGCTAGGCATGCACTCTACCACTGAGCTGTATCCTCCCTACCTTAGTTTTTTTTTTTATTATTATTGTTTGCGTTTACATTTGGGGGTTATACTCAACAACTCTCTCTCAAGTGTTTTTAACATCTCGGCACTTCACAGTTGTAATGCAGTGATTGAAAGAATCTGATCTCAGTGCAGAGGAAGAGAGAGAATAATACGGTGAAAACAGCACTGAACCAAGAGTCCTATAATCTGATTTCTAATCCTAATCTGATCACTGATTGACAGTATGGACTGAGACAAATCACTTTGCTCCTCTTGGTCTCAACTCGTAAGTCTGTAAAGTGAGCAGTATGACTATGTCATCTTCAAGCACCTGTCTGATTCTGGGATGGAAACCCTGATAGGACAGTTCTTAATCTTTGATGGGATTGAGACCCCAGAAAAATACACATGTACACAAACACATAATTTTGCCCAGAGTTTTACAGATTTCACAACTCTAGAAAGCATTCTATATCTCTAACCTCTCTGCTCTACAGAACCTAGGACACTCGCTTCTGCTTGGACTCCTCTTCTGACAGGGAGCTCACTATCTTACAACGTAGCTAAACATAACTGACCTGTGCTGGAAAAATTAATTCATCTTCATATTGAACTAAGATCTGCACACTGTAACTCATACCCACTGGTCTAAATTCTCCAGAGTAAAACAGAAAAACAAACAAAAAATTTCTCTCGTGTGTAGCATCTCTTCATTTCTCTGAAGGCTGTTTCTAACTACTAAATGCAATAATTTGGGGGGGGGGATGAAGATGATTTGCCATACAAATTATTTTACAGTGCATTGTTATAAAGATATATTCTGCAACCTCACCCCAAATATGCCAAACACCCAAATGTAGATGCTAAACTCCAAACAGGCACCACTGCTATTAATCTGCATGATTAGGTTTTGCAAAGACAAGAATTAGTCTTTTAAAAAAATATCTTGAAGGACATAGCAGAGTCCTCTGGAAAGAGCACTTCATTAAGAATCAGGAGACCTGGGAATAGTATTCCGCTTCCCGCTCCAACTACCTGTGTATCTTTGGACAAGTTACTTAATCCCTCCCTCTGAGCCTGTTTCTCATCTGTAAAAAGTGACAAAACCTACCTCACAGGGATGTAGTGAGGACCAAATGATATCATGTTCCTCAGAGTTTCTGACCCAAGACCGGCACAGAGCAAAATTCTCAATACATACTCGTTCCGGAGCTCAGCAACTTCAGCGTTTCATTCGATGAGCTCGGCGCTCTGGCAACAGCGGGATTCCCCTTCCCGAGCGGAGTCTGCGCTCTGGGCTCGACTGAGGCTCCCTGGCCGCTCGCGCTTTTCTCTCCTTCTCCAAGATGGCGGCGGTCGGCGGCGCTGAGGCGGGATCCGGGCGAGAGGAGTGAAGGTAGCGGCGAGCCGAGCCCCCACGAGGCTGAGCTGGGCCCCCACCCCCAGGCGGCAGCGGCCCCGCCCCGCCGCCACCCGCCTCCTCGGGCCCGCGACACCGCTCCGAGGGCGCCCCGGGCCCGTCGCGGCCTAGCCCAGGGGCCGAGCCGGGGACTGGAGTAGCGGCCGCAGTCCGCCCCCGGGAAGGGGCTGGAGCGGGCCGAAGGAGGAAGGCGGGCGGGAGCTGTTCAAATGGAGAAGGCGGGAAAGCTGCGGGGCCGGGAGGGGGCGTGCGGCCGCCCCGGGGGCCTGCGGGCCGAGGCCGCCCCTCCCCCTGCCCGGGCCGTCTCCGCCCTCGGGGGCGCCGGAGCCGCCGGGACGCGGGAACCCGGGTAGGGGCCGCCGTGCGGCTCGGGAGCCGGGACGCGGGGTCCCCGGGCTGTCAAGGGGCGAGGGGGCCGGGGCGACAGGAGGGCTGGGGCGGCGGCCGGCAGGAGAGGACGCGAGGAGCTTTCTTCTTTTCCTCTTCGCACAGCGTTGTCGAACTAGCTGTTGCTGCAGAACTGCCGGGAGAATCCCTTAGGTTTGCCGTGGGGAGCCACAAAAATGGTGGTCCTGGGGGCTCTTTGTAGCAGTAACCCGGTGTGGTGTGTACTCTTTGCGCGCGACCCAGTTTGAACGTGCCTACCTAGCGGGATCTCGGTCCAGGCCCATTTCCCCCCATAGCTGTTACTGGTAGACTTCACTTTATATTGTATCACGCCAAAGAAGAAACATCTATCTCCCTGCTTCCTGATAGCTAAGCTGGTGGCTGATTATATTTCCCCATAGCAGAATAAATTAAAAAACTGAATCCAAAGTAGAGCCTGTTGATTGGACAAGGCTTGTCAAAATTTCTGCTGCTGGGTTTTTTTGGAAATGTGTGTTGTCAGCCAATCTGTGCGGTGGTCGTGGTTCCGCTTAATTGCACTACAATGAGAGGATTCAATCCCCATCCCAGGCTGTCGGGATCTCTGCAGTTTCCAGAGCTGGCAGGGGCTGTGAGTGCTGCATAGGTAGGTTCTTGGAGAAGGGAGTGGCAAGAATTCGGAGTCGCTGTGTGCTGAGATTGGAGGAAATCTCGACGAAAATGAGACCTCACCTACTAGTATCCTAGAAGTAACAGCAACAATTCAGAAACTGGCAGCAGCTGGACGTGCATCTTCCTTTTCCTGCACTGACTGGCACTTTGAGTTCGTGAGAGGAGGACTGGAAGAAGAGAACACGGAACCTTGAACAAGGCTCTCCTATTGGACTCGACCTGGATCTCAGGATTTCACTTACTGCCCGGTTTCCAGGCTTACTTTGTTTCTTCTTTTTCAATACACATTTACATTCTGGGATGAAGAAGTTTGTGAGTGATTGCTGGGGCTCAGATTACGTCAAAAATTCACCTTCCAAAACTTTTTTTTTTTCGCTATTTATAATTTGGATTTTCAAAATAACCAAAGTACTGCATCTGACGATTTTTGATTTCTCCCTGATTATTTTGATAATCCAGAAAGCAATGCCTGAACCTGACCCATATACTTATCTACAAGTGGAAGAGCAGCTCTGTCTCCCCTTTTTTATCTCCTGAAGAAAAATCCGAAAAGAGCCACTTAATAATTTGCACCTTTCAAAAGTACACTTTTTTTTATGATGGCATGTTTCTTACTTCCATAAACAACATTAAATAATGAACTATTACTTCTGTGGTCTTTTCTTAGCCCACTGAGAGGAACATAATTTTAAAATTATCCCTGCCTCTTGAAGTTGACAGCACTGAATTCTATCAACTCCGAAATGACGGAATTCAGGAGAATGAGTTTTAACACCTGTTCTACTTTTGCCAACATTTAATGTAATTATGGCCTCTGTCTTCTAATGTGAATATCAAACCTAATATTTTTCATTTTCATTAATCCTTGCAATCTGCTGCTTAACCCTGAACTCTGAATTTATCGTGGATAATATTCAAGACCTGGAAAGACTATCAGGGGAGTCATCTGATCTTATGTAAATGTTGCCTTAACTCTGCCTTTCTTCCATACTGTTGCTTGAGACTTCTTTATCTGGTTTCATCTTTCTTCTATGAGTCAGCAACCAAAACTGAGCCCTGGGCTGAAATAATATCCTGATTTTAAGGAACCTAGAAGTTCAGGGTCCATCAGTCTGCCCAAGCTGTGAATGAGATTGTGTTTAATTTTAGTTTTTTAAGCTCTTGTCTGTCCCAATTCTTTAGTGAATTGGACGTGCCTTCAGGCCCTGTTCTTTTTTTACCAAGGTTATTTAATCTTCTGATTTGTAAAACTCTCTTCAGTGTCTTTATGAATTCTAATTCTAATTTATAATTCTAATACATGTTGCTGACACCAGCACACGTTTTCTGTGCTGCTCTGTGCCTCTGAGGATCAGCTCCTTGTTTTCCGTTCCCTTTTACAATGTTTTTCATCCACTGGTTGTTTTTCACAGCAGTCGGTTATGAGACCATGAGCACTTTTTCATAGTCCAGTCAGTGACATCATTGTTTGCCTTCTCATACTGTCTTCAGAGGTACTTATTCCTATTCTGACTGTTAGCTGTTCAGCTCTGTTTTATGTTAGTTTTGATGTTACCAAAGGGAAGGCCTGGTTATAAGTCTCAGTCTCCATACAGAAGAGCATTTTCTTACTGACAACAAATTGATGGTCCCATTGATGATGTTGAATATTTAAGATATTTTTCCCCATTATTTCTCAAACGTTCTTTGCCAAAAGTCACGTTGGCATGGAAAACGTTTAACTTGAGGTCTCAAGTTGTGGTATTTCTTGGCGTTATCAGCCTGTGAAAATTAATGGGGTCCCTGTACTCTTCTAATAAACTCACTACTTTAGTACCAGTGACAGGATATACTATTTTCAGATGAGTGGGTATAATCCCCTATAGTGTTCCCCCTCCCTTAACCCGCCTTGGAGTTACACCCCTTGGGTGGAAAGGGGATGACAGTAATTTCTGTTTGAGACAGTTTAATGCCTACTGCTGGAACATGGAAACTGGCTGTGTCACATGTATCTCGCCTCCTCACATTTCTGCATGAGACCTGACCTTATAGCCCCTTGATTTCCTGTGAAAAGCCCTTTGAGTAAGCCATTCTCCAACTATCTGTAAAATAACCCAGTTCATTTCATGTCTTCACTTCACTCAAGCTTCTCTTACCTTGACCAAGACCATTCTTCATTCCACTTCTTAGGGAAGTGGAGAAATGCTTTTTTATGTTTCTTAATCTTCCCTGTAAATCATTCTTGGTAATATTTCTGTTTTCAACTCAGGCATATGTGTGCATTGTGTTTTATCTGACTTGTGCAATTAGACCTTTTTTCTTTGAGTTATTTTAAATGTGACTCTTACGACAGTTTCCTTTGTTAATTCATCTTTTCTTTCACAAAAGTTACGTACTTCAGTATTACCCATCCCTTCCTCGAGGTGTTGGCAATGTCTCATTGAAGTGTCTTTCAGCATTTCTAAACCCCATTATAGTGATGAAGGTAAAATAAAATTTCAGTAAATGAGCAGTCACATCAGCTTTTAAGCATGTCACTAACTGAATGAGGACATTTTCAATATATTTAGTATAGAATATTTAAATTTCCTGCAAAGACTTTTCCTGTAGGAATTGTGACATTTCCTGTCCTAAAAGTATTTGAAGAACTTTACCTTGGAGCGCAGTTTATGGCTTGTCATCCTCAAAGTCAAAATGGACATGTAAACTTGAATGCCGAAAAAGTAATTTTAACAATTTAAGGCAACATTTAGAACTTTTAAATGATAGTAATTCTTCAAATTAGTGAAATCTTAATGATAAAAATGCCATCACCAGTGGACAAAGGAAAATTCCTCCTTATTTTCTCCTATAACCTTTAAGAAAGGCTTAATAATGTTAAAAGCTGTCCTATGGCCAAGCAATATAAAAAGTATGCCTACTTTTACAGTTCCATGATTTTGAGCAAATTCAGATAGCCCAACCAAATGCAAACCAAAAGAATTATGCTCTAAAGATCTTTAATATCCCTGTAATGTACTCGTCATTTCTGTTTAAATTGTAATACAATAGATTTTAGCCCATCACCAATTCGGATGGTAGGTTTTTGTGGTCTCAAATGTGGGGTATAATCTGTCTTCCTCTGTATCCTGCTTTATCTGTGCATTTTGTAACCATGATTGAACCTATCCCTCTGACTTAATGTCAGTTCTTACCTGTCTCAGTGTTGTCAGTCCTGTTGGCATTTCAGAAATTCTCATTAATTTTGAAGTATTTTTTTTCTGTGGAAAGTATTTTATATACTCCCCTCCAACAACAGCTTTAATTCATGAATCAAATCAAATTAAGCCTAGTGCACTTCCTACACTTTCAGCCCCAGAATATTTACAGAGTCAGAGGTGACAAGACGCTCCTTTATCTCTTGCCGCCCTTCCCGTCTGCCCTTGGATCACTGCGCATTTCCATCTGGAAGGTTGCTTCTCCACAGTGATTTCGCATTACAGGAGGGTTTTCCTTCTTTGTTTCTCAGACCTGGTCCTGTAGACGGGAAGGCGCCTGGACACAGTGACACATTCTCAAAGGCCCTGCAGGACCGCCATGGCTTATGATGACTCCATGAAGAAAGAAGGTATGACCCCTTAACCTGAGAAGCATTCCAAAGGGGGTGTCCTCTTCAGCCCTTGCAGCCCGTGGACATAGAGACCAGGACTGGCCATCACAGCCTGGACTCCCAAGTGATGAGCCAGAGCGCTATTAAAACTCCACGTCATCCCCAAACTGGGCCCATGGAGACGAAAACCAGGACAGGGTTCCAACACAAGAGTCTGAAACATAAGTCTCTGTAGTGTATTGGGGTGAGCCCCTGCAGCACTCGTGGTCCTTGCCAGCTCCAGTGTGCAGGGCTCTGGGGACAGGAACCACACAGTGGACTCCCACAGAGCAGCACAGCACATGAATCCTTATTCTTTTCAGCCTTACCTCTGCAAGTCTGTGTCCACCTGCCAAATCACAACTAAGAAACCATGTCTGAGGATGCACCCTGGGCCTTTGCATAGCGTGGAAGCGTTGTTTCTTCAGGTTTGATTCTTATATTTGCAGCCAAGCCACCAAGACATACTCTTGTCCCCTTGGATCTAGCCCTGTATCCCAGTGGACTTATCGAGTAACGTTAATTTGAAAATGGAGGGACTGTTGCGTTACACATGTGGCGATTTGTTTGTTACTTACTTGACTCTATCATTTCCTTTCCAAATGAATCTGTGCTGCTCAGATTGCTTTGATGGTGATCACAGCTTTGAGGACATAGGGCTAGCTGCTGGCCGAAGCCAACGAGAAAAGAAACGCTCTTACAAAGATTTTTTAAGGGAAGAGGAAGAAATCGCTGCTCAGGTCAGGAATTCTTCCAAGAAGAAATTAAAGGTAAATGCTAAACATTTGAATTAGGAAAGTTTTAAACTATTTTGTATCGTATTTCCTAATATTTGAAGAAAGGAGTTTCTTTTAAAAATGTTTACAAAAAGACATAAACATTATTCACATCTATTTTTACCATTTCCTGTGTTTTACTTTATTTTCCAAAGTCAGAAGTCATCAAAAAACAAGATTGGTTCCAACTGAATCACTTTGCTCTACACCTGAAACTAGCACAGCATTGTAAATCAACTATACTTCCATAAAAATAAGTAATTTTTTGTAAAGAAAGCAACAGGATTGGTTCCAAACTGCCTTTGCCTCGTCATCTTATTCTTGGTCAACTCTTCTTCCTCTTTAATTTCCAGGATAGTGAACTTTACTTCTTGGGGACGGACACGCACAAGAAGAAGAGGAAGCACTCGTCTGATGATTACTACTATGGAGGTAAGGCTGGGAGAGGGCAGCAGGTGGGAGAGACACATCTCTGGTTCTTGGAGTCGGGGTAGGGGAGAGGGATCCAGATGTTGCTGACTCAGTGGCCTATTTAACAGGACAGTGGTTCTTGTTCTGAGTGCCGATAAACCAGTGTGAAGGAGGAGAGAGGTGGAGGGCTGGTATTTTGGAGGATTCAGCATAGAAGAACAGTCTTCATTTGTGATACACCAGGTACCAGGTTCCTTCTCCCCCCAATCACCCACTTATCTTGTGCCCATTGTTACCGAGCGTCCCTTTTGCCATATGTAGTCCTGGGCCCTCTGGCCTGCACCTGTGGGTTCTCAGTCCAGCACATCTCCACTGACAAGACCAGTTTTTCTTAGCTCTGTTATACACATAGCTGATGAGACTAACTCTTTCCTAGAATGGATTTGTCCTGAACACAGGAATAAATGATACTCTGTCTGCAGTGTAATCTAAATTGTAACTACTCGTAATCCCACAGCTATGGTCCATTCTTCGGGGTATGCTCTCTTTGGTTGCTTGCGAAGACTCAGTGAAGAGAAACAACATTAGTGGCAAGAACTGTCTCCAGGGTCAGAGGCAGAATCTACCAAGCCAAGAAGCACGTGGGCATCGTCTCTGAATGTTAGGAATCAGTCGAAGGGCCTCCCCTCAAACCATTCCTGTTAGCCTCCTCCTCATCTTACTTGGGTGCTTTTGGTGAGAGAGGAAACTGGTTGGAAGTTGCTCTGTCATGTGGACATCACTCCTCTTGATTATTTCTAGATATTTCGTCTTTGGAATCGTCACAGAAGAAAAAGAAAAAGTCCAGCCCGCAGTCTGCTGATACAGCCATGGACCTGTTGAAAGCTATCACTTCACCACTGGCAGCAGGCACCAAGCCCTCCAAAAAGACAGGAGAAAAATCCTCTAGTTCTTCAAGCCATTCAGAGAGTAAAAAGGAACACCACAGGAAGAAAGTAAGTGGAAGCGGTGGGGAACCATCCCTGGAGGATGGTGGTTCCCATAAATCCAAAAAAATGAAACCGCTCTATGTGAACACAGAGACTCTGACCCTTCGTGAGCCCGATGGCTTAAAGATGAAACTCATTCTCTCACCAAAAGAGAAGGGAAGCAGCTCGGTTGATGAGGAGTCTTTTCAGTACCCCTCTCAACAAGCGACTGTGAAAAAATCCTCTAAGAAGTCAGCTCGCGATGAGCAAGGTGCTTTACTCCTAGGACACGAGTTACAGAGCTTCCTGAAAACAGCCCGGAAGAAGCACAAATCCTCCTCAGACCCGCGTTCATCTCCCGGCCCTGAAGGCTGTGGGGCTGATGCCTCCCAGTTCCCAGAATCCCACAATGCTAACCTTGACCTTTCAGGGCTAGAACCTATTCTCGTGGAGTCAGACTCCTCCTCGGGTGGGGAGCTAGAGGCGGGGGAGTTAGTGATAGATGATTCTTACCGGGAAATCAAGAAGAAAAAGAAGTCAAAGAAGAGCAAAAAGAAGAAGGACAAGGAGAAGCATAAAGAGAAGCGACACTCCAAGTCCAAGAGAAGTTCAGGGCTTCCCGCCGCAGCCGTGGGAGAGGTCCCAGCACCACCTGGCCCTCCTCCCAGCACCCCGTACCCCGGAGCAGCAGCTCCTCCCCCACCACTTCCGGGCCTCCATGCAGATGGGCACAGTGAGAAAAAGAAGAAGAGAGAGGAGAAGGACAGAGAGCGCGAGAGAGGAGACAAGGTAAGGCATTTTTTTAAAGTATGATGCGTAGGAGGTGAAGCAGGCTTTTCCCCGACAGTAGTAAGTGGACTTGGAATTAAGCAGCTGAGGTGAACCGTCAGGGATGCAGCAAGGTAAATCTGCTGGAATGATGTCAAGTATGAAATGGACCAGTGGTACAAAAATAGGTGCCATCTTAATTATTCATGGGTTTTCTTGATAGAGTCGTTCTCCCACTGTGCCAAGCAGAGGTTTAGAAATACCAACGCTTATTCTGACCTGCCCTTAGAATTCACAGAAGGAGCCAAACCCAGTTTCTTTCACTCAGCAGCACAGTCTGCCTGGGCCAGTGTGCAAAGGTATCCTGTGAGTTCATCTTGAGAAACAGATTTTCAAAATTAGGAGAATAATGAGCGAGTTAACAGAATAAACTAACGGCTTTTCACTAACCGATGTTGGCTACTTTCTGGTATTTTTAGTGTCAAAGATGTGTTCTCCCACTATTTGAGCGCTTCCTGTTTGGCAGGCCCAGTGCTACCATTGGCGTTAAGAGGTGGAAGGATGAGCAGGATGTAGCCCTTGACCTCAGGGAGCTCACTGCTTGTAGAGGAGATAGGAATGAGAACTTAGCCCCCAAGATTTGATTTCTTTCTCACAACTCAAGAAATTTTCTAGCAGTTGTACTTTCCGGGCTCATGACTATGTCATTACAGGTTTCCTTTAAAAAATAAACTACCCGCCTCCCCGCCCCCCGATTATCAAAGTAATATACAATTTTTTTAGAAATTTAGAAATTCAGAATAGTAAGAAAGAAAAAAATCATAGTTTTGCCACCTAAGGACAACCATTTTCTTCCTTTGTAGTTCTGCAAAGTGAAAATGTTACATAAAGTCTGAAAAAAAAGCAACTAAGAAAGAGAAAATCAAATATATTAAGAATATGGGATTAGCAATTTCATTTCAGTCTAAAATTTGACGTGCAAGTTATTTTCCCCACTAGTAAGACAGCCTTTTAAGAAAGTAAAAAAAAAGCCTCCCAAGCTAAGAATCAACATAAGCATAACATAACTGGCTGGTCACATACTGGGTCAGGTTTTATTCATTTGTTTATTTGAAAACTGTTTCATGAAATAGTACGTATCCTGTGTAAGAATGGGTGTATTCTGAGAACCTCCATTCTAGTGATATATGAGAATGCCGTAAACTAATCTTACAGCGCTCAGTGTGAGGGGGCAGGATGGTCAGGGATAGCTCAGAGAAGAAAAAGGATTTCAGCAGAAGGGGGCACGTGGAGGCAGAGAGATGGTCAGGAAGCAGCGTAGCAAAACAGCTGAACCCTCGTCCTTTGTTTCCAGCCGTCTGATCAGTATTTCTGCCTGGATGCCTTGGGTACTTCAGACCCTTGTGTCACTAACTCAGCTCATCATCCAGACTCCAAACCTGCATCTCCTCCTCCATCTCCTTCTGTAATCCCCATGTCCTGCCAGCCAACCCAAACTCAAAACCACATGCTTATCATTTTTCTCAGTACTTCATTATGAAATTTTTCAAACAAAAAGCATTGAAAGAATTGTACAGTGAACACCATATGCCACCCATTGAGATTCTACAGTTCATATTTTGCTGTTTGCTTTATCATTCATCTTTCCATCAATCCATCTTACCTTTGTTAATGTATCTTAAAGTAAGTTGTAGGCATCATAAACTTCATCTCTCTACTTCAGCTTGCATATTATTAACTTAAACTCAACATTTGTTTTCAGAGCTTTTTTTAGGTAAAATTCACACATGGTAAAATGCACAAATGTTGAGTGTACCATTTGATGAGTTTTGGTAAGTTCACACACCTGTGTGACGAAATCTCCATGAAGATACAGATATTATCCTCATTCCAGATACCCAGAGGTATTTCTCATACCCCTTCCCAGTCAGTCCTCACCCTTACAGCCAACTGCTGTTCTAATTTTGTTTTCCAAACTTAAGGTTCACTTTTACATTTCCCTCTTCCCTGCCCAGCCCCCAGTACTTCCACTCAGGTGTTGAACCTGATATTCGTCCTCCTTAATAACTTCCACATCTTTATGCCCTCTCTCACCACTGCCTCATCCCTCTCTGTACTTAATGTAATACATGGCTCCCTTTCCATTTCTTCCCCCACACGGTGAGTCTTACACTGATGCCAGAATAAACCTAAGTACCACTTGGATGACAACAGGCATCTGTTCAACATCCTCAGTGGATCCTTACTCCTTTATGTTCGACCATAAGACCCAAGAGGACCGGGATGAGAAGTGATGGAGCCCAGAGCGGCCTCTTGTAGCAGACACACAAGGGCCCTGGGTGGGAGGAGGGGCCCTGTGCTGGAGGGGAAACCAGAGAGGGCTTAGTGTCACGGAAGCAAGGGACAGACCGTTTCAAGAATAGATTGGTCTCATGCCTGAGAAGACAGGAGTTCAAGTGTAGTGGGGAGAATGGAAGCCAGGTGTCTGACAGAGTTCACACTAGAGTGAGAAGTGAAGGCAGTGGGGGGATCTTTCACTGGAGAGTTTTGACTGATACAAAGAAGGGAAGTTGCACTGTCTCCCTGGTGAACAGTGGCACTTTCAGTGTTGAGTTGTGTTTTGGGAGTGGTTTTTTGGATGTTTAAAATTTGTTTGCCTGTTTGTTTCTTTGTGGTTGAATCCTGCTTTCTAGGAGGAGTAGAGAAGTCAGATGGTAATGTCTTGAAGCTTCATTCCCCCTTTAAGATCATCCCTTTGAAGTTGGGGTTTTGGTTTATACTGGAGGAGCAGGCTGTGGTAACATTTCAAAAGACACCTTGCTTTGGGTTTTAGTAAATCAGTAAAAGCCGATTCACTGCTGCTCAAATAAGAGCTGTGATGTTGCCACTTCAGAGGCACACCTTCACTTACCTGTGTGTTTCCAGAATGTTCTCATTTCCTCCAAGCAAACGAAGGCTGGCCTGGTGGCCTGGTGCCTGGCACACTCAGACATTACTGTTAATCTACTAATAAACTAAATTCTGAGATAAAACTAGACTTGTCCTGGTATTATGTAGATTCTCTCTGGTAAAACTGAGGTTGAGTAACAATAGCAGTCAGTGGTTCCGGTTAGTCAGTGCCATCTTTTGAGAGCCTGTTGTGTGCCAGGCTTTCCTGGGCACTTGTGCACACAGAGCGGTCATGACTGACAGGAATTGGTAGCCCCCTTTGATGGAGGAAGCAGCTGGAAAGAAAGGACGTGAATTTTAATAGAGGCCTTTAACCCCGAGCCTGGACTCTTTCCACTATCACGCATGCCTCTCCAAACCTGTAAAAGAGGGTTACCCAGCCCCGTAACGCACCCTTAGTGAAGCTAATAGGAGGTTCTAGGTTAAGGGAAACTGATAGGGTGTCCTGGAGTCAGCGATTTGGCCTATTGAGACATAAAGATGTTGTAACGAAGTGGCTGAAAGCTTGGACCCGGGTACAGCAGACTTGGGTTCTTGGTCTCTTTGCTACTTACTAGCTTTGTTCCCTTGAGGTTGCTTCCTCACTTCCCTGCTCACTTGTGAAATGGGGTTACTTAAACTGACCTAGGTGTACGTGTGACATGCTTAGCCCACGGCCTGGCTCAGCAGATAGCTGCTGTTGCAATGACTTGCTTTCATCCCGAGCTCTTTGGAAGCATAAAATATACTTGAAAATATCTTTTTAAAACTTTTTTTTTCAACCACTCATTTCACATATTAGACCAAGCAAGGAGACTATGCTTTTATGGTTTCATTTCTGTTTTCTTTTGCCTTTTAATATTAACATCCACCTTTTAGGAAGCAAACTCTGCAGTTACCACCTGTTTGGAAAACAGTTAAAAACCAAAGAGAAAACAGGGTGTCTGAGGAGCAAAAGCAGATGCTATAGAGTGAATTTCCTCTAGCTCGTGGAGCACTTCATGGGCACTGGGGGAAGGAACGTTGGCTGGAGACGAGCCCCTGGACCACTCTGACCCTGATCTTTTCTTCATAGCATAGTGAACTAGCACCCAGCCTGCTTCACATAGAAGAGTGTTGTGAAAATCAGCCAAGGTAATCCAAGTGAACGTGTGCACTGCCCTTTACACATACAGCTCTGGGGCTCTGCTGTGCATTCAGTACATATTTATTCTGCACTTTGTGCCAGGCACTCGCCAGGTGCTATGGATACAAAGATGAATAAGACCCAGTGTCAGCTCTCAAAGAGCTCAGGGTGTAGTAAGCGAGGTTGGGAAGTGTCCAGCATGTTGAACGTCAGCAGAGACGTGTGCAGAATGCTGAGGAAGGCCTCTGAGTGTCAGAGAAGGTTTCAGGGGAGATACCACCTGAATTGAATCTTAAGGCCAAATAGGAGTTATCGGGTGGAAAGGAGGAGCAGGCATTTCAGTCAGGGAGTGAAAAGTGCATGTGAGGGCAGGCACTGAGATACAAGGGGCATAGGATGTTCAGAATTCCCCAGGACGTTAGCAGAAGGTTCAAAGTAATGGGTGGAAGACAGGAAGAGTTGCTGCCCTCTAGGAGAGGGCAGTAGAGTAATGGTCAGTAAATTACAAGAATAACAGCGAAATGTATGGAGTTGTTCATAGGTTCTAAGCACCACACTAAGTTTTTTATCTATGGTATATCGGTGAATTTTCACAAGCACCCCATCATGTGTAGGTCTTACTATCGCCATTTCACAGAAATAAGCTCCAAGAAGTGAAATTACCTGCCCCTGGAACACACACCTGATTAGTGGCAGAAGAGAAATTTAAGCCCAGGTTTTTCTGGTTGCAGGATCCATGCTCTTTCCACCATACAGAAGGAATGTTTAAATTCTATGCAGTGGTATATTATGAGAGAGAGCAGAAATAGTTTTCCATTCAGAATAGTTAAAATAAAAGCTTTGGTGTGGAAACTTTGCTTCTCTGGCACCCTGTCCTTTAGCCAGATCAGATTTGGGGATTTCAGTCAAGTTAGTTCAGAAGAGCATCAGATGGTGGCCCTGCCACTCCCTCAGCAAATGACTGGATCTCAGTTTCTCATCTGTAAAATGTCAATAATGATGGAATGTACCTCGTAGGTTTGTTAGGAGGCTTAAATGAGTTTCTACAGGTAAAACCTAGGTGAGAGCGTCTCCTACATGGTATTCATGTCAGTGAAGAGACTGGGTTCCTGTCATCAGCAGAAGAAAGCCAAGTTCTATTTTTAAGTTTCATAAATTATATTTTGCCTTAACCCTGAGATGTTTTATCCTTTAAAGTATGTTATTAAACTGGGGTCATAGATGCACTTGAAGAGGCATTTTCATCAGACTTTCTCAGAGTTCTGTGATCTAAAGGAATTAAGTGTGACTGCTTTATAAAAAGCAGTAAGAAATTGCTCTTAATATAGATCTTGATATTGTGACATATGTCATCAAACATTTAAAAGGAGGTTCTGGCTATAAAATTACAACCTTGTGAGTTACACTTAAGTGGATTTGTTGCCAGTCATTTGCTGCTAATAATAAAGTATCCAAGTTTTTGAAATATTAACATTTTGTTAAAGGAGAGCCCAGATTAGATCTAAATGTAACCCCTGTGATTCACTTGACATAATGTATGTTTTCTCATTCTTGCCTTAGAAAGTCTAGGGTAGAATTACTGGTCTTGCATTTAGAATCATGTGGAAAAGTTTTGTATGTCTAGAGATCAGCCATTATTTGTGTTATTTCTAACTATTAATTTAGAAAAATGCCTATGCTCTGGAAAAAATTAAACCGTTAGGCTTGAATTCCAAACTTTGGGTCCGTAGGCTGGAGTTGCATCTTAGAGCATGATGGGTAGGTTCTAAGGTCAGCACAGACAATGAAAACTGTTCGAGTTTCCCTTGAAAATCTCTTAAGGCGGCTGCATGATGAAGGCCAACAGATTCTCAGTCCAGCAGAAAGTCAGCCCAGTGCAGCCGGGTTTTTCTCTCTTCGGCACCAGATTAAGTCATTGGCATATGTTAAGGAGCCATAGTTTTATTTTATTTTTTAAGTTGTGTCAGCTACCAACATGAGAATCACACTGGGGTAGTGAGTTGCACACACTGAGGGAGGCATCCAGGAACTGTCTGGGGAAGGCAGATTTATACTCTGTCTCACTCAATCCAAGGAATAGGTTCTTAGAGCAGAATCACCCAGACTCGTCAGTCCTTACCTCCCTCTCTCTCTCATGGCCAAATATAAAACTGACATGAGCTCATGTATTTGTAGTGCCACTTTGTTTTATCTTGGGCCCAATAAAGGGGGATTTGGAAGGATTACAGCACTTAGAGCATTTGGGGATATGAAGCTGCTACTAAATTAATAAAGGAAATGCAGCCCCTAGAACTCACTTCTGTTGCATCTCTGAACAGGACTGGCTCCACCAGGAGAATACCGAAAATAGGACCTTTACTATGTAAATGGCATGTTTAAAGCAAAGGCCTTGCTGCTGTGGTTTGTTGTTTTGGGGGGGAGGGGTTGTTTGTTTTTGTCTGATTTAGGTCAAATAATTTCACCCCATTAGCCTTCACCAGAATTGCTATTTTTTAAAAAAATCTTGTATTGGCTTCTTGGAAGCCACAGCTTCTATTTTGAAAAATAGAGAGGGAATAGAAAAGAATTCATAGCAGTTTTCTACTGTGGTGTAACAAATTACCACAAATTCAGCAGTTTAAGAAGACCTGCATTTATTATCTCGCAGTTCTATAGATCAAGCCCAGATAGGGCTCAGCCAGTTTCTCTGCTCCATCTCATGAGACTGAATCCAGGTGTTGGCTAGAACTGGTTTCTCATCTGAGCTGCAGGCCCTTGTCCAGGTTGTTGGCAACATTCAGTTCCTTGGAGCTGTAGGACTCATAGCAACTCATCTTCGGGTCCAAGGCCAGCAGGAGAGTGTCTGCTGCTGGGTCTTACCTCTTTTAAGGGCTCACTGGATAAGGTCAGGCCCACTCCAGATAATCTCCCTTTTGATTCGCTCAGATTCAACTCAATCGGGGACCTTTATTACATCTGCAGAGTCCCTTTTGCCATATAACATAACATAACACGATCACGGGAGCAACAGCCCCTCAGATTCACCAGTCCTGCTCATGTCCAGGGGCGGGTCTGTGAACACCAGGGACGGAAATCTTGGGCACCATCTTGGAATTCCGCCTACCACAGAGATAACGTTACTCAGTACCTACTGCAGTACCAAATACTGGCTAGTTCCCACCTTTTTATCCAACTTTTACTTGTAGGGAAACTAAAGCTCAGGGAAATAAAGCAGCTGGGGTAGCTAGTAAGTAGTGCGGTGGATTTTCACTTAGCTCTGTTGGCCTCCAAGGCCCAGGCTCTTTCTGTTTTGCCACATTATCTCCAATAAATCCTTTCCCTTCTCCCGCCCTTTCCATATATTTGCTTTTCTGCATCCCCACTGTCTTGGCTGTGGGCCTTCACCATCCCTCCCAGGCACTCCTGCAGCAGCCCCCGATTGGGCTTCCTGCCCCCACTCCTGCTCTTCCCAGGGCATTCTCCAGGGTCCTGAAGTGCATCCTGACCACGTGGCTTCTGGAAGCTTAAAGTACTTGAATCACTTCTTTCCAGCAGAGCCCATAGTCTTTTTTTTTTTTAAATTGATGTATACTCAGTTACAATGTGTCAATTTCTGGTGTACAGTGTCAGTCATACAGATATTTGTTTTCATAATTCTTTTTCATTATAGGTTACTACAAGATATTGAATATAGTTCCCTGTGCTATACAGAAGAAATTTGTTTTTTATCTGTTTTTATATATAGTAGTTAATATTTTCAGATCTCGAACTCCCAATTTATCCCTTCTCACCCCCTTTTCCCCTGGTAACCGTAAGATTGTCTATTATGTCTGTGAGTCTGTATCTGTTTTGTGGATGAGTTCATTAGTGTCTTCTTTTTTCTTTTTTTACATTAGAGTCCATGCTCTTTAATACAGGTTACAAGGCATCCACCTCTAAGCGCTTCCTACTTCGCTGACATCATCTCTTACCCCTTCGATGAGTGTTACCACATGTTGTTCCCTCTGCCCAGAACACCCTTAACTGTTCTTCACCTGGCTAAGTCTACGCAGCTTTTGGGTTTAGATTAAATACCGCTTGACTGCCTAATTAGCTAAAGCACTTCTATTACATGTTCTGTAACACCCAGTACTTCCCCTACAATGTTGTTGATTTTATTATGATGACATGTTTATCTGTCTTATCTCTTAGATTATGTGTCTGATCCTTGGCTGTTTTCCCTACGTCTGACACATAGTGGATGCTTAGCAAATATGTATTAATAAATGAATGGCAGAGGACTTTGATAGGTTACTTTTTTTCTGTTTCCCTTATAGTCTCCTTCATTTTAGTCTGCTTTTCCTTCTTGGTCATTGAAATACTTTTAATACCATATGTCAGAACAGCTATCCACTTCTCAGGTGTTCTATTCAGGATCATATAATTAGTATAAGGTGAAGCTGAGAAAAGATGGTAGGCCTTTAAACTTTAAATGTCATATGTTTTCCAGTATTTTATGCTGCTTGACAGCCTTAGAATAAGATCTGGGCTTCAAAAGCTCATCCTCTTAACTACCACTGTACCCAGGACAGGTACTCAATAAATACTCGTGTATTTTCTACGTAATTGAATAAAGTCCCTTATAAGAGATATGAGAGGACCCTCTCTTCAGTATGTGGATTTGGATCTAATTTATTGAATGAGAGTCATGATTAATTTTGTAAAGGTAGTCCTAATTTTATATTATAGCTATAGATTGCCTTGTGGAATAGAGAGCATTAACCTTTCACAGTATTATAGCATGTTTGAGAAAACATTGTTAAAATTCCTTGCAAGTTTTATAATATGGCCAAGTCAGGTCAATGGATAAGCTGCTTTAAAAAGATTAGTCTAAAATTTTTGAAGCTAAATTTATAACAAACATGCCATGATTTTTATATCCAAAGAAGGGCTGTCTCTCATTCAAAGCAGCTACTTGGGAAGGTGTTTCAGGAATGTTTCCACTCTTCAAAAATGGTTTTAGAATTCCTTTTGGAATTAAAGTCAGAGCCATCACACAAGTGTTTTTTTGTTTTGTTTTGTCATAAGTTTTGGCTAGTCTTTGGCCTTTGACAGTAGTTTTTTTTATGAAGACATTAAGAACTAAGGTGAACAAAGTGTGTCATCAGGCTTAATTTAAAACAAGCTGCAACTCTAGTCATGAGACAGGACTGTGTTGTTTGTTGGTTTGTTTGGGTCATAAAATACGACTCTTAAGGTGAACAGAAGTTCCCAGTAGCTTTTAAAGCCCTAAACGTTCCTGTCATTATAATAACTGCAGGACCAGAAAGTACTCTCTTGGGAGGAGATAGAGGACTCACCATATTTTGATACTTACAGATGAGGGTTTCAGGAAAGCCGTACTGAAAACGTCAAAGGTTAAAAGGGATCATCTTTTTAAATAGGAACCTTTTCTGTAAGGAAGCAACGTATTTGTTTTCTTTGGCCCCTAACACGTAGCCCTAGAAGTCAGGCTTCCTGGGCTGCAGCCATTCTGGTGTTATGGCTGGCGTAGTTGTGGGACTCAGGCAAGTCACTATTTTTCAGAGTTTCCTTTTTCTCATCCTCAGGATGAGAGGTTTGGACAGATGCCATCTAATGCACCTTTTCAGGTGGGAATACTTCTCGAGGTTTTTTCCTCAGTCTATAGATAACTGTAAAATGGAATGTATAGTAATAGAGAATGTAATCTATTGTTTTATATATCCCTTGCTGAACTGGCTTTAAAAGCATATTTTGTTTTTGTTCCTCAAAAAACATGTGTTGCTTTTGGAGTTGTCATAATGCAGTGAAGAATAAACATAATTCAAGTAGTACCAAGCAGCTTGTTGAGAGAAAGAGGTTCATCTTACACTGACTACCAAAGAATTGTTCTCGGTTATTTATCTGCTTCTCACCTAGGACCACAAGTATGTGAATAGTAAAATAATGATAAACTACAAGCGACAGTAAAAGCAGGATCTGGAAAATTATAAGATTAGAAATCAAAACCAGAGGAACGATATGAACATAAATTTGGCTCTTGGCTTCCTGGCCTCAAAGTAAGGGGAAATTATGTGGTTCTTACTTTCAAAGAAGGCAAAAAATACACACCCCAGAAGAAGTAAAGATTTTCTTAGCACTTAACTCTAAAAGAAATTCATAACATGAGATTGTATGTGGGAAGAATGGAGGACTTTACAAATAATTATCAAGTAAGTGCAACAACCTGAAAAATCTAAAAATAATTTAGCATGTGATTTTTACCTTCTAAGACTAAAACTGATACTCATCTCTGAGCCATAAGAAACATGGATTAAAAATTAATTTTCCTGTTTAGGAGAGCCGGTTAGTCGTTCAGAACAGTCTTGATGGAAAAGTGTAGGTAACTTTTCTGTTTTGTTCCATAAATGCAAGGTTACTCAACTTGTGTTCTCATGAAGTTTTGTCCTGTTCTATTTTTATGTGGACTAGCCAAAAAAGAAGAACATGTCGGCCTATCAGGTGTTCTGTAAAGAGTATCGTGTAACCATTGTGGCTGACCACCCAGGCATAGGTAAGAACATTTCTCATCTTTAGCTTTTTTACTTTCCATTTGTATCTCTGAAGCAGTGCAGTTAATTCAGTCGGTCAACAGGCATATTCTTCCCATAGTATGAAAAGAACACAAATCTCATTTCTCTCCTCAGTTGTGCAAGTCCCTTTAGATTTTGTCTTAGTTTACCCCGTCCGTAAAGCACAGTGCTAAACATGCAGTTGTTTATTTCCAAGATTTTACAGTTGACCTTTTGCTTAAACTGCCCTTGGGTTTGAAGTTAGAGTGAGATGGCATGTTATATTGTTTATGTTTGTCTCTGTGTTAGAAGTTACTGAGGTGAGAGCTACAATTCAAACTGTAGACACATCACTTAAGCTCTACAAACCTCAGTTGCCTAACGGGTGAGCTAGCTTCTCAACCTCACCAGAGCTGTTGTGTAGCACAGATGAAGCCCCGTAAAAGCCACGAATATACTTTGTAAAGTGTGACCTTGCCGTACACGTGGAAGGACAGCATTACACATCTGGAAGATCGCTTCTGAGCTGCTCTAGGGGAATTCTTTATTTCTGAGCTCTCAGAAATTTGGTCAAAATCTAACATCTTTATCAAATTCTGCATAACATGTTTTCTTTAACCTAAGTTGATAAGCCCTGTTTCGTGGGATCAATTAAAAGATACCAGAAAGATGCTTAAGGAATAAATCCTTAGAGAGTAGATGTGTGAGAATTTGAGTCTTGTCTCATGACCACCAAAACAGCCCCTTCCTTCTAGAAAAGAATCAAGAAAAGTGATGGGGTTTGGTTGGTTTTCTAACAGAATCTTGTGCTATTTAAATCTGATCTTCAAACCGTTTTACCAATGTTTGCTCTAATCAATCTTCTGTGTTGTTTATGGTTAAACTTTTACTGTATCCAGTTATATTTTTTACTCTTTTATGCCAGATTTTGGGGAGCTTAGTAAAAAACTGGCTGAGGTGTGGAAGCAGTTGCCAGAAAAGGACAAACTGGTAAGTATACTTGTACAGACATGTTTTTGCTTTGTGCCTTCCAAAATGTATAATTCTATAGACTGTCCCAAACAACACTGAAAATAGTGGAAAAAAGTAAAATCGGTGGGAAATGGTTTAGCAGAGGGCAGTGAACTGGTTGGTGCCAGTTCACTCTAGGTGAGGATTTAGCTGCAGGGAGGCTGTCTTTTCTAAACTGATCTAATTTTCTCCTAGCAACCTTACATTGAGCCAATAATAGAAACACAGGACAGTGTTTACCTGGTAGGTAGATTCCAGGTCATCATCCTCATCAACCAGTATCCCTTACTATCAAGAAGCTATTAAGAATGAATAAACAGTCATATCTGAATTATTCACAGTCATTTTCCAATTAGATGACATGAAGATGCTCTAGGAATTAGAATTACCTCCTTGCTTTAAGATACAGCTCATCTGGATGAAACAGCTATTATGTGTTTCACCCAGGTAGATTAGTTCCTGTTTTCGTGTCATCGTTGTACTGTTGGTGTTGCCCACGTGCAGGTTGGACATTAGACTGAGGCAGATGTTTCCTCTCTGATTTTACATTTCGACCCTTAGAGTGATCTCAGACTGGGTGCTGCCATCTGACCTTCAGCACGGAGGGATGTTCAGCTAAGATATTACTGTCTTCGCTGTCTGAAGCCTGTTCAATGACCCTCCAGCTTCAGAGTTAACGCCAACCCTCTGTCTGCTCCCCTCCACTCTCCTTCTTGTCTTCATCCTCCTCTTCCAAGACTGCTTTCCCTTTTACTTTTTTTTTTTTTTTTTTGCCCTTTGTAATGTATTTTTGCCCTGATCTGATTGCAGATTTGGAAGCAAAAAGCTCAGTATCTGCAACACAAACAGAACAAAGCAGAAGCTACAACTGTGAAAAGAAAAGCCTCCAGCTCAGAAGGTTCCATGAAAGTGAAAGGTAGTGACCACACCCTCTCTGGTTTTCCTGCTTTTCCCTCGAAAACTGTGACTTCTGCTCCCTTACTAGTAAACTGGGAGAGCAGCCTGTGTTAGAAGCAGATCTTGATATGTAGGTATTGTTACGGAAACGACACACCAGTCAAGAAACAAGCACCACTCTGAGGGTTGGAGTACTCAGATGTATTACGCCGGCGGGCTCAGAGGGGCTTCTGCTCCGAAGATCTGAGCACCTCCAAGACGTGCGCATGAGGTTTTATAGGGTAAAGTACAAGCTTGGGGTATTTGGCCAATAGGCATGGAACAGCTTTAGCAGCATTATCATCATAAAAGTGGAGGCAGGGAGGCAGCAAACCAACATTCCAAAGCCAGATATGTGTCTTTGAAAATCCAGCTGGCTAGCAAAAAACATAAACAGCAAACCAACACTGATAAACTTAGATTTACAAGTTAGTCCAGCAGAACTCAGATCAGTATTCCAATACTTAGACTTGTGAGTTATCTTGTTAGCCCAGCCCAGCCTCTCCTTCACATTCCTAGACCTGTGAGTTATCTTGTTAGACCAGCCCAGCTTTTCCTTCACAGTATTATTACTGAATATTAAAATTTGCCCCCCAAATTTAGAAAATGTAAATCAGAAGTTAGCAAAGCTTTCTGTCAAGGGCCAGAGAGTAAATATTTTAGGTCTGAGGGCCATATGCATTCTCTGTCATGTATTACTCTTTGTTTTTCCTACAACCATTTAAAAATCTAAAATCCATCTTAGCTCACAGGCCAAGCACAAGCAGTCACGAACCAGATTTGGCCCGCAGTCCATAGTTTTGTTAATGCCTGGTAGAGATCATAAAAGGGGAAAGTTAGGAAGAACATTTTTGTGGTGTTGGAGGCCGTAGGCAAGCTTTATTTGTCTCTGTTCTCAGCTTCCTCTGCAGGAATACTGTCACCCCAAAAGAAATCTCCACCCACCACCATGCTGTTACCCGCCTCGCCAGCCAAAGCCCCTGAGACAGAGCCCATCGATGTGGCTGCTCATCTCCAGTTGCTGGGAGAGTCCCTGAGCCTCATTGGACACCGCCTGCAGGAAACTGAGGTGAGGACGAGCGGCACGACTCCAGCTGCCAATACAATTTGAATCCATTTACTCACATACGTTGATTGAGCAACTACTGTGTGCTGGATTATGCCAGGTGCTCAGGATACAGTGATAAAGAAGATAGATGGTAATAGAGACGTCTGGAGATTCGGCATCTACCTACTGGCTCTCCAAGGTTATGCTAATACTGTCCTACTGAAACAATGGCACAGAAGGAAGTTAGAATACTCTGTAACTTTTTCCCCCCAGTTTTATTGAGATATAATTGACATATAGTCCTGTCATTCATTTTTATTTTTTAAAAATGCAATGGAAAAAATGAGTCCACATCCCATGGATGCTTTGATCATTTTTACTGCAAATTCATTTTGAATTTTTCTGTGCATTTCCAACAGGGTTTTGAATAGGCAGATTAGGTTGTACAGGGGATGAAGAGTTCCTCTACAGCTTTGAAAATAGGCAGCAAGGGAAAGGTTAAGGTTCTCAAGCTCCTCATTACTCTGCACTTGAATTACATAGTGCTAGTACCCTAAGGAGATCTTTGTCCTTTTAAGCTTTAATTTCAAAATCACTTATCCTACAAAGCTGTCGTGTTCCATTGCCATTACTATATTCAGTTTCTAATCATGTTGCCCCTGGGCTCACTCAGTATGTAGTATTTCAGTTTTCCACTGGGTCCTAATAAGATATTTCAGAAAAGAAATCAGTCTAAGCTACTGAAGCCATTTTTCAGCTGAGAAATCAGTGTAGGAATATGAAACTATTCACTTGCTTCTATATGGAAGCTGAATTATTATTCATCAAACAAAATACCAGGGAGTGGGTACAGCTCAGTGGTAGATCACATGCTTAGGATGTACCAGGTCCTGGGTTCAATCCCCAGTACCTCCGTTAAAAATAAAGACGTAAATAAGTCAGTCAGTCAGTCAGTCAGTCAGTCAAATTACCTGCACCCCCAAAAAGATAAATAAATAAAAATAAAAACAAAATTCCAAAGGCCACAAGAAACGAAGCTTTGTCTAAGTTCTTTGACTAGTTTCTAAAAATTCAGTAAGTGTCAAAACAACTACTTTCTTGTAAGCTCAAGTATTTGAGTAGATATAAATATTTCCTGAATAAAATATTCAGGAATCCTTATCTATTTTTCATATTTAGACATTCTTATGTTTCCTAAAAACGTTAAAATTAAGAATGATTTGTTTTGTTCACCTTCCATATTCCAGATTTCTCCCTGACATTTCTATTCAGTTCAGCAAAGATTTGTTAGGTACTTAGGCATTATTTCAAAAATTGAGGGGAGCAGAAAATCTGAATAGCTTCCCGATAATTTCCTATCATCAGGAAACTTACAGACTAATTGGAAATAAAGAATAGATACATAATTAGCAAAAAAAAGAAGGCAGCTTCTGTGAGCAGTTGCTATAGAAAAGTTACATATATATATATTGACCAGAAAAGGGAAAGAATATTACAGAATCTCTAGTCCACTCTTTTTTTAACGTAACAGTCTTATTGAGGTATAATTCATACACCATAAAGTTTACCTTTTAAAATGTAGAATTTCGTGGCTTTTAGTATAGTCACAGATCGGTGGCTCCATTACTACTGTCTAATTCAACGTCATTTTCCTTACCCCCAAAAGAAACCCCCTACTGTGTGTCAGCAGTAACTCCCCATTCTCCCCCTACTCCACTTTTCCCAGGCTTTAATCATTCACATAGATCTTCACAATTTTGCAATTTCCACATACCACTTACACTGTTATTTACATTACATTTTTAATTAAATAAATATATCCATGCTTTCACAATGATATCCTCAATATCACGAGTGTGATATTCTAATCAAAATTGATGTATATCAAATAATTAACGTTCACCTCTATGCCACCTAGAAGCAGTAAACGTGCTATGCTTTAAGGAACACTGATTTATACAGTTTCCTCATTTAAAGATTAAATACCTGAAGCCTAATGAAATTAAGTGACTATTATTCCAAGTTTATGCAACTACCTGTGACAGAGCCCAGCTTGCCTCACTTCTAAGGCCGCCCTCGTTCTGTTGTTCATGGCACCTGAAGCAGTCAGAGCAAGGTTCAAGAGAGCTAGGGGAGTCAGGAGAGGCTTTGTGGAAGGAAAGTGGTGTTCCAGCTGGACCTGAAAGAGTGAGCAGGATTTCATATCATGGAGATACTGGAGAGAGAGGTTTTAAACCAAGAAAACAGCATATATCTGTTTCTCAGCCTTGCATGCAGAGATGGGTGAAGAGGCCTCCATCCCCACTTTAACCAGACCTTTTAGCTGTTTTTTGGGGTTCCACTTTAGGTTTTATTTCATGCTAAAATGATGAAAAACTAGAACATGCAATGCACAAGATGGGGGAAGGCTAAATATTAAGGGTATAGTCCAAATTAAAGAGGAAAGTGACTATTCAGAAACCGCAGAGAATTTTTGAGTAGGGAGGAATGATCAGAGCTCTCATTTGGTTTTCTCTGAGAATATCATCTATTTTAGATCGGGAGTGAAAAGAGACCAGAATTGGGGGAAAATTATAACAATAATCTAGTCTAGACATGACAAAGACTTTATTTTAATGCAGCAGATATTTACTGAGAGCTTACTCTATGTGGAACACCAGGAATTATTGGGAGGTTATAAAAAAAAGAATAGGACTTGGTTCCTGCCCTCAGGTTGCTTATAATCCATTGGGAGAGTCAGGCATAAAATATTAGCTATAATTCTCTGCAGAGCAAAAGTAATGGGATATCTAATTGCTATCTTTCAATGAATGCTCACTCAGCCATTCAGCGTGCTGTACATGGATTCTTTCTTTCAATTCACATTGCAACTCTGTGAAGCAGAATTTGTATTCCCTTATTTTATAGAAGGGAAAACAGAGAGGTTAGGGAACATTCTCTGGAGTTTAGCCTCTCTGTGCTGAAACACTGCCTTGAGTTTGGTGGCATGACCTCAGGGTCCATGCTCTTAACCCTTTGCTCTACTGCCTGCCTTGGAAGGAGGGGGAGACACTGGACAAGGAGGGTGAGGGAAGGAAGAATCAGTGGCGGGAAGGCCTTGAGACTGGGCAGTCGCAGTGAATGGTGGTGACTAGCAGAGGAAGGGATGCTAGGAGGAAGGGTAGGGTATCTCTCTTTACAGCATGTTGAGACTGAGAAATAACCAAAATGAAAGACCTAGCAGGCAGCCAGAAATACAGTTTTGGAGATGGTGGTGTTGGTAATAATAGTCATTGTTCCTGATACTTTATCATCTCACTTAATCCCCTCCGTGCTGCAGACGCTGTTAGTACTGTTTTACAGGCACAACACAGGAAGCAGCGTGCCCCTTTCAGTGTGTGGGGCAGCCAGGTTCTGGACCAGCAGTATTGAGCTCATTCTCTGAAGGACTCAGCTCTGCTGCCTCCCGAGGTGACAGGTCCTCATCGTATTTCTAGTCAAAGCAGATTATACAAGAGCTGGGGAGCAGTGTTTGCAGCAAGCAGTCTCATTTCTTATCTCTTTGAATCACAGAGATATAGACAATGTGAATTGTATGATTTGTCAAATGTTAAAAAAAGAAAAGTACCATCAGCTGTCAGAAAGTGGCGTCATCAGCTATACGTGGAGAATGTATGTGTCTATATTGGATGTTAATGTGCAGGGCTGTAGAATTCTCAGCCATCACACTTGAGCTAATATAAGAAAAATACTTTTGCATACGTGGTCTCTGCAAATCTCAGCAGCTCTCCAGAGTAGATAAGGCATTTTTTACTATTTTTAAGTATAGATTTTTTTTTTAACTCTTCTTAAATGACTAACCCAAGGTCACACAGAGGGTAAGATGGGTTAGGAATATAGAAAGGAAACCTGGGAATGTATTGAGTTATCAAAGCAGATCCCTTCCAAAACCACTGCAAGTTTCACAGAACTGCCTGAGACTTAAAGAACCATGTGAGGAAGTCACCCAGAACCTGGAGGAGCAGCAGGAGTGTGATCCGAGTTACAACCTCCTCTCATCTAACGCTGTCCCTTTCAGGGCATGGTGGCTGTGTCTGGCAGTCTGTCCGTGCTTCTGGACTCCATCATCTGTGCGCTTGGCCCCTTGGCGTGTCTGACCACACAGCTACCTGAGTTGAATGGCTGTCCCAAACAGGTTTTGGTGAGTTTTCCTTGTTTCCTTGGATTTTGGGGGCCAGACCTCCAGGGAGCCAGAGAGGCCCTGCCTTAATGAGTTCTATCAGGCGCAAGCTCATAAAGCTTCCTGGATGTAGCACTGCCTTCAGCTGTCAGCCCGTGGAACATGGGCTTTCAGTGAAACAGAAAGCGTGCCATGTCCTAAGACATCTCTCCTTTGGAGAGAAGCGTTCTAGCCTTTAAGGTACTTCAATCCTGTGTTTCCTGTTTGCTTTTCTACAAAGCACAGGAGTCTTCTGCCTCTATTTTACTAGGATTAACTGGAGAAGTCAGCAAACAAGCTCCTAGCATAAAGACAACAGGAGACTATCTTCATCTCCCCCCGTTTCCTCTAACTCTAGTCTTTCTTTCCATCTCCCTCCCCTGAACAATGAAATATGTCTCAGAGAACTAAGGAAAAGTCCTCTTCACTGAACCTTTTTCCCTTGTTTTGCAGTCAAACACACTAGACAACATTGCTTACATCATGCCTGGACTCTGACCATAAAGCCTCCTGGGACAGAAACCTTATCCCCCCCCATTGCTGGTTTGTGTATATATGACTGTTCCAGATCCTTTCGCTGGCCTCTGGGTATAGGTTTTAAATTTTTATATATATGCATATACATATATATATATATAAAATGTACAATATATACATAAGACTGTAACTACTTTGCTTTTAATAATTTTATGAAATGGCAAAGGTTTAGCCAAGAGGAAAACCTTGGCATGAATATGGGCTTGGGATTCTTACTTCTCCTGTGGTGGATAAATCTGCCTTAAAAATCAATGTAACTTGGGGCCTGGGGGCTTGTTCTGGATGCCAAGTGCATCTCGTTATGGACAGCTAAAATGTGATTTTTTTCCAAACTCAGTTGTACCTCCAGACCCATCACTGACCATTTGCCTTACCTGTCTTAACAGTCTGAAGTGTGATGGGAAAGATTATGGGAAGATGTCAGTTAACTGAAAGTACAAAGCTTTTCAACTTGAGGTGACCTAGGTGGGAGGTGATAAAATCGTGCCCATCTTAAAGCTATTGCAATGGTTTAAGTGAACTTAGTAGGGGGTTCATTCCAATTCCTGCTCTACCAGTGTCCACGTCTTAGTTCATTATAATCATTGGTACCATTGGCAGCCTCAGTAGGGGCCAAGGAGTTCTGTGAGCCCTGGCGAGGGTAAAGCTGTCAGTGCCAGCAGCTGAACGGCCTATACTGTGAGCTGACCCGGGATACTTGGTCTGCAGGACCAAGAGCTGGTACCTCCCTTGGCAGCGTCAGCTTCACTCACGGTTCTGTGGCTGAGTTGTTTGGTGGTTGTAGAAGGTGCACTTTGCCCAGCCTGATTCCTGGGTTCTTCTCATTGGCTCCCCTGCTGGGCAGATAGAGTGTTCTGCATTCCACACGAAAACGAATTGCAAAAAAAAACGTACTCTATTCTCGTGTAGGTTTATTTATGTGCGCGTGTGAATGTGTTTTAATTATGTGTATTTAACTCTTTAAACTCTCTTAGATTTTAATTTATCCTGTAAATTTCTGTATATATAATTTAAAAACAAGAGCCTCCACCAGCAACAGCATGTGGAAGATAACAGATTTTCATTTCTTCCTTTCTTCCTTCCTCTGGTCCCCTCTGAAAACTCCAAATCATTTACACGTTAAGGTATTTGTGCCTCACAAAGGAATCATTATGTTGGGATTCTAATCCTTTCTGATTCAATAATGTCAAGAAAGTAAAATAAAAAGGAATGTTACCATTCCCAGCTGCCCTCATTTCCAAAGAACCAAACTTTTGCTTCCCAGTTCCAAAGAAGACAGTTGAGTGCTTCAGGGTTGTTTTTAAATTTGGTGTGTGATTCCACGTCAGAACCAAGCTCTGAGATCGCTGTGCTTTCTTCCCTTGGCCTGGACGGAGCACTGCAGCATCAAAGTAGATCTCTGAGGGCAGTGCAGCCAGCCTGCATCCTATTTAATTCTTTCCTTCCTTCCCACCAGTGTGGTCACAAGGCTGTGTTTCTTAAAGGTATTCTGGGTACTGAATGCCTTTCTCACCTCAGAGCAATTTTGAAATTTAATTGAGGAAACAGGAATGTTTGGGAACCAAAATCATGAGTTAGAATCTGTACCAGGCCTCATCTGCACACATGTCAGTTTCCTGTTCAACACAGGGTATCAAGGAAGGGCCTTGAAGACATAGGTTAGTACAGAAAGAATTCAACCCTACCATTGTCATTTTACACATTAATGAAATCCTGATGAGGAACTGCTTTCTGTTTGTTTGTTTTCCTTTAAAATCCAACCCTATTGTATTTGTATTTAAAATTTGTACACATTTGTATAATAATCTGTTCCTTGTGGCATTTGGTACTATTAGAGGAAAAACTTTGGATTCAGACCTTCTTGCAGTTTTTATATCATTGTTTTATTTTGTTTTTTAAATAAATTCTAGCGGTTTGATCCAAATCCCATTACAGTTGTATAAAGAAATAAAATTTTGTACTTATATTATTAAAAATCACATTTTTAATGTTTGTAGTCGAGTCTCAGCTATCTTTTCCCTGTTGCTAACCAAAGTTGCTATGAAATTTTAAACCTGTTTTTCACACTGTATCCTACCATAATTTTCTTTTAAAAAAAAATCAACCTGGAATAGAGGTCAAGTTTCTGATCATAGCCATCTTCCTAACAAGCATCTTGCTCTGTTTCTATTAACTTTTACATTGTGGATTCTCTCATCTTTTCTCTTTCAAACCCAGTTGCTTTGGTAAGTGTAACTCTATACATTGGCAAGTGAAATTGTATGTACGTTACAGTGTTGGCCTAACTCAAGAAATACCTACCAGTCTTGTATAAAAGTTGCATCTGTATCATGCTAAATCATGTGTTTCAGTACTGTCCTGACTTAGTGATAGTGGATTGGATAAGTCACTTAATCTTTATAGGCATCTGAAGTCCTATCTGTAAAATAGTGTTAATGTCACTTCCCTGTCTCCAAGCTTGCAACTAGCCAGCCTGACATTTAGCAATAATTGTGAACATTTAATATATGAGATTGGACTTTTCAAGGTAAAAATTTCAGTGCAAACACAAGGTGTTAATAGTCATAAATAGTGAAATAGTATGATTGATTGAAAGGTTCACTTACGGAGAAGCAGCAAGAAAGAGACTGCCATATTGCTGAATGACTAGAGTGATTTGCGTATTTTATCTCAGTTAATCCTCCCAAAAGCCTTATGAGTATTATCCCCCTTAATAAATGAGGAGACTGATGCAGAAAGGACTTTCCCTAAGTTTATACAGCTAGTAAATGGCAGAACCAGAATGAGCACACTGGTACAGCTGAACCCAAAGCCAAGGCTCTCCTCTCCCATAAGCCACTTTCACAGTTAAATTGTGTATGTAATTCATCAAAATCCTTCTCCATTATCTGCAGTCCTTAGCACATGTGATTGTAGTAAAACTGTCTGAGACCTTCCCATTGTCCTTCTGTCCTAGCTGCATTTTACTATACAGACCTCACTTTTCTTGTTGCACTATTTTCATTAAACTTTAAAGGCAAAATACCTTGATTTTTGTCTAAAAATACTTAAAGGATATAATAGATTACCTTACATTTATACAATATGTAAATCTCAGGGGACTTAAACATTGACATTGCTAAAACATTTAAAAGGAAAATCAAATTAAAACAGACTTTTTACTATGAGTTTGTTCCTTGTTAGCAAACACTTTTAAAACATAATTTTGTACTACACTTAATGTTTGCCATTTAGCTTCCTATCTATTGTGTTGATAAAATCCACACACTTCCATTTCTAATAGCTATACAGCATTCTGTTTGCATGGAGTTAATATAATTTGACTCCCTTTTTGGGGGTATATGGGTTGATTCTGCTTTTTTACCATGAAGAATAAAACTTGCGACTGCTTTATTCTCAACAGTAAAGCCAAGATGTACCCATAATCACTTTAAACCGAAATGATGCAAGAAGGCAAGAACTTCTGGTAAATCACAACCCAACATGGAGATGTTAAAGGCTCTTAATGGAAGAATCCAAAGGAAATTCATGCTAAATATATTCCATACAAGCAATATGCTTAAATGAAGAAAAACATGGAAGGTCCCTGACATGAAGTTCCTCTTAAATGTACACTCCCCCTTTATACTCCAAATGCCATTACCAAAAGGTAGATTGATTTAAATTTTCATGTGTCATTGTGCTAGACAACAGTGAATGAAAGAGACAGAGTATCCCAGCTTTCATGGAACATCTAGACTAGTGGGGGATGGGCATTTATTAACAGGTCTCATAAGCATTATTAAAACACTTCAAAGCAGAGGCGTATGTGACCTCCATTAAGTTTGTATGTTGTACAGTAAAGATGTCAGCCCCTATGGTTGCTCAGATTAACCTACAGGAGTGTGATTAAATTCTAATTCAGGTTTTCTATCATCCTAATTTTGTGCAGTTTACTAACCTTTCATATTCAAAATTCACAAATATGCTCAATACTAAAGCACCCTGCAGTAGCCCAAACTACCAAAGCAGTGGTTATTGTATCTGTTGGAGTTCATGTCATTAGAAGCAAAAAAACATAACCAATAGATCTGACATCTAATGACTAGGTAACGTAGCTGAAACCTGGCACACAGGAAGACAAGAAGATATTAGAATTACAAAGCTGGGGAAAGACTTTGAGATTCTTAATTTTTAGCTTGGAGTCCACACCTGTACCTCAGGGACCCCAGAAACTCCCCGAGGTCGAATTGTATCTCTGCCTTTGTTCTTCAGAAAGGCTCTGTTGCTTCCTAACAATTTCTCAAAGGAGCCTGTGACCTTAGAAAAGAGATTGGGTCCTTGATCTAATTCCAGAATCCAGAGAAAATGGAAGCTGGCTTTTTGAATTACACAGTAAACGAAGGGCAGAGAATGGCAGGAAGCACTTGTGGTATCTGTTTTCTGCCACCCTGGGCTCTACCCCGGCCCCAGCTACAATTCGCTGAGTTGGCTCTCAGTGTCAAGGTGTCGCAAATCCCTGGCCCTTGCCTCCTATTTGGGGTAAAGAAATTTAGGCTGCAAGCAGGATATATCTTGCAGCCGGGAGAACTTAACCTCAAAGAGAAGAGTCCTGTCTGGGCAGGGAGACAGGCCAGAGAGGCTGTCAACCACAAGGGTGGGTGTGTATCACAGGGAGGTCCTAGGGGGCTAAGACTAACAGAGATGTAGTCTGAGCTTGCTAGGTAACCTACCCAAGACGTTTCCCTGGTCTGAGACTGGTTTTCCGGGTGTGTAGAGATCAAAAGACCACGCCCCTAAACCAGTTTTTTAAAGACGGGGGAGTGGCTTAGCGAGACCCACGCCCCCAGGTCCGCAGTCACCCTACGTCGTGCGTGACGTCCACCGACGCAGAGCAAGCCGCAGTGAGGTCATCGCCCTCCTCCACCGGGAGCCGACCCTCTACGTCGGGGGCGGGGCCTGAGGCCGAGCTCCAGACTCCCTCCGCCCCGCCCCAGCTGCTCCTCCTCGAGGACCGTCCGGCGCGTCACGTGAAGAGTCGGCGGCGCTGGCGGTTGCCGTCAGCTGATTCCCCGGCTTGGTGGCAGTGGCAGCGGCAGCGGCGGCGATGGACTTTCTCCTGGGGAACCCCTTCAGCTCTCCAGTGGGACAGCGCATCGGTGAGTCCCCAGGGCCCCGTGCAGCCCCAACGCAGGGCTTCTCGCCCGGCCGCGGCCCCCCGGGGCGCCTTCAGGTCCCCAGTCACACACCGGAGCGAGGCTGGAAGGGGAACGAGGCTGGCGTGCCTCTCCCCCACTTGGCCCCGCCCATCCTCCCGCCTACTTTGATTGACAAGAGTAGCGGCCCATTAGGAAGCCTCAGTTTGTGGTGGATGCCTACTGCAGCCAATAAATAGAGAAGGCGGGTCCCGGCGGCTGCGGCTCAGCCAATGTGCGGCTGCTGGGGTCGCGAGTCCAGGGAGAAAGTTTTGGGGGTTAAAGGGACTGCGTGGTTTTGCAATCCTTGGACCCCTCGGCCGTTTCCCTCGTCGCTTCCCTAGCCTGGGTCGCGCCGCCTGGGCTCTCGCCTCGTCTCCTTACTGGCTCGCCGGGCGCTCCGGACACGGATATCTGAGAAGGGCTGGAAGTCCATTCTCCCAGGACCAGGAGACCAGGGCTTTGCGTCTGGGAAGGGGGGCAGGGAGTCCTGCCTCCCTCAGGCCCGGGCTATACGCTGGAGAACCCGCTCGACGAAGAGGCCAGGCCTTCGAAACCAAAGCCCCAGGGCGTGCCTGCCTTGGCTGCCCTCACCAACCGGCATCAGGTGGACCGCGTAGAGTCGCAGACCCTGAGCAGGAAGTGAGCTTAGAAACCACCTGATTCGGCCTCCCGTATTTCTCAGTAGATGGAACGGCCAAGCACTCTGGCCGAAACACAGGCCTGCTCAGAGCCCAGGTCTCCTGACTCTTATGCCCCCATGTTGACAGGAAACTTAATAGGTTCTGTGACGTTGCTCTCTGTACGGAGGTTTCCTCACCTGTGATTAGGGGATAATAATGGTCCCTACCTCCCTGGGGCTGTTGTGAAGGTTAAACTCGTTAATAAGTGTAAAAGTACTTAGAAGTGCCTGGCACATGGCCAATGCTATATAAAAGGAAGTGGTACTATTTGTCATCATTGTAACTGAGATCCCACTAAGTGAGTGTCGGGAATTCCTGGAAATGGCCGGACAGTCCGTCTCATAGGCACTCATTCCTGCCCACCAGTGCAGAGAGGACCCACAGGTCATGGCCCAAACAGCTAACACTTCTTCAGGACAGCCTGGGTGTGCCTGCTTGCATGAAGAAGCCACAGGCAGTACTGTGAAACTCCTCATCTTTTTGATGGTTTTTAGCCTTAAGTCCGCCTGGGAAAATTGGATCTTTTAGACAAGACATTCTTTCCATTCTTACTGTCTTGGAAGCCAAACCTTACTTAAGTCTGTTGACCCAGCTCTGTGTTGAAATCGCCCACGTAACCGTTTGTGGCTCTTCTGAGGTTTTGTAATCAAAGCTCTTCAAGAAGGAGCTGGCAGTAGAGAATTTACACACCAGCAAGATCCTGGACCAGAGAGGGGAAGCTGCCCTCTCAGGACCACTGCTCCGCACACACCCCCAACCCCGTGTACATACACACACACACACCCAGTGAGTCGTTGTTTGGAAGCTGAAAAGAGAAGGCAGCTCTTTTCTCATCTTCATTTCTCCAACTGCAGATACCACTGCTTTCATCACAAGCCAAGTCTGAGGCTTCCTACTTTAAAAAAAAAAAAAAAAGCAATCACATATTCCTCAGACTTTTCTAGAAAAGCTCATCTAGATTCCGGGATTTAGATGGCCAAACAAAAGAGCTTCTCTTCTTACCCTGAAAGGTTGCCTGTCTTGGACAAGAAATACCCAGTCTAAAGAGCGTGCTGCTAACTCATAATACCTGAGAGCACAGACCAAGTTTTACAGCGGGAATGGACCCGTCCTTACCCTGGGGCTTTTCCAACCCAGGGCTCTTATCAGAATCCCCTGGAAGACTTGTTAAAGCAGCGAAGGCTGGGCCTCACCCCCAGAGCTAGTGACCCTGTTGGTCTGAGGTAGCCCCTGGATTGGAAACCACACGCTGAAAACCTCTGCTCTTAGCCCATCCTCTTCGTTTACCCGGGAAACTGAGGCCCAGAGACGAGGAGGGGGAGACTGTGACTCACCTAAGCCCCCAGTGAATCAATAGGAAAGCCCAGAGCTCCTGAAATTTGAACCAAAGCTGGAGAGACTTCAAAAGTAGAACTAAATGAAGAATGTCTGCCATTTGAGTTAATGTCTTCAGTATTCTCTCTCTTTTTTTTTTAAGATGAAGAGGTGGCAACAGCACTGATTGGCTGTGATTACTAATGACCTTTTGTATTAGCTGCTTATATTTCTGTAAGCTGCAGGGGTGAAGTAATCTCTTCTCAAGCCTGCCGACTCCATCCCCTCGTTGAGAGTAGAGCCTGGTACTCTCACCTCAGAACTGGCAGCTCTGAGCACAGTGGGTCCTAATGGTATTAATCAGGGGTGAGTGTCACTCAACTCATGAAGTCTCTGTCCCCCTATATGCACCCTTGGTGCTTGCTGCTCCTTCTGCCTGCTCCTGTGTGCATCCTTCAAAGCCCCAGGCATCGTCACCTCCTCCCTGAGGCCTTCTCTGACTCCTTCAGACCCAGCCGTTGCCTATGTACCTTCCCATCACCCTTGCTCCACAGGCTCCCTCACATGGGCCCTGAGCCTCTGCTTCCTCCTGGGTGGAATGGAGGTTATAACAGCACCCACCTCTTAGGACGGTTGTGGAGTAAAGTGAGATGCTCCCTGGAGCATGTTGTGAGTGTGCAGGAAACATCATCATTTGTATTATTTCCACCATCATCACACTAGTAAAGCACCACCCCCTCCTGTTAGTAGTTGTGCAAGCGTCTCCCCTGCTAGACTGAATTTCTTACGGGCAGGTGCTGTACCTTACTGAGCCAGACGCTCAGCGCTTAGCCTGGTGCCTGGCACACAGTAGGAGGGAAGAAAGGAGAAAAGGAAAATAACAGTTTGTGAGCAAACGCCAAATGCCAGGTGCCGCCATGCTGGTATCCCAAGTATTAATGTTCCTGGCCCTGTCGTCAAGCCCAAGTTCTTGTGCCCGACGCACAGGGAGTCTAAACAAACCACAACCTTAGAGTTTGGAGCAGAGAAAGGTTTATTGCAAGGCTGCTCATGCTCAAAAGACCCAAACTCCCTGATGGTTTTCAAGGAAGAGTTTTTAAAGGCAAAAATTTAGGGGGAGGGCTGCAGGGTTTGTAACTTTCTTCTGATTGGCTGATGGGGCGGTAACAGGGTGATGTTCCAGGAATCTCAGTCATCAGCCTTCGGGTTCCAGCCAGTCTGGGCTCCACGTGCTTGTGCTCAGCCTGAAGTCACCATCCTCCACCTGGGTGGGGGCCCAGCTCCTGCAGAAGAACTCGGAGAGCTGTGTCAGACTGTGGTACAGGGACAGGAGGAGGAGCTGGGACCCTGCTTTATTGCCGCACGGTTGTTTCCTGACTGCTTTTCCCTTTTTTCCGCATGCCCTCATTCCCTAGTTAGTGACTGTATGAATCTGCCCTTTGGAACTCAGGGAAGGTCTAGGAGGCTGAAGCCTTTTTCCTACACACAAGAAACTGGGGGCACAGAAAGGCTTTTGTAACTGGGAGGGCCCCACAGGGTCCTGCTCTGTTTGAGTCCCCTCTTTTCTTTAATACTCTTCTATCTTTTTTTTTTTTTTTTTTTGGTTGGGGGAGGTAGTTAGGTTTATTTAATTCTTAGAGGAGGTGCTGGGGATTGAACCCAGAACCCCATGCGTGCTAAGCACGCGCTCTACCACTTGAGCCATACCCTCCCCCAGTACTCTTCAATCTTGAGGGGAACAGGTACGGGACAAGGAAGGGGATAGAGTTCTGGATAGAAACTCGGCAGAGTAACCTAGTTTTAGGGGGACACGGTTTCAGCCCTGCAAGGTTTTGTACTTTTTTCATATCACTAAAATTTAAGTCTGAAGGAAGGTATCACTTCTTAAGGTTTCTCAGCTTAATAGAGTCAAGACCCAGACCCAGGTCTCTCTGGCTGCAGAGCCCTGGTCTTGTCCTGCACCCTCATCACACTGCACCTGGCTGCTCGATGCTTATTTGGAATTTGCAGTAGCCCAGCCCTCCAACATCCACAATTATTGTTCGACCCACAACTAGCTTTTCTGATTATGATGCATATCTGGGTCTGTGCACATTTCCAGGTCACTCATCTGTCGACTGAAGAAAAATGCACAATCTATCAATTGAAAATTATATTTTATCCAGGGACCTTACCGAGGACTGTAACCCGGGGTAGCAGCCTCTCAGATAGCTCTGAGGGACTGTTCCAAAGACTTAAGGAAGAGCCAAGATACATGGGGGAAAAACCTGTAGTCAAACATGAAAAGATTACTGCTAACCACAAAAAAAAAAGACATCTCAAGTTAATGATTTTAGTGCTTTTCTCTGTACAGGAAGATGTAAGAGTCTGGGCTTATTGAAATCATTCCGTTGATATGCATCTTAACTACCTAGAGCCAGTATCTTTTTTTTTCCATCCTGAATTCCCCTCAGGGTGCACTGTGTGGAGGCTGGGGGGCTGCAGTGGCTGAGGGCTTGATGGTCTGTTTACTGGAAGAGCAATGACATGTTTTGTCCACACACCCTCAGCTATTAGTGGGAGATTCTCCCAAGGGCAGCAGTCTGTGGCTGAAAGGATCCCAGATAATGAGCACTAGCTGGAATTGACCCAGCCCTCTTCTTCCAAGGATTTTAAAACCTTTCCCAGGTATTCTGTGAGGACAGATCTTACTGTTATAGAGGGATGACAGAAGGCAACCCAAGAACCCCATTTTCCATTTCCGACTGTTGGCTCACCCCTGGCGCTTTGAGCTGCAGACACAACTGACTCTTGAAAGCAGGTTGCCAACAGGAGAGACTGTAAATTACGGGCAGCGGGGGACCAGCCCCCCGGTAGTTGGGGTGGTGTTAGCCGGATGTGATGGGAGAAGAGCTCAGAGCTGAGACTGAGCCCTGGGGTGGACAGGGGAGGTGGAAGGTCAGGGAGAGTCGCCCTTAGCTCCGCAAAAGCCAAGCCAGGGGAGCCACCGGAAGGCATCACGGATGAGAGACCACAGGCATTAGCAGGAGGAGAACATCCTGGGCCCTCTGAGGTGCCATTTTGGAAACCAAACTGGACGCTCAAGCAGTGATGTCAAGGGGTCTCCAGGCTGGGAGGCGGGAGAACTGGGTCCATTTCCAGTTCTGCTAACTGTGCCACAGCCCCTTTCTGTAACGATGAGGAGCAACTGAGGGGACAGGGGAAGACAAAAGAGGGTTGATACTAGAGGGAAGAAAGAGACTGACAGCCGTTGTGGAGGGATGACAGAACTGACCACCGGCCCAGGGGCGGGGGCAGGAGTGACGTTACACGGAGGGAGCCCAGTGCCAGCACAGACCTCACGCTGGGACTGGCTGCCTCCTTTGGTAGTGAGCTCCCCACCCCTGGAGGTGTGAAGGCAGAGGTCAGAGGGAAGGGAGGCTGCAAAGAGGATTCCTGAATGGTTGGCAGGGTTGACTAGACCAGGATTTGCAAACTTTTCCTGTAAAGGGCCAGATAGTGAATATTTTTAGTTTGGGGGGGCCATGAGAGTGGCAAGCAGGCAGACGGTAAGCAGTGCAAGGGCCCGGCTGTGTTCCTGTCAAGCTTTATTTATGGACACTGAAATTTGAATTTTGTGTGGTTTTCACATGTCGTGAAATGTTCTTCTTCTTTGGATTTTTTTTCAACTATTTAAAAATGTAAAGACCGTGCTTAGCTTGTAGGCCATATCAAAGCAGACTGCATTTGGACGTTATAGTTTGCTGACCTCTGAGCCAGAGGCAGAATGATGGAGGGCATTGTTCTTCAAAGTGGGGTCCCAGAGCACCCCCAGCAGAGATGCTTGAAGATACTCCAGCTCTGGACCACGTGCGTCAGAATCTCTGCCACTTCCTACTCTGTGCCCCAGGGAGCCCTCACGTCTTGAAGCTCTGGTGCTGGTTCCAGGTTAGAACTCAAATCTCTGTCTTGAGAATAACAGGGACTAATGTCTAGAAAATGCTTCATGTCAGCTGGCTGCATAGCACATAGTAAGGCAGTCCGGGATGAGCTCCTGAGTACAGACCAGGTGGTCTGAGTCCTAGTTTATCCTTCCCTGCTTTGTTACCTGGCACAAGTTACTTGACCTCTCTGTTCTCCAGTTTCCTGTCTATAAAATAAGGGTAGTAATGGCATGTATCAGTTGGGATTGCTGCGTTGCTGTGTTGGGAGACTGTTGTGTTGCCACATTATGAAGCATTTGGCCCAATGCCTGCCAGACGGCAGTTATCCATCGTTGTTAGCTGTTGTGATTTTTCCTCAGTGTTATCATCATTGTTAGGGCATAGTCTCAATTTGTGACAGAGCCAAGGTGCCCACCCAGGGCTCTGGCTCCAGTGCAGCCTCTGTCTGGTCTTGGTGTCGCTGGGAGTGAGCAGTTGCTGGCTGGCTGGGTGGCAGCCACATTCACAGATGCGTCAGGTTTCAGGCTGTGGGGTGGAGCCACTTCTCACTTGGGAATTAAAGCCTTTGCCTGACCCTACAGCTGGAGCTGGTGAATAGGTTTTGTTCCCTCACTGAGCTCAAAGAAATAAGAGTAAAGTCCCGGATTTCCGCCCTTTTGGTTTTAGGGAAAAAACAAAAACAAAAACCCTCAGTGTCTTCTGATTAGCTTGGGGCCATCACCCCATGAAAAGCAGGGGGATTCAGGACAAGTTAACTCTTTACCTCCTTACCAAGGAGGTCTCAGTCTAGGCTAGCGCTTTCCAGGACTTCTGCCCTGCATGTACCACCTTTAGTTTTATTTTCGCAATGTTTTCCTCTCGTTGGCTCACCTTTTTAAATTTCAGTTTATCCTGTAATTACATTCCGAAATCATGGCTTTGATGAGCTGGTTCGTGTTTCTCCCTTCCACTCTACATTAAATACGCAACTCTAAAAACGTCTTTACGTTGGCCCATGAGCTCACCTAACGCTTTCCCAGGTGGTACATTTTGGCCACTCGGACATAAGCAGTCTGAATAGGTCCGAACTTAGACTCTGCATCAGAAGATCTGTGTTCAAGTGCCAGCTCCTCCCCTTCCCAGCCTTGTCCCCCAGGCAAGTGACAAAACCTCCCAGGGGCTCTTGCCCCCACGGACATGGGAAACTTGGCAATCAGTCGAGCACCGAAGAGTGCCGTGGAGACCAAACATCTGTGCAAGACCCATGGGGAGGACCTGGGCTTTGCTATTGATGGGGAGGGGCAAGAAGGGAAGGAGGGAGCCAGAGAGAAGAGGAGGGAAGAGCCAGCCAGACCGCATGCAGCTGAGACTAGGAAAATTGAAGGACAGACAGAGGCGTCCCCTGTTCTCCTGGAACTTGTTTGCATTGATCGAGGATAAACCCTTGGGGTGTTTAACTTTATGTGTCCAGTTGGCCAGGCCATGGTACCCAGGTATTAAGCCAAACATTATTTTGGATGTTTCTGTGAAGGTACTTTTTAGGTGAAATTAACATTTAAGTCAGAATTTGAGAAAAGCGATTACCCAGTGTGGGGAGGGGGCTCACCCAATCAGTTGAAGGCATTAATAGAAGAAAGACGGGCCTCTCCAGAAGAGGGAATTCTGCCAGCAGACAACCTCTGGACTTGAGCCATATGTGTTCTCCGAGTCTTCAGCCGGCTGGCCTGCCCTGCAGATTTTGAACTTGCCAAGCCTCCATAGTAGCATAAGCAATTCCTTAAATCTCGTGATAGATAAATAGAAAGATAGATAGATGTGTCAGTAACATCTTTGAATAGGTCAGAGCTTAGACTCTGCATCAGAAGATCAGGGTTCAAGTGCCAGCTCCTCTCCTTCCCAGCTTTTTCTTCCCCCAGCTCACAAATGTTGGGGGAAGAAAAAGAGAATGTCATACACACCTTGGGCAGCCACTTCAAGCCTCTGCTGTCACAGCCCTGCTCCTTCTTACCTGGATATTTTTTTAAAACCCTCCTTCATCTAGGGAATAGGGCTGTAGCTCCATGGTAAAGTGTGTACTTAGCATGCATGAGGTCCTGGGTTCAATCCCCAATACCTCCATTTTTAAAAAATAATGATAGTAGTAATAATTTTTAAAACTACCACTTTTCCCATCCATGAAATAGACATCAATACTCACTGAAGCATTATCGAATACCTACATGATCAAAATTAATTAAATTTTCTCTCTGCTAAATTATTATCTTTCTTAAATTCATGTAGAAATATAAGTAGCAAGTAAAACTTTTAAAGAAAAAAAATTTTTAAAGCCCTCCTTCATCTGACTGAAATTTTCTTCAGTTAGGTGCTATAATTAGTTACATCAACTTTAAAATTGGGGGTTGCAGAAGTTATGCCTTCTGTAAGGTATTTTAGAGTTCCTCTGCGGTTACAAAATGGCAGGGGAGAGGCAGCCAGGGTTTTGAGGAAGGATGGCTTAGCCACTCAGGAAACTGATGGAACTTTCCATGCTGGTTCTGGAAAGAGCTGTTCATTTGGAAAGTAGGCTTCAAGACAGTTTGCTAACTGGAAAGAAAAAAAAATGGCTTCTGCATGTATGTGATTTAAAAATCTATTTTATGGGAAGGAATGCTTGAAGTTTTCAAACAATGAGTTTGGGGTTGATATTTTTATAGTTGGCAGTGTTTGTGTTGGTGCTGGCTGTTGGGCTCAGTGGGACACAGAGCTCATGACGTGCATCCTCCCATTTCTTCCTCACACAGCCCTGGAAGGTGAGCGCTTTAGTTATTTCTGTTCTGCAGGAGAGGAACTATGGCACAGAGAGGTTAAGGAATTCTCTCAGGGTCACACAGCTAGTGAGTACTCAAGTCAGGACTTAAACTAGGATTTGTCTGTGTCCAGATCCCACCCTTTTAACTTTTCCACCTCATTGCTTCCCCTTAGAATCGAAAGGGACCTGCCAGGTTTCCTTTGAGGAAAATGTCTGGGTCCAGGGTCCATCTAGGGACAAGCTTGTTCATCATAGTTCCTTCTGTCCTCCTCGCAGACACACATCTTTAGCATATTGGTTGCCTCCTGCTGCTTATCCCTGACCTGACAGAAAGCACAGGTGAAGCCATCCTGTTATCAGGAGAACACAACCTTCCCCAGGAGCCACTGGGAAGAGAATTCCACTTGTGTCTCAGTGGCCAGAACTGAGTCACAGGGCCTCTTCCGGCTACAGGGAAGCCAAGAAAAGCTAAACAGTGTGGGCTGGTGGAGAGCTGTCTTTCACAAGCCACAGACTGCTACAGTCTGCTTCAGCCAGAAGAGTTAATAAATACCTAATGTAGTCACAGGGTGAGTTAACACGAATACCACATCCAGCGTGGGCAGGTGAGTGAGTTCGCACACTGCGTTTCCAGGAGGACAGCACAGCTGGCCTGTGTCCCAAGGGGATCGATGGGAGTGGTGAAGGCTCCAGAGGTCACGGCCAGGGTGGAGTGGTCATAGGAACTGAGGAAGGTAGCATGGAGGTGAGATTAAGGAGGGACTTGACACTTAAAAAAAAATTGGTCATAGGACTGCTGAATGGAAGAAAAATTAGGGTTTCTACGCAACCGCTCCTTAGGGATCAATAAAAGCCAAAGGGTGGGAATATTTATTTAAATTAACGTGCTCTAGGATTTATTGTCTTCATGCATTTGGTGTCATTCCTCATTCAGTCATTCATCAAACCCGTACTGCAGGTTTATCTCAGACCGGGTCCTGTCTGGAGTAGAGAATTCAGTGACTCATGAGCCTTAATCTCCACCCTGGCATTCACAGCCTAATGGGAGAGACAGAGAATAGAGAAATAAATACCAAGGAGTTATTTTAACAACTCCACTAAACAGAGCTTATAGTTGTGGCCTGCACAAAATGCTGTCACAGGGAGACTTGACCTTGGGCTGGGCTCAGGAGCATGGGTCACAGGAGGGAGACGGCGAGGAGCATGTTGGTGGAAGGTCAGGCTCTCTCACAAGCACAGAGGGCTGAGGGAGTAGAACGGTGGGGGCGAGGGGTGGGGGGGATCCTGGCAGAAGGCACTTGGTGGGAAGAGGAAGTAGGAAGAAGGCCGGGTCTCCAAGCCACATCCTGCCACCAGGCTTTGGGATACGTTGGCTGCAAGTGACAGATGGGAGACCAGCCAACACAGCCGGGCCTGCCCCATGCGCTGGGCTCACCTGGCAAGAAGTCTGAAGGTCGGCGGTTTCAGGGTTGCTGTGACAGCTCAGCAATGCCTTTCGACACAAGGCTCTTTCTTTCTCTGTCCTGAACGTGCTGGCATTGTGTCCTGAGCGTGTAGCCTCCTGCACTCAAGCTCCCAGCACCAATTTCCCACGCTGACTCCTAGAAGACAGGAAGGAAGGAGACGGGGAGAAAAGGCTCCCCCTCCCCACTGCTGCCCTGCAGACACCCCGTGCTCCCCAGGGGTCAGGGCTGGGCGCTGGGTTGGGGCCACTGCTTTGGTCGGGGACGAGGCTGTGGGGCAGCCTAGGGGTTGTCTGTGCCTGATTCCCTCTGTCTGGCTTTGAGGAGTGGTCTGCCGGGCCATAGGCATTGTTCCCCTCTGGATCCTCAGCCTCCCTTGGGGTCCTGGATCTTTCCCGGCCTCAGCACTGCCTTTTCTCCCTCCTTCAGGTCTCTTCTCCCCAGTCCTTTAGACTAACCCTCTAGCCCCTCTCCTCCCCGTCATCCCTTATGGTTCATCACTGCACCATTCACTCTGCACATGCCCTTCCCCCGCCAGGAGCATCCCTGCTCATCTTCCCCAGCCTGGCAGCTCATGCTCTGTGCTCAGCTCAGATGGCACCTCCTCACTGGAAACTTCCCGGGTCCCCCTGTCGGGGCTCACCCCCTGCTCTCGGCCCCCCCCCCCAGTGCCCTGGACTGACCTCAGTCACATCACTTGTCATTTTGCACTAAAAATGTCTGTCCAGTTCCTCTCCCTGACTGCTGTGAGACCCCCTCAAGGGCAGGGACTCTGTTCTTCATCTTTGTCTCTCTCGCACCTGGCACCTGGCGCCGGGCTGGACAAACAGTTGCTCAGACAGGGTGGTGGGAGGGCAGAGGGGTGGGTGGGAGAGACTGGGTGGGCAGGAAGGGGGCATCTGGAGGCAGCTAGAGGAGAGGGCAGATGGGATGAAGGGGCACTGGGCAGGGGATGGAGGCAGGTGGTGGGGAGGGAGGGGCGGGGAACAGAGATAGGTGTTACTTAGAGCAAATTCCAAACAGCTTATCATTTCACTGATGAATATTTCAGTGTGTCTCTTAAAGGTATGGAATAGGATTTTTATTTAAAAACACACAACCAAGCCATAATCACAAGGCCACTGCACACTTTTAAAGTATGCAGATGTTGTTTTTTCAAGCCTGAAAAACAGTAAAGACTAAAAGGAAAGCTCCCCAAAGGTTCGCTGTGGTTCCTTTGGGTGATACTGGTAGGTGGCTTTCATACTGGAAAGACGGCATTCCGTGAGTGTGGTCTAAAGAGAAGATGGCTGTGGGTGCCCTGGCTGGGGTACCGGCCAGAGGAGGAGGATCTCAAAAGAAGGCCTGTGGCAGCCACCCAGAGCTGACGCGTCGTGTCACTGCTTGCTTTATTGTAGCAGCTGACTGCCGTTCTCTCCCTGTCACCCAGGTAGGTGAGCCCTGGTCACAGTTGAGGTGGGCCTAGGGCTGCTACTGAACTTGGCCTTTAAGACAGATCCTTACTATTTACAAACCATATTTTATTGAATCTAGAAAGAGAAAAACTGCCAGCTGAGCTCTGACAGGTCATTGTTTGGAAGAAACATCCCAGCATCAGAGGGAGGGGCTCAAGAATGAAAAGGGAGCTTAGGGTCAGTGAAACACGAGGAATGGTACCCAGGGTGGGGTAGGGACAAGTACTCAGCCCTCAGCTGGAGCGGCAAGGTGGCCTGGAGGCTCAGTCAGTCCTTCCACAAACATTGGACAAACCTCTACTCTGTCCCTCCAGAGGGCAGGCCCCGGTGAGAAATCTGTCCCCAGGAAGCAGGTGAGGGGTGGAGCAGAGTGCCAGCACACCAGACTAGAGGCCCACCAGGCCTGGCTTTGCATCCCCACTCCTGCACTTATGGGTGTGGGCATCAGCTGTCCCCACACGTGGTGGGAACTGCAGGGCGGTGACAAAAGCTGAGGTACGCAGAGGGTCTAGCATAGGCTGACATTCCGTGAATGCTGGTCACTGCGTCACTGTTACCTATGATGACACTGCCGGGTGCAGGGTGAGGGCTGACACGGTTTGCCCAGTTGGAGGCAACACTGCAGGGCTGGCACTAGGCGGGTAGGGCCTTAAAAGTCTTCCCCATGAGCACATCCAAATCTCACACCCCTCATACTGTCTCAGCACTTGCTCTTTTCTGCCGGGGCGTTTTTGCCTTTGTGGTGTCCTGTAGTCCTACACTGGACTGTAGGCTTCCTGAAGGCAGGACCTGGTCAGTTTTGCTCATTGATGTCTCCCGGGGCCTGGGTGACACGTGTTGAGAATGTTTCGGAGGAATTGAACTTAGTGGTTAAGAGTACAGATTGGGGAACTAGACCACTTTGGGTTCAAATCCCTGAAACATACAAGCTGTGTGATGATGGGCAAGCCACTGACCTCTCTGTGCCCCTCAGTTTTTCCGTCCTCCACCTTAGGGGCTGGGTGAGGGCTGACTGAGCTGGTGTGAAGTGCCGAGCCCCGTGCTTGGTGCGAACTGAGAGCCCGGTGAGTCAGGGACGTGGTGGTCATCTCGCAGTCGCCTGTGAAGCGGTGCCTGCCTGCAGGGAAGCAAAGCGTCCCAGGCAGAAGCCCAGGCGCGTGGAAGAACAAGGCCCGCAGGGGGAGGGAGGTGAGCACAGCTGATCGGGGCTGAGCTCAGCCCCCAGCGTCCCTCTCAGGCACTGGCGGGGGTCATGGACAATATTTAGGCAGAGAAAAGCACTGGCTGGATTTATGTTGGAAGAGGAACATGTGGAGGTGATGGTCCAGGCCTGGAGGAAGCAGCAGGGCCTGAATCACCAGAGCTGTCGCCGTGCTGATGGAGTCAGGGCAACTGAGACACAGAGTCGAGTAGCTGGAACCCTCAGGACTTGGTGACTGATCATGCAGAGTGGTGGGGAGATGGCTCTAGGCTGCTGCCCTCTGGACTGACCTGGGCAGGAGGTGGTCGATGCGGCTCGCATCCATCATCTGACCGTAGGGGTCCCCTGAGCACCTGCAGAGATGGCCTCCTGCAAAGGAGGGCTTCCCCTCTGGCCGAGAGGCTGGCCAGATATTCAGGGTCCCCCAAGGACGAAGAGGCTGACACCAGGGCCTGGAGCTGGAAGGCCACTCTCCAGCCACTCTCTCCTGCTCTCGGCCCAAGTCACAGTCATGGTACTTAGCAGTTACCCATCACTGCTCTTTATCTGACACTGTATATGTGACATCAGGCTGCAAAGTCCCAAGGCCTGTGAGGGAGGCAGTCTTCCCCTGGTTTCATGGATGAGGAACCAAGACTCAGAGGCTCGGATCCTTGTCCATGGTCTCTGAGTTCAGAGGTGGGGCCAGACTCACTCACTCCAAAGCTATGCCTCTGCCCAGCCTGGCTGTGCCTACCCCAGCCCCACACCAAGAAGACAGACAGACGGGCGCCCAGCAAACCCATCCGCCGCCTGCCAGCCCTGGATGACAGCAAGCAGTTTGCAGGGCCTGGCTTCTCAGGAGCTGGAGGCAAGGACAGAGCTGTCACAGGGCCCGCAAAAGTTATCGCCAGCAGCCCAGAGCTCGAGAAGTCAGCTGTCATTCTTTTGGAACTGGTAACCATTGTCAGGGTTTTTATTCCCTCTTCTTAAAATAGCCAGCTGAGTTCCTTTTGTGGTTAAAAACAAAAACAAAACACATACCCCCGGATTCCTGTGGGTTTAAATTTCTGCCCTTAATGGAGCACCCTACCCCTTGGATGCCTTTATTAAGGAAGTCTCAGAACGCTCCCCAGACCCGCAGGGAGGGGCCCGGGCGCACCTCTTCTGCTGGGATTTCTCAGACAGCTCTCTTCTCTCTCCTACCTCTTCCTTCGTTTCCTCTCCCCCTTCCTGTTTAGAATGACAGAAGCTCCCTCTTTTCCCCCACTCCTGCCAAAAAAGCTCCATTCTCTGAATGGCTCCACCTACGGCCGGCACACAGGACTAAAGAACTTGCCAGCTGTGCTCAGGCTGGCATCAGACTAGCGCGCCCGGGGTCCTTATGCATCCACGTTGTTTCCTTGGGATGGCTTTCCTCTTACTTACCAGTCTCCCCGCTGCCCCCTTAACAGCCGCTTGCCTTTCCAAAGTAACCATGACCCCTTCTAAAACCTTGACACTCTCTCTCCCAAGAGAAGAGAGGTGCCCATCGCTTTCCAGCGGTCACTGGGGGGATTATAAGGGGATCTGATGAGGGAACCTCGGAGAGGCCTGCTGGTGGGGCCAGGGGTCCAGGAGGGGGCAGGTGGCCTGAGTGGTTCAGGAGGACCCTTCTGGGACAGCAGAGCTCCCTGATTCCTGATTAGGGACGGGGCAGTGGCATCAGTGACCACCCCTCCCTTACTACCGCGTGACCTCTCCGTGCCTCAGTGTCCTCACTCGTTACATGAGGACAACAGTGTACACCTTACAGGTGTGAGGATTGAATCACCTTCTTTATATAAACAGCTCGTGGTGCTTGGTGTTACCTAGTCTATAACTTGGGAAGTTAAAATATTACCGCTGTGGAAGGGCCTGCAGGCCCGGCTTGGGGGCTCGGGAGGCCTCGCAGGGTTTGGGCACAGAAGGGATGTTGCCACTTTCAAGTTTCAGGAAGTTCACTCCGAGTCAGCATGGAGGATGGATAGGGGAGCGAGGCAGAAGGAGCTGAGGCTGTGGCTGACGAGGGAGGGGATGTGGCCTGGCTGGGGCAGTGGCAGAGGGCAGGGCAGGAGGGGAACAGGGAGAATGGAGTGAGTGTCAGGAGCTGGAATTGGCAGGACTTGGACTCGGGGGCCCAGGAGAGGTAGTCAGGAGTCAGGTTGATTAGTCTTTCTGGCCCGTGTGACCGTTGGTCACCAGGACCTGGCTTCTGAAGGAGGAGCAGTTCTGTGTCGTTGATGAGCCAGTGTTCCCCTAGACCCTCCACAGTAGGACATGGCCCCCTGCACTTGGAGGGACCCTTGTCCAGCTCTCTTTGGTTCTGCTCACGTGATTCAGGAGGTGTATGAGTGCCCAGGGGTTGGGGGGTGTGACACAGAGAAGCCGCACCCAGGACGTAACTGTGGGCTGAGCGAGTCCATCTTGCAAACCCTTCTAGAGGGAGCCTCCCCTCATCCCCTCCCGCAGCCATCACCAAGGGAGCAAAGCAGCCCTCCCTGTTGCTGGGTCCCCACTGGGTTGCCTCCGCTGCCTGGCGTGTGTCCTGGGCCACCCTGGCATCCATCTGACCGCAGGACCCAAGGGGGACCCAGGGTGGAACTGAAGTCAGGCCAACTTCAAAGGCAAGGTCACAGGAGCTACCACTTTAGGGAGCTGACTGTGCCGGACTAGCCCAGGTGCTGCTTGACAGGATGAGTCTCCCTGCCTGGCTAGAAGAGTGCCCTGCCCAGTCACGGACTCTGCCCTCTCTGTCCTGCTGGGTCTGGCTCAGAGCTCCACCTCTTTAAAGGGGCTTCAGAGGGCAGGGACCATGTCTGTCCACATCGCATCTCCAGGGCCTAGAGCAGGCCTAGCACAACAGTAGCTGTGTGACACATGAGGGGTCACCAGCCTCCCGGATGTCAGCCGTCCCCATGAACAGGGTGAAGAGAGAGCCTCCCTTGCACCGTCACGTGGAATCACACTCCCCACGTGTCTGGTCCACGGGGCTCCAGGGAAAGGACACACAGCTGACAGCGCTGTGCCAGCAGGTGCACTGAGGCCACAGGTGTGTGAGTTCCCCACCCGTGGGGCCAGGGTCTGAAGCCCAGGACACAGCTGTGATGGAGGGGACTTGGATAGTGCCCTGCATCAGGACCCCAAGGGTCTCACTCCTGAGCCCTAAATGCGAGTCAGGTCCTGTCTTGTCACACAGTTCCACCAACGGTAAAAATGCACGCATTTGCCTGACTTACATGCAGGGTAACTAATGTGTGGGACAGAATGTTGCCCGAGAAAAGCAGGGTACGAAATAATCTCTGTGCGCCCTGCTGGAATTCGTTTTAAAGTCAAGTCTGCGTAAGGAATGACTCTAGAAGGTGCAGAGATAAGGGAAGACGGACGGAGTGAATGTAGGGACAGCCCTGTGATTTTAAAGACCGTTTCTGAATGTCCTCACGTGTTCTGTTCCGTGTTCACCACTCACCCACCACCTCTCACACTGGAGCACATAGAAGGTGGCCAGTGGGTCCCTACACTGAGCGGACCTTCAACAAAGGGTCACCGACCGTGGCCTTGACAGGGCTCAAGAGTCTCGTAGCTGACCCCTGGCCGGGAGACCTCACCCTAAGAATTGGCTCAGCCTGAACTCAATAGAGATGACGGCTGCCCAGCATTGTGAATGTACTAAATGCCACTGAACGTATGCTTCATAATGATTAATTTTCTGTTGTGTGACTTTCACCTCAGCTAAAAAAAACCCACCACCACTTACTGAGCACCTGTTTTCTGTCTGCAGAAAGGCTGGCTCGAAGGGGAAGGCCACGGCCAGATCTCCCATCGGCAACAAGTCAGGATTTAAACTACCCCATGTCCTTTGCCTCATAGGTGGGGAATGTCTCCGGGAGATTTGAGAGAAACGGGTTGTAGAGGGGCCTCTAGGAAGGGGAGCTGAGGGCAGGGGAGGCAGGTAGGTTTACTCTCCGTTCTGTGCCTCTGTGGAACTTCGAACATTTTGAACCATGTGAACGTCAGAAGATAATAAAAGTCAAGAAGGAACATTTACTTATAAATACAAAACAAAAACTGTCTCTGTATTGTCATGTCAAAAACAAGCTCTCTGAGGCCAGGCCCCTGAATTCTTATCCCCACTCATCCGATTGGTACACTGAGCTGTGGCTTCCTCTCCTGCCTCCAGTAGCCACCGTAAGAATTAAGTGACAAAATGGGACGATGAAGGTAACACTGTTTGCACAGCACCTGGCCCATCTTGGGTACCCAGAAAGCATCCATCATCCTCCCCAGCTCCCTCTCCTCCACCTTGCTCTCTGAGTTTTGTCCATCTGGGACCGCCACACACCCTGGTGACCTGTGGTTTCTCCTCCTCAGAGAAAGCTACCGATGGCTCCCTGCAGAGCGAGGACTGGGCGCTCAACATGGAGATCTGTGACATCATCAACGAGACTGAGGAAGGGTGAGGACCTCGAGGGAGAGGCTGGGGTGCAAGGCTGGGGAGGGGGCCCACTGCAACATGGCTTAAACACTTTGGAACTGTGATGCAGTCTGATCATCTCATGATGATGAGAGATGCCCAGTGTGCAGCCGTCCAGCTGGCTCACGGGGGCCACCAGCCCACACAGCCTCTCACGGCAGCAGCGTAGCCAACCAGTTCTCCCTAGGATGTCACCTGAGTGGCATCTTGTAGGACAAGGCCAGCGGGCAACTCTTAGAATCAGGAGGTGACCCCAGCCCCATTCTGCATGCTGCAGACTGGAATGTGCCTCAGGGACTCCTAGCTTTCCCAGTGAGCAGAAACAGACTTTGTTTCCTTAAGGTTTGAAACCAGCCAGGAGGGTCGGGGATCACAGGGAAGGCAGTGGAGGGCAGGCAGAACTGAGAGCTGATCCCAGCCTTTGCCAAGCATTTCTGGCGCATGGGGCATGGCATCCTGCTCGGGGTCAGGGAGCCTGCCAAGGCCTGGGGAGGTGGGGGAATGTTGTAGTCCTGGCTCCTGGTCTCTGACTAGTGTCACTGACCAGCGCTGTGACCTTGGGCAAATCACTTTACCTCCCCGGGTCTTTGTCCTCAAAGGCAAAGCTCCTTTCAGTCCTTCCAGCAATCTGTCCAAGGCCCTGCGGGGAGCAGAGAAGGGGTTCAGGGTCACTGTCCTTCTCAGGAAAAACCAAGGAAGGCTTGGGAGGTGGGTGACGACCACAGCCAGCGAGAGGAACAATCAGATGAGGCCTCTGTTCTGGAAGAATCAGGATCAGCATTTGGGGCGGGACCCCAGTTCTCCCCGTGCCTTTCACTGGGACTGTCCAGTGGCCCTGCAAGGGCTCCTCAGCCATGAGGTGCTTTGTTTGTGGAGGGAGCAGTGGGGAACACCCCAGTCAGAGCATTAGGAGGCTGTGGGCATCTGAGGCCCACGGTCAAGGCCAATCAGGAGAGTGAGTGGCTGCCGGCACCTTCCAGTGTCCCCAGTGATGTGCCGTGGGCTTGCCAAGGCACTGGTGGGGGACACGTTCTCCTAAGAGTGGGAGTGGAAGAAGTGGGCAGGTGGCAGGGCCACCAAGAGAGAAGACTGAGGCAGAAAACCTCACAAAGCCTCTGGAAAGGCCTGGGGGCTTCATGAACGTTGGGACTGAAAGTCACTGCTGTGGCCTGGGAGAAGCCAGTCCCCACCTCCTAGTCCCCAGGTTAGATTTGCTCAGATGCGTGCTGTTGATTTGAGCACCTCCTGTGCCCCAGGCTTTGCCTGAGGCCCTGGGGACCCAGTGGGGAGGCCAGCAGGCGTGACCCTTGACCTCATCAAGCTTGTCTGCTCCTGCCTTGGGCTGTGGCCTCCTTGTCATGCACTTTGTGCTCCTGGCAGAGTACTAGATACACAGTAGGCCCACAGCAGTGGCACACAAGCCAGAACTTCTGATCGCAAGGCCGTGCCCTTTCTCTGGGCCACTCTGCGAGAAGTGGAAACAAGTCCCTTCAGAGAGCTGACGTGGCCGCAGGTGAGCCAGGAACAGAAACCAGCTTCCCTGAGATGGAGCCCAGAGGGCCAGGGGCCGCCCCAGGGCATTGGGTTGAAAGCTGCCCTCACACGTCTGGGGCCCACCCCGTCAGGCGCCTTGGTCCCTCGCCCGTGTGTCATCTCCATCACAGCCACCCGACTCGGGTCTGTTCCCAGAAAGCCTTGCCTGCCACCTTCACTCGTGTTGGGGGGCCCACATTAGGGCTCCTGACTCTCTTGACTCGCCCTTGATGGATTTGGCCCTGACAGACAGACAGGCACCCAGCAGATGGCAGGACAGGCCTCACCTGCCACCTACCAGACCAGAGTGTGTTCCTTGAGCCCCTGCGGCGTGCTGGGCTCCAGGGAGGCACAGCAGCAGAGGACACCGCCCGCGGACAGAGGACATCCTTCCTCGCGGGGCAGCCCTGAGGGCCGTGCACCCAGAGATGGAGGACTAGGGAGGTGTTGTGGGTGGGGTGGATGTTAGCCGGGCTTTCACTTGGCAGGCGTGGAAACTGGGGGCCACAGAGGCTTTTTGGCCAGAGTGGTCGGGGCAACGTGGATTTCCCCTGTGCGGGGCTGAGGGGCGGGGTGCAGCGATGAGGCGTGGGGGCGGCAGTGTGGTTACAGATGGGACAGACTGCCCCCCCAGCCAAGGCTGGCAGGGCTGCGCACACACACACACACACACACACACACACACACACCCCCTGTGGCCTTGAGGCCTCCCTCCACCTTCCCCTACACTCCCTGACCTCCTTTCAGTTCCTGCCCTCTACACACACACACACACACACACACACACACACACACACCCTGTGGCCTTGAGGCCTCCCTCCACCTTCCCCTACACTCCCTGACCTCCTTTCAGTTCCTGCCCTCTACACACACACACACAGACACACACACACACACACATACACACACCCTGTGACCTTGAGGCCTCCCTCCACCTTCCCCTACACTCCCTGACCTCCTTTCAGTTCCTGCCCTCTCCCCCTCCCCTCCACCTCCACGGGCCCTGGTCCAGCCTCCTTCCTGCCACTACCTGAACCACTTCCCCCACTCCCTGCAGCTGATCCATCCCATCCTTCACGCTCAGCTGCACTGCCACCTCCTCAGAGAGACTTCCCTGCCCACCCCACCCCACCACACACACACACACACACACACACACACACACACACACACACTTGCTCTTACCTCAGGACCTGCTTGTTCCCTCCCTTAGGTGGGTCTTCCAGGAACATGTGATCCTTAGAAGCAGGGCCCCGTGGTCTTGTTCACCAGTGTGTCCCAGCACCCAGCCTGGTACCACCACATGTCGTACCTCGTCAGGCTGGAGCAGAAGCAAAGATGGGGAGGGGAACTGGCCACGATGGAGCATGAGAACACTGCCTACTTGTTGGTTCTTAAACTTTAATACGCATGTAAAGCCTCTGTGGGCATGGTAAACATGCAGATTCTCTGCAAGTTTGGTTCAGGGGGTCTAGGGTGGGGGTCTGGGGTTCTGCATTTTTAATACCCACGCCTTCCCCCAGAGGGATTCTGGTGCAAGGTGTCCAGACACTAGGCACTGAGAGTCCCTGCCAAGCAGTCATGATCTCCTGAGAGGACTTTGGTGGGGCTGGAAGATTCTGATGTGATTAGAACCTGAATACACAAAGCAGATGGGACCCAAGGAGACAGGCAGATAAGAGCCGCTCCATTCTCCAGTGCCTCCTGCCTCCTGATCTCAAGCAGGAAGGCAGCCTCCTGTGTTGGACAAGGAAGTTCCATGCCTCAGCCCCTCCTTCCTTTTGTCCTTCTGCCCAGTCCCAAAGATGCCTGCCGAGCAGTGAAGAAGAGAATCGTGGGGAATAAGAACTTCCACGAGGTGATGTTGGCTCTCACGGTGAGTGCCCCGTCCCTCCGTCCATGGCGGGACCGCAGTCCACCTGGGGGCCTCCCCGTGCCCAGCAGGACCCCAGCCACTCTGGGGCTCCTCTTCCAAGGGCTGGGAAGGCAACATCTGCAGGCAGTGCTGTTCAGCAGTCTACACTGCTGGCTAACCTGGAGTGGCAAGAGAGGCTATTTGGAGAAGTTTTATCTAACCTCCTGGCATGGGGAGCAGACACACTGAGGCCCACATCCCTCCAGAACCCATCACAGAGCGCCTGGGCAGAGGACCTGCCAGGTGGCACAGAAGCTCAGTGCGCCCAGGCCTCTTGGGGGCAGGGAGCCTAGCAGGCCGAGTTGGTTACTGAATGGCACTTGGACAGCCTGAAAAATGAACATGAAGCAAATGCCAGAGGCTGAGGACAGTCCTTGCCACAATGGGATGGGACAGGCATGAGCGGGCAGCCTGGCGGTCAGGGTGGGTTTGGCTGGGGAGTGGGGACAGAAGCATGCTGCCCCAGCCTCCCCCACGGCAACATTTATGTCCAGGTGAGTCCGCTAAACTGAGAAGCGAAGGCAGCTTCTCCCAGGAAGTAGAGACAGGAGTGGGGACAGGAGAAGGGACAGGACTGGGGACCAGGAGTAGCGACAGGAGAGGGGACAGGAGTGAGGCAGGAGAGGGGACAGGAGTCAGGACAGGAGAGGGGACCAGAGGAGAAGGGAAGTTGAGTGCCTTTTTCCTGAGTCACAGTGTTACCATTTGGCCTGGAGAGCCACCTCCCTTCTAGACTGTGTTCAGCTCAGAGACAGCATCAGGACAGGATTCTGTGGGCCCTGCAGCCACTCAGCAAGGGGCCTCCAGCCAACACTCCATCCTCTGCCGCCTCAGCCCCACCCCCCCAGTCACCCAGCCCCTGAATCCTCCCCGAATCCTCCCCACTTCTCTGGGTTCTGGTCTCTTGCTTCGGGAAGCCATGTACTCTGCTGGGCCTCCCTACGCCGGGACAAAAGTGGAGTACGAGAGTGGGGGTCCTGGGTGCTCACGGGTGCCACACGGCCCCCAGGTCTTGGAAACTTGCGTCAAGAACTGTGGGCACCGCTTCCATGTGCTGGTGGCCAGCCAGGACTTCGTGGAGGGCGTACTGGTGAGGACCATCCTGCCCAAGAACAACCCGCCCACCATCGTGCACGACAAGGTGCTCAACCTCATCCAGGTGAGCGTGGGCGGGCGGGCCGGGCCGAGGCCGGAGCTGGGCCAGGGAGGAGGGTGCCCCTGCCACCACTGCTCTCTGTCTGCTTCAGTCTCTCATCGGGGCTATCTTGCTTGTCTGCTGATGGACTTCTGAGCGGGGGAAGCCTTATCAACTGAGGGCTTTGCAGTGGAGGGGCTGTCTGGGAGATGCAGCCGAAGGACCAGCTCCCTGGGGATTGGGGAGGCAGGCTCACAGGGTAGTCAGTGAGCTGTGGTTACTGGCCATGTCCCCTTGTCCCCTCTCAGTCCTGGGCTGACGCGTTCCGCAGCTCCCCCGACTTGACAGGTGTGGTCGCCGTCTATGAGGACCTGCGGAGGAAGGGCCTGGAGTTCCCCATGACCGACCTGGACATGCTGTCGCCCATCCACACACCCCAGAGGGTGAGGAGCACTGAGCAGGGGTGGTGGGAGTGATCACCTCGGGGTTCCGAAGCTGCTTCCTGGTGGCCCCTGACCTACCAGCCTCTCTGATTCAGCTTTTTGCCCTCTAGACCGTGTTCAGCTCAGAGACACCATCAGGACAGAATTCTGTGGGCACCGACACTAGTCATCGAGGGGACTCCAGCCAACACACCGCTCCTCTGCCTGCCTCAGTCCTGCTCCCCAGTGACACACCTATAGTGCCGACCCCTGAGCAGGTGAACGAGCCTGGGTCACAGCCACGTGGGTCAGGACCCTGGCCTCCCCAGACAGCAGGGAGAGGCCCCTGTCAGTTTGGAAATTCCTCCCCCCCCAGTCCTCACAGCAGACCCTCAGGACACATAACATCCTTCCTATTTGGAAGATGAAGCTCAGAGAAATCAGTTCACTTGCCTAGAGCCACACAGCTCAGCAGAGAGAGCTGGGATTCAAGCTCAAGTCTGTCTGACTCCTTTCAGTCTCTGCCATGCACCTGGGCTATTCTCCAGACTGCACCCTCTGTGGAGCCTTGTGGGCAGCCCCAGGGGGGGAAGTGCCCTGCAGGCGGCCCCTCCACCACAGCAGCTCCACTCTTGCTGAAGTTACGTGGGCTCACGTAAGATTTCATTTGAACAGAGGTTCTAACTAAAAACAGTTCTAAAATATCTACATGAAAACTTTTTTTTAAACTCTTGCTTTGCACCAAGATGCTTCCCACGAAGCCCCTCAGAAGAAGGTCTGAGCCATAGAGTAAGATCCTGGAGGCCAGGCCTGGGGTGGGTTTTCCTGCCCCGTGAGGAGCTTTGAAAGACCACCCTCCTCCGACCTGGCAGCCGGCCCTGTGCCGCTGCAGCCTGCACCGAGATGCGCGCCCTGCCCGCGGGCCTCGAGCAGTTTGCAGTGAGCCGTCTCTGCTGTCCCAGAGGGACGTCCCCAGCCGTGACCAGTGTTCCTGGGTGCTCAGTCACTTTAGACACGCCGTGGGGGTGCGGGTTGAGGCCTGCACACTGTGGGGATGCCCACTTTTGAGGTGTCTTACTAACTTCCACGGTATTGTTTGGTCCTTTAAACAAATAAACTTACCAACGGCCTTTCACACGCTAACCTATTTAAAGAGAAACCTCTGTCCTTTGACATCTTATAGCAAGTTATAAAATCAACCCCCAGAGTTACAAATATTACCAGAAAAGTTTTCCTAACTGGACCAGTAATTAAAAGTGCATTAAAATTTGTAAAATCACCCTGTGATCCAAAATTGATCTAACCTGCTTATAATTTTTAACCAATTTGCCTGAAGTCTACAGTCTTTGTGGATTAAGACTCTGATTATGTCTAGTGGAAGGATGTTCTTGCTAAACAAGACTGAGTCGTCTTTGTTTAATTTCAGAGTCCCCTTTTGTCTCCTGGGACACGTTAAGGACCACAGTGGTGTATCTCCCAGACGCTGTTGTAATTAGGTCCCATCTGACCTGGACACGCTGGGTTTGCCATGAATAGTTTTTCCACTCGCTTATACCTGGACTGTTCGTTAAACAGGCAAATGTACCAGATGTTTTACAGGTTTGGAAGGTGCTGGCAAATCATAGCAGATGGGCTCCCTGTGTCTGCAGACCCATCATCTGTAAAGGCTGGGTAGTGATACCTGCCCCATAAGACCGTGGCCAGGGTTAAGTAGCAACATACATTAGGTGATCAAAATGGCACCTGCGGGGGTAGAGCTCGGTGGTAGAGCGCATGCTTGGTGTGCACGTGGTCCTGGGTTCAACCCCTAGTGCCTCTGTTAAGGGGAAAACAAACAAAATGGCAACTGCTGTCACAGGCGTCATGAATTTAGATGGTGACACTCGTAGTCTGAAATCAACTAGGTCACCCAACTTAGAATGCACCAGCAGTTCCGAAAATGTAAGCCGCCAAATCCTAGGGCCGTGAGAGAGTCCATGATCAAAGGGTTCTCTAGTCAGATCAGTTCGGGGAGCGTCCATCCTGGCCCCTTCCTGGAAGTTCACTGTGCATACGTTCAGGAGGACACTGAACACCCTGCAGAGCCCAGAGTGTGAGATACTGCACCTGGAGCCTCTCACCGCCTCACCTGAGAGCAGAGACTGCGACTTGATTGACAACCTTTCCCCAAGCCAAGCCATCAGGTTTCTGATGATTGAAAACCTGCTCACATCCCTTTGACAAGTGCTAGATCTGAGATTCATACTCAGGGTGGGGGCAGCGCTGGGCCCCCATGCCTGGAAGAGTCTGGGCCACCAAAGCAGACCTGGAGCAAGACAGAATCCTGTCCTCCTAGGAGAGAAGCAGGCCTCCTCCTCTCGGGGGAACCACCCTCTAGGGCCTCGTTAGGCGCCAATGGAGCCCGGGAGATGCTGGAGCCCTCCAGCTGTGCTCGGGCTGCATCCACCCTCAGCTTCTTTCCTCCTGGCCTCTCCCTGCACCAAGAGGCCCAGTTTGGAGATGGTCACGGTTGGTAGCACCTCTGTAAGGGTCTGTGGGGGTCAGGGCAAGCCCAGCACAGACCTCTCAGCGCAGGGCTGTGGCTGGGAGCCTAGAGCAGGTGCTGGCAGGTCGGGCTGGTGGTACCGGGCTCTGCCCCTGCGAGCGGCAGCGGCTCCGGACCCCAGCCTCACTTAACAGAACCAACGGTGTGTTCCAGATCGGGAAGCTGCGCAGCGAGCTCGAGCTGGTGAGCGGGAACGTGCGGGTGATGTCCGAGATGCTGACAGAGCTGGTGCCCACCCAGGCGGAGCCTGCGGACCTGGAGCTGCTCCAGGTGAGCCCAGGTGTCAGCTGCCCACCCCTACAACACTGCAGCCTCCATAGCTGAGTCCCAGCCCCTGGGTCACAGGGAAGGTGGTGAAACAGGGGCTTTGGGCTCTGTCAGATTGGAATTCAGGGCTCTGCTGCTTTGTGGTTTGAGCAGACTAGCCCTCCTATCTCCATTTCCTCACCTGTGAGTTTGCTTTGATGATACGAGTTTGCCTTGAGAATTAAGTAAGACTGTGCATGTAAAACACCCTCCCTGTGCCTGGGAGAGCAGCTGCCAATAAAACAGTCCCAAGGGAAAGCTGGAAGGTGAGGTTTCCACCTTTCGGAATACAAAGGTTGGCTGGCAGGTTCAAGAGCACGGCTGGTCTGGGGAGCCAAGGCAGGTGGGGTCTGCGGGCTGGTGCTCCCGTGTGTCACATGATGTTCCCACGGTCCCATCCCGACCTGGGGCTGCTGGAGCAGAAGCGGCTGTGTGTGGGGAAAGGCCCCCTCCCTATGGAGGTCAGTTCATAGAGATGCCAAGAAAGCTGGGGCCTCCCGAGGCCCCCAAGTCATCTGAACCTGTGAGGGGATAGAGTGCTTGGTGTGATGGTCTCGTTTTGTGTCTTTCCTGCTGGGCCTCACACTCCTGGCAGGCAGGGCTGTATCGCACTCTTCTCTGTCCCTGGGACCATCTGAGCTGACCCGGTTTTCTGCTCAGGGGTCCTTACCTCACGGCAGGGAGCAAAGTCGGAGTCTCAGAGTTGAGTGAACACACAGACGTGAAGAATGGATGACAGAAGCTTGAGTGAGTTGGGGAGCAGCAGGATTGCTGCAGCACAGTTCAGTTTCGAGTGTCCTAAGCCACAGCCATGCAGGTGTGAGCGATTTTCGGGGACTCAGAGGGCTGGCTGGCAGGCAGGGGTGACACAGGGACAGCTGACATGCATTGAGTGCATCCTGTGTGCCAGGCTGTGATGTGGACATGTGATATGCATTCACTCACTTAATCCTCACCTCCTCCGCCACCCGCCCCATGAGGGTGGGTACTCATTATCCCCATGTCCCAGGCCAGGAAACTGACGCAGAGAGGCCATGTGATGTGCCCAGAGTCACAGGGCTGGTCAGCAGCAGAGCTGAGATTTGAACCCCGGGCCCTGCTCTTGAGAGGGTCAGGCAAGGGACTGGGGCAAAGCCGCGGTGTGCTTGGTCGTGGGGGGAGGAGGTGGCGGCCCCCGGGGTGCTGGGAGTCTCTCAGGCCTGCCCTGCCCCGTGCTCAAGGCAGGTGAGGGTCAGAGGGCCTGACCTAAGAGGCGGTGGGCGGCAGGGGCTGAAAAGAACCAACATCAGTGCTGGGACAGTGCCTGGTCTTCAGGATGCCAGAAGAAAAGTATTGGTGTGTGGCCGTGGTCAGTAGTGCCTGACGACCGTCATTTGGGACCCAGGCACCTGTCCCCCTGCTGGCGGGCCCCTGAGGGAGGAAACACTCAGTCCTGCAGGTGAAAAACCTACAGTGCTGAGGCTTCTATTATTTTACTTTTTTTCCCAAACAAGTTTAAATACATAATTCTAACTGATTAAAAGTCAGTCAGTGACTAAATACAACGTGGGACCCTGGAAGGAGGGGTGGGGGGGGACATTAGTGGAAAAACTGGCGAAACCTGAATAAGTCTGTAGTTAGTTAATAGCATTGTGTCCGGATTGATGTCTTGGTTTTGACAAATGCCAAACTAAGGAGAAGCTGAGTGAAGGGTTTACAGAAACCCTGTGCTATTTTATCTTGGCAACGTTACTGTAAAGTTAAAATTATTCCAAAATAAAAAGTATTTTAAAAATAGAATTATGAGGCAAAAATTCAACGTCGGGGGCGTGGATAGCAGTTGGAGTTGTCCGGTTCATTTTCTCTGCTTTGGTCACATGACACCTCAAGGCACCCAGAGGAGCGGCAGGTGTCCTGCTGGCCACCTTGCAGTCTCGATGTTTCCAGGAGGCAGAGGTGGCGGCAGGAGCTTCATTCTGGAGTCCGCACAGAGCCAAGTCAAAGCAGCAGCATGTCTCAGTGTTGGTTGCCTCCTCTGTGCTAAACGCCAGTGTAGAGCACTTAGAAGTGAGACCAGTGCTCGGCTATAGATCCCCAAAAGCTGTGCACCTGAAGTCCAGTTTGGAAACGTCTCCATCCCCAAGGTGCGCCCAGGACAGGACACGTCCATTAGAGGTGGCCTCGCTCTGGGTCCAGTGGCCATGGTTGTCACACTTCCTTCCCCGGCAGGAGCTCAACCGGACGTGCCGGGCCATGCAGCAGCGGGTGCTGGAGCTCATCCCCCGAGTCGCCAACGAGCAGCTGACCGAGGAGCTGCTCATCGTCAACGACAACCTCAACAACGTGTTCCTGCGCCACGAGCGGTAGCCCCACTGCCTGCCCCGCCCCAGGCCAGCCCCCCGCTTCTCCCTTCCCTTTGTCCCTGTTCACAGCAGCTCACCTTTCATCTGCCTCTCAGACACCAGGCTGGCCACCCAGCACACGTGCCCGCAGCCGTCTCCATCCAGCCTGAGCAGAACTGCCCAGCCCTCCACCCACCTCGCCTCTCCACCAGAGCTGGCCCTGCCACCTGTGTCCCCACATCCAGCCCCAGGGGGTGGCAACAGTGGTGGCTGAGGATGTGGGCCCGCAGCCAAACAGGCCTGATCTGTCCCTGCTCACCCACCCCTGCTGCCTGGCTCTGGGGCCTCAGACAAAGGACTTAATTAGGACTCTTTGATTGCAAGCTATACAAAGTGTTTCTGGCTAATTTAAGCAGAAAAAAAATTCATTAGGAGAATAGCCTGTTTTGAATGGATCACTTTCAGAATCCAAAGAAGAGTAAAACGCTCGGGCCTCCCAACAGGACAGGAACCACAGATCTCAGGTTCCACTGTCACCCCCTTAGTAGCAGACAGGAGACTGAAGTTCAAAAGTGATGTAGTTTACCCAAGGTCCCACAGTAAGGGCCAGGACAGGAACAGATCCCAGACCGAGGTCTTCCCAGTCCCCCCCCAGCCCCCGGACCTGTCCAGGGCGGTTTAAGTGGCTCCGTAAAGCAGTGTAAGAGGCGTGTGTCTTCCTTGCACCACTGTAGAGAGGCACTCACACTCACACACGTGTACGTTACCGAACAGCAGTACCTGCCTTTGCACGTGCACCCCCGTTTCCTTTTCCAGTCTAGTCTGTTCCTGTTGTTTGTTTAATGCCAGCCGTGACTACGGTGACCAGATAATTGATCATCTAACTGGGACACTTACAAGTGAAAGAGGACACTGCTAATACTTCCCTGGGGACAGCAGATATAAACTGGATCTGTCCAGGGCAAAGCAGGCTCCTCTTTGTGACCTACTTTGTTGGTTTTGAGACCTGCAGTGGGAAAAGCTCTGGCCAGGGTGTGCTGAGGGGCCGCTCAGTCTATCTCCTTGACTCGAGTCTTTTCTGTCTCGCAGGTTTGAACGGTTCCGAACTGGCCAGGCCGCTAAGGTAAGAGGCTTCTTCTCTGTGACTCAGCCCTGCCCGTGTTGATGGAAAGGAGGGCTGTGCTTAGCTCCCTCCCTAGGTATCCTGGCCAGGATGTGCCTCTTATCCAGGTTCTCAGAGAAGGCTCCTTCCGACTTTTTTTATGTCACTGTCCCTTTAGGGTAAATAAGATTCTATCACCAGCTGATGCCCCTGGGTCTTCCCAACCTCCCAGGGGGTCCAGCTGAGCTACAGGCCAAGGGGAGGAAGGGAAGCTCCCCCACTCGCTGGCTGGCGGGCCGACAGATCCTCAGGCAAAGGTGTGCTTCCGGGCAGAAGGGAATGAGGCTGCAGGTCGGGAGGATGATGGGGGCCTCTCCCCTCCCCCCAGGCCCCGAGCGAGGCCGAGGCAGCAGCTGACCTGATCGACATGGGCCCTGACCCAGCAGCCACCGGCAGCCTCTCATCCCAGCTGGCAGGAATGAGTAAGTGCAGCATGAGGGGTCCTGGCCAAGGGTATGCCACGTCCCGCGGGCACCCCTGCAGTTCCGGGAGTGCCCCCCAGTTACACAGGTGGACCTGGGGCTTCAGCAGCAGAATGTCGACCCAGACCCCACCTCACAGGGTCCGCAGCTGAATCTTGCTGCAGGATTGAGCAGCCAAGACAAAACGCGGGGACCCTCCCTTGCAGCCCCACAACTCCTGGGCCCCCTCGGATCTCGGAAATCCAACTGTTCCGTGATTGCCCCCCGACGCTGCCTTCTCCGTGCCCCGAATCATCTGGGTGACGTGGGCACGCCTCTGGAACATTCTGGGCCCCTTTCCTGCTCTGTAACTGGGGCAGGGATGGGCCCTGCTCACAGGATGCTGTGAGGCCTGTGTAAGCTTACGCGAGAACCAGGCTTAGACCAGCCAGGCCCACGTGCACTCCTGGAACAAGTTCGCCCTCGTCGGCACCGTCACTGTGATTAGTACTGTCTGCCTGCTCCACGCCCAGCCTCAGAGGTAGTTAAGAGAGAGGAAGTGACGTGCCCACTGCCCCTCAGCCAGCAAGTGGCCTGTGCTATCCATACGCCCCGCCCTGTCCCTCCCTCCACCCATACTGCTTCTCCAGAACCATCCCGGGCCTGGCAGGGAGCAGCTCGGCCACGGCTCAGTGCCCATGGGTAGCCGGGCAGACCCTTCAGGTGGCCTTTCTGTCCCTGCAGACCTGGGCTCCAGCAGCGTGAGGGCCGGCCTGCAGTCTCTGGAGGCCTCCGGCCGACTGGAAGATGAGTTTGACATGTTTGCGCTGACGCGGGGCAGCTCGCTGGCTGACCAACGCAAAGAGTGAGTGGCCGGGCCTCACCCTGGGCCCCTGCACTTTGGGTGGCTCCTGTCAGGGGAGGGCCTCTCTTCAGGTCCCTGAGCCCGGTTGTTGGTGGGCACCCCCACCCCTGCGCGCGCTTCCTCAGGATGGCAGAGTACCTCCCCCTGAGTGAGTCCTGTGTGGCCCGGGGAGCCCTGTGCTCTAGGGATGGGTCAGGAAAGGGACACTTGTAGGTTGATGACCAGAATCTTGCAGAATCTGATCAGATGAGGGAACTGAGACACTGAGAGGCTGGGTCCCAGGTCAGGCAGCTAATATTTGGCAACACTAGGTAGGGAACCCAGGGCTATCTGGTTCCAAAACACAGTCTCCCGCCCAGCCCAGCCCCCCAGCGCTGCACACCAAGCCCTCGGGGGCCGGCCCAGTCGTTTCTGCTGTTCCACAGCTGGCCTGAATTTCCAGGGAAGTCCTTGTCGCCCCGCTCAAGCCTGCCTGCTCTGCCTTGGAGCTGGGGTTCTGTCCTTACCTGGGGACTGTCCATTTTCAGGGGGTTGCTTTCAGCAGCCCAGGTATGTGGCCGAGTGTCCACCAGGGCTGGCTTCATACCAGCCAGTCACGGGAAGTAGTTCACTTGAGGTTGTCATCAGCCCTTTGCTTATAAACCCCAGGGCAACCAGGATGTACAGCCAAGGAAAGTTCCGGATTAAGGGACCTTCCCAGCACAGATTCCCTGGCTCCTGGTCATTCTGTTCTGGTGTCTTTGGGAACTGTTGATGAGCCTCCAAAGGGTCCAGGGATACCCTCTCCGCACTGGCCAGTCCAGGTCAAACCTGACAGGCTGTGGCCAGCCTGGGTCCGTAGGGCCTCTCCCTGCCCTGCCCAGTGGCCCAGCCAGCCCTGCACTGTCAGCCGCATCTCTAGTCTGGGACACAGTCTGTGCTCCCAAGCCCAGGTGCTCTGGGACCAGCGGCTCAGGTTGCCACGGAGTTAGGGGCACAGGGAGGCTGCTGTGTGGATGGAGGCTAATGAGCCTGGTGGGACTGGCAGCTGGGAGGACAGCCCACCTGAGAGCACCTGGCCAGGCTCACCAGCCTGGCTGAGGTTTGCTGCCGCCACCATCACTCCTCTGGGGAGTGGGGCCCTGAGGGCCAGAGAAAAGCACGCCCTGAGCTTGTCCTCCAGGGACCGCAGCCTCACGGGGAGAGTCGCGTGCTCACAGACCACGGCTGTGCAGTGCTAGGTGCTGTCCTGGACTGGTGTACCAGGCACTGCGGACAGGGAGGAGGTGCACGGAGCTCTGCAGAGGACGCTCAGAGCCTGACACGCAGTGTAGAGGTCAAGATGGCCATTTCAGGCCATTGAACAGCATGTGCAAAGGGTCAGAGTCAGGGGAGAGCGTGAGACGCTGCGGCCAGGGAAGATGTCCCGCAAGGCCAGCACATGCTGTCTCAGGTCATCGGTCCTCCTGCAGGCCCTCGCTGGGGGGTGGTTTCCACCCCAGCGGAAAGCGCCCTGTGGGGACAAGACTGTGCCTGAGCTTCAAGTCCCTCTTTGCTTTGCTAGCTAGTTTGGGTGTCCGCCTCTCACACTTCAGCTGGATCTTCTAGCCCTGGTCACCTGGCTGGCCTTTGGTCCCCCAACCTTCCCCTGTCTCCTGGGGCTCTTGAATCCTCCAAGGCCTCTTCTGCCTACCAGGTGCCTGGCTCATGCCCCGCTCAACCTGTGCTGACCACATCTGACACAGTCACAGCGTCTCCAGCTGACCAGGCTCTTCCACTTGGGATGCCAGGGGAGCCATGGGGGTGTCTGAGTGAGCCAGAGTTAGGGACGCCTTAGCCAGGCTTGGCCGGCAGCAAGGAAGCTCTTCCTTGACTTCTTCCATGCTCCACTTGCTCCCCAGTGCCACTGTGTCTTCTCCAGGCACTGACAAGGGTCACCTCAGGTGGCCCCGGGTCCAGTCCCCACCCACCAGCCTCACCAGGACCTCCTTCCTCCTCTAGCCCCGTGTGCCTCGTGTGGGCTCCACTGCTGGAGGTACGGCCCCCGGGGACAGCTGAACTTCAGAGAGAGAGAGAAAAGCAGAGGTGGTGAGGAGCAGTTAGGAAGGAACACGTGGTTCTTTTGAGGGAAAGGCAGCATGGTTTCTGTAAGTTCCTGGGGCTGGAGGTGCTTCATCCCGCCTTTTCCCACCACGCGCCTTTGGGTGCAGGGACAGCAGCACGGCTGCCTCCATCCTGGAGTAAGCGGCCATCCCGGGTCAGGACTCTCAGGATGCTCAGGTTTTGGTATCACCTCCTCCTCGCCAGCTCTGCTTGCCTCCATTAGCCAGAGAAACTAAGCTGCTCTCCCAAAGGGCGTGAGCACCCCGCCCACCGCCCCGGCTTTCAGGTTGGCCCCTGCCCGCTTGTATTACACACGAGCAGTGTGACCTGGGGTGGACTAGCTGATGACGCTGCTCTCCTGGCTAACCCCACGACCTCTGTGGGAGCACAGGGCAGCTCTCCAGAAAGGCTGCCTGGGAGTTTGGGGGTTTAATTCAAGAGGCCCCTTTAAGTGCCAGTCAGCCTGATTCCCAGAAGGGCAGATTGGCGTTGTGAGAGTTAAACATGCTATGGTCCTGGTTCCTGAAACGTGGAGCTGGACCAGCCCTGGGACCTGCCCGACCTGGAGGAAGGTCCCTCGGAGATCTTCCGCTAACCGTGCAGGGCTTGTCCTTTGTGGCTGGAATCCTGTGCCTCTCGTCTTCGCCTCAAAGCTGGACTGGCCCAGTGTCACCTCCTCTCATCCGGCAGCTCAGGATGAGAGTAATGGTTCTTTCCAAGCACCAGGGCTGTGTCCCCAGCGCCTCCCCTGGATGTCCCCTCTGTAGCTGCCAGAGAGACACGCAGCCCCCTCATTAGCACAGGTTTTCCTCCTGCTCCCCCGAGACTTCGCCTCAAACCCAGCAGATGCCTTCCCTGGCCTCATCTGCCTGGAAGCTGCAGTGTCAGCCCTGCCTCGTCTCCCCCCAGAGGACACTGAGAACCCCTTCCCCCAGCAGACTGCATAGCAGGATGGATTCCCCATTCAGCTGCAACCTCACACAGAACCACAGGTTCTGAAAGTATGAAATGGGAGCAGCTCAGGAAAGCATTTAGGTGTGAATTCTCCGTGAGCTTGGGGTCACTGGCACTGTGTCATCCCTGGGTTTGGCCAGATCCAGCGATAGGAGGTTGGTGGTCTTGTAGACCCCTACACCCTCCCACAACTTCTGCAGCCTTACTCTGCCCGTCACACAGGTCACGTGTCTGACCCCAGTTTCCAGGGGCAGGAAATGAGACCCTCTCCACCATCCCAGGCAGGCCTGTGGAGTTGGCACCCTCTCTGGGGCCAGGCCTCCCCCGCCCAGGCACGTCCCAAGCCCCCACAGGCTGTGAGTCTGACTCATCCTGGCCCACCCCCTCCATCCTCACGTCAGCTGGCACGCCTGGGCTGGCACAAGTGGCACATAATGGCCATGGTGGCCTCTGTGTTTCAGGGTGAAATACGAAGCCCCCCAAGCAACAGATGGCCTGGCTGGAGCCCTGGATGCCCGGCAGCAGAGCACTGGAGCGGTAAGCAGAGGGGCCCTGCTGCTCCCTGGGGCCTGTCCAGAAGGAAGGCCAGGGGATGCTTGCCCACCAGCCCCGCAGGTGCTTATAGTGATGCCCACCGTGGTTTACAATAGGACGTGTGAGAGGGCGGATGGGAGGCGCCAGGTGCAGGCTTGGAGCTCAGTCAGTATTCGGCCTCACTGCCTCTCCAGACACCTGTTATCTGCAGGAGTGTGGACAGAACGGGACAGGAGAGCAGACCCTAAAGCCACGGTGAGGCATGAGAGGGCAACATCTTTGTTCCATTTAACTACCTGACTGTTTTTGAGAGACAGCCATGAGCTCCCTCTGCGGGTGACCCCTCCCCTTCAGCAAGAGCTCCAAGTACAGTTCTTGTACCTTTGAATTTGCTCCTGGATGCCTTTCGTGAGAATTTCTGTCCCAAGAAGTGGGCAGAGCAGCTCCTTGGGAGGTGGTTAGAAGCTGCAGGACCTGGGGTTTGGTGAGGCAGGGGCAGTGGAGAAGGCGGCAGAGGACAGGGTTGATGACAGCACAGGGCTTCAGAGGCTGAGGTGGGACTGGGTGGTGGGAGATGAAGCCTGAGGAAGGGCAGGTGGGAGGACTGGGCTTTATCTTGTGTGGGGTGGGAGCCTTGGGCAGTTTTGAGCAGAGAGGGACGTTTATCTGGCTTCCGTTTTAGAAGGACCCAGTGTGGAAGCCGGGAGAGCAGTTTGGAGGCTGCGGAAGCCTCCCGGCTGCGGGATGTGGAAAGGAAGGAGGGAGGTGTGGGAAGGATTCACAGTGGCTCCCCAAAGGCATCCCCAGCACCCCAGGAGTCATTCCCAAGTCAGGGCAGGGCCAGACCTGGAACACTGTGGAGGCAGGACCAGCGAGGGACTCAGGTGCCTCCCGCATCCTTGTGTGACCTGCCACCACTTCTGCCCCGGGTCTCAGAGTCCGTTCATTTTTCTCTGTAAGCGGTCATTTCTCAAGCTGGTGCTGGTGCTCCATGCCTGGCCTGTGCTAAGCACTCTCCACCCCCGGCTCTCTGAGCCATCACACAAACCCTTAGGGTGGCCCCTTTTACGGATGAGAAAATTGAGTCCCAGAGTGGGGTTATATGAGACCACAGAGGTAACATCCTTGGAACAGTGCCTGGCGCATGAGAAGTATCTACCCTTCATAGCACTGAAGCACTGAGATGTGGTTTTGCCCACTTACAGAGAACGCTGGGCCTTAGAATTGAGGTCGTTTGCCCACAGTCTCTCAGCTGTTGTCTGGCCGGCTCCAAAGCTAGTGATGATGATGGGAACCCCAGGTGGCCTGCCATGCTCTGAGGAGCAGAGGGGCGCCCCTGCTCAGCCCTTCTTTCCCAAGGGCCATCATTCTGGCTCCAGGAGTCCAGATGAATCCAGACACTCTGGAAACCCACTGGAAGCACTTCCCTCCCAAGCCGCCCAGCTGCTCCCAGGCAGAGGCTGACTCCGCATCCCAGCCCTCCCTGTGACAGATGAGGGCGCTGAGCCCAGGACCGGTGTCACTTGCCCAGGCACACACAGCACTAGGATGCAGGTCGCCTGGCTCCTGCGCCAGCCCGCAGTTAGCCCCCGGGAGGAAATACACACACCTCTGCTTGTAGAAAGGCAGAAGCTGATAAGTTATCACTTGTTCATCTCTGATAACTTGATAGATTTAAGCGACTTCCACCAGATCAGAATATGGCTTCCTTAAAACCACGTGGTAAACACCTGCTCCCAAGATGCTTACGTCTGGCTGGGTGGTCAGGCTTTCCCCCACTCAGCTGTCAGAATGTGATTCCAGGCAGCAAAGTACAGAATGGATTCAAGTGCCAGCTCTGTGGGCAGCCAGGGTTTGCCCCCTAGGACCCCAGGGTCTTGTGCTGGTCTGTCCAGGGTCGGGTAGGCGATCACAGGGTAAAGGGTTGGAAGTCAGGACTCTAGGCTCCCTCTACAATCAGTCTGCTCTGGGGTCCTCGGGATCTCCCGTTTGCCCATCAAGACACATGAGGGGACCGTGGACAGCAGTGTTCCTAAACCTGGGTGCCTATCAAAACCCCTGGCTAATGGCTGCCTACCCACCATCCTGGGATTGCTCGGGCCCACCCCTCACCCCAGGATGCAGGGGTGAGAAGGGGAGAGAAGCTTGCCATCCAGCACTCTGGAGTCCCCACAGGAAGACACCCTCTGCTGCTTCCCGTCACTCCAGCGGTCAGCACCCCCTGCACGTGCACATGCACTCACACACAGGCTCCCCGCCACCCTCAGTGTGACCCTCTCTCACCCAGATGGGAGGCAGCAGTGAGAAGAGCCTCAGTGACTGGATGGTGAGACAAGGCATGGTGAGGAGCGGCCAGGCCACCCCTGCAGGGGTCCCACCCAAGCGGTGCTGCTCGTTAGAACCAGAGGAGAGTGGGGGCCTGCCGAGCCCAGCCCAGTGCTCAGCGCAGCCCACTCCCTCGACTCTTAACTTCCACGACCCCTCGGTGCTGCCTCGGAAGCAGGGCCCGAGCCGCCCCTCTGGCAGCTGGGAGGTGACGGGGGCTCGCCTGGTTCTGGGCCGAGGGCCAGCAGAGGGAGCTGGGGTGGGCATCCCAGAGAACTCGCTGCCGCTGCTGCTGCTGCTGCTGCTGGAAAGTCAGCTCCCGCTGCCCACTGGGGCCTGGGCGCTGAGCACAGAGCTTGGGGGCTGACCTGGCTTTGACTAGAGAAAGACGCCCTCTCCCTCCATTTCCCAAAGTAGCTACGCGGTAATCGCACTTCCTGCGCATCTGCGCTGTGCCAGGTGCTGGGCTGAGCTCTTCGTCCCCTCGTCCCGTTTAACCCTCACAGCCACCTGGACAGCAGGTACTGTCATCCTCTCTTAACGGTGAGCGAAGTGGGGGTCAAAGGAGCTAAGTAACCCGCACTGAGTCTCAGGGGCCCAGCCACTTCCAGCGTCTCTGTCCCCAGAGTCTGCTCAAAACCCCCAACTGGATTCTCCCAGTGAAGATACATTTTGAGTAGGAAACGCCCGGTCCCCAACTCAGCCCCAGTCGGACCCTCAGCCCCCAGCCCCTGTGCACGTGGAAGCCTCTGTGGCAGAGCCCGTGTCTTTGCGGCCCAGCATGAAATGTCCCCATGGGTAGCCAGCCACAGTTCCTTTGGAGCCAAAGGCCTGACCTCATCTAGTCATCTCAGCACCTCCCTGTGCTCTGGCCCCCCTACACCCCCTTGAACCATGAATTCTGAGTCCACGGAGGTGTGGGGGACAACCCAACATCCCTTGCCCCAACCCAATGGCTGGCTGCTCCTTGAGCTTTGCACATCCCTCCATCAGATGCTCTTGCGCACCTGTGCTCAGTCCTGGCCCTGGGCCTGCGCACGAAGCCCCGCCCCACAGCCCGCAGGGAGCCAGGGGTCCATTGTCTCCTCGAGGCCCTGCTCCAGCTGTTGGGCGCCCCGTCCCTGGCCCCTGCTCAGCCTGCTGGCCCCGAATCCCCCTTGCCCACAGACTGGCACCGTGGGTAGAGCTGTGGGTCCCAGGCATCTAGGCAGGAGCCATCTTGGAGGGGCTGCTGGGGCCCCGGCCCCCAGCAGAGGGCAGGGCAGGTCTAAGTGGCCCCATCACAGAAGTGAGGAGGCTCAGGGGTGGGCGACTGCCTGGGGCCACAGCTGGTGGATGGCTGGTCATCCAGTGCACTGCCTCCCCGCCTCACCCCCGCCCGTCCCTCCAGATCCCCGTCACCCAGGCCTGCCTCATGGAGGACATCGAGCAGTGGCTGTCCACTGACGTGGTGAGTCAGGGGCTCCTCACCCACAGACCCATGGCTTCCATTTTTCTCATGAGGAAGTGACTGGTTGTGGGGGCAGGGTGAGCAGCTGGTGAAGGGAGAGCATTAACGTGGGCCACAGCAGCAGCTGGGAGCATTCCATCCCCTGCCGCCCGCCCCCGACCCCTCGCAGCTGCTGGAGCCTCCCCTTCCCCAAGCCGGCTACCACCCGAGGGCCCACTATGGGCAGGACAGGTGGGCCAAGCGCAGCCGGGAACAGGACAGCACAGAGCTCAGCACCTGCGGTAACTCAGGGAGCCACGCTCAGAGGGATGCACTCCGCAGCCGCAGGGCACAGATTGGGAGACTGACAGGCAGCCGCCAGGGCTGCTGCGCCCCAAGGAAGGTGCGCAACGCCCCACAGTCCCCAGTGAGTGCCCTGCCGCCCCTGGTGAGTGGCCAGGGCAGAGTCAGCCTGAGCTCCCCATCCAGGGCTCCTTCCCCAGCATCCACCACCACCACCTCCCTGCTCTGGGCACAAAGGACCAAGTGCCTGGGCACTTCCAGGACCAGAGGCTGCCTTCTGCAGGTGGTCAAGACCGTGTTTCTGCCCAAGGTCAGGAGAGGGTCCGTCTGTCTTGTCCGGTGGATGGAGGTTACCCCCTCATCAGCCCCCAGCTTGATTGTACAGGGCCTCAGTCTGGGGCATCAGCCTTTGCATCATGGGGTGAGTTAGTCCGTCCCTCTAGACACTGGAAGGAGAGGAAGTAGCGTTCATGGAGGGCCCCCTGGGCACCACACTTTGCTTGGCACTCAGCAAACAGTTGTCCGTTTTAGCTTCCCATCAGCCCTGTGAGTTTCACTAAACGGAAAACCGGGCTCAGAGAATCAGGCAACACCAAGGCCGTGGGGTTCAGGAAGGGGTGGGGCCCAGGTCTGGATCATTCTGGACCTGCCCCGCAGTGCCTGCTGCTAACCTCACCGCCTTCTGTGTTCTCAGGGGAATGATGCGGAGGAGTCCAAGGGTGTCACCAGTGAAGGTAGGAGACCCTGGTCCTGCCCACCCCCTCCCCTGCTCCAGCCTCGGAGCCCGCCCCCAGCCTCCCTCTCGTTCCTCTAGAATTTGACAAGTTCCTGGAGGAACGGGCCAAAGTGGCCGATCGTCTGCCCAACCTCTCCAGCCCCTCGGCCGAAGGTCCCCCGGGCCCCCCTCCTGGCACCGCCCCTCGAAAGAAGACCCAGGAGAAAGACGACGACATGCTGTTTGCCTTATGAGCGTGGGGCCTGGCGCCCTGCTCCCCAAGCCCTTGCTGCTCCCACACCTCACCTGTGGTGGGGCCTCTCCCTCCCTCGGTGTTCAGGCTGCTTTGGGGATGGCTTGTATGCGCTGCTCTCCCCCTTGAGGTTGGGCCATACCTGGGGATGTGGAGGCAGCCGGCTGAATGGGGGGCGGGGGAAGGCAGGGCAATTCTATGTTGGGATCCTGGACGCTCCTGCCTCCCTCCCTCACCCCCAGCCGAGCACTACAACTTTGCTGAGAACCAGGAGGCCCCGGCACAGACAGGCTGGCTGCTTAGTTGTCCCAGCGTGACTCCCCTTGTGTCCTGGGTGATCCTTTCCCTGGACCTACCCCCAGAGGAGCCCTCTTGAGAGCCCACACTGCCAGTCGAGGCCTGGCTGGAGGCTGGAGACAGCAGAAGCTTCCGTCCCAGCCTCGGGTCCATTCCCCGGCCCCTGGCTTGGAGCCCAAAGGCTTTGGCCAGCTGTTGAGGGAAGAGTATGTGGTCCTCTGCTGAGCGCACACTGTCCAGGTATGAAGCTGCACGTGGTTGGGGGAGACCTCACCATCCCAGGCCGCAAGAGGAGGCTTCTGGGGATGCCTGGAGCACCTGTGGCCCCCACGACCTCCTCCACTGCCTTTCCCTCCGTCCGTCCTCTGTTCCACCCCGGTGGGCTCCACCGGGCATGGGGCCTACCTACCTGTTGGTTGATCCTCTTGTACTGGGAGAGGTGCCTTTTGTATCCCCAATTAAAGGTAGAGAACCACCCTGCTAGCGGTGTCATTCAGTCTCCAGGTGGAAGTGACTTCTCGGCCTCACCACAGGCAGGGACTGCCCTGGGCTGGGCTGGGGGCCGTCCACGAGACAGGCACCTGCAGACGGTGCAGGTGCAGCCCAGCCACACTTCACACCAGCTGCAGGCAGGTGCGGCCCCCTCACCTCACAACACAGGAGTTGCCTGCCAAGAGGCCCTGTGGCTCTCCATGAGTGGCGTGTCTGCATCCTCAGGGCTCCTCACTGCTGTCCCCACTCAGGCCAGCTCCTGCCTGGCAACAGTAGCACACGATCACGAGGGAGGGAGGGCATGTGCACAGGGTTGGCGTGGTGGGGCAGGGAGCCTGCAGAGAGGATGCCGGCCATCCTGTCTAAGGCCCAGGGGCCAGGCATCATACCAGGCTCTACATGGGCTCGTGGAGTCATCACAGCCCTGGGCAAAGCAAAGTTGCTTCTTGTTTTACAGAGGCCGACTCTGTGACTCAGTGACTCAGTGGGTCACGTGAGCCGTGCCAGGTGCAGCTGTTTATCACGTGCTGGACACTTCCTCACACATCAGTGCATTGTCCCCATTTTCCTGATGACAGCACAGAGGCTTAGCTGGATGACTGGGCACACAGCTCAAGGAGCTGGGTCACAGGTCAGGCACAGGTGTCAGTTTTTGTCTCCACGGCAGCTCAGGAGCCCCAGGCCTTGGCATACCCTCCCTTTCCCGGTCTGGACTCCACACCAGGCTCCCCAAGGACCACTGCTTGAGGCATATTGGAGCCTCTGGGCCCAGCATGCGGTGAAAAAAGGGAAGGGGGCTGGTATGGGGCTGGAGCGGTTGACCTGCCTGAAAGGTTGGCCTGTGGAGGAGAGCGGAAGTCGAAATGCCTGGGTCCGGGGACCCTGGGTGGCCGGAGTGGGGCCCCGTCTGCTCTGAGCCGCCACCAGCTCCCGCCAGCAGGGGGCGGGCTGCACCTGTGTTCTGAGGCGCGGCGTGGAGCCGGGCACATGGGAGACCAGGGCCAGCCAGCCCTCCAGGTGAAGCTGGGGCAAGGAAAGCAGCCTGGGGGCAGGTACAATGGGACCGTGGGCTTGTCCGTCCCCTAGGCAGGGAGGAGGGGGCTCGCCATCTAGGCATGCAGAGGAACCAGGCCTGAACCTCACAGCTGACTCATTTCCCCAACCTAAACCACCTTCTCTCCTCTCTTTCCCCCCTGTGGGGGCAGCTATATTGCTCACTTCTGGGCAGCCAGCCATCAGCCTGGTCTGACAGCTCCTTAGGAGATGGAGGTGCCCTGGGTCCTCACACCAAGCTACGCTGGTCCAAACTCAAGGTTACCGCCTACGTCCTGCACAAATTAGCTGTGTGTTTACCCAGGTAACGGGAAGGCTCTGCTTTTAACAAGGTATTAAGCGTCTCCTGGACGTGGTCCAGCCTTGCCTGGTTACTCGGCAGTGACCCCCGTGCCGAGGTGGTGGAGCCGTGCCAGCCCTGCCCGAGGCCGCCCTTACTCAGAGCTGGGAATAAGCCAGAGTTCATGTGTCATGCTGTCACGCGGCCACTTCTGCTCCCTGCCTCCACTCAGGTGCCAGTGCTTCCTCCAGATTCTCCTGCTTTAGGCCACGCAGAGGTGGTCGCGTGCTGGGGACTTGGGCCCAACTCCCCAGGCTGTTTCATCTTGCTGGCCCGGCCACCTCCTCCCGACAGCACTCAGGACAGCAGATCTCTTCCAGAGGCCCCTTCCTTGGCTGCTCCTGTCCGGCCGTCAGCAACAACCTACCAGACCAGCAGCGTCTGGGGCAGCAAGCTTAATTTCGTACTCAACTCCAGATGTCAAATGAAGGCCTCTAAAGCACCTAGGTTTCATGACCGTCTTTTTCATAATAGACACCTTTTCAGCTGGTTCATGCCGAAAAGGGTGCCTATTAAGAGGTTGGCAGCATCTGGCAGTCAGATCAGAGGACTGTGGTGATAAGAGATGGGTTACGCCCCCACTCCTGGCTTGGCTGCACTACTGCTGCTCGTGTGTGCACACGCACAAACGGTGGGGTAAGCTGTCCTGGTGAACTCGGACAGGTGTCCCTCCAGGCATCTGTCCCAGGGCTGACCTGGGCCCCTGGGAGACTGGGGGCCCTCTCCCCTCCCCTGCAGCCCCCAAGCTCTCCCAGGTCTCCCCCTCCATCCCCACCACATCCTACTGGGCTCCTGCTGTGTGCCCTACTCCACACTCACAACAGCCGTTGGGGTCAGCGGTTTTGACCACTGCTTGCAGGGAGGGAACTGAGGTTGGGGGAAGCCAGGACTTGACCAGTCACAGACTAAGTAATGGAAGGGCGTGACCCACTCCTCTCAACACTGTTGCCTCCCCTCTCTGCCCACCTCCCTCGTTCTCTCCACCAGGCACCATGAAACTGGGGTTCCCTGCGGGGAGTGGTGATTTTGCAAGGATCCAAGCTCAAAAGCCCAGGGAACCTTCAGCAGGTGACTCCAGGGCCTCAAGGCCTGTTCATGGCTAAAGTTGCCAAGTTGTCTATTCTTTTCTGTGCATGGGTATCCCCTAAACGCCGACTGCATGCCAGGCGTGCATCGAGGTGCTGAGAACACAGAGGAGAACATGCCAGGCCTGGTGGGTCACATGGGTAGGAAGGGGCAGTAAAAACAAGTGTAAGTTCACCTGCTCTGACATGAAGGAAAGGGGAACTGATGCTGAGGGATGGGAGCTGGGAGGTCAGGGAGGGCCTCTGATGAGGGCCCAGGGCGAGTGAGGTGCAGCAGACGCAAAGAGCCCAGCAGGAAGGGGGCCCATGAAGGTGTCTGGCTTCCCCGCTGGAGGTGGCAGCACTGGGCCGCCCCACTCTAAGGGCCCCTTCTCTGGAGAGAAGGCAGCTGGGGCCCGAGCGCGCAAGGAAGCGCTGGCAGGAGCCACCAGCGCTGGCCAGTCTGGGTTTCCTGGCACCAGGCGGTATCTGAGGCCGCAGGCCCTGGGCCAATCATTCCACAGCACCAGGAAGTTGAGCAGCCCCACATAAACAAGGACCAGCTGCAGGCAGGGACCTTGGGCTGCGGCCTCCAACGGGATTAACAAGGCGCCAGTGGCTCCTGCCCGGCCCAGCTGCCTTGGAGATGGCGCTTTGCCGGGGTGCAGGGAGGTTGAGTGGAGCCAGGCAGGTGGGCAGGGCGGGGGCGCCTAGGAGGCAGTCCCTGGAGCCTGGAGGAAGCGCTAACCAGAGCCGCCTGGAAGCCTCTTCATAGGGCCTCTACCTTCTCCACTCCTTCCTGGTTTCCTTGACCCACCAGACCCCACCCCACAATCCCAGCCTCTCCAACTCGGTGCCACCCACTGAGCTGTGTGACCTTAGGCAAATTACTTAACCTCTCTTCACCTCGATTCTCTCACCTGTAAATAAGCTAATAGCAGGCACCGCCTCACTGGGTTGTTTGAGGGTTAACTGAGACGAGCAGGAGCACATCTGTCAAGAAAATACATAAACATGTTGTCACGGATCGTACCCCCTCCATCCAGAGGGGCCTCTGCTCCAGACACCCAGCCAGGAGCTCTGCCCCTCTGATTCGCCGGTAATTTCAGAGGCCCCAGTTCAGCCTCCAGTATTGCCTTCCCAGCTTTCGAAGGCGCTTGCTGCCTCCAAGACAACATCAGTTCCGCTGGCAGGGCCCTTGCCCGCCTCTTTTGGGCCTGAGCTTCTGCCCGAGTGACTCTGGCTCAGGTCAGTGTCCCACAGTGACCACAAGATGGCAGCAGCGCTGCATGTACCAGGGCCAATGGGGTTATGCCAGGGTGGGGTCCACCGCCGCCAGGGTGGGGTCCACCGCCACCAAGTTGACACACTGCAGGGCCAGCAAACAGAGCTCTGGGTGGGCAACAGGGAGCCCTGCCCCTTGGAGCCCCCTGAAGCTATGAGTGTCTCCTACAAAGCACAGGGTGTGCCCATTCCCCTGGGCCTGCTCTGTGGACACAGAGTTCAGATCCATGCGCAGGTGTGCTCCTACCTTGCTGGGGTCTCGGCATCCCTGGATGGACCACCAGAGCCTCTGCTCAGACCCACCCAGCGTAGGCTTCAACACCCCACTCTGGGCCACTGCAGCCCAGCCCCACCGCAAGGCTGCTGCCTGCCTTGCCTGGTCCCATCTATTGGCTTTGGACCAATTTTTCAGGACAGGAGTGGAAGAAAAGAGGAGGTTTCACTTTAAGAAGGATGGTCAGAGTAAGCCTCTGTGAAGTGACGTCTGAGTCTCGTTTTCCCTGCAAACCACCCAAATGTTTGTACAAATCTGCTCTTTGCAACTCCAAACCACTCCAGCCTACCTCTTACAACAGAAAGCACCACAAAAATCCTTGGCCAGTGTATCAGAGTTCTAGGGTCATCATGACAGGGTACCACAGACTGGGGGCTTAAATAACAAAAATGTGTTGTCTCATTTCTGGGGACTGGAGGCCAAGATGCCAGCAGGTCGGTGGTCCTGAGGCCTCTCTCCATGGCTGGCAGGTGCTGTCTTCTCCCTGTGTCTTCACATGGTTCTCTGTGTGTGTCTGGGTCCTAATCTCCTCTTCTTCTAAGGACACCAGCCCACCCTAATGACCTCATTTTACTTTAATAACCTCTTTAAAAACCCTATCTCCAAATACAGTCACATTCTGAGGTCTTAGAGGTTAGGACTTCAACAACGAAGTTGAGGGAGACACAATTCAGTCCATAATGGTCAGACACGCTGATTCCCTCTGGCCCCACCACCATTCTTCCAGGGCACGCCTGCTCTGCTGTGGACCCTGTCCCAGGACATCATCGTCCCTGACCCTTACAGCCTCCACAGAGGGGAGATCACATGTAACACCCACCTCCACTCCCCTGGCCTTTCCCCTGGTAGGGGTATGAGGGTGGTTTGACCTATCCTTGGACCAACCTGGCCTTGGGATCCCAGGAAGGACCAGCCATTAGGGCCAGGAGCAGAGTAAAGCAAGAAGAAGGTGGAGGAAGGGAGACCACAGGCACCCGGACCCCAGGCTAGGGGCCTTCCTGGTCCCTACTGCTCCCTAACTATGTTTTAGAGCAGATCCAAGGCAGGGAGCTGATAGGGTTCACTTCTGCCCACCCTGGGGTAGTGGGACAAGGCTGAAGGGGCAGCGGCCCCATCTTCTCCCCTTGCCTGTGACTCCAGACTCCTGTGCCCTCTCCCTGCCCCGGCCCTCTGCCAGCCTCCACTCCTCTCCCTGACAGTTCAGGCTGGCTCCGTACTGAGGCTGCACCTCCAGTCTTGGCCGACAGAGGGAAGAAATCCACACTGATGGGTCCCCAGATCCCCAGCAGGTCAGGGTCACAGCTGGCTGGGCCACCATGGTGTCACAGACTGGACGACAGCCACCCAGGGAAGGGAGGGGGCCCGCCTCCTCAGGTGTGCCGCCTCCTCACCCAAAGAGGGGGCCCCAGCCCACCCTGAGAGTTCAGAGAGGCCAATGCAGGGGCCCCACTGGCCTGGCGAGGGCTGGGGGGGCCCAAGTACTGGCTGGGAGTCAGCAGACAAAGCCACTGGCCACTGATTTATGATTGGATTTGGGGCAAGCCCTTTCCTCTCCCTGGGCCTCAGTGTCCTCGCTGTTAACCAAGGAGATTAAATTAAGTGACCCTGAGGCTTCTTTCTTCTCTGCTGTTCTGCTGTCTCAACCCCCACGTTCCACAACCCTCCCTCTGGGAAAGAAAAAAAAAAGAGAGAAATGTGAGGCAAGAAATCCTAATGATAGAGATGGAGACATGGGGCCCTAGGGGCATTCTCCCTCACAAGGACCCACAGGAGCAGCAAACACCTGGAGGCCAGGTCAGAGGACAGGTGAGGGGGCCGCTGAGCGACAGGGCCCTGGGCGGCCTGGGAGAGCATGCGGGCTGCCTGCTGGGGAGCTGGCGGTCTAGGGGCAGGAAGGAAGGGAAACCCAAGCTGGAAACATCCTTGCACTCACGCCCCCGTCCCCGCCCCAGCCCAGCCCCAGGATAGCCCCTGGGAAAAGGAGATGCGGGTGGTCCAGGAAGAGAGCCAGGGGCTGCCTGTGCACCTGCCCTCGGGCTGCACTGGGGGCTCGACCCAGCCCTGCTGCTCCTGAGATGGAAAGAAAAGGATCTCCGTTTTATGAAGGAGAGAAGTGTGGCTCAGAAAAGTCAGTTGCTCTATCCGAGGTCACACAGCTAGAAAGTGGACAGGCCTCACTGAGTCAGTCCTCTTTTTCTAGGAAACACCGGGGGCTATGCCTAGGGCTGCTGTGGGGCTAGTATGTGTGTGCCAGGGTGGCTGGGCAGGGTCCCTTTTCCCCCCCGCCCAGAGTGCTGCAGAAACTTGGCCAAAGCCACTTAGCAAATCTGTGGCAGAACCAGGTCTCCCACAGAACCTGCCCAGCAGGAAGCGGGGAGCAGACAGCAGCTGGGAGTCCCTCCGTGGAAACACTTCCCCCGCCCTCCACGCACCAGGGGCTCCCACAGAATGTTAAACTTCAGAGACCAGCTGGCCCCCAGGTTGTAAACCATCTCTCACTAAAGACCTCCTTTATTGTGGCTTCCCCAGGACTTGGATTTGCCAGTTTTTTTGTTGGTCTGGGTTTTGTCTACAAATGCTGTGCATCATAATCAGACTGCCTCGCATACCGGGGCCGCTTCTCATTCCAGCCAGAAATGCCCTAGCCACTTGTCCTTGGGAACCAACCACACAGCCTGTTTGTCCAGCCCTGCTGGGTCCACCCACTGTTTGGGGTAGCCCGCCTCCCCTACAGCCCGCACGAAGGGGGCAGGAGCTGAGGACAGCTGTGCACACCACCACACAGCCTGTTTTCTTTAATAATTAAAGCAGATATACAGTGTATGTTTAATAGGCCACAAACAGGCTGTTTTAGTTAGTTAGCATGAAATTCAAGTTAACTCCTAGATAAGCCAGAATGACTTCCCCAGACCTCAATACATGAACATTTCTTTTATCAAAAGTAAAAGGAAGTTAGCAAAACTGTCAGGGGTGTCACAAAGGCCGCAAGCGGGAGGCCGGGTCCCATCAAAGGCAGCAGTCAGAGAAAATGAACAGACGTCACAGTGAGGTTTGTGACATGTGACTCGGGGTCTGCAAGCTTGGAGGGGAGCTGGGAGAGCGGAATTGCAGAGGGAACCGAATCCTACAGTTCTAATGCCCCCTGGAGGTGGGAGGGTATCCCAGAGACAAGGGAAGGAGAGGAGAAGAACGAAGGGGTGACCAGGGGAAGGGTTGGGGGCAGATCCAGAGAGGAACTGTTGGGCTGGGGGAGGGGAGAGAGCAGTGTATCCCCCGAAGTTCTGGAAGAACAGACCTAAGATGCCATGCACCCGAGGTCCTTCTGTTCTGCTCACAAGTATTTGTCAAGAGGAGGGTTTTGTGGAAATGGAGAAGGGGTGTGGTTTCACCTCTGAGTCAGCACAGTGCCCAGCAGAAACCACTCAGGAAGAAGCCAGAGCGGTAGGGGAAGTGGTGAGAGCATCAGTGTGCAGGGATCCCCGAAACTCTGGAGGACTTTGGACTTTTACTGGATGTGAAGTTAGGGGATTAAAGCAGCAACTCTGCCTTCCTCCCAATGTCGCCCTCACACGCAGCTAGAATACATTTCAAGAGGCGAATCTGACTGTGTTTTACAACACTCGCACCCCAAACCCCAACACACACACCAAAAACCTTTTGCTTGCTCTTAAAGGCCCACTTCCTAGCCTGGCCTCCAAGGCCCCTGGGGTCCCCATCCTGCCACGCTCTTTAGATTCTCTGCACTCTAGACATGCAGGCTGGCTTTCTCACCTTGGAAGTTTCCCACCCTGACCACAGGGCCTTTGTACATGCCGTTCCCTCTAGAACTGCCCCAACCCCCATTTAACTCACTCACCTTTCAGGGCCCGGCTCAGATGAGCCACTCCTGAATTTCTGACCAAGTCATCTATCCATCTTGGAATTTACCTCGGTGATGACACTGGTAAAGAGAAATGGGATTACCACAAGACAGCTCAGGGACCACGCCTCAGAGCAATCATGACTCATGGGTACATCTTCCCTGAGTACGTTTCCGTTTGAATCCAGAACAAACTGGGGAGGGCAAATCTGTTTCTAAGGGGGAGGTGGGGATGGCTGTTGAGTAAACAACCAGCCACGTCCACCTTGTTACCGTACACTGCACCCTCTTGCAGGGGTGGAGGGGCTATCACATATTCCAGAAGGTGAGGGCACGGGCAGCACCATGAGCGAACTGGCCATGTCTGTGGGCTGGACCCAGACTGGCCTGAAGAGATCGTGGCCTGTGTGATGTATGAAGGAGCCTTGTTATTGGACAGCTTGTTTTTAATACCGGTAAACTGCGGTTCCAATCGTGTCCCCTGGGGCACACAAAAAAGCCCACACAGCAAAATCTCCCACCTCAGTTAGCAACAGGTCAAGCCTTTTGTCTCATCCTCCAGCAGAAACCTGGGAAATACCAGCACAGGGTCACAGTCCAGTCGCGCCATCTGCTAATCCTTGTACCTCACACCCAGTCTTTGCTTGCTCACCTCCAGTGACAGGACACTTACCATCTCCCGGAGAAGCCCCCAAAACTGACCCATTCATTAAGCCACAAAATCTAACGGGGATATTGTTCGATGGGGACAGAGTTTCAGTTTGGGATGATGAAAAAGTTCTGGAGATGGATGATGGTGACCATCAACAATATGAAAGTACTTAATGCCACTAAAAGGCACACTTAAAAATGGTTAAAATGGTAAATTTTATGTCACGTGTGTTTTATCACAATAAAAAAAAACAGTGCATTGCCTCTGGGCTTCACAAGTTTTTTATGCAAATAAGCTTTATTTTTAAAATTTACAATGCTGTATTTGTTTCTGGTGTACAGCATAGTAATTCAGTCATACATATATATATTCTTTTTCATATTGTTTTTCATGATAGGTTATTACAAGCTATTGACTATAGTTCCCTGTGCTGTACAGTAGAACCTTGTTGTTTATTCTGTACATAGTAGTTTGTGGCATGAACTTCACAATTTATAAGCTGTGAAGCTTTGAGTCCTTTTTCTTTTTCTTTTTTTAACATTTTTTATTGATTTATAATCATTTTACAATGTTGTATCAAATTCCAGTGTTCAGCACAATTTTTCAGTTATACATGAACACACATACATTCATTGTCACATTCTCTTTTGCTGTGAGCCATCACAAGATCCTGTATGTATTTTCCTGTGCTACACAGGACAATCTTGTTTATCTAGTCTACATTTTGAAATCCCAGTCCCTTCCCACCCTTTGTCCCCCTGGCAACCACAAGTTTGTATTCTATGTCTATGAGTCTATTTCTGTTTCATATATATGCTTTGTTTTTTTGTTTTTGTTTTTGTTTTTAGAATTCACATATGAGTGATCTCATATGGTATTTTTCTTTCTCTTTCTGGCTTACTTCACTTAGAATGACATTCTCCAGGAGCATCCATGTTGCTGCAAATGGCATTGTTGTCAGTGTTTATGGCTGAGTAGTATTTCATTGTATAAATATACCACCACTTCTTTATCCAGTCATCTGTTGATGGACATTTAGCCTGTTTCCATGTCTTGGCTATTGTAAATAGTGCTGCTATGAACATTGGGGTGCAGGTGTCATCCTGAAATAGGGTTCCTTCTGGATATAAGCCCAGGAGCGGAATTTCTGGGTCATATGGGAAGTCTATTCCTAGTCTTTTGAGGAATCTCCATACAGTTTTCCATAGCGGCTGCACCAAACTGCATTCCCACCAGCAGTGAAGGAGGGTTCCCCTTTCTCCACAGCCTCTCCAGCATTTGTCATTTGTGGATTTTTGAATGATGGCCATTCTGACTGGTGTGAGGTGATACCTCATGGTAGTTTTGATTTTCATTTCTCTGATAATTAGTGATATTGAGCATTTTTTCATGTGCCTATTGATCATTTGTACGTCTTCCTTGGAGAATTGCTTGTTTATGTCTTCTGCCCATTTTTGGATTGAGTTGTTTGGTTGTTTCTTATTGAGTCGTATGAGCTGCTTATATATTCTGGAGATCAAGCCTTTGTTGGTTTCATTTGCAAAGATTTTCTCCCATTCTGTAGGCTGTCGTTTTGTTTTATTTATGGTTTCCTTTGCTGTGCAGAAGCTTGTAAGTTTAATTAGGTCCCATTTGTTTATTCTTGCTTTTATTTCTATTGCTTGGGTAGACTGCCCTAGGAGAACATTTTTGAGATGTATGTCAGATAATGTTTTGCCTACATTTTCCTCTAGGAGGTTTATTGTATCTTGTCTTATGTTTAAGTCTTTGATCCATTTTGAGTTTATTTTTTGTGTGTGGTGTAAGGGAGTGTTCTAGCTCCATTATTTTACATGCTGCTGTCCAGTTTTCCCAACACCATTTGCTGAAGAGACTGTCTTTATTCCATTGTATATTCTTGCCTCCATTGTCGAAGATTAGTTGACCAAAGGTTTGTGCGTTCATCCTTTTTCTTTTTCTAATTCAAGTATAGTCAGTTTACAATGTTGTGTCAATTTCTGGTGTACAGCACAATGCTTCAGTCATATAGGAACATACGTATATTCGTTTTAATATTATTTTTCACCATAAGTTACTACAAGATATTGAATATAGTTCCCTGTGCTGTACAGTATGAACTTGTTGTTTAAGCTTTGAGTACTTTTTAAGTAATCTTTTTTAAGGTTACTTGAAAAAAAACAATCTCATTGATAGTTAAGGCAAACTCTTAGGCCCACCCCACCCTCTTTAATCCTGGTTTGTTTTCTTTCAGTCTTGTCCCCCAAGCTGAGTCGTCTGGGCTCAGTATTTCCAGCTCCAAGTCCTGCCTCTGCCCCTGCAAGGGCTAGAGTCACTGTGACCCTCCCCTGCTATGAGCCTACTGTGTGCTAGGCTCTGAGGATGAACCAAGGAATAAGCCAAACAACATTGTAAATTGATTATCTTCAATTTAAAAAAAAAAGTCAGAGCCCTTGTCCTCCCAGACACACAGAGAACAAGCAGATTTTTATTTATTTTTGCAAAAACCTACAGGGCTCCAGTCTCCATGAAACCTAGCCCTGCTAGGTTTAAACTCCTGAGGGGCTGGTCCATGATCATCCTTCCCTGAAGACCTCACCTGGGCAGAATGATGACAAAAGCACAGGATGACACTGGCCTCCAAGCGCTCGGCACATGGAATGTTTGTGGGGTGCAGCCTGTGGCCTCCTGAGGATGTTGGCTGACACAGCGCAGTGTGGACATGCGCCCAAAGACAGGAGGCAAGAATTGCCATCTCTGGAATCTCCTCCCTGATCTCCTCCAGGAATCACAGGTCCACCAGTCAGAGAACTGGATGGAGAGCAGAAGGGGATGGAAAACCCTTCACTAACCAGGAGGGTTTACACTAGCAGCTCGCTGGTAGAGGGGTTTTTTTTTCTTCTTCTTCTTCTCTCTCTCTCTTTTTTTTAAATTGCAGTATAGTTGATTTACAATGTTGTGTTAGTTTCTGGTGCACAGCAGAGTGATTCAGTTATACATATATATTCTTTTTCATTTTTTTTTCCTTGTAGGTTATTACAAGCTATTGGATATAGAAGGATTTTTTGTCGATTGCTTTTATTGCCAACGTGTGAAAAAATGTGAAACTTCTCATTTCTTTTTTAAAAATAAATAAATAAAAGAGGATGTCTTGCATGGCAAAAGTTGGCTGGATTTGAGTTCCAAATGCCCCCAAGGACCGGGCATGTGGGCCCCCACTGGCCACGGTCCCTCCCCTGTAGCTTCCCTCCCTCCCTCCCACTGCCTGCCGGGCCACTGGAGGCCTCCGAGTTCAGGATTTCTGATCTACTCCATCATCTCTGCATCACAGAGGAGTCTGATGAGGCCCAAAGGGAGAGTGACTTTCCCAGAATTAATTCATCTGGACCAGAAAGAATCTCCGGGGGACCACCCCATGCCCATGCCAGTCCTCCAAAGAACCTCCAGAGTAGGAGCAGCAAGGTGGGCTTGCCTGTGTGGGGAGGGGAGCAGGTGTTCACGGGGAAACCTGAGAGATGGCCGGTCGGCCGCCCCTCCAACCACAGACATGCCCCTCTCCAGGGGACATGGACAAATGAGATGTGGTCCTCACCCCTAGCAACAATCCCTGTCTCCCCTGGTCTAATCCTGACTCCATCTCTCCTCACCAGATCTGTGAGCCCTGGTTCTTCATCTGTAAAATGGAGGTCCTCACTGTGGCAGGCAGAACTGAGGTCCCCTCCCCTGGTGTATTTAGGACACCACAGGTGTGCCAGTTGAAAGGCACTCGGGGAGGAGCGTGGGGAGGAAGTGGGCCGGCAAGGGTGCAAAGATGATGCAGAAATGAGGCAGCCACCACTAGGAAAGGGACTTGGGAAAGAGCAGTGATGGTTAAGTAGACACTGGTCAGGGTGGTCCAGGTGATGTGGAGCTAGTAAGCAACCCCTACTCTTGGCCACTCCACTCTTTTATTTTATTTTTTAATTTTATTAAGATACAATCATTATGTTGTGGAAAAATGTGTTACAGCTCAGTTGTGACAGCAACCTGGAACCGAGCAAGAGACCAAGCAGCAATCGGAGAGTCAGAGAACTCAGGTTTATCACACCAAGAAGAGTTAACACTTCAAGCTCTGGACCCTGGCTGTAGGTTTACACAGGCTTTTATAGGCTGCCAGTTTTACACTTTGCAACATCATATGCAAATAAAGTACAACAGAAGTTGACCAACCAAGAACAAGCCTTGCAGAAATAGACCAATCAGGAGTGAGCTCCATGCAAATGAAGTACTACAAATAGACCAATCAGAAGTTAGGGAAGTGGACCAATCAGAAGTGAGAGTAATAACCAATCAGAAGTGAAGGAAATAACCAATCAGAAGTGAGCTCAGGGAACCAATAGAATTCTAGGTGTAAGTTAGCTGTTTTAGAGGCAAAAAGTGAGATAGAGCCTCTGGGCCAGGGAACCAGACGGTGCTAAGAGGAGAGTAGTGGCCCTGTGTAGGGGTCCTGCGGGTCTTTTTATGGGGCTTCCTGCCTCAACCATACAAGTTAGTATTAGTTTAAGGTGTACAATGTGGTGTCTCATATATGTATATATTGTAAAACAATAATCACAGTAAGTTTAGTTAACATCCATCACCGGATGTAGTTACAAATTTTTTTCCTTATGATGAGAATTTTTAGGCTCTACTCTCTTAGCAACTTTCAAATAAACAATACTGTTAACTTCAGACATATGGTGTCCATGACGTCCCAGAAAAGTGTTCTTTCTTGTGTGCACCTGTGTCCATGGAGGGCTGGCAGACATGGGCACTTAGGGACCCAGGCAGTTGGAGAAGGCACCATCTCAAACACTGTCCATCCCAAACCAGAGGAAAGAGTTTTGGAGGGTCTCATGTTGGTCGAGGAGCGCTCAGGCCTGAAAGGTGACGGGAAACACTTCCACCCTCAAGTGGCTGGCCATGACTCATTACACAGCCTCCCTCAGGCAGTCAGGAAAAGTGCAACCCTATCGTTGACCAGGGAGGCATAGGGAATGAACCCCCGCCAAGGGGCTCTAGGGGAAGGTCATTACTCCAAGCAATAAAATAATTACCTTTTATTGAGCAATTACAACGAGCCAGGCACAGTGTTAAATATTTGACGTGGATAATTTCATTTCACACAAGCTTGGAGGTAGGCACTATTATTATCCCCATATTACAGATAAAAAAATCAACGTCCAGAGACATCAAAAGACTCAGTCATGAATCAATTGCCACAGACTGGGTGTCAATACACATTTATTCTCATGCTTCTGAAGGCTGGAAGTGCAAGTGTGGGCAGGACTGGTTTCTGGTGAGGCCTCTCTCCTTGGCTCGAATCCCGTATTACTAATGGGTTTCAAAGCTAGGTCTAGAAATGTTTAAGCACCAGGTTTTATAAGGAAGGAACAGCATCATTTATCCTGTTTCCTTTTGTTTAGTAAGCGTCTCCCAAATGACACAAAGGCGCTTTTCCTGTCCCACATAATCAGTCCTAAGCCTGACAAAGGCAAATTAAAAATCTGGTAATAAAATGCAGCTAAATTCTGCCACCAACCAGCTGGGTCTTTGTTTCCTTTATTATGTTAGCAGGAGGTTTAACATGACTATATAATATTCTTGCCAAAAATGTTTAGCTAGAATCTAATCATGGGAAAAAAGACAAATCTAGAACACGAGACATTTTCAAGGTTGACTGCCCTGACTCTTAAAAAGAATTTTCTGTGAGGGGGCTGAGTACAGCTCAGTGGTAGAGCGCATGCTTAGCATGCACGAGGTCCTAGGTTCAATCCCCAGTACCTCCATTAAAATTTTAAAAATTGAATACATTAAAAAAAAAAAAAGGAATTCTTCACAAGTTAATGTCACAAAAGACACCATAAAGACATGACAACCAAAAGGAAGTTGTGGACCTTGACCGAGTTATGGGGGAGAGTGTGTGTCTTCTAAAGAGCTGTTTTGGGGATCAGTGGGGAAACGGAACGTGGCCTGACCTTTAGTGATGATGATGTTGTGAACCTTTGCTCTCACAGTGGAAGGGTCATGATGCCTGCAACCTACTCTCAATCGGTCCTGGAAAAAAAAACCAGCCATATCTCATTTAATTGCATTTGCAGACTCTGCATTTTTAACAAATTGAAGGTTTGTAGCCACCCTGTGTTATCAGATGGTAGTCAGTATTTTTTAGCAATAAAGTACTTTTAAATTCAGATTCAGACACTGTTTTTTTGGACATAGTGCTCTTGCACACTTAGACTATAGTGCAGTAGAAACAGAACTTTGATGTGACCCAGGAAACCCCAAAAGGCGTGTGACTCGCTTTACTGCGATCTTTGCTTTACTGCGGTGATGGTCTGGAACCGAACCCGCAGCATCTCTGAGGTCTGCCCCTAAAAGAGAAAAGGAAGAGGGGCCAGCTGTCTCCGGGGTGTGACCTCAGGGCGGGGTGGGGCGGGCTGCTGTTCACTGTGCAGTTCTGTTCAGCTTTTTGGAAGGTCTGAAATGCTTTCGAATAAAAGGGGAGGGAGGAGAGGAGAATGGAGTAGAGTTGGATGATTCAGAAGTTTCACAGCCCCTCTGAATTTTAGAGTTCGGGGACCCTGTGTTCATTTGCCGGGGATGCCAGAACCAAGTGCCAGACTGGGCCGTGTTTGAACTTCAGCTCCAGTCACATTATTTCTTTTCCCCAAGTTTCACACATTTGTTAATCAGTGTAAACCCCAACACAACACACCAACATGATTTCGCACATCTTGAGGGGAAACAGCTCCTGGTTAAGTGGAAAATTGTGCGGATGGCTTCTGGGAGAGCTTCATTCTAAGCGGCTTTATAGTGAAATGTTTCATGTACAAGTCTGCGCCCTCCTCAGTTGGCTGTCATCTACATTCACTGAGTAGAACCTGCATGGATCATGGGCACCCAGTTTTTTCCAGGGTTCTGGGTTTTTCTTCCTTCCCAACTGACATCCAGATAGAACAATGCCGAGTGCAAGACACACCACGCTGCTCCAGTACTTCCGGCTCCAATAAATGGATGTTTCTTAGCTTGACAGATGGTCTGGCGAGGTGTGGTTATGACCGAGTCCTCGAGTCTGGAAATTAAAAAACAAACCTGCAAGGCCAGGGACCAAGTAGCCTGCCTCTGTAAACAAGGTTGCATTCTGAGAAACTGGGGTTTAGGGTTTCAACGGCTGAATTCTGGGAGGACACAATTCTATCTATAACAGTCCCTAAGGCTTCCTTGAAATTCACCCCAAACTCCACCAGAGGCCCCAGATCAGGCTTTTCAGCTAATTCTGTTTCCATTTCTAGAAGAGCCCAAGGCCGAGCATGGACAGGAGAGCGGCAGGGAGGGAGGGAGAACACTCCCCCACCTTCAACACCACCCCTAAGCGTCTCTTCCCCTCCGTGCCACCCCCCACCGCATCCCCGTGCAACACAGACACACACAACACAGACACCCAGCTGCCCAGCCAACCGCTCAGGGGCAAAGTCCTGCCAAGTGACCTTTGCAAAAGTTCGTCCCTACCCTGGGGGCAACATTACTGGCCTCTTCCCGGTGCCCCAGAGTCCTTTCTCCTTTCCTTAGGAGGTGGATCCTGGCCCCTCGCTGTCTTCATTCTAGCCTCACAGGACACAGAGGTGGTCCTTCCTCTAGACTATCACTCAAACAAACTAAAGTACATCTCCCCTGTCCCCCCACCTCAGTGATAAAAGTCATATTTTACAACTATCTATAACTAGATAAAAGACTCCAGAAGCCTGAAAAATATTTTTATGCTTTAACCTACTAATTCTGCTCTTGGGTTTCTATCGAAACCCACAATCCAAGACTCAGGGAGCACCTTTTGCCTGAAGATGTTTGTTCTGTTTTTATTTACAGTGAGGGGTAACCCATTGCATGCTTTCCTGGCACTCCAACTTCTTGAACTATGTGTGAACACCCTGTCCTTTATTTTTCAAACCCAAAGCTCCAGCCCCCACCCCTCCCCAGGGCACCTCTTGTTGGGAAACCTCACAGTCCGGCAGGCCACCCCTTTCTCGCCCTCATTCTTCACATTTGAAACCTCCATCTCTCCTCTGGGAACCCATTCCCCAGATGTTGACTGAGGGTCTGGGGTGGCAGAGGAGAATTGCAGGGCACATAGCACAGGCAGCTCCTTAAAGAGCCCACAAGCCCAGCGGCCATTCACCACTTTCTCTCCCTAGACCTCAGTTCAGCAGCAGGGCTGCAGTCTTGACTTCCCTGGGCTGACTTTCCAGCTTCCGCTGAAGGACACCCCCCACCCCCATCTCCCAAGCCTCTCCCTCCTCACCCTTCTTCCTTCTGTTTCAACTTTTCCTTCCAGACTTTGTAGGGTAAGGGTGAGGCAGGCAAAGTATGTCCAAAATTCAAAAAGAGATGAATGATGCCCCTCCACTAGGATGTGAAATCCACGGCGGTTATTTTTGTTAGTTTTAAATACTCATCTTTCTCTTCTGACAGGGAAAAGAAAAGAAAAAGAAGACAACCCAAAGATTTAACATAGGGGCTGGCCACTTAGGATTTATTATACGTTGAATGAATACGTCCACTCAGTGATTTTTGTGCTGCCTTTGAAATGATGCTTACAAGCGACTTGTGAGAATTGGGGAAAATAGTTAAGTAAAGGGAAAAAAGGCACCAAACAGGCATGATCACAACATATAGAATTTGCACAGAAAAAGCAGTGAAGAAAGACATCTATTCTTAAACTGTGCTCATGTTGTCACTTTTTTTTTATATATACACTCCTTTGTGAGTGTGATATAGTGTATCATTTTTTTCAAATCCTAAAACAATGCTTAGAATATTAACACTGATTGCCTGCAAGTGTGAGATTACAGATTTAAATGTTGCAAATGGCCATGCAGTACTTTCGTAACTGGTGGGCAAAAACAGATTATTTTCAACGTTTAATTAAAACTCGAAGATGATGGTAGACCCATGGAATGTCACTAAGTAAAGGGAGCTTATTTTTATCCCTCAGTTTTAAGATGGGGACACAGAGGCCCCAGAGAGACAACCAGGTGTTTACTGAGTTGGGCAGAAGGAAACTGGCAGACCACTAGGTGATGCCAGCGACCTTTCTGGCTGCTCTGGCAGTCCCCACGCTGCTGGAGGCCGTGTGACTCCAGGTATCCAGTGAATGTCTGCCACTACTGGGCTCCCTTAATCCTCCCATCAGCTCTGCGGGGCTGGCGCGGGTGTCCAGGGACTGTCAGAGTTCAGAGAGGTGAAGTGGCAGGTTGGGGTCGGGGGAAGGGCCGGCAGGCTGTCCCCGTCCCGAGGACCGCCTGGGGCGCCCGCATGTGGGGTCAGCTCCGCCTACCCTGCTGAACAATCCTTTCCTGAGCACGTCCTGCTGAGTCACGGTCCCCAGCGGCTTTTCGCTGAGTCACGGTCCCGAGGTCTATTTTCGCTGAGTCACGGTTCCAGCTGCTCTCCGTTTAATCCCTTGGGTGCAAGTCCCGGCTGCCAAGCTGGCAGAGGCGGCGACTTCCTGGATTCCGCACGTCCCGGCTGACCGAGTCCAGCAAGGCCGGGCCGCCTCCCTCATGCCTCGTGCTGGTCCGCATCCCTGTTTTAGGGAGCTAATGTTTCTCAGCGGCCAGGCGCTGTGCTGGGGGCTTCACACTTTAGACTGCAGAGCCCAGTGGGGTGGGTGCAATGATCCCCTTTAAGAGATGGGGATCTAGTCAAAGGCGGGGTCCTCTGCGAAACAGCCGGCGTGGAGCATCCCAAAATGACTAGGTCAGGAAACAGGCTACTGAGAGCAAAGAAGCAGGGCAACCAACTGCAATGCAGCATCTGGGTTGGATCCTGGGCCGAGGGAAAGGGCTAGAAAGGACCTTTGGGGGCAACTGGTGAAATGTAAATATAGGGTTTATATAGTGGATTTGTATGAAATCCTGACAGTTTTGGTCAGGGTTTAGAGAGATGTGAGACTTACAATTAATGTCTTATTTACTTCTTTATGTTGATTAGCCTTTGATACATGTTCCTAATCAGAAACCCAAGTAAAGATTTTATTTTTAATGAAAGAAGAAAAGTTAAGTTTCCAGATGTTTATAACTGTACTGCAGGTTACAGGAGACTGTCCTCTAAATGTAATACATGCTAAATGAGACAGAAAACTTTTAAAAATAAATAAATATGTATATATATCAAAAAAGTATATACAAAATCAAGACAGAGAGGATGGATGATAAAAACAAATGTGACAAAAATGCTAACAACTGGTGAATCTAGGTAAAGATAAACAGGAATTCTCTGTACTGTTCCTACAATTTCTGGATGTTTGGAATTATTCCAAAGGTTATTTTTTGAGAAAAAAAAAAATAGGTGAGGAAGCTGATGCTCAAAACTCCCAACTGAGAGTAAGGTTTGTCAGATGTTAGTGACCCCACCCTACTCAGAACCTTCCAGAAACTTCTAAATAGGAAAAAGCCTGGGAGGCTGGGGGAATCGTGAAAGGGGAACAGGGTGCCACTCTTAGCTAGTGCTTACCACGGGCTTTCTCTGTGCCAGGACCAGCTCTGAACGTTTTACAGATATTAAACTGGTCTATTCATCCCATCCCCTTGAGCAGATGCTCCTCATCCTGTCAGACAAGGAAGTAAAAGCTTAGAGGGGATGAAGGGCACATGTGCTGTAAGTCATGAACCCCAGACCTGACGGCAGTCCTTTGGCTTAGAGGTCGTTGCTTTGACCAGCCTACGCTACCTAGAAGTGCCGTTTTCAGGTTGAACCAGGCCCCACCAGATCTTGTGGCCATAGTCAGGCTCCGAACAGGCGAAGCTGTACGGCAGTCTGAGCTCCCGAGCACTGGACCGCTGCCTGGTCTGGCCCTAGGACTTCAGTTCCTGGACCTGTGCTAGTGGAAGCTGGACAATGATGGAGGAAGATACTCTTTCTCCGCCCCTCACTGCCGCACGCCCGGGATCTCTAGACAGCTGACCAGTGTAGAACTTGAGCATGCTTTAGGGCCGTACACACCTGGCCTCAAGTCCCACATGAGCTCTGTGGCCCGTAGGCAGGAAATGTAACCCTGCTAAGCCTCATTCATTAAATATGCAGTGATTGCCTGCCTTGTGGCAGCTCTGGGCATACGAAGGTGACTCCCACACAGTCCTTGCTGCCTTCAAGGAGCTTATGGTCAGGGTGCGGGCAACTGGGGCACAGGGAGCTCAGTGGGGGGATCCCTAAGGTGGGGGGACCCCTAAGGTGAGGGGACCCCCAAGGTAAGGGGAAGGACTTCAGCAAAGTGTGGGCTGAGTCTGTCTTACAGCCTTCTTGAGATATTACTGACATACAATATACTCTACATACTTAAAGTATACAAATTGATGAATTTAGACATCAGTATACCCTGAAAACATCTCTACAGTCAAGATAATGAATTTATTCATCACTCCCTAAACTTTCCTCATGCTTGTTTGTAATCCCCACCTCCAAAAAGGTAACCAACCACTGATATGATTCTCTTAGTTTGGATTGTCTGGAATTTTATATCTCTCTATATACATTTTATGTATAACGTATATAATTTTATATAAATGAAATTAAACAGCAAGAACTCTTTGGGGGAGGTCTGGCTTCTTTTACTCAGCATAATCATCTTTTTGGGGGGGTAATTAGGTTTATTTACTTTTATTGATTCATATGTTTATTTTTTTAATGGAGGTACTGGGGTTTGAACCCAGGACCTCGTGCATGCTAGGCGTATACCCTACCACTGAGCTATATCTCCCCCAGCATAGTCATGTTGAGATTCATTCATGTCATATGGATCAATGGCTCATTCCATTTTGTTGCTGAGTATGTAGTGTATGTTTATACCACAATTTGTTTATCCATTCACCTGCTGATGGACACACGGGTTGTTTCCAGTTTGAGGCTATTGCAAATAAACCACTGGGATCATTCGTGTACAAGTGTGGACATATACTTTCATTTCTGGTAGATAAACACCTAGGAGTGGAACTGCTGGGTTGTATGGCAGGTGTATGTTTAGCCTCTTAAGAAATTGCCAGACTGTTTTCCAAAGTGGTCGTAGTATAAGGGAGGGAAAAAAAACCCTTTTCCTCTACCCTCCTAGGTTCTCCAGCTGGGGTCCTGGAAATTAAACTGACATATTAACAAGAGAGAAGCAGAGTTTATTAACACATGCAGTGCACATCCACATGGGAGAAACCCAGTGCTGGGTAACTCAAATAAGTGGTTAGACCTGGGGCTTAGCTAACATCTTAATAGAACAACAAATATGTAGAGAGGTGACAAGATAAAGGAAAAGGGGTTTAGGCTTTTACGGCAGCGAACTGTGAGAGGGTAAATGTAGCGGGGGGGGGGGGATAATGAAAGATAAGGGTTAATTTGGTAAGGTTTGTTATGCTGATTCCTCTGGGTACCATTTCTAGGCTAAGAGATGTTATCTCTCACTCTAGAATTTTCTAAGCCTGTTTTTAGGCAAATAAGGGGAAAAGAAGAGAGTATTTTCTGGCATTTGCTCTTTCTCATTTGTCTTAAGCTCAGAATGACACTTAAGCCAAAGTGGAATATTCTGGGCTGGCATATTCTGACCTCCTGCAGAACCGTGTTACAGGCTTACCAGCCATAAATGAGAGTTCTTATGGCTCCTCATTCTCAACAGCAGTGATTTTAGTCTTTAATTTTAGCCATTTGAATAGGTGCGTAGTGGCATCTCATCACGGTTTTAATCTGCACTTCCCTCATGACCTGTGAACTTGAATATCTTTTCATGTGCTTAGTTAGCACCCATGTGTCTTCTCTGGTGAATTATCTGTTCAAAATTTTCCCATTTTAAAAAATTCACTTAACACAACCTTGTAAAACAACTGTACTTCAATTTTTCAAAAAACCATTTAGATTTTTAAAAAAATTTTTAAATTTGCCTTCTTATTGAATTATATCAGCTCTTTACATATTCTAGAGACAAGTCCTTTGTTGGATATATTTTTGCAAATATTTTCTTTTAGTCTCTGACTTGCCTCTTCTGTGTGTGTATGTGGTCACAGTGTCTTTAAAGACGAAAAATTTTACGTTTTGATGAAGTCTCATTGGTGTTTTTTTTTTTTTTCTTTAACATTTTGTGCTTTTTTTGTGGTTGTATTTGAGAAATCTTTGCCAAATCTAAGGTCAGTAAGATTTTCCTTTGTGGTGTATCCTATGTATTTTGTAGGTTTAGCTCTTTCCTCAAAGTCTAAAATCTATTTCTGGGCTGAGTCTTGAAAGGTGACTAGCCTAGCAAAGGGACAAAAGAGGGCATTCTAGGCAGGAGGGACGACATAAGCCAAGGCCCAAAGAGATGGGTGCCTCAGTAGTTCAGAGGGAGGTAGGTATTCTTAAGACTGGCACGCAGGGCGTGAGGGAGCAAGAGGGGTGCAATCCTCCCCCCGGGACATGGCCAGGGCTGAGGGCAGTGGGCCAGGAGCATCAGGCTAAAAACCTTGCACTTTCTCCCAAGGGCATTGTGGAGCTTCCATCCTCGTTGACCAGAGGAGTGATCACTGTCATGTCAACAAACTTATCAGCAAAATCACTGGCAGGAGGAGGAGTAGAAGAGATAAGGAGTGAAACAGTGTTCCATCAGGGCCAAGGCTCCCCTCTCCTCCTGCTCTTCTGTTGGGGTGAACCCTGCCCTCCCAGGAGGGTCATGATAACCAACCAGTATGAAATGCTGTTTCCTAGTGACTGTCCTACTGCTTTGGGGAGCGCTTTTATTACGAATGTTCATCTTTTGTCTGTTACACGTGGGGCAAACATTTTCTCCCATTCTGCCAGTGCAGTTTCAACCTCCCTTATGGGGTCTCTTGTCACCCAGAAAAGTTCAGTGTTTGGTAGTAGTCCAGACTGGGGATGGGGGTGGGGTGGGGTGGGGGGGTAGAGTGCGTGCTTGGCGTTCACGAGGTCTTGGGTCCAATCCCCAGTGTCTCCATTAGCCGGGTGAAATAAAAAATAAACAATAAACCTGACTGAGGATGGTTTTCATGATTTGGGCTTGTCTGCCTTGCTGAGAGGAAAGCCACGCTCCAGTGAGGCTGATCACCCCTGCGGCCCTCATCCTCAGCCCGCACTCCCCTTCCTGGGTCAAGGGCATGTCCTCTTGGGTCTGGGTGGGGTGTGGGTGCAGTCAGGACACCCTGAGTGACCCTGTCTACCTGGGATAGCCCCCAGCTTGAGGACATCCATGTGGGGTCCCCGGATTCTCCTGGAATACCGGTCCAGCTGAGGCACGGGACTCCCCCTCCCCACCCCCTCCACCCTGTCCCCAGCCTCATTGGGGACCTTGCGTCTGTTTTTCACTGTTGGAGCCTCAGGAGCCAAAGCCCTGGCCCCTCCCTGCTGCTCAAACCACTTATGTTTTCCTGGCGGGGTGGGAGGGTGGCGCCTTCAGAATGCTGAGTCTTGGTTTCCACGTTCCCCACGTGCAGCTGCGTTTCTGCTGTGTCATGGTTGGGAGGGGGGACCAGGGAGACCGGAAAGGCAGATTTCGCTGAGTCACTAGCTGCTGCTTCAGTCTCCCGCTGGGTGCGTGGTGCAAGGGCAGCTTTCACAGCTGGCAGGAGGAAGTGAAACTTCTGGAAAAAGGCAGAAGTTTCCTGTTTAACTCTCAAGTTTTTGCACAGTATTGGCAGAACCCTGCCCCATGCATCTCAAAATGGATTTGGCTAAGGCTGAGCCGCGGAGCATCTCCCGTCACAGTAAACTCTGCATCGCAGGAAAGTGGCGATTCCATCTTCCCAATTGGTTAAACCAAAATCTTTGGACTTATCGCGGACTCCTCTTCTCGCTCATGTCCTGCTTCCTATTCTTCTGAAATTCTTGTTGGTGCTGCCTTTAAAATAGGAATGTCTTAGGCCAATTCTCACCCGTCCTTTGAGGTGTGTAACCTTCAGTACCTCTGCAAAGTGTGATCACCCTATTCGATGGTAATAGAACATACTCACAGGTTCCAGGGACTAGGCAAGGACACTTTTGTGGGGCCACCATTCTGCCCATCACAGACACACGCCCACCTCCTGGGTCTGGTGAGGATGAGGTGGGACCACACTTGGGAGCGTACTTGGCTCAGAGCTGGCCCCGGTGTTTCTTTCTGATTTACACCCATATTTGTCTTTGGTGTCCCTTGCCCCCTTTCTGGATCATTTCCCTGGGCCCAGACTTCCTTCATTAGGGTCCTGAGCGTGCATGCTCTATCCAGGTGGGCTTCTAGTCTCTTCAGCTTTGTACCTCCAGCGCTCGTACACAACTGGCCCGTTCCAGGTGCTCAAGCATTTGACTCTGAGAGGAAAGCCCAGAGAGAGGACGGTGGGTTCTCTGACGGCATGAAGCTTTAATGGTGGGGGATGGCAGAAAGATGGCCTGAAATGGGTGGGCAGGGCTGCATTCCTTCTGGAGTTCTAGGGGAGAGCCCGTTTCCTCGCTTTTTCTAGCTTGGGGGTGGGGTGCCTGCTTTCCTTGGCTCGTGGTCCTTACCTCCTTCTTCAAAGTTAGCAGCATAGCATCTTCCAGCCTCTCTCTCTCTCTGTGTCTTGTATCCCTTATCACATCACCTTCTGTGTCTGTAACCCTCCAGCCTTCCCTCTCATAAGGACTCTTCTGATCACATTAGGCCCACGAGGATAATCCAGGATAACCTCCCCATCTCTGCATCCTTCCTCATCCCATTTGTAAAATCCTCTTTGCCATGTAACGTAACATACTCAGAGGTTCTGGGGATTAGGGTGCAAACATCCCTGGGGACCATTATTCCGCCTACCATAGAAGGAGAAAAAAAGCATACCATTCAAAACATTCTGGTTGCTTGAGGACAGGGAAGGGGAAGTCAGGGAGCTGAATCAGCAGGGGGAAGGGCCCCAAGCTCAACACTGGGACAAAGGAGACACCGGATCAGCTCTGACCTGGCCTCCTCTGCCCTAGGCTTGTGTGTCTAGGGGTGGAGTGCGGTTTCGGTGTCTGTTCTTGCCAAGTCGGGGGCTCCCAGGGAAGAAGTTGGAACGAGAAGTGAGCCTGGACTAGAGCCAGGAACTGGGGTCACTGAAGGCTCTGTGTCCTACGAGGCAAGTCATTCCCCTCTTGGGGTCCCTGTTCCCTCCCCCAAGTTAAGTACGATGGTGTCAGATCACATGAGGTTTACCTTCTGAGGTTTCTGGACTGGCTCTGGATCTGCTGATGGGGAAGCATTCAGACCCTCACACTCTTGTTGTTATTATGAGAATTAAATGAGTTAATATGTGTGTTTAGCGTAGCATCTGGCACACAGTAAGTGCTCAGTGAATATTAGCTATCAGTATTGTTACCACTGTTCATCGAAGCAGAAGGTGGATATATGGTTTATATCAAGAGCTAAACTTCTCAGCATAGCCCTTCTACCTGGGAGGCTCCGCAACCCCCAGGTCGCTGGATTGATCTGCTGACTGAAACTCAGGTTAATGACCCCAGAGGAGGATGGATCAATGGCCAGGGCCCTGACCTTGGGTTGGATGGAGACACTGACCTCCTGGACCTGTCTGGTTTTTCCAGATTGTCTCCAAGCATCAGAGACTCCTATACGTGTACGGCTGGGGGGGAACGCCTTAGCCACTGTGTTCCCCCAGCTGGGGAATCCAGGCTGCACAAGCCGTCTTCAAGCCTGTGCTCACCTTCTATCAGAAGTGGGGCACTTGCTACCTTGTTTCTAAACAACATCCTTGTAACGAGCTAGAGTCACCTTTTTTGTTTTGTTTAATTTAGAATCCAGAATTGTGGCATTGGGAAGGGACTTTAGGAATCACCTAGTCCATTTATTTCGTCCTCTGGGCTTACCTAGGGACCTGCCTCCCTCAGCCCTAAATGATCAATCTCATGCAGAATTTATTCCTTAGTTGATCTGTTCCAGGCCCGGAGTGGGCACTGAGGATGTGATCAATCAGACCCGATGATGCCTGGAAGAGTGCCCTATGCAGGTAAGCTGGGAGGTAGCCTGTATAGCCAGCATCTCTGTCCAGTTGCTTAGCGAGGTACCAAGTGCTTAGCGAGCCTGCAGGAGGCAGGCGGAGACCTGGACTCACCCTGGGGTTTAGGTTCCAGTGTTTGTTTGACCTTGGGCTGGCCACTTTATTTCCCCCAGTCTCAGGTTCCCGTCTCTGTAAAATAGTGATCTACTCCACAGGGTAACTGTAGGGATGAGCCATGAAAACAGTACAGCCTCGAGCACTTAGTAGGTGCTCAAGAAAAAAACAAAACCAAGAACAATGGAAAAACAGGTGTGAGGGGGCAGGCTGCCTGCTAAGGGTCCTGGGAGGAGGTGACATTTAGGGAGCAGGTTCCCAGAGCAGGGAAGGAGGAGACGGCAGGGTCTGGGGGCGGGTGAGTGCTTGATGTTGTCCCCCAGCCTCCTGCTCTGAGAAGCCCTGCCCCCAGGTCTCTGGAACTTTTCAGATTCCTGGGGTGCTCAAGTCCCATGAATGGCTGGGAGGCTCTGGAAGGGGCAAAATCACACAGCTGCCCAGATTTCTAGAAGTGTGTGTGTGTGTGTGTCTGTGTGTCTGTGTTTTAACGTCCTATTCTAAATAGCTTTGTTTTCCAAGGATCATATGACCGCTCCTCCTCCACCCCCGCTGGCTATGGGCAGGCGGGGCGTAGGCCGGCGCGGGTGTTGCAACTTCGGGCCAGAAAGTGGAGATCAGCTGTCGGGCGGCGGCCACGTGACCCGCCCCGGGGATAAATGCACGGCGCGGTCGGGGCTCGGGACGTCGCCCTCCGACCCGCCTCCTCGCGCTCTATCCGAGCCATCGGAGCCAGCACCGCAGCCCGCACCGAGAGCCGCCGGACAGATGGAGCAACCGCAGCCCGACAGGCAAGCGCAAGGCGGCGGGGCAGCGTGGCGGCGGGGCGGGGGACCGGCCTCTCCCCGGCGGGGCAGCCCCTACCCTCTCGCCGAGCTCTTCAGACAGAATGGGGAAGCAGGAAGCGACCTCACTGAGCAGCTAGTCACTTGGGCTTTGGTCTCGGGAGGAGCTGGGTTCTAGTCTCGCCGGGTAGGGTAGTTGGAGGGATGAAAGGTGATTTACATGCCTGGTTCCCTGGCTGCGGGTGGGTGAGCGATGGGAGTGTTGCTATGGACTCCAACTTTGTTCTTGGCGTTGGACCTGTGAGTGTGGTTGGAGGATTCCTGCGGCTGCAGGAACCTGGGTGACAGTGCCTGGTTTTCTTACAAGAGCCCCCTCTTGGCCACATCCATCTCTCACTAGCTGTTGATTGCCTGGGCAGGACAGCAGCTGAGCCAGACATGACGGAGACTGCGGTGTCCCCACTTACAGACGAGGATGGCACAGTTGAGGGAGGCAGCAAGGCCAAGGGCTCCTGGCTAGCAGGTGTCAGAGCTGGGTTTTGAACCTTGATCTGTCCACCTCCAAATCTGGCTCCTTCCCTTTTCCTAAGGATTTGATCAGCATATACAGAATAGGAGATGATGCTTCTGGAAGGGGTGCAGGAGAGAAAGGAGAAATGACAATTCTGTGGCTTCTTCACTCAGACACTTTGGTGATGAGCATAACATGATAGGGGGTCATGAGATTTGAATCTGAAACCTCAACAAAGTTAATGAATTAAATCTTGGGCCTCAAATCAATCAAAGCAATTGCCACATTGAATCTGAGGGTTCACCCCGCCAACTGCTGCTTCTCCCTGGGTGGTGTTGCCTCCTCTCTTATATTGAGAAGAACTGGTACCAGGATTTCCCCGTTGGTTTTGGGGACCGTATTGCATAGTGTTTTATGTAATACAGTTAATTTGGGGTTGCATCTTAAGGCGCTTGGGACTGTGGCCTGTGCACTAGATGGAAGTCTGGATTTCTGCAGAGAAGCCTGATGAAAGCCAAAATCTCTTGAAGGCCTGCCGACAGGTGGGCGTACCCTCAGAGGCTCAGGAAGAACCCTGCTCAGAGCCATCCCCCTGTTCACCTTTCTCTTTTCCCTCTGTAGCATGCCCCAGGATTTGTCTGAGGCCCTGAAGGAGGCCACCCAGGAGGTGCACAACCAGGCAGAGAATGCCGAGTTCATGAAGAACTTTCAGAGGGGCCAGGTGACCCGAGAAGGCTTTAAGGTATGTGGCCAGGTGGCAGAGGGTGGCCAGTGGTGTAAGTGGGGATTGGGACCAGGGATGCTGAAGGACCAGATAGGCATGACATTGAGGCTCGGAGAGGGGAGGTGACTAACCCAAGGTCACACAGCATGTGACCTATGTGGTGTGACCCTGCGTGGTATTGTGGAGGGGGTAGGGCAGTTGTACCATCAACTGACCACCTAGTCTGTGCCCAGCATTTTATTCCTTGATTTCTTTTTTCTTTCTTTATCTCTTTTTCTAAAATGGAGGTACTGGGTATTGAACTCAGGACCTCGTGCATGCTAAGCATGTGTTATACCACTGAGCGATATCCACTCCCTCATATTTGATTCCTAATCTGTGCCTCAGCCTTGATAAGGAAGATGAGGCAGGGAAGGCTCAGAGAGGTTAAGTAACTAACAGAAGATCACACAGACAGTAAGGAAATGGGAAAGGCCAAAATCAAACCAAGACTGGCCTCATTTCAGAGCTTGTGCTTCTGACCTAGTTCTGGTTTGCCTCTGAAAGCAGAGGGGTGGCGGGGTGGGGTAGTATTGGTTCGAGCCACAGCGCATCCATTTCCTAATAGTAAGACTGTGGGCACCTTATCTGACTTCCCTCAGGTATCTTCTCCTTGTGAGATTTTCAACAGCAGAGTTTTCGTCAGGGCACAGATCTATGTGAGGCAGATTTTGTTATTTCCTGGCACAGTTGTGAAATTCATGCAGAGAGAAGGCAAGCACTTGACAGAGAACCAGAAAGGTGCTGGGTGTGAGGCTTGTTGGAGCTGAACTGTGGGGTGGGGAGCTGGATCCCACCATTCCTGCACCCCCTGCCTTTTGCTTTCTGGACACACTTCCAACACAAGGGGTGCTTCAGTGAAGGGAGATTAACACACAGTTCAAGGGCCTTGGGCTATGGCCTGTGGATGCTGGGTTTAGCTCTTTCTCCCTCATCCTTCCCATGATGTCTCCGCAAAAAAGATGACCAACACCTGGTTGCTGTGATGTGGCTGGGGAGGTGGATGTTGGAGTATCCCATCCCCAGGCACTGTAGACTTTTTTTTTAATTATTAAATTTTTTTTCTTTTTTTGAGGGGGTAAGGGGAGGTCATTAGGTTTATTTATTTGTTTTAATGGAGGTACTGGGGATTGAACCTAGGACCTCATGCATGCCAAGCATGCACTCTACCCCTGAGCTATCCTTCCCCCTGCACCATGGACTTTGGATCCTGAATATCCACTGATGGCCCCAGTGCTCACTCAGATTATGCTGAGGGAGGTGGCATTTTTTTTTTTTAAATCACCACGGCTTCTGATTTGAGTGCTACGTGCCAGGCTGCATCCAGAGCTTTTAGCTGCATCAGCCTGCTCGACCCTCGACCCAGCCCCACTTGGGGTGTGGTCAGGTGATCTCTCTCCGCAGGGAAGGGAACAGAGGCCTGACTTGCACAGAGTCACTCCCAGACTTCAGCTCGCCCAGAGAGGGCCAGCGGCTTACCCGCAGTCACACAGTTGAGGACTAGCTCAGCCGAGTTAGAACCCGGTTGCTCACAGGTGAAAACACGAGCTATTTTCTACCAGGCTGTCCGGCTTTCTGCTCTGGTGAGAAATGGGGCTGCTGTGAAGGTGTGTGGCTCAGAAATAACCTGGGAACCTTAACCAGAACTCTTAAACTTTGTCCTCCTTCAAACTGAAACTAGAGAATTAATGTGTAATGGGAGTTCCCTGAGCCAAGGGGCACTGGGCCCGTCACCCAGCCCAGCTTCCAGCGGCGGTGGGGTTCTGAGCAGGCCTCCAGGAAGGAGGATCACGCCCTGCAGGTGGTCACCCAGAGATCAAAGGCCAGAGTAACACCCTCATTCAGGTCCTCCCTTGCTCCAGAGCCAGGAGGCCCCCTCGGAAAGCCTGGGCTTGCCTTCAGTTTCATTGTCTCCTGGCTGTGTGACCTCCGTGTCTCAGACCCTCTCTGAACCTTTTCTGTGAAATGAGAGGTAGCAACTCCTTTGTAGGATTTTTACCAGGATTAAGCGAGGCTGCGTGTTTTATCCAGCGTGAGGAAAGGGTTTTAGGCTCAGAAAGGGCTTGAGGAAATTTTTCTCCTGGGACACTCCCTCCGACTGCTGTGTGGAGAGGACTGGAGGGGCCAGCCAGAGGTGGGAGCCCAGCCTGGGGTGGGGATGTGGGTCTATGTTGAAGGCAGTAGTGTGAATGGGGTGGATGGGGTCTTATACATGGCAGCGGCCTGACCTGCTGGCTCTGGTTGCAGCTGGTGACGGCCTCCCTGTACCACATCTACGGGGCCCTGGAGGAGGAGATTGAACACAACAAGGAGAACCCGGTGTTCGCCCCGCTCTACTTCCCAGAGGAGCTGCACCGCAGGGCCGCCCTGGAGCAGGACTTGGCCTTCTGGTATGGACCCCGCTGGCAGGAGAGCATCCCCTACACGCAGGCCACGAGGCGCTACGTGCGGCGACTCCACGAGGTGGGGCGCAGGGAGCCCGAGCTGCTGGTGGCCCACGCCTACACCCGCTACCTGGGCGACCTGTCCGGGGGCCAGGTCCTCAAGAAGATTGCCCAGAAGGCCCTGGACCTGCCCACCTCCGGGGAGGGTCTGGCCTTCTTCACTTTCCCCAACATCGCCAGCGCCACCAAGTTCAAACAACTCTACCGTGCCCGCATGAACACCCTGGAGATGACCCCTGAGGTCAGGCAGAGGGTCCTGGAAGAGGCCAAGACCGCGTTTCTGCTCAACATTCAGGTGAGGGTCTGGCCACTCAGGTTGGCCACCACCTCTCCCAGCTACTCCTCCAGGGACATTTCTCTTAGAGCAAGGGAGGGGGCTGAGGGTCACGGTTAAGTGCAGGGGCCTGGGGTCGGGGGTCGGGGCAGGGTTCCAGCTCTCCCCCTTACTTGCTGGGTGATCTTGAGCACATCCCTCCATCGCTCAGGACTTCAGTTTCCCCATCTGTAAAATGGGGATACAGTGGGACCTACCTCCTAGAGTTTCTTGTGAGGGTTAAGTGAATTTGAATCGATAAAGGCCCGATAGCAAGGCCGGGCGCAGGGTCTGCCCCTCTAACCTTAGCTACTGTTACTGGGGCCACGAGCAGTTATGGATGTAGCGCACTGGGACAACCCGGAGGCCCTATGGGGACTGGGTCTCCTGGCTTGTGCTCTCCTGTGGCTTATTCCCAGCCTGGGACCTCAGAAGAGACTGGAAAAATGCCCCTTCCTTGCATTTCCCTAAAAAACGACCACCGCGTAACCCACAAAACCTGGTCAGTCCTCCAGGAAAAATCTGTGTGTTTCAGCGAGGTGTTGCAGAAGGAACGGGAGGGTTGGAGCCAGAGCCCCATCGGAGGGCTGGCTCTTGCTGCCTGACCTCTGGGTTAGCCTCAGCCCAGGCACTTCATCTCTGGGAGCTGCAGTTTCCTCACCTGTATACTCTGGCTAATGATTACCACGGAACACACTAAGGATAGATTTCACCAAGAGAAATGAGAGAAGGCAGCGGGCTGCAGCAGAGTGCATCCCTTAGGGGACCACTCATGAAACTGTGCTTTGCAGAGGGACACAGGATCAGGGCATGCGTGGTGACCAGGAACCTCAAATTCAGGATGGCTGTTAGGGGAGCATTTAGGGGAGAGCAGGCAGGCGGGTCAAAGGTACTGGGACATCTCTTGTAAGCTGAGTGAAAGGTACTCGATGCTCAGTGTTTTTCCTGTGACTTGTTATGTCCTAATGTTTCATAACCAAACCTCAGACCTTACCTTCAGCCGGCCTAGCACCACCGCTCACTGAGATGTGTGTCTTTGGTTTTGCAGCTGTTTGAGGAGTTACAGGAGCTGCTGACCCGGGACGCCAAGGACCAGAGTCCCTCGCAAGCACCAGACCTTCACAGGCGGGCCGGCAGCAGGGTGCAAGGTGAGGGCCTCCTGGGAGCGGTGTTTCCTCTGGGCCCTGTTGGAGGGGCGTCAAGCCCAGCTGTCTGTCTCCAGCATCACTTGATTGTTCCCATCTTCTCAATGTTTTAAATGAGAAACTGGATGCAGTTGGAGGGCATGGGGCCCACCCTCAGTGGATGACACTGGGCACACGTGAGACTCTCCAAGCCTCAGTTTCCCCAGTTCCAGAATCAGGAGGGTTGAGCTGGTTCTAGTTCATTGGCTGGAAAGAAAGACGTGCACACACAGGGCCCTTGGAAGTCATGGCAGATCCCTCCTCCCTCTTAATTTAGGTTCCATTTGGGGCCCTTTAATGGTTCCTGAGCAGAGACCCCCTGACGTGGGGCAGGGGATGATCCAGGACTGCTTCTAGCTATTACCCTGCTGGCAGAGGGTCTGGGAAACTCCCCAAAGCACCGATGTGTTCCACAAAATGCCCCCTCCCTGAGCCTGACACCCCCAGGGGCGGGAGTGTGTCTTTGGGAGTCTGGGGAGTGGAGAGCGGGGAGTTCAGCCGCTTGCTTGGCAGGTTACCTCAGGCCTTTGCTCCTGGTGCCACCTGAGCCCACCTGCCCTGTGACTTTCTCACTGTGCTGGGATGGTGGCCAGGCCTGATGGGATTGGCGACCTGATGGAGGTGAGGGGACTTCACCTGGATGCACCAGTTCTCAAAGGGTAGTCCCTTGGGTTCCCCTGGAGGGGACTTTCTCACAAAGTGGTTGAAAAGGGAAGAATGGACAGCTTGGAGAGATAGTAAGCTCCCCGTCTTTGGAGGTATTCAAGCATGGCTAGAGGGTGACTGCTCTGTGCTCTGGCAGCATCCTGGCCTTGAGTGGGAACTGTACTAGACACTGCTGAGGCCCCCCCCCCCCTTGCTTTGTTTTCCTGTGACATCAGAAGTGCCCACCCCTGTCCTGGTGTTGACACTGTCCCCTTTCTCTTTCAGGCTCTACACCCACGGAGACGTCCAGGGCCAAGCCCCAGCCCAGCATCCTCTCCCAGGTGCCGCTCGTCCGATGGATCCTCACACTTAGCTTTCTGGTGGCAACGGTCGCTGTGGGGCTTTACGCCATGTGAACGCGAGCATGCTGGCTCCTGGGGGCCGTGAACTCTTCTGGAGAGGGGCGATCTCTTGGCTGCCTTCCTTACTTGGGCCTGGGAGGGGAAGGGTAGAGGCCGTTGCAGCCCCTGCCCTCTCCCTGCGTCCCTCTTCCTCTGGGAAAAAGGAGCCTGTGGCATCTTCCCCAACCAAAAGCACATCCAGCCAGTGACCTGAACTTCAGAGTGAGATGACGGGTCCTGCCCGGCCCCTCAGCACCCTCCCTACCCTCTGTTCCTGCAGCAGAGCCCAGAAGATGTAGCCAGAGGTGGCAGCTCCAAATGCCTCGGATCTGCGGTCTCCTTGTTGACATGCTGTGACCACTTTCCCCGTGGGCCATGGCGATTTTTATATAAATGTGCAGAGATGTTCTGTCTTGTGTTTCCGTCGTTTGTGTTGGAGCCACGTTTTGTCCCCAGCTCAGCCTGGACTGTGGTATTTTGTCGTGTTCTGTTCTGTTTTTATAGCAGGGTTGGGGTGGGTTGTTGGGGGTGGGGGTTGGGGTGGGTTGTTGGGGGTTGGGGAGGGAGGCGTCTAACAGCACTGTGGCCTTGGTCTCTAACTTTTCTGTGAAATAATAAACTACATTGCATGATAGTAACTTGAAGTGTTTTTCTTGGATTCTATTCCCCTTGGAGAACTGACCTTTTCCTCACTTGTTTCCTGAAAGCCTGGTGGGGAGGAGGGGTGAAGGTGTGAGTGGCAGGAGCTATTTTAGGATGTTGTGCTCTGTTCTGAGAATGTGGGGGGGTGAGCTTTAAGAAGTTGGTGGGCGAATCTTGGTGGTGAACCCTGCTTGATGCAAGAGAGCTTTACTGAAGACAGGATTCCCTGAAGTGAAGCAGATTCTGGGGTGAAATTTATGTGTCCTGTATAGTAAGTCTTAGGGATTAGAGTGAGATTCCCTGGCTCAAATCCCTACAACTCCACTTTGTAGCTCTGCCTTTGAGGTTAGTCATGAACCTCTCCAGGGCTCAGCTGTATCACCTTTAACATGAATACAGGCTCACCAGCCTGCCTTGAGAAAAAGCAAATGAGATGTATGTAAAATGCCAACATTGTACAATGCTGACTCCTATTACAAATCAAGGGAGATCAGTGTTTTGTTAATTTTGCAGTGATTCTCGTGCTGTGTGAGTGACCTCACCTGTGTCATCTCAGTTCATCTTCAGAGAGAAGCTGTGAGGAGTGCTACCACTCTCTTGAGGGTCAGAAAGGATTTCAACCAGGTCTGGCCAGCACTAAACTAAGATGTTCCCACTGCCTGATGTCCTGAAAGCCACTGAAATAGTGAAAACGCACTCTCCCAATCTCGAGAGTGAAAGCCCCTTGCTGATGTTGTTATTTGGGAGGGAAGGGGGACAAGGCATTTCCTTATACGACCAATACGTGAGGACTCTGTCCCTAGTCCTGACTTTGTCACTAAGTCTGGAAACTTGGTCAAGTCACTTCTAGTCTCCTTGTGTTCAGAGGCCAAAAACAATACATCCCGCTGGAAGGAGGGTCAAGAAGCATCCAAACACCAGTCTGTGGATGGTGGCATCAAAATACCCAGTATCCTGGGACCCACCTCAGGAGATTCTGATTCTGGAGACCTGGGGAAGGGCTCTGGAATCACTGCTTATAAAAGTTTACTGGGCGATTCCAAAGTGCAACCAGGTCCAGAAGCCATTGTTTATGTATGCCAAGGGTAGGCATTCAAAGAGCGGCTAGAGCTCTTCTGACCCTGGGACCAGGTTCCAGTTTTCTGTGACAAGGGCATCAATACTCATTGTTTGTAGCCACAAAGAAAGGAAGGGGGTGGGGGCAGTTAAGAGACCGAGAGAAACCATCCTGAATTCTACTAACAGGAAAATGGCTAAAGAATTTGTATTCCATTCACACTGTGGAAAATTAAGGAGCTGTTAAATAGAATGAGTTAAAACTATGTCTCCACTCAGAGGGACTTCCACGAAGTATTAAGGAGAAAAGCCAGTTTCAGATTCATTTGATGTAATTTCAACACCCTGTAAAAAGATATATCAAATATGCCTCGTAAATATGTGCAAATATAGCACACGGAATAAAAAGTTCGTGTTGCGAGTGAGACTGGAAAAGAAGGGAGCGAGAGTATGCAGTCCAAGCTTGAGAATCTGTCGAGTTTGGCAGATTTCCCCATTTTTCAAGCCAGGCGGGGGGAATCTGGTCGTGAATTTTCGCAAATTTTAAGCATTGCTCAATGATGAAAGCTCTTCCGCAATTAAAAAAAAAAAAAAAAAAAACCTCACCGTTTTGGGTTTGAGAAAACATCCCTTGAGCCCCAGGTTTGAGTTTCGTCCTGGAGACGTTAAGGTGACCCGAGGTGGCATTTCTGACCTGCAACTTCTGGAAGCATGTTCTCCGTGAGAGCGGGGAGCGCAGGTGGGCAGCGCCCCCTCCAGCCGCTAGGGGGCAGCAGGCTCACACCCAGCAAGGGTGTACTTCTCACGGACCTACAGCTTTTTCCGCCCCGTGGCTCTGAAGGGAGTCATTTCCTCCCGAGACTTTGAAAAAGGCTTAAGAAGAGTACACAAAACAGCCCTCGCCCGCCCGCCCCGGCCCGCCCCTCGGCCCGCCCCTCGGCCCGCCCCTCGGCCCGCCCCTCGGCCCGCCCCTCGGCCCGCCCCTCGGCCCGCCCCTCGGCCCGCCCCTCCGCCATCTTGTCGCCCCGCCCCGCTGCTTCCTCCGGGTCAGTTTCGCGCCAAATTGTACGGCAAGCAAAATGGAGCCCGGAAGGAGGCGAGGAGGCCTGACGTCATGAGCCCTGCAGCCAATCCGCCTTGGCGGCAGGTCCGGTAGGCGGGACTCGCGGGCGCAGAGCAGTCCAATCACTGGCCGAGGGGCTCTGGTTACCCAATGAGAGCGCAGCTACCGCGGCGTCCAAACGCGGCGTCTCGTTTTTCCCGCGAAACTCGGCGGCGGTCTGTGGGGGTTCCTGTCTCTCGGGTTCCGGTGAGTGCGGGAAGGGAGACGTGAGGCCGGCGGGGTTGGGAGTGGGCACCTGGGAGTCTGCACTTGACGGCGCAGTAAGGCAGTGGTTTCTCCTGGGAGAACTGGGGTCGGGGTCTGGGAGGCGGAACCGGGCTCACACCGCCCCGCATTCGGAGCGGAGGACACGGGTGTCGGAGGGTTTGCCGCGCGCGCGTCCCCCTCCACACTCCCCCCTCCGCCTGCTCCAGCTCCTTGTCCCCGCACCAGGTGCAGTCATGTCGGGCTTCGACGACCCCGGCATTTTCTACAGCGACAGCTTCGGGGGCGACAACGCGACCGATGAGGGGCAGGCCCGCAAGTCGCAGCTGCAGAGGCGCTTCAAGGAGTTCCTGCGGCAGTACCGAGTGGGCACCGACCGCACCGGCTTCACCTTCAAATACAGGTGCGGGCGGGAGATGCGGTCCCAGCGGGGCTTTGTCCGCTCACTGGGGCCCCGCACCCCGGTGGAATACGGTTTTTGTACGTTTCATATCTGAGGTTAACTTTTGAGTGAGTCTCGGGGCCCTTTGGTTCTTTTTCCAGGTCTTGTTCCTATTCATCTGCTTCTCACTGTCCTTCCGTGTAATGTCCGTGATAGCTTGTAAACCAAGTTCTCTGTGGGTGCCAAAGGTGAAGATGGTAGTTAGGTTTACTTCACTCCTTCCTTCCTTCCTTCCTTCATTCATTCCACTCAGTCAGCTTTTGTTGACTGAGCACTTGCTGCATGCCAGACACTGTTCCAGGTGCTGGGCTAAGCACTGAGTGAGTTTGGCAGGGTCCCTGCTCCTAGTCGTTGTACATTTGTGACATTTTGCCAGATCCTCATAGGCCTTTAAAATGCAGAGAATATGAGTTTACAGGTCCAGGCGTGGGCCTGATTGATCCTTAGCTGAGTGAGTTCCAAGTGACAGTCTCTCTGGGCCTCAGTTTCTTCATCAGTAAAATGGGCATAATCATGTTGCCTCCGTTTATTCACATGCCTGATGTCATTAACCATCTCTGTGCCAGACCCTGAGATGCAAAGATGGAAAGATTCATACTGCTTGCCCTCAAGAAGCTTCTAAGTCAGTAGGACCAACAAATAAATTACAAGATAATGATTGTCTCAAAGGAGGAATGTTCAAGGGGAGTTAGGGAAGGCTCTCAGAGGAGCCCTCCAAGATCCAGCCATGTGCCTCGTTGGCCTCCAAAAAAAAGTTAAAGGCTCCAAGGAGCCCAGTGAAAGGACTGGTTTGCAGTGAGAGTCTCCCAGACAGCTGTGCACAGAACCCTGTCTGTGTGAGTGTTGAAACGTCCCTTGACTGTTTCGGAAATCGCTCCCACAGAATGTTCTTTGGAGGATGCCCTGTCGGCAGTGGGGAGCCTCTTCAGGGTTAAATAACAGAACCACCTGGACTAGATGCGTGTTTAGGAAGAGGAGTGGTGGGGCACTGGTGTGGGTAGACTCCGGGTGCAAGTGTACCTTAGCCAGTTTTGTTTTCTCTGTGTCTCTCCCCGCCCCTGCCCTACCACCTGCCCACTCCAGGGATGAACTCAAGCGGCATTATAACCTGGGGGAATACTGGATCGAAGTGGAGATGGAGGACCTGGCCAGCTTTGACGAGGACCTAGCTGACTACTTGTACAAGCAACCAGCTGAGCATTTGCAGCTGGTGAGTGGGACCCTGTTCTTGTGCCTCCCAGGCTGGGCTGGCCTTGCTCCAGGCACTCATAGCCTGTCCCCTTCCTCCTCTCCAGCTGGAGGAAGCTGCGAAAGAGGTGGCTGATGAGGTGACCCGGCCCCGGCCCACGGGTGATGAGGTGCTCCAGGATATCCAGGTCATGCTCAAGTCGGACGCCAGCCCGTCCAGCATTCGTAGCCTGAAGGTGGGTCCACTCAGAGGCCGCTTGGAGGGTGGCAGTGGCAATGGCTTCGGAGACAGGCAGACCTGGGTGCCCACTGTGTTGCCCTGAGGAACTCACTTGACATTTCTGAGCCTGTTTCCTCCTCTGAAAAATTAGCTCTTTGGACAGATGTTTGCTGAGCTCCTCCTGTGAGTGAGGCATTGAGTTGGGTCCTGGAGAAACAACTGTGAACTCAACGACAAGTTCAATGACAAGTTCCTGTCCTTCAGGAGTGGGTATCCCCCCAGAGGAGGCCGAGTAAACCTGTAAACATCACCCACGATTACTTCGTAAGAAGAATGGGAGAAGTCAGGAGGATGATGAGCAAGTGTGGAAAAGACAGAGAAGGCTGCTTTGAGGAGGGGATGTCTAAGTGAAGATCCAAGGACGGGGACCAGCAGCCAGCATTCCTAGGGCGGGGGACACAGCTGGTGCAGAGCCTGCGGGGCAAGGCAGCATGGCTGGAGGGTGGTGAGGAAGCAGGAGAGATTGGCAGAGGTGGTCTGCCATCCAGTCATTTCTTTGTTTTCGTCAACAAATACTGATTGAACGGCTGCCATGTGCTACTTGCTGGCCTAGACCCTCACCTGGTTCTGTGGAGCTTCTGTGGGAGAAACAGACAAGGAGCAGTGAGCTGATCTCAGGGACCATGACAAGAGTCATGAAGAAAAGAAACAGAGGCAATGTTACAGAGGCTGGGGGTTGTAGGTGGCAGTCAGAGAAGCCCTCTCTGAGGAAGTGATGTTGGTGTAAGTTTGAGGGATGCAAAGCCAGCCAGGTGACAGCCAGAGAGAGGAGCGTTCCAGGCTCACGGATAAGCAGGTGCAAAGGCACTGGGGTGGGGGACAGCAGCAGGTGTCAAGGGACAGAAAGAAACCAGTATGGCTGGACCCTAGGGAGTGAGGGTTGGGGGAAAGGAAGGGAGGAAGTGGATGGAGAGACCCAATGGCCAAGGCCTTGGCTGCTGTGGAAAGGAGCTTGGATTGAGAGTTCAGTAGGAGACCAGGCTGATTCCATCTTGAAAAGCTCCCTCCGACTGCTGTGCGGAAGGAGAATTTATAAAACAGGCAGGAGTGGGAGGAAGCCAGGAGAGCCGTGAGGAGGAAGTGAGGTCCCGACATTGATTGTGTCACAAGGTGGTTGTGAGAAGCAAATGAAAGGACGCACGTGGCTGTGCCTGGCGAACTCTACAGTGGTGCCCAGATAGTGTCACCTCCTCCCTGTCACCGCACCAGAGGCCAGGAAGGCCAGGTGCTGGTTTTTGCTGGAATTCCTGTGTCCTGAGGCTCTGTTGGGGTCCCTGTCCAGCCTTCCTTGGTCAGCACGATGGCAGGTCTGTTCCAGAAGCAGGGCTAGGCTGTGGGTCTCATGGTTGTGGAATGTGTTGGCCTCATCTCTGCTCCCAGCACCAGGGAGGGACCCTGTGACCATGTGTGGAACTAAACCGAGGGTCACACGTTGGCCTGTCTGTGGAGGTGGCAGTGAACTGTTTTGTGGGGCAGCAGTTTCCTCGGAGAAGCCAGCCTCAGCCCGCCCCTCCCCCGCCCCAGGGACAAGCTTCCCATTCTCAGACTCTGAACGGCCTGCCTTGGGGGTCGGGTGTCCTGTAAGACGGGAGGAGCCCTCTCTAGAAGGAATGCTGGTCAGGTGTGGCTTGGGGGCTGAGGCCGCCCTAGTCCTTTCCAGCCCTGGGATTCTGGAGTGCTGGGACCCCCGCAGCTCGTAGACTGTTTTCCAGAAAACGACTTGGTGGTTTCAGCAGTTCCAGTGTTCCCCGGGCTGTGGCAGCCACGTGCGCCCCTGGCCTCACTTACTGGAGAGTGTGGGCCCAGCCCTCTTCCTGCCTTTCTCCCTCCTCCCCTCCACTGGGGGCATCGGCAGGAACCTGTCACCCACCTCTGTCCCCCAAAAAACTCCTGGGAGCAGGAAGAAAAGATGATGAAAGGGACTTTTCTTGTTTTTCACTTTTTACGGTAAAAAAATCACACCCATAGAAGTGACAAGAGTAGTGTAACAGGTTTCACTTATCTCCACCTGGATTAATACTGTTAATATTTTGCCTCATTTGCTTTCTCTGTTTTGTTTGTTTTTATTTTTTGCCGAAGTATTTTAAAGAAAGCTACTAACGTGGTCCTTGATCCTTAAGTATTTCCACGTGCATTATGAAAAAGAGATTTTCATACAGGATCGCAGGTGTCCCTGACTCCCTTTAGCCAACCACCCTCCCTGTGGCTCCGTTACAGTCGGACACGATGTCACACCTGGTGAAGATCCCTGGCATCATCATTGCCGCGTCGGGGGTCCGCGCCAAGGCCACCCGCATCTCCATCCAGTGCCGCAGCTGCCGGAACACCCTCACCAACATCGCCATGCGCCCCGGCCTGGAGGGCTACCCCCTGCCCAGGAAGTGCAACACGTGAGTGGGGTTGGCGCGGCTCTGCGGGGCTGTGGGGGTGACATCTGAGTGGAGGCGTGCAGGATGAGGCCAGCCTGCCCCACAGGCAGCGGGGAGGGTGCGGGCAGGGCTGTGCCTGGTGGGAGCTGATGGTTGGGAACTCAGGGTTAGGAACTGGGGGTGGTGTCCCTCCAGGGCACCCGGACCACTGTGCAGGGAGCTGGGGTTGGGAGTCCATCTCAAACCTTCTAAAGCAAACCGAGGGCGTGCCAAGGGCCGTGCCAGGCCCCATCGTTTACATGTTGCTGTGGCTGTACTACAGATGCAGGGTGTGCGGCCTCTTATCCCACAGAACGGAGAATACTCACCCTCTGGCTTCTTACAGAAAAGGATTGCTGACCGCCCTCCACCCCGATCGATCTTAAGGGCTCCTCCCTCTCTGGCTGCTGGGTCCCCTCAGCCTCCTGACCTCAGGGCTCTGCCACATTTCAACGTCAAGTCCCATGTCCGCCTGCACGGCCCTCGAGGTCTGCTCCCAGCTCCCCGCGGTTTCATGTCCTCCCTCCTCTCCTGGCCCGGCCTCGCTGCCTCCCTCCTGTTCCTGGAATACGCTCGTGTTGCAGGGCCTTGGAACTTGCTGTTTCCTCCACCCAGAACGTTCTTCCCCCCGACCTCCTCGGCCCGTGGCCTCACTCGCTCCGGCGGCTTTCTCCCAGGGCTGCCTCCACGCCCCTCCGTCTTAGGCTTGGAGCGCACGTCCCTCCCCCTCACATCCCCGCTTCCATGACGGCACAGGGCTGCCTGTCGTTTTGTTATGTGGTTCTTTGCTGGTGGGTTTTCTCGTTCTCCGCTGATCAGAACTCGAGCCCCACAAGAGCAGGGGCTTTTCATCCATGGCCGTGTCCCCGGCACCTCGAATAGTGACCGGCACAGTGGTGCTTCGCTGTAACGTTCCTGTGGTGGTGGGATAATGGCTTCGTTACATGGAAGTTCAAAGGTGCTTAGAGCCCTGAGCGTGGTCTCCAGGGGCCTCACTGGGAGGAAGATCTGGGGCTTTGAGTGGGGTTTAAAAGATCAGTGGTGATTTGGCCCCTCTCTCACCTGTGGGGTCACTGAGTCTCCTCGGGAAGCTGGGAGTGTGGCTTGTCCGCCTCCCAGCAAGGTAATTTAAGAGCTCGTGTCAGGGGAGGAAATAGTGGTAGCATGCACGTTTAGCGTGCATGAGGTCGTGGATTCAAACCGCAGTACCTCCACTGAAAATAAGTAAATAAATAAACCTATTTATTTCCCCTCTCCTACGAAAATAAAAAAATAGAGTGATAAAAAAGAAATAGATAAGTAAAAAGACTAAAAAAATAAGTGAACCAAGGGTCTGGTGCCAGGTTTAAAAAAAAATCTTATAAAAAAAAAGCCTCATGCAGTCTGGTCTCCCCACCCTAACCTGGCTGCATCCCCCAAGAGCTGCCCTCCTTTAGGGCCGGTCCTGGAGACCCTTGGCTCGCTGCCGGCTAGTCCTGTCGCCGACTCTCGGGTTGGACTCCCTGGACTTTGAGCTCTCAGGGCCGCTCTGGTGACCCTCTCTCCTCCCCCGGACAGGGATCAGGCCGGGCGCCCCAGGTGCCCGCTGGACCCGTACTTCATCATGCCAGACAAGTGCAAGTGCGTGGACTTCCAGACCCTGAAGCTGCAGGAGCTGCCAGACGCGGTGCCTCACGGCGAGATGCCCAGACACATGCAGCTGTACTGCGACAGGTGAGCCAGCGGCCTATAGGCGGGCTCCCTGGCCGCGTCCCTAAGTCAGGTGCCCCTTGTAGACCACCAAGCGCGGCCAGGAGCGGGGGAGAGGATGCTAGTTAGGGAACACGTGCTCCGTGCTGGGTGCTTCCCTTACATTTCCCCTAATCCTCAGGGGCATGTCAGCCCCCGCCTGCAGACAAGGATGCGTCACCGGCTCAGTGAGTGGAGGAGCCTGGCTTTGAGTCTATGTTCTTCCTGGAGAATCCATCTCTCCAGCCCTGTTAGAACTGGGAGGCCCCAGACGGCACAGCTAAGACAGCCAGTGGCTGGGGGAGCCTCTTCCCAGCCTGACCCCCCTGCCCTGGGCTTTCTGTTCCGATTCTTCCTTGGATTTTGCTGGGTGATGGGGGAGAGGGTGCTGGCCTGGGCCTGGTCTCGGGACCTGGGGTGAAGGTGTGGAGCTGTGGACAGAGGTCCCTAACCTGGGCTTGCACAGCCTGGCGTCGCGTGCAGGTGGCCTTTGCGTGCATGTTCTCTGAGCAGTGGACCCGTAGGTCACGTTAGCTTCCTCAGCGGCAGTGGAACGTGTAGGAGTCAGACTCCTGAGCAAGTCCCACGTGCTTGCTGAGCCTCAGTTTCCTTATTGGGAAAGTGGGGATCATGACAGGCGTCAGTCTCTCTCATCAGGATGCTGGGAGATTTCAACTGGAAAATGCATATTGAGTGTGGAGCATTAAAGCTTCTTTAATACAAATGGTATATTCGGTGTTTACTGGATCATTCAAGTGGTCTGTGATGTACAAAGTGAAGACATGGGGAACGGGAAGAGAGGAGTCAGGATCCTTTCCTAGAACATTAATAATGACAGTGGTGGTCTTTTATGGGCTGTGGCTCTTTCCGGTGTATAAAGCACTTTTGGGTCTTATACCCACAGCAGTTGAGCAGGTCAGGTCACTTTGTCATGCCCCTAGGCTCAGAGAGGTGCGGTGACTCTGAGGTCACATAGCTTCTAAGTGTCTGGGTACTGATACGTGCCCCAGTGTCTTTTCCACGCACCTGTAGTTCTGGCTGGAGGGCCTTGTAGACTTTCTGATTTCAGTGTCTTATTTTTTAAAGAAGAAATAAAAGTCCAGAGGCAAAATCACTTGGCTGAGATCATGGAGCCATGAAGAGGCAGAAATGGAGGATGACCCTCGCAGGGAGGGCATGAGGGGGAAGGTTCCCCTGGGTTGGTGTAGGAGCCCTGGGGTGCATCCGACAGCAGATGTGATGGAGATGGGGCATCTGAGGGGCTGGGGTGGGCCCTGCAATGCCAACCAGCATAAGAGATAAGCTCTTGAAGGCTGTGGAAGAGTCTAGCAACCACTGTGACCAAGGATTGTTCTTCCAGCAGCTAGGCCGTCCACGCGTGGGCTGGGTTGTGGTGAGAGGGCGAGGGCCCTGTGGTGGTACAGGCTGGAGCCAGCTCAGGTCGTGGGGCCTCCAGTAGAGTTGCTAAGATGGACTGGGGGTGTGACGGGGTGGGTGGGGCCAGGGACTCCCTGTCCCCACCAGGCTCTCATCTTCTTTCTCCTTCCTCCTCTCAGGTACCTGTGTGACAAGGTTGTCCCTGGGAACAGGGTCACCATCATGGGCATCTACTCCATCAAGAAGTTTGGCCTGACCTCCAGCAGGGGCCGAGACCGAGTGGGCGTGGGCATCCGGAGCTCCTATATCCGTGTCCTGGGCATCCAGGTGGACACAGATGGCTCTGGTGAGTGGTTGTTGGGCCGTGTGCCGAGCCCCTGTCGTCCCTCCCCTGGGCTGTTGGCAGGCCTCCTGGTCTTCCTGTCTCCACCCTCGCGCCTACACCCTGTTCTGCACAACAGCCAGGGTGAGTGGTGCTGTCATAACCAAAGACACGTCATCACCCCCTGCCCAGTAGCAAAATGGAAGATGTCCCTGGGGCCTGGCTCTCCAACTCCTCAGACTGCTAGCCTCCCCCCTGCCCCCTCAGCACACATACTACTCATCCCCTCACTCACTGGACCCGGGAGCACACAAGCCCATCCTGAGGGGGAGAACTGGGGCCTCTGTCTTTGCTCAGACTGACGCTTGTGCTGTCCTGCTCCGAGGGCCCTGCCCTGGGTTGGGGCCTGGGTGGTGGGCTGCAGCAGGCTCTCCCTCATGGTTCTCATGCACCCTCCCTTCTCTGCCCCACCCAGGCCGGAGCTTTGCGGGGGCCGTGACCCCGCAGGAGGAGGAGGAGTTCCGGCGCCTGGCCGCCCTCCCTAATGTCTACGAGGTCATCTCCAAGAGCATCGCCCCCTCCATCTTTGGGGGCACGGACATGAAGAAGGCCATCGCCTGCCTGCTCTTCGGGGGTTCCCGGAAGAGGTGGGGTCTGGGCCCCTAGGTCCGCGGCGGGGGACGGGTGACTTGGCCCATAGGTGGGCAACTAATTGCCAGATGGCCAGGACTTACGCCCTTCGTTTTTCCAGGACCGTTGGCCCTGCCTGCTGCTCCCAGGCACCCTCCCCAATTCCCAGGCTTGCTGTCTATGGGCTGGTGGCTAATTCATGCCCTCCTCTCCCGAGCGATCCCTCCGACCCCGACCCTGGCTATGGGGGGCTTGGCAAGTGTAGTGGGAAGAGCTCTGGGCTTGGAGTCAGGAGACTGGGGTTTACTGTGCGACATTAGGCAAGAGATATCATCTCTCTGAACCCAGGTCTCCACCTGAATAAGACAGGTGAAAACCTAACACGCAGGGGACATCACATGTTCTTTGGAAACTCTAAAATAGTGGAGGTACAGAAAGTAACGTTACTAGTAGCTACCAATTACTGCCGGCGCCGAGTCCCAGCCCTCGGGGATTCTCGCCTTGCTCACCTGGCCCACCTGCTTGTTCTCCCCCAGGCTCCCCGATGGACTCACTCGCCGAGGAGACATCAACCTGCTGATGCTGGGGGACCCGGGGACGGCCAAGTCCCAGCTGCTGAAGTTTGTGGAGAAGTGTGCTCCCATTGGGGTGAGCCTCCCGGACAGTTTTGGTCTATCTTGGCTGCCCTTGCAGGGAGGAAGGCTGCAGGCGGGCTGTGGAGGAGGGGGAGGCAGGAGACCAGCAGGGTGTGTCGGTTCAGGGGCAGTGGGCGGAGCACTGGACTGGATGGGATCTGGGTCTCAGCCCAGCCAGTAGTTGGCTGTGGATCTTGAGTGAGTTACCTCATCCCCCTGAGCCTCAGTTTGTCCATCCACCTAGTCAGAGTGTCAATAACAGTCCTGGCTGAAGTCAGGCTTAGGCCCTGCTTGGAGTCCTTTCTTTATGTTTATTCATTTACTGCTCACCTCACCTCTGGGTGGTGTGTGCTCTTACCCTCTTTGATGGATGAGGAAACTGGGGAACAGAATAGCTCAGTGTTTGCCCAAGATCCCATGGCGAGTAAATGCTGGTCAGGGGATGCGAGCCCAGCTGTTGGGTCAGCCAGGTCCTCTGTGCCTCAGTGAGTGGGTCTGGGGGTCAGAGCTGGCGGGGGTGACTGCTGTGTCAGTGGGCAGGGTTGTGTGTGGGGTGTGGTCTCTGGGTGTGAGGAGCTGGGCCGGGTGACCTGTGCCAGTGCTGCCCTGTGGAAATCCACGTGGACCACAGATGTCAGCCTCCTGGGGATTGTATGTTTCCTAGTAGCCACTTTACAAAGTGATAGAAAATAGTGAAATTGATCTTCACCACATTCTGTTTGACCCAGTGTGTCTGAGACGTTATTTCAACGTGTAGCTTAATGTTACAAAAGCATGAAGGAGGGACTTCACGCTTTTTTCCCTTTAGCACTAAGTTTGAATTCCCTGTGTATTTTACACTTAAGCACGTCTGGCTTTGGACTGCTGCAGTTTAAGAGTTCAGTGGTAGCACGTGGCTCCCAGGTCTATACAAAGATGACAAGGGACTCAGGGTAGGGAAGCCTTTCCCTGGGAGTCAGGAGTCCACCCCAGCCCCGAGGCCCCCTAGAAGCATGCCACTCCTTTCCTCTGGGCCTCAGTGTGCTCCTCTGTGAGCCGGGCCCCTGAGGGCTGCTTCATGGGGCAATGGTAGGGCTCAGGTGAGTGATGGATGTGATCACCTCCCCGGGGAGAACCTCCCGGCCAGGCTGGGATTGGCCAGGCTGGGGTCATCTGCTCTACAGCCAGCCATGATGTGTGACCTTGGGCAAGCTCCAGCCCTCGACGCCCTTCGACTTACCAGTTGGGTCCTGACACCTCCCGTCACCCTCTCTCAGGTGTACACGTCTGGGAAAGGCAGCAGCGCGGCTGGCCTGACAGCCTCGGTAATGAGGGACCCCTCATCCCGGAACTTCATCATGGAGGGCGGGGCCATGGTCCTGGCTGATGGGGGAGTCGTCTGTATCGATGAGTTTGACAAGGTGAGTCTGGCAGGGTGAGGTGGTTGTGGGCTGGGGGTGTGATCTGTGCTTGGAACACAGAAACCACTAGATCTGGAAACTTGTCTTCAGTCCCCGGGCCTGTCGCTTATAGGGAAGTTTCCACACCTGGAGAATGGGGAGAGGAGAGCCAACCCCACACAATTGTTGTCATGACTAGAGGTGACCCAGTCCTGCCATTGGCCTGGGACGGGGTCGGGACCCTAGAATGGTGGCTGCTGTAGGTTTTCCTGCTGCCGCCGCTCCCTGGTCCCCTTCCCTGGGCCTGGTGGATGTTTCTCTCTCCCAAACAGATGCGAGAAGATGACCGTGTCGCCATCCATGAGGCCATGGAGCAGCAAACCATTTCTATTGCCAAGGTGAGCAGCCTCCCTGGTCCAGGCTGATCCAGCCGGGCCCCAGGTACCGGGAGGGGCCGGGATCTGGCCGTGACCTCAGGCTGCCCTGAGCGGCCAGTGCTGAGGCCTGTTGGCCCGGCCTCTGTTGGCAGCAGCGGTGGTCCTGGAATCGTGTGTATATGTGTGGGTGTGCACCCTGAGAGGGCTGAAACCCCATATTCTCATCTCTGCTGCCCCTCGCTCCTCCCTCAGGCTGGCATCACCACCACCCTCAACTCCCGCTGCTCCGTCCTGGCTGCTGCCAACTCTGTGTTCGGCCGCTGGGACGAGACGAAGGGGGAGGACAACATTGACTTCATGCCCACCATCCTGTCCCGCTTCGACATGATCTTCATCGTCAAGGACGAGCACAATGAGGAGCGGGATGTGGTGCGTCGGGGGCGGGGCCACAGGGGCACTAGCCAGACCCACGCTTCTGGGGGAGGCCAGACCAGGGGTTTGGCCTGTGAGCGGGCCGCCTAGGAGGCGGGAGCTGTGGACTTCCAAGAATCCTGCCTCTCCTGCGTGTGATATGCTGTGACAGTCATTCCCTGGGCGTTGGTCCTTTGTATGTGAAATAAGGGGGTTACAAGTACTAGCACCCCAGTTCTGGTCGGTTAGTTTTTGAAAGGAGCTCAAGGGCAGATGTAATGCACAAGCCTTGAAGTGTGAGGCCCAGCTGGGTCCAGCTTCAGTGTCGTCAGGGTGCCTCTGTCTGCCACCTGACTTGGGAAGGCCTGCGGGCTGACCCAGTGTCCCTCCACCTCCCAGATGCTGGCCAAACATGTCATCACTCTGCACGTGAGCGCGCTGACCCAGACCCAGGCTGTGGAGGGTGAGATGGACCTGGCCAAGCTGAAGAAGTTCATCGCCTACTGCCGACTGTGAGTCTTGGATGCAGGCCACATGGGGGTGGGAGTGGGGAGGGATCCATTCAGGATGCCTGCGATGAGGCCCTTAGGGCCCTAGCTCTGCTCCTTCCGACCCTGCACAATCACTCAGTGGCTCTTGGCCTCAGAATCCCCATTTCAGAAACGGGGGGGGAGGAGGATTTAGATGCTCCAAAGACCTCCTTGACTCTGACATGCTGGGGAGGCGGTATGGACACAGGCAATGCCTGCCCCCAGTGTGTGACCTTGGGTGAGTCCGTTGACCTTGGAGCCTTGCTTTCCCTGGGTTGTGGCCTAGGGTTTTAGTAAGGTTTGCACAAGATGATGAATAAGTGCTTGGCACAGCCCTGCACTGAGTGCACACTCAGTAAGTGGCAGCTGCAGCCTTATCGTTACTCTCACAGATTGCCTGTAATAATAGTCACACATAGAGTAATTATGCCAAATGTTATTGTGAGTCTTTTATGTGTAATTTTATCTCTCAAATCTATGAAGTTGGTGTATTATTCCATTTTACAGGTGGGGAAGCTGAGGCAAAGAATGGTTAAGTAGCTTGTCCAAGGTCACAGGCAGGAGGTAGTGGAGCCAGGATTTGAACCCAGGTACCTGGCTCCAGAGACTGTGCCTTTAGCCACCACACCAAGATCCTAGACACATGCTTCTGTTGCCTCTTGTTGGAACTAAAACCCAAGGTGGAGAGATCTTCTGAGTGTCTTTCCGATGGGAGGTGAAATGCTGTATTTGGGCTGGTCCCTACTCACCCCCTCTGCCTGGGTGATGGGTGGTGCCGTGCCAAGTGGTACCTGGGTCTTCGTCACCGTTCGGAGCTCCTCATGGCCTCATCCTCAGGCTTGGGCCCTTGGGTGTGAGTCTGAGAGCCCTGGATTCTAGTCCCTCCTTGATAGCAAGTTCCAGGTAGCCTTGGGGAGTTTGCTCCCTCCCTCTGGCCTCTGTCTCATCATCCTCAGAATGAGGGTTGGCTTAGATGATCTAAGGCTTCCCCTAAATCAGTGACTGTTGGCGGGGAGCCCAGAATGGAGGGGATAGGGTGGGAGGAGATCCTGGGCAGACATCCCTGCTACCCCTGCGAGAGTCTGGCGAGCTCCCTGCCTCTGGACAGCAGTCACTGCCAAGCCTCTCCCAGGTGTCATTGTGCATCTTGCCCCTGAACACGTAGGGTGGAGGACTGCTGTGAGCCTGCTGGCCTGTGGGCCCCGGAAGTGTGTGTCTGCACGCTGGCCAAGGGCCAGGGCCGGGGTGGGTTCCTTCCCGCCCTCATGGCAGCTGATCCCCTCGTCCTGCAGGAAGTGTGGCCCCCGGCTGTCGGCAGCGGCCGCGGAGAAGCTGAAGAACCGGTACATCATCATGCGGAGTGGGGCCCGGCAGCACGAGAGGGACAGCGACCGCCGCTCCAGCATCCCCATCACTGTGCGGTGAGCCAGCGGGCGGGCCAGGGCTGGGCCGGGTGATGGCCTCAATGTACAAGGTGCTGTGTGCCCAGCAGGGCCAGGGCCAGGGTGCAGGGAGGGAAGACAGTGGTCTCCCTGATTATCTGTATTTCTTGGTTTGTTTAGTGTTAAGAAAATCCACAACATTCTCTTCTGAATTCTGTTTGGCGTCCCTGCTGTGGGAAAGCCTGAGGGTGAGGGAGGGGCCAGGTGTGAGGGTCAGGAGACCTGATACCAGTCTCTAGCCCATGTGTGACTGCAGGGAAATGGCTTTCCTTCTCTGGACCTCACTTTTCTTGTCTCTAAACTCTCCTTACTCTTGTGAGTTTATACAGTACAGTAGAATGATTAAGAGCTTGGACCTACCTGGTTTGAATCTTGCTTCCAGCACTGATTAGTATAGAAGTGGACTTGACTGTATGTAATGGAAAACCCAAATAAAATAGCTTAAGTAAATTCGGAGTTTATTTCCCTCTACGTGAAAACGTAAGAGGGTTAGGTAGTCCAGGACTGTGTGGTGGCTCCTCAGTCATCAGCAGTCTTGGTTCCTTCAGGCTCACCCTTATTCTCATTGTTCAGGATGGCTGCTGGAACACCAGCCATCGCTTCCGCATCCCAGGTGTCAGGACTGGAAGGAAAAGAAGGGCCCATCATAAGGCCACTTCCTAAAATTCCTGTAAAATGTTTGGACTTAAAACTTACTGGGCATACCTTAGTCACACAGACACATGTAAATGGAAGAGAGGCCGAAAAATGTCTTTTAGCTGGGTGCCAGGTGCTGGAATAAAAATTGGGGTTCCATTACTAAGGAGGAAAGGGAGATGGATCATGGGGACAGCCAGCAGTCTCCCCTGTAGTCTTACTACCTTGGGCAGGCACCTCCCGGAGGTTGGGGTGGGACAGGGGAGGGAAGATGGCCTGAGGCCGCCCTGGTATCCCATTGCTCCCACACAGGCAGCTGGAGGCCATCGTGCGCATCGCCGAGGCCCTCAGCAAGATGAAGCTGCAGCCCTTCGCCACAGAGGCAGATGTGGAGGAGGCTCTGAGGCTCTTCCAAGTGTCCACACTGGACGCCGCCTTGTCCGGCACCTTGTCAGGTGAGCAGATGTGGGGACACAGGCTTGGGTGGTCTTTGGGCTCCCAGCCTGGGACTCTGTGGGTGGGACTGCCGCCCCACCTGGTGAGGCTCCCATTCTCCTGGAGTGGGAATGAGATGGGGCGATGACCCAGCAAAGAGGCAAATTAATCAAGTTAAGGTGTAGAGTGCGGAGAGGAGAATTCCAGCAGGTTGGGCACATTGGAGAGGGGTGGGGATGCCTCCCTGTTGGGTGGTCAGGGATGGCTTCTCCAAGGAGGAGGCAGGAAGGAAGGCGTGGGGTGAAGTGAGGACCTGTGGCCCCCTTCACCGCAGGTATAGGGAAGGTTGAGTGGCGAGACCCCAGGGACTGCAGGCTTGGCATGTTCAAGGGCCAGTGTGGCTGGAGCCAGGGAGGTGGGTCTGCTTACCCCACCCTCCCCTTGTTGAAGATAGCGCAGTCTCTGCCGTTCCTGTCCCATTAGACATTTGCGAACAGAGCCCTCTCTGGGATTCTGAGGATACAGGGGACAGCTGTGATTTGGGGCAGTGAAATTGGAGTTGGGCTTTGCAGGCTGTGTAAGAGTTTGCCTTGCAGACTCAATTCTGCTTGGGGCCTCGAAGTCCCTCTCTGTGGCTTCCCCCACCACGGCCCCACCCTCTCCTTACTTAGCTGAAACACCAAGGTCCCCAGGTCAGCGGGGGAGACCCACGCTGCGGCAGGTGTGGGAAGTCACGAGCCTCCTGCTTGCCTGGGCCGCTCGGGTGCCTCACGGATCCGGTCTCCGGGGCAGCCTGCATGCGCTGCGGGGTCACTGCTGGGTCCCCTCCAGGTCTCCATCCTAGAGAGACTCCTCCCAGAAGTCGTCCCTGCTGCCTGTCCAGCTGCATGGGTCCACGTGCTGTCCCAGAGCCCTCTAGTGGCTGCTCGGCTCACCAGAATTAAAGAAAAAAGCTATGCCATGGCCTCCAGGGCCCACAGAACCTGGTGCCACTCTGGCCGTGTCCCCAGCCCCTGACTGGGTTGTGAACGAGGTGGGCGTATTTCCCACCTTTGTGCCTTTGCGCCAGCCATCCCCTCTGCCTGCAGTCTCCTTCCCCAAGGAGCTCTGTCAGTCATCCCCTAGGTCAGGCCCTGGCTGTGCCTGGCACGCTCTGTCTCTTCCTCTCATTTTCTCTTTGGGGCCCGGTTTACTCTTCCTGGGGCTCAAGGCCCCCGTCTCTCCCAGCCTTCACTGAGGACACACTGACCTCCCTCCTCACGCCCACAGGGGTGGAGGGCTTCACCAGCCAGGAGGACCAGGAGCTGCTGAGCCGCATCGAGAAGCAGCTCAAGCGCCGCTTTGCCATCGGCTCCCAGGTGTCGGAGCACAGCATCATCCAGGACTTCACCAAGCAGGTGGGCCTTGCCTGAGGCCAGGTGGGGTAGGCTGGGGGCGGTGCTCCTGCAGGCTCCCCGCAGCCTGGTTCCCATGCACCCAGCACAGCATCCTGTTGCTTGGCATGCAGGCCTGGGAGAGGAGGGGGTGGCTGTTCCTTGGCTCAGACCTGTTCCCAGTGTTCCTCCCCTGGCGACTGCTTCAGTCTGGGGCAGGGATACTTCCTCTGTCTAACCAGAGGGAGAGGACAGGTGGCAGAGGTGCTGGTGGAACCTCCCAGGCTTCCCAGCCCTCCTGTCTGTCCTTTCTCCTCACTGCCTGGTCTTTGGGGGTGGGGGGTGAGCCAGGAGGGCAAGCCATCCAGCTCTCTGGGGACAGTGTGCCTGACCCCATGGTGAGGTGATGGGCATTCTAGATGCTGTGGAGCGCTTGTTAGCATCTTTGAGGTCACAGGAAGAATCCCAGTTTGGGGCCTCAGCTCCCTCTCACGTGCATCGTCTCCTCTTGATCCGTAGAGCAGTTCTGCGCAGTAGGTGGTACCATGCCCATTTGAGGGGTGAGCAGGCTGAGACTTAGAGAGGTTTGGGGGTGTCAGGAGCTTGGGTTCTAGAAACAAATGCACTCAGTTGAAGTCTCAGCTCTGCTGCTTAATTGCTATGTGACCTTGAGCAAATGTGTGAAGACTTAGAAGAGTGCCTGGCACGTAGTAGGTGCTCAGGAAGTGTGAGCCCTTCTTGGATCCGGTCAGATGGGGTGACAGCTGCAGGGTCCCTGTGAGCAGGGGGTGCCTGGGCTCCCCTGGGGCTCCTCAGGTTCCAGTGGTGGGGTGTTTGGAGTCCCCTCGGAGGCATGTGCCTGCATTCAACCTCGTGTCCTTCAGAAATATCCGGAGCATGCCGTCCACAAGGTCCTGCAGCTGATGCTGCGGCGTGGCGAGATCCAGCATCGCATGCAGCGCAAGGTTCTCTACCGCCTCAAGTGAGCGGCGCTGCGCCTCCTCCCGTCCCTCCCGCCACAGGAATGCCGCCACCATCACGTCCGCCTCCCCACTGCCACCTTGAACTTCCCATGCATTCTGGATGCAGGGACCGTCGTCCTGCCTCACTGCCTTCCGTGTCTGCCTCGGCCACAGACCCAGGAAATGTGCCTTTGGAGTTTATTGAAATAATAAAGCTGTGCTGTGTTTGGATATCTGTGGGCTTCTGCCCTGGGTGGCCTGTCACCCCACCCTGCCCTCGTGGGGCAAGGACAGGCTTTGGAGCCTGACAAATCTGGGTTTCTGACCTGCTCTGCCTCTCGGGCTCCTGGGCACGGCACTCACCTCTGTGCTCCGGACCTTCCCCGGCTCAGTGGGGAGGGTCCTGCCAGTGTCTTGATGGTGCTGGTGAGAATCCAACAGGACCCAGGGTGTGTGGGAGTGCCTCGTAAAGCAGGTCGGTTTGACTCGCCTCAGCTGTTCCCTGGCCGCTTAATGGGCGGGCAAGGCTGGAGGCATTTGCATCAGACTGGCTGGATTCACGACCCTCTCTGAGCCTCAGTTTCCCAATCTGTAAATGGGGGCGACACCAGTGTCTCCTGCACAGGGTTGTGCTTAGCATAAGTGAGCTACTGCTAGTGACGTGTCCAGGAAGGGCCAGGCAGTGTGGAGAGACTGATGGCTTTTGTGTTCAGGGGCATGGATTCCCACTGGGCCTTAGAGCAGAGTAGGTAAGAGCAGAAGGTGCTGGAATTCTGTAGACTGCTTCTCCCCAGTGGGACCACCCACAAAGTGTGTGGCTGTGAGTGAGGCACCTGACTTCCTGGGCCCAAGTTTGTTTTTTTGGATATGCCATAATTTATTTTGGCATTTCCTCCCCCTCCCCTTTGGTCTGGTTAACACACATCACCACACATAGTTAACACACTTTTCTTTTCTTGTGATAAGAACTAAGATCTATTCTCCGTAACAGCTTGCAGATATCTATTATATATTATTAACTACAGTCACCATGCTGTACATTACGTCTCTGTGACTTATTTTATAAGTGGAAGTTTGTACCTTTTGACCCCCTTCACTCGTGCCGTCTCTGCCACCCCCCACCTCTGGCAACCATCAGTCTATTCTCCATCTCTGAGCTTGGTTTTTCTTTGTTGTTGTTTCAGGCTCCACATGTCAGTGAGGTCACGCGGTATCGTTCTTTCTGTGCCTTGTTTAGCTTGTCTTAACAGTTCTCTCAAGGTCCGTCCACGTCACAAGCGTCAGGATTTCCTTATTTTTTTTTAATGGCTGAAAAGTACTCCGTCGTGTACACACAGCACATTTCCTTTATCCTTTCATCCATCAGTGGACACTTAGGTTGTTTCCGTAGCTTGGCTGCTGTAGGTAATGCTGCAGTGAACGTGGGGGTGCAGGTATCTTTTCAAGTTAGTTGTTTCTGTTTTCTTTAGATACATACCCAGAAGTAGACTGCTCGATCGTAGGTAGTTCTAGTTTTAATTTTTTGAAGCACCTCTATACTGTTTTCCACTCTGGCTGCACCACTTTACCTTCATACCAGTGGTGCACAAGCGGTCCCCCTTTCTCCACATCCTCACCACCGCTTGTTACTAGTTGTCTCTTTGATAATAGCCATTCTAACAAGCATGTGGTGGTGTCTCCTTGTGGTTTTGATTTGCATTTCTCTGATTAGTGATGTTGAGCATCTTTTCATGGACCTGTTGGCCATCTGCATGTCTTCCTTGGAAAAATGGCTATTCAGATCTACCCATTTTTTAATTGGATTGTTTGATTTTTGCTATTAGTTGTATGAGTGTTTTTTTTTTTTAAATATATTTTGGGTATTAACCCTTTATCAGATACCATTTGCAAACATTTTTTCCTGTTCCATTGGCTGCCTTTTCATTTTGTTGATGGTTTTCCTTTGTTGTACAGAAGCTTTTTAGTGATATAGCCACACTTGTTCATTTTTTTGCTTTTGTTGCTTTTGGTGTCAAACCTCCCAAATTATTGCCAAAACTGATGCCAAGAAGCCTACTGCCTATGTTTTCTAATAGGAATTTTATGCTTTCAGGTCTTAAGTTTAAGTCATTGATCCATTTTGAGTTAATTTTTGTGTATGGTGTAAGATAGTGGTCCATTTCATTCCTTTGCATGTAGCTGTCCAGTTTTCCCATCACCATTTAATGAAAGAGACTGTCCTTTCCCCATTGTGTATTTCTGGCTCCTCTGTTGTAAATTAACTGACCGTTTATGAGTGGCTTTATTTCTGGGCTCTCTATTCTGTTCCTTTGATTTGCGTGCACCTGAGTTTGTCAGTAAACTGGGGGTCATAGGAGTCGTCACCATCAGTTGTGAGATTGAGTAGCAGAAAGTGCTAGTTAACAGTAATATTCGAGAAAATCAACAATGCTCGTTTTTTGGTCATTATTTTGCCTCATATTGAAATACCAATGTGAGTATATCTTGTTTTTAAGAAGGTAGAATTCACAAAATTAAAAACAAATCCATGAAGTAAAATATTTGATATTTAAAATACATTTGGAAATACGAAACCTCAATGAAAACACAAATATATGTTAAAACATCTTATCCTAATAAATTATTAGCAGATAAAGTGTTTTACAAATAATCACCATGTAAAAATGAAGATAATCGTGAGAAACTCAAAGTAAAATGATTTGATCTTTCTAAAAACATGGACAGGAAAGCTTGGTGCCTCTGTGTGCTCATTGTTGAGTCACAAGTGTATTTTTGTGCAACAGTTTCCAGCTGCTTAAAGCTCTTCCTTTGTACACCGTTCTGGGAAATGGAGAGATGAGAGGAGCTAAATCCACTTCAGCTCAATCACATGACTCGCTCTTGTTTAAATCCTGTTTCTGCTTTGATAACTGGAGAGCCTTTGACACAGGTCTTGGCTGTCTCTTCTGGATGCTGGGCTTCCTGAGAGCATCTGAGCATTTCCGGTCCCTCTTTACCTTTTATCTTGTTCCAGTGGAGGCTTTTTTTTTTTTTAATCGAAGTGTAATTGATTTGCAGTGTTGTGTTAGTTTCTGGCGTACAGCATAGTGATTCAGTTACACATATTTTTTTTAAAGGGAGATACTGGAGATTGAACCCAGGACCTCGTGCGTGCTAGGCATGCACACTACCACTGAGCTATACCCTCCCCCCTTTCATATTCTTTATCATTATACGTTATAAGATATGAATGTAGTTGCCTGTGCTGCACAGAAGGACCTTGTGGTTTATCTTGGTAGACTCTTGAGCGTTTCTCTGCATCCACTGCAGGATTGGACCTTCTTTTCCTGTGGTGTGTTGAATGTTGGACCTCGAACGCTCGTTAACCCTGCGGCCGGGTCTGCATTTCTTGGAGGTGGAGAGGGAGCTTTCTTCCGGGGTTGTGCTCACCTGAGGTCTCATCTAGTGACAGCTGGTACCCGCGCCCGTGGAGACTACAAAGCGGCGAGTGTCCAGCTCCACCACCTGCATCTGTTAGCTGGGATGTGCCTGCTCCCCCAGGAGTCATGTGTGCTGTTACTTTTCCAGATGGGCACACAGGCTCAGGCTTGTGTCACAGTGAGTGAGGGCAAGGTCAGGGTTCAGAACCGCCCAGCACGCTGCCGCCTTGCCCACGTCCTCACGGGGCGTCCCTGTGGTCGTGGCCTGGTGGAGGTGCCGGTTCAGGGGGAAGGCTGCCTGGGCATAGTCTCTGTCCCTGGGGTAGATGGCACGACTGTGGCAGCCTGGGGGCCAAGGAGCCAGATGGGGGAGTGACTGGCTTGGCTGTGGCTGGCGGGGTTGGGAGGGGCCCCTGCTTAGAACTTAGCGACATTCCAGTCAGGATCCCTGAGGGCCTTCCAGGCAGAGGGGGCAGCAGGCGGAGGGGCTGTGAAGGTACTTAGGCATTTGAAGGAACTGACCAAGCCTCCACGAAGATCGCTGGAAAGAGTGGGGATGCTGATGGATGGAGGGGAAGGGGAGCAGGGAGCACTCTGGGAGTCAGGATGAGGCTGGGCTGGGGTCTGGGTGAAATGGAGGAGAAGGATCCTAACCTGGGTTGGGCTTGATTCTCAAGCTGCTCCCTTACCTGAGTCCTAGGGCTCTCAGACCTCTCCCTCCTGTTCCCTGTGGAAATTCTGCAGTTTCCTCCTCTGGGTGGGTTGCTGAGTCTCACCTCCCTTTTCTCATCTGTCAAAAGGAGGTGACAGTGGTCCTCTTCCCTGTGGTGGCTGCGAGGACTCACTGAGGTGACATGTCTGCCTGGAAGAAGTGTCCCAGGATGGGTGGAGCATCTTGTTTTCTCTACTTCCGGCTTCTGCATTCCCAGTTTCACCTTTTCCCACCCAGGTGGCTCAGCACCCCTGCCCCCCACCCCATCCCTGGCTTTTGTGGTCTTTGGACTTCTATTCCCACTAAGAGAGCCACCCAGTCCAAAATCTAGGAGGAGTGTGAGGAGAGAGCACAGGAGCGTCTGTGATTTAGTCTCTCCGCCCAGTTTCCATTGTCCTGAGTCCTTTATGGTTTCATTTATACCCATCGTAGTTGATTAGTTGGTGAGGGTAAGGTTCTGCTCCACACGACCGTCACCAGGCCTGGTGGCTTGCACGCACCGGATCAGAAGTCTTGCAGAGCAGATGTGCTAAATTGCAGTATTATAAAGGGAAATGTGAAGATTATGTCAGTCTGGCTTTTTATTCATTAGAAAGAGATGCAGTCCACAGTTGAAATGTGTTATTTTAGAGAAGTGCTTGCTAGTAACATTATTGAGCACTGCTGTGTGTGTTAAGCACTGGAACATTCTATGATTTGATCCTCTGAGAGCCTGTGGGTTCGTGGTTTACTACCCTCATGTTACAGATGAGGACATCGAGCACAGAGGGTGTAAGTAATTCCCCCAAGGTCACACAGCTAGAGAGTGATAGTGTTGGGGTCAGACTGAGGACTCTGACTCTCATGTACAGTCGAGCTGCCTGAGAGTGGTACATGTGTCTGACACACGCATCAGACAAAAGACAAAAGAGTGATGTTTTTGTTGTGCTTGGTGTCTGAAGACCGCTGAGGCCTTTGCTGGGGTCTCTTCTCAAGCAAGCGCCTGCAGCTCCAGAGAGGATTTCGTCCTGGGCCCCAGAAGGGGTGGGAGGCCTGGGCCCAGGATGGACCTCAGAAGCTGGAAGGGCCTGGAGCTGCTTGCTGCCCACTGGGAGGCTGGAGTGCTCAGCCTGCTGTGCAGGGAAATGCCTCCTGGGTGAGTGCGGGGAGGGGGTGCTGGTGCTGGCCTCGCTGTGGTGAGGAGGGTCCTCACAGCCCAGTCCACCCTCCCAGAGAGCTCTGGGGACAGGGAGGTCCTGCTCGGGCTGGGCCAGGTCGCCAGTTAAATCTGAGGAAGTAGATCAGTAGTTAGGGGACCAGATGCTGTCAGGAGGGTGAACCCCAACTCGCAGGAGCCAGGCAGAGGGAGGGAGGAGGGGCCCATGTCCTAAATGGGTCAGAGAGCTTTCTCCTGTGCTCTCAGCCTCTCTGGTTCTCAGTTTTCTTGTCTGTAACGTGGGTAGGGCCTTTCTGGTGCTCTCACCTGAAGGCTTGCATCCCAGAACTCCCTCAGTCCTGGGCAAACTGGGACAGTCGGTCACCCTAGAAATGGGGGAAGTAAAAACTCATCTCGATGAGCCGTGATCAGAGTCAAAGGGCACGCGTGAAAGCACTCAGCTTGGTACCCACCGCAGGGCCAGCACTCAGTAAACGGGGGATACAGTACAGATCCTTCCATGCAGAGTGCGTGGTGGGGGTTGGTTGGCCGGAGCCTGGATCCTAGCGCCCCCACTCCCCGACTGTGTGCCCTGAGTTCAGTTTCTTTATCTCCCCGGGCCTCCATTTCCCCAGATTTTAAAAGAAGATGATAGTAATGCAAACTGAGCAACTGCGGGGAGGATGAAGGGAAATAATTCAGATACAGCATTTCATTCAGAGAGTGTGTGCACTGGCTTCGGGTGAGCAGGTAGGGTCTGTGGTTAATAATGTGGCTATTAAGTCACTGTCAAGAGCTGCCAGACTTTTGCCAAGTGCTGTGTGTTGGGCTGGGGGCCCCATAGGAGCCACTGGGCCTCTTACCTTGTTCCTAGCCTTGGTCCTTTTTTTTTTTTTAACCCCAAGCAATGGGAGATTTTTGATTAAAGTGAACCCTCCTGTTCTCCCAGAGGTGTGAGGACAGTGTCCAGGAGGGGGCGCCAGAGCACCAGCCATAGCAGCCATCTGCCTCCATCCCTCCCTGCCCACCAGTTCTCAGGAGCGGCTTCCCAGGGACCTCCGGCCCACTCCCTGGGAACCCGGAAACCCTGGCTCAGACTCAGCCTGGAGAATCCTCTAGGCTCTGGATATTCACCACTGGCTTTGTTTAGACAAAGGCTGTCCCAGACCCTGGGACATTTAACCTTACGATTCTCTGGGTTGAAGCGTGTATCCTTGCCTCCAATTACAGTCAAGGAAACAGAGGTGCAACGTTAAGTCAGAGCAATGAGTGAAGCCAGGGTTCCAACCCGGGGGCATCTCACCTCCAAATCTTTGTCATCCGCCTCCGAGAATGACAGAGTCCTGGTCTTAGAAGGATCTTAACACTCATAGAGGCTTAAAAGGCCTAGGCTCAGAAATTCTTATTCAAGGCAAATATATATTTGTTAATGCTTTTCTCCACTTAGGTAACAAAGGAAGGACTCAATCCCCCTCCTCTGCAGGCTGTCCCCAGCCGTCCACTTTTCCTTGCTGGAGGAGACCGCAGTTAGTTTCTTGGCTCTTTTCCCAGATGTCAGAGGTAGATGGGGTTTCTGGTGACCTGGTCTTCGGGGACCCAGCTGCTTTTCACCCCCTGCCCTCAGGCTTCTGCTTGTATTGCTGTCCCAGCCCAGGTGAACTGGAGGATTTTTCTGGGCTCCTGGAGTCCCCAGCTTCCAGCCCACCCACTCCTTTAGAAGGGGCTGTTGGCACTTGGAAGGGTGTCCCCTTTGGTACAAAGGAGGTCGGTTCTGTGTTTCCTCTCTAACCCTTCCCCTTCTATGGGTCCTTATCCCAGAAAGGCTGGCCTGCTTTCCCTTTGCCCCTGCAGGGGGGGGGGGGGGGGAGCAGAAGTGCTGAGTCACGTGCTGAGCGCTGAGCCTGGAGCCCTGTCTCCCTATGGGGTTCCTGGCAAGCCAGGGGCTCGGGGTGGTGGGTCCATCCAGGGCAGGCCTTGAGGTCCCCTCTCTCCACCTGGGATCTGGACTGGAGAGCCAGCCTTACTCAGCTCTGTTATCTTCTCTTTCAGAAGCCCTCCTGCTCCCTGGGGTTGGGTCAGGGACCCCTCTGAGTGTCCCTCTCCTCTGTCAGAGCTCTAGTCTCACTGGGTTGTAATTTTCTTCTGTTTATCTGTTTCCCCATTAGAAGGTGAGCTCTGGGAGGACAGGGCCCTGCCAAATTTTGTTTCTTCCCAGTGCTGAGCACTGAGCAGACACTCTATAAATGACTCAGTTAATCCAGTACTTTCCACCAAATCCACAGTTTCCCTTCCTTCTGGACCCACCAAAGATTACACATCCCTGCCCCTCAAATTAGCTATGTGATACGCTCTGGCCAATGAAATAGGAGCTCAAGTAATATGTCACTTCTGGGTGGAGACCTTTCAGAAGTAGTGTCTGTTCTCCCTGTTCCCTTCCCCATGAGCAGTGATATGAACCTCCAGGTGAATTCCTCCATGAGGGCAGCAGGGAGCAGAGCCCTGCCCCCACCCTCCTGGATATGTTGTGTGAGTGAGAAGTAAACCTTTGTTGTTTTAAGCTGTTGAGATTTTGGGGGGGACTGTTTGTTACACAGCTTGATGTTACATATCCTGACTGATACAGGTCAGGAAAACAGGGATTATTGCCTTTTACACTTCCCTGGGAAGTTGGGATCATCAAAAGAGATGTATGTAACAACAGGGGGCAGATTGTCACCTTATCACTCACCCTCATCCCCTCTCGTGCTTTATATCTGGTGATGGGTCAGATTTCTCATGGGTCAGTGGCTTCCCACTGTAAGAATATGGCATTCACTCATCCATGCATTTGTATTGTGGAGATATTAATAGTATCTCCGATCTAGGGTTGTGATGAGGATGAAATGCATTAATGTGTGTAGGGTTCTTAAAAGAGTACTTGGCATATGGTAAATACTATATAAGTGTTTCTATTATTGTTATCATTTTTTTTAGTTCATTTATGAAAATTTACTGAGCATTCACTGTGTTTTCTGGGAATAGAGAGAACAAAGCTAATCTCTTCTTGCCTTGGGAGAGAAAGGCCCAGAAAAGAATGTAGGTGCCAGCACGGAGGCGGCAGGCCTGTGAGTGAGCACAGAGTGCTATGGCATCTTCTGAGAGGGAGGGGCTTTGTGTAGGCTGTTGTGTGTGGGTACCAGGGTGGCCTTGTGCTTTGAGATAGAGCCCAGGGGCCTGGCTGGGGGTAGCGCGCAGCAGTTACATAGGCCTCCAGCTTGGGAGCCAGTGTGCTGCTCTACCGGTGCTGTTTGCGGCCCCCACGCGCACCTTGCTCCTCTGCGGCAGGGCTGGGGTGGCGACGGGGGAGGAGGAACGTCACAGCAGCTGCTTCAAGTCTGGAAGCATCTTCCTCCACCTTCCTGGGGGAAGAAGACAAGAGGCCAGCCTCCAGCGCTGACCCCTGGCCTCGGGTGAACAGCTTGTAGCCGCCGTCTAGTCCTTGGCCCAAGCCATCTGCTCAGTCCTTTCCTCCAGCCCAGTCTGGTCTCACCCAGCTCTGTGGAGGGGTAGGGGGCTGGAGGAGAGGGGAGGAGGATAGGGGTTGGGAGCTGGCTGGGCTGAGTGAACATAGAGATGGTGGGTCAGGAAGGAAGGCCAGGGAATCACGCACAAGGACAGAGGCTGAGGAAGAGAGGATGGAGGGGAAGGTCAGGGCTGCTGGGGGCGGGTGCCTTGGGGGCAGGTGATGGAGGCCCGGGCCAAGCTCCTAGGTTGCCTTTGTCCATTCATCCCCCTGACATGGAAGGGAACTCTGACCATTGGAGCCCAAGAGGACCTGGGCAATATCAGATCATCAGCCCTGCATTATAGCTGGAGAGACTGAGGCCCAGAGAGGGCATGTAACTTCCTCATAGACACACAGCCAATTAGGGGCTTACCTAGAGTCAGAACCCAGACCTCTTGGCTCTCAGTCCAGTGCTCCTCACATGATACCGCACTGCCTTTTGGGGCCTTGAGGCCTACTGTTTTATCGGGAAACCCTAAAGTAAGGGGGGCCATGTTGCTGCCATTGCTAGTGCCTGCCCTCCATCCTGTTCTCCCCCTCCATCTGCCTCCCGCTTCTGTGGGGCTGCCCCACAGGGGAAGAGGCACAGCCAAGTGTAGGTTCAGTTCAGCTTTTCTACCCGCGGAACCCAGGGCTGGGCATGTTTGCTGCAAAAGATCTGGGAGCAGCCTTGCTCACCCTGTGTACCCACCTTCTTTTTAGAGGCAACCTGTCGGGGCAGGGGCCTGGGGTGGGGTCTCTCCTTCAAGACCTGTGCTGGGCAGTCTCTCAGATGGCCTGACTTGTCCTACCTCCTGGTGCGTGCACTCTTGTGTCATCCTCCCCAGCCTTGAATGTGGGCTGATTTAGTGACTCGAGTCTAAAAATAGAACACGGCACCAGTGACGGGGATGTCACTCCTGAGATTTGGTTACCAAAGATGGTGGCTTGCGTCTGTGGTGCATCCTCCCTCTCTCCCTTTCTCTCTTGCTCACTGGGAACCAGCTGCTATGATGTGAGCTGCCCAGCTAAGCCAACAGCCAGCCAGCACCCGAGGCCAGCCAGCAGCTGTGGGAGTAAGCCTGGAAGTGAACCCTCCCTAGATGAGCTTTCCAATGAGAACACGGCCCTGGCTGACGCCCTGACTTCAACCTCGTGAGAAACCCTGAGCCAGAGAACCCAGCTAAGCTGTGCCCAGATTCCTGATCCTAGAAACTGAGATAATAAATGTTTGTTGTTTTAAGCCACTAAATTTGGGGGGAATTGGCCACACAGCCCCGGACAACTTAATCCAACCCACCACTACCACCGCCTCCCGCAGGGGAAGGGGCACAGCCAAGTGCAGGTTCGGATCCTGTGCTGTCCTGCCTTTGCCCGCTTGTCCTCCCCACTCCCTCTCACTCCCCAGAGACCTAAGGGAGAATTCACAGTCTCAAGTTCTGGTTCTCCACATTTTCTTGCCTGACCTTGACCTGACCTTGGGGAAGCCATTTCACTCTCTCTGGGTTCATTTCCTCTTGCTTAAAGCCACTTACTGACTAGTAATAACTTCCCAGGTGCACAGGTCTGTGCAATGTACACAGCCATTCTCACCTAGCCTCTCACTTTGATTCATAACCGCTTGGAGATGAATTTAGGACAGGTCTCCACATCTCCAAATGACAGAAGAACAGACTGAACCCCAAGATGAGAGATGGTTTGCTGGAGGACACGTCGCGAGGAAACAGCAGAGCCCAGGCGAGGCCTCTGACGCCAGGTCAGGGACGGTGTGGGAAAGGGTGACAGCGTTTCCTGCGATGACGGCAGTGATGGTGAGGGTCAGCTTTTGCCTGTGCCGTGTGCCACACTGGCCACATTCTCCACACAGCGTGCCTGTTGTGCTGTAGAAGCTGGAAATCTCTGCAGTGACATTTTTCAGGCTCTCCTGCAGGTAGCAGTCCAGCTGTAACATGAATCTTGCCATAAAGAACACCTGCACAGACTGGAATTTGGAACTGAGTTTTGTGGGGAGAGAGACAGCACAGAGCACCCATTTTGCTGCTTGGATTGCATTAGAGCAGGCATGGTACCAGGGCTGGCAACAGAGTGGTCACTTCCCTTTTTCACAGTTTCCTGATGGAGGCAAGAGCTGCAGCCCCCTTGGTGGCCCAGTTCTGCAGTTTTAGACAGTTGTTTTGGACCGTTGTTCCTGGATCCTCAGCCATTTCATATGCTTTTTTAAAAAAAAAAATCTCTTTTTGATCAAACTAGCAAGAATAGATTCTGTTGTCTATCACTGAAGACTGGCTGATAGTCACACCTTCTCCAAGGACAAGGTCACTAGAAGTCCCCACTCAGCAACCTCCCCTACCTTCCAGGAAAGCAAGAGCTTCCTTCTCTTGGTATCCACATATCGGACCCAGGGCAGCTCTCTGATTGGCTCCGCTGGGCCAGTCCTTCTCTCTCGGACCAGTCACAGTTGCCAGAGAGATGGGGTCAATGACTGATTGGTCAGACCTGGCTCCTTTCCTGCCACAGGTGGCCTGTTCCTAGAAGAGGGGGATGAGAAAACTCAGGCACGTATAAAGCATTAAATAATGAGTTTGTTTGACACTACCTCCCAAAAGGAAGCCCTATTAACGAATCCAGCAGAGGCCATCACTGTAAGCCCAGAGGGCAGGAGGTTATTATAGGAGCCCCAGAGCCCCTGCTCCTAGGCAGCCATGTCTGTTCCTTACCCCTACCACGCTGGAGGGATGTGGAACTACCCCCCATCTCTACCCCTGACAAACTTTGGGTGGGGAGGGAAAACTAAGGCTCAGAAGAAATGGGGGAGCCTGGGAGGCCAGGGGACAGGGAAGGAGATGGGTGTTTGGATCCAGTCCCCCCAGTTCCCATCCACTGCTGAACCTGGAACCAGACAGGCCTGGGCTGTGTGAAACTCTGGCCAGGGCCTCTGTCTCAGCCCCAGTGTTCTCATCTGCAGAGTGACGGTGACAGTGGCTTTGATGGGGCGGTGTGTGTGTGAAAGTGCCTACCCCAGGGTCTGGCCATAGCAGGCCCTGTGACGCCAGCAGTAACAGCAGCACTCGATTCCCCTTCTGCCAAACAACTTTCCCGTTGCCATGGTGACTACACTGGCGGCAAGTCGGGCTTATTTTAGAATTTGGTCCACACAGCAGCCGCTTTGTCCCCCCGCCCTCTTGCTGCGGCCTTTGTCCTGTGGGCCTGTCCCCTGACGCCTGGGCCGGGAGGGGCAGGTGGAGGGAGAGAGGAGTTCCTCCTGGGCCTCGCCTCAGGCCTCCCTGCCTCCTCCCTCCAGGACCCAGACTTTGCCTCTCTGGCCTGGACTGGACACTGGGGCCAAGTTCTAGCCCCACTTCCGTTGTGGGCCTGATGGGCGACCTCTGGGGCCTCTGTCTCCTTGAGAGTGAAAAGAGGATGATGTTTTTGCTGGACTTCCTCAAATGGAAGGAGAATGTCTAGTACTCTGTGATCCAGATGTCTCCTGGGCCCCCTGTCCTTGCAGATCCCGAAGAAGCAACTCTTGCCTCCCCTCCCCCAGGACCCCCAGCTCTGCTTCCTCAGACGGAATCCAGCTTCTGGAGCCTCCCAGGGTGTCACTCAGCTCCCTCTGCATGACATCACTCCAGATGTGGAAGTCAGCCCCTTTCTCAGTTTCCACAAAAGCCCTCTCTCCTGTGTGAGGCAGCAGACTTCACTGATGATGGAGGGAGGCAGTGAAGGTGGGAGGGTTTGCACTGAACCCAAACCCACGGCTTCATGTTTTCCCTGAGAAGCTTGGTGTTCTTCCTGTTTCCTTGTCATTGCCCACCCAACCAAGCCCACCCACAGGAGGTTCTGGCCCTATACCGCTCCTGGGCGTGGCCCAGAGAGGGAGCAGCTTGCCCAAGGACACACGGCAGGTTAGTGGTACTTCCGCACGTGTCCTTTTCCCACTCTCCTATCTTCCTATTCACCACTTCAGGAGTGAGAGCTAGGAGGGGAAAGGTTTAAGATCCCCCAGGCAGAGGGACACTGGCATAGGCCATCATCTCCTAGGCAAAGCTGTCACTGCCTCTCAGACAGAAGCTGAGGGGGTACATGGAAATGACCGTGCTCTTAGCCTGGGGACTGCTGCTTGCCTGGTGTCCTCCATCCACCCATCTGTCATCCATGCATCCATCAATCCATGCATCCATCCATCCATGCATCCATCCATGCATCCATCCATCCATCCATCCCACAAGTAGTAAACATTGTGCATACTTGGGACAAACGAGTTAATGTAGCACGTTTAAGTTATTTTTGTCTTTTCTCTCTCCCCCCTCTTTTCCACCTTCCTTGTCTCTCCACCCACACTCTCTCCCTTTAGGGAGAGAACACTGAACTTGGAACTGGAAGACTTTTATGTTCAAGTTCTGTCTCTACCACATAGTAGCTACATGAGCTGGGTACTTACTTTTCCGAAACATCTGGGAACTGCATTTTCCTCATTTGGAAAGTGGTGATGTTGAACATTACAGGATTATTGTAGCGATAAACTGAACCATGGGTACGCCTTGCTCTGTGCCCGAGCAGAGTGGCACACGGGGTATTGACTGCACCCCTCTTCCTCATGCATTGATTTCAGAGAAAATCGGAAGTGTTAGTAAAGAAAGAAGAGCCCCCTAGAATCCCACTGGTTCCCTTGGTTGCCCACTGTCAAATTCCCACATTTCCCTTCGGAAATTCTAATTCACATGCAGACATCACTTTCATGCAGCTGTGACCATATTGGAGATGCAGCCTGGGGTCCTGGCACTTCCCCTAATATCATATCACAATATTTAGATGTTCAAAGAGTCTTTGACAAGGCCCTGTGATAAAGGATGTTAGTGGGGAAAAATCATGAGAAATGGGGACATTCGGCTTGGAGACAGAGCCTGAGGGAGATATCCAGGCCCTTCTGGGGCTGGAGAAGCACGCAGGAGGCCCCTTGGGGAGTCATAATGGAAATGGCCGTGAACTGGAATCTCACTGGACCTCAACTCCCCCATCTGTGAAATGGGAGCATTGAACTAGGTGATCCCTGAAGGCCCTTGAGGCCCCTTGAGGTCCTTGAGGTCTGTGACCCATGAACTGGCTGGAATATTTTTGGCACCCCAGGTGCAACAGGGGATAAGACCGGGAGAGGCATGAACCCTGCCCTCAGTGACCTTCCAGCCCAGTTGGAGCCACAAAGCCGAGCCACAAAACCAAGCCACAAAATCCAACTTAAGAACGATTATTCAGGAATTATACAGAAGAATAGAATTCCAACCACAGCAGTGCAAACAGCTACGCTTGTCCCGGTGGTTGGAGCAGGACTCCGGCTTTCATAGTGTCCAAGAAAGTCAAGAGCTGCTTCGGGGGCAGGGATGATGCTTCCCTTGCCTCGGTGTCCCCAGCCCCAGCACCAAGCAGGAGCCTAGGGGGCGTGTGGTGAAGGGACCCTGTGTCCAAGGGGAGCTCTGTCCGGGAGAGCGCTGGGGAGAGGAGCTCGAGTGGAAAGTCCTGGAAACTTACTGTGGGAGGCTCGAGAGAAGGGACTGGACTGCTTACCTGGAGGCAGGAAGGCTCAGGGGACATGATGCCATGTGGAAGATGGATTAGCAGTGTGCTGGTGGCCCGGGGGCAGGGCTGGGACCGGCGGGAGGAGGAGCCTAAGGCTACACTCAGCTCAAGCAGGGCGACCCCACACCCCTGAGCTCAGTTCGGGGATCGTCACACCGGATGCCGGCACTACTCACTGCTTACCATGCACCCACAGGCACTGTGCCGAGCCATCTCCACGTGTTCCTGTCTGTTTAGTCCTCACAACAGCCCTACCAAGTACGTGTCCTCATTTCACAGACAAGGACATCGAGGCACAGAAAGGGTAAGTCACCTGTTCGGAAGCGGAGGGGTGGGATCTGAATGCAGGGGATGAACATCCTGACAGTGGAGCTCTGTGAGCAGAAGTGAAAAAGGATGTAAGAGAGCGGAGGAGGGGCAGGGTGAGATTGCCCCTGAGGCTCCTATGGCTTTAGAGACTCATCTGGGAGGGCTCCCTGGAAGAGGTGCCCTTAAGCTAAAACTTGAAGATTGGGAAATCTCAATGGAGAGGAGCAGCAAGGGGGTTTGAGGTCAGGGAAGTGGTTCATACAGAGGCCTGGAGGTGAGAATGTGGTGTGGGTGTGAGGGTTGGGTGGGGACCAATGGGCCAGGGCTGGAACTGCCTAGAGGAGACACAAAGCTACAGGCAGGGTCCCTTGTTTGTGTTCAGAGGGCCCTTCCTGTTGGGCAGCAAACTTATTTCAACTTCATCTTGACTGACATCCTCCCTCTGCCCTTCCAGCCTCCCTACTCCTGTCCAGTCTCATCAGTCTATAGAATCCAAATCTGACCGGGCTGCTCCTGCTCAGGAACCCTCATGGCTCCTCATTGCCTGAACATAAAGTCCGAGCTCTGCCTTTTGGTGTTGTTTCAAGACCTTCCAGCCCCACCTGCCACCCCACACTACCCTGTGTCTTATGCTCCAGTCTCGGCGGACTGCTCATTGTCCCCTAAACACACCTCGTGTTTTGATGCCCACAGTGCCTTTGCCCTTGTGGTGGCTACTCTGTCTGCCCTCCCGGAGCTGCCCTTGCCCTGCTCTCCCTGCTCCTTGTCCTGGGAGGCTGGCCTAAAGAGACGCTGTTGCGCTTTTCGGTGGCTACTTTAACAAATGACTGCAAACTCAGTGGCTTAAACAACACAAATTTCTTCTGTTACAGTTCTGGAGCTCAGAAGTCCTAAATGAGTCTCACACAGCTCAAGTCAAGGCGTCAGCAGAGCAGGTTTCTTCTGGGGGCTCCAGGAGAGGACGTTTCCTTGTCTTTTCTGGCTTCCGAGGCCAACTGCACTCCTTGGCTCCTGGCCCCTCTCCATCTTCAAAGCTGGCAGTGGAGACTCTTCCGGCCTCTCTGACCTCAGGTTCCAACATCATATCTGCTTTCTCTGACTCTGATCCTCCTTCCTCCCTCTTTAAGCACCTTTGTAATTACATTGGTCTCACCTGGATCATCCGGGATACTCTCCCCATCTCAAGATCCTTAATTTTATCTCATCTGTAAAGTCCTTCTTTCTGTGTAAGGGTCCAGGGATGCATCTGTGGACACTTTTGGGGAGCATCATTCTGCCCTTTTGTTTTCCTGTTGGGTTTGACCAATGTGCGTCAGGGACACGCTGGAGGTGGATGCGGCGGGGAGTGGGGTTGGGGTGAGGGTTCTGGGCTCCCTTCCACATGGCTGTTGAGTTGGCTGCATCTCTGCTTCTGGCCAGCGTGGGATTGGCTTTTGCTCTCGGGGCCCTGGCCCTCCTCGGCCTGGCTCTCATGAATCCCTGGCTGAAGTTCCCCTGGTGGCGTGTGTGGGGCTGGCATAGGGGAGCGGCAGGCGTGGCACCTGGGGTGCAGACTTAAAGGAGTTCCCACTCTCAGGGCCGTGCCAGCACCTCGCCCTCCTCATCCCAGCCCAGCCCTTTCCTGCCTGGAACTTGCTGCACCACGTCTGTAAAATGGGGTCAGGGATGCCTCATAGGAGGGCTTTGATGGTTAAATGAGTTGGTGCTATAAAAGAATAGCCTGGTGCCTGGCAGGCAGTGGAGGCTCATCTGTGTCAGCGTCAGTGGTGTGGTCATTGCTGGAGACTCGGAATGGTGGCTGGATTTAATAGAACTGGGAGGCAGGGAGAAATATAATATATATATACACACACACACACACATATACATATATATATATGACAGTATGTATAGACTATATATATATAAAAATTTATAGAGAGAGGGAGAGAGATAGAGGAGGTTAAGAAGGGTTTTATGGGCGGGAGAGGAGGCGGAAAGAGGCCATGAGGCTGGGGAACGAAGGCTTCCAGGTGGTGTGATGCGAGGGGGGAGGCAGTGAGATCAGAGGGCGTCAGCCCTGGTCTGCCTGGCTCAGATGAGAAATGCTCTGTCATGAGGTGCCACCTGCCAGCCAGCTGCTCTCAAAATAGCTGTTCCTGCTGGGGCTGTGGCTGGGGGAGAGTCGGGGCTGTGGCTGGGGGAGAGTCAGGGCTGGGAACCCTGTCTGGACACATCCTGGGGCCCTGGATCCTACGGTCCTGAGTCTGGCAAGGAGCCCCTGTGACCTTGAGTGGCTGGGACTGGGGCTTAGGAGTCCCTTCTGCTGGGTCTTGTGTGTGTGTGTGTGTGGTAGGCTGGGGTCGGGGAAAGTGCTGGGACAGGCAGGAAATGGCCATAAAAATAATAATAATCACCATAGTGATCATCTTCATTACCATCATCAAAAATAAAGTGTACACAGCAAAGCTGCTCAGCCATGTTCATCCACCTTCCTTTCAAAGAAAGCCAGGTGTGTCTGGGGCAGCCCAGGGAACACAGCCACCTCCCAGACTCCTTTGCAGCTAGGTTGACCATGTGACCTACTTCTGGCCAATGAGATGCAAATGGAGGTCAGCTCGGAGGGCCCCGGGAAAGCTGCTGTCTTCCTGTTTGGTCCCCACCTCTTGGCTCTGCAAGTCTCCGTGCTGGTCTCCTGCTTTCCTGCTACAGATGAGCCATTTCTGACTGGCCAAGGAAGACAGGCAGGAGAGAAGCCAGGCTGTCTGGAAAACAGGAACTGGGCTGTCATGGAAAGAATATAGATGCCGGGCCACACTGTTCAGAGTTTGACCCACTAGTTGTGTGACCTTCGTGAGCCTCAGTTGTCTCACCTGGGAAATGGGAAGAAGAGTGAGCACCGTTGAGACCTCGCTGTGTCTCATAGTCCTAATGGGCCTTCAGGCCATGACAGGAAAATGTAATACGGTGTTAGGTGCATTTGACTATGTTTTGGAAATGTTTTTGGCATTTTAGCCCAATTTGGTTCAGTAGACATTCTTAGTGAAACCTGATACCCAGAAAATTGGAGCAACTGTGCTGATGGGGTTTCTTGTTACAGTGTATTGCAACATTCTGATCTGTGCCCGTCACCAACCCCAGACCTTGTGTTCTTCAAGGCTAGTGACAGTGTGTCTGGTTTCCCTCTGTGTGTCCATCACCTGGCCCTGAGCCTTGCACGCAGCAGGCATCACCTAGATATTGACTGAATGGACGGATTCATCTTTATCCAGACAGCAAACACCCTACAGTGGCTTTTTGTGCCGGGCCCTGAATTAGGCACTGGAACAAATGAAACCAAGAACACATGAGGGGTCACTGATGGACAAGGGCCAGGGTGTTCCTCCTGGGGGGACAGATCTGATTTAACAGGGAGCATTGTCTGGAGTGAGAGGAACAAAGCCTTCACTGGGGAATGCCGGGTTGTTTTGGGGAGGAAGTGGGCCACTGTGACCAGTTCTCAGCTGGAACATGCTAGCACCTGGTGTCCTCATCGAGAAAGCAGGTGTCCAGGTGTGGGACTGAAAGAAAGCCCTTTCTCCTGACCCTTGTGCCCCTGTACACTGATATGTAAGACCTCGCCCAGCCTGCTGTCACTGCGTCGCCAGCTCCGGGATGGCCAGGCCACCTGTGAGTGAATGAACGAGTCAACAGACGAGTTGAGGGGCAGCTCAAAGCCTGCGGGCGAGGCCAAGACAGCTGTTCCTCACAACGTTCGGCTCCCTCTCACCTCCTGCTTCCTTCTCTCGCCTCGGTTCTCTGAGCGTCTCATCACCCAGGTTCTTTCTGAGGGTCTTTCCTGAATGTGAGGTTTGCTCTAAAGAGTCCGCTCCCCTCCACCGACCCACCTGCTGCCCAGACGCCCCGTGTGCGCCGAGCCCCCCGGGGGCCTCAGCATCCCCCCCACCTGCACCGTCATCTGTCCCTCCACCTCCACCTCCTGGAAACAATCTCCACTTGGCTCAGATTGCGAAACCAGCTGAGGAGTGGCAGTTAGCCCAGGGCCCCAAGCCAGCTCCGGTCCCTCAAGGTCATGTGCGCTCGGAAAAGTCAGGGGGCCTCAGTGTCCTCATCTTCCGTGGGGAAGACGGAAGCCTCCTGTGAGGTTTAAATGTGGGGACGTGTAGGAAAGCACTCTGTAAACTGCAAAGAGCAGAACAGATGGGAATGTTACTATTCACGCTTCCTCTCCGCCGGTTTGGGGGTTCCCAACCCAGATGAGATTTGGGGGGCCTGCACAGAGACCCCTTTCTCCTCCTGCGTTTGCTCCCCTCTTCTCTCACCGGTGCCTGAGATTCCATCACTAAGGGGTTTTCTCTGCTTTTCTCTAATCCTGGGAGGAGGGTGTGGGTGCTCTATGTGTGGGTCAGTAGCCTTTCTTCGGGGGTGCGGTGGCAAGAAAACGGAACTGGGGAGGGAAAGGCAGCTGAGTTGTCTGTGGACCCCCCAGCCCCTCAAGGCCACCTGGGGTCAGGGGGCCTCCGGAGCCTGGCATTTGCACCCAGTAAGTGATCTAGGAGCATGACCCAGCAGGTTGACTCAAACCACAAAAAGCCACCACACTCTCCCCAGTTTCCCTTCAGGTGTTAAAGCATCCCCTCCTCACCTGTGTGCTGGGGGTGAATTTCTCGGTCCCTCTCAATGCCATCAGTGTCTCGGGTCTGCAGATGTTTGCTCTGAACTGTGAGACTGGAGCACCAGGATGTGGTGGTGGGGTTGGTGCCAGGATGCTGGGGCTGGACAGCCCTTCACTCACTGCCTGGCCTGGAAAGGTTTCTGACCCTCTCCATGCCTCAGTTTCCCCTTCTTGAAAATGGGGATTATCAAGGTACCCGCCTTGCATGGTGGTTGTGAGGAGTTAATGAAGTGAGATGTAGGGAAAGCCTGGCCTACAGGACGGGCTAAATCAGCCTTAGCTTTGTGGCTATCCTTCTTAGGTCCTTCCCGAATCCTGGTCCCTTTGTCCCCTTCTGGGCCATGGCGAGAGCTTCCTCCCCGGCCCCTCTGCAAAGTCCTCCCCCACCACATCTGTCTCCTCTTATAGCAACCAGACATCGTCCTAACCCCCGTGTCTGCTCACGCCTCTCCTCTGCTCCAGACCCTTCAGGATCTCACATTCATTTATTCACTCACTCAACGCATACTTGAAGTTCTCATCACATCAGACCCTGTGCGAGGCACAAAGACACAGCAGTGCTCTGGCATAAGACAAGACAATGGTGACAAACGGGTAGAATAATGAGAGAGCGTGTTAAGGGCTGTGTATCAGTCATTTATTGTCACGATCATGCCACCTAACAAACAAACCCCAGAATCACTGGCTTAAAGTAACAATCACTTAATCTCACTCCCAGGTCTGTGGGTCTGCTGGGGATCAACGCATCTCGCTGGGCTCAGGGGGCTTGGCTCCAGGGCTGCTCCCCAGGTCTCTCATCCTTGGGCTGCTTGCCACACTTTTGTCCCATGGGGATGGCAGAAGGGCAAGGGGTGGAGAGAAACCTGTAATGCCTCTTAAGGCTCAGAACTGGGACACCTGCACTTGTGCCCATGTTTTATAGGCCAAAGTGAGTCTCACGGTCACGTCCACCTTCGGTTGCTGGGAAAAGATCCCTTGCCTCTGGTGGGAGATCCTGCAAGGCCACAAGACGCGCGGTGTGGATGCAGGGAGGGCGGGAGAATGGGGAGCAGGAGGGACTGTGTCGGGTTCTGCAGGAAGCAGGGAGGAAGCTGAGACGGATAATCACCCAGGTGGCTGTTTCAGGTGGCCGGTCAGGGTCAGCCTCTCTGAGCCGCCCAGGCTCAGGCCTAGACCTGAAGGAGGAGCAGAGCCCGTGGGGAGACAGGGAAAAGCATTCTAGGCAGAGGAAAGAGCAAGTACTTGAAGTCTGAAGTAGGAATGAGTAGCAGCGTCGTTGGAACCGACCGGAGGCAGAGGGGACGGGAGTGGCAGCGGCGGGCTCTCCATTGCCCTCAGCCCGGGGCCGGGCTCTGCTGCCCGCCCGCCAGGGGCCCACCCTCCGGTCCACACTAAGCAGCCCTGCCCTGGCCCGCAGGCGCCTCCCTGGTGCTCTCTGCCCTGTCCTGCTGGAGTGTGGCCGATCTCCCAGAGCCCTTCCTGCCTCCGGGCCTTTGGCTGCGCTGTGTCTCCTGCCTGGATCACCCTTTCTCCTCCCCTGGCTAAATGCTACTCATCTAAGATTAAACTTGGAAATCATTTCCTTTAGGAGGCCCTCCCGGTGCCCGAGACTGGGCGAGGTTTCCCTTTCGAGGTTTCCCGTAGCACCGGGCCTGCCTCCAACACACTCCCTGGAGACGCAGCGCGGCGAATTCAGTGCCAGCAGAGGCCTTGCCAAGAAGAGGTGTCCTTAAACATTTGTGGAATGAATAAATGAAAAATAAGCCCATCCCCCTCTCAGGCCTACACCTATGATTAAGACGGGCCCAGGCTCAAAGCCCGATCCATGGTACTTCTGTGTTTTAGAACATACCTACCTCCGTTGCCGTATCTGATTCTTTCGTCGACTTAGCAGATATTTACTGAGCGCCGGCTCTGGGTCCGGCACCGAGGGAGATCCTTGGGATTCAGACGTGAATCACACGGAGCCCAGCTCTCACAGAGCCGCCTACAAACGGTCCGGCCTACAAACGGTCCGACAGACACATGCCATGAGGTCGAGGGGAGTTAGACACGACGAAGGAAAATGAACCGGGGTGATGGGAGAGAGAAGGGTGGAAGGAATGTCTATTCTTTGTTATTTTAAAACTTTCATTATGGGAAATTTCAAACGTATACAAAGGTACAGAGAACCGATCCATGACCACCCCCGACTCAAGGTGCCCATCACCCAGCACGGCCACCTAGTCTCCTTGGTCTGGCACCCATCCCCCACCCCCGAAGCTGATTATTTGTTTATTTTTTGACCTCCAAACAATTTTACTTGTGATAAAAGATTCAAATTTCCTTATTACAGTAGACCGGAAACATGCAAACTAAATGAAACTTTCTTTTAAGTTAAAGTGAAACACCAGAGATGAATCTTAGTATTTAATTCATAAGCAGGGAAAAAAATGCTATTTTTGTTTTTTTGGTTCTTTTTAAAAAATTTTAATTAAGGTATAGTCAGTTTACCATGTTGTATTATTTCCTGGCATATAGCAAAGTGATTCAGTTTTGTGTGTGTGTGTGTGTGTGTGTGTTTTCCTTTTCATATTCATTTTCATTGTAGGTTCAAAGCTGATTGTTTGAAGCAAAGGGGTGCGAATCTCAGATAAGATGGTCAGGGAAGGCTCTCAGAAGAGGGGACATGCCATCAAAGTCCTGCATGGCGTGTGAGTGGCCATCTGGGGGAAGAATGTTGTGGGTGGGAAGGAGAGCAGGGGCCAAGCTCCTGGGGAGGACGAGGTCTGGTGGGTCTGAGGGTCTGTGGCCTGGGGCTGCCCCTGCCGGTGTGGGGAGAAGCAGGGAGGGGCTCAGAAACAGAAGCTGCCCCTCTGCAGCCGGAGCGGCCCTGGAGGTGATGCACAGGCCGGGACTGAGTCTCAGATCTGCATGTCCTTGGCCACTGTGAGCCTTGGATGCATCACTTAACGTTTCTGAACCACGGTCTCCGCCTCTGGAGGGAGGGAGACACACCTCTCCACCTCCCAGGCTCACCTCCTTCCTCCCCCCCCCCCCGCCACCTCCAATCCTCACATGTCGTCGTCTGAGGGGGTTCTGGTCTGTTCTGTGCTGCCAGGACGTCTATTACGGACAATTCCTGTGAAGGAGCAGGAAATGGGGCTGTCCCGTCCCAGCTGCCTGCCTGGCCTCCCAGCCCAGGGTCCACATTCCGCGTGGCCACAGGAGCTCCGCCAGCCCTGCCCAAGCCTCTCTCCCCGACCTCGCACCCTGACCAGAAGCCAGGCTGTTGGGGGTTGAGGGTAGAGCAGAAATAATGGATTGATGTCAGTTCCCCTCCTGTCCGTCTCCCCGTGCGGACCTCTGGACAGGGAAGGGCACACTCTCGTCCCAAGGTCTGGGTGTTTGGGCTGAGCGGGCGTGGGAAGGCGCCTTGTGATCTCAGGTGAGCTGCCTTACCTTGCTTCAGATAGCTTTTCGCATCCTCAGAGTGGGGATAATGGAATCCGCCTCCAAGGACTGTGGTAAGAATTAAATGAGGGATTATGGAAGGAGCTCTGCCCACGGTTGAATTCCAGATTGACTTGCGTACCTCCTTGGTGACCTAATTCCACCTCTCTGAGCCTCAATTTCCTAATCTACAAAATCAGGAAAGAAGGCTGCCTGGTGGGATCACTGGGATAAAGTGAGGGCCAGGAGGCCCTCCTGGAATATCACACCCCTCTCTTCCCCCTGCCTCTGCCCCATCCCTCCCTCATTTCCTTCTGGAACCCACCTCAGGGGAGGAAGGAGGGCTCCTGTCTCTCTCCAAGTGGGTGAGGACCTCCCCGGCCTTGCCCTCGGACTTGACCCTTCCCAGTTTCCAAACAGCTTCCCTTCGGGATCCGCCCTTCCCCCCACCGGAGAACCAGACCTGAGCCACGGTTGTGCCCACACACTCCTCAGGTGCAGAAGACCTGTCTCAATGTGCAGTTTCGGGCACGCAGGTGTTTGCTGCTTCCAGCATCTTCAGAAGCAGGTCCTAGTTTTAACACGCCACTTATTAGAGGAGAGGGTCAGAGGTCTAAATGAAAACCGGGGTCTGTCGGACTCCTAAGCCAGGCTCTTTCTGTTCCTGCTTTTCCACGTGGGCCGCACGTGTGTGTGGAGGGCTCTGCCCTCTCTCCATCCACTTAGTATGCAGGCAAAAGAGCCAGAAAGCAGAATGGATGCTTGAGTGGAGAGTGTGCAGGTGAGTGAATGAACGAATGACTTACAAGGGTGGGAGTGAATGAATGTGTGCATTTGCAGAAGCCCACTGTCCTCTTTCCAAAACCCCTCTTCCCTCCATGTTCTACCCCAAACCTGGTAGTTTCACCCCACCATTGCCCCGGGCCCCTCCCCTGCCCACCATGCAGCCATCTCAGGTCCACAGTAGACAGAACCCCACCTCACCTGCAGCCCACTGTCATCCTCAGGATGCTCTAGGGGGTTGCCTTGGCAACCATAAGTTTCCAATTGAAGCAAAAACTTCCTACCACGGTTTGCGATGGAGAATGACAGGGGAAGAAGTGATGGCGGAGAAGGTTGCCACTGGCAACCAGACTATTTAAGTCAGACACCACTGTGGGTCTCAGTGTGGGGAGATTACCACCCTTAGCAAGTCAGACAGACTCGGCCCCTCTGCCAGGCAGTTCCTCCAACACCATGCTGTGCATTTGTGGGCAAGGTGGCAGCCGGGCCTGCCTCGAAGGGCCAAGATGATTACTCTGCAGCCTTTGGTTTTCTCCGACAGGGATAAACCCCAGGTGGCTTTGAGCAGGGCAGGCTCAGGTGGACGGAGCTCCTGGAGCATGACTTTTGTGTCCTCAGTCATCTCCATATTGGGTTGTGCTTTTTCGTCACCATCTCACCGCTGCCCTCCTTCGTTCACTGGTCTGTCCTTTGCCCCCCAGGCAGAAGCAGACGAGGGCTCTCAGTACAGAGAAATGTGTCCCTGGCTGTGTCAGCAGCAGCTGCTGTGTGGGTTAAAAGAATGAGCATCTCTCTAGGGAGAAGGAGGGAGAAACTGAGGCTGGCAGGTGGCGAGGAGCGGCCACCTTCTGATCCGTGAATAGATGAGGCCACTTGAAGGCAATCAGGCCCTTTGGCCTCCTCCGGGGACTGTCTGAGCCCCACCTGGGTCGGCTTTCTGTCCTGTAGGGCAGTCGGGGTGAGGCTGGCTTGGCAGGGATGGGGCCCACAGCCCTGGCAGCCTCAGCCCTGGCCTCTGCTCCAATGCTGTCCTCTAACCCTTGCGGGAAACTTGCTTGGACTGAGATGGGGGTTGAACCCAGGGCCTGCTGTAAGTACTCACCAGGTGGGATGAACATATCGCCCCGCCCTGCCCTCCTCCATGGTCCCCTTAACTATGGATGTCCCAGTGCCTCTGCCCTGATCTCCCAAATGCCTTCGGCTCCATCCTCCAGGACTTTGCACCTGTGGAGCCCCTGCCCAGATCACGGTCCCTCTAAACACCTCACTCCCCTCCACCTCTCACGCCCTGGCCTGGATCACACCACACCCCCTTCTCCAGTTTCTTCTGGATCACACCACACCCCCTTCTCCAGTATCTTCGTTGCTGGCGTCACACTGAATCAGGTCTGTCTCCAGGCGAAGGGAACTCGGTCTCACTCATCTGCCCCTCCCTGCCTAGAGGGCATCAGGGCGGGGCCCAGTGGGCACATGCGGGAGGAGAGGGCAGATGGCTGCCTCAGGGGCTCCCCGGGAGAAGTGACACTAAGAATCACACTTGCTTCCACATGGGAATGCCTGGCACCGGGCCGGGTGTCCATGACGACAATTGTCGCTCTCAACTTCCTGTGCAAAGTGCAGAAGAAATGTCCAGGAGCAGAAGCCCAGCCCTCCCCCCATTTTCCAGCTGGTGGTTCGCCCTCCATGTGGGTTTCTGTTCAGGAACCACCTTTGCCCACCCTCTGGGCTGAGACCGCGGGGCCGGCGCGGTCCAGCTCGCATGGAAACAGGATGGTTTTTAAACAGTTCTGCCACTTATGTACGTGTGGTTTCTCCTCTTCTCACCTCCTCCTCCACCTCCCCTACCTCCCTCTGCCCCACCCTCCAAGCCTGAGCCCTGTTCTTCAGGACCTCACTTCACCCCTGGACCGGGCCTCCCACAGCTCTCCATGGGTAAATATTTACACCTCGAGGGTGTTCTGGAGAATGTAATTGCCTTCTGTTAAACTAACAGTGACGCTGAAGGAAAAGGGTCCCCTTCTCCCCCGGGATCTTAGGAGATGCCTGCCCAAGACCATACTGTCTCCAAGGCTCCTTTCCCATCCACCTACTTCTCACAAGGAGGCCTTGGTGTCGTGACTCCCGCTGAGCTCAGAGAAGTTGAGCAAACTGGCCAGAGCAGCACAGTAGCCATGACGGAGACAGCGAGCCTGAGGAACGTGCACAATTCATGAGCAGGTGTTAGGTGCAGAAGGAGACACGCATCAGTGGCTCTGGGTTCTTTTATCAGCCCAGGCAGTCTGCCCACCCATCTCATGTTCCACAGGGGAATGGTGGCCACCCTCTCCTGATGGCAGCTCATTCTAGGGGCTCAGTAGGGGAGGGAGAGGACAATGCCAGGGTATTGGGGAGATCTGGGGAGTGGGGCTTGGTGGTACCTCTTGAACTAGGATTCTGTCTTAACAGGACAGTCTCTCCAGCACAGGCACTTGGCTGAGGGAGATCATGGCATGGGGGGCAGGTGGCCAGAAAAGGCCTAGTAGCTCTGACTCTAAGCCAAGTGTGTCAACCCTGCTTTTTCTTTGTGCCCCAAATCCTATTGTAGATGCACCAGAGAAGCTGTCTCCTCTGACTGATACTTATATGAAAGGGAGGTTCAGATGCTCCGTTTGGAACACGGAAAATCAGAGGCAGGCAGCCAAAGGCTGAGCTCTTATTGTGCCCTCGTCTTGTCCTGTGACCAGGGGACAGGCCAGCACTTGCCTTCTCAGAGCCTCGGTATTCTCGTCTGTACAACGGGGTGACCATCCTGTAACTGTGTTCCGTGTGGTCCAGTCTTGGCTTGGTGACACATGCAAGGAACAGTCTAGCAACCAGGAAATAGTCAGAGGAACCTCAGGTCTTTATTTCTTGCCTTTCTAGGAAGTCCCAACGTGGGCAGGAGGGTTGGGGTCAGGGAGAAGTTTGTTCATAATTTAGAGCAGCATTTAGAAATTCTCTCTCCCAAACTCTCTCTCTCTCTCAATATTCTTCACATAGACCATGGCTGCTTCTCTCCCCTGCTCTCATCTTCTGACCCTGCAAAGTCCCCAGACTCCGAGCCCAAACTGCTCAGTGCCTCTCTCCCCACCTGCCCCCACCCTGCCCTTGTCCCTTTGCTTGGATTGCAACATGTTGATCCAAACCAGTCTGTCCTGCAGGTTGCAACCCCAGAGAACCAGCAGGGATTGGGGGAGAGGATGAGGGGTCCCACATTCATACCGACTTGTCCCTGTTACTTGCTGACAGGTCACCATGCTGAGAGCTAACATATATGGTGTGTGTGTCAGGCACTGTGCAAATGTAACTCACAGTGACCCTGGGGGGACGGGATGCGATGGTCCCTGTCGTACAGCTGAAGAATCCAAGGCCCTGGGAGGTTAACTTGCCCAAGGCCTCACAACTAGTGGGTTAGCATGGCCAAGTTCAAGCTCAGAGCCCACGCTTGTAACCATTGTATCATGCTGGTGCCCACCCCTCAGAGACCACGGAGTCCACAGGCCCCACGGAGGTGTGTTCAGAGGCTCAGACAGTGCTTGGCGTGTGGTGTGCAACAGAACTTCACTCACCAGCTAAGTGAATGAAGCACTTTATAAAACACGGGGTGGGTTTTTTCGGGTGATGTCTTTGAAAAGCTCGACTTCCCTATGCACTGTTTTTGTCCTTAAAGCATGAGACACCCAGAGGCAAGGCGTGGACTCTGATCGGATGGGACAAGCCTGGGTGCCAAGGTCTTCGTCAGCAAGGGGCTCCTGTAGACACTGAGCCGGGCCGCAGACCGCCCCCCACGCCCCATCTGCAGAAGGCGGTCTCAGTCAGGGTTTGGAGGACTGACAGCAGAGGCCTGTGATGGAGCCCTGCCTTGGCCTCCTTCCAGCTGTGTCATTTTGGACAAGCTCCTTGATGTTTCTGAGCCTAAATTTTGTCTTCTGGTTGTTCGCGCTGCCTTGCCAAGTTGCTGCAAGGTTTGGGGCTCACAGCTGCAACATCTAAAACCAGCCTCTGAACAACACAGGTGTTTTGGGCTTGTGCCCTATTGACACTTGGGGCTGGATCATCCCCGGTTGTGGGGACGGGCCTGTGCATCGCCGGGTGTTTAGCGTCCACTCACTAGATGCCTGCAGCGCCGTCCAGCTGTGACAACCAAAAATGTCTCCAGACATCGACAAAATCACCCGTGGTCAAGGACCGCTGGAATAATCATAGCTACCGTTATCACTAATAATAAGAAAGGTTTTTTTTTTTTAAAGGCCATGAAGAAGGCAGGTCCCAATGCTGCTATCACAAATGACCACTGACTTAGACCAGACACATCTGTTATCTTACAATTCTGTAGATGAGAGGGCTCACATGGCTGTTTGGGGGCTAAAATGTGGGCAGGGCTGCATCCCTTCTGGAGGTTCTATGGGAGGTCTGTGTCCTTACCTTTCCAGCTGCCCACATGCCTTGACTCGTGGCCCCTTCCATCTTCAGCGCCAGCAATGGCAGTCGAGTCCTCACGGTGCATCACTCTGACCTCTTCTGCCTCCTCCTTCTGCAGTTAAGAGCCCTTGTGATTATATTGGGCCCACCCACATAACCCAGGACCATTTCCCTATTTTAAGATCAGCTGATTAGCAGCCTTAATTCCATAGACAACTGTAATTCCCCTTTGCCGTCACATGTAACATAATTCATTTCCAGGTTCCAGGGATTAAGAGGTGGATTTCTTAGGGGAGCCATTATTTTGCCTGCTACACGTGGGCTTCCGAGGGGTAAGGGGCTATTGTGAGCGTGTGCAGCTGGGGGACTGGCAGAAGAGCCAATTTGGGGCTGAGGGACTGTGGGGTTAGGGGGAAGGAGAGATCGGACTATAGAGGTGACGGAGTCAGGTGCTTCAGAGGCACTTTGCGCCTGGCTGGGGATTTCTGACTTGGTTCTTAGAAGTGATGGGGAGCCACGGCGGGTTCTTGAGCAAGGCTAGGACAGAAACACTTGCAAGCTTTTGTGGAAAAAGTACTTCTGCAAATGGCTCAAGGATGAAGCTGAGTGGAGGGAGGTATGAGGCAGGAGAGCCACCTAGGTGAGATGGCAGGGGTTGGGGAGGGGCGGAGGGGACAAATGGAAGACAACAAAGCCACAGGCTGTAATGGGACAGAGCCAGGGCTTTGTGGTTGATGCAGGTTGGAAGCTCACTCCTGCTCCTTAGCTGTGTGCACGGGACTCACTGAGCTTCACTTTTCTGAATCCCTAGTGGGAACTGAGACAGTGGGTGGGAGAACCTGCTTGGTCACTCTGCTTTCTTCCCGGCCCAGTGACAGCCCCGGCGCTCACGTGGTCCTTGGCATCTTCAGATGCGCTGACATCTCCACTCTTCTTACACCCAGAGCGTCACTGAGTGTGGTTGCCGGCAGGGGGCAGGGGAGGGGTAATGGAAGCTGTGACGATGACAGTTCAGTGTTCCAGGACCCTGGTGGGCGCCGTTTACTGTCACTCTCTCCAGGACTCTCCCAGGCCCTGGAAAGGAGAGGGTGGTTCCCCGTCCCCTGGGACAGCTTTAAGGAGTTTAAGAACTCCTCCCCCTGCACAGGGAGAGCTGGTGCCCAGGTCTCTTTGCATGTCAACTTCCTCATTCATGTTCTCAGTGGGCTCTCAGCTGGGTTCCTTTCAACTGTCAGCCCCCAGGGTGCAGAAAATGGGATTCAATTACAGCAGCTTCTGGGGAGCATCCAGCTGGTGTAGAGAAAGGTCCTCTGCCCACCTCTCAGCAGAGGATCCAGAAGAGAGAAGGGAGGCCCAGGGAGGTCAGTAACTGGCTCAGGGTCACACAGCCAGGAAGGTGCAGGGCAAGACTCCACCCCAGGTCTGTGCGCCCCTCAAACTCTCCACTCTCTGCATCACGCTGCCTGGGACTTCAGGTCAGGGTGGAAGACAAGAGTCCCTGAGGGTCAAACATCGGAGAGAAAGGAAGGGTTTGGAAGACTCAGAGGCTCCCCAGATAGAAAGAAGTAGAAAAGTACTGGCCTCGGCCAGGCAGGCAGCCTCTGGCTCCTCCCCGGACAGCTCACAATCTGCCAGATTCCGGTGACTGCCCTCAACTCTGGGAAAATGAACTTCCCGAGTCCCAGAGCCACTGGAGGGAACACCACTAACACCGTGCCTTGGTGTCTTTCATGTTTCAGTGATTTGCACACAGCATTTCTCCAGATGCTCCCAAATCCTGTGGTGAGGTGTTGTTGCTCCAGTTCACAGATGGGGAAACTGAGGTTCAGAAAAAGATTCAGTGAAGGACTAGATACCAAACCCTGTGCACAGAGCCATACACCTCAGATTCCTCTCTCATTTAGTTCCTACAGCACCCTCTGGGAGGTAGGAATAGTAATTCCCCATTTTGTGGATGAGAGAATAGGCTGGCCCATCAGAATGTCCCCTGTCCCCTGAGTCAGAGCTCAGGAATGGATAGATGTCTTAGCTGGTTCAAGTGGAATCCTCCCTGGTGATTTTTGTGACACTTTTTTGGCAGCTTGTGGGCCTCATACTTGATGTATGAGGACAGTTTCTTTACAAGATGAAAAGAGAAATAGAGCTCTGATGGTGTCATTTGAGACCTTTGAATCAGCCAGACCTGAAGCCCACACCTCACTCTTCAGCTCTATCCTTAAACAATCAATTCTCTTCGGTTAAAGTGAGGTTCTGTCTGTTATAGGCCAGAGTCCTGAGACGACAGGAGGTCAGGGAGGAAGGGAAGGGGCAGGAGGGCAGGAGGATGACCGCAGGGAAGGCGGGCAGGCTGAGAAATATCCTTGCGCTGGGTCTACCCCTGCAGATGCTCCGGGAGGGAAGGAAGGGAGGGCACTAGCCGGGCCTTTGTGTTTAGAGGCGGTATAAGGGACTTTTTGTTCTCCAAGGCTGATGAAGAGAGTTTGTCACACAAGGTGGTTGCCCTGAAGGCCTTGTTGTCCGAAGGTCTAGGGATTGAGTAAGATTGTCCAGGGGGATGTGTGCCCAACTTCGGGGCTGGAAGGACAGAGGGGCTGTGGGGCCCCTCAGGCCTTGGGCCTTAAGCCTGGCACCCCCAAGGGTTAGGGTCTAGGATGGGGGTGACTGGGCCTGGGGACGTCTAGGCCTGAGCTGGTCCTCCCATGGCCACCCCTGGTGGCCAGGCTGGAAGGTACTGGTGGAGGGACCCACTGTCCTGCATAAAAGGCCACTGTGCTTGGGCTGCCGTAACCAAGTACCCCAGACCGGGGGGGCTGAAATGGCAGAAATTTATTTTTCATAGCTCTGGAGGCTAGAAGCCTGCGATCAAGGGGTTGGCAGGGTTGGTTTCTTCTGAGGCCTCGCTCCTTGGCTTGTAGACGGCCGCCTTCTCGCTGTGTCCTCGCCCGGCCTTTCCTCTGTGCCAGGGCGCATCTGTGTCCAAGTCTCCTCTTCTTATGAGCACACCAGTCAAGTTGGATCAGGGCCTGCCCTGAAGACCTCATTTTCACTTTAACTACCTCTGTAAAGGCCTATCTCCAAATGCAACCACATTCTGAGGTCCTGGGGGTTAGGACTTCAACCCATGAATTTCAGGGGAGCACAATTCAGTCACACTAGCTGTGTAGTGGCAACCACTGCAGCTGAGGCCAGTGCCACCGCCGTTTCCTCAGGGACCAGGAGACCTTGGGGTTCTGTGGCATCCATGGGAAGGAGAAGGAACAGAAGATGCTGCTCCAAGGACTTCCTGTCAATCTCGGGGGCGGGTTGAGCTGGATTTAATTCCATTTGCTTATTATTATAGGCATTTAAATTTACCCTTTGAATAGATAATATGGGCACATGGAACAGAATTCAGAAGTTCAGGAGTATTCAGAGAAAAATATTCCTCCTTCCCACCCTTGTGCCCAGGGTCACCTAGTTGCCCTCCTCACTGCCAACTGTGACCAGTTCCTTGGATCTCCTTGCAGAGTCTGTGCCTCAGACCACAGCATTTCAGCGTGGGCTGCACACTAACATCTCCTGGGGAGTTTAAGGGTCCTGGTGGCCAGGCCCCATCCCATGTCAATGAGACCGGAGTCTCTTGGGGCAGACCCAGCACTGGTCTATGGAGAAGCCATGGAGATGCCTCCCACTGATTCCTCTGCAGGAACGGCTCTGCCTGCACCCTGGCTCCGCGGGCACCTGCATCTCAGTCTTGGGAGAGGAAGAGGGAGGAAAGGAGGATGGTGAGGCTGCCTGGGTACCAGACCCTTGTACACATGCTCTAGTTTCCTTTTTGTGACACCCCTGCCAGGTGGTATCATTGTCATCCCGGCATGACAGGTGAGGATCCTGACCCTAGGAGCCAGGGATCGGGGAGAAAGATCCAGATTCAGGGAGGCAGTGCTGGTGTCTTCCTTCTTGGGGCCAGGCTGATGGAAGGATAATAATAAAACCACCCCTCAGAGATGTTTTGAGACTGAGCTGCGCTAATGGAGAGCAAAAGGGCTCAGGAATCAGCCAGGCAGGCTCTTACCCACATCAAGCTCATCAAAGTGCTGAGAGGGGACCAGGGAGCATCACTGCCAATTTGTCTTTCCTTTGATCAAGTTCTTCCCTCTGCCTCCAGCTTTTGTATCGCCCCCACCCACTCTCTCCTCTACCTGCTGAAGACTTTCTCTCTGCTTCCCCAGACTTTTGTTCTGCGAAGATCTGCCCTCACCTCACCCCCTGCGCCCAGGTCCTCCCTCATCTTGCCTTTATCCTTTGTTGGATCCTGCTCTTTAGTCTGCCACTCTGTCCCTGTCTGGGGGCCTCAGACCCACTGATTATAGGGACCAAGTTTCCTGAAAAGACCAGTAGAGGGGATATCACAAGCTCTTAGCCCTGAATAGCAGGTGGAGAGGAGGCAAATGGTCTCCCTCAGCCTCAGCGCCAGCCTTTGCTGGGCATCATTTATCCCATTCATCCATCCCTCTATCCATCCAGGCACCCACCCATCCACCCACTCACCATTTATCCATCCTTCCACGCATCCATCTATCCATCCGCACTTGCCCTGGAGATACAGCTGTAAACAAGAGAAACCCATCCCCTCTCCTCATCCATCTGGAAGACAGTCATTAAATAATTGAATTAAACAAAATGCTGTAGGATGATGCTGTGCTCTGGAGAAGGCAGCCTTTTGTAGTAATGCTTATGGTCAAGAAGAAGACAGACTCTATTTTAGCACAGTAAGACCCTCATGACTGAGCAGCAAGTCTGGCTGTCTTTGGGGGAAACCACCCTCAAGGTGACCTTGGTGTTGGCCTTGCCTCCCTGCCCCCCTCCGCACCCCTTCTCTTCTCTTCTCCCACCCGCAGGTCCTGAAGTTTCCCAGCCCTCCCTTCCCCTACCCCTCCAGCAGCAGAAGAAATTGAGGGAGAGGCAGAACACTCAGGGGGCTCCAAAAAGCTGATGATGCTGGATGGTCATTGCAGGAGGTGAGGCCTTGGGCTAAATTGCACCTTCCCACAGGACTGCCCTAGGGACTGCCCATCCTGCCAGTCAGCTCTTAGAAGAAGGTTCCTGGAGCCACAGTGGACCACTAGGGACAGTGATGGCTCTAAGCATAGTCCTGGGGAGAGGAGTGAGATAGTGGCTCTTTAGGGGGAAAAGAGAATAGTGGCTGAGAGCTGAATCTTGGGGCCTGTCTCTTGGGGTTTGACTCCTAACTCTGCCTCTTTGTGAGCTGTGTGACTTTTGGCAAGTTAATTGACCTCTCTGTGCATCATTTTTCTCATGTAGAAAATCAAGGTAGCTCTGAGGATAAATGGATAATGAAGGCTAGGGGCTTAGCCTTGTCATTATTCATGTTTTCAGCTGGGAGACCGTGGGCAGGTTCCTTAGTTCCTCCAAGCCCCCATTTGGTCTCACATGAGATGAGAATAAACCTAGCATGCACCTCACTTGTGGAAAAGGCTCAGCCAGGCGGGGAGCCCCAAGAAGCCTGAGGGATGGATGCCCCGGGGCAAAGGCATATGTTCTGGGAGTGTTTGGGAGGCTGAGCTGGCAGGATGTGCATGGGCTGGCTGAGGTGGCGGAGGGAGGGGACAGGCTCTCTCCCACTGTGCTGTGTCCTCCCTGCTGGCCTGGCCTGAGTGGTGGCACCCCAGGGGCTGTGGGTGTCCAGGGTGGCCAGCGCCCTCCTGGGCTTCACCTTTGCCTTAGACAGCAAAGCTCCGGGAGAGGGGTCTTTCTCTTTCTTTATTTTAATCATATGCTTATTTCTTTGTTTATATTTACATATGATTTTTAGTTAGGTTTCTTGAGGTGTAACCTACCAGCGTCAAGTCCAGCATTTTAGTGCACAGTTCTATGAGTTTTGACAAACGCATGCAGTTGTGAAACCACAACAGTCAAGACACAACAGTTCCATCACCTCCTAAATTCTTTCTACTCCACATACGGCACTTAAGAAGCAGGCTGCTCACCCTTGGCAAAGGGAAGACAGAGTGGATTTGGGAGCTGTGCCCCTTGGGCTGAGAGCGCAGGGTGAGGAGGAATTGGCAGGCCAAGGACAGGTTGTGCTGGGAGGAGGAAGCAAATATTCCAGGCCTGGGTAGCAGCATGAGGCTGGCTCCATCCTGAACAGCTGACTCTCCCGCTGCCTGGATGGGGGGCAGGCGGGGCCTGCAGCCTCCTTGGGGTCCACAGACTGGGCTGGCCTCCATGCATTCCTGGCCCTGGTCTTGTTGCCTCTCTGAACACGGCCTTCGGACATCTAGGGATACTGTGCAGAGCCAGGGACGGCTTTGGGGTGCTGGGTAACTGTGCTGGCTAAGGAACTCAGCATCTGCCCTGCCCAGTGGCCCCAGGAGGCGCTGGTGAGGGCTGTCTGTGCCTGAGGGAGCAGGAGGGGTGGCGGCAGCTCCCATCAGAGGGTGCCCCCACCAGACCTCCCCAACTCCCCTGTCATGGGCCTGACCGCTGCCACTAGAGTTGTGTCTTTTTATCAGATGTGTCCAGGGTAAAGGCATTTAGTGGATTGGTTACACATGTGACAAGCACTTGTTGGACTCTGGGGCCAGAATGTCTTAGGTTCAAATCCCTACTGATTGGCTCCGTGGCTTTGGGAAAATTGTTTAACCTCTCTGGGCCTCAATTTTCTCATTTATATAAAATAAGGATAGTAATAGTAATAATACTGAACTCACAGAGCTGTGAGAGTTGAATGAGAAAACAGACATAAAACACTTAGGACAGTGCCTGGTCCGTGGTAAGTGTTAGCTGCAATTATTGTTATGGCTTTTTTAAAATTGAAGTACAGATGATTTACAATGTTGTGTTCATTTCAGGCATACAGCGCAGTGATTCAGTTATACACATACATATATATATATTATTTTTCATATTCTTTTTCATAACAGGTTATTACAAGCTATTGAATATAGTTCCTGGTGCTATACAGTAAGACCTTGTTGTTTATCTATTTTATATATTGCTACTGCTATTTTTATTATTATATTAGGTGGAGAGAATGCCATGTTCTGGTTCCAACTGTGTGATTCTGGATGGTTCATATCCCCTCTTCAAGCCTTGGTTCCTGCAGATTAGGCAATGGCAACAGTAGTAACAGTAATAGCGACATTTTTTATGTTCTCTGCTCCAGCCCAGTGCCACATACTGCATATTCTTTGTCCTATTTGTCTCAACACTCTGCATGGTAAGGTTTTAATACTCCCCTTTTACAGATAAAGAAACCGAGGTTCAGAGAGAATAAATAACGTGCCCAAGGTCACCTATTTGTAAGTGGCAGAGACAAAAGTTGAGCCCAGATTGGCTTGAATCTAAGACCCAAGTGTTTAACTACTGTCTTTCACTGCCTCCACTTTCAAGTGGAATCAGGGAGACGGCTCTGTGGAGCAGAAACACAGACTCAGGCAGCCAGGCTGGCTGCGTCATCTGCCTGAGGCCTGGGTGACAGCGGACAGCGTGGAGAAGTCAGTGCTAGGGCAGTAACGTGGCGGAGGGACGGCCTGGGGCCTCTGCTGGCCCTGGGCCAACCAGGGGAGCCAGCGAGGCTGACATGGGGGCCTCCCCTGGACGTGTCCCCCACTTTGCCCTCCACCAGGACCTCAATCAGCTTGATCTTCAAGATTCAGGTTAGGAGTGTGCCTCTCAGGGGCACCTGCATTTTAAGCAAGGAGGCTGAAGAGGGCAATGCTTAACTCAAAGGAAAGATTTCCCCTTGAAAGCACTGTGTAGCTTCTCTTGGCCTTTGGGATGAATTCCAGCTCTTGGGGGTGAAAAGCAGAGGGAAAGAGGCAAGTGGATGAAGACCACAGGGATAGTGGTGCCTGGCAGGGAGGCAATGGCTCCTGGGCTTCGACTCTTGGCTGTGGGTCTGGATGGAGGCACAGGCAGGAGGACAGAGGGACAGAAATGATGTGAGCCTCTACTCTGGAGTTAGCAGATCTAGGTAGAAATCCAGTTTCTGCCACTTACAAGGTGGGTGTTGGTGGTCAAGTCCAGGGTGGTGTCAGAGTTAAGAGAGGTGGTGCCTGTGAAGTGTCTCGCCCTGTGCCTGGCACATGGAAGGGGCTTAGTCATTTTTTATCCCTCCCTCTCTTCTCCTAGACCATGTTTCACATGCTAAGTTGGAAAACACCTGGATTGGAATCTTGGTTCTACCATATTATTTATGGAGTATTGGGAAAATCCCATGCTGTGCCTCTAATGATTAAAGACAAAGCCAGTTACACTCTTGATACCTAATGATTATTTTAAGATATATTTTGATTTAAAAGATGTCAAAATGTGAAATTATGGTGTATCTTAGAATTGCTAAGCTTTCCTATCTGGAACTTTTCCATCCTGAGTGCTTGCTATTCAGGCTTGTGCTTTGTTGCCTCATGGTCTCAAAACGGCTGCCAAATACCATGTCCTTACACCATCATCCCTATAAGGATGGGTGAGGGCCAGCTTAGCAGTGAGTGGGTGGAGTGTGGGAAGGACACAAGATCCTTCCCCCTCAAGACCCTCCCTTACATACTATCAGCCAGAAGTGGGTAACATAGCTACTGCTACTGCAAAGCAAGCTGGAGAAGGATCTGTCAAAGGGGAATGAGATAGACATAAGTGGCTCAGAGTAATCATTGTCAGCCCCCGTATTGAGCATCATGGTGTTCCACCCTGAATGGGAGTTTCGTTAGCAAGGTCAAATTAAATGGGTGGTTGGGTAGGCAAATCCCAGACTCAGCCACAGATGGGACCTTACAAAGTCAGCTGACACCACTTCCCACCAAGCCCTTTGATCTATTTATTTTTTCCAGCAGCCTTAATAAGTGATCATCCAGCCTCAACTTAAGCCCCTCTAACAGGGGACTCAACTTCTTGAACCAGCTCTCAACCTTTCTAAATGTGCAATTATTAAAACACTCTTTTTAAAACTGAGCCAAATATGCCTCTTTTCATTAGTCCTGGCTTTGCCCCTTGGGGTTCCCTGGGTACAATCAGTTTCCTCTTCCCTGTGAATGCCTTGCAGATTTTGAAGACAGAGCTTGCCCATCCCCACTGCCCCCTCTGGTCCCCATGCATCTGTAGCATCTCGAACCCTAATTTTTTTTTTTTCAGATCCTTCCTGGTATTATTCTTAAAGGCTCTCACCTTTTGTCATGGGGCTTCCAGTGAAGCAAACCATTTCAGCCATTCTTTCCTGAGAGTTTGCTTTTGCCAAGCATTGTCCTCAATCTTAGGGAGATAGAGGTGAAAAAGACAGACTATCCTTGGCTGAGCCCATTGAAAAACCACTAGTACATGTACCCTCCTCCAGGAAGCCTTCCCTGGTTTCTGGATTGGTGTAGGGATCCCTCCTCTGGGCTCACATAGTCTCCAGGCTACATTGCTGTGACACTTAGCACACTCCTGACCTTCCTTTGTCTCCTTCTCTGGACCATAAGCCCTGAGAGGACAGGAACTGTGTGTTGGTCACTGTGACCATGTCCAGCTTGGAGCTGGCACATGGTAGATGCTTGGTGTATGGCTGTGATTCCTCCCCAAATGAACAGTTACAGAGGTGGTTCTAAAAGACCCAGAAGGAAGAGAACTTCTTTGCCATTTCTGGAGGTGAGGACAGCGTTAGCCCCTGCTTGGGTTGGCCTCCATGCTCTCTGGCCTTACATCTCTTTGCTCCCCATCTCAACCTGCAGGGTTCTGGTGTGCCTCTGGTCCCCAGAGCATCATGACAGAGGCCAAACTGCTGATTTTGCACACGCTTAGAATCCTGGCTCAGCCACTAACTGGCTGGGAGTCCTTGGGCAAGTGACTTATCCTCTCTGAATCTGAGTTTCCTTACTTATAAAATGGAAACATTAACAGTTTTCACTGGGTTACTGTGAGGCATGAAGGAGTTAATCCTTGCCCAGAACCTGGCACATAGTAGGTGGGTTGCAAACTTGAGTTCTTGCCTTCCAGCAAATGGGACTCTGCTAGACTTTCGCCTTTGCTTCGAGGCTGTAGGCTGGGGGGGGGGGTAGGAGTGGGGGGTGGCAGGCTGCTTGGATACCCCATGGTTTTAAAGAAAGTTGAGCTTGGCATTCCCATGTGGCAAGTCCCGGGGGACAGGAAAAAATCTGGGACGTGACCTGCATGGAGACCAGGGACGCCCATCCCAGGCCACAGGCTTGATTTCCCAGGCCAGCCAGGCAAGTGCGGATTGATCAGCATCCCAAACCATATGCATGACCAAAGATGAAGCTGACGTCCAGAGAGGTCAGAGGACTTGTCCAAGGTCACATAGCAGCTGGTCCCAGATCTCCAGATTTATGGCCCCTTTTTTTCTTTTCCTCCTCCTTGCCCAAGTTCTCTCCTTGGAGATGACTAGGACATGAGTTGCTTTTTTATCCCTTCGGTGACACATAGCTGGCCACCTCTAGCCTATCCATCCCCTCAGCTGCACTGGAGGAAGCCTGGAGAGGCTAAGGAGGCCTATGAGGTGTCCTCTCCCTCTGCGCCTTGGCACTTGCCGGTTCCCCTGAGCTGCCAGGCAGATGGTCAGCTCCCGCACCCCATCCCAGGGGCTCCCGGAGCACAGCTGCTGAGCTGCGAGATAAAAGGCCAGTTACCCGTCGGCTGCCCTTGCTGGACTGGGAGCTCCTCGAGGGCAAGCACGTAATTGTCAATAACACCATCTTGAAAATGGCCACCCCTGTGCTAATTGCTGCGTTCAGTGCTCTGAAACAATGCAATGACTATGCGCATTTAATATCGGCGGAAGAGGGTTGTGGCTTAGGTAACCTGCCCAGGGTCACACGGCTAGTGGAGATAAGAATGAAAACTTAGCTCCGTGGCTGGTGCCCTCTGATAATGAGTAACCCTTTCAGTGTTCTAATTATGTACCAGACACAATTCTAAACACTTACCATGTTCTAACTTGTTTCCTCGGCACAACGACCCTATGTGGTAGGCACCGCTACTGCCCCATCTCCCAGATGAGAAGACTGAGGCAGAGGGAGGTTACATTTCTTGCCTAAGGTCACATAGACAGTAAGTGACAAATGCAGGATTTAAACCCAGTGGGGCTGGCTCTTGAGACCATGTTCTTATCCGGGATGCACGCCATGAGCATCCCTCGGTGAGGCTGAGACTGATGGTGGACCAGAGGGCGTGGGGCTCGGTGGGGAGAGCATGTGTCTGGTCAGGGGTCACAGCGAGGAAGGCGGTGTGAAGGGTGAGGCAGGATGAGTCCTGGGGTGGGACAGAGCCCCACCCTCAGCACATGGCAACATCCTGCCCTCATATGGTCCTGCCTGGGCTCCTGAAAGTAAAGGTATGGGGTGAGAAGGAAGCAGAAGAATCTTCCTTTCTACCCAGCACAGGTCCAACTCTAGATTTGCCTTCCCTTTGTGCTTTTCGAGAACCAGAGTGATGAAGTTCGTGGCAGAGGGTGGGATGGCTCTGCCTGCTTCTGCAGACATCCTCCTCCTGACTTCTGGCCGCCTCTGCCCAGCGGTGTGTAGGGAGTGAAAGGGAAAGCGCAGGTTTGGGGATCAGAAGCTGGGTCTCCATCGGCTCTCCCAGTCCTGGCTGGGGCACGAGCGAGTTAGAAGCATGGGCTCTGGAGTCTGACTGGCTTTCACGCTACCAGCTCTGCTACCTGGGCAAGTGGACCTCCTAGAGAGGAGGACCCTGCAGGGGGATTTGAGCTGGCTGGGTGAAGATGCAGTGGGGGCGGGGTTGAGGGAAGGAGGTAAGGCTGATGAGTCCTGTGAGAGGTGGGGCTGAGTGCGGGGGGAGAGGCAGGAGCAGAACTTGAAAACTTGGATGCCAAGGTGGAGGCATCTGATCCTGTCCTATGGGCAGTGGGAGCCACTGCAAGGTTCTGTGCGGAGGAGAAGCTGGTCAGATTGGCATCTAATCACCATAAACTGTGCCCTGTGACATTGAACAAGTGTCTCCTCTCCTCTGTCAAACGAGGCAGCTGGTCTTGTTGGTCCTAGGGTCCCATCTAGCTTCTGTGTCTGGTTTGGAGGCAAAGCCTGGGTATCAGGTCAGCAGAACCAGTCACTTCAGGAGGGATCTCATGGACATGGGAAGGACTGGGTCCCCAGAGGACTCCCAACGCAAGTGCCACAGGGCAAGAGAGTCCTCCATCCGCGCTAAGGTGGTCCGGACCTCACCTTGACCTGCCTCCTTCATTCCCAGCCACCCTTTGGCCAATGTGGTCCCTCAGCCCCAGGATTCTTCCTGAGTCCTTGTTGTGTGCAGGGGCTGGGTAGCAGGGCAGAGGAGCTTGAGGGAAGGGGCAAAACTGCTCAGTGGGAGACTGTGGATTGGCTGATAACACCAGGGAAGGGGTGGGGTGGAGAGGGCGAAGAGAGGAGAGAGCGCACTGGGGAGCTGGGGGGCATTTTTAAAAAAATAAATGAAAATATTTGTTTGACCCCAATTACTCCTTTTTCCCCCTCCTTTCAACATGTCAGTAATTCTGTGGACATATCTAATTGAAAATAAGAGAAAAGCCATACGCACAGCACAAAGATAAAGAACACGAATCAAGACCCATTAGCATGGGGTGGTTCAGTACTTAGTATGGAGAATGGTTTCAAACCCTTGAAAATATCCAAGGGGCTTGACAATGGAGCCTGATTCTGTAACATGTGGAAGGAAGCAGTGCGTTTAGCTTTTCTATTGTGTTGACCCGTGAGCCCTGTAAACCACTGTGAAATCCTTCTCAGCCTCCTTAGATTTCAAACATCCCAACAGGTATTGCATTATTATTATGATTATTTGAGCAAGGATTTTTTTTTCTTTGATTACCAACCATGTATTCCACAGGTATCTCGAAAAGATGCATTCAAAATTTTGTTATTTAAAAAAATTTTTTTTCAACTTTTTTGGGAGGGGCGGTAATTAGATTTTATTAGATTTTTATTTATTTATTTTGATGGAGGTAGTGAGGATTGAACCCAGGGCCTTGTGCCTGCTAAGCATGCGCTCTTTACCACTGAGCTGTACCCTCCCCTCTAAACTTTGTTATTATTTGATGTTTTCTTAAGGCAATCACCAAACAGTATAATAAGCCCTCATGCGCCCACCACCCAGCTCTGCCAGGCTGGTTTCATCTGTTCCCCGCTCCGTTCCTTCCCCCTGGGTATTAATATCACTTCTCTCATACATAGGAAGGCGTTGGAGCACAGAGCGACGTCTCCCTGGAACCTTCAGTGTGGATGGAGGGAGGCGGGTCTGGAAGAAACAGCAGAGTTTCAGGTGTCGGGTGATGCTGTCCTGAAAACGAGGCACCCAGGAAGCAGGGTGAAAACGTCAGCCCCTCAGGGACCCCCTGAAATAATGGGGAGCCCTGGCACTTCCTCTGGGCATGGAACTGGGAGTAGTGGGGAGAAGGGCCAGGCTACTGTGTCAAGGTTCTTATATGACATTTAGCTGGTGAACCCCCTGGGATGTCAGAGCTGGAGGACCCCTGAGCCACCACCCAGCGTTCCCCATGCTGGACAGAGGAGGAAACCGAGACCCAGGGGGGGAATGGTCTTGCTCAAGGCCGTGCATCGAATCAGTCAGAGTCTGGATAAGAACCTGGGGGCCTGGCTCTTTCCTGCTGCTTGTCCATGCAGCATTTATGGAGCCCCTGCTGTATACACAGTACTGTCAAGGGCCCCGTGGGTCCCAGGGCTTTTCTGAGCATTGCATAGGGGCAGGGACATTGGCACCCTAAGGAGGATGAGGGGTTTCTTGGTGCAGCTTCCTCAGCTGCCTGTCCACCTGGGAGGGGCGTGGGGACCCCAAGACCTCCTCCCTGACCCCAGGTATCCTCAGGAGCACCCGCAGTCCAGCTTAGGGATTATCAGGAGAGGGTTTCCACTGGCCCGCAGGTGCCGGCCACCAAGCCCCTCCTGCTCACACAGACACACGCCCTGTGTTGCTTTCTCCTTAAATTCTCTTTCCCCTCTTCTCTCCTCTTCTTTTCATCAATCCACACTCATCTCCCTAAGCCTCCTCTCTCCACTTCCCTCCTCCTTCTCTCATAAATTCTCTCCCCTGGGGCGTTTTGCCAAGGGGTTGAATAAACAGGAAGGGAGAGAGGGAATAAATCACTGCGGAGTCTCCGGACAGGCTCTGGGAAGGTTTCCGACTCTGGAGACCATCACGGAGGAGCCGGGGGGCCTTTGCTTGGGAACCGCAGTCCATGTCTGGAGGGTGTGGAGGGCTGCGGGGAGGGGGCTGGTGAGCAGTGGGGGGACCGTGCCATCTGGGATCAGCCTCAGGCTGGTGATCAACCACACGACCCTGAGCGTGAGGTGGGGAGAGAGCCCTGGCTGGGAGTCTGCTTCTGCTGTGTGACCCTGGGCAAATCTCATCCCTTCTCTGAGCCTCAGTCACCCCAGCTATAAAAAGAGGGGCTGGATTAGATGGCTGGGAGGGGTCCTTCCAGCTCTGGTGCCGTAAGGTTCTAAGGCTCCATCTTTCATACAACATGGGGACTCCGGAGGGCGGGGCCTGAGCTGCCATAATGGTGGAGACCATGTAGACCCAGAGGACCTCAGCCAGAGATCCCAGCTGCCCCCGGACATCCTTTGGAGGAGTAAGGGTAGGAAGTGGCAGCCTCCATTGGAGGTCCTCAGCCTAGACCTGGCTCCAGCTGAAGCCTCCACCTCATGGCCTCCTTGGACCCTCCAGGTGAGCAGGGACACTGAGGCCCAAGGCTGGGAACAGAAGTTTTGGCTTCCGGTTAGCAACAGGAACTGACAACATCACCCCTCTTTCAAGACAGGCCGGGGACTTTGGGAAGACAGCCACAAATATGTGTGGGTGGTGGAGGAAGAGGAAGAGTGAGAAGATGGGAAGGAAATGAGAGAGACGGCAGTGAGGTCTCAGGGAGGCCCGGATCCCCGGGGCGTGGAGCGCGCATGCATGCATTCCTGCCAGCATCAGTAGCCCAGCATCAGAGAATGAGTGTGCATACACACTCCGCATCTGCTTGCGATTTAATCTGTGTCCCTAGGGGAGTGGTATGAGTCTCTGTGTATGGCTGTTTGGGGGCAGCTCAATGCCTTGAAGGTGCATCTCTTGTCTTTACAACCATCAACGCTCCGTGAGCTCAGTGACAGACAGAACACTGGCTTGGAATTTCGGAGACATCCCCCTGCCCTCGCACCCCACCCCCCGCCCTGTTCCAGCCTGAGAGCTGCCACAGTCTCGCTGGGTGGCCTTGGGCAAGCTCCTGCCCATCTCTGACTTGAGATGCCTCAGTGGCAGATAAGTACAGCAGACTCTGTTCTGAGCACGTTACAGGTTGGAGTTATCACAAAGGTTCTGTTATCAACTCCGTGTTGCAGGAAGTGGGAGAACTGAGATTCCAACCCAGGCAGCCTGGCTGGAAGGACAAGTTCTTAACCATGACAGGCCCTGGAATCTTGCAGGCAGGGGAGGAGGGTCTGACCATGTCGGGATGTGACCCAGGCTCTTGGAGGTTCCAGGGCAGCCCTGTAGCCCTCGCCCTCCCCTGGCTGAGAATCGCGGCTGCCCTCAGCCAGGGTGGCTGGCTGGGGTCTTTCTCTCCTTGGGGTATCGGGCAGGTCTGTGCTCTCTAAGGGTCCCTGGTGTTCCAGGATGCTAAGACTTGGTGTCTGAAACATACAGTCCAGAGCAATAAATGTCACAGGAGGAAGGATGTGACCAGGCTGCAGAGGGAAGAGACCAAGACATTCCACCTCCCCCCCACCCCCGCCCTGGGTCTTGAGACCCGATTCATCCCGGGGCCATCAGATATGCTGTCCTCTGATCCCACAGGCCACCAGCTGCTAACCCAGCTCTGGGCAGTTGTGGAATCTCTGATCCCCGCAAAGCTGGAGGGCTGGTCATGATGTGAGGGATTTTCAGCATTGTTTTTCAAGATAGGGAACATGTCCTCTTTCCATCCTCCTCTCTTGTCCCTGGACAGCCTGATTCAGCCAAAGGAGGGGGAGGGGAGGAGTCAGAGGGCAGCTGGGGCCGGGAAGAGAAGTACAGTGTGGTGACATTAATAGGGAGACAGGATCGCCTTGCTTTGCCATTTCCAGACATCGGCATGGTCATAAAAGTGAGCAAACCCAGGCCTCGTGTTGGTCCCCCGTGGCCCCAGCCCTGCCGGCTGCATGAAGCCAGGGGTGCAGACTGAGGGGAGGGGGTCAGCCATTTTCCTGAAGCGAATTGTCAGGCTGCTGCTCCCTGGGAGCCAGCACAGAGCCTGGAAGGGCTTGCTGGGTGCTAACATCCCTGGAGAAAGAGGCTGTCGGCCACTGTGCTGGGCATGAGGGTAGAGAAGAGGCAGACATGATTGCAACCTATATTATAGTCTGGAGGTGGCAACGGCAAACAGGCAGAGGACTGAAACAAGGAGTCCAGGTCAGAGATGGCCCAGGGCAATTCAGAGCCCAGGAGAGGCTGGGGGAGGATCTGGGAAGCTCATGCCTCACCTTGCAGCTGGAGGGAGCATCTTAAAGCAGAAATCAGACGTTGTCATTTCCTGGCTTAAACTTTCTCACTGGTGCCCCTTCAAATGGAACCCAAGCTCCTTATCTCACCCCACAGCCTGGCTTGCCTGCTCTTCATCCTCCAAACACACTGAGCTATTTCCCACTAGGGTGGGTCCACTGCCTGGAAGTCTCCCCGCCCTGCACTGAGCACTCATCCAGGGCTCTGCTTAAATGTCACCTCCTCTGAAAGGCCTTCCTTGACTATTCTGCCCAAAGGGGTCACGCTGACATTCTCCATGTTAGCACCCCATCGTTCAAGGTATAAAATTCATCACAATTGATCATCAGTTCAACCATCTATTTGACTATTTTTGTCTCTCTCCCACTTAACTGTTACCTAAAACAGAGTGGGGCCATATGAGTGTTTAATAAATATTTGTTGACAGTCACCAACCATCTATTGAAAGATTGTATGAAGCAGGGATAATGACCCATATGGCTTTGGAAGGCTGAGTTGGAACTGGGAAGAAGAAGAAAGGACATGTTTAGCTGTAATAACGGAAAACCCAACTATCAGTAGCGTAACCCACAGGATATCTATTGCTTCCTTGGTGAGATGTCTGGATGTAAGTTGTCCTAAGATTGATTCTGCAGTGTAACGATGCTGCCTGGCACCCTAGTTCTTTCTATCTGTCTTAGTCATTCAGGCTGCTATCAAAGCCCTGTAGACCTGGTGGCTTATGAACAACAGTCCAGAGGCTGGAAGTTCAAGATCAGGGTACCAGCATGGTCTGGTTTGGGGTGGCAGTCTGCCAATTTCTCCTTATATCCTTACATGGCAAAAAGGCAGCGAGAGATTCCTTTGGTCCCTTTTGTAAGTGACCATGAATTTTCTAATTGAACTAATGGGGGCTCAACCCACATAATCTTATTACCTCCCAAAGTCCCCACCTCCTAATACCATCATAGTGGGGGGTTAGGATGTCAACATCTGAAATTTGTGGGCACACAAACATTCAGGCCATTGCACTGTCTTCCACTCTAGCACCCTCAGCAAGTTGGTACTTGTCCTTAGGCTTGAATTCTTATGGTCACAAAATGACTGCCACAGCTCCAGGCATCACATCCTCACATGACAGTGTTCAAAATAGGGAGGGAGAGACAAGTGGCTTTCTCTCCCATCAGAGAGGAAAATCTTTACCTTGAAGCATCCTGCCACTCACCACAACCTCCAGCAATTCCTCTTTATATGATACGACTCTGAACAGGACCACATGTCCACTCAAGACCAATGTGCAGTAAAGGACAGAGACTGCCATGATAGCCTTAAGCCAACTGGGATTCATCTCCCAGTCATCTCTTGGGCTGCATGCAATTCAACCCGAGAGGATTCTGTTAGTGGGGAAGAAGGCGACCACAGCAGTACTTTGTCTCTTGGGAGCCTCCTAATGCCCTGCGGAGAGAAAAGGCTAGGAATTTTTATTTTTTTGGTCATTTGGGAAAGCAAAGCTCAAAGAGGCTCAGAAATGTGTTCAACATCACACAGAAAACTAGAAGGAAATAGAACTTAGCCCCCATCTCTCATCCCAGAAACTGGGGTACACCCAGGCTGCCTGGGATGCCCCGCTGAGTCTCTTCTCGCCCTCAGGGCTGTTGCTTGTTTAACTGGCATCCTTCCCACTAGACTGTAAACTCCCCTACTGCAGGGACCTTAGGTCTTCCCATCAGTCTGTCCTGGCACCTAGAACAGAGCCTGTTGAATGGATGAACTTCAGTGTATAGAACGAATAGAGAACACACCACCCACTGCTTGACAGTCCTGCCAGGAAGCGCTGAGTATGGGCCTTTAGCTGATGGAGATGGACGGCACTGATGACAGATGTTACTTGTGTAAATTCACCCCGTGGAAGAGAGTAAGCAAAAATAGAAGGCACAGCCAGTCCTCATGACCGGTAGATGTTCCGAAGAAGTCTCTAGCTCTCAATCAGAGCTGTTTGAAAGTGGAACTGGCCGCCTTGTCAGAGTCACCTCTGCTTTGGGAGGCGATAAGTATGTCTTGGGTGGCATACGATGGGGTGTGAGCCAGAATCGAAGACCACTTGAAGACTGTGCTTCTGAGGTATGTTGGCTTCAGAGCACGTCATAACAGCATCCGCAGAATTCTCGGGACAGCCCTGCTTTGATTTTACAGGGTAGGGAAGGAGGTACTGAAAAACAGAAAGGTTAAGTAACTCGCCCCATGTCACACAGCTAATCTGTGGTGAAGGCAGGATTAGAATGTAGGCATTTCAGGCCCTTTCTTTCTCTTAGCCGTTAAGCCAACTGCCTCCTAATGTCCTTAGGAGATCGAAGGTTCTGTGATTCTAAGACATTTTTAAAAATTGAGGTATAGTTGATTTACCATGTTGTGTTCATTTCTGGTGTAGAATCTTGACTCTAGCACTGTAAGAGTGTGTTTCTCTAAGATCCTGCAACTTGGAGCTAACTCTGGAATTCTAAATAGTCTCTGTTCTGTGCGATTCTGACCGCCTCTGATGCTGTCCCGTTGTTTGGAGAGCCAGCGTGCTCCTTCGCATGATCTGTCTTTAAGCTTGGTTTAATTACAAATGATTGCCTTGTTTTGATTTGTTACTTTATATGGAAAAAAAAAAAACCCAAACCCCAGCAGCCACTGGCCCTGTCACTCTGCTCCCAGGCCCAGCCCTCCAGCCTGGAACCCTCTCTAGCCAGTGCCGCCTCAGGTGGGGGCCGGGGCGGGGGCCTCCCTCGTGGCCCCCCAGCCGGGCGGGGACGGATGTGGGGTGGTGCTCTGTGGGTGAGCAAGGGGGTGGGAGGGGAGAGGCCCAGAATAAGCAGGAGAGGAGGGGAGATGGTGGGTGTGCTGGCCGGCAGTGGCCTCTTCCCTGGGTCCACTCCAGGCAGACCCCACGCAGGAGTCCCCGAGTCGTGAAGCAGCAGCGGGTTCCCGGTGAGAAGCCTCCTTCACACGCCTCCCAGACAGCAGATGGAGGAGAACAGACTGACGGAGGGCCCTCTATAAGCCAGCACTGGGCTAGGTCCTCTGCATCTTGCAATGACTTTAATCAGCGGCCCTGTTTCCAGGGCAGCAGTGTCCTGCCCATGGGCTCAGTCCTCCCCCATCCACCTTTTGGGCATCGCTCTCTGGCTCCCGCAGCATCAGTCTCTCCCTGTCTGTGGGATGGTTCCCAGGAGCACACAGAGGAGAGCTGATCTCCCCCAGTGAGAGACAGAGAAGCTTCTTGCCCTCGGGCTCCTCCAGAGACTGTCCAATTTTTCTTCTTTCTTCCCAGCAAAACTGCCCACTGCTTCCTTACCTCTTTCTCTCTTCAGCGTGTGCCAATCTAGCTAATAGTTTTTGGTCAGTGGTGACCTCCCGCTGCCGAATTCTGGTGGTGCCTGTTGCGACAGGATGGCATGATGGTTCCACCTCCTGGGGTGCTGGGGAGCCAAACACTCCCCTCTCTTGGGTGGGGTGGCACCCCTGTCTCTCGCTTTCTCACTTCTGCTCCTTCTCTGTCTCCCTCCTAGGGCCTCCTCCTCTGGGCCCACCTCTTAAGAGTTGGAGTTTCATTGGTACCAGTCTAGGCCCCTTTCTCCTCTCCCCTCCCTTCCCCCGCCCCCTACCTGCTCCCCCTTAGTGATTTCACACATGCCCTGCTTTCAGGCCCCGTGTTTAAGCTGATGCTCCCACATCCTCAGCCCCAGCCCAGTCCTCCTGGGCTCCAGGTGTGTGCCTGCAGCCACGTGCTTGACATTGTCCCTTGGCTGCCGCGCATCCAAGGCATCTCCAACTCCCCTGTGCATCTGAATCCAGATGTGCACCGACCAGTTTATAGACTTGACCGCCACAGGCCTCTCATCCTCAGCAGACTCTTTTTCAAGTGTCGAGACTAACAGTGTCATTAGAAGTGTTACTGAATTCATAGCAACGTGTGATATTATATTATTATGTAACATTATTTTTCTTCATTGATGAATTCTTGAAGCAGAAACCATTATCCATAAAGTCCTTTCAAGAGAGTCCATAAAATCCTTTAAAATTACAAAGTTTTCTAATGCTGAAGACTTTTGGAAACACTTCACTACACCACTCATAGTTTTATTCATTCACTGTTGGCTCCTGGGCCAGTATTTATCACTCATGTGCCAACACAGGGGCTGGAGGTAAGTTGGTAAACAAACGGGCACAGCCCCTGCCCTCACAGAGCTTCCATTGCAGCGTGGAGACAGACAGTAACAATCCAGGTAGATGTGTATCAAGCTCCCACCAAGGGCCACGTGCTGTTCTAAGCGCTTTACTGCATTGGCCCATTTAACTCTCACAGGAGTGCCATGAGGAGGCAATTTTCTTGGCTCCTTTTACAGGTCAGGGGGCCGAAGAAGCACAGAGAGATGCAGTAACTTGGCCAAGGTCACACAGTGCATGCAAGAGAAAACCTCTTTGTAAACCCATGCGATCTGATTCCAGAGTCCACGCTCTTGGCCACGGCTCTCTCAGGATGTGAACAATGATATCACTAAAATGTATAATTAGAAGCTGTGAGAAGTGCTATGGAGGAAAAGCCTGGGGTGCTGGGAAGCCAAGAGAGGAGGCTCAGCCTAGTCTAAGGGGCCAGGGAGGACATCTTTGAAGAAATGGTATTTCCATGGAGACAGAGAATGAGTAGACAACCAGGCAAAAAATTGGGGAAAGGGCATCACAGGCAAAGGAAAGAGTCTGTGCAAAGGCCCTGAGGCAGCAGAGTTCAGCACAGGGAGGATAGTTAGAGTCAGTGTAGCAGAACTAAAATAAGGGAATATGTGAGGTGGGAAGTCGAGGGGCACTAGGAGCCAGGGGATGTGGGGAAGATGGGGCTGGAGCTGGAGGGCACCAGAGTTTAGATTGTAGCCATCTTGCAGCAGGAAGGGTTTACAGCAGGGCTGGGTCCAGGTGATATACACCCTCACCCCGCCCCAGGGGGATACAGGCAGCTGTTGGCGACGTGGGATTTAGGGGGCTTCTAGAGTCTCAGCTGATCTAAACATCTCTTCCTTATGCTTTATTATTCATCCTGGAAGTCCACCACTGCTGATTCTGAAAAGTAATTCCTGACTTATAGTCTCCTGTGGGAAGTCAGACATCTCTGGGAGGAATAAAGCCTGGAGGCTTTGTCAATTGCCACCTCAACGACCAGCTTCTCCATCAAAAATAAGCCCCTGCTCTGGCTCCAAGAAGAGGATTTGGCTGGGGCACTGTGATGGGGAGGGAGCCAAGAGATGGAGTGCTGTGTCCTGGGATCTAGACTGTGGCCCAGGGGTGGTAAGGTCCAGTGGTGTCTCCAGATTGGTAGCAATATGCCCCATGTAGAAACATGAGGGTCAGGGAAGTCTTCCCAGCAGAGCTGATATTTGAACTGGACCCTGGGCTCACCAAGTGAAGAGGGGGAAAGGCATTCCAGGTAGAAGGCACAGTGTGGGGAGGGGAAGATGCACTGGGGTTGTGGAGAGGAAAAAGAGGACAGCAGGTAGGTTCTGATCCAGGTGTGGATCTGGGAGGAGAGCTTCTGAATCCAGATGACTAGGGTCATCACCCCCATTTAACAGATAGGGAAATTGAGCTCAGAGGTTAACTAATTTTCCCAAGGGCACTCTGAGTGGCAGAGCTGGGATTTCAAACTCTCTGACTCCAGAGGCAGGGCTCAGAATCTCCCGGCTATATCACTCCCCAAGTATTGAATATACCCCTGAATAGCTGGATAGGTGTTGACAAGGCAATGGAAAAGCATTAGGCTAGGAAATTGGAAGGTTCTAGTCTTGACACAGCCACTCACTCTGAGAGTCTCTTCCCCACTCTGGCCTCATGTCCTTCACCTGTAAACAGACCTGGCCCTTTCTCCACCACAGGCTGCTGTGAGGGGCCGAGGAGATGACAAAGGCAACGTGCCTTGGGGGTGGAGACCCTGGCAGCACCGGGAAGGGCTGTCTCCTGGGAGGGCAGGAGCTGCTGGACAAAGTGGGCTGGAGAAGGCTGGGAGGAGGGCTCTGAGATGGATGGGCTGCTGCTCTCCCTCCCCGCTCCTCCCGCCTACTGGGCCAGTGTAATCAAGGCTATCCATCACCCTCCCTGGGGTGGTAGCAGCCTGCTCGGCAGCGACACCATTGCCAACTCGTCCATATTTCATCAGGCTGGAGAAAGAGGAGTGAGAGAGTGAGGGAGGGGGAGAAAGAGCCAGAGGGGACCTGCCCATCAACCAAGGTAGTCTTCTCACCCCAGCCAGCCCAGGCCACAAGCCAGGCATTCTTACTTGGTGGGGTTCTGTGGTGTGGTTTGGGCAGATGAGGCTCCGTAGAAACAATGCTGATGGTGATGACAATGACAATGACGATTATAATGGCAGTGATGGTGAGGATGATGGTGATGATGCTGATGATGTGAGGAGGATGGTGATGGTGATGATGATGATGTTGGTGATGATGATGATGATGATGATGATGGTGATGATGATGGTAATGGTGATGATGATGATGATGGCAATGGTGACGATGATGGTGGTGATGATGATGATGGTGATGATTTGTTTTCACTTTGCAGTCCTGGCCTGGTCCCAGGCCCTGTGTAAACACGTTGTGCATCCCAAATGTTCTAATTCTCTAAACTTCCCACGAGGAAGGCTCTGTCATGACCCCCACTTACAGGTGAGGAACCTGAGGCTCACAATGGTAAATAGCCTGCCTGGGCTCAGCTAAGACATAGTCAAGTTAAGGTTTGACTCTCAGGTACCAGGGCCCCAAGATCCTTGCTCTAACCCCAACCATTACTCTTTCCTGCCTGGGTTCAGAATCAGCAGGCTTGGGTTTGAATCCTGGGTCCACCGCTTACTGGCTGAGCAACCTTGGGCTGAGCTGCCTTGGGGAGCTGCTGTGAGCCTTGGATAAATCACTGTGGCCCAGAAACAGCTGGGGAAAGAGATCCTTCAAGTCTGCTCAGATGCTGCTGCGAGGCCTGGCCTGACCACCTCATTCAAACTGCAGCCGCCCCATTCCTCTTGTCCTGTGCTATTTTGTCCTGCCTTCCAGGTCACATATTGCCTTCTCTTCTGTTCATGCACTGCTCTCTCTGGGGTTGGCACATAAGTGCCAGGAGGCAGGGGTCCCTGCTCAGCTCTATTCCAAGGACCTCGGACAGCACCAGGGTGAGCAGTTCATGCGTGTTTTTTGAAGGAATGAATACATGGATGGGCATTCTTTTCTCCTTCCTCAGGGGCCTCTTGGAGACAGGAGGACCCAGGGAATGAGATTTAGCTGGCACGGTGGGATGGGCTGGAGAGGCTGGGGGGGAAGTATTTGTAAAAGGGGAAGAAAACATACTGGGTTCTGGGTCAGGAATACCTGGAGGACAGGAGGTGAAGGGCTTCTCCTGGGTGGGGGGTAGGGGTGGGGTTGCTATTTCGGATTTGTCTCCCAGCCACCTTCCCTCCCCTCGGCTGCAAATGGTCCATCAGCCTGTCCAGAGCTCGCCCCTACCCCTTCCTGGCACCCCCAGCTCCCTCCTCTCTCAGGGGTCCTGAGGCCACCCAGATGGGTCCTTGCTGCCTCACATCCTGATCTTTCCCTGGTCTCACGCTCAGCCTCATCCGGGGTCAGGCACCCCATGCACCTCAGTAATGGTGTTGATTTAACAAAGGTCACTTCAACCTGGAGTCATAAATGTCAGAACTTCATGGACTCTTGGAGATTCCGATCCTCTGAGGAGGGAACAAACTCAGAAAGGAAAAGTGACCACTCAAGCCAAACAGTGAGGTCAGCCAAGTTCTGTGTCCCAAACTCAATGGATGAGAAGACCCAGTGCACCACTTACACGGCTCCCCTGCACCTCCCCAGCTCTCGGAGTCTGTAAATGCAGCCTGGATCTCAAGCCCCCATGAGAACCAGGCACCACTCCCTGAATCCTCAGCCCCACACCCTGCCCTGCCCCCGACTTCCCTGCCCAGGTGTGCTCCTTGCCCCAGGTGTGCTCCCTGCCCCAGCTGTACACTCTGCTCCCACCACTGTGTAGGAGCTCACTCTGCCCCTGGGCCTTTGCACATGTGATTCCTCTGCCTGGATGCCTGCTTTGCTCCAGCCAATTGCTGCCCCATCTTGGGACCCAGCAGGAGCCTCCACCTCCTTCAGGAGGCTTTCTGTGTCTGCCCTGCAGTTGAGTCTGCCAGCTTTGACTCATGGTGCCACAGACCGTGTGTTTTCATATCTCCTCTGAGTCTTTAGGGACTTGGAGGAAGTGTGGAAGGAGACGAGGCAATAAGGGGGCTTGTAGCTTCCTATTCCTCCAAAACCCTGTGACCTTGGATCAGCTACCTAACTTCTCTGAGCCTCAGTTTCATCCTTGTCTACAAGATGAGATGAATGAAGGATCCCTTCCTCGGCTAACTCACGGGCCGATGTGAAAGGCCAGAAGGAGGCATGTGTGAGGCCTACCCTCATTCTCCGGGGTCAGACGCTGAGGTGAGCCCCGGGGGGGCCTCCATCAGGATTCAGCGCATCCGGAAGAACTCACTTCGTGGTGCTGGGACCATCCTCTGGGAAGACAAGGACCTAGTCTTTGATTTTCTCTCCCCAGCGCCAGCACAGGGCCTGCCTCAGGGTAGGTGCCCTATTCCTGATCCTAGAATTACAGGGCAGGTAACTTTGACCCTGGGGGCGTGCTTCAGCCCAGGACAAGCCCTTAGCAATCACCTCATCCCACAGCGACACTGTACAGATGGGGAAACTGAGGCCCAGACAGGGGGTGGGACATGCTGAGCTCAAGTAGGGGCATATACTTTGGGGACAGATAGATCTGGGTTTGGATCCATTCTTCAACTTCCTGGCAGTGGGATCTTGGGCAAGCCATTTGTCTCTCTGAGCCTCAGTTTCCTCATCTGTAGATGGGGGTAATAACAAGGGTTGTCATAGAGACAAAATGATACTGTGTCTGTGAAGGTGTAAGGACAGAGCCTCTCCTGGGCTGGGTCTCCAATAAAGGTACATCTTCTTGCCCATGTTAGTGGCAAGTCTGGGGAGGAGGGTTTGGGGGGATCATTTATTCCCTCCTCAACTCCTTTCCACCCCCTTGGATGAGAAGAAGCTGACTGGTTTTCCCCCGCAGCTGGCCCAGCCCAGGCAGCCAATACCTGACTCCACCCCATGCGGCTTATCTATGGAAAGGAGCAATTGGATCACCCCACGAGGTTCTAATCAATGCAGCTACAGGCATTTTCTGCCAAGATCCAGATCTGGTGTCCACACCTTCTCCATTACACGGGCACCAGTACCGCCTCTCAAGTCACTTTCTACCCAGAAACTCTGTTCATCGAAGATCAGGTCACCTCCCTCCCCAATCTACAGACAAAGGAGGGGATCCCCTCCTCCCTCCTTCCCAGAGAGGCCACGCAACCCACGCCAGGCACCTGTGGAAGAAGGAAGAGGCACGTCTTAGCCACCAGGGCTGGACCAGTGGATCCTAGATGAAGGTGCCCCAGCAGTGGAAGCCACCTTGCAAGCAAGCAGCAATGGGGTGAAGGGAAGACACTTTGCAGCTACACAGACCTGGATGCGAACCCCAGCTCTGCCCCTCACCAGCTGCATGCCTCTAGGCCAGTCTCTCCACCTCCCCTTGAATGGGCACCAGACTCTCTACTTGGCACATTTGTAGACGAACCTGCCCAGCACAGCGGTGTCTTCACTTTTGGCTACTCCTGCCCTGTCTTTGGCAGCCCCACCCTCCTCTGAGGAGACCTCATTCTCTGATGGGGTCCTTTCTTGCCGCCGCAAGCCTTGCTGGTCATGACCACCTCCACCTGCCCTCCCCGTCCTGTGTCCAAGCTCTCCAGGGCTGGACTCTCCTCACTGTAGCCCCTCGCATCGCATCCCTCCTTGCAGTGCTAGGATCAGCTCATTTAACTCTCGTAGCTGCCAGTGAGGACAGTTTTACTATCACCTCTATTTCGCATCTGAAAAAAATGAGGCTTGGGGATGTTAAATAGCTGATTCACAGCACACAATTAGTAAGAGGTAGGGCTGGGATTCAAATCCAAGCACAGGGGTTACCTCTCCCCTGGACTCCCCTCTTCCCGCCACTCATCTGTTCATCTCTCTCATCACCTGCCTGTGTGCCCTCTTCCCATCCAGCCAGGGATCTGTCCACTCATCCACCCGCCCAGTTACCAGCCATCCCTCCCTCCATCTGCGCTGCCACAGCTGATTACTACCCCGCCGCATGATTTTCGCACTGACCCCTGTGGCTGCAGTGGTGGCCACGATCCTGTTCTCATGCGTACCACACTCTGGTTGGAAGACTGACAGGTGCACAGGTGATGACAACCCTTCGCGATGAGTGTTGTGAAGAGCCTTGGGCTCTGCAGGGAAGCACAGTGGAGGCACCGGCCCCAGACTGGGTGTCCAGAGAAGGTAGCCCCTGGTCTGAGCCCTGAGGGGAGGGGATGCTGAGAGAGGAAGTGCACCCCAGTAAAGAGAACAGCGAGGGCAAAGGCTCGGCCTCCTGGGAGAGTGTTGCACACAAGGGCAGCTGCACGTAATCCCATGACTGAAGTTAGGATTCCAGAGGCCAGAGATGAGGCTGTTGGGAGGCTGAGACCAGGTAATGCAGGGTTGTCAAATCAGGCCAGCGGGTGGCAGGTGGAGATGGGAGCCAGTGAAGGGTTTAAGTGGGGCAGTGATGCGGCATAGGGCACCCCTGGGTCCCAGAGCACTCTGGCTACTGCAGGGAAAAGAAGGTGAGGCCAGGGACAGAGAGAGAGGGGCGCAGGCTGTTGTAGTGGGGCAGGTCCCAGTAAGATGCGCCCTGGACCAAGATGGTGGCCAAGGAAGAGAAGAGAAGTGGGTGGATTAGAGGCATGTTCAGGACATAGCCTTGATGGTTGGATGTGGGACAGGGATGTCACCTCTCCAGAGGTGACCCTCAGGGCCTTCCCTCTAGTTCTTACACCCCCAGGCTTTTGCATATGCCACTTGGCCTGCGTGGAAAACCCCTACTTTGAAGGTCATGTGGGATGTTTTAACTTAGCCAGCCAGCAACAGGGAGCCACTGCTGGCTTATAAGCAGATGGCATGGTCAAATGGGGGTGTTAGGAACACCATGGCCCCAGGGATGGTCAGGGTTGGTGGGGATGTGGGACAATGGGCATCAGATCTCAACAGAGTCATCCCTCACAGCATCCTTCCCTGATGCACTCACCCCATGCTAAGCCAGCTCTCTCTCTTATAACCAATCATCTGAATCTAGACTTTTCCACAATTTGCAGTTTTATATTTACATTCATGATTATTTAATTATTGTATCAATCTCACTCTAAACACTATGCTCCACGAATGTGGGGACATTATCTCTCTTCTGTCATTATATTCCCAGCATCTAGCACAGTCCTTGGCACATACTAGGTGCTTCATAAATGTTGAATGGATAATGAATAAATGATCCTAGCTGGAGTCCTGGGCAGCACTTAGATCACCGGATACAAGGTTAACTGGGAAGAAGTTTCCAATTTGTAGCGCTTAGAGGCCAAGCTTAGCAGATCAGGACCCCAACTCCCTAACACCCACTTTGAGGATTATCCACAGGAAAAAAAATTTTTTTTTAGGAATTCTAAAATACTAAATGGGCTCAAAAAGACCATCAAACATCTTAGAGGAAGGCTGGCAGGACTCAGGGTCTGCCCATTTTTCAGAATTACTCATCCAGTGCCAGCAGCCCTCTGCTGGCACGGAGATTTGAGCTGCAGCCCTGGCTGTTTTGTACATAGGGCCTGGATCTGAACCAGGCACTAAATAAAGGCTGGAACAAAATGTACCATATTTTTAATCCTGAACGTATCTGAGTTGACAATAAAATATATGTTTTTTATTTTTACTAAACTACAAAGCGAACAAGGTTTTCTTTTGAAAACCTGGTGAGCCAGTCAAAACCAGAAGCCTGATGTAATGGAAAGAGCTCCAGCTGGAGCTGGTCTTTCCCCTGCGTGCCAGCTTCTCTGTGGGCCAGCTCTGTGATCACGCCAGTCACTTTGCTCTGGGGGCTTCAGTCTTCTCATCAGTAAAATGAGGGGAATGCCCTCGCCCCACTCAACTCACAGGTGTGATGGCGATGCTGGATGTTAAAATACACCGAAAACTGAACGGCATTGGATAAAGAGGAAGTGTGGCTTAATTAGTCAAACTGAGGTGCCTTTCAAAAGCTAGGATATTGAATCCTCTGTATGTCTTTCTAACTTTTGTGGGTACGTGTGAATACATTACAGTTTTTGGTCCGCTGGCTTCATTCTCTGCATCTCCCAGTTCACAGAGAGAATCTGATGGGCTCAGCTCATCTTTTTGCCTCTGGCCACATCATAAGTCCGTGGCCAACGCGTTGGTTGCCTATACATGAGGCAACCCCTTGTCCAATCAGCTGTAGCCAAGGTGACAGGTAGGTAGCCAAGCTTTCTAACGTGCTTTTCAATAGCCCTGGGTAGGTGCTATTAATATGTCCATTTTATAGATGAGGAAACTGAGGCATAGAGAGGCAACTCAACCAATGACATAGAGCTAGTAGAATGCAGAATCATGATATAACCCCGGGCTTGAGCCCATTTTCTTCCATTGTCTTGTTTGTTTCCAGGGCTTCAAGGAGTGCCTGGCACATAATAAGCATTCTGTCTGTGTTTGCCAAGTGAGAGTTTAGGAATAATAACACATTTTACGGGCTTATGATGAAAATTAAGTAAGTTAATATCAGTGAAAGCATCTGGCACAGACCCTGGAATTGAGTGGTGGTGAATAAATATTGATTTAATTCACCCGTGGAGTCATTCACACATCCTCCCTTATGGCTTGGGGTCCATTGCTCCTGCCCAACATGGAAAAAAGGCAGACCCTGGGTTCCCCCCGTTCAGCCCCTCTTTCTACAGAGGGCCTCTGCTTTAGAGCCTCCTGTTCTTTCCTTCCTTCTTGTCCCTCTGCTCATCTTGAGCATCTGCAAAACCTATTTGCCAGGGGAGTTCATGGTCAAGGCAAGCCGCCCTCTCTGACCAGCCTCTCCAAGCCCACCTCTCTCCTCTCCCAGGTGACCTTCCCCGTCCCCACGCAGACCCCATCTGTAGGACTCGCTCTGGGCTTTTCCTCTCCTGCGACCCTACTCCTTGTAGGCTTCCTGTCTAGCCTTCAAGGGTCGTTTCTTCCAGCCAGAAATCCCCTCTCCCTCTCACTGGTCCCTTGCTACTTTATCTGCACGTCTCTTAAAGCACTTTGCACTGGGGGCACCACAGATTGCCCTAAAAGGCTTCTGCACGATGGATGCGCATGCGCGTCTGGGCGGGTCCTCACTGGCAATGCGCCTTGGACAAGTCACTTGCCCTCCCGGAGCCCGTGCTTCCTATGCGTAAAAACTGAGTGAAATCATCCCCTCTTCGCAGGGCTGCCGTGAGGGTTAAATCAAATGATTAATGTAGAATAAATAATAAATATTAGTTCCTTTCCACATACTGTGCGATAGACTCAGATCTGAAAGGGACTTTAAAGGAGTATCGAATTCAGTGCTTTCCAAGTTTCTTTTTCTCTGCCCAGGACCGCTGTTTCCCACAGAAAGTTAAGCAGCAGCTCAGCACGTAGAAACAGAGCGACGGGAACTGCTCTGGCGAAGGCGGGGCTCAAGGCTCCGCCCACTCGGCCCCGCCCCCTGTTTCTCCATCCCAAAGGCCCTAGGCTCCTCCTGTGAAACTCCAGGACCCTCGGTGCTGTCTGGAGGACTCTCAAACAGCCTTCCCACCCAGATGGTGCCTTTGGGGCGTGTATGATGATGCAGGATCAGGAGACTCAGAACAGGGGTGCTGAGAGGGGAGCGGGCTCCAGCCGGAGGCGGTGGGGGTACCTTCTTTTCTGTGCTTGGGGGACTACATTCCTACTTCACAGAGTCTGAGAAAAACAAGTGAAGGTCCTGAAGGGTTTTTGTTTTTTTTTCCCCCAAGCCAGATTTATTGAGTTATAATTTACATGGAGTAAAATTCACTTTTTAAAGTATACAGTTTAGTGAGTTTTAATGAAGAGATACAGTCATGTAACACCCGTCACAGTCAAGATTTAGAACATTTCCACTCCCTTACAAATTCCCTCGTGCCCTTTGTAGTCAGTCCTTCTTCCTACCCTCAATCTCTAGAAACCACTGATTTGAATGAATGATAATTCAGCCTGTCTCAATTTGATTTCTGTCCCTAGAGTTTTGCCTTTTCCAGAATGTCACATTTGGCTAATCAAACAGTGACTAGCCTTTTGTGTCTGGCTTCTTTCACTTACCATACCAGTCACCTCTATGGTCACAAGTATCCATATTTATTCTTATTGATTGCTGAGTAATATTCCATTGTATGGATATACCATCATTTATTAATCCATTTGCTGGTTGATGGACATTTGGGTTGTTATGAGTGAAGCTGCTATGAATACTCATATAAAAGTCTGTGTGGACATACAGTGTCATTTCTCCTGCAGAAATATGTAAGAATGTGATTGCTGGGTCAGATGGTAAGTTTATATTTATCTTTACAACAAACTGCCAAGCTGGAATTTCCTTTGGATTAGTGAACTGTGTTCTTTTGTCTGTGACCACGTAACTCACAGGTTTATAAGTGCTGCTTTGTACTTTTGTTGAGTGAATTATAGCTTTCTATGTTGTCTCTCCCAAGGACATTTCTATTTCAACCAGAACTCAACTGTTGCATTCAAGAAACACTCCCCCATCACTTGGAATCAAAGGATTAGCTTCTTCCTCCATGAGGAAATTTTCCCCCTGAGCTAGCTGGTAGGAGGTGATGACCCTGAGCAAGGAGAGATGAGAATGCCAAGCAGGGTACCAGTGAACCATGTGTTTGCCTAGAACTACAGGTACATGGATCCCCTAAGTACTCTGACTTCTGGAAATTCTGCAAGGGCGGTGACCAGTGAGGAAGAAGTTCCAGAGAGAAGGGGGCTGCCGGATACTACCCCTTGTTTTTTGTCCCTTAGGTACCAGACTTGTCCCTCTCGGACCCCATTTCTGCCACGAAGTGCAAAATAACCACCTTTTAGACAAAGGCGTGATGGAAGAGAGCTCTCTGGGGGACAGTCTCTCCCATCTCAGACTCTCCTTTTCCATTCAAACAGTGGCAGAAGCAGAGCAGAAAGGGGCTCCAAAGAGAATTCAGGTTTCCTTCACCCACGTCTTTGACTTTGTCCATCTCTTCCCTATGCCCACATCCCCCAGCTACCAGCTCCGGGTTGATGACTCACTGGCCTGCTGACTCCTACTTAGCTCGCAGCCCAGTCCTCCACACAGCAGCCAAGGGAACCACTTTATTTGTAAAATTTCACCCTGTCTATCTCTCTCAAGAAACACATGATTCAAAATTAAAACAGTACAAAAGGGTCTGCAGAGAAACGTCTCCTCCCCATCCGTCTCCCCAGCCACCTGGCTTCCTACTCTGGAGACAGCTGATGTACCAGTTTCTGAAGGATTCCTCCAGAAGTGTTCTGTGTACATATGAATATGCAGATGTGAACTTCCTGATGTGTTTCACTCAGATGGGAGCCTGAGATAAACACTGGTGTGCCCTGGCCTTTCTCAGTCTTGGAGACTGTTCCCTCTCTGTACATGAAGAGTCACCCCCACCATCCCCCCCACCCCTGCTTTGCTCTTTTTAAAAATAGCTGGTTTTCCACCATAATTTATTTACTTGGCTCCTTATCGATGAATGTCTATAGTGCCTCTAATCTTTTGAGAGGATTCTTTTTAAAACACAGCAATGATAGCATTTTCCTTCTCTCTGAGGATAAAATACCAGGTCACTGGCCCCAGAGTCAGGCCTGGCCCAGCCCCCACCCCCCTAGGGGGATTTCTCCTTCCCACTCAGAGTTGCAGACCCCCAGGTCTTCCTTCGGTTTTTCCAGCTTACCTGCTCCCCTCACCTGAGGGTTTGTATGCCCTTCTCCCTTTACCTGGAATGTTCCCCCATTGTCACCTAGTTAACACCCCCCCATCCTTCAGATGTTAGCCTGAAAACTGCTTCCTTGGGGAAGCCTCCCACGATCCCCACAGCTGGCCAGGCCGTGTAGCCGCAGGACCCTGTGATTCTGCTTCGTATCTCTCACCTCCTTTTTTTTTTTTTTTTTGGTATGTAATTCTTTTTTTTTTTCAACTGGAACATAGTTGGTTTACAATGTTGTGTTAATTTCTGGTATACATCATAGTGATTCAGTTGTACACATATATATTCCTTTTCAGATTCTTTTTCATTGTAGGCTATTGCAAGATATTGAATATAGTTCCCTGTGCTATACAGTAGATCCTTTTTGTTTATCTATTTTATATATAGTAGTTAGTACCTGCAAATTCCAAACTCCCAATTTATCCCTCCATTCTCCCCTTCCCCCCTGGTAATCATAAGTTTGTTCTCTATGTCTGTGAGTCTGTTTCTGTTTTGTAAATAAGTTCATTTGTGTCATTAAAAAAATTCCACATATAAGTGATATCATACAGTATTTTTCTTTCTCTTTCTGGCTTACTTCATTTAGAATGATGATCTCCAGATCCATCCATGTTGCTGCAAATGGCATTGTTTTATTCTTTTTTAAAGGCTACGTAGTATTCCATTGTATATATATATATACCACATTTTCTTATGCAATCATCTGTCAATGGACATTTAGGTTGTTTCCATGTCTTGGCTATTGTAAATAGTGCTGCTATGAACACAGGGGTGCAGGTGTCTTTTTGAAATAAGAGTTTCCTCTGGATACATGCCCAGGAGTCTCGCCACCTTTTATTACTATTCTGTTTTGATGTCTGTAGCCCCCACTAGACTGGAAGCGCCAAGGTAGCAATCCTCCTGCTTTACTCATCACCAGGCCCCTAGCGCCCAGCACAGTTCCCTGGCACAGAAAGGCATTAACTAACATTGACTGGGTGTTTCCTATGTCAGGCACCGTGTAAGCACTTGATATGTAGTAATTCTTTTAATTAACACGAAAACCTATGAAGTGGGTTCAGTGATCAACTCCATTTAACAAATGGGGAAACTGAGGCTCAGAGGGCTGAAGCAAGTCCCCTAAGGTCACTACCAGCTCTGACACTGCATGCCCCCCTGCCTCTGCACATGCAGTTCAGTAAGTATTTGCTGAATGAGTGATTAAGGAATGAGAGAATGAAAACCAAAATGAACTCCCATTTTACAGACAGAAAAGCTGAGGCCCATCTAGAGAGGAACAATTTGACCAGGTCATTCAATGAGGTGGAGCTGGGAGGGCAGTGCAGAGGCCTGATGGTGGGGTTGGATTCTCCCTGCTGCCCGACCTGGCCTCCCAGACTCGTACTTCCAGAGCCAGGAGCCCCAGAGTCAGCCCAGCTCAGTCCAGACCTCCCAGATCTTACTGACTGTTGCCTCTTTCCTCCATATGTGGCTCTCCCCACACTTTTCCTAGAGCTTTCCAAAGCTTGCCTCCAGGCAGCTTTCCCCAGAAAACCAGCAGGCAGCTCCTAAGTCCCCCCCGCCCCCCACTCCTACTCTGACACCCCAGAGCATTAACCACAGTGTCAGGGCTGCAGGCATTGTCCATGAATCAAGCAGCATCTTCATCCCCTTCTCACTCCCCACCTTTTCAGCTCTTCAAATGATTCTTGCCCTCTCATCAACACCAAGGTCTCTGTATGATTCTGGGAGTTCCCTTCTCAGATTTATTCTCCCGAAGAAGCTTTGTCTGTGTTCTGTACAAATGTCTCTTAGCAACATCTTATACCTCATCTCTTCATAGAAAGTATTTCTCTAATGATCAAAGGTCTATTTTTTAAAGATTTTTTCCTTCTCGGTATTGCAAGAAGAATCTCTCTGCCTCATTAGGTACAGAGTGTTTTCATTCAATGACCTTCACGATAACTACAGGCGGTGGGTGTGACTTATCCCCATTTCACAGATGAGGATCTGCAGGGAGAACTCTGGCCGTGTGGGCACTGCAATGTGCCCAGCCTCAGAGGTGAATCTTGATTGGTCTAAACCAAGCCTGATCATCTCATTCCCCTTTGCCAGTGATTGGTGTAGAGGTGAGCATGTGACCTAGTTCTGGCCAATGAGGTGTAAGGAAACTTTTTCTTCCTCCATGGAAGAGAGAGCTACCCAGGGAGAAACATGCGTTTGTTTGTTTTTGTTTGTTTTGTCTTATTTTGGTATTCCCTTTGAGCTTTGGATACCATTTATGAGGACTTGATAGCCAGAGCTGTGGCAACCATTTTGTGACATGAGGCAATAAACTTGAGGGTGAAGAGTCAAAATGCTCAGAAAGGCAGAGTGGAGAGCCTGGACCCTTCATGGCTGAGCCAGTGGTCCCTGGGGCTACCTCACTCCACAGTCTCATTAAGTAAACACTGATGTCCTTACAGTTGAATCACCACTGATCTGGTTTTCTGTAACTTGAAGCTGAAAGCATTCTTTACTGGTAACAGTGAGGATGCTCTCACTGACCCCTCTGACATGCTATGCTGCCTTAAGATGTGCCACATGAACTGCAGACACAGGAATGGGGCAGGGGTTGGGGGTGGTAGGGCAGGGAGGCGAATGAGCTGAGTGCTGGCTCCAAGCCCAGCTGCACCACTAATCCACAGTGTGGTCCCAGACAAACTCACTTCCCCTCTCGTACTTCTGTTTTCTCCCCGGTGAAGTGCCAGGTTTGATTCCATCAGAGGCATCTCCTAACAATGACTCACAAACCCCTAGAAACACACAGGACTGCCTGAGCTTTTACTGATGACAGTGATGAGTGGAGAGGGTCTGAGCTCAGCTCAAGGGTGAGTGTTTGGAGGTGACTCAGTGAAGAATCAGAGGGCCTAGAAGTCTTTATTCCTCTTCCCTATTTGTCAGCAATCCTTCATCGTGCCCCAGATTCAGGATGTATTTTTAGTGGAAATAAACTTGAACTGCTCAGGATGACACAATTCCTTCAGGAGTTTCAACACCACCTGCTGGAGAGGGAGACAGGTGGAGGGGATGAGACCCACTGCCCCAGCGGTTCAGGCTGGTAGGGCTAACTAGGAAAATCATTCATTTGCTATAAAAACAAACAAACAAAAATCTCCAGTGGCTGCAAGCCTGGGGTGAGGTGAGTGCAGCTGGCCTGGGATTCAGAATCAGTGTCTTCGTGATAGTCAGCAGCTAGCTAGGGAAGCAGGGCTGTTGTTTGAAACCCTGTTTGCCTCCCATATCTGGGGCTGGACCTTGCTTGTGTTTTGCTGAGCCCTTTGATATGTTTGGAGAAGCATGTTTGAGAGTGGGCAGCTGAGGGCACCCAGATCAATGGCAGCTCAACTGTAAGGACGTCAGTGTTTACTTAATGAGACCCTGGATGGAGGTAGCCCCAGGGTGGGACCACTGGCTCAGTCAAGAAGGACTCAGGCTCTGCATTCTGCCATTCTGAGCATTTTGACCCTTCGCTCTCAAGCTTATTGCCTCATGTCACAAAATGGTTGCCATAGCTCTGGCTATCAAGTCCTTATAAATGCTCTGCCTAAATAAAGGAGGAGAATTTAGTGTTTCCAGAGGCCTTGGAGAAGGCGATTATTATAGACACTGCTGGCGCCCCGCCCAGACCCCCTGGCAGGACTGGGCCACCCAAGCCCCTCCTGCTATGGATGTCTACTGTACCCTTCAACTGAGAATGCACCCCCCACCACCATAGAGACCTGGGAAGTCACCCTGCCCTCCCTCAGCCAATGAATGACCGATACAGGGATGTAAAAGGCCACCCCCTTTGGCTCAAGGCAGGATAAATCTGGGATGCCTCTCCTACTCCAGAGCTCTCATGGGACTGGGCTGAAGCTAAGATCCCACGTAACCCACACCTCTGCTTTGCCTCTTCCTCTGCCCCATCCTGATTTCCCCTCTGCCTTATAAGTTCCTCCTGAGGGCACATCCTTAGTAAACCATTTGCACAAGAATCCCTGTCTCAGATGCTACTTCTACAGGACCAGACCTACCATCATGGAAATGGGGAGGAGAGAGGGGCCGCTGGGTGGATGAGGCCCTTTCACATGGGACAAAATGACGTGCTATTTGAACTGCTAATGATTATATGGGCAAGTTTTATTTTTTAATTGAAGTAAGTTGACTTACAATGTTGTGTTAGTTTTCAGGGGAACAGCAAAGTGATTCAATTATACATATGCATATGTATATTCTTTTTCAGGTTATTTTCCATTATGGGTTATTACAAGGTATTTAATATATTTCTCTCTGCTATACAGTAGGACCCTGTTATTTATCTATTTTATATATAGTAGTGTGTATATTGTTAATCCCCAAATCCCAGTTTATCCCTCCTCCCAGCCCTTTCTTCTTTGGTAACCATAGTTTGTTTTCTATGTCTGTAAGTTTATTTCTGGTTTATAAATAAGTTCATTTGTGTCATTTTTTTTTAGATTCCACATATAAGAGATGTCATATAATATTTATTTTTCTCTGACTTCACTTAATATGATAATCTCTAGGTCCATCCATGTTGCTGACAATGGTATTATCTCATTCTTTTTTATGGCTGAGTAATATTTCATTATATAGATATGTGTGTGTGTATATAGATGTGTATACACACACACACACAAATATATATATATATATATATATATATATATATATATATATACACACAGCACGCCTTCTTTATCCAGTCATCTGTCGATGGACATTTGGTTGCTTCCATGTCTTGGCTATTGTAAATACTGCTGCTTTGAACACTGGGGTGTGCACAAGTTTTTAATCTCTGAATGTGATGTAACCTCTTCGCACATCTCCTCCCATCTTATGTACAATCTCTCATACACAGAAGTGTCTTGCAAGTATAGATTTGTGTGTATGTGTGTGTGTGTATGTGTGTGTGTAAACATAGCGTCAGGGGTTGGTTTCTCCAACTGGATTGATCCAAAACAGACACAGGACATGCAGGACAACAAGATGACCCATAAATGGCATTAACTCAGCAGGAACAGGAGATAGAGGTGGCCACGAGGACGTAAACATTTTGAGAATTTGCATAAATGTTGGTGGGGGTGCTTGGGACTTTCTTGGGGAACAGAGTGGGGATTGGAGTCATTCTTCTCTAGATCTTAAGGAGCAGAAAGACCCCAGCTAGGGTGGATGACACTACCAGATAAATACTCAACAGCAATGTGCACAGTTAAAAGACTGCATTTCCCAGAGCAGATGGAGTGGCCACTGAGACATAAATACAAGTTTTGAGTGGAACTACTCTGAAGTCTTTTTAAGAAGAGCACACCATGGGCCCTTTTAGTCTTTTTCCTTTCTCTTCCTTCCTGTCTGGAACATAAATATGATGACTGGAGCTCCACCAGCTGTCTGGACCTTGAGGATGAAAGCCAGACAATGAGGATGGCAGAGCAGAAAAATCCAAGGATCCTGAGTCTCTAAAGACCTCATGGAGGTTCCACGCCAGCCTCTTTTGGATTGTGCAGAAGTTGGAACGCTAGTGCTTGTAGCTGTACCCAATTCCTGATGGATGTCGGCTTTCACGGGCAGAGCCTGTCATGAGATGACCTTTTCCTCAGGATTATCATTATTGCTTCGTACCATGCTTTCCATGGAAACAACTTTGGGAAGCGGCCTAGTGATGGGGAAAGGGCATGAGCTATAGAGTTAGACTGAGCTAATTTGGATCTCAGGTGCTGCTTCCCACCTGCGTGACTTTTGACAAGTCAGTTTCCTTGATTGTCATTCATCATCTGTAAAACGGGTATAATAGACTTCTTGTATGTCCTCAGATTCCTTTTCATTAAATAGAATTACAAGGATTGTTTTTGTCTTTTTCCTTTAACCCCTGTGGGGGTTATAGGAGATGATAGATAGACAGATAAATAGATTGATCTCACCCATCTTATGGTCTGGCATCTAGTAGTTACTCAAAAAATGTTAGGTGACTTGACTTCACTTGTCCCCTCTTCTATCTGCCTTGATGAAGTCTGAATGAAATAGACAAGAATGTTCAATGAAAACCACGTATCCAGACCATTTTGTTGGTGGCTTGGGACTGGGAGTTGGGTTAAGCCAAGGGGTTGTTAAGACCCTTTTGGACTGAACATGGTGAGCACCAGAGCTGTCGCAGGGGTAGAGAAGGGGGAGAAGGTGGGGGACTGACTTTCCTCTCTCCATAATCATCGAGATATATACTTTCTCAGTTTGCTTCTCCAGCGGCTGATGTTAAAGGAGCCACATCAGCTGGAGAATTCCCCCTCTTCCCTCCGGACGGCTGGGTCCCATACACACGCCCCTCAACTGGAGACCCCTGAGCGTGCAGACGTAACGTGGGAAGTTACGCTTCCCCAGGCATTGGGGGTGGGGAAGCCTAAGGCTGTAGCCATCCCCTTGGATTTAGTCTGCATTAGGCAATTAGCCAAGGCTCCACTTTGGGTTAGTAACGGCAGGGCAGGACCATGCCAAATCCTTATATTAAAATGACAGCAAACACGTACATGGTGCTAGGCTCCATTCTTTATGCTTTGTGAGTATTAACTCCATTCTCCCCCTTAACCTTTGGGTCAATCAGCGAAGACAGAGGGGCAAGTGACTTGCCCCAAGTCACACAACTGGGCCTGCAGCTGGCCTCTGGGCCATCCTCCCCTAGAGCTGGGAGGACATGCTCTGGAGAGTAATGCATCCAGACCCGCTCACTTTATCCATTTGGAAAAACCTGGCTGAATGAAGCTCCCTCCTCCACAATGAAGCTGCAACTTGCTCAGTAATCAACTCAGCAAAAGGTCAGACGTGGGAAGAGCAGATCACCCTTGACATTTCCTTAGGCTTCGTCACATGGCAGCCCCACAGACTGTCTCTAATCTGACCAGTACGACCTGTTTTTCCTCCAATTCTGGCTGGGATCTCCGGCTCCTTACCTCTGTCCAGATATAGGAGCTGGTGTGTGTGTAGGGCCCAGGGAGCATGAAAAAAAGGTGCATCTCGAAATATTAGCTTCCAGCTCCAGGACGGGTGAGCAGGACCGGAGCTGATGGGAAGAATGGATGGGAGATGCCCTCACTCTGGGGCAGTGTTGCTTGGGTGGGGGAGGGGCTGGGGCATTCAGGGCGGGCAGTTCTTTGCTGTGTGGATCTGCCCTGTGGTTGCTCCCACCCGCTGAATGACAGTAGCATTCATGGTGCCACAAAAAAAATCCCCATGCATTTCTGAATGTGCCCTGGGGTGGGGCTGAGGGCAGAGGACCAGGGACCCAGACTAATATTCACTGAATGACATGGGATGGAATAGCCATCCTACTTCCTCTCTCTCTCTCTCTCTCTCTCTTTCTGTCTCCCTCTCTCGTTGCTCACAAGCTTCAGTTCTCTAACTCCATCCAGCCTGGGGATGCCTGCTGTCACCCACACAGATCATAAAAAAGAACGTTTATTTTACTTTCCCGAAGGCTAATTTGTACTTATTTTTTGTGCCGTTTTTATAATATTTTGATGTGAAAAAATCTCCGTACGTCAGAACAACTGTTCAGAATGTTGACGAAAACCCTCGCTGACTTGGCACAATTCCACACGCCTTCTGTTTCGGTCTTGGGTCCACGGGTGACTCGTTAATTATTATGAAAGTTATTTCCCCACTGGCATTTGGGGTGGGAAGCAAAGCAGCCTTCAGGGTGTGGTGTAAATCGAATGTTGGGTTTAAGGGTCCTTGCTACAGAGTAATTCTCAAACTTGAGCGCAAGTAAAGCAGAGTAAGGGGGTGGTGAGGATGGGCGATGCTACTTTCAAGAGGATGATCAGGATCAGCGAAGGACTATTTACAGAGGTGACACTTGCAAAGACTCAAGTGAAAAGATCGTGAGGAGTGCAGATATCTGGGGAAGAACATTTGAGGCGGAGGGAAGAGCAAGCGGCCAGTCGTGGGGGGCAGGAAGGGATGTGTTTGGTGTACTGGGGACCCAGGACATCTGTAGGGCTGGTGGAGAGGGAGCAAAGGGGAGAGAGGTAGGAAGAGAAGGCAGAGAGGTGGGCAGGGTTTGGCACACGCAGCGTCTTCTAACACTGTAAGGGTTGGGGTTTTAGCTGAAGGAGAAGGGGAGCGATTGCAGAGCATGACACCAACTGACTCCCGTTTTAAAAGGAACTTGCTGGCTGCTGTATGGAGAATAGGATGAAGAGGGCCAGGCTGGAGGCAGAGACCAGTTTAAGGGGCTGCTGCTGTCACACAGGCAAGACATGATGGTGCCTAGGTTAAGGCAGGGGGTGGCTATGCAACAGAGGTCGTGACGAGTGGACAGACGTAGGTAGGATTTAGGTGGGCAGAGCCACCAGAGTTTACTGACCACCTGTGTATGGGGAGTGAGAGCCAGGTGGAGTCAAGGGCCACTCGTAGGTTTTTAGCTTGGGCATCCAGGTACATGGTGCTTCTCCAGCAGTTCTTAGGTGCTGGGTTTTTTTCCTGGAACGGCCAGCAGAGAATGAGACGATGAAGACACGATGTCTGCCCTCAAGATCTCACATCGAGGGAGACACTCAGTAAACATTCCTGGAGGGTCTGGGTAAGATGATTCCCCAGAGCCGGGGCAGCCCCTTTTGGGTCGCCTTTTGTCAGTTTATCTGACTACATGTATCCCTTTCTGGGCCCCCACTTGTATAACAGATGTCAGGTGAGAAGCTGCCTTGGCATCGAGAGCTCAGCTGGCTGGGCATCCCTGTAGGTTAGACACGTCTGGTTTTAAATTCACTCCGATTGGAAAGAACCAAAGAAATCTGTTGAGTAGAAACACAAGAGCATTCCAGATGAACTCTATATAGGCTGATCTGATAGCTATTATGTCATAGGAATGGTATGCTGTAAGAGATGAGTACGCTTTTAACCAGGGTGACCAGAAGCCATGTTTTAATCTTGCTTACTCATCAGCTGCTAGCTGGCAGGAGAGAGCATGGGGCTCTCAGATTTTCTTGGCATGATTTTAGTCATCAATTATTCCTATGTATTTCAGTGTCAGATGGAGCCTTCCTAACCCTTGAAAGCTTCAAAAATGTTTGTATCAATCCCCAATGCCATGCCCTGTGGGAGTCTCAATCCACATTTCTGTGACTCTAAGGGGAAGGCAAGGACTCCTATGATCTCCAGACTCTTGCTTCCACTAGTATTGTTTTTGGCTCACACCAAACTGATGAGATGTGAAGCTCATTTCCTTCCTTACCCTCATTTTCTACTGTAACCTGATTATAAGTAAGGGTCCCACGTGGCCCACTCTTTGGACAGAATTGTATTCAGGATGCACAGTTCCCCAAAGGGTGGTTAACAAGCAATTTCAATCTTTATTTTTATCTCTCCCATCAAACTGAAGAGGGTCTGAATCAGATCGCATAGTTTTATTTCTCCAGATCCTCTTCCTTTCTGGCCAGTTCTCTTTCGCATGTGCTTCTGCACTTTTCTCCTGCCAAACCTTTCCATCTGCCTCCCCGGTTTCCCCTCTTCTCTTTGGTCTTTTAGTCCCTGTTTCTTTATTTCCGACCTTTCTGTGAATTAGGGATGTAAAATAAGATGCAAAAGACAGAACTTGCATTAGAGGGGGTGTGTGTGCCTGTGTGTTAGAGGAAACTTGATTAACTTTTTTTATACTCATCCCCTCTCTAATCTGCCTACGAAAGTACTAATGATAATTTTCTCTGCCCACTTAACTTCTTCTTTTCTGCCACAGTTGTACAAAATAGTCATTAGCATCGAACACTTCACTGGGGATTTGGTGCGAGAAGGGGAGCAGGGAAAAAGCAAGGGTTTCCATCACAAAAATGCAAATCACTGTAAAATGCACTTTCGGCATCTATGCTCTTAGGAGACCTTTCAGCTGCCACCACTGGGGGTTTGCCCCCACATTAGCCCATCTCAACCCATTTTAATGGCTTCTTTATATCACTTGTCTACGCTGATCTCCAGGGTCTCTCCTCAGCTCCTCCCAGGAGCAAACCACAAATTCCACTCCTTGTCTCTGCAATATGGTTCAGCCTGTGAGGAAAGGGGTTGAAAGCCTGGCACTGGAGCCAGACTGCCTGGTTTGAATCTTGCCTCTGTTTACTAGCTGTGTGACCTTGGGAGAGCCTCCTAACTTCTTGCCCTTTAGTTTCCTTATCTGCAAAACGGAGCTAATACTCATACCTTCCTCACTTGGTTGCTGGGGGGATTAACTGGGTTAATGGACTTGAAGTACTGAGGGAGGCACCTGGGGCACGGCAGGTGCTTATGGAGCCTCAGCGTTATGACTTACTTCTTGATTCTTGGGCTCACACGTTACCTTCTAACGGAAGACTTGTCAAAGCCTTTTCCAAACAAAGGCTATTTCCTCCCCAAGAAGAATTTTGCCACCTGTTAATTCTATTTCACTCTGTTGCTTCTGTAAGTGGGTTCAAATCTGGACTCTGCTATTTCTAGCTCCATGATCTTGTGTAGCTCCTTCAACCCCTGTGAGTCTCAGTCTCCTCATCTTTAAAGTGGGGACAATAAGGGGATTTATTTCCTGTGAGTGTTAGGATTAAGGGAGATTATACGTGAAGCATCTATGATAAGAATGGTTTATTGAGTTTCAGAGTCCTGGGCACTTTTCGTCACTTCGCTTTTACCAAATACCTACACGAGAACTTGTTTTGGTAAGTGAAAGAAATCTGGAGAGGATTTTTGCTTTTATGAAAAAAGGCAAAAGTGGAAGTTCCGTTCAGCGTTTGTTTTGCAGGGAGCCGCGAGAGATGCTCCACCCACCCCAGGCAGCAAGAGTGGCCCCACCAAGCTCTTTCCCCGGGATCTATGCTCAGCATCTCAGCATCAAGCTCTGAACCACCATAGCTTTGAATTCTGCCTGTGAGCATCTGTGCTTAATCTCCACATATTCTGGGCAGCATCTGTTAGCAAGATGTGTCCTACGGTAACTGATTCTTCAATTTATGTCATTTCAGCTTACAAAGATCTCATTGGAACTCTCTGCTTTCAGATAGCGAGGGGGCACCTGTGACTTCTCAGTGCAGCGACCAACACTCAGGACGTGGCTGACAAATGCTATTGCAGCTCGCCCCAAAGCACTGGGGAATGTGGTTCTTTCTGAAGGACAGGTGCTCCCAGGTAACATATGGTTAGAGTTGAGATCAAGGAACAAGGTGGGCTCGGGCGAGGACAAGATCCCTGTGGGCTGAGAAGACTTCCTGGGGGAGGGAGATGTAATTAGGGAGGATTTGAAACAGGGGAACATGGGGAAGAAACTTCAGACAAGAGGGGCCACGTGAGCAAAGGCTGGGAGGTGGCGCTGCACTTTGGTGTGAGGCTGCTCTCCCAAACCACCCTTCTGATGCAGCTGAGGCCACAGGCAGGGGGCAGAGCAGCTGGCCTGGCTGGGCCAGAGGGTTTTCATAGAGGCGGGTGAGTGATCAGAGTAGAATGGAGGAATGTGGAAGGTTCCCTGACAGGCTGAGGTGTTCAGATGTCAATGTTATTATTAATAATAATAACAAAGCAGTAAGAATGAACATCATCTGATGCACTCCGAGGCACCCAGCATTGCAGCACGGGGGCTGGATTCTCTGACTTCTCCCATTTTCCAGATGAATACACTCAGGCTCAAAGAGAGCAAAGACCACACTTCAAATCAGTGCCAAGGTCTGGACTGATCCTCAGGTCCAGCTGATCTCAATCCAGACCCTTGGCTGTAATGAGAGCCAGCATTCCCCCGGGGTACCCGGCAGCCTCTGTGCATTGACAGGGGTCTCTTTTTATGGACAGTCCTCTCCCTGGATGGGGGGTGTGAAGGACAGTTTTGTCCTTTCTCCCTCCCTGCCTTTTTCTCTCCCCAACTCCCTCTGCACAAGGTCAAAACCAACTGAAGTCTCCCTCAGGCTGTCCTCAGCCCCTCGTTGGGTCTGTCATTCAGAGTCAAGTTTGATAGTCTTTGTGGGTCCACGTGTCCCAGAGCCCTCCCCCCAGCTTTCCTTGTCTGGACAAGACCAAGCAAGGTGGAGATGGTGGGGGCAGGCGAGGGAGGAGAGGCTCTTTTCCAACAAGAGAGGGGACTGCACCTCCCCAACCCTGCTTTGGCATTTTCTGTACCGGGAATGAGAAACCCAGTGTTGCTATGGAAACTGCCATCCCCTGCTCCCTCTGTCATTGTCTGTGGGCAGTTTCTGTGTGTAAGGTGGATGTGCAGGAGCACCCCTGCTGCACAGGGCGCTGAAATGCAGGAGGAGCATCTCTGTGCGTGGGGACACAGGGGTGGATGGGAGCTGGGAAGGGGGCCCCCCTTGGCCTGGCTCCTTTAAGAGGCAGCACAAAGGGCAGCCGTGGAGCTCGGGCTGCTTCTCTAGAGCGATCCTGGTAACGGTCATTCACATTCTTCACATTCTAAAGGCAAAGAGTTTGCAAAGTGCAGTCGGATGGGCTGTTTGGAAAGACCTTGGGCCCTGCAGTGACTGAGACTTGAGCTTGAATACCAGCATTGCTGGCTACTCCAGCTTCCGTTTCTCCACATCTGGAAGATGTGCAACCTCATAAGTGGTCCATGGACCATGACTCTGCCCTTGCCCCCTGCCTGGCGGCTGACTACTTCAGAGACAGCATCCATTTAAGGGGGAGGGGGTCCCTTCTCCTCCCTTCCCCATCTCACCCAATCTCCCTCAAGTAAGCAGTAGGAGCCCCACTTTACAGATGAGGAGACTGAGGCCCAGCCAGGGGAAAGGAGGGCTCACAGTCCACAGAGTCAGGGCAGGGCTGGGGACTGAACCTGGAGGCTTGAGCTCTCCCCACTTCCTGGCAGCCCCTCTCGCTCTTGGCGCTGCTGCTTTAATTTCCAGACACATGACCCGCAGGACTCCCCACCAGCCATGTGCTGAGCCCCCAGTGCTTGAAACTGTCAGGGGGGCAGGGGAGGGAGACCAGGCCTGCAGCAGAAACACCTCTCTCTTGACTTTTAATATTAAAATAGAATAAAGTGCTGTGCCTTCTCTGTGGGAAACGAAAAATGGGGGTGGGGAGAAAACCCTCCAGGCCCCAACCTTGACACCCCCTGCCAGCACACCTCTCCACTCCCAGAAAAGAAATTGTTCCTTCCAGGTGATTTGTTAGCTCTTTCTGGGGCAGAAGAAGGTGGAAAACTAATTTTAACTTCTCAGGGTTTGTTTTTTTTTTTTAGCTTTTATGTTTTTCAGACGAGGGGTAGAGCATCACGTTTCCCCTAAGTCCACTGAGTTGGGGGAAAAATTGAAGCAAGCAGTTATTTTGCTTCCACTGGCCAGGTCCGACAAATCCCAGTAGGTGGGGATACCCAGAATTCCAAGGTCCTGCTGACGCTCCCCTTCCTCAGAAAAGCTCCTGCTCCTCCCTCCCCCAAATCCAGGGTAAGTGTCACACTGAGAGTTAGAAGGCTGATGTCAGATGTGTGGATCCGTGAAACCTGGACTTGCTGTGTGGCCTTGGGCAAGTTACTTCCCCTCTCTGTGCCTCTGTGACCTCATTGTTCACAAGGGAATGATAATTGCTGTCTCGCCCACTTCCCAGGGTGGCTGTGAAGGCTCAAAGCAGTGCTGGGCTGATTTCTTCACCCCAGCATTTAGAGGAATGTAGCGAAACTGGGGAGGGTCCCACAGGAGTTATCAGCATGGGACTGGGGCCCCCTAGTTCATCTGCTGGAGGACAGAGAGATCCGGCACTGTGTTGTACTCAGCCCAGTGCCTGGCACACAGAGGGTCTTTAATACACATTTATGAATGACGAATCAATGAGAGTTCCCATTGGGAACAGTGACAAAGGTTAGCCTGGAGAAGGGGTTCATGGGAAATTGGCTAATCAACTTCCAGGCAGCAGAACGGGTGTGATGAGCCATGGAGAAGAGATGCTTAGAGACAGGTCCTGGGGACAAGCGAGCAGACACTATAAGAGGAAAGATTACAATTCCATACGAGGGCCTTGGGGAAGTGAGCTTGCATGAAGCAGTGTGTCTGGGTACGGCCGAGAAACAGCTAAGTTTTATGAAGTCCTTGCTGAGAGGCTGTGAAGGTTAAGAGTGAGGACCCAGTGTCTGGAGCCAGACAGCCTGGGTTTGAATCTTGGCTCTGCCACTAACCAGCTGTGTGAGTTCCTTCCCGTCTCTGGGTCTCAGTTTCCTCATCTGTAAACTAGAGATGATAACATTATCTAACTGACGAGTAGCTGTGAGGATTACGGCACGTGCATACACATACACACATGTATCGATCCCAGAAGAGAGCCTTGCAAATAGTGTTTAGTAAGTGCTGTGTGAGTGTTGGCCAGTATCACTACTTTCCCTTAGTCCTGAGCTACTTGGTTTCATTTATTTATTTTTTTAATATAGTTTTGAATTTTTCATTATTCATTTATTTTTAACTTTTCCCCTTAATGGAGGTACTGGGGATTGAACCCAGGACTTTGCGCACACCAAGCACACACTCTACCACTAACCTATCCCCCCAACCCCCTACTTGGTTTTGTTTATTCTTCACAATGATCCTATGAGAGGTGCTGTTATCATCCCCCTTTTCCAGATGGGCAAACTGAGGCTCATGAAGGTTCAGCACTGTGTCTGAGGTCACCTATCTCGAAAGTGGCAGCACCAGAACTTGAGCCCAGCTCTGCCCACCCAGAAGCCTGCACTCCTAAAATCTGCAATGCTTCTCTCATCCCCTGCCCTACCTGAGGGGGACCCCGCCAAGCCCCCATTTCCCAGCCCAGGAGACAGAAGCCCAGAAAGAACAAGGTCATGGCTCAAAGTCATCCAGAGGCGGAGCTCAGGTTTGGCTCCAAAGCCCCTAGGCTTGCTTTCCACCGTGCACACTTTCTAACCACGGAGCTGGTTGAGGTCAGAATGGGCTGCTTAGAGGGGAGCCAGTGGCTGCCTGTTGCCGGGTCCAGGCCAGCACAGGAGGGACAGGCCGTTGGGGAGTATGCTGAGATTCAAGATGGTAGATCTGCTCCCTCACAGCCCTAAGGTTGGATGATCGCATGAGAGGATGGACGTCGAAGCTCTCCAGGAGGTGACAGTGGGACACATGTGACAGAGGTGAGAAAGCCTATAAACATTGCTCTAGCTGTTACTGCCAGCCGGGCCGGAAGAGCCCAGATTCCCATCGATGGGAGAGCAGGATGTCCCATAGACAGTCCGGATCATTTCTCCTCTCCCCTCCCCTTGTCTCCCTCTGTGTCTGTCCGTGTTTTTGTCCTCCCCTCCCCCTGTCCGTCTGTCTCCCATCCTCCTCCCCTCCTTCTTGAGAAAATGAATCATGCCCCACTCGCCAGCAGCGCTCAGCCAAGATGAGTAATTAATCCTCCATCTTTCTTATCTGGTTCTCTCAGATTTTGTTACTTTTGGCCAAAGCATATTCAAAGACATGTGATACCTAGAGTAAGCTCCAGAGTTTAACTGAGTTTCTCTGCATGAAAATGTGTAACATTCTAAAGGTCATCTTAGAAAAGGAATGACTGGATCCGTGCAACGCCACATCAGCATGATTGCCTTGTCAACGTAAGAAACTGGGGCAAAAATAGATAATCTAAGAGTTATTTACTCATCGTGGTCAGGCATAAGCTATTTATCTTTTCTGGAATTGAGTTAAAACTGCTCCCAAGGATCCTGGAAGCAATTTCAGACAAGGATTTCAGACAAGGATCCTGATATAAAGGATGGAATAAAAGATAATAATAGGAAGTCGTGCTGGCTTCAGGGTTTCTTCAATAGAGATTCGATGAACTGGAGGAGTCTGGAGATATGCGGCTTTCATCGAGACGCATAATACATCTATTCTTTCTTTCTCTCTTCCTTTCATTCATTCAGGATCGCGGGTTTATTCTAGGCCCTGGGCATACAAAGGAGATGGACAGAGACGCTGTTGGAGAACAGGGACATGTCCCTGCCCTTGTGGAACTCTGGTCCTGGGGAGGATAGGCTGAGTAAACTGGAAGTTAAGATGAAGTGTACAGAATACTATGACGAGGACATGTGGGGACCATGGGGGCTGGTGGAGGGGCCCGTGAGCTGGCCCTGGGTGAGGCACTGCCCCAGACAGGCTTAGAGTCAAGAGTGACTGATGGCACGTGGAGCTCAGCTGATAAAACCCAGCCTTGTGGGTGTGACCCTTGGAATGGCCTGGGAACAGGATGGGTTTTATTTTTTATTTATTTATCTGTTTATTTATTTTTAAATGGAAGGACTGGGGATTGAACCCAGGACTTTGTGCATGCTGAGCATGAGCTCTACCACTGAGCTATGTTCCGCACCCCGGGTGGGCTTTAGAGATGGGAAAGGAGACCACTGGCGGAGTGGATGGCACCAGCCAAGCCAAGGAGATGGCCACACGCAGAGCGTTTTAAGAGGCTGTAAGAATGCTGGGGGAACTGTAGCAGAAGTTCATTTAGGAGACTAGCAGGAGAAGGGGTTGGTAAGGGTGTGGGGGGCCTCCTGAGGGTGGTGGGGAGCCTCGGGGGGCTTCTGAGCCAGAAAGCAGCATGGGCAGAGGGGCAGTCTGCCTGGCTTCTCGCAGATCAGTGCAAAGGCTGGTTCCAGCTTGGGAAACGTAAACCTGACCAGGTGGAAGGCTTGCCCCTGCTCGCCATCTGTTGAAGAACAGTCACATCGGTGCCACCTGGCTTCCCCGGGGAGACAGCATCTGGGAGGCAGAGAGCGCTCCTCTGGGGGAAGATGCTTGATTGGGCCCCATCATGATTTATTCAGTAGCAACAGACACCTGCAGCCTGGGGCCAGCGCTGGCCTTGGTCGTTCTGCAGGACTGGCTCTGGATGCACGTATCTGTCTCTTTGGATAACCAGGGCATGGGGGGTGGGAGACAGAGGCCAGCCCAGAGGGAGCAGCCTCCTCCCGCTTCCAGCTGGTAGGTGGGGATCGGGGAGGTGGGGGGAAGAGGATGTGTCCAGCTCCCCCGGTGGTGAGCACTGCCTGCTGCTAGGGGGTGCCGCTGCCAGGGTCCTGCTTCTGGTATGGTCCCCAGGAGCTCTTCTAGGCTCTCCACGAGATTCACCATTCCTAGTAATCCCAAACGGAACTCACCGCCGTCGACACTCTGCAGACCCTGCTCACGTCGTATGAGTGTGCCCGAGCCCACACATGTGTGCATACATGTGCACGCTGTGTGCTTGCAAACTACAGGTGAGCTGGGTTTTCACAAATCCAAACTAGCATCATGATAACGTTGACTGAGTAATGGCAAGCCGTCACTAGTAAAAACCAGCCAGCATTTGCACACCACACAGTACTTTTCTAGAAGCTGCTTGTATCTATATTGTCCCTGTTGGTCTCATCAGAATCCTGAGCAGCAGAGAGGGCAGGTGGTAGGTGGCCCAGAGAAAGGTCAGCCAGCTAGTTAATGACTGAACAAGGAGAGGCCAGATCTGTTTGACCCCATGTTCATGTTAGAGTTTGAAGAGATGAAGGTCTTCCATTATCTGTCCTCAGAGACATGGCTTATACTTCTGCAGGCCATCTGAGCCGTTTTTAACACTGCTAATTTAGTGATCATTTTCTTTAAAAAATTGTTTGTATTCAGCTAATGGTTTACTAGTAAGGTGGGAACTCAGTAGCTGGTCAAGGTTAAGACTGTCCACTCAATGTTGCTATTAGCCCAACTTTGAATTTTCATCCTGTACAACACAACCTAACGCTGTTTCCCGACTGTGTGCCACACTCCTGGGATGTGGGCCCCTCCCCAGCCCAGCTGGGCCACTCAGTTTCCCTAATGACAATAATCTTTTTTTTTTTTTATAAAACAGACCCTAAACTAAGCACTTTGCAGGCATGATCTCAATGAATCGTGATGACAAACCTATAAAGTGGGTATGGGTGTTATTCCCAATTTGCAGATGAGGAAACAAGTTCAGAGAGGCCCAGTGACATACCTAGAGTGGTGGTGCTGAGAGCCACACCCAGGCTGTCTGTCCCCAGCACCCGGGAGAGTATCCACTAAGCTTTACGCCCTTTACTCTAGCATCGCTGCCCCAGCAGGGCTCCTACTCTACTGCCAGGACCCCAGGTGGGAGGATCACGGACGTGGGAAGTGGCCGGGCAGGGATGGTGAGCTCTGGCTCGCAGCAGTGGCCACCCTAAGTCTGGGGCAACTGGGCGATTGACCTACATTAGGCTCCCCATCATGGCTGCTCCCTCCAGCTCCTCGTCACAGTCCTTAATTATGAACTAACAGTGGTTCCCAAGTGGAGGGAGGGAGGGAGGGATGGGTGGCAGAGTGAGCTTCCAGATGGCCCTTCTGGCGAGCGTGGGCTTCATCTGGTCTTTATGTAAGAGTTGCTCCGCTTCCCAGATTGCCTTTGAGGCAGACGTTTAAACACTTGTTTTGTGTTTATGATACAGAGGAAGAAATTAAAAGGCCCCCAGGGGAAAATGAGGAAGGAAAAAGCCAGGAGTGATTCTGGGGGCTTGTCAGGCAAGAGGGAGAGAGAAACCAGGTCTGGGACCGGTTTCAAGATGACAGAGAGCAGGTGGCTTCCCTGGGCTTGGGCGGAGAGATCCAGGACTCCATGGTCACGAGCCGGGAGGAGCGTGCGCATCCTTCTGGTGAACACAACAGAACAAGAAACTGCTGATGACTGAGGGCCTGCTGTGTGCTCAGCCCTGAGCTAGCCTTTATGAACTCTCTCTAATTCTCAACTTGCTGGTTTTACAGATGGGGAAACTGAGGCTTGGGGTGGCTCAGGGACTCGGCCAAGGTCAGACTGTCTGACAGCAAGACTGTTGGAAGTTTTCCCCACCTGGACCGCCTTCACCCATTCAGTCCCGCCTCCTGCAGAAACCTCCTGCAGACAGCCCAGCCTCCAGGAACTTCTTGGCATCGCGGCTTTGGAATTGGGTATCTTACTGCGTCTGAACTTCTGTTGCCCTAGAACTATTCCTAGGCTCCCGGAATCTGTTGCAAGAGGCTTTGAGATTCTCTCTAAGGCATCCCCACCTCTGCTGAACACTTGCCGAACAGGGAGTGAGCCCGTTGCACGGCTGGGCAGAGTGGGAGGCTGGGCTCTTCTCCGTTATATAATCTCCTAACGGATAGCACCAAGGCTTCTCTTTTCTTGTCTGCACACTTCGGGGCGAGCACAGCTTCAGAGTTGGCAGGAGCACCGCATGGGAGATCGCAAGGGTGTACAGTCACCATCTCTTTTTGCAGATGAAACTGAGGTCTGGAATGTAGGCGGTGTGCCCAAGGTCACACAGTGAGTTGGGAACTGAGCTGGAACTAGACTCAGGCCCGATTCCTAGCCCAGCAGCCCCCTTCCGTGGTCTAGCCTCGGATCTTGCTCCGCTGGGCAGATTTAGATGCTCCCTCCTCAGTGCTCCCACGCAATGTGCACGGACCTCCACACAAGCTCTAGTATCACTACCCGTTTTGGGGTCTGTTTTCACAGTGAACTCAGGCATTTGGAGAGCAGGGGCTGCCTGCAAGGGGTCTGGCCCAGAGAGGGCACCAGGAGATGCTGGAGAAAGGCTGGGGGGAGGGGACGTGGGGGAGGGAGCAGGGAGGGGGATCCTCAGGGGAAGGTATGGGGCCACCACCTTGAGGAGTCTCCTGAGACACCCTGTCATCAGGGTAGAGTCAAAAGGGACTCTTTCCTGGCCATCTTTGAGCAGGAAGTTGTCTGAATGTGGCTTTGTGATAATCATGGCAATACTCAGAGCCCACAGATAAAATCTGCTTTATTTGATCCCAAGTGCTTGTTGCATTTGATCCGCATGAACAGGTAGGCAAGGAATCATATTATCCCAATTTTGTAGAGGAGGAAACTGACATTCAACAAGGCCCCACTATCAGCCAGAGACAGAGTGTGACTGAGAGCAGCTTGAACTTACACCTCCTGGTGTGCAGCCCAAAGTTGCTTCTGCCTGGACATATCCTATTCACCATTCATTCATTTATTCTTGCCTTCACTTCTTAACTTACCCATTCCCACTCTCAGGAGCTTGCTTGCTTCCCTGTGGATGCACCATGCACATGCCTGCCTCAGAGCATCTGTACTTGCTGTTCCTTCTGCCTAGAATGCTCTTCCTGCAGAGGGTCATCTGGCTGGCCCCCTTGCCTCATTCTGCAGAAACGCACCTTCCTGAACTCCTGTCCACAGTAGAGCCTCATCACTCTCTCTCACATGCCTGCCCCATGTCCTCTGTCTTCAAAGTACTAATTACTCACTGACTTTTTTTTATTGTATTATATATTTACTATATTACAGTTACTATGTTTATCCTATGTTATAGCGATTGACTATCCCCTCTTCGTTCTACAACATCAGCTCGTTGGGACCAGAATTTTGCCTGTTTGGTTCTCCATTCTGTCTCCAGCAGGTAGATCAGTGCCTGGCATGTAGCAGATGCTTGAATATATTTGTATTTACTGACTAGATGAGCACCTATTATGTGCCATACCCTGCTCTGGATAATGGCAGGCCCAAGTGGGCTTCCATGTAATGGCTCTCTTAGCCTTTGTGGCGGAGCCTACTGGATGACCCTCCAATGTCAGTTCTCTTCTTTTTCCTTACAGAATCCCAAATTTAGCAGGATACAAGATCACTCAGAATAAAGGACATCTTTTCTAGTCTTCCTTGTAGCCTGGCATAGCCATGTGACTCAATTCTGGCCAATTTTTAGGAGATATCCTTAGAGAAAAGGAGCATGCCCTTCTTCACCCCGTCTTCTGCTTATTAGATTGTGAAGTGATGGCTAGCCTTGAGCAGCCATTTTAGACCATGAGGATGAGATGGAGCCCAGGGATGGTGGAAGAGAAAGCTAGAAGCAGCCTGGATCTCTGGCCCTGTAAAACATCAGCCCTCTCACCTCCAGAATTCATTGACTCGAACAAGAAACAAACTCTCTGGTTTAATCCACTTTTCTTTTGGGTTTTCTATGGCTTATAGTTGAATAATCCTAATGCAGCCTTGGATGAAAGGGGGAGAAAGTAGGAGAAAGTGGCTAGAAGACATTTTCCCACATGGAGTGAGATGGCCCCATGGCCCAGCAAAGAGGCAGAAGTTGTAGCTGTAAGGTATGTGGATCAAGGCTGTGGAATGGGACAGGACGTGCTGGCCTCGCAGGTAAATTGACTATGGTAGCAGTCACTGGGTCTCCACACATTTACCTTTTCATTCATTTACTCCATATCCCACCATTCTCTCGGGAGGTGCAGTCACTCATCTATTCACCCAATAGAACCTCCACGAGGCAGATACCCCGAGGCTGGGGTGTGAGTTTGAGCCAGGCAGAGAAGCACTTTGTAACTGAAACTTCTCCTGTGGATGAGGAGCAGACCCGCCTCTGAGCTCCAGGGCTTGGCATTCATTGTGGCATCTCTGAGAAGTGGTCACATTCTGTTTTTTTTGGTATTTTTAATGGAGGTACTGGGGGTTGAACCCAGGACCTCGTGCACACTAAGCATATGCTCTACAACTGAGCTATACCCTCCCCCGGTCACATTTGAGACTGCAGGAGCATGTGGTTCCTGGGGGAAGGGCACAGGGCCCTCCTTTTCCCCCTTATTCTTCCTGTGGCCAGGCAGGGTGTTCTCTCACTCCCTCCCCTAAAAGAGAGCAAGGAGAAAGATTTTTTAAGCACGCCAACACACTCATTATGTCATGAAAGTTGGCTGGTATTAGCAAGACAAGGGTTTCACGTGTCTCGTAGCCTCTGAAGAATCTGTAAGACGTAAAGCCTGTGCTTAGAACACAAGGCTAAGAATATTCTAGAAGACACTCAGGAACTCATAGTTCTTGTACATCTTTTCCAAAATTGCGCCAGGATCCCAGGGGAGGGTGGGGTTAAAAAGATCACAGGACTTGGTGGGGTGGGGTGAGCAGGAAGAAGGAATTGAGAAGCAGAAGGGACACTCAAACTGTCTTCTATGGCGTCCTTGATCTGGAACAAAAAGCGACTTGGTGAGAAAAATTAGTACTCATTGGATGTTCATGTTTGGCTCAGAAGAACCTGGGTTTTCTTTCTGGTATTGGATGAGCCTGTGCATCCTTGCAGACACTGTGGTCAAAACTGAGGGTTATAAGACAAAAAGCAAACGGATCTATTTCTGTTGTCTTTTGTTATATAACAAACCATCCCAAAACTTGGTGGCTTAAGATAAAAATGGTTTTACAATTCCTCATGCTCTCTGGTAGGCCGGACGGGGCTCCTACTTCACGTGGACTAGACCAGAGGAGTGCCAGGGGCCAGCCAAGGGACGAGATAGACTGGACACACGTGCAGCTGCATTCTGCTTGGGGCTGGAAGGTTCTAGAAGGGCTGGTCACCTGGACGCTCATCCTCCACATGGCCTTTGTCACTATCTGGTCTCCCATTCCCCTAGGACAGCCTGGGTTTCCTTACGACATGGTGGCTGGATTCTGAGAGAGTGAAAGCAGAAACTTCCAGGCCTCTCAAGGCCAAGCCCTGGACGTGGCACAGAGTCACTTGTGCCACATTCTGACGTTCAAAGCAGGTCACACTGGCACGCAGTCCCCCCGACTCCAGTAGGGTGGAAATCAACAACTCTTGCTGGGAGGGATCGTAGGTGGCCCTATTTGCAGACAAACTTCCTCAAGAACTTGATAGGGATCATGGCACTCAGATGAAAAAGATATGATTCACACAAATCTGGCTTATGCACAACTTTAGGGAAGCTTGTTTAGAGTGTAGAGCGAGGCTCACTGTCCCTCTGCGTGGGGCTGGAGCTGGGATTCTGCACAGCTGGCTCGGCCTGTCTTCCACTACTCTGCTTTCCTCTTTTTCAAACAACCCCAGTGGCTGGAGGTCGCAAAAAGGAAAGAGAAATATACCAAAGCCACTGTCATTAGCATCCTGGAACATCAGATTCTATTTCTGGCAGATCCGAGGTAGCTGGCAAACCTCTACCCCCTGCTTCCCCGCTCAGCACTCGGAGGTAATGAGCGCACTGTATTATGTGGCATTAGCAGAAGTGCCGGGTGCCGACCAGGAGCGGAAATAGACTCCCTGCAATCTCTGCACCTGGGGCTTGGGGTTGGGCTCTGGCTCAGGGGAAGGCAACTCACACTGATTGAGTGCCTACTGTGTGCCAAGTGCTGCTCAGTGTGTCTGGTCCCTGCTTTCATTTTGAGCCTCCTCTTGTGCTATTTTGCAGCCAATCTGGTATATTTCTGTTCTGTGAATGAGCCACTCTTTCTCCTCCAGGCCTTTGCATGTCCTGTTCCATCTGCTTGAAACACTCTTCCTCTGATAAACTCCAATGCATTCCTCAAATCTCAGGCTCTCTCCCTTCTCTGCTAGACTGTAGGCTCTAGCTCAGTGTTTTGTGTTTGTTGAATGACTGGATGATGGAATGAATGAGCCCTCCCAATAGCCCATTTGACAGATGAGGCAACTGAGGTAGTTGCCATCAAGCAGAGAACTAGCTTGTCCAAGGTCAAGATAAGGTGAGAGGCAGAGACAGGATTTGAGTGCAAGATTGTTTGGTGGCTAAGTCTGTGTCCTTCCTACCACATCTGGCTCATAAGGGTGAATAAAGGGGTGGACCATGGTGATGGGGGGTGGGGGGACAGGGTGCTGATGGAAGAAGTGAGAGCCAAGGCACCTCTCTGCCCCATTGCTCAGGGAGTAATGCTGGAGATGGAGGTGGAACCTGGGACCAGGCCACCAAGTTGCACAGAGTTCGGCTGAGCCTCTGTGAATCTGGCCTCCTCAGTTTCTCTTGAATGGAGGGTTTACAGGCACTCCTCTGTAGACAAGAGGTCCTAGGCCAGTGGCCAAGCTGGCTGTCAGAATCCCGAGGGCTGTGCTAACTCCCAGGGGCTTTGGCCCCCTCTGGTTAAAGGGGCCCAGGGCAGATTCCCACTCAGAATCAGAAGGTGTTACCCTCAGAAGGGCAGTCAGAAGGCTGTACTGAAGGGAACTTCCTACGACAGAGTGAGCACTGGCTTCAGAGTCCCAGACAGGCTCAGGCTCCCAGTGAGAGCTGAGTGACCTTGGCCCAGTTAGTTCACCTTTCTGAGCCTCAGTTTCCTCGTCTAGAAAATGGGGATACTAAGTCTTGCTGAGAAAGTGAAATGAGTTCATTGTGCAGCACACTTAGAACAGGACCTGTGCCCCCAACTTGAGCCTGGCCTAAGGGAAGCAGTTGATAAATATCAGACCGGAAGTCCTATCCAGCCTCAGTTTCTCCTTCACATGTTTCCTGGGGCTGTGGGAGGATCAGATGTGATAGAGGATGGAGAAGACACCTGCGGAGTCCTGTCCAAAGGACAAAGCTAAAGGAAGTTGGGCTGCCATCTGAAGTGTCTCCATCTGGACCACACCAAGCCAAGGTCAAGGGGCCCAATAAACATCTAGAGATGAGCAGAAGTTCTGTGAGCTTGGGAGATGATGATGATGACAATGACGATGATGACAGATATGACGACAGAGACGATGATGGAGGAAATGATGGAAGTGATGATGATGGAGATGATGATGGAGAGGGAGATGATGATGGAGAGGGAGATGATGATGATGATGGAGGAGACAGTGAAGACAATGATGACGATGATGATGATGATGATGAAGGGTGGGTGCATAGATGAGAGGGCCTGTGATAGCACATTCAAGCCAAGCCTTAAGAAGCCAACAGGGTATCCTAAAAGGATCAAAAGACTAGTTGTTCAAAGACCTAGATATTTTACAGTTCAAGTTCTGCCTCTTACTAATCAAGTGACTTTGGGTAAGGCACCGTACGTTTCTGAGCTTCAGTTCTGTCATTTGTAAAATGGGACAAAAACCCTTCCCTGCTTACTTCACAGGGACCCTACATGGAGATCATGGCCATGATCTTCTTCATACACACAGGCAGCTGTGGTTGTTGCTCTTGCTGTTGCTGAGAGCAAATTCTACCCACAGGCAGCCACTGCCATCAAACAGACTTAATTCCAGTGCAAATTCTGTCACTTCCTTGCCCAGGTGTCTTTAAGCCATTTGGGTCCCTCCCAGCCTCAGTTTTCCCATTTACAAATGAAGCTCCTATTGCCACCTCCACATAGGGTTGTGGCCTGGTTAAAATGGGTTCCTGTAGTTTCAGGGACCAGCCCAGTGCCTGTAAGGAGTAGGGGGCTGCCTAAATAGTCCTTATTATGATTAAAGTCTCTGGTCCACCCTGGTTGTTTCTTTTCTGGCTACACCCTCAGTTTGGCCCAATCTAGTAGAATGATCACGTCCTCCTGGTCATCACTGCTCCCTGAAAAAAAAGTCACCAAGGGCTGCCCTGTAGGGTTGTACAGGTTGCTCACTGCTCAAGGGCACTCAGCTAAGGAAATTTAGCTTGTGCTTTTCCCCTCGCAAATCTGTGAGCCTCAGAGAGGGGCTGCCTTTGCCTGGAGGAGGTCCCTTTTTCAAATCTGCATAAAAACTACATACACTAGAAAGCCTCAAGTTACTTTGTAGAGGGAGTCATCCGGCTTAGAAGTGTGGAATCAGATAGGGCCTCAGAGAGGCTCTGACCCAATATCCTTGCTGCCAAGAAGAGAAAACTGGTCACTATTAATTCAGTCACTCATTTATTGAAATTTTACTGGACACCTATGTGACAAATACCATCTCTATGCTTGGCAAGAGGCAGAAGTGGTCAGATGAGGGCGAGGGCAGAGGGTGTGGCTGATGCAACTGTGTTCTTGCAGAACTTTGGCCTGGAGGACACCCTTATGTCCTTATAACTCCGCCTCCAGGGATGTTCAGCAAGGTCCTGTAATGCCAGGTGTGGTGCCAGTTTGCACCCACCAGCTGTTCTCTGCACTAACTGGCGCCTGACTCCATGCCCCTGAACCAGCTGGGCTTACGCAGCTAGTGACCCACTGACTTCTGCTGAAAGTTCAAGGCTGATTCATGGTCTACTTTTTTTTTTAAATGGAGATACTGGGGATTGAACCTAGGCCCTTGTGCGTGCTAAGCATGTGCTCTACCACTGAGCTGTACCTTCTGCCCTCAAGGTCGATTCAAATTGGGACCCGAGACCCAGTTAGGGGCTGTGGGGACCTGGCTGGTGTGTTCAAGCAGGAAAGAGCACTGTGCTAGGAGTCAGACCTGGGCTCTGGATCTAGCCTGCCATTAACATGTGTTGAACTTGGACAAGCCACAAACCATCTCCTTGTTTGCAAAATCGGAAGTGTGAGCCATATGACATCTAAGGTTTTGCCAACTCTGACCTTCTGGTCAGTGGTTCCCAAAGTTTGGCAGGGGAATTACCAGGAGGGCTGGTTCAAACCTGCCCTAGAGCTTCAGGCTCAGTGCGTCTGGGATGGGACTTGTATTTCTCACAAGTCCTGGATGGTGCTGATGCTCGGTCCAGGGACTCTACTCAGACGACCCCTGCTCTAGCAACCCTGGCTGCACATAAGAATCACTTGGGAGAGCTTTACGCAGTGCGGATATCAGGCCCAAACCCAGAGCAATTAAATCAACGTCTCTTAGTGGGAGTCTGGGCTTTGTTATTGTTTAAAATCTCCTCAGGGTGATTACCAGAGATAGGAGCCACTGTTCTAGAAAAGTGGCCAGGGATGCAAGTGCACATTGATTGGGCCAACGCCTGATTTCCCTCTGGAGAAATGTCTCTCGGATCCCAAGTCAGCCCCCCATGAGCCTCAGTTTCCCCTCCTGTAAGTGGTGCTATTAGGACTAAAATGAAACTGCCTCGCTGTGCCTGCCCCCCACCTCCCTCTCGTCTCCAAGGAGAGCTTGTACATTTCTTCTGCTCTGAGGCTGTTCAGCTGAGCACAATTCAATAAGCATTTATTAAAAACTCACAATGTGCAAGATGCTGTCCTTAATGATGAGGGAATACAAAGATGAATGAGGCTCGGTCCTCTCTCTGAGGAGCTCACGTGCAAGGGGGGGTGATGAGGCATGTGTCCAAAACGTGAGGCAGGATTTCCCAGAGGCCACAGCGGAAGTCCTCATGATGAAGCCACTGTATGCAAGGCCCCCCAGCGTGAGACCCTTTATACATCTTATCATGTTCCCAACAAGCCATGAAGTAGCTACTTTTGCAACATCCACTTTACAGATGAAAAGGCTTAAAAGGCTGGTCAGTTACCCACAGTGCAAGAGCCAGCCGGCTTTTTTTTTTTTTTTTTTTTTTTTCCACTACAGGAGTCCCAGAGGAGGATGAGATTCTCACCATTAGAAAGTTGAGGAGGCTTTGTGGGGAGAGGTGTGGATATTATGTTTTGAAGGTGTCTAGAAGTACAAAGGGTAGTTTAGAGGAGAAGGTTTCCCAGATAGAGGAATCGGCATACACAAAGGAGGGAAACCCCAGTTTCTTTAGGAACCCAGAAGTGGTTTAATTTTGCTGAAATGCAGGCTGATGGTGGGGCTTGGTGGGACTCAGAACCTGGTTGGCCTTGCTGAATATACTTGGGCTAAGCAGTTTAGATTTTATAACTGAAGCAATGGGGAGCTATTGAAAATTTTTGAGCAGGAGGTGGCATTTTAAAAAAAAAGATGAAAGTTGTTATGGGTTATGGGAGAGGAGGGTGACAGAGAGCCCAGTAAGGAAGGAGATGGCTACAAGAAATGGTTCACATGAGATGGTGGAGTAAATGGGGGGGGGGAGGCCAGGGAAATGAGCACTCGTGGGAGGTGCGCTGTCACCACGTGAAGCTTCTTCGGGCATCAGTCAGTCCCTGATGCGCACCTGCTTATTGACTGAGCCACTCTGCGCAGGGGAGGGGGTGGCAGGTGGTTCTCCTGGGGCCCCGCAGCTCCCCACACAGCTCCCCTCAAGATGGGGATATGGCCAGTGGAGCATGACCCATTCAGGGTACAGAACGCAGCTGAAGCGGCAGGTAATGGGTCCCTGGGCCAGCTCAGAGCTGGCCACCTGCCATGTTTCCAGGATAGGGGAGGAGGAAATGGCCCAGTGGCCTAAGTCCTCCTGACCCCAGCTTTCCAGGTGAAGCGTACCACCCTGCCTGTCTCCCACTGCCAAGTTCACAGCCAGCTCAAGGCTCACAGCCTCTGTACATCAAGCTGAACACAAACCCTCCTGGGCTGAAGCCAGTTCCTAGAAGCAAAGTCTGGATGAAGAAAGAGCCCTGGGCTGGGATGCTGCCACTCGCCTGCTGGCTGGGTGACCTTGAGCACGTCCCTTAAAGACTTTCCAAAGCCTAGATTCCACATCTTCCCATTAGGGGATTAATCACCATCCAGTAGTGCAAGTGTTGAGTCCTCCAACCTCCACCTCCACCTGCTCCATCTTTACTAGTTAACTTCCCTGGAGAATCTCAAGAGCACACAGGGACCAGCAGAGCAAACCACTTCCTACAATCAAAGTCCAAGACCATCTTAACACTTTCATCACCCGTTAGACCTAGAATATCATACCCATTTTCTAGATGACACAGTCAGGGCCTGGAGAACTTCCATGACTGGCCTGGGGTCAAATATATGAGCCATTTCAGAGGCAGGACTTGAACACCAATCTCTCACCCAGTGGGGCTGGACCCTCAGGTTAGTGGCCCCCAGACCCCCTCTGCCTATCATGAGGTGGGAGGATAGGTCTGGTGGCAGGAGCTGGACTGACAGACATGCCCCAGGCCCAGGGTTCTGGAAGTGAGGGCCAGTTCCCTGGCTGATACAAAATGTGGTTTGATAGATACAGTATTACATCCCTTCTCTGCCCCTGCAGGGCATCGCACAGTGAGAACATTCTCTTTTCGGCCTCCTGGTAACACTGGAGAAAGTCTCTGTTGGAGGCTAACAGGTCTTTAACACCTCTCCAGACATGTCCATCTCACTTTTCCACGGAGGGCACATGTCAACATTGGCAGGCCAGTTTCCTTCTAGAATTTAATAACCTTGGTTTGTTTTCATTGTGCTTATTTTTGCTCTTACCTTCTATTTAAGGCAAGTGATACTGGTTTCCCATTAAAGGCAGTGATACAACAATTCTCCAAAAAAAAACCTGTTGGGGGTGGGGAGGAGTGGGTCATGGAGTTAAAGAAAATACTAAGCGGTGTCTAGCTACGGCACAGAAAGAATGACTGATGTCTGCCCCCGTTCAAGGCGAGGAGAATGGAGCTAAGAGGCGATTCCCAAGGGCAGCTGGTATGTGCCCAGCAGGGCTCTCTCTACAGTGCTCCCCCAGACCTTCATGCCACACAGACCTCCATTCAGGCGCGCTTAGGCCAAGGTGACTCCACCGCCCCTCCTGGCCGCACGTGAGCGGCCCATGTGTCATCTGGCGGGGCCCCGCGGGCCCCAAGACCTCGGGAGGGAGGCGGGGGCTGGGCCGGGGAGGCCAGGAGCCCACAGGGTCCCTGGGGACTTTGGCGAAGGAGAAGGGCGCGAGAGTCGTGGCGCGCGGGCTGCGGCCAGACTGGGAGCGAGCGCCTGGGGTTCCCGGCGGACTGGCATCGGGACCCCCGCGGGTCACCTGCGGCCGGGGCGGTGTGCGTGTGAGTGTGTGCGCAGACGTCAGCCTCCAGAGCCCGTGCCGTCTTCCGCTCACGGCGCGCGCGTCCCGCGCCCCGGCCGCCCCCCCCAACCAGCGCCTGGGCCCCACGCGCCCAGGCACGCGGAGCGCCAGACTGCGGCGCCCCGGCAGCCACGGGCGGGGAGGACGGGGGCGGGGCCAGTCCGAGGAGTCCGCCGCCATTGGCGGAGAGCAGCGCTGGGGGCGGGGCGCCGGGCGAAGGCGGGTGAGCGGGCTCTCTCAGGCAGAGGCGGGCGCCGGGCGGCGGGACGCGCTGCTCGCTGGGTGCGGAGCGGGCGGGTGGGCGCCGTGCGACAGGTCCACGGAGGGCCGCTGGCAGGGGCGGCATAGGGCTCCCAGGCCTGAGCTGGGTTTCTGTCGCGCGGACCGCCACCAGGAGCCTAGGCTCCGATCACTTTTCGGAGGGACTACTGACCTCGCCCTGCGGGAGGAAGAGGGGCGTCCGCCTTCAGGAGAGGGAAGGAGAGAGGAGCCAAGGCCCCGAGGAAAGTTCGCCTCCTTTGGGGGCCAGAGGGGGTGAAGTGGGAGGAGGAGCCAGTTTAAGACTAACTCGGAGTTGGGAAATCTTGAGACGGCGTTCAAGGCCCCCTCCCAGCAGCTGAGCTCCTCCTTCAGCTGTTGGCGTCGCCTCGAAGGGAGAAAGGAGCCGTCCCTCCGGGCGGGGAGAGCTGCATAGCTGCGGGCAGAGGAGGAGGCCGTGGCCGAGCCGGGCAGGCATCCCCCACCCGAGCGATCCCCTTTGGGGCGGGCGGAGCAGGTGGCATAGGCGGCCAAGATAGGTTCGCTCACCCGGGACACGCACATACGCACGCACCCGCAATCACTTCCAAAGGACTCGCCAGGATTCTCTAAAGACCGGGGGTCGCCCCTTCTGCCCTTTCCCCCCAGCCCCGGAGCCCCAGTCAGGGACCCCGGGATCGGACGTCCCCACGCCTCCGGGCACCTGGCTCAGCAGGAGGCCCCCGGGTCGGGGCAGGGCAGGGCCGGCGGCGGCGAGCCGGAGCCCGCCCGGCGCCCGGGCCCCTCCAAGCCCTCGGAACCCACCCATGGGGCACCAGCTCCCCGTGTCCCCTCGCCCGGCCGCGCCCAGCCCGGCGCCCCGAACTGCGCAGAGGAGGAGCCCGGCGCAGTGACCCAGGAGCCGCCGCAGACTCTGGAAGGCTCGGCGGCAGCCGGAGAGGCCGGCGGTTCCCCGCATCTCCAGGCTCTTCCAGGCATCCCTCCCAGTCGCGCCAGAGGTCCGGGCCGCCATTCCCAGGTAGGAGAGAGACACCCCAACAGAACTGGGGAGCTGAGTGAAGTGGGGAAGTCGGGAAGAAAGGTTTGAGCCTTGTCAGAGGAAGGCTGGGTGAAGCTTTACATGAGTAGGGAAAGTTAAACTCATTGAACGCCTACTGTGTGCCAGGATCATCCAGCCACTTCCCATATCTAGAGAAAATGGAATTAGTTGAGCACCTACTATGTGTCAGGCTGGGTGCTTATCCCAGGAAAGAAAGACTGACTGAGTTTCTACTATGTGCTCGATTTGATGCTAGAAGAGATCTGGAGTAACAGCCTGTTTGAATATAAGGAAACTGAGGCTCAGAGAGGAAGGGGTGCTTCCCTTCCCCAAACACTTTCACTTGCCTTCCTGAGCCAGCTGCAGCCTTCAAACTTGGAAGGGGATAGGGGGAGGGCTGGGCTGGGGCCAGTTGGTGGCCCCCAGCCTTGGTGAGAACCTCCTTTGTGGAGAGAAGATTAAGGAGTGCCTTCCTTGTCCAGAGTTCCTTTTTTTCTGGGTTGGTGCAAGGAGTGAGTTTCCTGGGCGATTCCTTTCCCAAGAAGGGTCTCCTGTACTCAGCTGGTCAGAGGCCCCCAAGCGCCTCTGCAAGGCTCTCTCTAACTGCTCTTACCCTTACCCCCAGCCCTGGGAGGATGACAGTATTGTCCAGGACGTCGTGGGAGGTAGGAGGCTGGGCTGGGAAGGGGCAGCCTTCCTGAGGGGCTCCTGAGCCAGGCTTCCCATGGCATCAGAGAGACAAGATGGGGTTCCCCCAAAGACCTCTGCCTGCACTCCCTCCCCACTTGACTGCTCCAAGCGGCCCCTTGACTGGCCAGAGGAAGTGCCACAAAGAAAGGAACCTGCTTGCTGTGTACCAGGAACTGTGTTGGCCTCTTGGCTTCTCACTGAACTCTCAGGGCCATGCTGTGGGTGTGTTTCCACCATTTGCTGGATGACCAGACCCACTAGGCCCAGTCATTTGCCCAGGATTTCTGGGCTGGTGAGAGGCAGACCTGGTCTGCTGGGAGCTGGTGCACACCTGCTTTCTACCAGCCTGAGGTGTCAAGGGTGGTGAGATGGGCTTTGCAAATCCCCCAGGACGCCCTCAGTGTGGGCATGGAGGCCAGTGAATCCATGTTTGTCCAGAGAGGCTGGGATATGCGCTGATGGAGGAGGCTTGGGGTGTGTGGGAGGGAGGGAGTAGGGCGGGAGGGTTTGGAGGTACCCACTAGGAAGGGAATGTGTCCAGACTCTCATCCTGCTGTCCTTGCCCCATCTTCTAGGCAGGCCCTGGGAGAGGGGTTCCACGGAGAAGAAGGGGATGAACCCACAGATGCATTTGCTGGGAGCTGGCTGGGCAGGGTTTAGGGGAGTCCTGGGCAGGGTGCCTGCCCCCAGCTGTCTGTAGCAAGAGAAAAAGGGAATTAGAAAAGGCCTCTGGGGTCATTTCCCTGCCTGACGCCAGCTGAGGCTTCACTGAGTCAGACACTCTTTTGAAAAGGACTGATTTTGGCCAGAGGGTGGGTTTTTTATAAAGGTAAGAGCCCAGACTTTGGAGCCAACGGCCTGATTCTAATTCTAGCCCGGCCAGTCATCTGTGTGAACTGGGGCAAGTGACTCAGCCTCTCCCACCTCAGTGTCTCCATCAGTCCAGTGGGTCAATGGTGGTCGCCACTAGGTGCCCAGCAGGATGGAAGCCTGCTGGCTGTGGCTACCATTCCCCCAGCATGGCTCCAACCCATCTGCTCGAGGCCGTTCTGCCTCCCAGGTGCCCTTAGAATGACACTGGGGTGAGGTCAACAGAGAGTCACAGAACTTGCATTTGGGTACCTGTGCTGCTAGTGGTCCCTACTAACCACTCTCTGGGCCTCCAGGGGAGACTCTGTATTTTCAGAGGGAACATTGAACTCTGACTCTTGCCTGTTCCTCAGTGTGTAGGGTCAGCCTGGCCAAGGAAGGAGAGAGGGGAGCGGATGGGGGAGGAGGAAAGAAGCTGTGCCCACAGCGCTGCCCAGGTGCCTCCTCCCGGGGAAGAGAAGGAAGAAGGATGTGTGGGTGGGAGGTGGAGCCACAGAGGTGCTGTCACCTGATGTCCAGGTGTGTGGGTGCTTCACACAGCCCCACGTGGCTGGCGCCATGTGAAGGCTCTTCAGTCTTCTCTCAGAGAGGAAAGCCACAGGTTTTGTTTTGTTTTGTTTTGTTTTGTTTTGTTTTGTTTTGTTTTTTAAATCCTTCTTTGCTCCTTTCTGACTCCCAGCCTCCTCTCTCTGATTCCCTGCCTCCTCTCTCTGACTTCCTCAGGCCCACTCCATCGCTGATATTAGCACATCTGTACCAGGAGCCCTGGGCTAGAGGCTGGGGCAGGTGGTGATGGACACACACTGTCCCTGGGGGCTGCTGACCCTTTTCACTCTGTGTGTAGCCAGAGGTGACCACTGGCAGAGTCAAGCTCCCTGCAGAGTGACTTGGGGAGGGGGCTGTCCTGGTGTGGGGCCTCTTTCCTTCCATCTCCATTGAAGGCCCAGGCTGGCTCACCCTGCCCCAGAAGGAGACTGAGATGGGTTCACTGCAGTTGGCTGGCAGCCTCCTCTCCCTCCTGCCCACTCCAGGGTGTGCTCAGGGCACCGAGACCTTCCTTAGCGCAGCCCCTGGGCCAGCTAGGCAGAGTAGGGGTGGATGGAGAAAGCCTCAGAAAGAGGCTTTGGATGTGCTCCCAAGACAGAGCTGTTTGATTCATTCATTCACAGATCACTTACTGAGCACCTGCTGTGTGCATGGCACTGATATCCTGTGGGAGAAATTCAAAGACAGTTTCAGGCATGAATTGAGTAGGAGATGTAGGGGTGGTGGGATTAAGGTCATCAACCTGGCTCCCTTATCAACTAAGTGGGCCAGTCATGTAGACTTTTAAGCATCAGGGTCCTTTTTTGTGAAACAGGGAAGGGAACTGGTCCTTCACAGGGAGGCGATGAGGAGACTCCATAGGGCAGGGCAGAATCCCTTCTTTGCTGGTTCCTGGCTGTATAACTAGGAGCAAGTTACGAAACTTCTCTGTGCTTCAATTTCCTCATCTATAAATTGGGGTAACCACCTATCTTCTGGGGTTACTGAGGGATGAAGCCGGTGAATGCATGTTCAGCACTTGGAGCACTCAGCATACATTAACCGCAGAATAAATGTCAGCTATTATTATTGTTCTAAGCTTAGCACAGTGCTTGGCACACTGCGGAGCTCGGTGAATGGTGATCGCTGTCATGGCTCCAGGCCTGGGTCGGCAGTGGCTGAGCAGGCTTATTGTGTACGTCCCTTTGCAGTTCGTTCATTGAGAGCATCCTGGTAGGTTGGCGTCGGCCGTGGTAGGATTCTTACGCCATGGAAATTGACAAGTGCTACCAATCAGAGGTTTTTAAAAAGGGGTTTTTGAGAACCGGTTTACTACTTGGTGGCTCTCAGTCGGGCAAGGCAAGCAGACACAGGTGCCATGAACAGGTCAGGTGCCAGAAGTCTCCACCTCAAGTCTCCTAGCCATGGTGGATGTACACATTTATAATGCTGGAGAGTACCTTGGGGTAAATGAATGAGGCGCTCTGGGCTACTGTACTGACCTGGGATATTCAGGGGTGAGGACCAGTCAGAGTGACCGTGCACAACCCTCAGTGCAAATTGAGAATAGATGCCTTCTCTGAGCAAATGAACTCCAAAAAGACAGCCTCCACTTTCCCACCCAGCTGGGGGCTTGTGCAGTGCCCACCCTGCGCCACTGTGCATGGCAGCCTGCTGAGGGCAGAGGAGATGGGCATTTCAGCAGGCCTGTACCCACTGTAGTGCCTCTTCTCTAGGGATGGGAGGGATTCCTGCTGGGTGGGATGGAAGGTAGAGAAGCCTGCAGAGACGAGGTGGCATTTGAGCCAGATCCTGACAAAGGAAAGAGGGTGTTCTGGGGGAGGGACTAGCCTGAGCTGAGGGGTGAAGGCAGGACTCAGCAGAGCTCAAACTCACTTGGGGTTCTGGGGAGATTCTGGCGGGTGCTGAGTTAGGAAAGGAGGGGGCTGGCTGGGCTGTGAATGGCCTGTGGGTGAGCGTGATGGACCCCCTGGAGGTTACTTATCTCTAATTAGGTTTCAGAGCTTGGATTTATTTCAGCCTCTCCCACAAGGCCAAGAGGCTCCCATAGAAAGTTCTGACTATGCCGCATAAACTCTTGGAGCTGTGAGGGACCCGAGTCATTCATGGGTCATTTCTCTGACCCACATGCCCTAGTCTAGGCCTCTGGGTCTCCTGGAGGTGGGCAACCTCCCAGGGGCTGGGGGGCAAAAATTGCTGGGCAGCCCAGCCCCTGGGGATGGAGGATGTGGTCTGGACCTGCCTTTTCCTTCTTCCTGGGAAGGCTGAGAGGCCATGGTACCTGCGTGCTTAAAAAAAATGCTCTCTAGAGCCTTCCCCATGCCGTGTCCTGAAACCACAGGCTCCAGGGAAGTCAGAATTGCACAGGACAGATGGTCCAGGCAGAGAACAGATTCTTACAAGAGTTCACATCTTTGAGGTCTTGCCACATGCTCAGCCCTTTACAACAGCCCCATGAACTGAGTCCATTTTCTAGATGAGAAAAGTGTTTCCCAGAGAAGTTCCTTACCCAAGAGCAGTAGTGAGTTAGTGGTAAAGTGAGGATTCAAGCCCCAGCAGTCCTGTGCTCGAATAAATAAGGGGGTGGATGAACCCACGGGTGAGTGAGTGAGTGAGTGGGTGGATGAATGAAGGAAGAAAGAAACAAGAGAGGGATGAGCAGGCAGAACTCCAAGACCCTTAGAGAGACCCCAGTCCAGCATTCTCATTGTACACACAGAAAACTAAGACCAGACAGGAGGCCACAGGGCAGGCCAAGGCCTCCAGCCAGAGTGGCAGGCCCAGCCCTGGGCCTCCTGACGCCTGCTCCCTGCTCCCTGCCACAGCCCCGAGCCATGATGAAGACCTTGTCCAGTGGGAACTGCACGATCAGCGTGCCCGCCAAGAACTCGTACCGCATGGTGGTGCTGGGCGCCTCGCGGGTGGGCAAGAGCTCCATCGTGTCTCGCTTCCTCAACGGCCGCTTTGAGGACCAGTACACACCCACCATCGAGGACTTCCACCGGAAAGTCTACAACATCCGCGGCGACATGTACCAGCTGGACATCCTGGACACGTCTGGCAACCACCCCTTCCCCGCCATGCGCAGGCTGTCCATCCTCACAGGTGGGTGCCTGGGGTGGGCGCGGGTGCTGAGGATGTGAGCGTGTGTGCTCGGCACTTTACAGTCGCCAGAACTCTTGTCTGTCTGAGATGAAGGTCACAGGGCTCCTTGCACTGTGAGGGTCAGGGAGGTGTTGCTGCTTACCAAACAAAGGGTGGAGCCAAGGCCCAAACTCCACTCCGACTGACTCTGGATCGATTACTCATGGCTGCCCGAGCTGCCTTCCAGATCAGGGAACTGATACGACCTGCACTGGGGCTCTACCTCCCCAGGGAACAGAGGGGCTGCCGCCTTCCTCCTGAGGGAGGTGACCCAGCAGAGCTCTGGGGCCCGTGGTCGGTCTACTGAGCTCAGATCTATTGACACTGCAGGCCTTTGCCACCTCTCAGAGAGGCAGAGGCAGTGGTCAGCCAAAGGGGCCAATGGGGCCGCTGCGCATGCCAGGGACTCAGTCATAATCGCAGTAACAACTGTGGTGATAGCAAGCACTTATCCAGAACTGCGTACCTGGGCCCATTCTTCAGGCTTGGCCTGTGTCTATTTAATCCCCACAACTAACCTAAGAGATAGGTGTTTGTCTCCATTTTACAAGTGCGGAAACTGAAGCCCAGAGAGGTTGAGGTGCTCCAGGTGGTAACACAGCAAGTAAATGGCAGTCTGGCTCATGCTTTACCGCTGAGCTCTCTGTAGCCTCTGGGCCCTGCTGGGAGTGGTGGGGAGGGAGAGCGAGGTTGTGGGAGGTTAAGGGGGCAGGGGGAGATGTGGGGCTGGGCAGGTTTGTGTGGTGGCTCAGAGGGCAGGCTCAGAAACCGGTCTGCCTGGGCCCGAATCCTGGTTCTGCTGCTTCCAGATTTTGTACCTCTGAGCGAGTGACTTGATCTCTTTGTGCCTCGCTTTTCTCATCTGTGAATTGGCATCATATTAGCACCCATCCCAAAGGTCTTTGTGAGCATTAAATGAGTGAAGATACGAAAAATGCTTGATGAGCAGAAGGTAAAGTGCTCAATGAATACTGGCCTTTGGTTAAACCAGCATTCGTGCTGTGCCTGCCACAGCACACAGAGCTCTTTCCTAAGCCACGCCCCTCCCACTGCTGGGTGCTGGTGAAAGGAAGGAATGAGCAATTAACCCCCTAGCCATCATTAACACAACTCTGCAGATCAAGATACTTCCGCACCAAGAAACCCCTGCCTTGTCTGCCCCTCCCTCCACAGCCCCACCAAGACCCCTCCTGAAGTTCCCTGGGCAGATGGCTTCTTCTTCCAGGCTGTCCTTGCTGACCCCGATCACACCCCACGGTTTGGAGAGGGAGTGTGTGCATAGAAGGCACCCAGGGCTGACCTGGGTTCCAGTCCTGGCTTCACCACTTGGTGGCTTAGATGTGTGACCGAAGGTCTCAGTCTCTCCAGCTGCACAATGGGCATCACCTTGCTTCCCCCTAGGGCGGCTGTGAAGACTGACAGAAAGCACGTTGGGGGCATTTCCAGCACATGGTGGGTGTTGCAGGGATGTGAGCATTCCCTGCCTGGGGGAGGGGACTGGGTGCTCCCCGATGGAGATAAGGCTAACAGAGGGAGGGAGGAGCAGAGAGGAATCATGTGATTATTTCCAAAATTAACTTTTAATCACTCAAATAACACACAAACTCACCCTCCTTTAAATATATAGGTAAGGCTACAAGGCACCCCTGACCCATGCCCCCAACCCCAGGCTCCTGCCCCCTCCCCAGAGGTGGCCACCCCATCACTCTTCAAGACACCCCCCCATGAACACATTGACATTCACACGTAAGTCCCCATAACAGAGAGTATTTCTGTCTCTTTTTCACGTGCACGTATCATCCCGGGCACATCTGTCTGCCGCTTGTCTTTTTCACTCACCACCTCGTGCCTTATTTTCCAGCCCGGTGCTGGTGCACAGCAAATTCGGAAAGTCATTAATTCTGCCTTCAGCTCTCCTTCCAGCTGCCAGCTGGGCGCCTCTGGAGCTTGGCACTACAGCCTTGCATCTGAATATGTCAAGGCTGCCGAGTCCTCAGGGGCCCGGGATTAGCCTAACAGGACGGGTTTGGCAGCCCAAGCGGAACTGGTTGCCAGGCCGGCGCTGCCTTCCAAGTGCCTTTCTAAACAGCCCACACCATCTTCCATCCCTTCACATCCCGCCCATTCGACCAGCTTCATGAAAACCCACTGTGCATCGGGACCGAGTCTCCCTCTGCTCCAGAGCATGCATTGGCTGGAACACGGTTCTGAATGTGGCCTGTGCTATTTTGGGGGGACAAATGGCATGCCCTGGGGGTGCAGAGGAAGGAGGCAGCCGTGCTGCCAGAAGCTGGAATCGCTTGATTCTCCTCCTGAGAATTGGGGCCAGTCCCCGGCGCCTCTGAATCTCGGTTTCCTTGTCTGTAAAACAGGGATCTTGACATCTCCCCACGGGTTCTTAAGGGTTTAAGCCAAACTGCAGAAGGTACTCTGAGCGTGAGATTGTGATCACTGTAGTAAGATCAGAAAATTGGCTGTCTCTCACCCTCCTTGCCACCCCTGCCACCCCTGCCACCTCTGCATCGTCCCTGTTTCAGAGACCTGCCCTGAGGGATGCAGGGCATCGTAGCAGGGGTAGTGTGGGCCTCAAAGGCTAGTCTTTACTCGTTCAGCCATGATTTATTCGAGAAACAGAGGGCAGCTGTGTGTGCCAGGCACCAGCCAGGTGAGGACAGAATCGGGTCCACGAGGCCTAGCCACACCTGAGCTGTGTGATCTTGGGCTGGTTGCTCACCCTTTCTGAGCCTGTTTGCTCCCCTGCAACCTGAAGGCCATGAAATCTCCCTCACAGAGGTTTTGTGTGGATTCAGGAGAACCCCCACGGCCCTCAGAGGTGCTTGTTCCCATTATCCTCTTGAGACCCAAAATCACTGAGCACGTGTCACTCTCCATTAGCTTGTTAAAGCCTCAAAATCATCCCACACGGGGCTGACAGGAAAACAGGTTTAGAGAAGGCCACGTGGCTAGTGAGTGGAGGAGGCAAGAGGTAAACCTAGGCCTGCCTGATACCAACTCTCTGAGTCCCTGCTGTGCCTCTGGGGCTATTTCTGGGCCTGGGGATGTGCACTGAACAAGACGGCAAGTCCCTGCTCTCGTGGAAATTCTATTTATTATTATTCCAACACAGTCCACATACATTCACGAGTCCCTCTCCCCATCTCCAGCCTGGCAGGGAAATGTGGGATGAATTACCTGTGTTTGAACCAGGCTGTGCCACGTATTGGCTCCGTGGCAAGGAATTGAACCCTCTGGGCCTCAGTTTACCGCTCTGGAAAATGGGGAGACTCAGAATGGCTCCCCCATAGGGTGCCCGTGAGGGTCAAGTTAGAGAGCAGGGAGAGGGGCGGGCAGGGGCCACCCGTGAACTCACCGCCTGGGGTTCCTCTCCCCGCAGGGGATGTCTTCATCCTGGTGTTCAGCCTGGATAACCGGGAGTCCTTCGACGAGGTCAAGCGCCTCCAGAAGCAGATCCTGGAGGTCAAGTCCTGCCTGAAGAACAAGACCAAGGAGGCGGCGGAGCTGCCCATGGTCATCTGCGGCAACAAGAATGACCATGGCGAGCTGTGCCGCCAGGTGCCCACCACCGAGGCCGAGCTGCTGGTGTCCGGCGATGAGAACTGCGCCTACTTCGAGGTGTCGGCCAAGAAGAACACCAACGTGGACGAGATGTTCTACGTGCTCTTCAGCATGGCCAAGCTGCCGCACGAGATGAGCCCCGCCCTGCACCGCAAGATCTCTGTGCAGTACGGGGATGCCTTCCACCCCAGGCCCTTCTGCATGCGCCGCGTCAAGGACATGGACGCCTATGGCATGGTCTCGCCCTTCGCCCGCCGCCCCAGTGTCAACAGTGACCTCAAATACATCAAGGCCAAGGTCCTCCGGGAGGGCCAGGCCCGCGAGCGGGACAAATGCACCGTCCAGTGAGCGGGAGGGATGCTGCGGTGGGACTTGGGCCGTGCCTTATGGGAGGTGGCCCCAGATGCCCGCTGCCCGCATCCCCACCGCCATGTGATCCCAAAAGCAGTCGAGTTCCAAGACCTTTGGCACAAGACTGGAGGACCCCAGCCTCTAATCTCCGTACGCTCTCCTGCCTTCAACCACTTCCTTCTGATTCCTTCTTTCTGCTGTTCCCCCTTGGTTTCAGCTTCTCCACGGCAGGTGGATCTCTGCAGGGCGGGAGGCAAGGTTGGGAGACATCCAGATTCACACCAGGACCCAAGTCAGAGCTTGCGTATCCTTGCAACAGATGCTGATGCCAGAGGGGCCGAGACTCCTGCATCTGACGGAGACTCCTAGAGCATCACAGGATGAGAATAATACCCCGGGCCAGCTGGGAGAGGGCTCTGCTCTCCTGGTGTAAGACCCAGCTTAGTTTAGGTGGCAGCTGGGAGCACCCCCCCAAAATCCTGCAGCTCTTACCCTCTGACTCAGCTGTTTCTAGCCTCTGCCCCCTGAGTTGGCCCCCAGCTGTCCCAGACATTGAGTCAGGGTGCCTCTGTGTTTGAAGGGGGGCATGGCCACGTCACCTGGACCACATCCATCTCCTGGACTGCCTTCCTCAGCCTCCTCTCCCAGGTTCCTCTTGTCTGCTGACTGTGCTTTGCTGTTGAGGCTGTTACGTCGTGTTCCCAGTAGAAATGGAAATCATTGTACTGTAAAAAGCCTAGTGACCCCCTCGTTGGCCAGGCCCCCACGCAGTTCAGAGTCACTGCCTCAACTGAGGACACTCCTCCCCTGCTCCCGGAGGGGTTCCTACGACCTGTCTGCAGCTGGACACTGCCCTCCTCCCAGGCTTCACCGTTTATACTCACACAGGCCGGGTGGGCAGGCCGGGGCTGCTTCTCCTCTGGCCCGTGTGTCACAGAGGAGGTGGCTGAGACTCAGAGGGGAAAGCGACATGCCCCAGCCCCACTTCGCTGCTAGTTCGGGCCGGAGTTCCACCTGGAACCAGGCTGTCCTCCATTGGGCTTGTTCCTGAAGCATTTATTGAGCACCTACTGGGTGCTGGGTCCACTGGGTGCTAGGAAACAAAGAGGGTGAGCAATGCACTTTACCCCTCAAAGCCAAGCCTCCCCGGCTCTGGCCTCTTTCCCTTCCCCTGCCTGGCCTCTGCCCACCCCTGCTGTCCCACTGCCTTCTACACACGCAGCTGTTGGGAGGCATGGATGAGCAGCTGGGAGCCAGAGCTGAGCCCAGGAGAGGTAGATGAGAAACGTTCCGGGTAGGTCAAAGATTGGGCTGTCCTGGGTACCAGGCATGGTGGGATTTGAACCCATGGACCAAAGGCTCTTGTCATCAGCTTTTAGCAAATATATTTTATATTTTTAATCTCCTTAAAAATATTGAAGTTTTGGGCCCCAAGAAACCTTAGTAATTGGCTAGGGAATCTTTCCAAGGCCCAGAGAGGGTAAGTAACTTGCTCCAGGTCACACAGCAAGTCAGTGAGTGGCAGAAGCAGGGCTAGGTCTGGGCATTCAGCACACACTCTGATGTGCCCCTCTCCTGATGCTGCCTCAGCCCCTGAGGACTTCAGGGATTTGAGGTGTCCTCTCCCTAACCTTCTCCCTGGATCGGCCTCTGAGGGCTCCTCTGGATTCTGTGTACATTGTGCTCAAGTATATACATGTACACACACACGTGAACACAGATATACACATGCCCTGGCCTCAGGCTCTGCACACCCCACACTCCCACCCTGGCCCCTAATGCTCAGGGCAGCTGCTCTGACCCTGCTTCTGTGGCCCCACCTGGCCCCAGCCTGAACCTTGTACCTTGGCCAGGACGGATGTGTGGCCTGGTCTCACCTGGTCACACCCCTGCTGCCCCATATCTCTGTGAATACTCTCAATTAAAGTGGGTTTGTTTCTAAGCCGTGTCGTTGACCATGTGTGTTTTCTGTATTTCCAAGAAAAGGTGTGGTTCTTACCCCAACCAAAGCTGGCCTTTCCCTCCCCAGATTGCACCTGCCTGGTGCCCTCGCCTGCGTGTACGCACAGACTGAGTCAGCCTTCAAGGTCAACTAAGTGGGGGAGGGGGAGGGAATAAAACCCAAAGATAGACTTTGTGCCCCTCTCCCAGCCCTGACCCTTCTGGGCCTCTGAGGGATGTGTGCTGAGTTGTCCGTGTGCCTCTGGAGGAATGGCCAGGTCAGACGAGAGGCCCTCCCCTGTGGACCATCAGCCCTTTGGGGTCACCATATGTCCGAATTCTGGGTGGTTCCTGTAGAGCATGAATGTTGCTCCCAGGGAACACTTGGCAATATCTGGAAATAGTTGTTGGGGCTGGCATGTGCTGGGTACCAGGCATGGGATTTGAACCTGTGGACCAAAGGCTCTTGTCATCAGCTCTTAAAAAATACATTTTGTAAGATTGTCAAAACTGGGAGGGGCACATGCTACTAGCATCTGGCGAGTCGAGGCCAGAGATGGTGTGAACACCCTCTAGCGCCCAGGACAACCCCCAGCAAAAAGAGTTACCCTTCCTCCACTTGGGGCTGTGAGTAAGTCACGTCTTCTTCCGGGCTTCAGTTTCTTCATATCTAAATGAGAGATGGGGAGGAGGAGAGCTGGACCAGACGATGCACGAACAGCCCCCTACAGCCTTGGCAAGAAGAAATTAATATTCCTACTACATAACCCACAGCATTCCGATCGTTACTAAACAGAACACGTTTGCTCCAGCCCCGGCCCCAGCCCCACTCCGTGCAGCCCACAGATTCGCCCTGGAACGGGGTTAACAAGAAAAAGCTGTGGCAGAGGAAGAAGATGTGCCTAACAAATCTCTTCCTTGCCCTGGGACGGAGGGTGGAATAAGACTGCAGGAAAATTCCCCTCACGAAGAGACCACTCAGAGACAAGCCCAGGACAGCCAGCTTAATTCCTGACCTAGGAAGGGAGCGCTGGGGATCTGATCTCAGAGAATTCTGTACTGCGAACTCTAAGCACTTGTTCTGTTCCGCCTCCCCGAACCTGTCACTTACTCCAAAGCAAAACTTCAGTCTGCGTCTCGTTTGGTGGGGGCTGATGGGAGGCCAGCTGGGACTTGGTGGCAGAGGCTGCTGGGCACCGGGAAGGGAAAGGGAGTTGACCTTTGTTGGAGACCCACTGTGCACCAAGCACCGTGCTCGACCTATTCCTGCATCTTCTCATTGCATCCTCATGGCAAAGCTCAGAGGAAGGGATTATGAATCCCCATATGAGGGAACTGAGGCTCAGAGAGAGAAAGCCACATGCCTGAGGCTGCACAGCTGGTAAGTGGCAGAACTGGGCTAGAATCCAAGTCTGATTGCAAAGTGTATTTTCTCTCTGAGCTTTCATAAGCTGTGGGGCTGCTCTCTGGAGGGAGAGGCCAGCAGGTTGGGGTGCGATGTCTGAATGTGGTTCAGAGAACTTGGGCAGGTGTCATTCATGGCGAGTGACTAGCCAAGGACGTAGCCACTGTAGCTGGAGGAGAACTTGTTTTCTCGCTCAGGGAAAAGCCCAAGGTGAGTGTGCTGCCAGAGTGTGGCTCTGCTCCACTTGGTCATTCGGGCATCCAGGTTTCAAGCTCCTCCCTCTCTCAGACCATGTCACCATTTGCCAGGTCAAAGCCATTGCCACATTCAGGTTCAGCAGGAGGGGCAAGAGAGGAGAGTCCAGTGGATGCACATTTGTGGTTTTCAGGGTCCTGGACACATCCTTTCCCCTGGCAAGACTCAGCCATGTGCCCGCACCTACTTGTGAGAAGGCTGGGAAACACGGTTCCTTGCTAGGTGGCCCCATGCCCAGTGGTGACTCATTACTGTGGAAGAAGAGGAGGAGCGATCGGTCAGTCGGCTAACAGTCTACCCAGCAACCCTCAAGCTGTGGGTCCGAACCTGGTTTCCAACAAGCTGCACTCTGTCAACACGATCAGAAAGCAGCTCTGACCTGCTCACTGCGTCTCTAAAGTGGCTCTGGGCTTTATTTCCCTGATCCCTCCATGAGAACTTGGACTATCCCATGATTTTTCTCATTGACAGCAAAGGCCCTTCAGGTGGCAATACAGCCTCAATTACATATCCTTGGCCCATGTGATGATTAAAATTTCAGTCTTCATTCAAAGGAAAGACATTCCCCTCTTCCCCAGCCGAGTTCTGTTGTGCACAAAAAGCTAGAAAGCTAGAATTCAGGGAGGAGAAGGATGGGAAGGTTCTCTCTCTTTCTCTCTCTCTTTTTTTTTTTTTTTTCATTCTCCATCTTCCCTTTTAACTAATTCCAGTTTCTCTCTCCTCTGTTCTTGGGAAGTGAGTCTATTGGGGATTGAGGGTGGGGGTGGAGCAGGGACGTAGCTACTTGCCAGGCACTATGGTGCTGTGGCAAGACTGTGTCATGCCCAGAGCTTGGGAGGTGTTTAACAATGGGAGACTAAATCTCAAGGGTAATTTTATAGATTTTTCAGAGACCATCCTGCCACCACTGGGAACCCCTCATCTGTGAGCATCTTGATGCAGTTCTGTGCACCTGTTTGCATTGCCTGCACAGTCCTTCACAACCCCTAGGAATGTTCCGACAGTCCCGGATTCCCTGTGCTGAGGCCTCTGGCCCTTCCAGGATGCTCTCTTGGACAGAGCCTAAGGCGTCCCCACACTGGTATTCTCTCGTGGTTCTCCTGCATCTGCTTTGCAGGAAACTCACACCATCTGCCTCAATTAGCTTGGGTATAAGTTGATCTGAGTTCAGTAAGGATCTTTAGCATCTAGCCCAGACAGTCTATCACCCACTAGATTTATCAGGCGAGGACAGTGGTCCACAGAGACCTCGGCTACAGGGACAAGTGTCAGGCACCCAAGGCTTGAGATGAGGCCAGACACTCCCACAGAATAAAATCGCACTCTCCAAAAATTCTCTCTCCCAAGAAATCCTCTTACTACTGACTCTTTTATATCTTTGATGTAGGTGCAAAGTATGAGCTTTAAGTAGCTTGTTCTTGGCCACCTACATTGAAAATGTTGCTTTGGTTTGGCGTCTTGCTTTAGAATCTAAGATCAATATTGTTAGATGAAAATGAAGGGGCAAGGACCAGGGTCATCCTCCAGGATAAAGGGGATCAGGGAATGGCATTCATTGGTGGGGGGACTATAGCCTCACCCAGGAAATGGAACGCTGGACAGGAAAGTGAGCCAGAGCCCAGTGTAAGGACTGAACCAGCCCAGGTACCCTGGGCACGCACCTTAATGTTTATCTCAATAAGAGAGGCACAGCATTTGTAGAGTTAATAACGTAGACTCTAGTCTGAGACTTTCTGGGTCCAAATCTCAGCTCTGCTACTTTCAAGCTGAGTGTCCTTAGGTAAGTTACTTTTGTATTGGTTAGCTCTCACTGCAGTAATGCTGCGTAACAGACACCCCCAAATTAAGTGGTTCATGAACAAAACATTTCTTCTTATGCTTACTGGACTCCAGGTTGATTACATTTTGATTGGTTTAGGATGAATGTTGCTGGGCTTGACTCCAATACTGATTCTGTTTTTATTTTAAATTTTGATATTTTTTTCATCATGATGTCTTATTTCATTTAGGCTGCTATGACAAAAGTACCATAAACTGAGTTTTAACAACATGCCCATATTACAACACAACCTGGTTTATGAATAAATTACATATTGATAACATGAACAACAAGCATATTTTTCACAGTTCTGGAGGCTAGGAAGTCCAGGATCAAGGCAGTGGCAGATTTGAGAATCTTCTTCTTAGTTCATAGATGGCCCTTCTCACTGTGTCTTCACATTGTGGAAGAGGCAAGGGAGCTCTCTGGAGTGTGTTTTGTAAGGGCACGGATCCCATTCATCAGGGCTCCACCCTCATTACCTAACCACCTCCCCAAAACTGCATGTCTAATTACCGTCATATTGGAAGTTAGGTTTCAACATATGAATTTGGAGTGAACACAAACATTCAGCCTATAGCAGTGGATTTTTTGCATTACTTTTTATTTCAAAAGTATTACATGAAATATTATTTTGTTTGATTCTCTGAGTGTATTGGCATCTCCTTACATTTTTGTACGTGAGGCCATTGCCACCCTCACCTCACCCTAATCTTGGCCCTGGCTCCAGGCCACAGGGTGGTTTCCAGTCTGTCCCACATATTTGTTTTGGGACCACCTCCCTCTCCCCCACAGGTTGAAGGGCTGGCAGCTACCCAGGGTATGCACTTCTATGATGACTTACTGAAACACAAAAGGACGGAGACGGGAGATGCGTCCTGACACGTTGGCCTGGAGCTGATGCACTGTCACTTCTGCCAGACTTCATTGGCCAAAGCTAGTCATTCAGCCAGACCACACCGCATGGGGTGGGGAATTACTCTGTCCACTCAGGGAATCACAGGGCAAAGGGCTTGCATGTAGGTCCTAACACAGGGAAATGTGAAGGACAGTCCACCACACCAGTCTTCTCTGAGATGCACTCCTTGCCCTGCAGCAACAGCTCTGGCCAACCTTGGGCCCATCACTTCTCTGCACCTCTGTTCCTTCATCCCAGAATCTCAGCGAGGACCACATGAGGTGTAAACGAAAGCACTTGGAAATTTGTATGAAGGGTGCAAACTTCAATCATTTGCCATGTGTTCACTGTAGGGTTTTACGACATGGCCCCCAAACCCTTTGACACACCTCTTTCCTAGAGGTAGGGTCTATGTCCCCTCCACTTAGTATGGATGAGCTCCTGACTGCTTCCACCAATAGCTGGAGTGATGCTATGTGACTTCTAAGGTCAGCTCAGAAAAGACCACACAGGCCTGCCTGATTCTCTTGGAACATTGTCTTGCTCTCAGGACGCTCCCTTTCAGAACCCAGGCTGCTGTACAGTGTGCAGCCCGTTCCACGTGGAGAGGCCATGTGGAGGTGCTCTGGACACAGCTTGTAGCTGAGCCCAGCCTGAAGGCCAAACATATGCATACAGGAGCCTTCAGGCTCCAGCCCAGCCTCTCCCAGTCTTCTGGACATAGCAGAGCAGGAAGAAGCCATGCCTGCCACGCTCTGTCCAAATTCCTGACCACAGGACCTGAGAACAGAAGAAAGTAGTTACAGTTTTATGCCCCTAAAGTTGGAGCGGTTTGTTAGGTAACAATACATATTTAAAACATTCACCAAAGTCCTCATTGTCTGGGTCTCAGGACACAGAAAGAAATCAGATGCAGTCCCGGCTCCACAAAGTTCCAGCAAGCAGCCATAGCAGTGATTGCAATGTAGTCGGTCACATGTTATGACAGGGGCTGTGGATGCACAGAGGAGGGACCCCTAACCCCACCTGGGTGAGGTCCTGGACTGACCCCTCTGTGGGAGATAATGCTGGAGTTGAATCTAACAGATTAGTAGAAGCTAAACAGGAGGACGAAGGGAGCAGGCTTCTAAATGGAGTGTGTAAGGAACTAGAGCTCAGTGCAGCTAGGGGCACAAGGGGCAAAAGCCCACTATTCCTCAAAACACTCTAAATGCTCAGCTGCCACAGGACCTTTGCATTTGCTGTTATCTCTGCCAGGAATGTGCTTCCTCTCCATTCCCCACTGGCTCACTTGGTCCTTTCATTCATATCTCTGCTCCAAGAAGCTTCTCCTGACTTCTTGACCTAAGATCCCCTCCTAATCCATCACTCTCTACCCTTTTCCCCTGCTTTATCTTTCCTGTTAACATTGATCGTCAATGGACTGTTTATAACATGTATGTTTATTGCATGTCTCTTCCACTAGAATGGAAATTACCCAACACTAAAACACAGGTCCTCCCAGCATAGTGTATTGCCTGGCACCCAGTAGGTCTTTGCTAATATATCAGGAGTGGATGGCGGAACGACAAGAGAGACATGATCAGCACACATGTGGAAGTGCACTCTGGCTGCAGGGAAGGGGTTGGAGTGTCATGAGAGGAGGCAAGGAGACCAGGTAAGAGGGGGCTACAGTCAGCCAGGTGGGAACCAATGGCATGAAGGGCCTCTTCTGGGATGCGGTGTGGGGATGACGAAGATACTGGGGATTTGATGTCGTAGAAGTGAAGACCTGGAATCACGAGCCAGCTGTGGGGTGCTGCATTGGGTGGAGAGTCAAAGGTGGGGCCCAGAACTGACATTTGGGCAGCTGGGTGGTTGGTGGTGCCAGTCTCCAAAATAGAGCTCCATCAGGACAGGTGCAGGTTGGAAGGCATGAGCCTGGGGAACAGGACGGGGAGGGTGAGCTGGGTTTGAGTCAGGTGGAATTTGAGGCACCCTTGGGAACTTCAAGTGCAGTGGACCAGCAGGAACCCGGAGGTGAGGGTCTGAAGCTTAGGAGGGAAGTCCAGCCTTGGACGATGGATCTGAGGCTCATGCCAGCCACCAGGGAATGTCGGCTGGACAGAACAGGCAGTAAGAAGGGGACCCAGAGGAACACCAGAGTTTAGGGAAAGAGAGTGAAGGACGGCAGAGGAAGAGAGAAGAGGTGGGTGAAAAACCAGAGAATGGGGCCATGGAAGCCGGGGAACAGGGAGGTTTGAGAAGGAATAGGTGGGTGCCAGCGTCAAAGCTGCCAAGAAGGGGCTGAAGGGTGTTGGTGGGAAAAAAAACAACAAAAGCACAGACCGCGTGTGAAGGGAGGGGGTGACGAGCTAATAGCAAGGGTACTGTTTTCTCTTTCTTTTTAATATTTAATAAGCATGGCAGGAAAATGGAAGAGAAGCCAGAGGGAGAGGAGGGGTTCCAGAGGGACTGTTGTTGGTGTTATTACCATTTTTTTTCCTTTTAGTGGAGGTACTGGGAATAGAACCCAGGACCTCGTGCATGCTAAGTGCTCTGCCACTGAGCTATTACCCTCCCTCCCCGCCCCTCCTGTGCTTTTACCATTTTTGAAGATGGAGAGGCTTGACTTGCTGAAATGCTCCTGAGAAAGGTCCATCAGAAGAAGAGGAAGTGTTGACTGCGGGAGAGGGGCCTCTGAAGATGTGGGGAGGGCAGGAGATCAGGGCGCAGGCAAAGGCAATGGCTTCAATCAAGAGAGGATGACTTCAGAGGAGGGGGCAGGAAAGGGAGCAGAACCTGCAGTGGACCAGAGTGTGAACTGCCTGAAAGCCTTTCCTTGCCTTCCAGAGCAATTGGCGTCCTGGTGTGCTGCCTGCTGGGGACGGAGGACGGTCCCCAGGAGAGAACATTCTCAGCTCTCTAATGTTTTTATAAGAAATTAAACCTCGAGGAGAAAAGCCCGAATCAATTTTAGCCAAAATGAGTAATGAGCAGAGAAGATAGATGGCCGCAGTCCAGGAGCATGGGGCGTGGAATTCAGTGACAACTGAAATGAAAAAGCCCATTTGACATTTAATATTCACTCCACAAACACGGAGCTCTCTCTATGCCAGACCTGGTGCTCGGAGCACCGGAGACAGATGAATAAGGCTCTCAGGGACTCTCAGGGGTAGGGGGACACACAGGTACCCCAATTCAGGGAAATAATTGCTGCCATGGAAGGAACATGTTTCTCAAAGGAGCTGACAATTATAGCTGCCTCTTAAGGATTTATAGAATTTTACCAGGAAGAACTTTCTGGAGGTGGGGAATCATATTATTCTACCTAATATAAGTGTAATTACGTTTAATAGAAAAGCTCTTAGCTCAATACCTGCCCTATCATCAGCTTTCAATACAGACAAGCCATTAAAATATGATTACTAATCATATTCATGTGTTTATAATTTTGATACCACCCCCTTCCCTGCATTTTTTGGATGCTTACAATTACCGTGAGCCCTGGACAGTCACAAGAAATAAGACAAGAGATCTTTATGAATCCCACACAGGGAAATACTGTCTCCAGAATAATCTGTTCTTCTAAAAAGCAGCAAAGTGTCGTTGAAATGTGAAGCTGCTATCTTGGACGTTTAGTGACTGTAAAATCAGGACTGGAGTCGTTTCTGCAGTTATTAACGTGCGTTCCGTCACTCATCAGCCTTGCCTTGAGTCCTCCCTCACTTGGGCTGCTCCCCGCGCTGGCTCAGAGGCTGGCTGGTACCAGGTGGGGAATCACGTCTCCTGGTTTCCACTGAGAGCAGCACATGGTGTGGGCTCATTTGGAGCTGCAGATCTAAGTCAGGACCAAGTTCGACTCTCCACTCTTTAATCCACTCCCTGCCTCCGTTTTCTCAGACAAAAAGCCAGTGATGTTTCAGATGTCTGCATCTTTCTTTCCATGATTAGCACTCGCAATTGGAATTCTTTTGAGGCCATTTTCCTGAAAGGCACAGTGTTTAATCACTGGATGGCCAGCGAGGCTCACTCACTAACTCAGTTCCCTGCTGATATTTTTGCTCCATCAAAAATGTCAATTAGTGCAAGCCATAGAATTTTGAGTCACTCTAAATGAGACCAAATTGTATGCAAAACTCTTGAACGTCAAGGACATCTCGGGCTTTCCTATACCCTCCTCCTCCCAAATTCAGCCTTTAAATCCTCTGATGTTCCACACTGCCTGACACACGCACACACACGTGAACACACAGTGCACACATCAGCACGTGCCACCATTCACATACAGGCACAGACCCTCACATGTATACACACTCACACATGCTCACACGTATGCCTGCACACCCAGGCACTTGTCCTCACACTCACACGTGAACATACCTTCGTGCACGTGCACACACAGATGCACAGTGTACACACCCAGGCACACGATGCATTCACAGCTATGCACACTCACACACACAGACATCCAAATGCTTCCATGCATGTGCACACACAACTTGCATGCATGGATGGACCCTCTCACGCACGCACGTGCACATTTGCACACAGCATGCGTGATTGCAAGGCACTCCCTTGCACACACATAACACACGCACACACACGCACACACACAGATACCACAGGCACAGGCATGCACAACCCTCTGCCAAGAACAAGTGAGGAGGAGGAGGAGGTGGATAGACACATCGTTCTTCTTCTAGTTCAGATGACTTCTTTTCCTTGGCACCAACTTTTGTTTTGATATCTTTTGTTATTTTTTTTAGATCACAAAGACATGGGACTAGAACCAAATCCCTAAGTTTTACTGATAGGAGATGCAATTTCTAGCAACGAAATTGTTAGGACAAAATGACATCAAAAGAACGTGGAGGCATCTTGGGGTGTCTGTTACACCTGCAGCACCCCAAGGCCCCTGCCCCCTGCAAGGAGGCTACGCAGCAGAGGGAAGTACCCAGGACTAGAAGCCTTGCTCTTGCTTCTAGAACCTCCACCACTCTTTTGCTGTGAACACTTGGGCAGTCGGCTTCCCATCTCTGATCCTTCCAGCTTTGACATTTGAAGAATCGAGAATCTCCATATAACAGGTAGAAGGCCATTCCTAGGGTCACATACCTAGAACGCAAGGGTTGTAGCTTTCACCCCAGGGCCATTCCTACCAGGCTTCTCACATTTGAATACGAACTGCCCGGGGATCTTGTTAAAATGCAGACTCTGAGTCAGTAGGTCTGGGGCAGTCAGAGAGTATTTCTAACAAGCTCCCAGGTGACACCTACGCGGCTGGCCTGTGACTACACCTTTACTAGAAAGGCCTTACATACGTCCACTTTTTTTTAAAAAAAAGGTGGAATGAAGCTGAGTTTCTTGTCCATCTCACTGCACCCCAAGCCCCTGGCTAGGACAGGGATGACGCCATCTTCTCTCTTCCTTGTCCCCCACCCCCCATCTTTGGCTCTGTGTCCCCCAGTGCCACCCACCTCTCTTTTCCAAGCCAGGTCCTTACCCCACCCCACCTTTGGAGCTGTGGGATGTCAGAGAGATGGAGAACCTCTGCATTCCGCCAGTCTCAGAGCTCCTTACCCCCTTGGAGGCAAGTCCCTTCTCTGGGAGCCTCAGTCTTCCCACCTGGTGAAGACAGGGTTGGACTCGTTCTCAGCCTTGACCACGATTTGGCTCTGGCAGAACTTTCCCAAGTACCCTGGCCCAGGTGCCACTCTCTGAGATTTTATTTAATTGGATGGGGGTGAGGCCCAGATGGGGGTGTTTCTGGCCAGGTGATTGCAAAGGTCACCGGGGTTGAGAACCACAGGTCTGGTGCTCATTAAGGGTCAGCCCAGTGCTGACTGTCAGCATGTGGTCCAACGGCCAGGTCTGCACACCAACCTCACACTGTCAGATACAGGGCTTGGGAAAAGCACGGTGAAGCCTTGGAAGGATTTCGGTCCAGCTTTAGGCAAAATCACTTCCCCCACGGGAAAGAGCTCTTGAAAGGATGCTCAGGGTGACGACCCTGCCAGCAAGTTGAACTTTCTTTTCTTCTGACGGGCACATGATGCGTATTTTAATTAAAGACTCAACCCCACACGTCAATCACCTGCAGACCTCCCCCACCAACGCACCTTCCCACGGGAGAGCTGGAAACAGCACGTCTGTGTGTGCAAGGTGGAGGGGAGAGCTGGTCCACGGCTGCTGCTGAGCGACAGGAGTTAACCTGATGTCCTGGCCAAACAGGGGGCCCAATTAGCTAAAGCCCCCTTGGCTGCCTCAAAGCAAGCCCCAAATGGAGCCACGAAAAGGTTTTCTTGAAGTCAGCTGGTGGTACAGCTCTAGAGACCTGTGGTTTCCATAGCAACCTGTCTCTTTCTAAGACTGACAATGGGCTCTATCGCCAGGGGGACGATTTTGGTGTTGAAGCCCAGCTCAGAATGGGTCAGCTGGGCCCCTCTAATATCAGCTCCATGATGCCTGCTGGTGGCTTGGGGCACATCCTCGTGGCAAGAGACAGAGATGCCAGATGGGCAGCAGCCCCATCCCCACTGGCCCCTCAGAGGGTAGGAAAGCAATCATTAGGCTGAAGATAGTCAGTGGGTACCTCTCCAGGTCACTGGCAGTGTAGGGTGGTGGCCCAGCACTGGGTGCTGGAGCCAGACTGCCTCTGTCATCTAGTGGCTGAGTAACTGTGTGCAAATTACTGGACAGCTCTGTGCCTCAGTTTCCCCATCTGTGAAATGGGGATGATACCATCTTCTGAGACTCTTCTGAGCATCGAGAGTTAGTTAAGGGAAGTCCTTACAACAGTGCCTGGCACATTGTAGCCTCTGGGTTTTCTCTCATCATTTAGAGCCCCACCATCCTAGATGATTAGACTGGGAGACTTTAATCACTCTGACGTCCAGTGCACCTCAGGTCTATACCAGAATCTCTAAGGGTGGGACTCAGGCATCAGCCCTTTGGAAAACTCCATAGGTAGTGCCAATGCTCAAAGTTAAGAACTGGCAGAAATATGGAAGTATTTGCCCTTGTAAGTTTCCCCAGTGTGGGTCCCCGGGAAGCTCTGGAAATCAGAGGAGAATCTGGGATGCTGGGGGGGAGTGGATGGAGACTAATATTTGCACCGTCCTAGACTCCCTCTGCTCGTTCATTCATCCACAGTCACTTAATCTCCTACCACCTGCTCGTGCCTCACACACAGCCAGGAGTGAGGCGGGGGCCCCGGAGAGGCAGACGTGTATCCTGTCATCACACCTGTGATCACAAGTGGCCACGAGGGCTGGGAAGAGTGGCCTAAGTGGTCAGGGGAGGCTTCCCATATGACTTGAAATCTGAAGAATCCAGAGAAGTTAGTAAGTGGAAGGGAGCTTATTCCAGGTGGAAAACTCCCACACCGGCCACAGATCCCGTGGCCGATGGAACGTGACACTTCAAGAAAACAAAAGACGGGCAGCGGCCTGGTTAGAGCGGGGAGAGGGAGGGCGAGCGAGGGGAGGGAGGCCCCGCAGCTGGGTAGGGTGGGCCCTGCGGGGGTGGGGGTGGGGGTGGGGGTGGGAGTGCCGGCCAGCTGGGCTGTGAGCCTTTATCCAGGCAATGCGGCCACTAATAGGTTTTAAGCAAGGGATGACATGATCGGATTTGCAATTTAAAAGATCCTTCTGGCTCCTTGGGAGAGAACAGACTGTCAACCTCACATTGATGCTGTCAGCTAAGTCTATTAGGCGAGCAGTGAACCTGAGGCCCAGGAGTCTGAGTCACTTGTCAGGGTCACGCAGCTAGTGAGCAGCAGAGACTGGACTGAAGCCCAGGTCTTCACACCTCAGGCCGGGTTCTTTCCACTCCCCCTCCCTCACTGCTCCCCCTCCTGCCCTGCACAGCCCTCTTGTCCCCACATCTCATTATGAATTCCAGGCTCCCTATGAGACCAGCCTGTTAATCCACATTGGATGACTTCCTTTCCCAAAGCCACCATGAGAGTGAATCTTCATTCTTGGGGGATCGATCTGATTTTGAGAAGCAGCCAAAGACCAGTGGCAGCCCAACTTGGCAGGATAACATGGGTGATTGTATCAGTCCTTTATCGCTGTGTAACAAACTACCCTAAAGCACAGTGGCTCAAAACAGCAATAAACATGTATTACGTCACACAGTTTCTGTGGGTCAGGAATCTGGGAGCAGCTCAGACGAGAGGTGCTGGTTCAGTGTCTCTCGTGAAGCTGGAGTCAAGGCAACCGGTGGGGCTGTGGTCATCTGAGGGCTGGACTGGGACTGGAGGATTCACTTCCAAGGTGGCGCCCTCACATGATTGACAGCTGAGCCTGGCCGTTGGCTGGAGACCTCACGCCTCTCCACGTGGGCCTCCTCGTGGCTGCTGAGTGTCCTCACACCATGGCAGCTGGCTTCTCCCCGAACAACACGGTGGCAAGCTCTCCAAGGGAGAGCAAGGAAGAAGCTGTGATATTTTGTGACAGCCTCAGAAGTCACACACATCATTTCTGCAAGGTACTGTCGGCTACTCAGTGTGGGAGGAAACTACACAACAGTGTGAATACCAGGAGGGCCTCCTGGAGGCTGTACCAGGGGGACCCTTTTCAGGATGTGGTTTGGGTTCTAACACTACGGAGGCAGGATTGGCTTTCTTGGGCATCGGCAGAAACTATTTCACCTCTTTCTTGAGGAGAAGGATTTGGGAAGTCGTGCAGAAAACGTGAGCAGTCACCTTTCATTTAATCCAGGTCTGCCAGCATTTATTAGGCACCTACTGTGTGCCCACCCACATTCATTGCCTCATCTCACTCTCATGACCCTGCTTGCAGCAGGCATTTTGGTTTCCCCTAATTTATAAATGACGAATCTGAGGCCCAGTGGGGAAACTGGTCAGGGACTGGGTGCCTTCCTCAGGAGCACAGTGGCCAGGACCACCAAGGCTGGGAACCCACACTCAGAAAGCAGAGAGAAGGAGACCCCTGGGCTTTGGGGAAGGAAGCAGGGGTAGCCTGCTGCTGTCTTTCCGCTTAAACCTGGGACTGGGTGGTACCCCTGCAGATGCTGGGCAGAGACCCCAGCACAGTGTGGTGGGCGCAACAGCCGGGGTCCTAAAGGAGGCAGAAGGCACACAGGTGGGCTCCTGGTGAGCATTTAATTGAGACTCTTGTGAAGTACAGATGGGTTAAGGGAAATTGATGAGAGATGGTGAAGCACCAAGGGCCTGGCAACAGGGGGAGCTGTTCTCACCCCCAGGACTGGAGGGGCCAGGAGGGACCAGTTCCCAGAATCAGAGGGAGTTGTCATCATCCTGTCATTGTAGCAGGGGACAGACTCAGGAGCTGTGGCCTGGGGGCTTATGGCTGGGCCCAGTATACTTACCTACTGGAAAGTGACCGAGATGAGACCCCAAACCCGAAGTAAGTTCAGAACAAAACCTAAAACAACAGCCCCTAAGACCACCGCCTGTAAATGGTGTCAGTGGGTTACAGAGTTATTGCGATTCTGTTGCAAATTGGCTCTTTGCTTCACATGCTTTGAAACATCTAACAAAGAACTTGCATACAGAACGAGTCAGCAAGGGATGGGTTACTGTCGGCCCCTCACTCTGCTCCACTGTGACCCATCCTGGCCAGGGACACTCAAGAATGGGGTCTTCACCCTACAGATGTCCTGGAAGCACATGAGAAGATGCTCAACACCACTGATCATCAGGAAAACGTAAATCAAAACCACAGTGAGAAGCTAACTCATCCATATGGATGGACATTGTCAAAAAACCCAGAAAATTACAAGGATTGGCCAGGATGTGGGGAAATCAGAACCCCTGCACACTATTGGTGGGAATGTAAAATGTTGTAGCCCCTTTGAAAAATGATATGGGGGTTCCTCAACAAGTTAAATTAGAATTACTGGATGATCCAGCAATTCTATTTCTGGGAATATATCCAAAAGAATTGAAAGTAGGGTCCTGAGCAGATATAATGGAAGCATTATTTACAATAGCCAAAAGGTGGAAACAACCCAAGTGTTCACTGATGGATGAGTGGATAAGAAAAATGTGGTATATCCATACAGTGGAATATTATTCAGCCTGAAAAGGGAAGGGAATTCTGCCACATGCTACAGCATGGATGGCCCTTGAAGACAAGCTACATGAAATAAACCAGACACAAAAAAACAAGTGCTATGTGATTCCACATATATGAGTGATCTAAAACAATCAAATTAATAAAGACAGAAAGTAGAATGGTGGTTGCCAAAGACTAAGGGGATGGAAAATGGGGTCCTATTGTGACCTGAGCACGGAGTGTCAGTTTTGCAGGATGAGAAGCATTCTGGAGATGGATGGTGGTGATGGTTGCACCATATGAATGTACCTCGTGCCACTGAACCATGCACTTAAAGATAGTTAAAATGATTAATTTTACATTATGTGTATTTTACCACAATAAAAAAATTGAGAAAAATAAATCTTCCCCATCAAAAAAGAAAAGAATGAGTCTTTTGCTCCCTGGGACTCCAATCTCAAGACAGCTTCTGGCCATCAGGTCCTGATCCTTGGGGAGTCAGGACTTAAAAACAACCGGAGGCAGGAAACTCGTGTTTACTGTGTAATTATGCATTGGGACTTGCTGGAGTAGGGAAGATAGTGGTGACCCCCACCCCCAGAAAACCCCTAAAATAAGAGGCAACCCTCACAGAGCTCATAATCAAGTGGGTGAAATGGACATCAATCAAATAATCACGGAGGAAAAGGGAATATTGCAACTCTAAGAGGGGCTACTGGAGGATATAATGCAGGTGGGGCACCAAGTGCCGGGTATCCCAGAAGGCTTCTAGGGGAGGGAGCAGTTCAACTGAGGTTACAAGGGGGGAACCTGGTAAGAATAAAATGAGGAGAATACCTACCCCTTCAAGGACCTCATTTACTTTTTCAGAGGAATGAGGCAGGGAAATTGATGGAAAGAGGCAAGGTCAGAAAAGAATTAGGTGGCAGATACAGCTGGCCCTGAGCGTGGTCAGAATCACAGATGACTGGTTCCTCCATCCTGGGCAGTTTTCCTGAGAGGACCGGCACCTGGGAGGCACTCACAGCCCAGCCAGCAGCCCAGGGCGGAGTTCCAGCCAATGAGACATCTCAGAGCCTTGGCCCCTCCTGTCTGTTCCACTATCCATCACTCATGGAGGCTGGCCCTGCCCTGCTCGCTGGGCTCCAGGCCCTCAGCCTGCTGCCCCGAGGATGAGTGTCCTCTGTCCTGGCTGTCTCCCAGGGCCAGCCCTCTGGGAAGTGGGGTCATGGCTGGGACTGTGCTGGCCACATGCTAAAACCAGCTCCCAGCCCTCTGAGCCACCAGCATCTCTGCAGACAGTGACGACTCCCCTTCTTAGGTCTCCCTGCCTTGGTTCTCCATACGAATGTGTTTGGACAACACAGCATATCAGACCTCTCCCGTGATGCAAACCAGTCAAAGCCTCTCCACCTCACTTGGCAAAATCCCAGACTCCTTCCTGGGGCTTCTGAGGTTTGAGTTACATCTGCAGCCTCATCCCCTGCCACTCGGATCTTCTACTGCCCCTCCAGCCACCATCTATGCACCTGCCACAGTGCCTTTGCACCCGCTTTGTCCACTGACTCATGTTCCAGACACATGTGGTTTCATCTCTCACTCCACCCAGGTCTCTGTTTAAATCTCATCTATTCCCAGAGGCCTTCCATGGCTACTCTGTCCAAAATGACCCCTCTGGTACTCTTGAACCCTTCTCTCTGCTTTTTTTTCTTCATGGTGCTTACTACACTTTGTATATATAGTATATTTTATTTATTATCTGTGTCTCGTCTAGAATGCAAATTCCACAGGATCAGAAAATTGGTTTTGTTCCCTGCTATATCCCCAGTGCCTATAGAATGCCTTGGCCTAGAGTAGGCCCTCAGAGACTATTTGTTGAATGAATGAATGAGTGAATGAATGAGGCACAAAAGTAGGTGATCAAAATACAGACTGAATGAAAGAGAATGCTCTTATTGCCAAAATTTGGCCCAGAGTTGCTGGGTAGCAAATGTTTATTGAATGAATATATGAATATATATTGACCAGGGCTGCCATTTGGAGAGTTCTCTTGCTACATATATGTCTGGGCTCTCACTGCTCAGCTTCATACATAACTCCTTTTGAGGTCTCAGTTTCCCTCTCTGCAACATGGGAGATTTGTATAAAACCATGATTTTTTTTAAATGTATCATTTTTTAAAAGCAGCTTTCAAAGGAAAATGTAGGTGGCAACATGGCAGATGAAGTGGAGGTGTTCTTGCTGAAGGTGGTGGTCTTGGAGCCCTGTCACCTGTACCCCTTCCTCTCATTCAGCAGGGCCCAAAAATGTTGGAGGGTGCTTCTGAGAACAGTTTAAAATCCACTGGACTCAGGGTTCCCTAAATCCCAGTAATGAATTATATTGTTGTTTAGCAAATATTTGTCACCCGGCCTGCCCATTGATGTTGGTCTTGGCCTTGTGACTTGATTTACCCCCCAGAATGTGGGCCTCGGTGACCATGTGATAGTTTCCAGCAGAGGTTTGAAGAGGTATTGCACTTCCCCCATCCCTCTTGCACTCCTGCCCTCAACCATGAGGACATGACATCCAGAGAAGAGCCGCCTCTTCAGCCTGGGCCCTGAAATGAGAGACGCATAAAGCAGACCATCTCCAGACCACTGCCTGGACCCCAGCCCCAGTAGCTGGGCCCCTGCTACTGACATGAAACATAAGAGAGAAAGAAAGACTGGTTGCTGTGAGAAACTGAGATTTAGGGTTGCTTGTTATGCAGCATAACCTGGTGAAAACTGACTAATGCAGGTTTCTTCTAGCATTGATGTGACTGGATCTTAGCTCTAGAGAGAGGAACTGGGATCTGGAAATTCTTGTCAACCTTTTGGCTCTTTTCTAATTCATGATCCTCCCCTAAAAATATTACTTCTCCTCCTAACCCCAAAGCAGAGGTCTCCAACTGGTAGTTCCCAGCAACACGTAACTTCAAGACATTTGACCCAAATTCATTCATTCACTCATTCATTCAACAAAGATACTACATGCCTATCCCCCTACAGGTGGATATAGAGGATCACATCATTGAAGGTTTCTGAGTGACCACTTAGGAAAAGCCTCCTCTTCAGTAAATGCTAGTTGGTATGGGTATTCTGCCAGGGCTGCAGAGATAGGGGAAAAAAAAGAAAAATAAAGAAACAGCATCTGCCTCCTTGAAATTTAGGATATTACACTCAGGGTAGAAAGAGAGTCTGACATGAGTAAACCATCATCAACAACACAAAAAAGCCCTCTTCATCTCACATTCGAAAAGCACCCATCATTTCTAGTTAGCGAGGCTGGATAATTTGTGAAGTTGATGGATGCTTATAGCATACACAAGAAGAGCATCTTTGCAACAACAGAACCTTTTATCTGGCTTATAGGCAGCTAAAAGCATCCTCAACCCAGGCTTTTTAGCTGTCTTTACTGAGGCTAATTTTCACAAACATCATTTTGAAAGAAGGCCAAAATGGGAAGAGCGTGCCTCAGGGTTCAGACACACCATGTGGCTGGGGTCCTGGGGAAACTCATTTCTCCTCTCCGAGCCTCAGTTTCTTTATCTGCAACGTGGGCTTGTTTGAACAAAGGGGGCTGGACCTGAGGACCTCTTTTTTTTTAATTGACATATTGTCTACTTACAATGTTGTGTTAATTTCTGGTGTGCAGCACAGTGATTTAGTTATTCATACATATTCTTTTTCATATGCTTTCCCATTATGGGTTATTACAAGATATTGAATATAGTTCCCTGTGCTATACAGTAGGTCCTTGTTGTTTATTCTGTATGTAGTAGTTTATATCTGCTAACCCCAAACTCCTAACTTATCCCATCTCCCTGCCCTTTCCCCTTAGGTAACCATAAATTTTTCTATGCCTGTAAGTCTGTTTCTGCTTTGTAAATAAGTTCATTTGTATCATTTTTTTAGATTCCACACATAAGTGAAATCGTATGATACTTGTCTTTCTCTGTCTGATTTAGCTTCACTTAGTATGATAATTTCTAGGTCCATCCATGTTGCTGCTGCAAATGGGACTGTTTCATTCTTTTTTATGGCAGAGTAGTATTCCATCATGTATAGACACCACATCTTCTTTATCAAGTCATCTGTCGATGGACATTTAGGTTGCTTCCGTGCAGATGACCTCTTACTGCTTTAAGGCATTTAGGCTGAACCTAGAATTTCAAGAGTGTGTCTGTGTGCTAAGTCCAAGTGGCTTCCTGTCCTTGGGGACAGGGGACTCAGAGCAGTCATCCCAAAGAATGGCCCTTCTCCCCAGCCCCTCAAGCCCAGGATCCCTAACCAGCTTCTAAATCACCTCCTCTACCTCTGCCTTTCCCTCTCTGACCCCATCAATGGCCTCCCACACACTAGGCTCACTGAAGTTGGTCCCCTGCGCCTTCTTCTCAAACATGACAAGCAGGTTACAGCCTCGGGGCTTTGCACTTGCCGTGCTCTCTTCCTGGAATGTCCTAGATGTCCCTGTGGCCCCCACCTGACTCCCTTCAGGGTCCTGCTCAAACGTCTCCCCCCAGAAGAGGCCTTCTCTGACCCTCTATCTGTCGAGCACCCCAGACACCCCACATCTCCTTCCTCTGCCTCGTTTCTTTTCACAACACTCATCACTACCTGCCAAATGCAGTCCGTCCTCCTCAGAACATCAGCTTCTTCACGTGTGGTCTCATCCATGGCTGTACTCCCAGCACCTAGAACCCAGCACATAGTAGGTGCTTGAAAGATATTTGTTGGAGGCGTAAGTGACGGGATGAACATGCAGAGCAGAAGGAGGGAAGGCTCCTGCACCTCTACCCTCCCAGCCCCCAGTCTTGCCCAGCAGACCCCTGGCCTTCAGGCTTTGAGATACCATCCCCTTTGCCCACTGGGTGGTAAAGCTGGTGGGGTTCTTGGCGCCCCCATTGAACTAAGGGGAGACTGAGGCCTGGACTGGAGAAGGGGTCTCCTCCCTCAGCCCCATGACATCACAGGGCAAGTGGTCCTGAGCAGTTTTCCTGATGTCATGAACCTGGAGCATCTTCACTTGCACAGGTCACCCCAGCCCAAGGCGCCTGGACTTCCCACCACTGCCTCCACTAAGCTATGACACGATGCCAAAGAATGGAGCGTCCTGTCTCAGACCAGGAGACCCCTCCACCTCCAGAGGGGAACAGGGCTGGGGAGGGACTGATAGCGTTGAGAGTCTGCTGGGGGTGGGGTGTTTTCCATACATGTTCCTTCTCCGGTCACCAGCTCCACAATGCAGTGGGGCAGGGGCAGCTGTCCCCATTGTAGGACTGAACAAAGTGAGGCCAGAAAGAGTGAAAAAGCATGCCTGGGTCACAGCAAGGCAGGATGTGGCCTGGCAAAGCACATCTCTGTCTGTAAGAAGTTAGAGTCTATTAGGAAATTGATACAGTATTGTAAACTGACTATACGCCAACAAAAAGAATGGGGGAAAAAAAGAAGTCAGAGTCTGTTAGAAGCCATCTGGGGCTAGGGCGGCAGCCCCCGGGTTCCCTGCCCCAGAGGGAAAGCTGCCAGTCAGCAGGGAGCTCGTCCCCTCCTCCCGCCCCCTCCACCTGCCAGTGTCACATGCACGGGGGCGCCTCCCCGGGGAGGCCGTGCAAGGAGCTGCACCTTGTGGGTGGCTGGGGGCGGGGGGAGGGGATGTGCACTTGCTCAGGTGCACACACGTGCTCTCTTGCTCTCCTGCTCTTTCTCTGAAGTTTCTCTGAAGGCAGTTCAGCCTGCTGGGTCAGCACGCTGCAGACTGGGGGCTCACAGGGAGAACCCTCTAGTGTCAGAAATGGCAGGCCACCTTGGAGACCAGCCAGGTCTGCCCCCCTCCCTTGTCAATCAAATCTAGAGCCTCATATGTTAGAACTGGGGCAGGCGTGGTATGAGATTGAGTCCTTCCGAGAACTTACACTGAAGATATCCGTTAAATGCAAGGGCTCCTTGCATTGTCAGACCACATGGATTAGAATCTGGGCTCTTTCCCAGCTGGTTGATCACAGACAAGTCCCTTGACCTCTCTGAGCCTCCATTTCCTTATCTATTTTGAGAGAGTGTTTACTGAGCTCTTGCTTAGTGACAGGCATGGTTTTGAGCTCCATACCTGTATTTACTCCTCCAAGCAGCCCTATGGAGCAAATCTTTTTGTCATCTGATTTAGATTTGAGGAAACGGGGGCACAGAGGGGTTAGGTAACTTGCCCAAGTTCACACAGCTGGGAAGGAAATGGAGCCAGGATTTGATCCCAGACAGGAAGGCTCCAAAGTCCTTGAGTTTGATCACTGTTTGATCAACTGTCTCCTGAGGATTAGAGATCATATGTATTAAGTGCCCAGCATGGTACTGGCTCAGATCAGCAAAGAACACATGGTTATTATTATCATTTACAACAATGCCATGGACCTCTTGAGAGTCTGATGAAAGACATGGACCTTCTTGGTAGAAGATTGCACACGTACATACAAAACATTGCCTACAGTTTTAGGGGGCTCCTGCTTCTGAAGTCTTCCCACAAGCCCTCCTTGGGAACCCGTGCTCAAGTTCAACTCTAATTGGGTGTTGAATATGTTCACATCATATAATTTCATTTGATTATTTTTTTCAAAACAAACAACATTTTTATTGAAGTATGGTTGACTTACAATGTTGTGTTATTTTCAGGTGTACAGTATAGTGATTCAGTTATATATATGTAATATATATATATATATATATATATATATATATATATATATATATATATATATATTCTTTTTCAGGTTCTTTTCCATTATAGGTTATTACTAGATATTGAATATAGTTCCCTGTGCTAAACAGTAGGCCCTTCTTGTTTATCTATTTTATATATAGTAGTTTGTATCTGCTAATCCCAAACTCCTACTTTATCCCCCCTTCCCTTTCCCCTTTTGTAACCATGTTTGTTTTCTATGTCTGTGAGTCTGTTTCTGCTTTATAAATAAGTTCAATTATATCACTTTTTTAGATTCCACATACAAGTGATATCATATGATACTTGTTTTTCTCTGTCTGGTTTACTTCTCTTAGTGTGATACTCTCCAGGTCTATCCATGTTGCTGCAAATGGCATTATTTTATTCTTTTTTATGGCTGAGTAGTATTCCATTGTATACACACATCTTCTTTAATCTAATCATCTGTCAGTGGACATTTAGGTCGCTTCCATGTCTTGGTTATAGCAAACAGTGCTGCTATGAACATTGGGGTGCATGTGTCTTAAAGTTAGAGTTTTCTCCTGATATGCTCTCCTGGGCATATCAGTGAAGGCTATTTGGATTGCTGGATCATATGATAACTCTATTTTCAGTCTTTTAAGGAACCACCATACTGTTCTTTATAGTGGCTGCACCAATTTACATCCCCACCAACAGTGCAGGGTCACGCGATCATTCGAGGTGGATATTACTAGTCCACTGGGTGGATGAGAAAACTGAGGGAAATGCCGAGGTCTCAGAGCAAGCTGGTGACAGACAAGACTCTCCTCTTCTCGAGAGGCTGTCCCCTTCTCTCTGGCTGTGTGTTGCCTGAGGCTGAAGCCAAAGTGAAAGCTGGGGTCCCCAGGGCAAGTCCTGATGTGGTGCACATTCAGTGAAGGCTATTTGGTGAATGAGTGAAATGGGGACACAAGTGGGTCACATAGGGCCAAACCATGTCCAAGGCCAGGGACTCAGAGATCCCCGGATCCAGCTCTTTTCCTGAGCCTTTGGGGGCATGTCATGAGGAGAAGGAAACAAAGGAAGAAATGAAAGCAGAGCCAGAGGAATCTTGGAATGTCACAAGCCACTCCCACAACCCCCTTGAGTACAGGCAAGAAAACTGAAGCCCTGAGCCAAGCCTGACTTATACAGTCACACGCCGGGGTGGAGCAGCCGAGACTGGACATCAGGCTCTCGACACCCAGGCCAGGGTTCAGGCAGCGGTGGTTGGAAGAAAGGAGCACTGAACTTGGAGTCAGAACACTTGGGTCCAAATCCTGTCTTCCACTAGTGCTGTGACCTGAGGCAAACAGCATGGTCACAGCGGCAAAATCATGGTAGTATCCACCGTGTGAAGCTGCTATTAGAATTAAGCAACTTGACAGGTGTCTACCTGAAGTTGTCCCGCATGTCCCCCTCATTTGTCAAATGAGGGTAAGTTGTAAGGATTAAGTGAGAACGTAAGTAGAGTGCCTGGCATGAAACAGTGCTCAGAAAGTGAGAACTATTCATATAGATGCCATCGTTACAACCCTGAGCACACAGGACATGCCTCTGTGAATCTTGCATGAATGGGCGGAGGGACCAATTGACAGGCTGACAAGTAGAGCAGTGGGAAATGGGGTGGGGAGATGGATGGATGGGAAGGTGGGTGAATGGGTGGACTGGTGGGGAAGCTGGTAAGAATGGATGGATGGATGAATGGGTTAGATGCAAGAGATGATGGACCAATAGCAATCGGGCAGAGACTGGTGGCTGTTCAGACCAGTGGATGGATGGATGAGTGGATATGTGGGTAGGGTAATTGGTTAGATGAGTGCAAAGATGAATGCATGGACCAATGGGCAGGAAGATAGAGAGCTGGATGGATGGAAGACCAGACAAGGGGTAGATGGTAGATTTCCTTCCCCTTGAACTGAAGTTGAGGGGCTGGTAGTGGCAGCTACAGAACCACCACAGATATCCTCAGGATGGGGAAGAGAGAGCAGTCAGGAGCTTCCTGCTCCAAAGGAGGACTCTGGAAGAGGGCAGCCAGCCATTGCTTACTGTGTCCCTATGTCTGTACTTGGAATAGAAGCCCTGCAGAGCAAGATGACAAGGAGGAGGGCAGGCCCAGGGGCTGGACCCTCCCGCACACACATTCCTGGATACAGGCAGGTGGGAGGGCTACCCTAGGAGGGCACAGCCTCTGCCAGCCACGGGGGCAGCACCACAGCCTAGAAGGGACACTTAGCTGGAGAGGTCTTTGGCAAAGGCCAACCCAGAGTGTGCCCCTGGAGACTCCTTGGATCTGGGCCAGAGGAACAAAATGTCCCGTTCACTGAGGGCTGTGCCGCGGGGGGTGGGGGTGGGGATCTGCCCAGCAAGGGAGGAAACTTGGGTTTTATTGTTAACAGCCACCGATCCACATAGTGGCTTCAGACAAGCCTCCTCCCAGCTCCAGCCTCCTTTCCTCACCTGTAATTGGAGCCAAATCACCTCCCAGGTCCCTTTTAGGGCTGAGAGCTGACAACTGAGGATCTGATTCTTGGGTTTCCAAGAGCATCACAGGGAGGTGGCGGGGCCATGGGCAGGGTCCTAGGTGGAGGGGTGGTTAGTTAGTGGCCGTTGCACCCTTCGGAGAGTGACCCAGGGTCTAGGGGCCTGTTTCAGTCCATGGGGGTTCAGTTGACATGACAACCAAGACACCCTGCGAGGGCTCCCATTTCACTTGAGCGAAGGTCCAAGTCCACCAATGCCACTGCGGTCCGTGGCTCCGTCCCACCCCGACCACCCCCAGTTTTTCCTGCAGTTTCTGCACACCACTCGCCCTGCTAGCTTTTCTGGTGTTGCTTGAACCTGCCAGGTGGCCCCACTTGCTCTGCCTGGAGCCGCGTAGTCACCCCCTCATGTCTCGTGGGGCCATTTGCACCACACCCTTGCCCCCATCCTGGCAGCCCCTCTCCCCAGGGAATACGTTATTTTCTCACATGCTCTCCCAGGTACTCATTCTGCTTCTTGGCTATCTTCCCTGGGACCAGACTGTCACTCCAGGGCAGGGGCTGTGTGTTGGGTTCCCGGCATACTGCATTTGGTGATATTATTTGCGGTTATCCAGGAACTGGAGTGTGATCACGCTGAGGGCAGACGATAGCGCCAGGAACAGGACACACCAATTACCCTGCCCGGCGCCTGCCTGAGATAGACTCGGTCATTATCTCCTAGTTTACAGAGGAGCACGGAGGCTCAGAGAGGACAGAGTTGGCACCAGGTCCCACAGCTAGGCTGGGACAAGAACATGTCAGAGTCCAGCCCAGGGTCATCCTGTGATGACCTCATGGAGCTCATGGAGTAGTGGAGACCCAGTATGGCCTTCATGGGGACCTTGACCTTGGGCAAGTCCTTTCCTTTCTGAGCCTCAGTTTCTCCATCTGTAAAGCAGGGCAGTAGCAGCCTTGTTTTTTGTAGGGCTGTTATTAAGACTGAGAGGGCTAGTGGGTGTGAATGCTTTGTGTGCAGAACTGTGCCTGTGTTGCTGGGTGTTATGATGTCCCCGTGTGCCCGGGCAGGGGGACCCAGTGGTCCCCAGACAAGGCTCGGTTTAGGATGATCCAGGGTGATACTGGCTCAGAATCAGGGATCAAGTTCCTCCTTTCTAGGCTGCTCGCTGCTCCAGCTCCACCAGACACTGCCTCCAGCGACTTCTCCCAGCTGTGGGGACAGGGCTGGCCGGGCGGGGCGAGGCGGGAGGGGACAGGAAGACCTCAGAGCTTTCCCAGGCTGAAGGCCACCAAGGAGCTGCTCTCGAATTCCTCTGCCACAGCTGGGCCGCGCCGGACGTGGCTTTCCCAGACCCCGCTGGCCCCTGTCGGCCAGGATAAACAGGCCCCCACCCTCACCCCCCACCACACTCCAGAGGGGGAGGGAGACCCTATAAAGAGGAGACTCCCTGGAGGTTCGGGGCCTGCACACACTCTGTCAACTTGGGGCTCTGGTTGCCACTGTCTGGGGCAATTCTGGGCCTCAGTTTCCCCACCTGGAAAAGTGGGTTTGGATCAGACAGTTTTGGCCAGGCTTCCCAGTGCTCAAGTCCAGAACGGAGCAAGCAGCCCCAGGACCTGCCCAGGAGACCCTCCTCCCTCCCCGCTCACCTCTGTGAGAAGAGGGCCAGTCTGGCCACAGGCTCCACATGTGTAAATGTGCCAGCCGAGCAGGACCACCTTGGAAGCCATTTCCCCCTCTGCTACTCTGTTACAGCTGGAAAAGGGAAGAGGGTTAGGGCTGGGAAGGAAAGAGCACAGTGAGCTCCAGCTGCATGCCAGGTGCTTTTGGGCCTTTATCTCATCTGTCTGTGTATCAGTTTCCTCTTGCTGCTGTAACAAGTTACCACAAACCTGGAACCACACACTTTAAAACAAGACACATCAATTCCCTTACGGTTCTGGAGGTCGGAAGTCCAAAATCAGTCTCACTGGGCAGAAGGTGTCAACAGGGCTGGTTCCTCCTGGAGTCTCTAGGGGAGAATCTTCTTCCTTGCCTTTTCTAGAATGGATGCTGTCTTCATTCCTGCATCACGTGGCCATTCCCCTCTCTGCTTCTGCTGTCCCGTCTCCTTCCTCCCACTCTGACACTCCTGCCTCCCTCTCAGAAAGATTCTTGCGATCACATCGGGCCCCCTGGATAGTCCAGGAGGATAACATCCCATCTCAAGATCCTTAATTTAATGACATCTGCGAAGTTCCCTTTGCCAAGTAAGGTGACAGTCACAGGTCTTTTGGGGATTAAGATGTAGGTATCTTTGGAGGGCCATTATTCAGCTTCCTACACCTGTCACCATACCTCATCGTGGGGCTCTGTATCAAATCCCAGCTTCTGCCACTTTGTAGCTGTGTGACCTTGGGCAAGAACCCAACTTCTCCAGCCCTATTTTCTCACTTGTAAAATGAAGATAATGGCAGAGGATTGTTAGAAATAATGCAAGGAAAGCTCAGAACACAGCCTTACTAGCGGTGTTGAGTGAATGTACATAGTAACCACAATAATAATGATAATGATGATAATATTAATTGCAGCTCTCATTTGTTAAGGACTGTAGGTGAACTGAATAGACATGATCCTGGTCTTCGTGGAACTTACAATAGAGCCAAGAAGACAGACTTAGGAAAAATAATCACAAATAATTAGGTAGTTACCAGAGAGGCCCGGAGAGGCCCCAGGTCACACAGCTGGGGAGAGGAAAAGTGGATGGGATTCACACCCAAGTCTGTCAGATTCCCAAGCCCTTATTTTTCCATGACATTCCCAGTCTCTCAAGGCTGCTTGAGACCAACAGAGGACCAGAGACGGGAAGGGACTTATCAAATGCAGACTCAGATCTCTGGGCATCTTGCCCAAGGTTCTCCCCCGGGGGAGATTCTAAGACTTAAAGTACTAACAACTAGTGACAGACAGAGGGCTGGGCCAGGAGGCAGGATGGAAGGTTTACGTGCCGGATCTCATTCAGTCTCCATGATGTCCCAGGAGAGGAGACCTGCTATTCTGCTTTCCAGATGAAGGACCTGAAGTCTCAGATTAGATGACACACCCAGGGTCACCTTGCAAGCTAGTTGCCAAGCAGACCCCACAACACTCACTAGCAGGAGGGCCTGGCGTGGAACCTCCAAGTTCATGTTTGCCTGACCCTAAAACAAGTCACTAACCCCGGCACACCCTGCCTTCTCCAGCTGGCCAGTCTGCAGTGGGAGGATTTGGTCCTGTGGTCTCAGACCCAGGGTGGAATTCTTGAACAGTCTTCAAGGAGACAAGTGACCTTCTGGCGCCACCTAGTGGCCCTAAGAAGATAAGCCACATTCCCTTGGGAGCCTCAGGGACCTGCAGAGGCTGGGAAGAGATGTTAACAGAACTTCCTCATCCTCCATCCAGCTGGATCCTTTAGCAAATTGACAAGCTGAGTTAAAAGTGATCAGAATGACCGGCTCATCTTGCAGCTGAGAAAACTGGAGTCTCTGACAAGGAAACCAGCCACAGGCAGAACCAGGTGCCTGGAGGCAGGGCTTGCCCTGCACCTGTCCAGCCTCTGGGAGACCAGAGTGAACTAACTCTCTGTGGTGCCTCCATGCAGAGGCCCAGAGTGGGGCTCCCACCAAAAGCCAGAGGCCAGGTTGGGACTCCAGGCAACCTGTCCCCCTGCCCTTCTCCATGCAGACCCAGGGGATCCAGGCCTATTACTTGTGGGTAGAAGGGAGGATGTATGTGCTTCTCTGGATTTGGCATCGCAGGGCGGGCAGCCCAGGGTCAGGAGGAGGATGTTGCTGGTAAGAGCTGATTGTGGGCTGATTCCCGAGGTTGGGAGATGGTGGTCTGGAAAGACAAATAGACTGTCTTGGCTGAAGTGATAACCGAGGCTCCTCCCATGGAGACGTCTCATGATTCTTAGGGACACACATGGCTGGAGAAATCACATGATTCTTAAAGAAATGTCGTCCTTGCCCTCGAGGAGCTTATCTCTCCTCCATTCCTTCCACAACCACTGACCACCTACTCTGTGTCTGCCCCACGAGGGGTGCTGGGGACCCACAGATTAAGCAGACCGGGCTCTTGCCCTGCAGGGCCCCAGAGCCCAGTTGGGAAGACAAATAGATAATAGAACATGAGAATCGGGTAGGATGAATCAGGGGGTGGGGGTGGGGCATGGCTTCTGCAGCCAGACAGATCTAGCCGATGATCCTAACGAAAAGAGTGGCTAGCATTTATTGAGTACCTACTCTGTGCCAGGCCCTGAGGTAAGCCCTCCCCTTTATTAGTTAATTTCATTAGTTTATCTCTTACTGGCTGGGTGACTTTGGGCAAATTACTTAACCTCTCTGATCAGAGGCTCATCCACAGAATAGGAGCCATCATATTGACCTTGCTAGATTCTTGTGGGGTTTAAATGAGATGGTGAGTGAGTGAGTGTGTGTGTTTGTGTGGTGCCCGGAATACAACAGGTATCCCATCAGTGGTAGCCATCATCAAAATAAATGCCATAATGCAGGGATGCTGAAGAGGCCTCACAACCTCATGGTGTCACTGAGGGGGGCCCTGCCTTCTCCTCCTCCTACTTCTCCTCCTTGACTTCCCCATCCCCTCTGGAGCTCCCTCGCTCCCCGTCATTCCCACACCCACTCTCCAGGCCAGGCCTCACCATCTCCTGCCTGGACCCGCATTTCCACCGATCTCACTGCTCACCCCTCCTCCCTGCAGCCAGAGGGAGCTTCTGGAACACAAATCTGTCTGCCCCTGTCTCTCTCCTGCTAGTTGATTGCTACCCCTCAATTTACATGTGAGGTTCAAAGCCCGTCCTCCCTCTCAACACTGGCCTGTTTCCCACATCTCCTTTTTGGAGTCCACAGTGACCCAGAGTTTCAGCTTCCCCAAACTACACGGAGTTCCCAGCGCTCCCTAACAGATCCTGCGGGCTCCCTCCGGGCCATGTCCTCTGCCTACATTGTGCTCCCCTCTGCTCTCTGTCCCCACCTGATCTTTCAGAGTCACCTGCCTCTCCAGGGGGAGCCCTTCCATGCACCCCCTCTCCTAATTTCAGAGACATCAATCCTCCCTTCCCCACCAGCTTTGCTGCTTCCCCCCAGGCCACAGGGGGTTCCTGGCTTAGCATATTGGTCCATCTCCCTTGCTAGACAATCCATTAAATGACCCTGAAATGATCAGCTTAGAAGTGCCTCCATCAACACCGGGCACCACGGTTTCAACCGTGGCCAGTCCTCCGTCACCCAGCACACCGCTGTGGAACCACGGTCACGACACTCAGGTTCCTGAGCTCTTACTCAGTGCCAGGCCCTCTGGGTTAAGGGCTTCACTCCCAGTAATGCCTCACTGGAGGTAGGAACTGTTACTGTCCTCTTTACAGATAAGGACACTGAGGCCAAGGAGGGAAGCGAATGAGCGTCAGGGCTGAGCTGCCACACTGCCCTGTCTCGTGGCACACAGGCGCTGTTCCCTCTGCCTGGGACACTCTCCCCTCTCCTTCCCAGCGTGCTGGCTCACCCTCAGGCCTCAATACATCCTCCTGGAGAGGCCTGCCCTCTGCTCTGTTACATGCCGCCAGGCCACCCTGTTTGTTTTCATCATAGAATGTGTCTCGGGGTGTTTCTTTTTGGATTTGTTGCATTGTTTTCTGCACTCACCACACACACACACACACACACACACACACACACACACACACACAGTCCCAACTGTGAGAGCAAGAGATGTGACTTTGCTCACGGTTTCATCCCTTAAGCCTCTGAGATGGTTCCCCAGAGACCATCGCCTGCCAGTATTCACGCCTTTGGTCCATCCCCTCCCACGCTGAGCAGGGCAGACCTGTGTCACCAATACCGTACGGTGTAAGTGACAGAGGACGACTGCCGAGGCCAGGTCATAAAACACATCGCAGCTTCCGCCTTGCTCTCTCTTGGATCACTCACCCCAGGGGAGGCCAGCTGCTGTGTTGTGAGGATGGACACTTAAGTGGCCCTTTGGAGAGACCCATGTGGTGGGGGACTGAAGCCTCCCGCCCAACAGCCAGCATGAACTCGCCCACCACCTGGGGGAGTCACCTTGGAAATGGATCCTCTGGCCCCAGGCCAGCCCTCAGGTGACAGTGCCCCGACCAATATCTTGACCACTGTCTCCTGAGAGACCAGAGCCGGGACAACCCAGCCGAGCTGCTCCCACATTTCTGACCCACAGAAACTGTACGAGATAACAAATGCTTTTTTTTTCCATTAAAAAAATATGTTACTAAATTCACATTTTTCTGGGGGGAAGGTAATTAGGTCTATTTATTAATTTTATTTCTAGAGGATGTACTGGGGATTGAACCCAGGACCTCATGCATGCTAAGTGTGCACTCTACTGCTTACACTATGCCTACCCCCCGATTGATGCTGACTATTTTAAGTCACTGAGTTTTGAAGTGCTTTGTCATGAAGCAACAGACAAATCCAACCCTTATGCGATACCAGTTGTATAAATAGGTGAAGAGTGGATTGCGGATGATAACGGCTCCCCCTCACCGAGCCCTTTCTCTGTGCCAGGCTGTGTGCCAAGTACTCTACCTGTATTCATAGGAAATCGTCACAGCAACCTGATGAGACGACCATTTTATGATGAAGAACCAGGTCCAGCGAGGTTAGGTCATTCACCCAACATCACACCAGCTGAGCTCAGACTTGCTCCCTGGTAGCTGGGAGGAGGTGAGGGGTGGGGGCCACAGGATTTGCTGCTGCACCAGGGCTGCCTGGGTGGCTCCTGTCCCATCCCAGTTTCCCTTGCCAGCTCACTGGGTCCCTCCTGCAGGCCGTGTGTGGTCCTGCAGAGGCTGACCCTGGAGCTGAGTGGACAAGGGCAGCAGGACTCCTGGCCCAGAGCCGGCTCCTCCTGTCCGGCTGCTGGGAGCACTGCCCTGGCCCCTACGCAGGGATAACAGTTGGACGGGACAGGACGAGGAGGACAACTTCTGATGAGTCATCCCTAGTGGAACCAAGTCACTGTTGGGGTGGTGTGGGGGTCAGAGAGCTCAGGTTCCGGCCAACTTGTCATCATCCTGCTCCTTAGCAAATCCGCGAGGGTTACACCTCCCAGGGTGCTGGCTGGGCACACAGGGACCTCGGAGGCTCCATTCTCTGGATACTAAACAATGTGGCAAGGCCAGAGTGAAAAATAACAATGGGAAACCACCAGCCCCTCTTGCCCTCTAAGGAAAGGGGGCTAAAAGGGGACCACAGAGTGCTCATGCCCACAGTTCATAAGAAGGGAACTGGGCTGTGCAGAGCTGGCCCTTTGTGAGAGGAGTGAGGTACAAGGGGCTTGGGCAATCTGGGTCCAGATCAAGTTCTACCCATCACACTCACTGCGTGACCCAAGGCAAGTTGCTTAACTTCTCTGTGCCTCTGAAAAGTTCATCTGAAAAAATTACGATAAGGAGAGCACTTGCTCCCCAAAGATGAATGGACATGGCGTGAGAATAAGGCCTGTGGGCACCAGACCTTCAGATTACCCCAGAGGTCTTGCCAATGACCTCACAAGGTGGGCACTGTGCCTGCTGTTTACAGATGCAGGAATTGAGGTTAAGACTCTCTCAGGGGCCACGCAGAGGCAGAAACAGTCAGGACTTAGACCTGAACAATGTCCTTGCCTCTCTGTGTCCTGTGCCCCTATTTATTTTTGGGTCTTCAGTGCCTGCCACTGAGTGTGACACCTGTTAGGTGCAGTTACTGTTGACAAGCAAATGAATAGAACGGGTCAGGGAGAGGTAGTAAGCTCCTTGTCGCTCCAGAGGTATGCAAGCAGTCTGGGCATGGTAGGTGTCCTCAAGCATTGGATTTGGGATTGAACTCAGTGCCATTTAAGGCCCTTCCCTGTCCCTAGATCCTAAGGTTCATCATGGTCCTCCGCCAGAAGACAAAGGACACAGGGATTTTTTTTTTATTTGAAGTATAGTTGATTTACAATGCTGTGTTAGATTCTGGTGCACAGCATAGTGACTCAGTCATACATATGTCTATATACATATTATTTTTCACATTTTTTTCATTATAGGTTATTACAAGATATTGAAGAGTTCCCTGTGCTATGCATTAGGATCTTGTTGTTTGTCTGTTTTATATATAGTAGTTTGTATCTACTAATTCCAAATTCCTAATTTATCCCTCCCCCACCCCCCAATTTGATAACCTTAAGATTGTTTTCTATGTCTATGAATTTCTTTCTATTGCATAGGGATTATTAAACTGGTTTTACAAGGGGGAAACCCAGGACCAGAGCCAAGATTTGCCCAAGGTCACTCATCCAGTCCAAGGTGAATCTGGGCTGAGGCCTCAGTCAAGGCAGATGGTCGGCTGAGCCCACCTTACACACCACCAGGCACATGGGAGACAGAGCAAAAAGGTGGGCTGTGCCTCTGGGAGACTAGAGAAGAGACAGGTGGGTGAAAAGGAGGACTTGAGACCTGGAGGGAGGCAGGGCAAATCCTGGAGCCAAAGGCAGGCGCTCAGGGATATGCGGGGGCCAGGGAGCAGGGGAAGGCCACCAGAAATAGAGACTCGGACTCCTTTTAGTCCAATTCCCTCATTGGACAGATGAACAAATGAGGACCAGAGAGGAGATTCTCTTGCCCCGGGCCTGTAACATCAGGGCTGCTGAGAAAGTAGGAGGAGGGGGAGTTAGATGGGGAGGGGCTTGGCAAAGCCTGGTGCTCTAGCAAAGGCGGAGGGTAATTCACGCCGGGCGGGCGGGAGTCTTCTGGCCTCACTCAGGTCCCCTTCCCTCACCTCCCTCCCACCAACGATAAAAATGGCTATTATTTTCCAAGTGTTTGGGACGCGCAAAGCCCTGTTCATTATGTTCCACCTTTATCCTAACAGCCCTGGGAGGTAAGGGCTAGGAATATTATCACTTCCTTTTCTTCAGAAGAGGAAACTGCACCCAGAGAGGTGAAGTAACTTGCCCAAAGTCACAGAGCCGGCGAGAGGCTGAGCTAGGAGTTAAGTTCTGGCAGTGGGTACTGAGTCCTGGGTCTCGGGCTCACATCACCCTGGCTCTGGTGGCCTCCTTCCAAGCATAATGGAAGCCCCCACCCTTTCCCCCCAAGGTCATCTCACCTGACCTTCAGGTTGAGAATATCTCAGCCTCAGCATCCGCCTTGTGATCTGGCCAAGGAACTGCCGCCCTCGCCCAAGACATGGGACAGGTGGCAGAGCAGCCTGGAAGCCTGGGGCATCGTGGGTGCCAGCCACCCAGCAGAAATCCTCTCTTTTAACCAGCTGCCTCCTCCCCTCCGGGAAACTGCTCTCAGCCCTCCTGCTCCCAGACCCTGGCCCAGGACGATGACTCAGCCTGAGCCCTGGAGCTGGCTGACCTTCCACCACCGCCTCCTCCCCCCACCTGTCCCTTTCTGGCTGGAGCTCCCAGGAGGTAATTATCACCCACCCCAGGGCGGCCGTGCCAGGACCGCCTCGGCCCGCACGTCTGCTGGGCCAGGCTCTGCCCTCATGTCCTTCTGGTGAGGCGCCACTGCTCGCCTTTACTGGAAACCCCCGCGGGGTACGTGTAAGGACCTCAGGTCCTCTTGCAATGCTCTGTTCTTTTTAAGAGATTGCCATATTTTGACCTAAAGAAATCAAATTTTAGAAGAAGCTCTTTCAGATAGATGGTTCTCAGCTCTGGACCGCCCCAATCCAGTCCACCCTACCAGCCCCCTTGGGAATTACCAACCTAATGAAAATCTTCCCCTTTCGTGGATGGGGAAACTGAGGCTCAGAAAGGGCAAGGCGCTTCCCCGAGGCCACTTGACTGGGAAGGCGCAGGCTTGGTGCGTGAATGTGTATCCCAGCCCCTGGCAATGGAATCTCGAGGGTCTGGCTGGAGTCCCAGCCTGCCAGTGTGAAGAGGGGGCCTCTGTGACCCTTGGCGGCTTAAGAGTCAAATGAGGCAGTAACTGTCATGCTCGGGTACCACACTTTTAGCCACTTCTTCATCCACTGATTCATTTAGAGCCAGATAGCCTGAGTTGGAACACCAGCTCCACCAAACGTAGTGCTCTGTGACTTTGAGCAAGTCAGTTAACCTCTCGGAGTCTCGGTCTTCTCATCTATGAAATGGGTATGATAATAATGGCCCCCTGCTCACAGGGCTGGAGTGAAGATTAAATGAGTGGATACGTGTACAGCGCTTAGAAAGTGCCCAGTGCATGCTGAGTGCTTGATAAACGTGAGCTGTGGTTATTAGTCCTGGTGAGTGCATTATGTGAGCAAAGCCCAATGTCCCCCTCCCCTGCCCCTTGCCCCCCACCCCAAGGAACTCACAGGGCAGTGCCGGAGACTGTCGGAAAAGTAGGTCCAGAGAGATGAGGGCTAGGGTGAAGGACCCAGAAAGGGGATGTGGTGGTGGGGGGGGGTTCCCCGGGGGTCCCTAGGGAGCTCCACATGCTGTGGAGGGTGCCAGCCGGGAGTCAAAGGCCACAATTCTAGCTCCAGCTCTGGCACCCACCTGCTCTGTGAGTTTGGGCAGGTTGCTGGCCTGCTCTGGGCTGCAGGCTGTTACTTTGCGGGGCGGAGGTGCTGGACCATCTCTCCAGAGACCTGCACAGCCGGATGTCCGAGAGGCCAGCCACAGCTCACTGGGCTATTTTTACTGGGACTGTGGGCAGTCACACACTCATCTTGGAATCAGAACCTGGGGGGTGCGAGGGAGCCCCAAGGTCATGCAGCCTGACCCCTGCTGTCTGAGGCTGGACCGGCCCCCTCACCAGCCTCTTTGGGCCCAGTCTTGTCCTACCTGTAAAACCCAAGGTGGGGCACCAGTGGACCCTCCTCTCTCGGGCCCCCCAAGTCACCACACCCCAGGTATTACATCCTATCCTCTTGTCCCCTCCAGGCTTGTACACATTGTTATCTTTATTTTCAGCTGTTTAGAAAGTCACAGAAAAGTTACAGGACTGGAGATGGGGAGAGAGGGTGGAGTAGAGACTCATTACAAGTGATGGATACAGAGACACAGATGGGGAGAGAGAACAGAGGGACAGAGATGGAAAAGGACAGGCAGACAGAGATAGAGACAGAGACAGACAGAAATGAAAAGAGAAGTGTACCTTCAAACACAAGGAGACAGAGAAAGAAAAATAGAAAAGGATTTAAAGACAGCGAGAGGAGAGATCCGGGGGGGAAGGAAAAATGGTGGGAAGAGAGAGATCACAGTGGAGGAGACTCAGGGACGAGGAGGGGCCCAGAGCAGGGCCTGAGCAAGCTTCCTCTTCTCTGGGGCTCAGTGTTCCCATCTGTAAAACCACATCTGAGCTCAGTGGCCCCCCCTAAGGTTTCCCTGGACTGTCACTGTGGTGTGAGGGGTATGGAGAGAGGGTTGGGACCAGCCTCTGAACTCTTCAGAGTTGGGTAATGCTTTAATATTCAGTCCCCACTGTCAGTTCAGTATGACTAACCCCATTTAGCCTGTGGGAAGCTGGGGCTCAGAGAGGCACTGACATTTTTCTGAGGCCACACAGCTGACTGTGATGGGATGGGCCTGGGCTGCTGAACGTGATCGGCAGGACTTCTCACCCACCTTCTGCCTCCTTGTGTCTGTGGGCCCAGATCCGAGTCTCCCCCGAGGCTGTCCCATCACCTCCCTGCTTTATCCCCTCTCTGGCCCTCAGTGTTCAGTGGGCCGGGGCAGAGGACCACACACACACTCTTCCCATGCTGGCCATGGACCCTCTCTGAACAAAGGGCAAGGAGGGACATGTGTTTGTCACCCAGGCTCCCTTCTCCCCATTCCTCAGTGAGACACTGCAGCTGCAGACTCCTTCACTAAGGAAAGAAAGAAATTTAAGGAGCAGAAATAAAGCCGGGGCCCTGTTCCTGCTTCCATCAGCCAGTGAGGCTGCTCTCCCTAAGTCACCTGTTGTGACTGATGGTGACGCACAAGCAGAAATACCGGGCGCTGTTCCAGGCGCTGTTCCGGGTGCTGGATGTATGTTAATTCACCTGATGCTCACAAAGGCTTTCGGGGTAAGTAATAAGGAAAGTATTATTTTTATTTCACAGAGGAGGAAACTGAGGCTCAGAGTGGTGGAATAACTTCCTGCAAAGAGGCAGGTGGCGAGAGCCCGAGTCGATGATGACAGCCCCACTGTGTTTACATTCACACGTGTTCAAGCGTGTTAGCTCACCCCCACTGTGTGTTCCCACGCCCCAGCCCTGGGCTAGGGGCTTAGTGTGTATCACCTCGTTTCACCCTCATGGCCAGCATGGTTGGCTCCCTGCATGACAACTCCATCCCATCTTCCTTTCCTTAAGAGTCTCACTTTGGTCCCAGTGGTGCTCAGGGGTGAGTTACATGTGCTCTCAGCCCATCATGGTGGTCTTGCCTGTGATTGGCTTAGGCATGCGCATGAGATTGTGTCCTGGGAAATGGAGGCTGAGAGGGAATCTGTCAGAATGGAGGGAGGGGGCTTCCAGGAAGTTCTCCCTTGTTTTTAAAAGAGTATATGAAGCAGGAACTTGGTTTTTCCTGCTTTTGGATGTTCAGTGAGGGTGTAATGCCTGGAGCTGTGGCAGCCATCTTGTGACCTTGAGGGGAAGATGGATTGTAGAGAAACAGACCCAAAGCTGCTGGGTGGTCCTGAGCCAGAGCCCCTTGTTGAGCCTCATCAATCCCAAGAGCCGTGAGAGGCAATAATGAAACGTTGAGCTGTTGTGTTTTAAGCCATTACATTTTGGAGTGATATATTATGTAGCAGTGGAAATCAGAGCAGTAAGTGTTTCATAGACCTTTGGTGAATTAAATGTATTGGGTACATAATTAGATGGAATTTTTTTTCCTAAGGGAAGCTGCCATGTAAAAGAATCCAAGAATTTCCATTGAGTGGCAGTGACCTCAGGTCCCCTGGAATAATTCATCTTTGCTCCAGAGAGTTTCTCAATGGCCTCTCATAGACACTTCCCCGTAAGGTGAGAGGTGAGATACGAGTGACCCGGATCTAGCCAGCCCCTAGCCTTTGGAACAGCACACATGGCTTAGGATGCTCGCCAGCCCAGCCTGCAGACACTTAGAGGGGGATTTGGTCATTTGGCTTCAACTGGCAGGTCAGTGAGTCTTGCCTGGAGAATGTCATCCAATGTCATTGGCTGTGCCTCAGGGTGCCCACAGCATGGAGGGCGAGACTGCAGGACGCAGGTCACTGGGAAGGCAAGAGTCAGCCTGTCCAGAAGGTGTATCAAGGTCACAACCACGTGGCTAGTGACAAGCGCAGCACTGGAGTCTGCCACAGGGGGACAAATCAGGGCCTCCAGGCCTCTTTCCACCCACATTTGCAACTGGACTGGCCCCCCAGACTGAGTTAGCCCCCTGGACTTGGTCAATTCAGGGAGAAGGAAGGAGGACCCCAAAGGAGAAGTTGGATTTCCTGCTAATTTGGAAGTGGAGGCTAAAGCTGGTTTTACTTGGAAAAATGCACAAGTTGGGGACTTTCTCTCCCCAAGTGGAAGAGGCACACCACACTGCTTATGTCTACGTGTGCATCCCCCGAGGCAGGGAGTGGTTCAGAGTGGATGCCCTGGGTGCACTCCCAGCTCGACTGCTTCTCAGTTGGGTGATCTTAGGCAAGCTGCTTAAGCTCTCTGTCTTAGTTTCCCCATCAGTGAAACAGGGACGATGACACTGTTAGTCACTATTAGTCAGGGACCTCCAGGAAAACAGAACCAAGAGGATGTATTTAGAGAGAGATTTATTTTAAGGACTTGGCTCTTACACGGTTATGGGGGCTGGCTAGTCTAAGATCTACAGGATAGACTGGGAGCTTGAACAACCCCGTCCCAATCCCACTCCACCGTCTGCCCTCTTCCACCCTCTAGTACTTAAACCTTTTCTCAACACCCAGACATCTTAGCCTGGCACAGAGGACACCCGACCCCCCAGAATTATCTAAAACCACCACTCCTTTCTCCTTCATACTGCGGGCGGCAGCCCCACTGAGCTATCTCCAAACGGGACCTGTTCCATCCCAGGTCTGCACCGTCACTCCTGTTCCTCCCTCCCGCCCGAGTCCTGCCATAGGATGACAAACTCCTGCCCATCCTTTAAGACCCAGTGTGCCCTGGTCCCTTCTGGGCAATATGGACCATGTCTCCCGTCTCTGCTTGTCACTGCATTCTGTAGACTCCTCTCTCTCTCCTCTCCACTTTCAGATTGCAAAATTTCTGAGGCTGGAGATTTTGTCTTACTCATCATTTGGTTTCTCCTTGTCCACCTGTGCCCAGCACAGAGACATCTGATAAATGCTGCTGAATGAGTTGCACGGTCTCAGCCAGTGGTCATGCAATCCATTCTTGTCTGTGTCTGATGACGGGGAACTCACTTCTCTCCAAGCAGCCTGTTCTATTTTCAGAAACTCCAACCTGTTGTGATGGTATTAAAAATAGGAATGTGGGACTTCTACAGAATCGCTGTCCCCCAACCTGGCTGGAGACTATCTTTTAATTGTTTGTCTGTTTTCCACCCTCTTTGTTACCGAACCAAACTTGGGTCTGCTTGCCCATGCGCAGTAAAGCCAATCTCCTGACACCCCATTGTGGGGAAGGAAAGTGCAATGTTTCCTCCAAGCAAGGAGTCCAGGCAGCTAGTTCTTAGAAGACCCAAACTCCCTGAAGGCTCTCAGGGAAAGGTCTTTAAAGACAGGTTGAGGGAGGGGGCTGTGGGGTGTGTGATCAGCTCATGGATTGATCAGCTCTGACTGACTGATGGGCGGTGAGGTCGTCGGGAGTCAACATCCTCAACCTTTCGATTCCAACTGGTCTGGGGTCTGCATGCTTGTGGGCAGCATACAGTTAACTCTTCCACCTGGTGGGGGTTTCAGTCTCTGCAAAACAGCTCAAAGGATGTGACTCAGAATATTGCCTACAGCCCTCAAGGAGGAACCGAAGGCCCTTGACTTTGCTTAATGGCTGAACTATTATTATTTTGTCTTGCTTGATTGTTTTCCTTTGTTTCTGCCTTTTTTCACTTCTCTAATGAAATGTACTCTTCGGAACTCAGGGAAGCCTAGGAGACTAAGAGGCGGGTGGAGGACATGGGGGTGGGGATGGGGTGTCTGTCCTGGGAAGACCCCACAGGGTCCTGCTCAGCTACATCCTTCTCTTCTTCATAAAGAGGAAGACCATTTTTTAATGACTTGAAGGAAGCTAATTTTATGTATATAATAAAATCGTGGCAGAGGGAGGAAGAAGGGAAAAAGTTGTGTTGGCAAGGAGTTTTAAGAAGAGAGGGTCTAACACTACTGTATATAAAATAGATAAACAACAAGGACCTACCATATAGCACAGGGAACTATATTTAATATTTTGTGAAAAACCAATAAAGGAAAAGAATCTGAAAAAGAATACACATATATAACTGAATCCATTTGCTGTACATCTGAAACTCACACAACATTGTAAATCAACTATACTTCAATTTTTTTTAAAAAAAGCCTAAAAAAAGAGAGGTTTTACAGCAGACTTGAGGTATGAAGGAAGTAGATAATAAATATTGATGTGGCCTATGTACTGGGGGCTCTTTTAAAGTCCTTCAAGAAACTCAAAAACGAATTTCTCCTTAATCACTTTTAGTTGTTGAATGGTATCATTTTAACACGGCATTGCTCTGGGACTGAACCACGTGAATCTCTGGGTGCAGGAGGGTCATGGCTAGTCAGTGGGAGATTCATTTGTGCTCAGACATAGGTTTCTCTCCGACCTTGTGACTTTTACTTGTGCGGGTGCAGGATCATCTTGATGAGCATCTAGCTTGGAGCCAGTCCATGCACTTCCTGAAGTTTAATTATTATCTAACTATGATGTGACTTTATGAAAATTCTCCCCTACACCTCCCGCCCCAGGCCTCTATGCTGCTTGAATAACAGCCCCAGAGAGCGGCCCCTGATCAGTGACGGTCAACACCATCAGATGATACCCCTCTCTTTATAACAAATATTTGGTGACATCCCCTTCACTCTCCTAAAATGAAGCTCATTGATAATATAATCTGAGGGGAGGGGATAGCTCAGTGGTAGAGCACATGCTCAGTATGCACGAGGTCCTGGGTTCAATCCCCAGTACCTCCACTAAAAAAAATAAAAATAAAAAATAAAAAAATTTAAAAACTACAAATACAAAAAAAAGATAATATAATCTACCACATCCATAATTTTAAAAATTCCATATCATGTCCTAAGTGTAATATGTATAAAAATAAAATGAAAAATTTTATGATCAAATTCAATATCTTTCAATATTTAAATGCTCCAACATGATGGCACCAGAGGACATAGAATTGTCACCTCTGCAACACCTACCAGGCAGGTGCGTTGGGTGGGTGACCGCATGGTCAGGACAGGCTGGGTTATGCTGCGATGACAGACACTCCAAGCATCTCCCAACTCTTCAAGCTGACTTCTCACTCAGGTTTCATGTCCAGCATAGTCGGCGGGGCTCTGCTCTTCCCAGAGACCCAGCCGGACCACAGCGAGTCCGTCTAGACCTGCCCGTTCCCAGTAGCTATGACGGTGAAGTGATGTGGAAAATACTCATTGGCTCTAAAAAGACTCTGCCACAAGTGATGCACATCCTCTTGCATTTCAGTGGCTGCACAAGTTTTATGGCCCTACCTAACTGAAAGGGTCTGGGGACATGCCATCCTACCATGCGCCTGGAGGAGAGGCCCCCAGAGTACTTACAGAATCCACAGTGACTGCCACCGCCACCGGAATCCCATGGTGACACTGCCATGAGAGGTGCCATTTTCTGAAACGGTGAACACCACCTGTGAAGTTCCCAATTAAAGAAAAAAACAATTTTCAATTTATGCAGTGTTTGTATTCCTGGAAAACTCAATTTATTTTTAAACAGTTCAAAGACAATGTATGTATAAGTACAACTTATAAATTCTAGAGTTCAGGTCTAGAATGTGGGATCCATCTTCGTTATGTTTTTTCCTGCGCATTCTAGAACACCCAGCATCCCCTCCTTCTCCCCTCCCCCACCAAATGTCAGTATCCTCCCCACTGCAGCAAAACACTCCCACAAACACCCAAAATGCCCGAGGGGGCAATATGAGTCCCACTGAAAGCCACCAACCTAGGTTAGTGGTTGCAGCAGACCTTTTCCGGCGGAATAGCCCCATTTGGCTTCTTTCTTTCTTTTTTTTAATTTGGCTTATCTCTAATGAAATAGCATCAGAACCTAAGTGTACACCTTGGCGGAAAGTACTGCTGCTCTAGCAGTGAAGCAGAGATGTCCACTCTGCCCAACCCCTATCGCACCGTATCCACCCCCTCCCGCACCTGTCAGAAAACCCCGAGTTCCCAGTGCTCAAAACTTGGGGCTCCAAATAGCCCAGTTTCATAATTCACTAGACCCACAAACTCACGTCTGCTCTCTAAAGCAGGCATGTGATGAATGGGGGCCATCCTGCCCTCGAGGAGTTTTGAATCTGGTAAGTCAGGTGAAAACTTTTGATGAGGTGGTTAAAAAATCTACATTGGCCACAATGGGGGCAAAAGGCTGCCAGTCAGAAGATGAGGTGGTCTGTACTTCAGACAAGATGCTCATCTTCCTTGAGAAGATATCAGCCTTTGGTGAGCGGAAATATTTTCAGCAAAAATACTGTTCTTCTAAATGTGTTAACACTGGGTCAATATTTTGTTTCTATTTCTGTTGGAAATGACAGCATGGAAAGAATGTTTATATCTTTCGGTAATGTATATATATATATATATATACACACACATAGGTGGTTGGACCAAGGAAACAGAATTGATGCCAGTCAGTAGAAGGTCAAGTTTTTGTGGTTATTTTTTTTTAAAGATGTACCTTCCACTTGCTTGAGAGAAAAATATGAATAGTGTGTGTTTGTGACCACACAATGAAATATAAAATGTAAGATATAATTTAAATTATCGATAAAATGGCAAATGTGCGTGTGATGTGTGGTATGTTTTGGGAAGCCTGTCCTGTGGTTTTTTTTGTTGTTGTTGTTTTTTGTTTTTGATGTCATCTGATACCTCCAGCTCGGCTCAGTTAAAGGTTAGCCAAGACAAGAGCTCAAATGAGTCATCACACACAGCCTTGCATAATTTATCGCTCAGGCTCTCCCAGATATTACCCAGGCTCTGGTTTCTTTTATGTCCTCTCCAACTTCTCAGCCTGGCTCCAGCCTGAAAGCCACAGTCCTGGGCAGAGTCATTAGCATGGGCTTTGAGAGTCCGAAGTGGTCACCTTGGCTATCCTGGGAGCATGACTCCTGTGGATCTCAGGGCAGCAGGTAAAATGGACTGAAAGCCGAGACCAGATGTAGCAGAGGAGGAGTTAGACACGTTCACACACTCAGGCTCACACGCACACAGCTGCACACACACCTGGCATCCTGCTGGAGACACTGTGCGTGTGCACGCACGCATGTACACACACACACACACACAGAACTCAGCTTCAGGAACCAGATATTCAGGACCAGGCTCCACTGGTGCCTCCTGACTCACCTAATGTTTAAAACGTTCCCCGGTTTACCACATGCTGTTTGTAACATCCATGAGAGAATAGGGCGGCATAACTCCTGTCTCCGGCTCACACTGACTGAGCTGTCATGATGAAGGGGGTGTCGGGTGGGGGGCTAGGTACGCAAAGATGAACAAAACTGAGGGGACCCCTACCCTTCCTGCCCAATAAGGGAGAAACAAAAAGCCAAAGAAAATAAACAAAACAGGTTAAAAAAAATCATAATTATACGTTGTGGTAAATGTGTCCATTTCCGGAAGCACGGCAGAACAAATATTGGGAAATCCACTCCACTCCTCATACCATAATGATTCTGGGGGGAAAAAATTTTGCAAACTGGAAAAATGTGTAACTGTTCAAGCCAGAAAACCAGGAAAATTCTTCTCAGAATGCAAAACAGCCACCAGGTGGATAATAGGAAAGGGTCGTGGAGGACAGCATGAGGCCGTCTGAAAAACACCTCACACGGATTCCAGGAGGACGTGCAGGAAAAGCGACATTTGAAGAGCTATAGACCCAATCTTATTGGTTGTGCTTCTCTGGAGAACACTAACACACCCCCATCTCTGTGACTGGTCCCCGTGACGGACCTCCCAGCTCCCCAGACTCCTCAGAGCTCGGTCAGCCCCATCTCCATCCTCCCAGGGCCCTAAGCCAGCCATAAGCTCCCCGAAGACGGGGCCAGGCTTTCGTGCTTCACCAGGGCACCCCCAAGCGAGCCCAGGGCCTGGCACGTGGCAGCCCTCAGTAAATATGTGTCTGACAAATGCACGGATGCATTTTCAAGTGAGTTAATTTGGAGAACTTCTCCTATGGCAGTGCCTGCACCTGAAACTCTTCCCCTTTCTCTGTTTATCAAAACGCCTGCTGTCCTCAAGGCCTCCAGCACAGACTTTCCTCCTCACTCTCTATGCAGAGACCACTTTTGCCTTATTCATGGCTGGGACCCTCGTCCCAACCTAGGGCCTCGGCCCATAATATTTGCTCAATAAATATTTGTTAGGTCCATGCAGAATAAATGCCTATGAAGGGTCACATATTTAAAATATTAGTCTATATTTTCTCCTAGGATGTCCTTTCTTCCTGAGCTCTTTTTGTTTTTTTTTCAGACAGCCAGGCATTTCTGTGCCCAGCCCTCAGGAGAGGAGGCGACAGCTGCCTGGGTTTGCCGACTCAAAAGCTCAGGCCCTGGGAGGACCAGAAAGAACACACAGAAAGGGCACAAGATTTAGAGGGAATCATCAGGCATCCCTGCTTCTCAGGCTGGAAAACCATTTTATGAACCATCGGAAGGAAAGGAGTTGAACAGGAAACAGTAAGAAGACAGCAGTTGTTGGCGGTTTCCAGAGAAAGTGGTTCTGTCTCGGCTGGAGGCCACTGTTAGCTCACAGAGCACCTTTGTGTGAATGAGGAAAAGGCATCCCTTTCTGGGCGTACAGCTTGGCAACTGGAGCAGAGACTGGCTCCAGCCTTATTAGCCTCGCCTCTCCCCCCACCAGGCACCCATGTGCAGTGTACACCCCACACAACCGCACAGGGCGGCCAAGCACAGGCCCTGCTAATCCTGCAGGAGGTGGTGAAAGCTCAGACAGGCCCATGGGGTCTGCATACAGAGAAAATCTGTGTCTCATGTCCCAGGTGGAGCCTGCATGGGGCAGGGGGTAGGGGTTGGTCCTTGGAAAAAATGTGAGGCCAGGCAGAAGGAGCCTTGGGCAGCCTCAGAGTTTCCTTAAGTGCCTGATGGGGACAATAACTGAAGACCAAGTGGGTGGCAACGTCCCTGAGGACACTACTGGGGACAGCAATGACCAGATTGCCACCTCTCTGCCCATACACCTCACAACCTGGCACATCTGAGCTTCTTGGAATGAATTAGTCAAAACCCCAGGGACATTTGGATCGGGGAAGAAATCTCAAGAAGACTAGGTATCTGCCACCCAGCCACAATGAGGATTCTAAACAAAAACTCAGTTGAATTATAGAAAAAAAGCAGTTGCCTTTTGTGCACATCAAAGATATAAACCGAGTTTTTCTTTTCCTTACCTGCTGAGCTCAACAAATATTTTTGAATGAAGATCGAATGTGTAGCAAATGCACAGCTCTTCTCTGCTACCCTGATTTTATCCTGCCCTGACTTAATTTTCAGAGCACATTGTCCCTCTGACTAGATTGTCAATTGCTTGAGGGCAGGGACCAGATTATTCCATTTTAAATCCTGTGCACATATCCTGTACACAAGTGCCCTTTGCCTGGGTGTTCAGTTGAGTTACTATGTAAATGCATGGAATTTTTCTCCAGGCTCCAAGATCAAAAAACTCCACTCCCCTTGTCCCCCCCCCCCCCCAACTTCTCAGATAGCGGAAGAATTCCCAAAGCCTGGAGCAGAAGGGGAGGAGGTAGACTTTAATGTTGTTCTCTGATGCTGCCGCTCAGCCCAATAAATGAGCCTGTTAGGATTTGAGATATGTCTATTTCTGAAGATGGGCTCGGTCCTGTTCAGTGGCCATGAACCTTGGCATAGTCTGAGGTTTGGAGCAGGGAGGTCAACTCATTACAGGATTCTGGCCACTCGAGGGCAGAGGGCACTAGGTTGCCGGTCCTGGGAGCCCCTGGAAATGGATGGGGCCAAGGACTTGGGGCTTCTCACAGGTGGTGTCTTGGGTGCTCTTCAAGCCCCTGTCAGCTTGGGCACCCGCCCTGACCCAGACCGCCAGACCCCTTCCTGCAGCCTCTGCTCCAGCCTGCTGCCTGGCTGCCGCGGTCACATGCCAATGTTTTATTCTGGGTCCCTGCAGTAAGACCTAACACATTCCACCCATGTGCCTGGCCTTTGTAGGTAGGGATTGTGTCTCTTGGCCTGTGTTTGTAAGTTATTCCCCACACGTCTGTCCCATCTCTCTGGCCAGAAGGTCAGCGCCGGCCACCGGCTGGCCGCCTAGCTGTCTCCCTCGCTGGAGTCCCCACTGGCTTCCAGGTTGTCACTGTTTAAACCCAGCTCTGCCACTGACTAGCGAGTGTCCTTGAGTGTATTGCCTAAGTTGTGGTGACCACACTGAGAATCGTCCCCTGACTCTACATCCTCTCTGGGCTCCCACAGCCCCAGGCTCCAGGCACTGACCGCCGGCCCACATCCCCCACTGGACGAGGCTCTCCCCTCCATCTCCCCGCACCCAGCACTGCCCCTGCCACTGAGTGGTGGCTTTCCCTCCTGCCCTGCCTTCCTCCTGCTCCCTCTCCTCCCTCCCCTCCTCCTCCCCACAAGGCTTTCTGGACACACAGTCCCATCAGTGCCATTTCTCCCTCGGAGCCCCCTCCCCTTGCTCTAGGAAATGAAAAACACCAGGCAGAGATTGTGAGGTGCTCAGTCTTTTATTTAAACCAGGTGGATCACTCCATCCCCTGAGAAGGCACACTTATGTTCCCTGGGGCTGGGTGTGGCTGTGCCGCCCCAGCCCCACCCAGACCTCCTTCTCAGTGCACAGGGAACTTCTGCTGTCTTTAAGGGCGAGGTGATGGAGCCCAAAACAACTATGGCCCGAGTTTGGATTTACAGCTTGGGTTGGGGGTTCAAGGTGAGGGTGAGGCTGTGGGTCGGTTTGGAGGTTGGAAGGAATTGGGTTGGGGTTTAGGTGAGAGGAGAGTTAAGTCTGACCCAACTCTGCCGGCCGCAGTGAGCAGAGCCCTGCTTCTCCTGGCTCCCAAGGGGATGACTCTTCACAGGAAGCTGGGTCCCCAGGCATGTGAAATCACCTGAACACCGCCCCCCACCCAAGCTTCCCTTCCTCTCCCCCCCTCCACCTCTCATACACAAAGCACACACTCAGAAGCAAACGCTATGGCTACAGGAGTTCCAGTCCCCACCATCCCCAGAGCCCTGGCCTGGGTGGGTGGGGTGAGGGGCGCTTGGGGGCTTAGCCCTGGAATCCCAGCTCCTTGTACTTGGCGGCCATGTCGTTCCGGAAGAGTTCCAGGGCCTTGTTCATGGCTGCCTGGGCATCGGCACCGAAGTCCCCGGGATGCTTGCTCTGCAGAACGTGGATGATGGCGTCCGAGATGAACTGCAGGGACAGGGACAGGAGGATGCTGGTCAGTGGGGCAGACAAGCCAGGGGCCAGATGGGAATCAGATCAAACCCAGCTCCTCTACATCCCACGGCTGTTTACTGAGCACTTACTAACTGCCTGGTGCACTTCTGTGCAGTCTCCATGGATTAACTCCTGTAACCCCCACAACCCTGTGAGACAGATGGGGAAAGTGAGGCCCGTCTTGGGACAGACGAGGAAAGGTTAGGCCGTGTGCCCACGGCCATGTGGCCGGATGGGCTGGCTCATCTGCGATCCTCCTCAGCTGTGCTCTGGATGAGGACCCGACGACAGCCAGGCATGGCCCGCCACCACAGGGGCAGCCACAAGGGAGCGAAATGCTCCTATCCCTTGGTTTTATCCAGGATTTTGCAATCAGAGAATCTAGAAAGAACCTATTTCCATTTGCGTGCATTTAATTTTTGCATGTAATGGCTGAATATGGCGATTGCTTTAAACAGCCTGTTTGGGGGTGAGTAGGGGGCAGAACATCGTATTTTCTGTGCCAAGCAGAGAGCCTTTGCTCAGAAGTATTGGTGGGAGGGAAGGAGAGAGAGGAAGAGGAAAGGGAGCAGGCTGACGGCTCGGCCCCGGGACCAACACCGTCACCATTTGCTCTGCCATCCACAAGGTCATTACCAGGAAATGGAGACAGGCATCTCTACAGCATAGGGCTGTGAGTGTGTGAGTGTGTGTGTGTGTGTGTGTGTGTGTGTGTGTGTGTGTGTGTGTGTGTGTGTGTGTAAGAAGCCACTGCACTTTTTCAGTGGTTTGTCAAGTTTTGATGCCAAGCACAACACCGGTCCATGGACCAAAGGGTGTCATTTTACTGAGGCCCAGACGGGGAAGGAGCCAGACTGAGGTCACGTAGCAAGTGGATGGCAGAGCTGGAATCTGCACCCAGGGGATCGTGGACAAATAATGGCCAGAGCCAGAGCCAGAGCCAGAAGCAGAGACGGCACCGCAGCTGAATTTGCCCATTTTCTCGGGCACCTGGGATGCAAGTGGCCAAAAGCAGGGCGGCAGGGGGAACACATGCTGAGGGCGGCCTCAGACGCACAAATTTCAACACCCAGTAAACCCTGCTTGGCTCAGAAACAGAGACAGCTCCACAAATACCCACCGCTGGGCATTGATTTGGACATATGTTTATGTTCCCCTTTAATGTCATAAAGGCAACAAAACCTTTATGGGCTTTTGTTGGGGGATGGGCTGACTTCAGGAAGCTTTGCTCAGGGAGAACTTGGAGACCCAAGTTCCAGGCCCAGCTCCACCCTGACCTCCATGTAAAATGGGGGGCCCCTGAACCCATTGGGTCCCCCCACTCAGCCTTTCCTAAGTCAATGGCAGAGCCGCTAAGACTTAGCAAATTGTGGGCTGGGGCTGCTGGAAGATGGGAAAAGATGGTTGCCCTTAGCACACAGCATGCTCTGTGGTCCCCTCACTTACAGGTGAGAAGGAGCAATTTCTTATGAAGGGCATGAATGAAGCTTCCACAGCGTGGGAAAGAGCAGACTGGGGATCCATCTTAATTATTTTGCAGGGATTGTGCAGTAAGTGAAATTATTTTAAGTAGCCCTGGGTTCTAGTCTGCTAGTCGGTAACGCTACCTTGAAGGCATAATTTTCTCTCTGAGCCAGAGGGAGGGGATCAGTCATTCAAGTTGTGCTGTAAGCCCCTCACTGAGGTTCACAGATAGGAGAGAGCCAGGCTCTGCCCTTGAGAAGCATGTGTCCCGGCCAGGAGACAGCTGGGTAAAGGGTTACATTACAATACAGCCGGGCAGGCGCCATGGCCAGGATGAGGACTAATGCCTTTGCAGGGGAGGGTGGGCAGATGGAGCAGCTGACTGCCTTGTGGGCCAGAACAGAGGAGGTGGCTTCTGAGCTGGGCCTTGGAGGAGGAACAGGGATTTGCCAAGAGAAAAAGGGAAGCCAGGGACCACCACTCATGCAGAATCTCAGAGGCAGGACCGGCTCCTCCTGTCTGTGTTGCTGAGTGGGACAGGCAGGCAGGACTGTTTGTGTGTGATTTGGGGGCTGCTACATAGGGCTGCAGGGTGAAGAGGCTGAAGAGGATGGTGGTGGTTGTTCATGGGAGATATTATGTCACAAGGGACTAAAAGCTTGGGTTCTAGAGTACCACAGATCAGATTGTACTTCCTGGTGTATTAGCTGTGTGACCTTGGGCAAGCTACTTAACCTCTCTGAGCCCTGAGTTTCTAAATCAGAAAAATGGGGATGAGAAGTCTACCGGCCTAGGGCAGAGACTTTTAATTGCCTGCCTAATGTCCACTTTTTCTTTCTTCCTTGTAACGGAACACTGATTGGGTTTAGAGTGGCAATAGACTTCATTTCCCAGCTTTCCACGCAGATACGTGAGGTCTCTAACTAACTTCTGGCCAATGAGATGTAAACGAAATTGTTTGATGAGATCTCCTTAAAAGAGAGCCTTCCTCTTTTCCTCCTGCTTGCTGTTTGGAACATGGACCGAATGACTGGAGCTACAGCAGCCATCTTGGACCACGAGTCAACTTTGAGAGTGGACACTACATGCCAAGGATGGCAGCACAGAAAGAGCCTGCATCCCTAGGGCTTCTACACCAGCTCTGGATTCCCTACTGCTGACCTTTTGTGTGAAAGGAAAAGACAGCATTGAATGCAGTTTCTAAACTCGTGGGGTAATCATGAGAATTCTACGCAGTGGACCCAGGCAAATGTTTATCATGGTCCATCCTAACCGGGAACTATCACCGTTATCCTTACCAGCACTGCTGCACCAACCTGCCTGCTGCTCCCGTCCCCAGGGGTGATATCCACAAGGCCCTTTATCCCTCAGGTCCCTAGTGCTCCTTCCTGCTATGTCCCCTCCTCCCACTGGGTCTAGACACAGGACTCAAAGCTCGGGTTCTCCCCAACCTCTACTTCTCAGAGCATCACAGGAGGTTCAAACCAATTACTTATGCCTAGGACACCCGAGGCTCCCTCTCTGTAAAGATGCTCAAACTAATAGAACTAGCCTGCTGGCCACCCACCCCTGTAATTGAGCCCCAATTGCTGAACTCCTGTCATATAAGTTTTGTGTGTCTCCAACTCCCAGTGGCATAGGGGTTAGAAGCTGGGGTTCTGGAGGAATAAAGACCCAGTTTGAACACCAGCTCTGCCATGTGCTGCCTCTGTGACCACAGACAAGCTACTTAACCTCTCTGTGCCTCAGTTTCCTCATCTGCCAAGTGGGTGTGATAATGGTACCCACCCGTGGAAAGAATGCAAGTTGTGCACCCAATGTCCACTTCTTCCTTGGAGACAAGATACTAATTCAGTGGAGAAATATGTTTACTCTCAGTGACCCAGGAGGAAGGAGAGTGGGTGACAGCCCATTTTACAGATGAGGAAACTGAGAGACAAAGAGGAAAGACATAGGTTCACTGGGCAAGTTAGTAGTTGGGCTGGGACTCGAACCCACATCTCATGCCTTTGGGGCTTCTCTTTAACTCCCATCCTCTCACCCATCCCAGGCCCCGCCGCCCACCTCCAGGTACTTGACGGGGATTTTGTGCTTGGTGGCGTGTGACTGGGCCAGGGGCTTCAGCTCAGCCTCATGATGCCCCTTCTTCTTGAGGATGCCCCCCAGGGCAGTGAGCACGGTGTTGCCATGCTTCTTCAGGTCCTCAGAGGCCTTCATCTCATCGGCGGTCTTCAGGTGCTTGAACTTGTCAAATTTCTCCAGGGTCTCGGGGTGCCCTGTAAAGAGCCTGTGGGCACAAGGTGGGCTGGAGTTAGGCACAGAGGTCTGGAGGTGGCCAGACTGGAGTTCAAGTTCACACTCCTCCCTGCCCCCACTTCCCAGCTGTGTGACCTTGGGCCATTCACTTCACCTCTCTGTGCCTCAGCCTCTTCATGGGGCACACGAGGCCCTCCCTGTAGATGCGCCCTTGGGATTAAATGAGATCACAGGTGCTGAGGGCCGCACAGGAAGTGTCAGATAAACACTTGCTATTTTTATTTCTATCATCATCGTCTTCCTCTTCTTCATCGTTACCGTGAAAGATAAGAAGGAAAGACCTCTCTGTGTTGCCCTGCCCTCACCCCCATTTTCACGGTGTTGTTTGGCACATGGATGACTAAATGCCATCCTCGTGGAGCAGAAAGGGTTGGGAGCAAGGGGCCGAAGGACCCGGATTTGTTGAGCACTCGTTACATGCCAGGGCCTTGCTGGGCTCTGCATCTACACTTCCCTTTAGGGTCTTATTATTCCCATTTTACAGATGAGGGAACAGAGGCTAAGAGATGTGAGGTCCTAGCTCCATATTGCAGGGTCAGGGTGCCCAAGAGCCAGACTGACATCAGGTCTGAATGACTCGGAAAGTAGTCCATGCAGGGGGCCATGTCTGCAGCTTCCTGCCTGGGGATCATCCTTCAGTCACTTTAATATTTCCAGCTTCAGGAGGCTCCCTACTACCTGTGAGAGCCATTCCACCCTGAGCAGCTCTCAGGTTCAGAAAGCTCTTACTCATTTTGCTCTGACTTCCTGCACCTCCCAGTACCTCCCAGGACCGATGGTGAGGGTCCCTGGTGGGAGCCACCTGTCCAAAGACCAGGTCCCTGCTCCTGCCAGGGACCCAGTGAGCTAGCCGCAGAGGGACTCTGCCCGTTATCCTGAGCCACCACGCATAGCCTTGGACCTCAGTCTTTCCTGCTGCGGGAAAGTAGGTGTCAGTTAGTGGAATTCATACCTGCCACTTGGAGTGGGGGTGATTCTCCCCATTTCACTTGTGGGCAAATGGAAGACCATGGAGATAGGTGACTTGCCCAGGGTACCTGTCTGGCGTGGCAGAGTCCAGACCCAAACCCAAGACTGAGTGGTTCTGCAACTCACACTTGTTCCCTTGTGTTGCGCCCAGAAACCTTTGCAGGACTGATGCTGCCTGCCTAGCTTCCCCTCCTCCTGTCTAATGTCTTCGTGTCTTGAAAGTTTCCTCTTTTATAGTTTCCTGGCTCTGCGACACCCTTAAACCTGACTGTGGACATGCTCCAGTGTGCACAAGTATCTCACAGCACATACCTGTACTCACACACATAGACACACACACACACATGCATGTGCCACGTAGCATGGACAGGGAGCACTCCCTTCCCCACCAGGAGCACATCCCTCCTACTTCCCCAGAATGCCCAGGGCTGTCCACAGCCATGCCAATGTCACCACCTCATCTGGGGCCCCAGCCAAACCTTGCACATCACTGACACCTCACCCCTGACACCTTTCACCCAAGGGTCCCAGAGCTCCTGACAATTATTATCTGGTGACAATGATCCTTGAACTCCTGCCTGACAGATGGGAGACCAGCACTCACATGTGAAGGCCTAAGGTTGGAACACTGGAGAGCAGAAGAAGGCCAAGGACTTGGGACCCAAGGTAGCTAGGGATCTCAGACATTTTGGGAGTCCCTCAGATGTCTGGGAGAAAGAACAGGGCACTGAGAATTATGGAAGCTGAGTTCTGTCCCCTGCTCTGCCTCCAGTGTGCTGTGTGACATTGAAGAAGTCACTCAGCTTCTCTGAGTCATGGCTCAACTATCAAACCAAGAGAGTTGGTGTAACTGATTTCTCAGCCTCCAAATTCTAAGCCCCCACTTCACCCTCCACTCCTAGCACCTGTCAACCAGAGAGGGAGCCCAGATTTACTTTAAACAGTGCAGAAAAATTGGGCTAACGAGTGTCCACCATATCATCCTGGCATCACATGGCTGTCTCCCTCCCATGGCCCCAAGCCCTGCAGCTGGGAGCCCCCAGAGCAGTCACAGAAGGCTGTCCCTGGATGTCCCCGACAGTGGCAACCCAGAAAACGTGCAGATGGGAGGCCCTCTCCCTGTGGAGATGGGCGGAGGGCTTTTTCTCCAGTGTTTCAGAAGTGCTCACTCGTTCGGTGTTATCATCGAAATCCTATCGTCAGCCTGCCTAGTTTATCCCAGGTCTGCAGGCAAGTCAGAGGGAAAGGAGGCCATTTGCCAGCTGTCCTCTGAGCTGAGGCCCAACCAGGCAGCTACACAGAAGATGGAGGACTCTCACAGACCTGCACAAACCCTTCTCTGCTCCAGAACCAAAGAATCAGATGAGGATGGGAACTCATCTCTAGTGCGCCAAGACTGTGGGACGATACAGCACAGGGGTCCAGGGCAGGAATGCTGATCCATGCCGTCTGGGTTTGAATTCCAGCTGTGGGACTTTGGACGAGTCACTTAACCTCTCTATTAAGTGTGGTGGTCATAATAATATCTAGCTCACAAGGTTGTTGTGAGGCTTAAATGAGTTAATATATGTGAAACACTTAACACAGGGCTTAGCAATCAGTGTGTACTATATAAATATTTGCTGTCCTCCACATCATCTCTACCACCATTATCATTATCACCATCACCATCATCATCTCCATCATCATTGCCATTGTCATCATCAGCATGGTCACCACCACCACCATCACTATCATCTCTATCATCATCACCATCTCCATCATCATCACCATCTCCATCATCATCACCATCTCCATCATCATCATCATTGTCATTATCACCATCATCATCGCCATCATCATCATCATCACCATCTCCATCTTCGTTGTCATTATCACCATCTCCATCATCTCCATCATCATCCTATCCATTATCGTCATCATCATAATCGTTAGGACTAGGAATTTTTTATTTTGTCTGTAGCTGCCATCGGCTGGCTGAGACTCTTGAGCCGTGTTTCCTCCCTGTGACGTAAGAAGTGTTGGCCACCAGCAGAGGCTTTCAAATTTTTCATGGCCTCAAAATCCTTTGTTCAAATGCAAAAAGAAATAAAGCAGGAAAGATCTGGGGGAAAGCAGGAAAGGCAGGGGTCTGGAGCCCTCTCAGCAGCCTCCTCCCTCCTAAGCCCCTGACTCCTGGAGTCAGAATCTCCAGCTGACCTTCCAGCTATTAAGTTCTAGAACGTAATGATCAGTTACTTGCAGTGAAGCCCTCGGTGCTTCATTAACAGACTCAGCTGAACAGAATTTGCCCTCTTTTATTATCAGAGGAGTGGGAGAAATAACCTTTTCAAGCTCAGTCAGAAAGCCTGGGTTCAGCATCGGGAGCAGAACCAAAAGGTCAGCTCTAACAGGAGCTCTTTGAGCCCAGGGAGCTAGCATCCCCTCCCGTCCCTGCCCCTAGAACCCAAACTAAGAGGACAGAACCAGCTGGCATGGTTTCTGCATGTCCTGCAGCTTAAGACATGACAGGGCATCGGGCTCTCTGGGGCCTTCCAGGGGCCAGCAGTCTCCAGCATCATGTCTCACCCCTGGCACCCAGCCCCTGGCGGTTCCCTCCGACCCACCCCGGGAAGGGAGGAGATGTTTCCCCTGTGACACAATACCCCAAGTCTCCTTCAAGATGTCCAAGTCACTGACTTAGGGCTGGTCGCCACCAGATCACCTTGGAAAGACTCCTGCTCTAGAGACTGCTCTCCCACCTGAGACCCTGCCTCCTCTCCAAAAGCAAGGCAGGATCCTGGACTCAGAGAATGCCAGGCGTAAGAGTGGGCAGGGATCTCAGAAACTGTGGCAGGCAATCCCTTTACTCAACAAATAGGGAAATAGGCCCAGTGAGGAGCAGTGACACGTCCAAGGTCACACAGCAAATGGGGGCCTGGGAGTTGATTCAACTTTGTGGGAGCCTTCTGTCCTTCTATCCAATTAGACAGGACCTGTTGCAGCCCCCAGAGCCAACCGACAGAGACAGAGGAGAAAGACACAAAGAAACACCTCAAGATGCCAGTTAGATTCAACAGAGAACTCGACTGTCCTTTCTCAAGCGTTTCTGGTGAGATTCACTGAGGGCTCGAACTCCAGATAACAGAGCTGGTAGAACCGGGCATTCTCCCCAGACATGGGACCTGGAAATAGGGGAAGCCCAAGGGAGACTGAAAGGGCATCTAAGTGGGAGAGGAAGATCTGCTCTGGCTCCTAAAGAGGGAGAAATTCATCTGTAAATTCAAGCATGAAGGACAATCACTTGTGGCAACCGGGGCCCGCTTTCTCCCAGGCGTGCATATACCCCATTAGGTTGTTGACCTGCACTTCTCAGAGCATGAGAAGGGGCTAGGAGCGGAGGAGAGTCCATCGCCCTTTGGGAAGGAAGGCAACAGAGACATGAGATTCTATTTATAAGCCACAAGCCATCCTCTATTTACAAAACTCAGAATTTTACGGGATTCTTTGTTGTTTGTTTGTTTGTTTAGGAACCTCTTGCTGTAGAAGGCAAGATGTGCTTGGACACCTTTCTGAGCCCTCAAATTCAAGAAGCACTCAACATCAAGTCACTAAAGGTCCCTCTGTCTACTGTTTTCTAATTATAATACTTTAAAGGCCCCAAGTCTAAGCTTCATATATAATAGTTACCAATATCTTCTAGAACTCACTATATACCAGGAATTATTCTGGGTCCCTTACATGCATCATCTTATTTAATTCTTATTTCCACTCTATAATGTAGATATTATTAGGATTTCCCCCCATTGCACAGGAGAAGAAATTGAGGATCAGAGAGGTTGTGTACCTTCCCAAAGGTCACACAGCTGCTCAGTGGCAGAGCCAGGTCTACAACCACACATCTCATCTTGAAGGTCATGTCTTGGCCTTGCATTTTACAGACTATGATGGACTTGTGACTCTGAGGTCATCCTTCCCGTCTCAGGTCCTTTATGTCCTCATCCATTAAGTGACATGTCCAGACAAGATCACTCGGATCTCTCTGGTTAATTCTGCCTATAATTCTAGGATTCCTCTTGGTGGGCTCTAAGCATCCAGGAGTTTGCTCGTCAAGCTTCTCCTAGCTGCTGACACAGGTGTGAGATGGATCCCCTTTCCTCTCCTGACTCCAGTTCCTGACTTGTAAAAGCAAAGAGCCAAGTGGGGGTTTCAACAAACATAACTAATGCAGCCAACTGGTCAACCCCAAGGCACACACTCCACCTCGCAGGCAAACAACCCTGATCTTTGGGAAGCGGGTGATGGGCGCAATGGGATCTCTTCCTTTTACCTGATGAGGACCTCCTGCCCATGGCCTGCGACATCAGCCTCCACCTTCCCCCAGACGTTCAGCACCAGCTGCCATTCCCCGTCGCTGAGCCCCATGGCGCTGCCTGGAGGAGACAAAAAGGGCAAGTGCGGACTGACTACTGACTGGGTGTCCCGGCTCCGACTAGCTGGGGTTTGAGGCCGCCTGGCTCCAAAGGGGTTTTATACCTTCCCAGATGCTTCACAGGGATCACTTGACAGCTGGCTCGCTCTCTCTTTCCCCCTCCCCTGCTCCCCCCCTCTTTCAAGCAGGGGTCTAATCTTTTCCCTTCTCTAGCCCTCACATGGAAGCTATTTTGGGGTGGGTGCCATTGTGGGGAGGCAGGACAACTCAGGCCACGGGGTGGGGGTGGCTGTGCGTATGGAAAGAGTTGGGAGGAGTTTGGGCCACTGTCTGGACTCTCAGAGGCCAACAGAAAGGGCATGACCAAGGCCAATGCCAATGGCCTGAAACCCAACGCTCCTGCTGTCAGCCATCCCAAGAGAACCTGTCATGTTTCTAAGCCTGGGCAGCAGGCTTCCTGACTGTCCCTGGGACGGTCTTGGCCCTTAGCAGTCCCTTCACCCACCTTCTGCCCACTTTGCCAGGATGCCCCTCACCCGTCAGAGCAGTGGGAAGGGGTCTAGATGATTTCTTGCTTTATAGCTGGGTGAACCCAGGCAGATCCATAACTCTCGGAGCCTGAATTTTCCCATTCCACCTAGAAAACTCCTAGCTTCATGGCTTTGCTCAAATATTTCCCTCTGAAAAGTTTTGCTTGTACCCCCTCAAGGCGCAATTAACTGCTTGCTCTTTCCATTTATTTGTATGTGTTCCTGTTGCACTGCTTACCTCACTGCATCATGTTCTTTGTCTCCACGCCGGGTCTTCCGTTAGGACCATAGGAGCCGACACTGACAGAGACCACCGGGTGCCAGGCCCTATTCCAAATCCTCTACGTGTGTAACTCATTTAATCCCCCTACCACCCTCCATGATAAATACTGACATCACCTCCATCTAATGGAAGGGACCTTAGGGAAGTCTGCCACAGACTGATGGAAGAGCTCAGACTTGAGCCCAAGAAGTCCACGCTCCTGAACACCTTACTCCGATTGTCTGTGGGCACAGGCTTTGTTTTATTCATTTGTGTATCTCTTGTACCTTGCACAGTGCCTGGTACCAAGTTTGAACTGAATAAATGTTCACTGAATAAGAGGATGGATGGCCTTGCAAGGAAGGCAAGTGGAGGATGACTGGCCTTTATGTCACATCCTTGTATCATCCATCTACCATCCATCATCCATCCATCTGTCCATCATCTATCCACCCACCCATCACCTACCCACCCAACCATCCATCATCCATCACTCATCCATCCACCCACTCATCCATCATCTGTCCATCCACTTGTCCATCATCCCTTCATCCATCCAACACACGGTTACAGAGTACCTACTCTGTGTCAGAAATTGTGCTACTTGCCGAGGACACAGAACCAGATCAAACACAACCTGGTATTTATGAAACAGTCCCCTAGGGGAGATAAGTAAGAGGAATAAAATGACAGTACAGTCCACTTAGTGCTATGATCAAGGTATATATATATATATATACTTTTTTTCCTGTGAAAATCCTTTATCAAAGCAATGCAATAACCAAAATACAGAATGGGTCACATGGTTTTTCGGTTTCTTTTGCTACTAGATCAACTTCAATAGTAGTCATTTGTTCACATCTTTAAGTTACTTTTTTAAAGTGAACATTTATAATTCACAGATCAACAAGCTCCTGCTTCCATCTGCATAGAACTTTACAGCTTACACAGTGCCTCCTTGGGCAGGATTATATCTAATCTTCACAACGATGCAAGGTAGCAAGCATCACCCCATTTTACAGCTGGGAACCATGAGACTCAGAAAGGATAAGCAAGCGTCCTGGCTATCCTGGGTCTGTACTGGACATGCCAGTTGTGTCTGCCCCACATACATAGCTCATTCTAAAGACAACTGCCCTGCCCGACCCCCCGCAGTCACGTCCCTCCCCCAAACCTGTGGCTAGTCACAGCGATTGGACTGGGGCTAGAATCTAACCTGAGGCAGCCAATGGCAAGGCTCTGTCAAACAGCCAATGTTTATTAGCTACACCAACCAGATTCTCCTCTTCAAAATGTGACAGGGATGTCTGGCAACAATTGGCTAGGTGAGAGGGAATACAGAGTCAAAGAGGGTTTCATGGGTAAGAATTGCAGCACTGGGTAAACCCCCGTGCAACTGTGGGTCTCCATTCTGATCTCTGTGAAGTCCGCTCCAACTTTCTGAGGACCTACACTGTGTCAGGCCCAGGATGCAAGGGCAAGGCGACTCTGGGGCAGTCTGCCCAGGGCCCGGCCCCTACTCCTGGTCCCTTGCTGGAGGGTGAGCCCAGCAGCATGGGGGGAGAGGACAGAAGGGAGGACGCGGCAGCCAGCTGACCCCAGCCCGGGGCCGTCCACTGGGGCACAACAGTGACATCACTGAAAGGATCGGCATCACTGGGTTCTGATTTAAACCATCAGCTCTGGCAATGCTGTTTTTAAACACCCCCCAGCCTGTGTCCTCTTGAGACCCTCGGAGCAATCCTGAGGGGCTGGCGGGGCAGGACTGTCATCGCCCCACCCGGCTGGATGGACACAAAGACTTGGAGAGGTTCAGCACCTGCCTGAGGCTGGTGAGCTGCAGAGCTGGGACTGAAACCTGAATCCAAGGCTCTTTTCCTATCTCCAGCCTCCCGAGCTGTCTAGGGACGGCCTGGGTACTTAAAATCTCATCAATTCGTCACCAGTGCAAAAGTGTTTAATATGAAGCTGTCACCCCCTTGGCAGGCACTCCCATTAACTGGCAAGTTCATGGAAACCCGAGGCTTTGAGGTTGATGAACCTTTTAAGTTTTACCTTTTAAGCTAATAGAAGGGAACCAACATCCGCTCGAACTTACACATCTCTACAACAGAACAGACGGTACCTAGCGGTTGCTATGGCAACCTGGAGTCGCCAACTTTGTTTGGGGGCTGTAATTATTCCTGTGACAGCCTTCAAATAGCCGGGGCAGGGAGGCTGAAGATGCACAGAACAGGAAAGCCAGGCTGCCTTTACATGCAAAACTTTTTTTTTTTTTTTTAAGATTTGGCCCCTTAATTTTATTCTTTTTTTTTTTTTTTTGGAGGGGGGTTAGGTAATTAGGTTTATTTATCTATTTTAATGGAGGTACTGGCGATTGAACCCAGGACCTTGGGCATGCTAAGCACACACTCTGCCACTGAGCTATACCTTCCCCCACCACGTGCAAAACTTTCTGCAGCCTTAACACTCGCATGTCATGTACATGCACACAGGTACCCACACACAAACACGGGTGGGTTACTTTGACACCCAAAGGAACACAGCTGAATCCCGCCAAGTGAGACCTGCCCCCTCCTCTTTCTCCCTTTCATATCACAGAATCCTTTGAATGTGAAATTCTGAGACTTGTAGAATCATCCCTCCAGCCTTCAAATTCTGGAGATTTGAGATCTCAGAATTAAAATGAAAGAGAATTCTAGCCATGGATTCTTGAAGCTAACAGAGGCCTTCCATGGTATCTTGTCCAAGTTCCCACTAAGTGCAGGAATTCTCCCTACAGATCATCTTCTAGCACCTGCTTGAATACTCCTAGGAGCAGTGACCTCACTACCTACAACTTTAAAGAGTCTTCTAATCAAACCAAAATATGCCTTCTTGTGGTCCTCACTTCCTTTTTCTGGCTCTGCGGGCTCCTTGGGGATGGAGAGGACCCGCCGAGTCTCTCTCACCAGGGAAGATGCAGGCTCACCTAAGACTTTTCTTGTCCAGACTACACACCCCAAGGTCAACAGAACACCGTCTCCTGGCAATGTAAGCTAGGGGCCTGCCTGGTGGAAAAAGATCTGTTCTCCATCTTCAGTGTCTGGTGACTCTCACCTCTTGTCACACATATACACAGAGAGAACTCTCTAGCAAGGGGCTCCCGGCACCTCCCTGCATGGGTTCGAGTTCCCAGGTGACTGTGCACCAGGCCCTCTCTTTCAAAGGCTGCAAGTCCAGTCTAGGTGACCTGGGCATTTGACACCCTTGTGTAGCCAGCAACTCCCCTCAGTGAATCTGGGGGGTTACACTTTAAGACTCCACCCATGGGGGACCAAAGCCGGGAAGAAAGAGCACTTTGGATCTTCAGAGCTTCGGGTCCCCTCAACCCTGACCACCTCCCTTCCTCCTCCTGCTCCTCCTGGGAGCTGGCCCTTTGGAGGCCAGCCCGGGCAATGCCTCCCTCCCCTCTCCCTGCCAGGTCCCCCCAGCTCGGCTTGCTCCTTCCTGGCAGAGTCTGCCTCCTGGACCAGCGCCAGGCCAGACTCCGAGCAGGGCTGAGGCCTGGAGCCTGCAGGACCTGCCGAGGCCATCTACCAGGTGGCAGGACCCCCGGGCTGGCCCCAGACCCATCTTGGGCCCACCACCCGCTCCTCGCAGCCCCTCAGGGCCTTCATACTGACCACGTCTCCCCTACTGCCCAGTTGTCTTCCTGGAGCCTCCAGCCAAGCAGGGGGCTGGGGGCAGGGAGAGGTGTCTTATAGCAGCTGGGGAGATGGAAAGAGAACTAAAAATACAGTTTATATGGCATGGCTCCTCCTCTGCCTGGAGGCCCAGAGGGGCTTGCTGGAGGGGGGCTGGCAGGGACATCAGGATCCCAATATCCCAGGCAACAGGTGTGGCCAGGGACACCAGCCCACCTCCCCCGCCTCTAAGGCTTGGAGTCACTCCTCCAGCCCCACCTTCCACCTGTCACCTGGATGAGCCTAAACCCACCTCCACATCCCCAAGTCCTTCCTCTCTCCAACTGGCCCATCTCCCAGAAACAGCTCCCCCTCCAGGAAACTCCCTCCCACTCCTGCCCCCCTTTCTCAGAAGATGTGCCCTCTCCCCCCTCGCCCCTTGGGCTCCAAATGGGTGCAGCCTTCTCATCTCTCTCTGCTTTTGGGGTGCATCTCCCTATTTCTACCCTGTGAGCTTCCTCAGAGGTGGGAATACAAAACCACAGACACAATGCACTCCAGCGGCACCGCCTCTCCCAGCAGCTCTTTTCTATACACATTTTTATAAGCCCCATTTTTCCCACATGGGGAGACTGAGGCAGAGAAGTTAGGTTGCCAAAGGTCACACAGCTAGGAACCTCCAAACATGAAATTGGAAACCAGGGAGTCTGGTTTCAGGGTGTGAGCTTCCCAGTTAGGAACTGGGCTAGCTTTGGATCTTTCCTCTTCCCCCTCTCACCTTTCTGACAGCACCTAGCAGAGGGCTGGGTTAATAAGCTCTCTGAATTGTTTATTTTATTGACCTGAGTCCATCCTGGCTCCGGGCTTCCTAGAGGTGAAGGCAAAGACAGTTGTTGGATGACAATCGGGAGGCCCTGCTGCCATCTAGTGGCGACGAGGAGGAACGCCTCCACCCTGGCTCCCCGCCTCCCACCGCGTTCCTTTGTTCCCTCCACCAGCCAGCCAGCAGCCAGGACAGGGATCTTTTATCTATCTTTCTATTCATGGCACCGACCAGGGACAGCTGTCCAAGTTATTAAAAGATGAATAAGACATGGTCCTTGCTCTCAAGGGACTCAAAGTTGAGTGGAGGAAACATCCCAGGGGGGATTTGGAACGCAACAGAGATTTGAGCAAAGAGCTATGGGCGGATGAGGAGGCAGCCTGAGGTCTACACGGAGATTTGCTGGCAGAGGTGGCAACTGGGCTGGATCTTAACGCATGAGCAGGCTCCTGCAGGGTCTCTCAAGGAGAAGTAACAAACTATATGTGCAAAGGCCCAAGTGATACAGAGGATGCATGGGGAAAGGCATGCTCTGGGGGCAGGGTGAGGTCACCTGAGGGTCCTTCTCACCAGAATCAGGACGGGGGACTTAGAGCTGGCAGTTCTGCTGGACAAACACTCATGCTCACTTGGTGCCAGGCTCTGTTCTGTGCCCCCAGGGAGACCAGTGATTCCTGAGCTTTAGGGGTGATGGGAGGGAGGGTTGAGTAAACACATGATGACAGCACTTTGTGATAAGGACAGTAACAGAGACAGTTCAGCATAGACTTAATGCCTTTAGAATCAGACATCGGGATTCGGTGCTTGGCCCCACCATGTATTACTTTTTGAGCCAAGGAAGGTATAACTTTCCAGGTCTTTTGGTTTTGTGTCCATAAAATGGGAACTGTGAAAAGGATGACCTATCTCAAATGTCATCATGAGAATTAAAAGAGGGAGTGCATGTACAGGACTCAGTGTGGTGCCTGGTTTATAGCAGTGCTCAAGAAGTGTTCTCTGTGATATAAGGTGACAAAGGAGTCATAAAGGAGGAAATAGTTACCTCCACCAAGGAACATGCAGCAGAAGAGGTGATGTCTGAGCACGACTTTGAAGGGTCAGTAGGGGTTTGGTAGGAGCAGAGTAAGGAAAGGATATGCCAGGCACGGGGACCAAAACATTCAAGGACATGGAAGTTGGTGTGTTAGGACTAAGTTTGGTTGTGGGTGACAGAAAATCCAAAATAACATGGCTTTAACAAGAGAATATTAATTTCTCTTTCATATAGAAATCCAGAGGTAGTGGTCCAGGGCTGGTAGGGCACACAACATGTCAGCTTCAGTCTACTTTAGTGCGCTGCCATATTACATACACAGATGGCCTCGACCTGCTGAGGCAAGATGGCTGCTTTAGTCCAGCCATCGTATCATCATTCTAACCAGCAGAAAGGCAAAGAGTTGAAGAAGGTTGTGCCCCCTACCTTTAAGGTCACTTTCAGGAAGTTGTAATCAGTGCTTCCTGTCACTGTATGGCCACAACTCTCTGCAGGGAAGGCTGGGAAACAGTGTCTATTTCCATATGGCTGTATTTCCAGATGAAAATTGGGAGTTCTATAACATAGAAAGGTGGGATTAAAAACTAGAAATTTCTGCCACAGGAATTTTAAAGAGCATATAAAGATGCAGGAAAGTACAAATAATTTTGGTATTTCTGTGGTGGGAAAAGAGAGGGAGAGAGTGATGGAACATGGGTCAGAGAAACACCTGGAGGCCAACCCAGGATGGCCTTGGGAGCCATGAGATTTAAGATTTCTCCCTAGGAGAGAGCTGTGGATGGATTTCAAGAACGGGAGGGCCATAGTCTGATTCGCTGTCCTAGAAACACCACACTAGTTGCAATGGGAATGATGTAATGGGGGGGGGGGTGTGTGTGCAACGTGGAGGCAGGAAACATTTCTCCCCAACATTTTATTCTGGAAGTTCTCATACATGCAGTAAAGTTGAAAGAATGTTAGGGTGAACCTCATACGTATACCCACCACTGAAACTCTACCACTGCTATTTTACTAAACCAGTTTTACCACGGATCTCTCCATCCCTCCATGCCTCCAATCTTTCTTATTTGTGTGCCATTTCAAAGTAAACTATAGACACCTGTCCATCCACTTCTTCCTAAATACATGTATGAGTGTCATTAACGAGAGTTACATATTTGCATTTTTTCTTTTGACATTAAATTTACGTGGAACGAAATGCATGCGTCTGAAGGGTACCCTTGCTGAGTTTTGATAAATGCGTACACCTGTGTAACGCGAATCCCTATCAAGATACAGGACATTATCATCACCTCCAAAGTCCCCACATTCCCCTTCCCAGCTCAGTCCCCTCCCCCACCACCTCCAAGAGGCAACCGCTGTCCTGATGATTTCGTTTTCGTAAATCACAGATTGGTTTGGGGAAGGGAGACCTTTCAAAGCCTGCTGTGGAGCCCATGTCTGCGCTGAGAAAGAGGCTGGACAGAGTGGTAACGAGAAGAGGGGACAGGCTCTGCAGGGGAGGCTGGGGAGAGGGGGTGAGCTGTGAGCCCAGCGCAGCGCCCCCAGCGGGAGGTGAGTTTCTTCTGGCTGAGCGACTGGGCAGATGGTGGCGCTATTTACTAAGGCGGGCCTGGTACCCGGGAGGAAGGGCTGGATGAGTCTCCCTTGGGACCGTAGCATCTGGAGCGTCGGTGGGACATCTGTCTAGCAGGCGTAGGGATACACATGAATCCCCGAGGTGGCATCGGGGAAGTGGTGTTTCTCCAGCATCTTCACAGGATTCAGGATGCTCACTCACGACACTCTAGGAAAGGCAGAGGGGCCCCTCCTCCGCTGGTCCCTTGCTTTCCCCAAGGCAGCCAAAGGCAGCTAAGGGTGGTGGAGAAGACACAGAGGTGGTTAATTCCGATTGGCAGGACCCTCACTGCAGAGGGGGTGGAGTCAGCGAGGGGTGAGTCCACACTTATCCCTCCTTCCTTCCTCTCTCCCCAGCATCCTGTGGCTTTCCAAAATTCTTCTTCCCTCCTTTTTTTTTTTTTTTTTTTTTTTGCAAGGGTAGGTAATTAGATTTACTTATTTATTTTTTTCATGGAGGTACTGGGGATTGAACCCAGGACCTCATGCATGCTAGGCAAGCACTCTACCAGTTGAGCTGTAACCTCCACCACCCCTCCCCTTTAAAATGAACCAAAGCCCATGTCTTAGTTACTGAAATTTCCTACAGGGAGGGGGCCGTCAGGTCTGCTTCCCCCGAGAGGGCAGTGAAAACACAGAAACAAGGTGAAACCTGGGCCCACAGTCCCAGACTGCAGCTGGGCCCCCCTAGTCTAAAATCAGGCACAATTCACCCCAGGAAAGACTGCTTTCTTTCTTAAAACCCCATTTGGTTGACAGGAGATATTCCTAGCCTTCCCATCCGCACAACTTGGACTTCTTCCCTGGGGATTAATGCCCTGCCTGATTCTACTAAGAGAGGCCTTGCCCCTACACCCACCCCCTCCTGGAGTTGCAGCCCAGAATATCCTGAATTTATCTGGCCATTTAGAGAATCGCCCCAAGGGCTCAGTTTGCTCCATTAGACACAGGGTCAGAACGTGAGCTGCTGGTGTAGAGGAAGGTGCAGAGATTACCCCAGATACCATCCCAGGAGAGTGTGTGAAGGAAGAAGAGAAGGACCCCAGGGAACACTCCAACATTTAAAAATTTGGACAGGGAAGAGTGGGTGGAGAAGTGAGGATGAATATTGAAGACTTCTTATGCATTAGACCTGGGCGAGGGCTGAACCACAAATATAGATGCATTCGTGTGTCAGAGCATTAGCTGCTGTAACAAACAGCCCCCAGATCTCAGTGGCTTATTAGTTCCTAGTAGTGGCTGCATGGGCTTGGTTCTCACTCACCTCACCAGCCAGTGCAAGCTGGGGAGAGGACTCTGCTCCACACAGCCACTCAGGGACCCAGGCTCTGTCTCCAAGGACTTCAGAGACCTCTGATCCCTCCGGACCCAGCAGGCAAACATCAGAAGGGAGAAATGAGTGGGAGAGGTTTTAGAGGCCACACCTGAGAGTGAGGCACACCATTTCCGGCCCTATGCCATCAGCCCGATCACAGCCATGTGGTGGCAATGAAACGTCTGTGTGCCCGGGAGAAAGTGAATCGGGCTCAGAGGACACACAGCATCATGTCTGCCACAGTCACAGCCTGAGATAATAAAATGTTTCATAATCTAGTGGAAAGACAAGGACGAGGAGTTGGGAATGAGCATTCCTATGAACCACGTTTTAATACCTTGTCGAGCTTGGAGTGGAAGCTCAGTGTTTGTTAGGGCCGTTTGGATGAGTTCTATCACCACTGATGAAATGCTTGCACGGAGAGGGGCAGGTGAAGGGCGGGGGAGAGGGTCTGCACTCTCTGTGATGATGAGACAGTCATTCTCCAAAGGACAGGGGACATATCGGAATAGGGAGCTGAAAGATGCTCAGAGGTGGTGAGGGGAGCAGGAGTGCATACGGAATATTCTGGAAACCCTGAGAAGACCAGTTTAGCTGGGTCAGAAGTTTTGTGAAGGGGATTGGTCATGGATGACGCTGGAATGTGGGCTGGGAGCGGATCAGGAATGACTTTGAGCTTTAAGAATCTTGGCGGCTCTTCAGCAGTGGTTGTGGCTTGGGGTGGGGTGGGGTGGGGGAGGGGAGCTCCCAGCCCTCTGGGGTGAATCAGCCGGACAGTTAAAATGAGTCACGATGGCCCAGCAGAGAGAAGCCAAGGCAAACAGTCATGCTAGCTTGGGTGGCCACGGGGGGTTTCTTCTCTGGGGAGGCTTTGGACTGGGGGAGCTCAGAGACGGAGCAGGTGCTCTGGCCTGGCCTGGAACTGTGTTCGGGCTGTTGGGGCGACACCTTCATGGTTCTGACCTCGGCAGCAGCAGGAGGGCGTGGGGACAGTTTGGCCCAACTCCCTGATCCGCACCTCTTGGACCACCTTGGCCTGGAGTGGTCTCCCCTTGCACCTTGCCCATCCCTCCTTCTCGGAGGTCTTCCTCACAAATAAGACCAGATTCTAGACTCTCATACTTGGCCTAGGTAGCAGTACCCACCATTGTGATTGTAAACTGCATGATGGTTGTAAGATTTTAAAATAATGTATTATTCAGTTGGTCGTATCCAAGGGCCCATCTCCCATCTACCTTCTCCTCCCATATACCTGGGTACCATCTTGAAGAGGAGAAAGTGCAGTGGTGGTTAGGAGTGAGTGTGTGTGTGTGTGTGTGTGTGTGTGTGTAACCAGAGATACAAACACGAGGAAAGACAGAGATCCCGAATAATCGGCTCATCTAATTTGCACCCCCCCAACACACACACACAGAGCAAGGGTGCTTATAAACAAGAGGCAGTGTAAGTACAGGGGTTAAGGGTATGAATTCTGGAACCAGACTAGTAGGTCTGAATTCTGGCTTCACTGCTTGCTTGCTGTGTGACTTCAGGGAAGTTCCTTAACGTCTCTGTGCCTCGGTTTCTTCATCTGCTGATTGGCAATCTTAACAGATCCTGCCTCGTAGGATGAAATTTAAACTAGATGAAAACCCTTAAAATATGCCTGGCACAAAATTGAGTAAACACTCCATACACATATGGGCTGTTATTCTCAGTTAAAAAAAAAAAACAGCCCACTTTTTTTCAAACATCTGAATTGAAATAGACTGTTGACCATGTTATATAATTAGTGAAGAAGGTCCCTCTCTGATGGACTGGGAAGCCCATGAGAGTGAGTCTTGTATTTCTGTGGTCGGGTCAAGGCCAAGTTCCTGCTCATAGTAACAGCTACGCCAGCCCCACTCCGAGCACCACACCACACCACACACAGGCACGGCTAGCCTGCTGGGCCCAGCACAGCTCACAGTCCTCTATATGCAGAGGCTCACTTAATTCTCGGGACCACTGTAAGCAGGTGTCAGGTAGGGTCTATCTACCAGGGTCAGGTAGATAATGGATGGAGCAATGCTTTGTAAACTGTAAAGTACACAACTTGTGAGGCTGTCAACACTTAGGACCTCTTCCCCAAGGGCCTAGGATCCCATCCTACTTTTGGCTTAGCTGGAGTGCCTTGGGAATATATCCTGTGCTCTAGAACTTTCCCTCCACTTGCCCCTCTAGCAAAATGTAGTTGTCTTGGGTATCATTTTCCTTTATGATCTGTCTTAATGGTCACTGGTGGAATTCAACCCCTTCCACCTCCCTGCTGAGAGATTTTGTTTCAACAAAGGCCAACACAGGCTTGATATCGAACCCCAAAGAAAGACTCCCTACTCCCAGTCTACCCTGGACTGGACTCTGTGACATTCCTGTGTTGTGTCTTGTGGATGCATCTGTCCCCACCCATCCCCAGCTGTGCAAAGCCCGCCCTTCTCACATGGTATTTCCTCCAGGAAGACCTCCTTGCTGAGCCCCAGCACTGTGTAGACACCTCCCTCCAGGCCCCCCTCCTGTTCTTTCCAGCTGAATACTAAATATGGCCCTGATTATAGCTTCAGGGGAAGAAAGATTTTATCCATTGATTGATTGATTGATTGACTGAGTTACTCATTCATTAATTTGCTTAACAACATTTGTAGAGTACCTCTTCCTTATCAGGTACTGTAGCACTTCAAGGGTGGAGAGAATTACCCTGGTTTCTGAAGAAGAGGAGGAGAGTATTAGCTACAGGGAAGAAGATGAACAAAGGCATAGCTGTGCAGAAACTTGGACTGGGCTTAGGGAGCAGGGAGTGGCTGGATCATAGGGTGCAGGGTGGTGAGGAATGGGAGGTGAGGCTGGACAGTGGGCAGGATCCAGCTGTAGAAAGCTCTGATATCATGGCCAAGTCCTCACCATCCTCCAAGGCCTGACTCAAAGGCCACCCCCTCCAGGAAGCCCTCTGTTGTAGACTTTTATTGTTTTTGTTCCCCAAGTGCCCTCCCCTTTCCTTCCTACTGAGAACTCATTGCATTTGGCTGAGTACAGTCATGGTTCAGAGATGGGCATGATATCCTGGCTAGACAAATCAGATTCTTCTCTGGAACTTTTCTGCCGGACCTCTTGCAGGGACATTGCCAAATAAGGAGGATGTGAACCTGGGGCAGCTGGTGGCCTCTGGCCTGAAGAACAAAATCAGAGACAAGAGAACCAAGAGATATAGTGAGATGGAGCCCTGATGAATTTTTCTGAGCTACTGGATCCAACCATGCCTGAAGCCAGTTGTACTCTGGATCTCCCAGTTACATGTATTCAATTATTTGTTCATTCAACAAATAGTTACTAAATGCCTACCATGTTAGCATTCTTCAAAGAGATAGAACCAATAGGATATTATATATATATATGTATATGAAGAAATTTGTTATAAGGAATTAGCTCAAGCAATTATGGGCTGTGAAGTCCCACAATCTGCACTTGGTGAGCTGAAGACCCAGGAGAACCAACAGTGAGATTCCATTTGGAGACCAAAGACCAGGAGAACCGGTGGTGTAAGTCTCCAATGGCAGGAGGAGACCAAAGTCTCAGCTCAAGCATTCATGCTGAGAGCAAATCCTCCCTTCCTCCACTTTCCCACTATTTTCAGATCCTCAACATATTGGGTGAGGCCCACCCACACTGGGGAGGAACATCTGATTTACTCAAGGCTGTGAATCCTAATGCTAATCTCATCAGGAGACACCCCCACAGACACACTCAGAAATAATATTTAACCAAATATCTGGGCACCCTGTGAGCTTGTCAAGTTGATCCATAAAATTAGCATCACACCTGCTATGTGCAAGGCACAATTCTAGGTAGTAGAAGTATAGCAGTTAAAAAGAAGACAGGGGGAGGGTATAGCTCAAGCGGTAGAGCGCATGCTTAGCATTCATGAGGTCCTGGGTTCAATTCCCAGCATCTCCTCTAAAAATAAATAAATAAACCTAATTACCTCCCTCTGCCCCTGCCAAAAAAAAAAAAAGAAGAAGAACAAGACAGAGATCCCACGTAGTTGAGCTTACATGGTAGTGGGGGAGGGTGCGGATAGAAAGACACTAAATAAAATAAATAATTAAAATAGCATGTTAAATGATAATAAATGCTATGGAGAAAAATAAAACAATAAAGCAGAGAAAGGTCTTAAGGGTGTTGGTGGGGATTAGGGGATACATTTTAAAGTTTAGTTTCAAAATTTAATTTAAAATGTAATTTAAACTTCTTTGATAAAAATCTGAAAGGTACTGGAGAGAACCAGAGAAATAGCTTGAGGAAAAAAAAAATTCCAACAGAGGGAACATCAAGTGCAAAGGCCCCGAGGTAGGAGCATGTTTTGCTTTTTCAAGACACGGCAAGTTTCATTAGCCAAAACCTTCTCATTTGTGCACAAAGCAATTTGACTTGGATTTCTGTCCCTTGCAATAAAAAGATTCCTACTAATATAGCTTCCCCGATCACCTTACAAGGAACAAATATTCCCTCTCCAGGCTCCCACTGCCTGTCGTCTGTACCTCCCCTCACATTTGCTGTCAGTGCTTGGCCACCTCACACAGCTGCCTTTATCTTAATTCATGTGTTATTCAGATATATCCTCAAAACCTGCTTTTTGCCAAATAGTGAACACTCTCCCACCTTGATGTCAATATGATCTCCCATCGTGGATGGGGAAAGTTCAGAGAGGATAAGAAATTTTTTCCAGGCTACAATCCCAGGAAAAGGCGGCGCTGGGATTCAAACCCAAGTTGGTCCAACTCCAAAACCCGAGTTTGTAGCCCTGCCTCCCGTGGTTGGTGGTTGAAGACATTGGGTACATACTTGAGAAGACCGTTAACTTCTATGAAACTCATCTGTAATTCAAGCAACTGCCTCTGAGGACAGCAATGCCTTGAATAATAAAGCTTCGGCCAGATGGTCCATCAATCATTCTATGTCTATCAGCCCACTTCATTTCATCAACCCCCTGCAAGGCAGGGATTGCTCTGTGTCCATTTTCAGGTGGAGAAAGTGAGGCTCCAACCATCCTGCTGAAACTCACAGATCAGCCTGGTTGGTCTTTGGCATGTTTTCTGGTTCCCATGGTTGCTAATCCCCAACTCTGAGGTCTGCAAAGCCCTTCGTCCTGGGCTGGGCTCTGCCATCAGCACCACTTCTCTGACCTGGGCAGACTGCCACCTCCTGAGCTGAGACCCCTGCAGTCCTGAAGCCCCTCCACAGAGCCACTGCAGCCCCTAGAAAAGATGCTGGCCCGGTGGGACTTCATCCTGACTCCCCACCCCAACTGGGACCTTTGAGCTCCCTGGAGGTGGCCCTACAGGGGCTGACATACCACCCACCCCGCTCTGCACCCCGTGCCTCCTGGGGGGCCAATCCTTCTCCATGGTTTCAAGGTCCACCCTCTACTCCGCTTGGTTGGGAGCCCCCACCAGCCTGGTCAGTCTGGATTCTCTGTACAGAGGGTGCATCAAGATGGAATTTGAAATGCAGGAATTTGGCACAGGTTTTTTGGCTTCTCAACTCAACTGTCAGCTTCTCAGGGTAGGGGCCAAGTTCAGGTCTCTTATTCATTCTTAATCCCCTGGGGACCTCCCAGCTCAGTCAGCACTCGTGGAGACGGTGCATTTGTTAGGGCTGCCCCAACAAATCACTACAACGTGGTGGCCTAGAACACCAAAAATTAATTTTCTCACAGTGCTGGAAGTCACAAGTCCGAAAATCAAGGTGTTGGCAGGGTTGGTTCCTCCTGGAGTTTCTGACAGAGAATCTGTTCTGACAAAGCCTCGCTCCCACTGGTTGCCGGCAGTCCTTGGTTTGTGGCCACATCACTCCAGCCTCTGCCTCCGTCTTCACACGGCTCTCCTCTTCCTCCATGTGTCTCTGTGTCTTCTCTTTGGTCTCTCTTAAGGATACCGTCATTGGATTTAGGGCTCGCTCTAAATCCACTTGATCTCATCTCAAGATCCTTAATTACACTGGCAAGGGCTATGTCCAAGTATGGTCACATTCACAGGTGCTGGGGGTGAGGACCTGGACATGTCTCTGTGGGGTCACTAGTTGAGAAACACAGGCCCAGGGGTGAAGGGATTTTTCTCGGGGAACCAAGGGCAGCCAAGGGCCTGCCTGCTCTCCCGATGCCAGGCCAGAGCTCTGTCGCCGTCCTGTGCTGGCCTGGGTTCCCAAGACTTTCTGGGAAAGTGTTCAGTGAAAAACCATCTGGAGACTGACTGTCTGGCCTTCGGGGAAGCCTGCCCTGTCCCCTGCGTAGAGTGGCTGAGAATGTGATCAGGGGAGTGAGTTTCCTTTCCCCGTGGTTGGCTCCATGCCTAGGACCTTGGCTGGTGTGCAGGCCCCGCTCTGGTGGCGTCCTTGCCCGAGTCACTGCTCCCATCCCCTTCCCTCACAGGCCACCAGCAGCCCTGGACACTGTGGGGAGGGGAGAGGGGTGCAGTCCTCCTGAACTTGGGGTCACCTTCCTTCCAAGAAAGATCTCCTTCTTTCCAAGAAAGGTTTCCCATTCTCTTTGGAGAGAGACGAGAACATTGCATAGGATTTAAACTAATGATTAACTTTATGTATTTATTTTAAAATATGTATTTATTTACTTATTTGCATTCTTTTGGGGTGGGGGTAATTAGTTTTTTTTTGATGGAGATACTGGGGATTGAACCCAGGACCTCATGCATGCTAAGTACACACTCTACCACTGAGCTATGCCCTTTTCTCATGACTGACTTTAAATCCCTGGTTCTTAGAGTCTGTGGAGCATCGTGATTGGGATACTGACCTCAGAACCTGTTTGTTGAATGTGTGGCCTTGGGCACATTATTTATTCCTCCAAGCCTCAGTTCTCTCACTGGGAAGACAGGGGCAACGGCAGACTGACCTCAGGGAGTTATTAACAGGATTGACCTCCCCACATAGGGCCATTATCACCGAGCCCATAGTAAGATCGGGAGAGAGAGAGATGGTCACTGTGTGTGATCCGGGGGTGCCATCAGAGCTCGGGCTGCAAATAAAGTCAAATGTCAACTGTGATCTAATTAATATGATGTCTAGCTCTCAGCTCTTCCTTGCTGGAAGGCTCTCTCTTCTTCCCAGGGCTTTGTTTCTCGGTGCAAGTCACAAGACGAGTCCACACCAGTAGGGAATGGCCGCAGGCCATGTGAGCCAATCCTGGCTTTAAGAAATTCTAAGAGAGAAAGGTGGAAAGTCTATGCCGTTTGCATTCAGTGCTGGCAGGATTGTGACCTTAATTTCTTGCCTTCATAAAATAACCTAAGATCAGGCCCTGATGTCTGTCGTGGAGACACAAACTTGTTGTTAGAACCCTCCTTCTACTGTGTGCTCGCTGCCCCGTGGCAGCCTGAACACGGGTCAGCAGGTCAGATCTGGGGGGCCCGGGGGTCTTGTGTCCCCATGAGCAACATGTCACAGTGCTGATCATGGCAGGGAGGAGCAAGGGGCCCGCTCCCTCTCTCCCAGGAGACTTCTTGGTCTATCCGCGAATCCGCTCAACCTCTAGCCCACAACCCCAGTGCTCTGCATAGCACAAGACCAGATGTGAGCCTGGGTTGTTCTGTGTCAAGCCGAACACGTGCCTTCTTTCCCATGGAATCTGAGAATCTGGAATGAAAATCTAGAACCTTCTAACTGATCATTAATGGCAGTTATTGCGTGCTGAAGAGGGTTAGAAGGGAGAGTTCAAAGGAGAATGTTTCAACTACAGAGCCATCTCAGTGTCTTGGCAAGAGAAGAGCCAGTCTGTTCCTCATGCTTTAAAGACTTTTAAACAAGCTTGATTAAAAATAAAAAAGACCATGAATTTAAAAAAAAGAATCCAGAATCTTAGGCATAAGGAGCATGGGGCACCTTGGCAGCCTGGCTTTGAACCTGACCTTGCCAGCACGGCCACGTTACAGAATCCAGATCCACGGACAGAAAAGGCTGGAGGCGACATCCCTACCGGTGCGGTCCCAGGGAACTGGAGGAGACTGTCTTGACTGATAAAGCCCCGTCTGCTGTGTGCGTTTGTCCACAGTCCCACACCAGCCAGCTCTTACTCTCTGTCCTCTCTCTCCTTGGCTCCATCTTCCTCCCTTGCCAGGTCCCATGAGCTTGCCCTCCTGCCTCAAAATATGCTTCCTCAAAAGGACAGAGTCTAGCACTCAGCCCCACCTGCTTTGCTCACGGAGAACAGGCATGAACAGTTATTCTGGTGGGTAACTTCCTCCGTCTCACCAGATTGGAGCCATATGGACTGTGAGCTGTGGAAATTAGGTCACTTTGGGCCAACAAAGGTTCACTGAGCTAGGAGCTAATTGCCAAGGAGAGAGGATGACACAGAGGCAGATCCTGGCTGGGTGTCACCAAGCAATGGGTATAAAAATGGGAGAATTCAGTCTCATCGCCTCTGAAGCATAATCCCGTCTAAAAGCACGTCCTCCCCTTTGGCGAGGCTGGGCCCTCAAGGGAGAGCGAGGGAGAGACCAAATCTATTTTCTGTGGATGGCTTTTCTGAGGTCAAGGGCAATCTGAAAAAAAGCAGATCCACAGGGCTGGGGAGAGAATAAGGCTTGGATCCAAAGCGACAGTCAAGGACACAAAATAAGTGAGACTCTTCAATTTCTAGGCTCTCAGAATCACAGAATCTGTTAGATTCCGAGGATCATAGAATCACAGCCAAGAAAAGGACCCTGGCTCATGCAGTGGGATTCCCTCTTTTTATAGATGGAAGGTGGGGGGAATCTGGCAGTTTCAGGGGCACCCACTACATTCCATAAAGCTGGGGGTCCACCCCATGGAAGACACTTCCTGTGGTGATGAGGTTACGGGGACCCCCTGCCAGCTAGAGCCCAACAGCCCAGTAATGGGGGGAGGAAGTGGCGTGTCTACAACCACTGCACGAAGGGAGCAGCACTGGGTCTGCTGGTCCCCAGGCAGACCCACGTGGCCTCTCGACTTTCATCCTTGGCCACAGCAATGCTTCCTGGAGCCACCCCCAGCAGTTCCTTGGATACATCAACAAAACCTCCAGCTGAAAAAACACCACCCCAGCCGAACAAGAGGGCAAGTTCTGATGCCGGAGGGATTGACTCTGCTGGGGTTATGAAAAGATGTTCGGTGGGCATCTTTCCCAAGTCCCAAGTCTGGAGAGGTTAGCAGACATCCTGAAATGGATTCTTCTTTTGGAGAAGAGTGGGCGGCTCAGCCTGGGTCCTGCAGACTCACGGGGCACCCAAATCCCACTCCCCACCCCCACCTCGGAGGATCTGCTGCTTGGGGAACAGGTTACTTTGCAAAATGTTATCCAGATGGTCTATGGGCCAAATCAGCAGCAGCCAGCTCTTAGACCCCTGACCCTCTCGCAGAAGACAATAATCAGTTGACTTGTCTGAAAGGGCCCCCCACCCGCTATGGGGATCGTTTCTTTCTCTCTCCAACCTCGTGGCTCCTGTGAGGATTTTCAGAAACAGCGTGTTGCTTTTGCTATGGTAGGGAGAATATGACCTGGGCTGGGGAATCAGAGAATCATATTCCTCTGACCACAGGGACAGTGGGACAGGAGACACAGGTTAACCCAGAGAGGTCTTCCCAAGGCACCTTCTTCCTGGATCGGGTGGCGAAAACGCTCTTACATCTATAATCCAGGAACCAGAAAGAAAGAATGGTAATAGGCTGTGCTCTCTCTATCATGGAAAAAGCCCACCTATAATGGGACAGAATGAGGTTGGCACCCCAGGAGAAACTCAGAGTTTGGGGGAAAGGAGAGAGAGCACGTGGGCATTGTAATGGGGTCCTGGTCTCAGGACCTCTGGTTCCCAGAGCTGCCTGCACCCTATAGATTTTCCTCTGATGCTGTGAGCTAGCCAGCAGCTCTAGAACACTCTCTCTGCAACCAACCCATTTCCCTGCAATCCAGAACAAACACGCATACATGTGCTTGTTATAATTGTATCGTTTTCATGGAAACGATTTGGAAGCTCATATTGTATATGATACATTCAGGTACTTTCCACTCTGGGCCACGTCGTTGTCTCTTCCCGCTAGCTGAGACCCACAACACTGAGTTCGTGACACACCAAATTGTTAGGACCTGCTGTATAAAAACAACCGAGCTGGGTCAGAAGCCCTCCATGAATCTGTTTTGGCCAAAGCTAGTTCAAGTTGGGTTTGTCACTTGCAACCCAAGAAAATGTTAACCAAATTCACCCCTGGCATGATTTTGCTCCCAACCCCACCCCTGCCCAGGCTTCCACCAGGAGCTCAGTTTTCCAACTCACTTATTCATTCGTCCATGGAAAGAATCCTCCTTGGGTTCTCACCCCATCTCTAGCCCGAGTGGCGCCAGACCTCAGGTAAGGTACTCCAGCCCACGTGCCTCAGTTTTAGCAACTATAAATTAGCCTATGACCCCTGCCTCTTAGAAGGACCGTGGGGATCCAATGAGACCCTGTGTGAAACGCTCCAAGACAGGGTTCTGTGGGTGACAGATGTTCTGCACGTGGCAGTTCCCATCCTCTACCCCCACGATCTCAAGCATCTTCGGTTTTAATTTGAATTTAGAGGAGAGGGACCACTCTTCAACAGGCTCGCAAATCTTCCACCAAAGTTGAGTCCTGTTGAAAATGGTGACGGTGGGGAGAGTCCTTGCTGACATTCTTTCCCACTGTTAAGGTAAAAGCCTGTGGTCCTTACGAAAGCCCTGGTAAGTGGGTGAGATGATGCTGGAGGATTATTCGGACAGGCAGCAAGGGTCAGTAACCCAGGGGTCCCGGGGCCAAGTCCAGGGCCCCTCCCTCCCCTGTGACTGCTGCTTCCCTGCCCTGCTGAGGGCTGGACTCTGTTTCCAGGCAAAGCGCTGGGGGCAGGGATGGAACTTTGGCTACATTTGGCAAACTGTGCTCTCGGGCAGCGTTTACTCAAACTATCCTCAGTGCTGTAGCCAGGGAGAAGGGCAGCGATTCCTGGAATCCAAGGGTTTCAGGGTCAGAGTGTCCCCTGGGTGTTCTCTATCCATCACGATGGTCACCACCTCAGCTAGGTTTCTGCAGTGTTGCTGCCAAAGGATCACAGGACACCTTTCGGGCCCATGAACGTCGGAGTCATGGTTTGGGATTATTACAACCACAGGCCTAAGCGGCCTGCTCTGAGCCAGCCAGCCGGATTCAAGTGCACTGCCTTCCCTGCCCCGGATCGGAGGAGCGGGTGAGTAGCTCGGCTGGGCCGCCAGCCCCAGCAGCTCGGGGAGGGAGGGCGCCCTAGTGTGCAGCTTGGGCCCCCGTCTAACAGGGGACCTCGGAGAGCAAAGAGCCCTGTGTCCTATGGGATAGCCACATAATGTCCGGGGGCACAGTGGGCCGGTGTCATGGGCGGTAAAAGAACTTACCAAAGATAAAGAATGAAGATAGAAAAGGAGTTTATTACGGTACGCTGCCACGGGCAACAGGGGGCCACACAGACTAGAGGTGCCTGTGTGAGCACCAAGGGCTGGTTATCGGGGCTTTTATAAAGTCGGGTCACAAGGTGCCAGACTGGCTTGTGCACAAGTCTCTGATTGGTTGCTGGTGAGGGAAGAAGATTAGGGTCCGTGAAGGGCGGTGGGGTTTATGACTGATGAGGTGGGCTGAAACAAGCCAGCCTGAGCTGCTGTGAGGTTAGGCATTCCCTAAGGCTACTAGTTTGTTAGGCCAAACACGCCCTGTAAAGAATGTACTTTATCTTTTGAGGAATCCCGGGCAGACATCTGAGAGCCCAGGAATAGGCCTTTGTTGGACTTTGAAGGAAGTCAGTTGGCCCCACACATCACATCTTCCACTTTCCCCATTTCTAAGCATACGGTTCAGTGGCATTAAATACACTCACATTGTGCGTTCATCCACAGAACTCTCTTCATCTTGCAAAACTGAAACCGTCCCCAGTAAACAACAGCTTCCCCTCCCCTTCTCCCCAGCAGCCCCTGGTAACCAGCATTTCTACTTGTCACCCGAGGGACCTCATGTTAAGTGGAATTGCACAGTATTCATCCTTTTGCGACTTGCTTAGTTCACTGAGTGTAATGTTTCCAAGGTTCGTCCGTGTGGTAGCTTGTGTCAGAATTCCCTTCCGTTTTAAAAGTTGAATACTATTCTAATGTATGTATATACTGCAGTTTGTTTCTCCAAGTTCGTGTGCCTGACGTACATTGAGGCCAAACAAACTGAAACGCTGGAGCAGAAGAAGACTTATTGCAGGGCTGAGAAGGAGGACAGGGGCTCGTGTTCAAAACCCCCAAACTCCCTGATGGTTTTGGGGGAAGAGTTTTATAGGCGCAGTTTGGTGGGAGGGTCGTGGGATTTGTGATCTTCCTCTGATTGGCTGGTGGGGCGGTAACAGGGTGATGTTCCAGGAATCTCAGTCATCAGCCTTCTGGTCCCAGCCAGTCTGGGCTCCACGTGCTTGTGCTCAGCCTGAAGTCACCATCCTCCACCTGGGTGGGGGCCCAGCTCCTGCAGAAGAACTCGGAGAGCTGTGTCAGACTGTGGTACAGGGACAGGAGGAGGAGCTGGGACCCTGCTTTATTGCCGCACGGTTGTTTCCTGACTGCTTTTCCCTTTGTTCCGCGTGCCTGCATTCCCTAGTTAGTGACTGTTTGAATCTGCCTTTGGAACTCAGGGAAGGTCTAGGAGGCTGAAGCCTTTTTCCTACAAAAAACTGAGGACACGGAAAGGCTTTTGTACCAGGGAGGGCCCCACAGGGTCCTGCTCTGTTTCAGTCCCCCCTTTTCTTTGATACTGCTCAATCTTGAGGATTAACAGGTGCCGGCAAGAAAGGGAATAGAGTTCTGGCAAGAACGGTTATTCAGAAACTCAGCAGAGGATCTGTTTGTGGGGGAACTCGGTTTCACGTGGACACTTGGGTTGCTTTGCACCTTTTGGCTGTTGTGAATCATGCTGCTGTGAACATGGCTGTACAAATACCTCTGAGCCCCGGCTTTCAATTCTTCTGGGTATATTCCCAGAAGAGGAATTGCTGGATCGAATGCTAATTCTCTTTTTAGTTTTTTGTGGAGCCTCCATATTGTTCTCCACAGCAGCTGGACCATTTTACATTCCCACCAGCAATGCACAAGTGTTCTGATTTCTCCAAATCCTTGCCAACACTTATTTTCTCTATTTTAAAAATAATTGCTGTTCTCATGGGTGTGCAGTGTTGGGGGCCAAGCCCTCCCCCTGCTCATCCCCAGGAACTGAGACCCTAGAGACTGCCTTAGGCTGGGGAAGGACGCTATTTTGCACAAGCTTGTCCGGGTGTCATTTCTTCCGATAACCAGAACACATGAGCCCAGAAACCAATGGGTGGGGTAGGAATGCCACTTCTTAAAATTATACCACATGCCCTCCAATTTTGTTTTCCCATTCCATGACTTGAGGTTCTAGAATGGTTAGCTTAGGATTCCCCACCACCATGAAGAAAAATAAACCTTCCACCAGCTCACCCAGTTCACCTAGTAATTACAAAATTGGGAGCTGAAAATGTCCACTGGCCTTTAAAAAAACAACACAGCTCCATTGAGATAAATTCACATACCATACAATTAAAATGAACAAGTCAGTGGTGTTTAGTATAGTCACAGAGGTGAGCGATCATCACACTAATTCCAGAACACTGTCATCACCCACCAAAAGAAACCCCACACCCGTGAGCAGCCACTCCCCATTCCTCCTTCCCCCAGCCCCCAGCAGCCACCGATCCACTTTCTGTGTCTGCTCATTTGCCTCTTCTAAACATTTCATACAGATGGAGTCACACACCGATGCGGGCCAAGGATGAGATGCAGTGGACACCTGTTGCTTTTCCCTGCCCCAAATCCTCTCTCTGCCTTTTCTGGGATCAGCACCCTTTTGTTTGAGTAACTGCTTCTCCTCCACCCTATGTGGTTCTCGTGGGCATGCTAAGCAACAAACCCCTTTAAACCCACCACCCTGTTATGATCTGAATGTTTGTACCCTGCCCCAAATTTGCATGTTGGAATCTTGCTCCCAGTGTGAGGTCATTAGGGGGTGGGGCCTTAGGTTATTAGGTCACGAGGATGGAGCCCTCAGGAATGGGATTAGTGCCCTTATAAAGGAGATCCCACAGAGCTCCCTGGTCCCTTCCACCAGGCGAGGACACAGTGAGAAGTCAGCCCTTACCAGAAGCTGACCATGCTGGCCGCCTGACCTCAGACTTCTAGCCTCCAGAACTGTGAGCAAATGTTGTTTACAAGCCACTCAGTCTGTGGCATTTAGTTCTAGCAGCCCAAACGGACTACAATACACTCCAAAACACAGGGGTGGTCATGTGTCCTCAGCTGGGCCAATCAGATTCCTTGGCGGGAATCAGAAGTAGACGAGAGGGACAGATGGCCGAGTCACCTGATGGAGCAGCCTCGGGAGTCGGCCCTGAGCTCCTGACAACAGCCAGGCTGCTGCTTCCTGTCCTTTCCCAGCCCTGCTTGTTCAGCCGTGCCTTTCAAGCTGGAGTAGCCCCAGAGGCCTGCCAAACAATCCTCAAGTTTAAATGAGCCCAAGAATCAATTTCTATCACTTGCAGTTCGAAGGACTTAATAAAATCACACCTCCGGGCAGCCCAAGGTGTGTGATCATCTACTTCCTAATTCTTCCGCAACAATGATTGTGGCCAGGCCTGGGACAGGGCAGGGTGACCAGGAGCTTCTAACTTCCTGCAGTCAGGCTGATTAGAAGGATTGGCACTACCCTTCGTATTTAGATTACAGAAGTGAAAATGTTGTTTGTTTGTTTGTTTGTTTTTTTGTTTCCTTGCTTGTTTGTTAACAGTAGAAATGCTCTAAGCCTTTGACAAGTATAACCAGGATACTTTTGAAATCCCTCCCACTGTATAGTTCCCTTTATTGGTAAGTTGTTCCCCCAACCCTGACCCCATTCACCAGTAACTACACCTTGGTGCTCACTCTCCCCAGGAATAAGAACAGAGGACGTCTTCAGGGTATGGGAGGGTGGAGGTGGGAGAGGAAGCATCCTTCCAGGATTGGGAGAGAAACAGGCAGAGAAAGAAGTCAGCTGCAGCTTCTCCCCATCATGGGCCAACTCTATGGTGGAGATGGGATAAAAACCAGAGCAGCATGGTTGTGGGCAGGGGCAGGAGAGGCGTCCTGAGAGAGGAGAAGACATGTGGTTGTTTAGGTGGAGAGAGGGGCTGAGACACGCCTCCCTCCCCTGCCTGAGTCCAGCCCTCCCTCTGGTCTCTGCAGTCCCCCAGGGCCTGAGTCAGGAGATAGACTGAGGGCTGAGGGTCAGGGGGCTTCACAGAGACATGGGTATGTTCCCAGGGCAGACTAGGTGCTGGTGCTGGAAAGGCGGACCCTTGCAGCCAAGGTGGCACCACCAAGCCAGCAGAGAGACACCAGGGGACGTTTCACCAGGAGGAGGCATTGGGCAGCCAGCAGGAGGGTGGGGCAAAGGAGGCCAGCCACACACCAGAGGGCAACACAGGGACTCCAAGCCAGATGCCACCTCAGCAGGGCACGGCAAACTTTCAAGGGGAGAGAAGAAGCTCTGGGTAAATGGAGTCACTTGTGCTAAACCCACAACAGCAAAGACTTAGAATTTAACCTAACTGGGGCTCCAACCGCCCAGGAATGCAACCTGGAATCAGTCAGACTGGTGGTCAGCACTGGTGGGGTGATTCCGTTCCTCTGAGGAGGTGACCTTGCCTGAAACAAGGCTCTCTTTGCTAATTATTTCCTTTTCCTTCCCCTTTCCACCTTTATGAGCCTTTCCTTTCCTGCAGCTCAACGAGCCCCTTTCTACTTGCTGGATGGGAGGCTGCCCAATTCACGAACTGTCTGAATAAAGCCAGCTTGGCCTTTTACACTTACTCAGCTGAATTTTTGGTTTTTAACACCCTGATAGAAAATGTGGGCCTGAGTTTGCCTGACACTCACTTGCAAATGACTGACCTCGAAACCATGCCCCATAAAGTTGAAAAACACATCCTGATAAATTGGGAATTTGACATTAACACATACACATGACTATATATAAAACAGATAAACAAGGACCTATTGTACAGCGCAGGGAACTGTATTCAATACCTTGTAATAACATATAATGAAAAGAATCTGAAAAAGAATATATATATATATAAACCCATCCTGAAACCGTGCCCCATAGGGTTAACAGAAACTGGTGACTAACAGAAATTCTTTAGCTGGAGATACGGAACAGCAGGTAAGGGAACAACTTGTTAAAAACTCCTCCGCTTGGCACCTGCCTTCACTGACCAGGCTCGCCTTAATTATTTCTTGGCTCCTTACCTACCTACCCCTTTAGATAACTCTGACGTATGGTCACTATAGTAACAGGGGGAGGATGGGTTTAAGCTGTTTTCCAGGAACGCGGAGTTGGCTCCCGTCCAGTTCAAGCCGCTAAGGTTGGTTGGAACCACCGACCCGAACACTGGGCCTGCGCAAGTGTCCAGTGAATGACCGTTTGACATCAGATGGCCGAAAACTGCACCCTCGGAGCCTCCGCCTTTGAACGCGCAGCCCATCAAGAAGCACGTGATTCGGTGCGCCTGCGCAGAACCCTGATGCCCTCACCTTTCCCCACGCCTAAGACCACCCTGCTTCTTTAGCCCATAAATATCTCAAGCCCCTCGCCTTCAGGGAGGCAGAGCTGAGATTTGTTCCATCTCCTCACTTGACTGCTTTGTGCATAAACTCTTTGCCACAAATCTCGACATGGGGCAAAAGAATTTGATTTGGTAACGACTTTACCCGAAAGACTGTTTTACCTGCCGAGAGATTGAGGTGCCTTAAGGCAAGGTATTTTTTGTTTGTTTGTTTGTTTCTTTTCAGCAGGTCGGGGCCCTGGGGGAGGAAGGTTGGATGTGTTTTAGGAAATGAAGCATCTCCACCTTCGTGCTCACCTGGGTTGCAGGGCTTGGGCTTTTCTGTCTGACCACTCATGCTGGTTTCCCGCAGGTGACAGATGACTTGCTCGTGCAGCATCTCTTGGGGCTATTTGTAAGAGCTGCTGCAGTAAACAGCCCCCAGCCCAACGGCCGGCCCCTTCCTGAGCTACCAGCACTGAGGAGAGGCCACAACATCTGGTGTATTGTCAGAAAACACAGCAGGGGCCCCAGAGGGCGCAGCTGCCCCAGCCAGCCACCTCAACCCCTAGGAAAGCCTCTGCTCAGAGCAACCCAGGGCGCGGGAGGCTAGGGCACCAGAGCTGTAAAGTCCCCCTCGAGTCCCAGCTCAGGGCCGTCCAGCCTCCCTCCTGCCCACAGGGCCCAGGGAACAGCAATCAGCTCCCACCCTGCAGACCATGCCTGGCTGGGTGGGCATGCCTCCCACCAAGCAACAGCCCCCAGCGTGGCCTCAGGGAGGTCTGGGGAGAGGGCCTGGGCCCTCTGGGCGTGTAAACCACACAGCCCCTAATCCCAGTTTGCACACACACGGAGGCACACATCTCATCCCAGGACTTCATTAGAGGCTCATGCCCACAGCCATGGGAGGCTAGGACTGGGGCTGCCATTTCTCAGCTGTGTGACCATGAGCCAGCCACTCATCCTTTCAAGAGCTCAGTTTCTTCATCTGTAAAATGGGAGAGACAGGACCACAATCCTGTGTCTCAACTCACTGGGGCCAGATTGGTTTTCAGATTTTCCAGTTTTGTGGCTTTTTAGAAAGGTGCAGACATTATACACCACGTAGCACTGCCAGAAGCCCTCTTGTGATATAAACCCTAAAGTTGGGGTGGGGGGTTGTTGTTGTCTGTAATGCAGTTGTCGGACTTGAGCTTTGATTGCCAAGGCATGCAGTTCAAAGATGGTGATCTCCAACGAGCACACCCTCAGCCACAGGGCCAAAGAACCAGGCCCCTCCCCAACTGAGGCGCCTTGGTTTTAGAGATCTTGGTTGACTTCAATCACGGACCATTTGGGTCACTTGTTTTCTGGCTTCCTGCACTTTAAATTCCCGCTGTCAGGTTTTAAATTCACCAGTAAAGTGTGAGCCCTCAAAACCCTAGGCCCCCACCCTCAACCCCAATAAAAGCAGAACCCCAGGCCCTCTTGCTGGTTTCCTCTGTCTCTTTCCCTCCCTTCGCCCCGCCCCCATGTGTGGCCCAGATGTGCCATATCACTTCCAGGTCCTGTAATAAACTTTTATTTAATTAATTAACTAATTTAGAATTGTCATTTTCTTTTATATAATTTCCAAGTTCTGTAAGTAATAAACCTTTTTCTTTTTTTACTTTGAAAAGGTACATTTATTGAAGAAAGATACACTTTTTTGGCATCAAAAATGTTAAAGCTGCAATTGCAGACTCAAATATTTGGCAGCAGATTCATTTTTTAATTAAAAAAATTTTATTGAAGTATAGTCGATTTACAATGTTTCAGGTGTACAGTAAAGTGATTCAGTTATATATATTATATATGTATAAAAATAATTGTTCAGACTCTTTTCCATTATTGGTTATTACAGAATATTGAATATAGTTCCCTGTACTGTACAGTAGGTCCTTATTTTTAAATATAATCGTGTGTATCTGTTAAACCTAATTCCCAATGTATCCCTCCCCCCAAATCTTTATTTATTTTTAAGTTTTCTGATGGTTATTGCTGACGATTATTAATCCCAATGAGAACCACAGGGGCTGGTCCAACCACAACACTGGCGGTCGATAGGCTGAGACCTACCCTAAACACCGTCCTTGGTCAAACACTATTCATGTTTCTGCAGAGAAACTATGAATATGCAAATGAAGGGGAATACATCAAAACTATACACTTGCACCACTTCGGGTCAGGTTCTACCAGCCAGTGAATTATGAAAAAACGTTTCTGTTTTCAGAGACTTTCGCATTTTGCAGTTACAGAAAAGGGCTATTTGACTTCAACGTCACGCACCTTGCAGGGCGGGATGCCAGTGCTTGTGGCAGGACCGGTGATGAACTTGTTGGATGCCCATTCCACGCCAGGTGTTGCCTCCCTCACTCCTGGGCTCTTCACGATAGTTCTTCGCCACAAGGGCTAGTTTAATACTCATTTCACAGATAGAGGGTGGAGGCCAAGGGCAGTCACGGCGATACCACTCAACTTCAGAGTCCTTGCATGATGTAACCACACTGGTTCTGCCCGTCGACTGAAATAAATGCGCAGCCTAAAATTTGAGAGTTATGTTTTATTTGGCGGGAGGACTCGAGCAGGGATGACAGCCTCTCAGATCGCTCTGAGGGACTGTTCCCAGCAAGTAGGGGAGGAGCTAGGATATATAGGAGCTTTACAACAAACACCAGGTGGTTGGAACAATAAAAGATTGCTTGTTATCTAAAGAAAACCAGGCATCTCAAGTTAAAGAATTTAGTGCTTTTCTATGTATGGCAGGAAGCAAACATTTGGGCTCATTGAATTCATTCCTTTGACAAGCACCTAGCTATCTAGGGCCAGTATCTTGTCCTTTCTTATTCTGAGTCCGCTCAGAGTGCACCACTGTGAGTGACTGCCGAGGCCGGGCTGCAGGCTTGTCTTCACTGGGGGGTGGCGGCAGCCGCTGATGCCTTGACGGTTTCAGCATTCTTTGTTTACTGATACGGTTTGCAGTATTTCTCGTTCATATGCCCTTTGCACAGCTGGGACAGGAAGAGGTGACCCAGGCCTGGCTTGGAGTCAGCCGTCTGCTTCACTGCACATCTGTAAGCAAGAGACCAAAAAAGGAAAGTGAAAGTACAGCCATTTCCCAATAAGCCCTGCGGGCTTCCTGCAAGCACTGCCTTGGCCGTTGGCACTTCTCTGCCTGCCTCATTTAACCTGGACCTAGCTTTGCAATCAGGGCCTTTCCCGGGTGAGCAGAACCAGCTGGAGACTCTGCACTTCGTGTTGGGCCTCCTGCAGCCCAGACGCTCACGAGCCCCCGCTGGACCAAAAGCCCCCGGAGAGGTGAGCACAGAGGGCCCTCTGGACCTGAGGCCTCAGTGAGAGCTCCACTGAGGAGACCCAGGAGGGAGGGCTGCCTAGGAGCCTCTGCTTCTGAAGGACAATGTGCCCACGGGGTTGGCCACTGGTACTTGGTTTGGGAAAAAGAGCTGTTGTTTCAGGACCCACCGCCAGGGGTTCAAATCCCCAATTACTAACGTCAGCTTGGGTCTGAAGCTCAGCTTCTTGATATATCAGGATAGGAATCTCTCCCTCAGGGGTCGTTTGAAGTTTAAATAAAAACCTGATTAAGAGTACGATTTGACCAACCCAGTTGCAGCTTCCCCTCCCTTGGCTGGGGACCCCAGGGCCCTAGACAGGGAGGGCCTGGCCCCCAGAAGACAGGAGACGTCACCAGGCAAGGGGTTTCCCCAGCTGTTCTCTACAGGAGTGGTTTAGGTTCCGCAGCACCTGCGGTAAACTTGCTTCCCATGTTTCCAACCAGAAAATCCTTTGACTCCCGGTGACACCGCTGATTCTCCCACGGACAAAACGATCATGGATTTGGTGCTGCAGAGTCTGCCGGACAGCCAGGCAGGGTAAGAACTCAAAGTTGGTGTTGGTTCGCAAAAGTAACCCAGAGAGCTTTTTCCCTGGGGAAAGGGCCACTTCCGCAGAAGTACTCTAGGATCCTCACGACATGCGACAAACGTTCCAGGGGTATCAGCTGGAAAGTGCGCCCTGTCTTCCCACTGGTCTCCATTACACATAAGAGAATATGAAGGACAGCATGGCTCAGTGACAGAGCGTGTGCCCAGCACGCACAAGTTCTTAGGTTCAATCCCCAGTACCTCCATTAAAGGTAAATAAACAAATAAAAACCTAATTATCTCCCCCCACCAAATAAATAAGTCAATAGATGAGGATATGTTCTCCTAGGGGAAAAAAAAATATTCCATGGGCTACACTAAGTATTTTGGAGCTCAAGTCAAGTTCTAGTCGAGTACATGACCTTGGGCGACAGGACTCCAAGGGCAGAAATTTCCCCCTCAGGGCCTCCGCTTTGTGAAGTTCACATATCATCAAAAAGCCCTTTGCTGTGACCGCATGCATGAATTTAAGCCAATCTCTCAGTTCATCAGCAGATGCAGCATCACCAGCCTCGGGCTCAGTGCGGGCAATTGGTACATATTTCCTGGGTGAATTAGGCGAACTACACGTATCGGGCCTCCCAAAACCAGACTGTGGTTTTCACTGCGTAGGGAGGCATCGCTGCCTAACGTAGGATGCATTTGGTTTAATTGAAAAACACAGGAAGCCAAGCTTTCATTAACCGATGCCATGTTAATGACAAAACCTGGTTAATGTACAGCGGTGTTGTCAGTCTTTGCAGCTACACATCCCTCTGTGGTTTCTCTTGGTGCCTAGGAATCTGAGGAAGCACAGAGATGGGGCGGGGGCCCTGAACTGTGGCTATTCATTAATTCATTAACACTAAAGTGTTTCTTTGGTAGTATATTTGGTTTCTAACGTTTTCCATTGAAGACTTTGCATACGTATGTGTGCCCGTGCACGTGTGTGTATGTGTGTTGTGTGTGTAGAAAGAGTTATTAAAAGGCACGTGTATTTTGACCTCAGTGACCTCATCTCAAAGGTCAGATGAGAGAAAGAGCAGAAAATACTGAGGGTCTGGAGCTCTGAATCCCTCTTCAAAGCTCCACGTCTACCGCACACCTTCCCCTGGGTGAGGGCCCTGCCCTCTCTGGGCTTCTGTTTCCTCCACTGAGAAGTAAAGGAGGAAGCTCAGGTCTTCCCCAGGGCCCCTCCGGCTCTGATTGCCTCCTTCAGGCCAGGGACTCTGTGTTATCACCAGGCCTCCTCACTTGCCCTGAAGGACACGCACCAAGGGCCCTTGGCCTGAGAAAAGTGCCTGAAGAAACAGGCTCTGTTCTCCCCCTGATACTGGTCTCCCAGGGAGGCCACACTCGGCTGGGCTGGCAAAGGTCCCTCAATATTGCCCTCTTTGAGAAGCTGGGGCACGAGGGCCCAGGGTCCCCTTGTCCCTGACTTCTTCCATGAAGAACCAGGTCCATCTGCTCCAGAGATCGGGTAAGGCTGGCCAAGTGTCAAAGAGAAAGTTCGGAACTCTCGTGCTCATTATCTCAGCCCTCAGCATGCTGCGCAAAGGCACAGCCCAGCAGCTGAATTCAAGATCTTCGAAGTGGAGGATGCATTACACAGTAGGGCGCCTCCTCCGACTGTGCAGGTACAACTCCAACCCCCCACCAACACCTGGGCTTCTCTTTCCTCCTGATTTTCCCAGATCTTTCCTCCCAGCGATGAGTGCCCAGCTTCCTTATCTTGATTAGGATCTTAGCACTTTCTCACTGGCCCTCCTTGGTGACAGTTCCATAGCCACTTTGAACAAGGTTGAAAAAGTCCCTCAGGAATGAAATTCGGTGCAGTCACCATGGAAAACAGTTTGGAGATTCCTTAAAAAACTAAAAATAGACTTACTCTAGAATCCAGCAATCCTACTACCGGGCATATATCTGGAGAAAACTCCAATTTGAAAAGAGACGTGCACCCTGGTGTTCATGGCAGCACTATTTACAGTAGCCAAGACATGGAAGTGACCTAAATGTCCATCAACAGATTAATGGATAAAGAAGATGTGGTGAAAAAATATATGTATGTGTGTGTGTATGTATGTATGTATGTATCTACACATAGTGGAATACAACTCAGTCATAAAAAAGAATGAACTAATGCCATTTGCAGCAACACGGATGGACCTAGAGATTATCATACTAAGTGAAGTAAGTCAGAGAGAGAAAGACAAATACCATATGACATCACTTACATGTGGAATCTAAAAAAATGACACAAATGAACTTATTTACAAAACACAAAGAGACTCACAGACATAGAAAACAAACTTATGGTCACCAAAGGGGAAAGGGCAGGGGGAAGGAATAAAGTAGGAGTTTGGGATTAGCAGATACAAACTACTATATACAGAATAGATAAACAACAAGGCCCTACTGTACAGCTCAGGGAGCTATATTTAATAGCTTATAATAACCTATAATGAAAAAGAATATATATATGTATAACTGAATCACTATGCTGTCCACCAGAAACCAACACAACATTACAAATCAACTATACGTCAATAAAAAATTTTTTTTAAAGAAGGGAAAAAAAGAAAAAGTCCCTCAGCACAAACCCACCTCCTCCATCTCTGGCCAAGGTGTTTCCCCCATTTGTCCCTCCAGAAGCCTCTCTTATGTGTTTCTTTTCTTCATGAAGCCAGCAGCTCTCAGCAATGCTCTGGGGCTTTTCATAGTCAGGCCAGAGGTAACGGAGGCATCAGGGAGATGCGGGGAGACTCTAAATTCTGTGGCAGCAGCAACATCGAGAAACCACGTGGGTCTGACTAGGCATCTGGCTTTCACATCTGGGAGACTGAAGCACCATCTTTATTTCACACATCCACAGGAGTAGGGCTGACATTCCTCCATGTGAAGATGGGGAACAAGATCTGTCAGCTGAAGAAAGAATGTTTCTGGAAGAGTTTCCCATCTTGAAAGAGGAGCTAGAAGTGGACATCGGCAAGCTCTGTGCCCTGGCAGACAACGCTGACACCACCCACAGAACATCTGCCAAGATCAGAATGGTGGCCAACTCCATCACCGTGGTCTCAGGAGCCGTGAGCATCCTAGGCTTGGCCCTCGCTCCAGCAACAGCAGGAGGAAGCCTGCTGCTCTCTGCAGCTGGGAAAGCTTTGGGGACAGCAGGGGAGGTCACCAACATCTTGAACGATGCTTTGGAGAGCTTCCGCAATCGAGAAGCCCAAGGGAAGGTCAGTGGCCTGATGCCCACCTGTGGCCAAGACGTCAGGAAAACTGGGACAGACTACGTCACGGATGCCGGAAAAGTGGTCCAGATTTGTGCAAGCGCCATCAAGGATATCCAGAAGGACATCCGTGCCTTTCAGACAGCCAGAGCCCACCCGCGCCTGGCTGCTGCCGCCAAGCATCTCCTGACCACTGGCCAGGTCTCGGCCCAAAAGAGCAGGCAGGTGCAAAGGGCCTTTGAAGGTACCATGCTGGTGATGAAAACAAATGCTCGCTTGCTGGGTAGTGTGAAGGCTGGCTTCTCCCTTGTCATGGACTTGGCTTCCCTCCTGAAGGACTGGCAGAGGCTGAAGGACGGAGCAAAAACAGAGCTTGCAGAAGAGCTCAGGGCCCAGGCTTGGGAGCTGGAAAGGAAGCTGACAGAACTCACCCAGTGCTACGAGAACCTGCAGCAGAAGGTGAGGCTGTGGCTCCCCAGGGGTGGTGCTGGAGGGAAGAGGAAGCCTTGCCTGGGGCTTATGGGCGCCAGGGTTGACGGGAAGGGTGCTGAGCATGGAATTTTCACAGATGTTCCCGCGGATGTGGGGCATACAGTGGCCCTGAAGGTCCAAACAGTATCAATTACATCTTGAAGATAACAGTGCCGGTCCTGGGCAGATCTGGTCATGCCTTCTGTTTCTCCCTCCATGTTCCTTGAGGTCCATGTGCCCGGAAGAGGGTCTTCCCAGTCGTACAGAAGAGGCCACTGAGCCACAGGGGATGTCATGGAATGAAATGTGTTCCCCTAATATTTATACGTGGCAGCTCTAGGCCCCAAGGTGACTTTTTGGAGATGGGGCCTTTGGGAGGTGACTGAGGTTGAATGAGGTGGTAGTGGCAAGGCCATAATCCTATGGGACTAGTGCCCTTATAAGAGGAGGAGGAATTGTGTCCATGTTGGTTCATCGATTGTACCAAATATGCCACGCTGATGAGGGATGTTGAGGGTAGGGGAGTATATATGCGTGGGTGAGGAGGGCTATGTGCCAACTCTGTATTTTCTGCTCAGTTCTCTGAACCTGAAACTCCTCTAAAAAGTGAAGTCTATTAACTAAAAAAAAAAAAAAAAAAAGAGGAGGAGGAAACACAGAGGGCTCTCGCTCTCTCTTCCTCTGGCTGCACAACAGAAAGGCCATGTTAGGACAAAGCAAGAAGGCGGCCGCCTACAAGCCAGGAAAAGTCCTCACCAGGAACTGAATTGGCTGGCGCCTCGATCTGGGGCTTGCAGCCTCCAGAACGAAGAGAAAGTACATTTCTGTTGTTTAAACCCCCAGCCTGCAGTGTTCTGTTATGACAGGGAGTGTCTGTACCTTGCCAGGTGCCGGCAGGGAGAGTCAGGATGACAGCTGGGGAGCCTGACTTCCGAGCCTGGGCCTGGATCTCCACGCTGTGCACCCGGAAGACTTCTGGAGCTTTCCTCTGATTGGTGTTTGTGTTTCTTTCCAGAAACTCTTGCAAGAAAAAAAGCCTATGAGCTCATCTTCAGAGGGAACCATGGGAACTGTGCCTCTGCCCGAGGCCAGGCTTGAGGAAGCAGGATGCCCGGTGACAGGAGAGGACACAAAGGCAGTTGAGCCCAAGGGCCTCTGAGTGGAATAACAGGGGATCAGGGTGGGGGTGGGCACGGTTGGCAGAGGAGATGCCTGGAGGCTTACCAGCTGGGAGGTCCATGAGGGGTCTGAGGGCACTACCAGTTAGTGAGTGTCACACAGTCGCCAGTGGAGTTCGGTCCCTCCCCGCCCTCCTTCCTTCACACGTGTAACTCATTCCCTTGACTTCCGCCCCCCACTCATTCAGTTGCATGCAGTCAGTTGGCTAAACACACATGGTTCGACGCTGAGCTCTGCAGTAAGCACTGACCTAAGACGGGAGGGTTCCTGGGGTGAAGGGCACATTGTGTTCTCTCTTATATCAACTCACCTTGTGTTTCCTCTGGGTGCTCCTCCTCCCCAACCTGGGCAGTAATTACTGGAGAAGATCCTGGGTTTGCACATAAAAGGATGTCACAGGAAGAGGCCCCTCTGTCCACCCCACAACACAAGTTCTTGGAGCCTCTCAGGACCCTGGAGGCTGTAGGACCGCTCCTGAATGCCCAGTTCACCCCTCTTACACATTTTTTGTTTGTTTGTTTGTTTTTATGTTTCAGCTGCTATTTTAAAAGGAGGGCATGAACATTAAATACAACTTCTTAAAATTCAGGAAAGTGAAAAATAGGTGGAAAAATAATGCGCCAGTCCAGGGTGACAACTGCTGGTATTTTGATGTAGAGGTTTTCTTCCTGTGCTTGTCCTGCTTTGGGCGTCACTGCTTGCTGGGGACCCCCCCTCAAGGAGGCACTGTAAAACATAGATTTCTTTTCTGTAACCCACTGGGTTTTCTTTCTCTTTCATTCTCAATCCCTTCATTTGACTACAGATCTATAACTTTCATTTTGCTGTGTTTACTTAGCAATGTTTTCTACCATTCCATGTTCCACTTCATTTTTTACAGATATTTTTTACGCTGCAAAATATTCTCTTGAGCCGACATACATGCTTTTAATTAGACATATATTAGTCATCACTTCTTTAAGTGGCCCAAACCTATTCAAACTGGCTTACGCAAAAGAGGAATTTATTGGCTTCCATACTTAAAAATGAATATGTATGTATATGTATGACTGAAGCATTATGCTGTACACCAGGAATTGACATAACATTGTATACTGACTATACATCAATTTAAAAAAATATGTATGTATGTGTGTGTGTGTGTGTGTGTGTGTATACATATATACATACACATGCAAAAAAAAGCGCTTAGGGGAACAGTGGGCATCAGGTGTGTCTGGATCCTGAGGATAAAAATGATGTCATCAGGCGTCTGTCTTTCCGTTTCTCAGACACGCTTCCACCAGGTTCAGGCACTTTGGCCTCAGCATCCCCAGGTGCGCCCACTCCCAGCTGGGGGCGCCCAAGTAGAAAGGGGCGGGGCAAGAGTCCAGGGACCCACTCTGATTGGTCAGGACTGGGTCATGTGACTTTGCCTGCGCTGCTTGCTAGGATGGGCTACAGGAACTGCCTTCGGATCTAAGGGTTTTAAATCCTTGCGATCCCACACCGCAGCCATGTGCTTCCTGTTTTGGTTGCTCTCATTCCCTTGTTATGAGCGAAACCGTAAGTAAACAGCTTTCGCCCCTTTTAATATTTTCTCTTAGTGTGTGTGCGCATCCTCGAAGTTCCAAATAAACACGATCAATAATAATACCTGCATGAAATATGCAGTCGCTAAACTTGGGAGGGGGGAGTCTGCTTGTTCTGTGAGAAGTTCGGAAGAAAAAAAAGAAAAGAATGAATCAGAGGAGATTAGAGACTCACCTCTGATACTGATTTGCTTGGTCTCCTTTCTGAGTTTTGGTTTCTTCAAGCCACGAAGTAAGTGTAGCCTGAATAAAATCCAGGACCGCATCTGGGCGCAGATTTGCAGCGCCTGGCTCACCGCAGTCCAGGAGAAAATACCCTTGAGGGAAACTCGAATCTTTACTATTGCTCTGAGCCAGCATCAGAGGGGGCGGGAGAACCTTAGGTTCACTCGGCTTCTGCTTCTCTCATTTTTAGACTCTTCCAGGAGGGGCAGAAGCTCAGAAGAGACTTTCCTCTTCCCCTGTGTCTCCGGCCCTTACTTCCCGACTCACCGCCCAAGCAGCCCTTCTCTTTCCCTCCCTGAAATGCCTTCAGCCCCCAGCTGCTTCCCTCTCCGGATCATGTTCTGCTGGTGAACAAATGGCTTTTCCTCGTTTTCTCTCCCCACTAGTTAAGTCTTTGTCCTCCTCCAAGAGAAGGCATCAACTCCCCGTGGTACTCAGGGCAACCCCGCCCCCACCACTGTCCCCCTCGCCCTTCTGGGTTGAGTGGGGTTCTGCAGGGGCGCCCCTGAGGCGTTCCAGGCCCCTCCACCACGGTCGGTCGGGCATCCTGGGAAACCTATCAGTTCTGAGGTGTGATCTGTGTTTCTTAAGAGGAGGAAGATACACACATTCACATGCCCAGGTGAGAGGGGAGCCTTTGCCAGCAGATGCCCCTCAGTGCCACAACTGACACAGTGCAGAGCTCTTCCAAAGTGTTGGGCCTTCCAGAGTGGCCAGAGAATTTGTCCCGCCCGTGCTCAGATCTGTGACTGCAGCAGACAGGGGTCAACAGTCCAGCTCTTGACCCGTCCGCCCACACCGCAGGAAAATCGGGGATCTCAGTCACTTCGCTGAACCCCAGGATCGCTGGGGAGGGGGGAGCTTTGGGAACCTCTCGGACCCAGCTCCAGATCCCTCAGCGCCTGACAAGCTGGGGGTGGCCTCCAGGGGCCTCTGTGTGTCATTTCAGCCGGTCCAGGCCCACTCTTACCAACCATACGCTTCAGCTGGTTCTTGAATTTGTGATGAAACATGCAAGCTATTATCAGCTAGAAATCACACAACCTCAGGTCTAAAATCTAACTTTCAACCAAAAGAAGACAGAAAGGCCATTGTGTTCTAGGCAACGTGTAATGTTACCTTCAAAGAAATAGCAGTCTGGGGGGAAGTATATTCCAAAGCAATCTGAACCCTTTCTTCGTCTCTCAAGAAGATGAAAAGGTGTGTGTTGGGGGGAACCGGGATGAAGGGAGAGATTTTTTTTTTTAATTGAAGTATAGCTGATTTACAATGTTATGTTCATTTCAAAAGATATTCTTAATGCATACTTATAATTGACTTAGACAAAATCACAGTGGAAAACTAGACTTCCTCTCTCTGATGGGCAAGTTCAAGACCATGCAGACTAGTCCTGTTCAGTATGGGAGCCACTAGCCATGTGGCTACTGAGCACTTGAAACGTGGCAAGTCCACAATGAGATATGCTGTACGTGTAAAATGCACATTGATTTCAAAGACTTAGTGTGAACAAATACATAAACTATCGGATTAATAATTTTAATTGATCACATGTTGAAATGATAACATTTTAGATATTGCGTGAAATAAAATATATTATCTTATTTAAAATAATAAATAAAATAATAAATAATTTAAAATCCATTTCACTTTTTTTTTAATGTGATGAGAGAGGATTTATAATTACATATGTGGCTTGCATTGTGGCTCTATTGGACAGCATTGATGTAGACAATAAAATAAGAAAGATGAAGATAATTTGAATGATGAGCTGGGTTTGTGGGGGCCTAATAATAGCGCCTTTTTTCTCTCACCTGAGTTCAGAACCAGGGAAGGAGTAGACGAGGGGTCGGAGAGGTGGGATGACATCAGCTTGATTAAAGTTGTTGGAGGAAGTGGCTTTGGGTTGGCCGGTCAAGTTGGCTTGCTATTACTCCCTTCCTGAATTAGATGGTCATACCCCCCGCCCCCCACCTCTGCCACGTGCAGTACTCAGTAACCTCCCGCCACCCTGTGCTAGGAGCACAGCATCCTGGATGCTCTCAGAGGGTCGGCAGGTCCCCAGCCAGGGCTTCTTCTGGCCAACCTGCCTACCATGTTGCTCACTCATTCTTCCATGGAGTTGGTAAGCAAGAGGATGCCGAGAGGCTTGGCATGTACTTGGGTGGAATCCCTCCATAGGAAACAGGGAATTAGTGATTCTTCCATTACTTCCTAACCTTCTTTTAATTAAGCATTGGACTTAACCATAAGCTCATGGTCAGCAGGTGGCAATCAACCGTCTAGCAGAACAAACCTGCTGTCTTCAGCGGGCTGCTCCCTGGGTAGCAATCACTTCTGCTCTCTGAATCACCCTGGGTCTACTGCTGGGCAGCAGAAAGTTTGCTGCTGAGAAGATTTGAAATTTGTCAGATCAAAACATGAATTAACCCCAACGTCTTGCTCTAACCAGAGATGAAAGTACACTCTCTTCTCCCATCCCCCGTCCCCAAAGCTACCAAGCCGTGTTCAATATAGCTCTTCAGAGATTTTGCAAAGAGATCAAGATTTAGCACAAAAATATTCCAAGAGTAAATGACCAACAGTAAGAAACTCCATATTGCGTATGTACCCGCTTCCATTACAAATTGCCCAGGGAGAAATACTGAAATTTGATCTTGCAAATTAAAGTTTAAAGGAATTAGTCTAAAATCAAACTGCTTGTCTGAAGTATCTGAGTTTCTTATAATGAACACATAAAAAGTAAACAGATTTTGAACACAAAGCTGAAAAGATACAACCTTCATCAGTTTCTAGATGAATTCTAAAAAGTCAGTCTCAGCTCTCCTGGATCAAAAGAGCTTTTCCTGAGAACTAATAGCATGCCAGAATTCATCCTGGGACGTGAAGATTACAAAACGAACATCCATTGGAGACTCTCTGAAGACTTCCATCCTTGGTTTCTGTAGCTCTGCTGTCCTGCTGAGGGTTGTTATGAAGAGTCTGAAGCCAGTGAGCACGGGGGCCCAGGTCTGGTAAATTTGCTAGGTGTGGCCTGGTGGTACCATTCTGTAACCATTTCCTCTTTTATTTCTAGAAAGATTTTTTTGCACTTTATTTAAAAATATTTGTTCTGTTCACATTTCTGAGTTTTCTTCTTTGGAGATTCCAATTAGCATAGTGTTGGAGTTTTGCCTTTATTTCATACATTTTTTGCTGATCCTTTTTAGCATTTCATTTTCACTTCATTTTGCTCATTTTCCTCATCTCTGTCTTTGGTGTTGCTTACTTGTTTTTTTTGTTTGTTTTTTTTTTTTTTTTAAGTCGTATCTCTTTTCCCATGTATGAATTCTAAGAAGCATTTACTTTTGTGATGGATTTTACTTTTCTCTCTTTCCTCAGCTTCCACCAGTTTCCAGTTAATTTCCTAGTTTGTCTTTCTGTACCTTCCCTTCTCAGATCTCCATTTTACCATCCTGTGTTGTAGGGGAAATTGCTTCACTAACTTTAAAAAAATTAATTGCAAGATACCTGTTCACAATTTTCATCAGCTTTTTGGCTTCACTTTTCTGGTGAGTGTTCTTTATCTGCCGTTTGTATTTGTTGTTGTTATTACTAGCTTTCTTTTTTGACTTGTAATATATATATTAAAAAAATTTTTTTTTAAATGGAGGTACTGGGGATTGAACCCAGGACCTCATACATGCCAAGCATGTGCTCTACCACTGAGCTACACCCTCCCCACTATTTTTTTTATTGTGGTAAAATCTATATAACATTAAGTTGACTTGTTAGCCATGGCATTAAGCACACTCACATTGTTAGGCAACCATCACCACCATCCATCTTCAGAACTTTTTCATCTTCTCCAACTGAAACTCTGTCCTCATTAAACACTAACTCCCCATCCCCCCACCCCTCAGCCCCGATAACCACCCTTCCACTTTCTATCTCTATGAATTTGACTCTTCTAGGTGCCTCAGATCAATGGAATCATACAATATTTGACTTTTGTGACTGCCTTATTTCACTTAGTTATATCAAAATAAATTTCTAAGCTCAAGGTGGAACTACTCCTGCCTCAGGTGCCATGTTGGCAAGCCGAAACTTTGACAACTTTCCTTGTCCTGTAAATGGTCCACTTGACCAGAAAGTCATCCGAACTCCAGACACCAAGCCAACTCTGGCTCTTCTTACCCTAAATAAGGTTGATGGTGGGGCCCCAACCAATCAGATGTTTTCTGTTTTTCTCTTCCTTGTTCTTTATCATATAGAAGCTTCTGGCCTTCCACCCCATTTTGCAGTTATCCCAATGGTCACTGTCTGCTTCATGAAGTGTTAAATAAAGTTCATTTGTATCACCTAAATTTTCTTCTTTAATCATTTTTTAGCAGTTAGTGTAATGTCTTCAAGGGTCATCCTTGTAGTTGCCTTGTCAGAATCTCATCTCTTCTTAAGGCTGGATAACATTCCACTGTATGGATACACCACTTTTTATTTAGCCATTCCTCCGTTAATGGACGTTTGAGTTGTTTCTACCTTTCAGGTATCGTGAATAATGCTGATACGAACACGGATGTCCAAATGTCTGTTCTAGACCCTACTTTCAATTCTTTTGGTTATATACCCAGCAGTGGAACTCCTGGATCACCTGGTAATTATAATTTTAATTTTTTTTGTAACTTCTGTACCCTTGGCAGTGGCTGCACCATTTTATATTCCCACCAGCAATGCTCAAGTGTTCCAATTTCTCCACAGTCTTGTCAACACTTGTTATTTTCTGTGGTTTTTTTGGTTTTTGTTTTTTATAATAGTCATCCTTACAGGTGTGAGGTGGTGTCTCACTGTGGTTTTGATTTGCATTATCCTAAGTGATTAGTGATGTTGAGCATCTTTTCATCTGCTTATTGGCCATTTGTATGTCTTCTTTGGAGAAATGCCTGTTCAAGTCATTTGGCCATTTTCTGGTTGGGTTTGTTGTTTTTTGTTGTTCTTGGGTTAATATTTTTTTGTGTGTGGAGACCTTGTGTTTGTTGCTTTTTCTCATGGGCCAGCTTTCTGTGGGAGATTCAAATAGGGGAGAAGCCTGGGCTGTGTTCTAGGCTCACAGAAGTGTTCTTTCTGGTCTAGGGCTTTCTGCGTGAGTTTTCGGCCTTTATTTCTCTGCAGGCAACAGAGTGGGTCAGTTTTCAGACTATTCACAATGCATATCCTTTTCTCCTTTTCTGTCTCGAAGACAAACTGCTTCCTACAAACATGCCCTGTCTCACTGTGTTTCCTCATTTAGCTTTATAGTCACTGCTTCTTGGAACCAATCCAGGGTGAGTGAAAAATTTATTCTTACTATTTTAAAAAAGAGGCTTTAGTTTGGCACTTGGGGAATGCCCTCCCCTTGAAAAGGCACTTTTTCTTAAAATCTGTAATTATTGGCGTCCTCTCCCTCCTTTTCTCCGAAAGCCCTGTTCCTTCCCTTTGCTTTTGGCATCCTTTTCATCAATTTTACTATTTTTCCTACTTTCTGATAGATGATAGGTGTACCATTTCCTTTGTTGCTCTGGATAATTGCCAAGAGAAGAGACCCTAATGATGTGATCCACTCTTCTTCACCAGAAATTCTTGCCTGAGTTTCTGAGCATCGTCAGATTATAATGGAGATAGGAAAGAGACTTGCCATCAGAGGAAAAAGACTTTGGTTTCCCCTCTGCTTCTCCTGCCTCTTGGGCAACTTCCTCAGAGGGCCTTTAAAGGGTTCCTTTCATCCTCAGGTCCCTGTATGAGGGAGGCCCTCCTAGGGCTTCCTCCTCAGCTCTCTTCCCTCTTCGCAGCCACCGTCTTCCTTGGACTTCACGTTTACAAACTCCCAGGTCTGAGTCATTAGGTCTCAGCTCCGTATGAAGCCACTGCCTCTCGGAATGACTGTGGGGTCTGTTTTCTTCCTTAAGAAATGAAGCTGCGTCTCTTCTGGCCCAGGACCCCTTGTCCCCTTAGAGGGAGAAGCGCCAAGCAGCCCTCAGAGACACCGAGACTACAGCACTGGCGGGAGTCCACCCGGGAAACCCTCCCCTTTCCTTGGGAAATTCTCTTGACCGCAGTGCACGGTCTCGGCCAGCAGAGGGCGACTCTGGAGACGGGGGAGTGACGGGGCCCTGACTGTGGGTGATCCCAGTTCCTGAAGTGAAGGTGAGGGTCCGACGTCCCCACCCGTGCCCTTTTCCCATGAGACCCTGCTTACGCTCCTCCTACGATTACAGACATCTCAGCCGGGTCCCTTAGCTACAGGCACCGAATTTTGTGAACCAAAATCAGAATATATAGTCAGACCTGGATTCAACGTTTGTGTTCCCCACGCAGAACACGCAGGGACTCTCAACTAGCAGGCTTTTGTGGTCAGTTAGGAGGTCATCATCTGGTTGTGCAGTCAGGACCCCCAGCAGTGCCTGAATGTGGCCTGGGTCCAGCCACGCCGCCTGACTCAGCGGCCCTTGACCGAGGTATGTGCACAGGAGACAAGGGCGATGGGAAAATCAGGAAGCGCATCTCCTGGCTCAGGCCTGAATCTCCAGAGCAGAGTCTCTGGCAAAGTGGATTGAATGATGTGGTTTTGGTCCAAGAGAGCCTTTTCTTCGCGGGGGCTCTGGCAGAGGAGGGAGGAGAGATGCGGGCGGGCGGGAGGCAGAGGAGCTGGGCCACTCCTCGGGGATGGAGGAAGGAGCAGAGAGGGACGAGGGTCCCACGCATTCCCGGGCTGGCCTGGAACAGAGTGGCTCCTCGGTGTCAGGGCAGCTAAACCAGAGGAGTAGGACGCCCTCTTTAGGAGAAGTGAGGCAAAGCAAGCTGCTTCCCAGGCAGCGAGATTTACTCTGAACTTTCCCAGCAGAAGATACGTTTTAACTGCAGAAATGTGATGGAAGACAAAGTAGGAGGACTTGAGAAACTAGCTCGGAAAGTGATGAAACACAGTCGGGGGTCGATTTCACTCGAATCCTGTGTATACATCACAAAAGTCTGAAAAGTATTTCCAGGAAGGAACCAGGCCCATGTCTGGGGATCGGCACTCCTGCCTCAGTCCAAGGGGTCTCCCGCCCCCAGCGTTTGAAGACTTCATTCTGCATTCCCTGCCTTAGACCTGTTCACTCCCCCGCACCCCTTCCCGATGAAGGCAAGTAGAGTTCTCGCCCCCAAGATCTGTTCTAGGCCAGGACAGGGGAGCTGGTCAACCACGGTTCTATTTTTAATTTTTTGGGGGGGAGAAGTAATTAGGTTTATTTGTGTGTGTGTGTGTGTGTGTATATATATATATATATATAATCTTTTGATGGAGGTACTGGGGATTGAACCCAGGACCTCGTGCATGCTAAGCAAAAACTCTACCACTAAGCTATACCTTTCCCCACTCAAACATCATTCTAGACGTCAGAAACGTAGCATTCTGAACTACGAGCCCTTATTCTAATCTGTCCCCAGCTTTTGTCATTTACCAGGTATGTGCTGATAAGTAAGCAGAGGCTTTTCTCCCCTCGAGAAGCTGTTCTGGGCCACCACACTAAACCGCCTGCGACATCAGCTGAAACCTAGTCACTGGGCCTGTCTGTGAAGAATGTAAAAAGCGAGCAAAGAAATAAAAGGCAGAATTCCTAAAGTAAGGTGACTCGAATCCGAGTGGAACAAGTATGACAATAAATAATAATAATATGAATAGCATAAATAAGTAAAGGGTATCAAGCTGAGTGAAAAATCAGATTAGAATCATTTTCTGCCTAAGGAGCGATCCTGAAATACAGCGCCGCAAAAGGCCACACTAACAGGTGAGAAGAGCTTGCCACATGTAAATTTTAAAGAAGATGACACTATTAATATTTAATAACAAATTATCCAACGTTTGTCTTCCTAGGTGCTCCAGTGTTCTCTTCACTGAATGCCCTTCTAGACAAGTTGGAGACTTTATAATGATAAAAGAAACGTGATAAAGATGTCTCTTTATTGCTTTCACCTTATTGTTTTTGCTATGAAAGCAGCATGTGATTCTTGTAACAAAGTGTAATAAGACAGGCAGAAAAAGGGGCTCGTGTGGGTCCCCTGCCCCCAAACTCAACACCCCGCCCCCAAGCTAAGCCTGCTCACCGCTTGTTGTACCTCCTTCCAGAATTTCCCCCTCGTCCTGTACCACATATTTAATACTCTAAAGAGAATCAAGATCATATCCTTCAGCTTTTTTTCTTTTACTTAATACATCCTGGATCTCTTTCCAGGTCAGTTCCTATAGAAAAGCCTTGTTCTTTTTCAGGTCCGTCAGCCTTTATTTTATACTGGTATATTTTAAGGTAACCAGTCTCCCTTCGTGGGCATTTCAGATTGCTTCTGTTTCTATCTACCACTTCAAGGAACTTGTGTCTGTTTCCCTGGGGACGTGCCATTGTGTCTGCGTGGAGTGAATTTCTGGAGGGAGGATGCTGTCTTGGGCATGTGTACTTTTTATGCTGGGAGAGACTCCACGTCAGCCTCCCCTAGATTAGATCCTTTTATGCTCCCACCCAGTGTCTGAGGCTGCACCCGCCCGTCTTGCTTTCTCAGCAGCAGAGGATGCTTTCGTTCTGTTTGCTTTTGCCAATGTGATCAATGAAAGGGTGTCTTATGAGATCTACATTTGCATTTTTTTAGCTATTAACGATGTGAAGCATCTTTTCATGTATTTATTGGCCATTGTATTTCTTCTTCCGTGAAGCACCTTTTCGTGAGAAATACCTGTTTACAGAAAATGAGAACCGAGTGCTGCTTGAAATGTTAAGGGTTTTTTTTTTTTTTTTTGGTTTAAAAATTACTTCTCAAGTCTTCAAAAAAGAATAGGCGTGGAGGTGGCATGGGAGAGCCATGTTCCAAGGAGGGGAAGAGAAGCTGGGTCACATTTATTAAGCACATTAAAGACTTAAAAAAAAAAAAATCAAAACAGCATCCCATGAAGATGGGGCAAACATAAGGAAATCTGTAAGTTCTTTTGTCTTTTTTTTTTTTTTTTTTGGCAGCAGACGGGGGTGGGGAGGTAATTAAGTTTATTTATTTATGTATTTAATGGCGGTACTGGGGATTGAACCCAGGATCTTGTGCTTGCTAAGCACAGGCTCCACCACTGAGCTATACCCTCCCCACTATAAGTTCTTTTAAGCTTTCAGAAACTAAGCCATTCTCAGGCCTCATAAATTGTCCCAGAAATAGAAAACGCAATATGCTAGTGAGTATATTCCATGAAGCAAATATAACACTAATAAAAAACACACCTTGATTTCAAGGAAAGACAACTATAGTTCATTATCATTTACGTCTCTAAGATGAACACCCTGAAAATATAATATAAATCTATGACATATGCAAAAATCTGCAGTGACAAAGTTGGGGTTTTTGTGACATATAAGGATAATTCAATGTATGGAAATTTATGTACATAATATACCATATTCATGGGATAAATAAAAAAGGAAAATTATGACCATCTCATTAGAGTCTGAAAATTCAGCACCTACTCCTAAGAAAATACTTAAATCCAGGAAGGAAACAGACTGCCTCATTATGAAGAGGAGTGGTTTTTGTGAACCAGCTGCCATCACTAGAGTCAATTTCATAAAATTAAATAATTTAAGAATTCAAGCTAACCCAATAAAGTATGAAACCAGAAAAATAAGTATTGAAAAAGTAGGAAAGAAAACCAGCCTTCGGTACACATGAAATATTCATCCCACCACTATTACAATCAGTAAAAGTTCAGCAAAGCACAAGGGATGCATTAAAAATGAATAATATTTCTGTCGAGTAATAAAACAAGTTAGAGAACACAGCATTATCAGATGTTATTCACAATGGCCTCAAAACAATTTGAATTACCAAGGAAATAATGTTAGCATGAAATGTGAAGCAACAACGAATTGTTCTTAAAAGAAACATGAAAACCAGAAGTCCTGGGAAGCCGTACGTGTCGCTGGGTAGGCAGACAGCAGACCCTGGATTTAATCAGGATGGATCCTGGGACTTTCTCAATGGCCCACATTGGCAGCAGGTGACTTCCTTCAGCAAGTGTAAGTAGAAAGACAGGTAGCCCCCCAGCCCCTGCAGGGAGTTCCTGCACGAAGCCAGAGAGCAGAGGGGGCCACGGGGCCGACCACTGGCCGGGCCATTGGTCAGAGCGGAGGCTGCACCCAGGAGAGCCGGTGCCGCTCTATGAAGGACTCACACGGGTGACAAAAACATCAAGACCCCAACGGGTCACAATAAGGGATTGTTTCTATAAACACGAGGCACATCCCCTCTTGCTGAAAAAGCACAGAGTCCTCAAAAAATCCTTACGACAACCATGTAGCAATATGAAAAATATTTGCCTTTTAATACTGCATTTCATTCTTTCCTTTTTAACGGAGGTGCCGGGGATTGAACCCAGGACGCCGTGCATGCTAAGCATGCGCTCTACCACTGAGCTATACCCTCCCTGCAATACTACGTTTTAAAAAATAAGACACAATTATAAGGTGGTAATTGAAGACGTGAAAAAGAAAGGGCATTGGAAAAACAACTGAATAAAACGAATAAAGCCTTGATTTATGCTGTGGTGGTTCTGGGGGTGATCTTTGTATAATCATATTGAAAATATATTTAAAGTGTTTTTTGAACAACAAAAGAAGCTGCAATATTGGAAAGAGTCTTTAAACGAGGGTAACTGTGCAGCATTGTCTGTGATGGGGGTTTGCTCTCTACGCTCCTGAGTTCTCAGCCGGCCAAGACCCCTGCAATAAAAGACAAATTCACAAGAGGAAAACAGACAGAAGTGTATCAACACATCTACCTCATGTGCACGTGGGAGATGCCCAGGGGAGAATCTGTGACTCCCCAAGGTGGCTTAGAGTTCAGTCTTCAATACCACTTTAATAGGGAAAGGGGGTGGGGGAGGTGGACCTCTTGGCGGGGAGTGAATGGTTTGTGACGAAGTTTGTCTGGGTGTGGGGTCAACTTCTCTCCCCTCCTGTGATGAGTCGATCTTTCCTGGTTGATGAAACTCCTGGGGAGGGGAGTCTGTGCCCGTTGTGTTCCCTTTGGAGGGTCTGTCTTTGGGCAGATGAGGGATGTTCAGAGAAAGCCTCTCTGCCCGTGCTGATTCATGAGCCAGCAGCTCAAACTCATCAATAATCAAATAACCAAAGCAGCATTTTTTGGGGTGTCGTGTTCTGCTCCCCCCCCCCACCTACCTGGTTAAAACAAACAGCTAACCAACCAATGAACTCTTCATCTCTAGAAAGGCTTTCTAGAGACTGGACACTCCTGCCAGGATCGAAGATGGTAGAGGGCGGGACAGAACGATTACTCACTTGCATTTGAGTTTACAGTATTCTAAACAGCACGGCCCTGGTCCCCTTCATGCCTGTTGTTGGGTGATTGGATGCCCATCAGAAGGCTTTTGTGCCTTAATATGTAACATAAAAATTGCAAAAGTCCTTCTCCAATCTACTTTGCCGCCAGTAACCTAAGCGATGACCAGTTTTACTACATCCTAGTTAGCACTGAGTATTATCATAGTTTAATCGTTTGGATAAAATCCTTAGGCAAAAAGAATGTGAAAATTTTGAAACATTAAGATTTTTGATGTAGTCTGAGCTTGCTTTTATTATTCCCAAATTTAATAATTAGATAATCTACTTTCCCAGGGCATCGTTAAACCTTTTTGGAAGGAGATGACTAGAGAAGAAACACACTGGCTGCTCTTTTAAGTCACAGGCCTGGGAGAAGATGATGGATAGAACTGGCTTGGGAAGGTAATCCTAGGAAAGTGATGGCTGGCGGTGGGGTTGATCACCAGACATGAGTTCTGTGAGGGCACGGACTGGGCTGCTATCCCACTCCCCAAATTCCAGCATCTAGACAGTGTCTGGTATAGACCTGGCACTCGGCATGAAGGAGGAAAGGAGGGAAGGAAATCTGATGGTTAATATTCAGATTTTGTTGCTACGAAGCATCTGAATGTGTCCCAACAGAGTTGGCTGACGAGCTGGTCATGCCATCTCACTTGCCTCCATTTGCATTTGGAGATGTGTCAATTATAAACAACAAAAAAATATCTACACATCTTCCTAAAAAAAATTCCTTAGCAAAGTAAATTTAAAACCTTTGGTAAGCACATTAACAGGTGTCCAAACACCTGGTCTATTGGATGATGGAGTCCTAGAAGCAGAATTTGCTCCATTTTCCCCCAATCCAGGACACTCCTTCCCCAGCCTTCCTACATCCTTGCCCAAGAATTGGGAATGTCTGGGTCTTACCTTAAGATTCAAACTGCTGGGACTTACCTTTCCATGGCCTTTGCCTGGGCATTCAGACTCCCGGGCTGAAGTGTGAAATACTCAAAATAGACAACGCTGCCTCACAGAGGCTGTACGTCGATTGCTGAGGTGTCCATGATGTTCTGTAAAATTAATTGCAGCGCTACCCCAGGCTCTGAAATGATCACATCTTCATAATTCATGCAGACTGCATTTTGCCTGCCCTTTCAGGACAGGAATGATCTATTCTATGCATCCATGGCCTTGGCTGGGCCTTCCATCACTGTTCCCGGTCCCTCTTCCACTCTTTGAAGGACTCCTGCAGCTCCTGTTAGTCCTGAGATGGCTCAAAACTAAGTCCTTTCCTTTTGCTGCTGGCTGATGAGCCCAGCTTGGACCACAGGTACTTGGGTCACTTCCGATGTCCTGTGCGTGTACTTCATGCTTCTCTTCCCTCCTTGGGTGAAGGCAGAGGGATTTCTTCCTTTCTCAGGGGAGTATTGTCCTCAACCAGCAGAAGAGGCAAACAGACTGGAGTCCTTCCAGGAAGCTGGAGTCCTGAGTTTTTATGCGAATTCCATCACCAAATGGCTTGTAATCTAGGGAAACCTACAATGCATCCTTGTAGGTTATTTATTTTATACATAGTAGGTTGTACTTCTTACCCCCCTACCTCTATCTTGCCCCTTGCCCCTTCTGCCTCCCCTCATTCATTCATTTGTTCATCAACAGATTTTAATTAAGTCTTGAGACAAGGGGCCAAGGACTTCAGGACACGTTACCAAAGTTGTCTGTATGTTGCAATCACCTGGCAAGCTTCAGAAAATACTGACGAGAGTGTGGGTCCTAGTGACAAGGAGTTAATTGATCTGGGACATGACGCGGACTTGGGAAGTTTGCAAGGCTCTGCAAGTAGTTCTGCTGAGCTTGGGAGCCACTGCATGAAGGCGGGAGGCGCTTTCCTCTCGCTCTACCGCATCACTGTGCTCTTGGGTGTATGTTCTAGCTTCATTTTAACCAGGGGTGGATTTAAGGGGCAAACTGAGACAGAGGACTCATCTTCCAAAGGGTCTTGCCCACCTCTTCCCTTGGCTGTCACCAGGATATCGTGGGAAAAGATACGGTCTCTGCTCTAATACATCGTGGGGGCACAGCTGGGGGATGGACCCCAGATAAGCCATTAGCAAAAGGAGCGGTCAATGGTATGACATGAGGATGGGGAGGAAGGGGTGCTGTGCGAGCCCCTCATGGGGGTGGGCGGGCTGTGAGGAGAGGGGAGGGAGCCCCTGGTGGTGAGCTGGTGCCTTGCAATTCTGTTCCCCACCCTGTGCATTCCTGGGCCTTGGCATCTGCCAGTCTCCTCACTTAGCCCTCTCTGCCCATTGCCTGTGTGCATTTCCAACCAGAGGGGCCATTCATTAAGTTATCTGATGCACACGTGTGATGAGCACCTCTGTGCCGGGCATCATGCTGGCCCGGCAGGAACTAGACAGGTAAGGACCTGGTATGTGAAGAGAGCACCACCTCGCCAGCCCTGTGATACCCGGGAGCTCACGGGACACTTCCGGAAGATTCCAATTACACTGCAGAAGTGAGGACACGACTTCCTTCTCCTTTTTGCCATAGTTGGTCAGCTGTCTCCGTGGGACCTTGGTCTGTCAGATGCACAGTACTAGTCTTTAACCAAGGACACTCAGGCTCGGGAAACTTCTGCTCCCAGCAGTGACAGAGGGAGACCTGCAGTGGTTCCCAATCACCCCCCCCCCCCCCCCCGTGATGCCAGAAATAGCTGGGATGGAAGGGAAGTTTGGCAGAGGCCAGATTTTCTGTGTGTACAGGTGGAGTTGGGGACCAAGAGGATGGAAATATTCACATGAATTCAAACGGATGTCGGGACACATTCAGAACACATGCATTTTCCAAACTGTATATAACTGCACAGTACATTTATAATTCAAACAAAAAGAGCCTTTTATTTCAAAGTCAACTACACTCTGAGACTCCTCCACCCCCTCCTTGCCCGCCCCACCCCCCCATCACTCATCACAGTCACACATGTGTGGAATCTCAGTCACGGAGTCTACGGCTCCGACTGAGGTCTGAGCTACAGTCCCAGTGCCTTGCAAGGAAAAGTTGGTGATTTGAGAAAAGCCATTCCTGAGAGGAAGTATCCTTTTATTGCAGCAGAATTTATAATTGTGGAAAAACGGGACACCGTTAAAATGTTCCAACACCAGGAGACCCGTTAAATACAAACTGTTCATCCACTTGAGAGAACACTGTGCAACGGTCAAACTGATGTTTACAAGAGATGGTAATTGGATTAACAGGGAAAATGTTTATTTTATCAAGTTAGGTGAAGAAAAGCAGGATGAAAATTGTATATACACTTTCTCACTTAAAACCAAACCGGGAGAAACACATCTCTCAACCCTGGGTGTAGGAAAGACAAAAAAAAAAACAAAAAAAAAAACACTGCAAGGAAGCAGATCAAGGTCACGTTGCAGCTCTGGTTATTTAGAGGTAATTTTGGTTCTTTTTCCCTTTTCCTTTCCACCTTTTTGGGAGCATGAATGTGTCTTCATGGAAGGCCACTCCTAGGATGTCATCAACAGCTGAAAACAAGAAGCCTAGTCTTTTGCGTTCCTAGACCCAATTCCAACATGTGTGCGTGTGCGTCCGTGTGTAGGATGCCCCACACCAATGAGCAATCCTGCGGCGCCAGCAGGGAGCAGGTCTGGGGTGGCAGCGCTGGGCTCAGGGAGAATGGGGCAACAGAACATCGAAAAGTGACCAACATTCTGCACGACCCAAGACAAAAGTGGGAACACATCTTCTTTTGAGCAAGATTTTTTCCCACTCTTTTTTTTTTTTTTCTCTTTAGGATTTTAACATGGTTATTGCCAACTGCTGTCCAATTTATTGACCGAGGGAAATGAAGAGGTTTGGATAGCAAGATGTCAACATATTGAACTTTAGGGGCTGTGGGACTGCAGCTGGACTTGAAACTAGAGCTTTATGGACTCTGGTTATGGCTCTGAGTCATTAGGCAGAAAACATCGAGTTTTCAGGGGAGCAGAGCAGAGGGACGCCTAACACCTGGGAAACACGATGATTTAAGCGAGAGGGTGGGACAGGGGCAGCCAGGGACAGGGTGTAGTGCCAGCTCTCGGGTGTCTGCAGTTTCCGCTGGAGAAGCACCAGTGGTCAGAAGCGAAGGGCATGGCCTGTGTTGGCTTGGACCCCAGTTCGGCCACTTCCTACTTATGGGACTGACCACGGGCAGGTTCTCTCTTCTCTCCGGGCCTCGGCTGCCTCATCTTTAATGTGGGGTAACAATGCTGGTGGGTCTGGAGTGTGGTGTCTCCCTCTGCAGAAGCTGTCAGCCTGTCGCTGCTGCATGGATTCTGGCAGAAGACATGAGACTGGGTCAGAGACAAAGGACTTGTCATGTGGGCAGCACGGGCGTCAGCATGTGGGACAGGGGAGGGGGATATGGGCCAGATGGATGCTGTGCACCGGGAGGTGTGCGCTGCGGCTGAGGAACCCTGAGCGAGGGGCAGCCACCTTTTCCAGAACGGGTAGGGAGCAAGCTCGTTCTTTGTCCGAGGGGTACATCACCCCTCATTCCTCAAGGTTACTCGCTACAGTCGCCAGTCCAGAAATGTCCTGGGGAAAGCACGGTCAGGGCTTCGCTTGCCCACACACCCAGCAAGAAGCGCAGGCGGCAGGACAAGGAGGCGGCCACCCATCACCTGCCCAGGCCACCGGGAAGATGACAAAGATGACGTGAGCACACACGCGGGAAGGGCTCTCAGCATCTGCTCTCATCACTCGGGGTGGCGATACAGGGAGGGCAGGGGCAGGTAGGAGCTGTGTATCACTGTACATACAAGACTGAAGAAAAGTCATTCAACAAGGATTTATTGAACACTTGTACGTTGCAGATACCGGAGACAAAGGAGCGAACAGAACAAAGCTGCTGATCTCCGGGTTCTCAGGTTCTAGTACAGGGAGGCAGGCCACGGATGAACCAGTAGGGAGCTCGGTGTCCAGGGCCTCAGGGGCCCCGGGAAGGGCTGGCACTGACTAGGGCTGTCTTGTACAGAAGCACATTATGGTCCAACTGATGTCATGACGGTGGCTGCGGAGAGCAGACTAGGCGGTGGGTGCTGCTGGGAAAGAGACGGAAGAGGGAGGCCAGGCAGGGGGACCAGGCCAGACCCTGGAGCTAGTGTTGCGGGCAGCAGTGGAGGCCCCCTACCCCCGGCCTGTCACAGTCCACAGGCAAGTGGGAGGTCTTGGGAGTGCCTGGCAGTGCCGGAGGTCAGGTCAGTGCACCGGGAGGTGCCATCTGCTGTCATCACACGGGGGCTGCTTCAGGTTCATGGCGGGGAGAGGCCAGGTCGCAGCAGCGCGAAGAGGAGGCAGTCAGAATAGGGGCAGCAGCTTATTCCAGAAGTCTGTCATGAGGGAGAGGGCTGGGGTCTTGCAAAATCATTTGCACGTTTAAACGTGGGACGGACGAGTAGAAGGAAAAGCTTAGCTCCCTGTGGGAGGGACAACAAAGCAAAGGCCCTGAGAAGGTGGGAAAGGCCAGATTGAGCACAGGTGTAGGGTCAGCTCCTGACTGAGGACTGCCTCTCCCGGGAGAACAGGAAAGAAGGGCGAGTTTGAGGAGAGCCTAGATTTGGGAACAGAGAATTCATTCGGGCAGATGCCCTGTGCCTGCCTCCATTCCCTCCAGGAAACAGGGAAGGGCCATGATCAGAGAGAGTGACGTTAGGTGGGGTGGAGATCTAGGGGGAATTTCAGAGATTTGGCAATTACTGGCGGAGAAGCCAGTGCAGGAGGGATGGTTGAGAAGCACAGGGAAGAAGGAAGAGGCCCAGGAGCCTGGGGTGCGGGAGCCAGACAGAGGCCACCAGGCAGGGAAGCGCCCCCCCCCCCCCCGAGGGCATTTCCAAGGTAGGAGAAGGGTGGCAGCCAGGACTCAGGAGAGGCTGAGAGGGAGGGGGGAAGTGGAAGGAGACTGCAGAGGCGGGAGCACGGAGAGCCAGGAAGCAGCACTGGGGCCACTCCCTACTTTTTCCCTCTTTCTTTTTCCCATCTTCCAAAGTCCAATCCAAGTTCTATCCCTTGAGCTTCAGAGGGAAGCGACAGCGATCACCGAGGATCAAGACGCGCAGGCCAGAATGGTGTTTCTCTCTTTTATTTAAAAACAGTGCTTCATTACCATTCGCAAAGGCAGGGGCAGTGCTCCTCCTTCGCTTAGAGTTTATAAAAGCCAGCAACATGATCAATAATTTATACACATGGATAGTAATACAAAAAAATAAGGAATAAAAGCTAAAGATCTAACTACTCCGACCTTCACAATTCCAGCTACTTGATAATAAGAGTAACCCAATGAATACTGTATGGTCTGAAAGCTACTATACAATATGAGTCTTAGCGAGAGGGGAAGGGAATCAGAGACTGTCACAAAGCCCTGGGTGCTTCTCTGGAGTCTGCAGGGAAACAGGACCCTGGGCAAGCAGCTCGGGTGTCCTAGGAAGTGATTCTGGGGGGCGGGGAGGGGAGGGGGAAAAGGCAGGTGGTCAAGTTATACAAGCATCCCAGGTGATGCCCCCATGCCCCAAAGGTACCTGTTTTGCCATGGCGACGGGAGGGGGCTGGAGAATCGGCATGTTGCAAGGAGGGATGGTTCCGTCCCCGCCATGGGGAGTGGGGAGAAGAGGAGAGGTTCTGTGGCATTTTTAGCCTTGCAAAGATTTGGACTGAAAAGCTCAGAGACTCAGGTAGGTCAGCCTGTCAGGGACAAGGAAACTCAACCGGCTCTCAGCACTTTGCAGCCCTAGCTTACGTGTCAGCCCCAGGTTTGCTCCAGCTATTCACAAGCAGAATTATAACACAAGGGGAAAAAAAAAAATCATATCCCTTAGGGGAAAAAAAAAAAGGATCAATTCATCACTCGATATATAATACAGCCAAAATGAGCTGCCAAAACAAGCACACACACACACAAAAATACTGTGAACAGAAATAAACCAGAAAACGACTAAGCTGGGAGTCTGGATGGGGTATAGACATTGCTTAAAGCACTTATCAGTCCCCGGAAAAAACAAACCAAAAAAATTTTTTTAAAAAATTCAAAAACTTATGTACCCCCTGGGCATCTGGTGTTGGTAACAAGGGCGGGGGTGGGCAGAGAAAAGAGAATCGACATTCCCTTTTTGCTTGCCGGGGTGAGCTGAGCCCTCACCACACCGGCGGGTGTGTGACCACCGGACTGAGGGCTGAGCCCCGCCGGCCGTCTCCTTAAAGGCAAGTTTGAGTCGTGGCTGATGAGCAGTTCTCTCCGTTACCAATCCCTGCCAACCAGCACTACCATGGCTGAATTGATCTACCGTTTTCCTGAGTAAACTGTAACTGGCTACAGTTCCGGTAACGTGGAGAAGAACACAGCTACTACAGCCGGCGGCAATGCTCGAGGGACCCCTCCACCCCTCGCTCCTCCTTCCTAGTGCATCTGACTCGGGAACTGGAGAACTCACTTTAGCCTCATCTGTAAGCCTTATTTCAGACAGGTGCCGGGGACTCGACCGCACTCACTAAACCAGAGGGCACACGCGGGCTCAGGACACCCAGAGTCTACTTGGAAAGGGCCCTGCTTCGCACTCCAGCTCTTGGATGGCTATTGCCTGGTTGATCAGAAAGCAAGTATGAAGGAAGTACACAGGAAGAGGGAAAGGGAGGGAAGAGGCTTTTGGACAGTAACATTTCCAAAAAAAATAGTGTTTTATGCAACAGAGAATCAAGTTTCACTGGTGGGTACTACAAACGGTCAAACATTTTCAAGAGCATGACAAAATCAAAACACACAAATTTACGTTTGATGTTCACCTTGCCCACTATTGTTTCCTACCTTAAAACAGTGCAAACAGGTAACTTATGCTTTTAAAACACCACTACCCCTTCCCCACCCCCCAAGTCCCTTTCCTCCTATCATCTGGGGGAAACAAATCTGCAGTTCTGCAACTGTCACTGTGCTGGAGGATCGCAAGCAGCAGAGAAGCGGCCGGACGTGACGCAAGGGGACGGTCCCGACGGTCCCCTCATCCCTCCTGGCAGTGCCCTCCCGGCTGTCCCTCACTTGGCCTTGTTCTCCTGCCAGAGGGATGGGGTGGGGGGGTTATCACGCCCTTCCTGCAGACCCCTGGGGTTGCTTCCACCCCGAGTTTGAGTTTACACCTCCCTCGCACCTGGAAGCTATGTGACTGGTTACAGGGGGTTGGTGGTGGTGGTGGTTCACCGGCTTGTCTGCTATGTCTCTAGGAAGGCGGAACCTAAACTAAGAGCAGTTCAGCCCCTGAGGAGTCACACTTTTGAGGAAAGGCTGCTCTCATTGATTTCTATTGAATAGCTCTCCACCAGCTCCCCTTAAACTAAGAGTTGAGCCCCAGGCCCTTTCTTTTTCAAGGAAAAATAAGATTGGCTCAATTCCAACTGTGGCTGTTGGAGGGTGATGGTGATGGGAGGTTTGGTAAAACCTGAGAGCCTTAAAAATGATGAATCACAACAGCTGATCTTGGTGAGTGGGAGCTGAACTATGTAATAAGAATTCTGGAAAAGATCTAAGGACAGCTCTCTGGGCTGAAACAGGGATATCCAGATAAAGGTTTTCACTAGAGATCTCCTGAAAGGAGCCCAGCCTCTAAGAGCAAGAAGCTTAGTACAGAAGCCCGCATCATGACCCACAGTAAAGCCGTCGGAATCATTCACACACTGCGATTCGGCATCGGTAAGGTTTTTGGAATTATCAGCCAGCATCCTCTAACACACTCATGAGATGCCAAACTGTCTTCTGACTCTGTTCCTTAGTCCAAAGGGCACTAGAGTCAGGAACACACAAGCACTGATGCTTTGAGGAAGCTGCCTCTGATGAAACCGAGTCTCAAAGTTCAAAAGCTGATGGGGACGTGGATACCATCAGCTGAGGTGCTCCAGGAGCCCCAATTCTCAGTGCTGACACCGAAAACCAAAGGCCCTTTCATAAGAACCAGAACTCGACTTAGTCTTTCTTAGTGAAGGGAGCTGAAGGAAGCAGTATGAAAGCCCCCCCTGGCAACGCAGCAGAGGCCCCCTGGAAAACAGAGCTTGCCTGCGGAGTCCTCAGCCAGAACCAGCTGAACTGAAATGCACAAAAGCTCGGGCTTCTGCCTCTTTTACGAGGGCTGTGGAAGCTGCCTTCTCTGCCTTTCCCACCATCCTTACCTCTTCCCGGAAAAAAGGAGACAAGGCTTGAACTTACTGTCCTATTCTCCTCCCCTGCTCTGGATACAGCCAGTTAGAACTGGCCTTGTCTCCACTGAGGAGCGGCTTGCCATTTGTGAGAATGGCCCCAATGTGAACATGACACAGAATTTCTTAGTTTCTTTAGTCAGTACAAGCTCTCCCTCAAAACAAAAGCAAAAGAAAGAAAAAATCCTCCCTGCCCCCATTCCCTAGAACCGTGAAAGCCCCACATCCCTTCGCCCCGCCCCCCAACTAAAATATTTATATACACGCAACAAAAATTGTCTGAACAGCAACAAACCACACTTTGGCTTGGGGAGGGCGCGCCTAACAATGGCTAATGGACTGGGCAGTCTCGCGTCCCTACTCTGGGCGGTCCTCCCCGGAATCAGTAAGAATTGCATCGAGGCCTCTAGCTTCCTTGATGTCTACCCGAGTCTCAGGGCAGCCTCTCTCCCAGTTATTAGGAAGAGAGAGAATTCTGAAGGGGGAGAAGATATGTATTATACACAACAGGCCAGTCTCCACCGATATATCCCTCTGCTTACAACGAATGCTTGATGCTGTCCAACGTCAGTCATTTTAATTCAGGGACGTGAATTGATACCAGTCAAGAACATATGTGGAGGCAGGAGTAAATTTAAAAAAAAATCAAAAAACCAGCAAAAAACCCAAACAAACCCATAACAGACCAGAAGCTCCATGTCTCTGAATTACTCCCTTTAGCAGCTGTCCCTCGGGTGAAAGTTCACCCTAGTACCAATGTGAATAGACCAGGGAGCCAAACAGACCGTGCTCTTCTGTTTTCTAATGCCTTCATTTTGGAAATGCTGCAGGACCTTTGCCTTGATCATTAACAGCTAACAGCTAGAGGAGAGACACTTCCTCCCCTACCTTGATAATGTACATCTAAAATCGAAGCCAGCAGCAGGGGCGGTGACTCACCGCCGAGGCCACCACCTGACTCTTTCTGGCAACGTATGAGACCCTTGCCATTTCAGACCCTGCTTCCTGTCCGGGAGGGGAGCAACCACAGGGGTTCTATTTTATGTTCCGTAGTGTTCATGTGGACCATGTGGTCCAGGTGCTCACTCAGCTGGGTGCCTTTGGAGGATCACGAGAAGCTGGGTGGAATGGCCACGAGGGCTCCAGACTGTGGACAGAGAAGTGACTTGTTACGGCTCTGGAAGATGAAAATTCCTATGGCTTTGGAGCTCGGACAAAGTGCCTTTGCCTGCCCTCACATGCCCTACTCACCGAAACCTCCAGGGACAGCTGATCTAGGATTCGGTGCTTTATCCTCGGCTAGCAGAGGCTTTACTACATGTTTTATACTTTGTATTGACTTTTTGATGCAAGAGAAAGGTCAGGAGTACCAGGGTGCCTTGTCAGACGTCTGACACCCCTTTTCTCATCCTTGCCTGTTTTATTGGCTCTGGACAATTTGTACTTCCCTGTCCTCAAGCCGTGCCCCAGACACCTGGGAGAAATCTGGCCACTGGCTATTTATTCTTCTGTCCCTGGGTCCTAAATTCCTGAATCTTGAGGACAAAAGAGCAAGGGGTTAGTAAAAGGACAGATGAGCTAAGCTGTGGTTCCATTAAAGGGGAAGAAGCCCAGCAGGAATGCTAGGGTTATAGGAAAGAAAAGAATGATCTTTTTCATACTCCAGGGTTCATTCTGAGACCGGTTTCCTAATGAGGTGTTTATTATCCACAGTCTGAGCGCATGTTTGGAAATATTAATACTATAATTCCAAAAACTATGCCAACTGTCTCAGGCTGTGCGTGTAAGATGATTGTAAAAAGAATGGAGAAGTCAGGAGGGAAGAGGAGAGGATAGTGTCTTTTTGATGCTCCTGCTTTGCAAGCACAATCCCTACTGTCTGTGGATTCCAGCCACAGCCAGTCAGAACTGCCTGCCAAAGACCAGAAGCTCAAGTCTAGAAGAATATCCTGCCGCAGAGACCCCTTCCACGTCCGCCTGTCCCCCAGACAGTCAGTACCAGATACACTTTGGTAATTCTGTCTGCTGATTTCTGATCAAATGCATTTATCAGCTCCTAATGTCTCTCCTTTCTCATTAACTGCCTCTTCTGTGATTGATAGAAGAGCTAAGCACGGACATACAGACATGGAAATGCATTATTTTTTTTTTTTTACCACAGTTTAAAAAAAAAAAGAAAAAAGAAAAAAAATGCACAATCTTTGGAACAAAAGAATTAAAGGCAGAAATTTAAAGGAAAAATACATATTCAAAGAACATAGTGAGGTATAAAAAAGTATTCTCTCTTTTTTTGTGTTTTTTTTTTTTTGTTTGTTTGTTTGTTTTTCCTCTTCATCTTGCTATAGAGTTCCTCTACTAGTAAATATTGCAATAGCCAGGCCTCATGAACTGGGGGGCTGTCCCATTTGCAGGGGTCTCACGTCACTTCAGTAGGGGGCAAATCGGCTGTAGCCACCTCGGTATAAACTCGCCTGCAGTGATTAAAGACAAAAATAATTAAAAGGTTGATGAGAGAAGCATTAAAAGAAGACGACATACATCCTGAGAAGGGATTTGGGAAAACAGCTGCCTTAGAAGCTTCAAAGCAACTGGTTAGATGCTGCCTAGCGCATGAGGTCAGGAAACCAACTTCTGCCCCTGAGATTCTCAAACCAGAGCCCACACATTTACTGCTGATCTGATATTCTCAAGGGGAGAGTATGACAATTGTTCATTTCATTATTTACATGAATTAGTACAGAAGAGAAACTCAATACAGTTTAAAACCAGGTCTGCAAATAGTTTGATTTTTAAAAGCACGTGTCTTGTTTACCTCCTTGATTACCTCATTACACTCGTGACTTAAATTTTACCTTACACATTACATGGTCCTCTCTCATTTATAAAGTACATCAGCTTTAGGTTGTTCTTGACGTATCCGACATATATACACACATGTACATAAAACTGGGGTTTTAACTGGGCTTTATTCCTTTGTTTTAATCATTATCTAATGGCTTATCTTTTTCAATCAAAAGTTCCCTAGGATCGTATCTCTCCTTGAGTCATTCTTTTAGTACAGGACTTATATTATTTTGGTACCAAATAAAACCTCAGGAATTCCCATCACTTTCTTCATATTGTATGTATCTACCTCAATTCTAATCACCCACCCCCTGGACCCGGTTACACCCTCCCACAAATCTTCATCGGGAGAGATTTAGTGTGAGAAATGGTGGTTCTCTCATCCTTTGCGTCCCGACTGTGACCCATCGTTCTGCCTCCCTCTCAAACACCGTATCCACGTTCCCAGATCCCCCAACAGCACTGTGGATGGCAGAGGACATCTGGCATGAGGAGGGTTCACTGGGGACTGGCCAGTCTTCGCTGTAGCCAGTGAGTCCCAGCCACTGGACCTGGAGGTGTCCAGGCCAACACAAAAATACTGTAGCAGGGATTTGAGTTTGGTCAGCGGGATTACTCTAGATAGGCTCACAGACTTTTTTGTATACCTCTATGAAAACACCATACTTTGCCACAAATGTTACTAATAAATTATCTTTGTAAGGCATTCACTTGGTAATTTCTAGTACTGTCTACCAGAAGACAGGAATAGCAGGGACATTCCTTTGGCATCTGCATGTGAAACAGGCTTAAGTCTTTTTGAAGAATTTACTGTGAAAACTGGAGAATCTTATGTCCTGACATCTTTGCTAAGACCCATCAATAAAACTACGCCACAGGCATCTGTCCAACATCTGAGCCGATACAAAACAATCCGTTCCCTTCTTTCTCTCCCAAACAATGCGGTTATTCTGGACAGACTGTCACTACTCATTCTTCTCTCCTGTCCTTAATCAGGCAGTGGGTTTCACACTATCACACGCAGATGGAGAAGGTGATATGAAATTTCCAGATAGTCCTATTGGTGTTAATACTTTGGCAATGGAAGAAGGGCTGAATTTATTACCTTCCTAGATCTTTATTAGACTGTAGGTAAAAGTCAGAAGTAAAACATTAAAAAAAAAAAGATACATTCACTTACCACAGCGCCAACTCCATAGCTAGCGGCAGGGGCAAGGGCATGGTAGGGGTCGGCTGTGTACACCCTGCCATAACTGGAAGGAGAGATACAGTCAGGGAGATAAAGGAAAGCCAGTGATCCAAAAAATTTAAGGGGTTAACGGTGCTAAGGACTTGTGAGTAACTTGGTCTTGGAATGTTATTAGGAAACTAGTAGAATGGAAAAAAAAATCTCTCTAGTCTGCTCCTAAATGCAGTAACTGAAAATATCTGAAGAACTTCTAGGAAATGGGAGAGAAGGGAGTTGGAGATCAGGAAGAGGGAAACTGGGGTCCAAGCCAGAAAGACACAAGAACAAGAGCGAGGAGCAGAGGAGTCCATGCCGTCGGGTTTTGGGCAGGATGGAGGCTACAGGAGAAGGCTGGTGGAAGGCCCAGGTCAGCAGCAGCCCCGGGCGCTAAGTGCCATCCTGGCAATGGTGCCGGGGGAGGGGTGACGTGTGGGGAGGGTGCAGGGCTCCCGGCCCCCTGACGTACCCATCGCTGTAGGCGGCGGCGGCGGCGGCAGCAGCTGTGGCTGCGGTCGCAGTAGCAGGCTGTGCGTATCTGTAGGCTGCATATCCACCCTACAGGAGAGAAGAGAACTGACTTTACAGATACCTCTCCCCCGGGCCGGCCGGCCGGACACGCACCCACCCACACGCAGACGGACCCAGACCCGGACACGGACACGGAGACAGACAGACGCAAACACGGACACATGTGGGGAGAGAATGTTTCAAACTGCATCAGTCTGCATGTTATCCCTTAGTGCAAAATGAAGCTCCACTTAAGGCAGGGGTTTGCTTTCCAATTTGTAATAGTAATAAAAATAAACTACCTTGTAGCACCTGTTCTCAAATTTAAGAAATGAAGAAATGATTTTGGATCTGTCTTACTTTTGGTCTTTGTTGGAACTTCGAACAGAGAAAATGTGTACAGAAAGTTGGGAGAACTTGACCTGATGGACAGGAAACGTACATTATAGAATTAAGACATATATTTGCCTGCATTAACTTCAGATTCCCTGTGCGCACTCAGGTTGACCTACTGCTAGGAGACTGCGGTGCGTAAAGGCCCCACACAGTGCTATGCCCCGTGTGGCCTGGCATGTCTGCAAAGAGGTTAAGATAAGCAAGCAATATTTAGAAGGAAAAACCAGAGTAGATCAGGGGTTGGCAAATCTCCACCTGTGAGCCAGTGGTCTGCCACCTGTTTCTGAAAGTAGCTGTGGCAGGGACCGCATGGCCTACGAAGCGGAAGATATTTATCACTTGGCTCCCTACAGAAAAAGTCTGCCAACTCCAATCCGTATTTCAGACTCAGGCAAATCAGGTTACAAAGGGCTGAGGATCCCTGGGCTAGACTCAGACAGACCAGGAGGCCCTCCCTGCCTGCCCCAAGCATTTAACTGCATTTATTTTCCTTCCTTAAGAGGTTTTGGGACTCCTACATCCTAACCTCACAGCAGGCTCTGGGGCTTTTCTTCTAAGGGTGCAGATACCCTCTCTCAGGGCGAAAGAGCCTCAAATCCCCCTGTCTGGTTATTTTAACTCAGTTTAGATGAACCAAATACTCAAAAGGTTTTCACTGTCGGGGTGAAGCATATGTGCTCCTTCATGAAGTATTTCACAGATAATCCCAACAAGTGCCACATGGGACAGGCGATTTTAAAAAGCGGCAAGCCCCACTTTTCCTTCTTTCTCTTTACCTTTCTAGAATTCATCTATTGTACCTAAGCCAAGTTCAGGTGTGTATTGTTACTACTGTCTTCTCCCTATCAAACATAGCTCTGTATGTTGAACTGGTCCATTGGGACAGCATTTCAGCAGTGAGCAACAGCACACTTCATTTCTCATGGACATCAGAAGCTTCCACTTTTCAGTTTTCAATTTGAATGTCCGATGTTCAATTTTTGCTAAGCCTACAACAGAAATTTCAAATTTATTTCTATATCATTTTTTTAGGATTGAAAACAAGTATTTTCTAGGGGGACCGCTGTTCATCTGATAGGGCAGTTTCTAGCTTGCTGCTTTTATTTCTTTTCAAATCTTATTCTGGAAACACCCGCAATTTCCTCTTATGGGTGTCTATAGCTTTTTGCTTCTTTCTTACATAACTTATGCTTTCTCTAACGGGAGAAATTGCACTGTCGGGGAAAATTTACTCTCGCTCTTTAAATTTATGCCACGTAAAGTCATCGGAATTAGCTTCAAAGGTACATTAAAAAAAAAAAAATCCCTGACTGGCTTTCAGTGGTTATGTATTATTCCTTCTTTGTTCTTCAAGTGAATGACTTAGAAAAGCACACATTGCTTTCTCAATTACAAATTCTTCCACAGATCTTCATATAAATAAGAAAACTCTAATATTTATCAAACACTGGCAATGAAATGGTAACGAACAGGGATGCGGCAGGAAGCACCCTCAGGGGTATCTGTGACCCACATGTCTCCTCTGAATTCCAGCCAGGTCTATGGGAATGGGCAGGCCAGACTGATTTGGGCAAAGCTATACATCCAGGCTGTGATATATACGCTGTCATACATATACACCAATCTATACAGTATACATAAACTAACGTGTCTCTTTACCTTATTTCCTTTTTTAAAAACTTCTAAAGAAGACATGAAACAGTAAAAATATTTGTTAAATGAAGCAACATGCTAATCATAGCTGAAAGCTTAGGCTTTAAATGAACCTTGAAGGCTCACTTTTTCAGTATAACTAGAGACGGTTCCATGAGTTTAGCATTAAAGTTAGCTAGTGTGAAGTCTACAGCAGGACTTTCTTTAGTAAAACGTCTTTGTAAACAAGGATAATGTGGTAAACAAGCATCATGAGGTTTGTCCCCTTAGCATTCCGTAAAAACCCCAAAATCTTTAAAAATTTAGAAAGTCAAGGTAATAAATGCAATTAAAGCCCAGTTCATATCCACCTGAGTGAAACACTTCAGAACTGAAGTTCTGTGCCATAGGCGGAGGCATACTGTTCTCATTAAGGGGTTCTGAGGTTTAAAAGTACTAATTAGACCCTCAGTAAGTCAGAGATACTGGGGATTATATTAAATCATTAAATTTGAGGTGTACTGCACTAATTTTGGGGAAAAAAAAAGAGAGGTTCTCAATGAGGTTACTGATAGAACCCCTCAGTTTCCTTGGCCTGCAAGAAGCCGTCAGAATCTCAGTGGTTTGGGGGTAATGTTATCGTTAATCAAAACAACTCTAAAAGGATCAGACTGTGGGAAGAAAGGGTCCTTCTAAGCCAGAAGGAAATGGAGATAATCTATCTGCAGTAGTTTCCTTCTACTTAAGTGAACTCTGACTTTGGAGTCTGAATTTGATGAGGCTCTTTCTCTGCTGTTCGAATTCAGGAAAACAGGACAGGGATGCAAGTATCTTACTGACAACAAAAGGCTCAAGAAGATCAGCATTAAGAAAAACTACAGTAAATTTTTTAAAAAGCAGATTATCTTTCAACATGGCCTCTCTCCTAACTACTTTATAATGGTGCTGTCGAGAGGCCCTTTAAAGGGAGGTGGCTGTCTATGCTTAGGATGGGCAGGTAATATCCTAATAAATGAATCTGGTAATTCATCGATGACTACCCCCAAATTAGAAAAACTAAATTATATATCATCGATTTACTCGTCTTAGATGTATTCTTACTCCTAAGTATTTCTGCTGGTGCTTTAAGATTGGTTATTGGACAAAATATCTCACATAATATAAGACAAGGAAAATTCAGATATATTTATTTCTATTCTGGATTTTGGATCGCGTAAAGAATCCAGGTGGAAAAACTGTTTTCTCAGCTGGCTCTTCTACTTGCAAATCTGAAGTCGTTTCTAGAACATGAGAACAAAGTGCAGTTTGAAACACCAAGGGTTTTGTTGCCGTTTCTTAAGGTTTTCAAAAAAAAAAAAACAAGGGTGGGGAAGGGGGCAGGAGAGACAGGGTTCAGGCGTGGGGAAGGGATATGGCGCCACATTTATTAATCACATTAAAAACTAAGCATGCCAACATCTGGAGCTAAAACAACCAGCAAAATCACCACGTTCAGACTCGGATTGGCTAACTCTATCTATCCCAGCATTCTCTTGGGACAGCGGTTTGCCCTAGGCTCTACCACAAGCTCGGTGAAGTACACAGCCTCAATTACTAGAGCGTGCAGCCACAACGACCTGGTATTACGGAGACAGTCAGTCACCACTTGAGTTAACATTCCATACCCTAACGACTGGCCCCTCCCCAGCCCAAAGGAATAGTCAATCTTGCCCACCCTAGCCCTGGCCCACACCACAATGTTAATAATTATAACAAGCAGTAACCCATCTGTTATATCAGAGAAGGGAACAGAGACTCCACTGAGAGATTTAGAGTGAGATGTTAACATTTCTTCAGCTGACTGCACAAACAAACAAACAAAAAAAAAAAAAAAGAGGAGAAATAATTCATTTGGAGATATGAAGTCATGAAATAGCTGATGTGTATTGCTTTTAACCATGCACTGATGCAAAACTGAAGCAACCATTAATAATAAAAAGTAAAAAGGACATATGTATTTACACACAATCAGACCTGTTTGATCTGAAGCAGTTTGCAGACTCTATCTGTGTGTGATTTGAAATAAAACAAAAAATGGGGATTAGCATGGCCACAGCACACCCTAATGTAGGAGGGCACACACGGACAGCTTTTTGGAACCTGAGATCTGGATAAATTTGGCATGGCTAAGCCTGGTCCAAATACACACACGCCCCTTTAAAAATAATTACTTTCTTATCCGTTTGTTACTCATTCTGAATGACTTCTAGTGTTCCCAACTTGGGCAGCCCAGCGCCACATCAATCCCCTGTTCAACCTCCCTGACCCTGACACCAAGATCCTGTGCTGGCCCACGGCACTCGGTAGTGTGCTTGCCCTGTCGACACCCAGACATTCTGACCCAGTGTTCTACAATATTTCCTGTGTTTATCAAGCATTGTATCTTTTCACATAGCCATAACACATCCTGCCTTCAACGTCTTGCTTTCTCAAGGGAAAATGCTGTTACCTTTACCATCCCTTGGTTGCTGTTGTTTAAGTCTCACTTTCCCATTGCTCAAAGTCATCTCCTGGGGATTTTCTCCTCCACTCTGCATCAATTTTGTTGCCTAATTAACGTTACGACGTTGCCACACTGACCACGTGATTCTTCCGCACAGTTCTGTGGCTGTGCTTTAACTAGAACACGATGGAAGGGTTCCACATGTTGTCCCCCTTATACCTGACCTCTGTCTGCCTATCTAAGTTTAATCTCACACTGGTAGGCCTTCTCCTTGTCTTGATGTTAACCTGGCCATTAATTTCATCATTATATTTTTGTTTCAGGATTTACATAAAAACAGGACTTTGGTGAGCATGTGATGTCAAGACACCTTCTTTCTACCTGGAAGACAAAATGACATTATGTGACACTGAGGAGAAGAATGTGTGTTTCAAGACCAGCAGACAAAATGAAAGCTTGTTCCCTACATGTGGTGTATGGATTTACAGAGCAAGGGGAGTGGGGGTGTATGTGGGTGGGGAGAATGGAAGATGTGATGCTTAAAATCACTACAGCAAAGCAGAGATCTTGTCCAATTAGCTTGGGTCTAATGCTGTGCCTCTGGGAGTCACTTTGTTTGTTTCTACACGATTCTAACTCCCTCCTTCCCTCACCTCCTTCTGCAGCTGAGATCCACTGAGCTGGGCTGAGCTCAGATGAGGAGGCGCTCTTAAGGAGAAGAGTTCTTAGGTGGCAATATGGCACCTTTGATTAAATGTGAGTAACACCGATGTGAATGCAGAACTTCTAATAATATTTTCACTGCCTTTGACTGAGAGACCCAACTACTTTGAAAAGTGGATATGAAAAATTTTTAAGGAAACTATTTTAAATTTATCTTATTATTATAATTGGGGTTAAGGAAAGAAATTTTTATGACCAACTTGGTATCTTCCATTTATTACTTTTAAGATAGATGAGAGATGATCTTATAATTAATTAAACCTTTCAAACACTACTATTCCACATCTCCCCAAATTAGTTCATTTCCAAAATCTCACTGGGTAGCCACATCAAGAGACTAACTGAGTTGTGAAAAGCTACCTACTGTTTTCTTTTTCTTAGCATCCAGCTATCAGCAAACCTGACAGTCCATCATTATCCAAATGAACTCACTGACCTTGTTTTAAGGTGAAAGGGGGGCGAGGGAAATGTGTTTCAATGTTAGAGTCCCAGTATGTCTAAATTTTTAAGACAACTTCAAAATTACATAGCAGCACCGTCCAATTACTACCATGACTTCACCACAGGACCCAATTTGGGATTCAGGAGTCCTGTTTAACACATATCCTATTTTCTCCCTTTTCTCATTTCTTTCACAAGAGTAAGAAAATGTCCCAAATTGCTGAGATCTCCAAATCTAAAAGATCAGTTTAAACACCATGGATAAATGTTGATTGACAAACTAAAAGAGGTGGCAGTGATGGGACAGTGCATATAACACACCTGGTGTGGATATGTGGCAATGGACTTAATTTTGGAGGAAGTGCCATCGTGTAATGAACTTGACTGTGTGCACTGCTGAGGTAGCAGGGCTTAGATCACACGCTCACAAGTCTTGATTGTCCAAAAAAGCCTCTGTTCCCATCTCTAACGTGGAGCTGGAATGGTTAGTATATTTCAATTTTTTCACTGCAATCCACAATCTGATTGATTGGCAGGTCACACTGGCACTCCTACCTGAGGTATTTTAGCGCTAATGATTGGTTCCTGTAAGACTATTCTATAACAGAACACAGGAAGAGCAGTTCAAAAAACACAGCTGTGGAAGGAAAACAATCATACAAAAAAGCCCGCTAAGGGGCCCACCAGCCTTTTCTTTCCTTTGGATGCAAGCATGCTTTTCACAGGATGAGAATTAGGAGCAGTTTGTTATCCCATTAAAAAAGTGAATTAGGGTGAATTATGTCTTTTCTACTCGTCAAGAAAAGAGGGGGCGGGCAGACACGTAATCCATCTGCTACACTCCCAGGTCTTATCGCCGTGAGTCTTTTCACAAATTATGGGCACAATTGCTAGATCAGTTCTCCAGAGAGGAACGTGCCACAAAAGAAACAGCAAGGAAGAAAATGGCTAGCAGGGATTACGGCCTAAGAACAGAACAGGGAAAGAGATTAAAAAGACAAAAAACAAAACAAAACAAAACAACAAAACACCAAAAAAGCAAAAATCCTCCACAGCTGACAGCCTAAATTACTATAACTTAAACAAAATCAGTAACTTACACTCTTTTCCCTCATGTAGTCTCTTCAAGCTTGGGTTCAGGGTAACTCTTTATACTAGATAAACCCCCCTCTCTTTCTATGTCTAATCTCCTTTTCTGAGGAAACAACAACTAAACATCTATGGATAGCTTCCCACAGAAGGGAAAATGCACAGAGAGAAGCAGAACAAACTCAAGGTAAAATGATAGGGCTTTCTGGTTGTTGCTGTTTGTCTGCATGTTTTTAAAGAAGCCTCCTTTGCCACATCACACATGGAACAGGGGGTCTCAAGTTTTAAAAGCTGTAGGAAGAGTTTACATTAGGCCTCGCTCAACAGTTACCTCCTCACATATTCTTGTTTTTCATTCGTGGGTTTGGATATTATTTCAGCACTAGTGACCAACTTTTTCGTCCGATTAAGTGCTTTAAGATAAGAACTAAGAAATGAAAATACCATTACTAGTACTCTTTTCATCAACAAGGGGCCACTGGTTAAAAAAATGTTTCAGCAAGGTCACTGAATTACTTCTGTTCAGCTTGATAAGGTAATCCAGTTAGTAGACTTAAAAAAAAAATTTCAAGAGCATTTTCTCAACAAGTACAGAAAAAGCATCTCTCTTTTAATAAAATCATATATTATAAACTAAGGAAGTGAGAGAACTGTAAGCAAGTATTTGGTTGGTTGACTTGACAAGGTGGAAGTAGGCAAATCTTAATAAGGCACAAGGAGGCCACATTCTTAAGAAATCCCCAAATAAGGAGGATATTAGAGAGGAAAAAGAAACCCCACCTTAAGAAATAATTCAAATGGAAGTGTACTATAATAGACCAGATTTCAAGAAAACAACTTAAATAACATAAAGATGAGTTCATGAAAATATGGATACTAATGTATATGGAGAATGTACATGCTGAGATTGTATGTAAGTAGGTACTTAGAAAAGTGCAATTTGCTGTAAAGTAGTATATCGTTTCCCAACCCTTGAGCTTCACTGTGAGCACAAGAAAAAGAGATCTTTCACTATTTCTTGAAAACCATCTGAGGAAAGATGCAGATTTTACTTAAAGTACTAACAGAGGCAGTGAAATATGGATTATTTGGGTTTTATGCTTGGCTATACAAATAATTTATGTGATCTGGGTAAGTCACAGTCTAAGAAACGTATCTACAAATGGAGAGGGTTGGACCAAATCATGACTAAGGTTCCTTTAAGTATGTGTTAAATCGAGCATACTCTGAAGGTCTGCTCTGAATAGGACAGGTAAGTACTACCGCCCACAGCATCCCAGAGGACCGCTTTATCCTGTCTCTACCTCCTGCAATACACAGAGGCTGTAAGTGCATTCTGAAAGTGCATTAATGTTCTTAGATTGCCAGAGAGTCTTTGGCAGACTGTGGAAATAGTTCATTAAAAAGGTACCCTTATCGACTTTCGGGAGGTGAGGGTGGGGAAAGCATTTCTAGATAATTCTAACCTATGCCCAAGGAATAATTTCATGCTGACAAGTTTTTCTTATGAAATTGTTTCTTAACGATAGGGTGGCTAGACCAAGTTTGCAATCAGAAAAAGACCACTTGGAAAGGTCCTAATTAAAAGACTTCAAAACTCAACAACTTGACTCCCTGTTAGTTAGATAACTTTGTCCATATTTTAAATAATATATGACAACCAATCATGAAACTGTAGCTAGACAGTTTAAATAATGGATGATAATAAGGATGTTGACATGGCTGGCTGAATCAACAAATCTTGTATGACGGTCAAATGCTTGTAAAAGAGGCGAGGTTGCTAATTATGCACTCATTTCCCTGTCGGTGGCTCTGAAGAAAAGAGTCCCACTGGTTGCGGACTTTCTGATACAGAAGAGCCTCACTCACTGACTCCCTGGTTTCCTCTCATTCCTACCCACTCTTCACTGGCATCAGTTCCTTATTTCACTTTCACAACATAATGCTCCCTCAAAGTATGTTAACTAGGAAAACACACATTTCAGAAAGCTCACTGCCATCTACGTAAATCCAAGCTCTAACGATCTAAAGAGGGATATGAAATGGGAAGAAAAGCAGAACAGGGAAAGAGTTGGTTTAAGGCTAAGCTAGTCCTGTTATTTATGTGTGCACGTGAGACGACAGTAATAACAGACTTTAAACCTGCTGATCATCTCGCAAATGTATTAGTGATACACAGAGCATCTGTGGGTAAAGGGAAGGGAAAAGAATATGTCCAGTAGACTGACTCTAGCAATGATCAGGAAACCCAAAGGCTTAGTTTTGGCACCCAGGGCAAGCGCAGTGGCAGAGAAGCATGCTTGCATTCTTAAATATATAAATATATATATGTATATATCCACAAGGAAAAAGAAAATAAAAAATTAAATAAATTATATTAAAAAAAAAAAAAAAACCAAACCAAACCAAAGAAACAGAAAAAAAAGGCTGGCTTGTCAGGGGATGGGGTCGAGAAGGCCCCGGTGTGTGTACTTACATAGAGGTCAGCACCGTAAAATCCGTCCTGGTAAACCACACTGCAGAAAATCCACACAAAAACAAAAACAAAAAAAACAAAAGAACAGAAACACATTCCGGTTATTGAGGACGGCAGCATGCACATGCGCTCTACACGGGCAGGTGATGTATGAATACGGAACCGGGGCCGGGGGCCGGGGGCCGGGGGAGGCAGTGAGGAGTGTGCACTGCACACGCAAGTGATGCAGCTCCAGGACACGCAAGGCGGGGAAGGAACGCAAAACTGCAGTGAGCCACCTGCATGTCTGGTAATTAAAGTAAGATTAAAACAATAAAGAGCACTCCCAAAGGGCCTAATAGAGCTTTGGAAAATCTGCTGGATTGGAAAGAAACATCAACTTTTCATATCTGGAGTATTTTTTAAAAATAAGCTTGTTCTAGGATGAAGTTTTTCTTTAAAGAACTTCAAAAGGGGTGTGTGTATGTGGGTTGGAGGGCAGGGGATGTATAGAGAGGGGTTTAATATGAAGAAAAAAAAAAAAAGACCCAAAGAACTCCATTAGGGCAGGACCTGTATGCAAAGTATGTTTCAAAATTATGTTTAGTATTTTGTTACCAGTTTCATAGTAATATGTGAATTTTTTTTCTAATATCCATACATCACCTGCTTTTTACCCTGCACATTAGACATGCGATAAGATTTGGCTGATCACACAAGCATGCAAAGTATTATTATTCAGCATTTTAAGAACCAATGCAACACCTCAGAAAAACAAGTCAATCAATTCTGACCAAAGTAAACAGAGAAATGTAATTAAAAAAAAAAACACAACCAAAAATACCCACAATGCATTGCTTTCACAAGCAGAGATAATGAGCTAAAGGTTAAGGTGATTGGTCCAAGGTCCAAGAATTGAAAGGTGCAGTGGGGATCCCAGATAGTAACAATATAATCCAGAGTGGGGAGGAGTAACTGGAAGACTTTAAGGGTTCTTTTTTGACCATTAGAATATTCATGGAATTCTGAAAAATACAACTGATAACTGAAGTTTGGGCATGACCTGATTTAAACGAATAAAACCGAGAAGGTAGCTGATTAGGAATAGAAGGGTTTACTTTCCTGTTTAGAAAATGAATTTGTATCAAACAAACAAAATACATGACTCTTCTTAATCCTGAGCAACACTAAACTATTATAATTAAAATACAGATTTCAAACCTGTTGAGATATTTTGTGCACAAAATTTCCCCATAACATTTTGGGACCAAAACACATGGAATAGCAGTAGAGGAAAAAGATAAGACTTCCTTCTTCATATGTATTAAATCAAGATTTGGCTATTTAAAATTAGATCATTTATTCAACTAAATGAGCTGGAAATTTTCACTACTACCTTCTCTATTACAATAAACAAGCTAGCAAGTGAGGTCATCAAGTTATATATTTTAACTTGAATATGAAAATAACATTTCTTATAGATAGCTGGAAAGTTTCTGAATTCTACTTCCAATGACATTCTGCTGTGTTTACAGAATAGTAGGATCACACTTTGCAATGCCTCAAATATGCTGAGCCTTTGTATTACACAGTAGGCAAATTAAACTCGTCTGTGAGGTTTTTAGCTAAGTTCTATCCATTTTCATAGTCTCCAATTGCAGTTAAAGTCTGATATTAGAAAGTAACCTGCCTCTCAATTGCAATTTAGTAAAAAAGAGACTTATTCATAATAAGAAGGCTGATAAAATGCAAAGCATTGATGCCAAGTGGTGATTAATTAACCTTCAACTATTTCAGTAGGGGATATAGGCAAAGATTAAAAAAATATTTCTTCTACAGAGAAGAGTGGTGGCATTAAAACCATGAATAAATTTTACACTAAGGTGCATCACTCACTGGGAATATTCACCTAAATTCTAGAAGAATTCCAATATTCCCTATATCAAATGCCACAAGGAGGCTAGGACACAATGATTAATGATGAAATTAGTTTACTAAGCTGAAAAGCAATTTTAGGCCATTCCCCATAAAATACTGGACTTATTCCTTGCCATCTTCCATGTAAACAGGTGGTTTAGTTAATAAAAAAGAAAACATGGGAGATTAGTGTTCAATGTAATGCACAGAAATTGATGTGATTAGACATAGAGATAAAATATCTTTGAGTAAATATATACCTGACAGACTTGGTAGAGAATGGGTTCTCAAGTTTGGCCAATATACTGAAATGACCTATATTGAATAGGAATGAATGCAACCACTTTATAAAGTAACTCAGAAATATTACAAAATAAAGAAATCCTATGTTTCTGGTGAGCAGTATTTCTTTGGCAAACATGACGGTAAAGTCTCTTTTATTGAAATGGAAGACACTTCATGAGCAATTTTCCTAGTGTGTAGAACTTCCAAGGATCAGTTTTACATTTTACTTGAATATTTCTTGATGAAACGATACTGCATCTTTATTCACTTCTTTAAAAAGAGATGTCAGAGGTTGAAGGTCAAAGGTCAAGTTGAGAGAAAAAAGGATAAAATTAAAAGTAAGTAATGGCAGAAGATGGAGGTGATGGAATGCATGGGATTTAAACATCTATAACCTACAAACAGAAGTTTATTTCTCAAGTAGTTCCTTTCCAGTGGCTTCTGGAGCCTGCCCATTTCAGCATGCATAGCTGTCCTGTCTAACAAAAATGCTTTAATTCTGTGCAAGTGAGGACCCCGAATGGCATGTCCCTCTGGTCTAGGAATGAATGCTACCTTAGTACATCTCACAGCCAATTGTGCTGTCAGCAAAGGACCTGCAAAGGAGGCTCTTTCCCTTCACATTGTAACTAAGTAGCAATGAATGGGCTCCTCTGCCACTGTGTTTATTCCTCAGTAAGAATAAGGGAAAATAACCTGTCGGAGGTAGAGAAAAGATGAAGAACACAAATGTCACATCTTTGAAGAGAGAAAGTCCTTGATATAACTAACTTATAAAGTCCATTCTTTATAAAAATATACATTTTAGGCTGACACTGAGAAACAACTAAAAACAAAACCTGCCATCTTCACTCCTTCTCCCCCATTCAATAACAAAGGATTTATTTGTTGCTATGGAATCATTCCACTGCATGAGACACCCTCCATACAAAAATCAAAGGGTGAATGATGCTCAGCTACATTAGTTGTTTTACCATCATTCAGAAGCCAACTGTGGTTTAATTCTTCCTACTTCTCCCTTTCTCCCTTGATTCAATTGGACTTGGTTCATCTTTGAATTAACCTCTTTTAATCCGTTTCCTACAAAGAAAGCAAATCCATTGTGGGTAACTAGCTCTGCTGCTCACCACCCAGGCAGTGAAACCAAAAGGGAGGGCACAGGTGATAGCCTCAGCCCCATCAAGGGTGGTGATGAGGGGGTGAGTCCAGCAGACGCAGGCTCGCACTACAATCTTTTGCTCCTATTTTGGTTCTCTGCAGGAGTGTTAATCCATATTCGTGCGATGCGGAGTGAACTCCATGCCAACACACTGCTAGTGAACACAAGACAGTTCTGGCTACTGTCTTAAGCCACTACCGTGAGGGCTTAAGGTGGCCAAAATGAAGATTTATAGAATGAACTGATATTTTGTTCCAGTCTGATGATGGTATGGTTCTTGCCATCTAATCCATTAATTTGCAAATATTCACGAATCTCTACTACGTGGCACGGCAACATCCCAAGAGTTGTAAGAGGGCCATGGTACTCTCTTTTTGTTTGGTTGCTTATTTTGGAAGCTCCTGCTTACCCTGGATAGGCGGGAATGGCTGTTGGAGGTACCGCTCGGACCGCACCGTATACCGTCCGCCCTCTGCCCCTCAGATGGGCTCCTCTGAAAGCGGCCGCCGTGGTGGCTGCAGTTGGGTAAGGGAAGCCAGGAACTAAAGGGAGACCCAAAATATGACAGAAATGTCAACTTGCATTCAATAGCAGGGGTACAATCACAACCTGCTTTGATCCCAATTACAGGAGAGATTAAAAGATACCTCTATAACACATCTTTTCTCAAAAAGAAATGGAAATGTGCAACATGCAAAAACTAACTGATTTTATGCCTCATTCTTTACAAATCTTGCGTGAATTTTCTTTGTTCCTCCCCAATTCTGGCATTACAACGTAAGCAGTGGGAAACAGGTCAAGAAGCTCTGAGAACTATTGCCGTCGTAAGAGAAGAGACTCTGAATTTCCACCGGAAGTTTAAGTTGATTGATATAAAGTCTTTCACTGGCCAATTATTAATCTTGTTTCCAAACATTATTACGGGCATATAATAATTATCCTTTATAAGTATTCTTTTGTGTTTTGACATGCTGCCACACTCCAGGGCACACAGCAGTCTTTAGACATTTCATTAGTCAACTTTGTTCTTTATCTAAAATGTTTTAATCCAGAAATGTGAGGTGGGAGGGAAACTAGCTCTCCCCTGCAGCCCTGTGTCCTTTAAAGAGGTAGGCGTTTCGTAAGGGTCTGTTTTAAGTGTGCTGTCCTCTGGGAAGCATGTAAAGACATTGATTCCATGTCCACTGAACTCTGTTTAATTATACCTCCTGCTGGAGCAAAACAGCTCAGGTCAAATTTACTTTAGAGATGTTAACAGAGCTGAGAATAAGCAATAATACTGGGGGCTTTTAAATGATCTTCTACCAGAGGGCCCAAAGCTGACTTGCAGAGAATACGTATAACATATTCCACAAATAATTACTTCTGTTTTCTCTATTATCAAGTGCAGACTAAAATTTTCTTTACATGGTCTCATCCCCTTCTACCTTTTCCAACTACTTATGCTTTGTGGCAATCTTAACATTTAGTCAGAAAGATTCTGGCACAGCTAAGTAGGACAGGGCATTGTGGTAGGACTTATCTTTCTAGAGAACGCTTCCTTTTTAGTTATTTATTATATTTGGGGGGAAAAAAAAGACTAACACATCACTGTTTACTCACAACAGTCAAAACCCATGCCAGGTCAACATAGGCTACTTACTGATTAAAGGAATGTAAGTGTTAATGCCCCCTCTTCCGGACAGGGGCACGGCCGCATCATTGCCTAGGGACACGTCTGCTTGAAAGCTGGATGCTGATTGCATTAAAAAATTTTAAAAAGGCAAAAAGATTACAAAAGAATAGGAAATTGAAAAACAATAGATGTTATAGATATATAAATAGCACAAATGGAAAAATTAACTTAAGTACTACCTGCATACAACTCGGGGCCATATACAGCTCCAACTACTGGGCTTAATTTCCAACCTGAAATGGAAGAGAGGACAGTGAGCATTTAAGATGCACTTTCTTTTATGTTATTTAATACTGTTTACTACTCTAGTTGTTTTATAATGGTATCTTCTGACTGAATTGAAACTGACCTGGACCTCTGAACTCCATGCTCACTTACGCTAATTGTATTCTGGGTAAACTGACATCTTCTTTCATTGGGATTTCCCAGTGGGATTTCACTGGAGTTAACCAAGTCAAAAAGGAGAGACATGCAATAATAAAATTCAAGGTACATTTCCAACTTGGGCGCATGTCTTCTGAGATTTTAATTTATAGTGAACTAATTTATGTTAATCAGACTTTTTAGCTATAGGATACAAGACTGCTGTTGAATATCAGCTTAAACATTTGTAAATTTTAAGTATTCCCAAACAGCATTATGTTTGACGTCAATTTTATCTCTATATCTCCTTTTTTATATTTATAGGAATATGGTAACTGGTAAAAAAAAAAAAGAAAGAAAAAAGAAAAATGTACTACTGCCCACTGATAGTTCAAGAGTAGAATTTCATATGAAAATTTTAATCAATAAATATTTATTGAACTTTACGCATAAATAAGCAAACACACTGTATTATTTTTCTGAAAGACTGGCTCTTTGGTTTACTTCTTTTACATTAGCTTACAGGTCTAACATTGTGTCACTGCCATGCTATATGTGAGTGGAAAGAAGAAAAGGCCAATTACCAGATTTAAATGCTATAAGCAAAGACATTATTCAAGAGAAAACCCATTCATTCAGAATCAATCCAACCCTCCATTATTTTATGCGCCCATAGACATGTCTCTTCATTATTCTGCATAAAAATGTCAAAATCTGGGTTCAAATCCTACTGGAGTTGTAAAGCACATATGTTCTGCAATGTCAGACAAATCAAGTGACTCAAAACCAACATGAACTAAAATGTTGAGAATTTATCAGAAGGCACCTAGCACACTCTTTTCAGAGTCTCTAAAACAGTAGCTGCAGGTTTCTAAAGTTTGGCTCTAGTTGGCTTGAATACTGATTTAGAATAATACTAAAAAATGAACTTTTCCTTTTCTATCAGTGGCACTATTACTTAAGCACTCCCTTTAAATGCACATTATAATAATGGTATATAATTGGACACTGTCAGCAATATTTTGAATACATTTTTGTATATTTCTTTGTATTGTATTTTTACAGGTGTTTATGTCATTCGTCTTTCACAAAACCCAAAGAGAGCGATAAGACAGGTACTATCTCTGGGACAACGAGTAAGTAATACACCTCCCTGGACTTCGTTTCCTAAATAATAAGCTAGGAGGGTTGGATTTTGATGACTTCTAAAGAGCCTTTGGTGCTAAAATTCTGACTGCCACTTGCTAGAGAGGAAAACAGAACCAGATAGGTTAGGAAACTGGTTCACTGTCACAGAGCAAAATGAAGCGTCAAATCTAGAAGTAGAATTTCTGTCTTCTCAATTCCAGTCAGCAGCTCTTTCTGTCACACTGCTCTCCTTGGATCTAAAGGAAATTTGACATACTTCTCCTTCTTTTGTTTAAATTGCATTTTTATCAGAATTGTAGAAACTTCTGTTTTTGTGACAGCAGTGAAAAGAAGAAAACAAAAGACAAAGTGGAAGATGGTGGCATCCTAAGATAGACAACTGATAAAATGAGTAAGGAAAATGCAAATTATGCTGATTTTTATCACCTACTTGAAAAGCTGGCCTACCCATATTTACTGAAGACCTCCTGGGATATTATCAGTACCAATACTATTCTACTAGATTTAAGGCATTACCAGTACATAACGCCATACTCTAGCACTAGGCTCAAACTTTTACAAAGCAATAAAAAGGGAGAAACTCCCCCTTTTTATTCTAGATAAAATCTTATGCAGAACTTTAAAATATTCAGCAGAGACTGAGGTCCACCAAAGTGGAGCTGTAGACCTCAGAACCCAATCCATTTAATTTTCTCTCCGCCCTGCCCCCTCAACCGCCGAAGACAGTCTTATAGAACACAGATTGCAAAACCACTGTTGTACTGCGGATTAAAATTGTATCCTATCTCATTTAGAGAATATGAGTCTAGATTAAATTTGACAACTAAAGCAAAAGTTCTGTTTTGTTAGACAAAATATTCATAAAAAATTCCTTCTTACCAGAAACAGCTATAATGAACTCACTAAATAACATGTAGAGCCATGAAAGCAGAAAATATTCATGCACACACACACCGTGGCTGTTACCTCTAGCGAATTACTTTAAAAGGAGAACAAGGGGTCTCCTGAATTATTCCACTCATGCTCAGATAAGGAGGAATCAGGAGTAAAATCAGGACTTGGTGGGCATCCAGGGTATCATGGACAAGCCTAACACACTAGAAAGAACTTGCAGCAGCTAAAAAAGAGGGTGCCCAAATGGGACCTAACTTGGGTTATTAGGTAACTTCAAATGACATGTTCACACTGTATAAAATGACCTTTACTTAGACTATAATACCTCAATAACGAAAACAACAACAACAAAAAAGTAATTTTTAAAAATTATCTGAAGAAAAAGAAAAGTAAAAAGTAAAAGTAAAGGGAGTGCTTCAATGTAAATGAAATAAACTAAAGACTGAAATCAAGAGTCTGTGATGTTTGTGGAAAGTCCATACATTTACACAAGAATAAATGATGTCTTTCTGAGGATGATTTGTAATCTCTTACCATTTGCATATGGTGTGACCATCTTCTTATTGGTCATTACACGTGCTGTAGCATTATTCACCTAAAGATAGAAAGTAGAAAGAAGGGGCAAGGAGGAAGTAGACTGTATTAGGGAACATGGAGTTGCTCATTCAATAACAAAGTATTCAGTTTAAAATGTAAATTTCAGAGAGCACTGATTTAAATAATTAACATAGCAATACAAAATATTAATATATAGCATTTTAATTAAAGTGTTTATTAAATGAGGCAAACAAGAGTAAAATGTAGTTTCTTGGTCTCCAAATGGAAAACTAGGGCTACTTTACCATCCAGAACTCCAAAGAAAAAGTACATTTGCAACTTCTTTGGAGATCTCATAAACAGAAAAATCTCTGTATTGAGGAAAATATGGAAAAAAGCAAACTGGAAATAACTGTTTGCCCGTGAATTGTCAAGTTCATTAATAAAACAGAGCTTGGCCACATTGGTCAGGAAATAGATTTACAGGAAGATAGGAAAAAAATCCATGGATTTCAACCTGTTCTAATGTTTAGCACTTTTTATATGCTTGTATAAGACTTTACTGTTTGAGGTCGGTAAACAAATACAGGAACTTAGATTCCTATGTTGACAGTCTTCAGGACCACTTTCAGTTTGCTAGATTATGTGGTCTATTTATTTAAGAAAAGTTTTCAGAAGGCCTTTAAATTAGGCACTGAAAAGATAAAGCTTATGTTTCTTTTGTTTTATGGTACGCTCCACCCTCATTACAGAACTGCATAATTTGAAGCATTCTCAGTGCTAGGGTGAGTAGGTGTTACAAAGATGGTGCTGATGAAGAAAAGATGAATGGAGCCCAGGAGCCAGGATACCGCAGCCCAGCGTAAGAACCAGCCTCAGAGCTCTTGCAAGGAGGGTAAAGCCTCACCATAGAACTTGGTAATATACTGTGTTGTCAGGTCATAAAATGGGCCAGTCTTAAAGAATTACAAAATATGCAAAATATAAATGTCTTATTTTGCCTCTGGAGATTTATATTATGTTAAATTTGTACAGTAATAAATTTTTAACCAAAAATGAAAACAATTTTAGGTAGAACTGGAAGCAAAAATGTTTTAATACATCTTTTAGGATTTGTATAGTGATAATCTTCCTATGTGAGGAAAAGAACTTGAAACTCCATTTACTCTAGTTTGACCCACTAAATCATATAAAACATTTCACATTTAAAAAGAAAGAATGGGATACAACAATGATGAGACTGAGAGCATGCAGTTAAAAAACACACACACACAAATAAAAGAAAGAAAAAAAAAAGTCTATTTTGGAAAGAAGGGAGAAAGTGAAGAGCGAGGCTCTCACAGACAAGGATTAGAATGGGGCAAGAGCTTCCACTAGCTGCTAGAGCAGAATGCACCCAAGCACTTAAAGGAAAAATGGCCAGAACCAATCAGAAACCACCAGTCAGCAAAAGAGACCAATAGCTGCACAGAACAGAGAAGGGGGTGGGAAAGGATGAGGGAAAGGTAAAGGAAGAGAGCTTGGGTAAAGAGAACAAAAAAGCAGGGGAAAGAAAAGAAAGTCAGGAAGGCTGTCACGGGCAGGAGAGAGAGCTGTCAAGGGCAAAGAAAGGACAGTCACAGCTACAAACAGAGGTTTGGGAAAGAGGAAAAGGAGGAGAGGAAGAAGGGGCAGGAAGTGCATTAATAAAACCAGCCAAACTGGAGTTCAGTAACTCTGAGTAAGATGTGCAAGGGGGAAAAATCACCATGACGTCAGTACTCAAACAGCTCAGACTGCTACAAAACAATATGTACATCCAAAGTCCAGGCGGCATTACTCAACAGCATTGAAAATAAAAGGGGGAAAGGAAAAGGAAGAGGAACAAGTCAAATCACATTTTGTAGTGTTAATGTGAGATGGCAGATGGACTTTTTCTTTCTTATTTGTTCGTAATTACATTTTAAAAAGCTTCTTCTCTAGTGCTTTGGTTCACTTACCGCCAACGGGTACCATCGCCAGCATTGTGTATAGTTACCATGGAAAGAGTGAGTCAAGTGAAGGGCCCTAAATGCTAAACCATTGGAAAGGGAGGGGAAAAAAAAGCAAAATATGCAGACATCTTACTCAAAATGGTGGCTTTTATATTTCATACTTTTAAAAATTGGGAAAGGGGAAAGGAGCCAGTTAACCTTCACCGCGTTATTAAAAAAGGGCTAGTGAACATCAGGTGGCCGACTTGATCCCATTAATGGTACATTGGACGGGCGGCCATCAAATCCTCTGTTGGAGGACTTTATACATTAACTGTTGAAATTCTTGATATTAAATAGATTTAAAAACCACATGAGTTTTGGATTTTTTCCTCCCTCCCCACAATCCCTACAATCTTCTATTCCTCACTTATCACACGCATGTGGAGGCAAACTGGCCTCCCAAAAGAGAGGATATTGGCTGGCCCCTTGATTCATTATAGGACACATTTATAAACTGAACAGATTTTAGACACTTTAAAAGTTAGTTTTATTGTCCTGATTACAGGAATTCGGAGTCTCGCAAACTGAAGCAAAGGAAAAAAAATTTAGAGAGTAGAAGGATGAACATTTTGGAGGAAAAAAGTAAATGAAAAACAAATACACATACATACGCACACAAGTAAATCAAAATTAAAACCCCCAAACAACAAAAAAATGGGGGGGGGGAGGATAGAAGTGTTACTTTTACACATTTTAGTGCAAGAAGGTAAAGTACACAGAGATACAAACATAGACACAAACAAGACAGGGTTCCAAATGTGAAATAAGTGAGGCAATACATAAAAAGAGAAATAAAAATATAAACCAGAAATTGAATTATTGAAGACATGCACCTCGATTTTACGGCCCTCTACCACGGTGCCGTGTAATTTCTCCCTGGCCCTGTCTGCATCAGCACTATTCTCGAAAGTTACGAACCCGAATCCCTGCATGCAGCGGGAGAAGGGGGGAAAACATGCACATCGTTATATTGAAATACTGATCTCTTGGTAAATAGAAAAAAATATCACAGTATGAAACTGGTATCAGCAACAACTCAGCAATACTTTCCCAAAGTCACGATTTTGGTCCATGCATATTTTGTAAAGGGAAATTAAATTCAATAAAAGAATTAAGAACTGTAGTAGTAATAGTAATAATAATAATAATGTAATTAACAACAATAATAACAATAATAAAATAAAACATAAAGCATGTGAGGCCAGACCAAAATTAAGGTATAGAGTTACTCGGGTCAAACTATTCAGTCAAGAAAATGAACATCTAAAAAAAAAATCCTACCTTTCTTTCTTAATTTACGCTGTTAACATACACATCCGGTTATGTAATACTAAAAAATACTTAATTAAATCTATTATTTCCAAGTACCTTCTACATGAAACTTCACATTTAGGCGCAAGCATTGTATAATCAATTTTTTTTTAAGGAGGTCTAATCATTTCAGCCCCACTCTGCCTGTTGCATATATCACCATTAGTTGCTTTGGTAACAGGATAACTTAAGGCATACTCTTGATCTTTGATTCCATGGGTATTGGGTATAGAAGAGGAGAGCGCTCATGTTCGTCTAAGCCAATGAAAATATCACTAAGCAGTGGCCAGTTTGGACTTTTCTTCAATGCTAATCTTAAATGACCAGACTGGCACTTAGAGTAAAAGTTATGTTCAGCTGAATTTCAGAAAATTGCTTATCCACATTCGCCTAAATTATACATTTGTTGAAGCCCACATCTGCTACTAAATGTATTAGCAACTTTCTAAATATAGAGAGAAAAGGAATAATCAGAAGGCAATGGGAATGGGATTTACATTAGTGACATCAGTTGCACACTATTCAACAGGAAAGGAATACCATAAAACAGCAATACAGCTGCTGCTCTCAGTTAGGATTAATTTATCTGTCCACTGCAGATGCTGGAAAAACAAAAACAAAACCAAAGAACAACCAACAAATCATGGAGCTTTAATTTATTAAGTAGAAAAGGCAGGAGATCATGGAGTTAACCCACTTTATTTTTTTGTTCATGTTAAATCTGAAGAGACAGTCTGGGTCATAATCATACTACCAATTTCAACACCAGCAGGATGTTGTATATATACTATATGACTACTTCACAAAGCATTATATCATTTTCATTCTACGTGCTTTGTCCTTATCTTTCCACTCTGCAACTATACATTTTTCTCAAGCTATTTACATCGGTAGAGTGGTAACTTCTTAGAATTTCCTGAGAAAGTCCTCATTTCTCAGTAGCTTTATTGTCTCTATAGCATTCTTTGAATATGCCACTGTAGGATAACCTGAACCCTTTATTTTTCCTGAAGTTCTGCTTTGATGCTTAACACCATGAGTACTCCTATATATGAAACATATTTCTTAACTGAGATGATAAACAATGTGCATTGCTCAATAAGATTTTATAAAAGCAACTCTATCCATTTGAAGGATCTGATTACACAGAATTCTAAATGATTATATGGCTGGGTGGCAATCCATGGACGATTCCAATGGATTCTCTACCTTCAATTCGGATACCACCACAAAGACTCCAGAATCTGAAATGCTAAGCTGATAGAAAACTTTAAAAACATATATTGCTTGAGATGGAATACTAGTGATAATTTTAATTAATATGTTCCTTAAAAATGTAAATGTGTTGAAAATATCAATGGGAAGACATTTTCAGAAACACATTTTGGTATCAACATGTTATAGCCACTTTGACAACTCAAGGTATACAAGGGCAAGTTACTATTTAATTATTCCATTTGTCATCTACACTAGCATCTGATGAAGACGGGAAGCCAGTTCTCCAGTCCTGGAGAATCCTCCAATAGGAACGGTAAGCCCTTTAAAAAAGGTTACAGATAGTGATGAGTATTTAAGTCACATTTTAGAAGTACTATAAATTGTACTCCAACTGACTGTCACAGCCTCATACATTTTATGAGTCAAACTAATGTATTATAAATTAGTAGTTGGATAACAGATTCTGTGAAGACTAATACTTAGGTTTTTAACTTTAGCATCATGAACATCTATCTCTATACACCCACATACATACATACTTGTTTGCCTTTTAAATACACTCATGGAGTAGGAAGAATAAATCTGTCAGTTTCCTTTTGAAGGTAAAGAAACTGAGTCAAACTAAGGTTAAGTACCCAGGCATCAACAAGGCCTTCTTCCATGTAGCTTCTTCCAACAGCGAATGGTGAGAAAACTAGAAATTCAGCTTTGAAACCTAAGTTCAGTATTCTATTTACTAAACTACATTAGTCCTAAAATTCTCCTTATTTTCTTTTTCAAATCTAATTGCTAAATGTATTCTATGACTTCCTTTCTGAAATATGTTGATGGAACATCTGTGACACAAGGACTGCATCCAAGAGAATGCAGGGTCATGTCACAGGCACTGGCATCTCACAGCCAGCAAATGACAAAGTCTAACATTAAAGTCTGCTTGTGTAAGATTTTCTCAAAATGACTTTAATATTCTGGAACAAAATTTCACTTTTAAATGCTTTAAAAGCCTATTTACCAAGGGTAAGAAGAGGAAGAAAGCCTTGTTGACACCTGGGGACTTCCTGATAAGAAACACAGAAGTAAGAGGATTTCTTTCTTTCCTTCGAAGATAAATCGACCTTATGTCAGGCAGAATAACAGCCCCCCAAAGTTGCCCATGTCCTAATCCCGTGAATCTATGAACATGTTACCTTACATGGCAAAGGGGATTTTGCAGGAGTGATTAAACTAATGATCCTGAGATAGGGAGATTATCCTGGATTATCCAGGTGAGCCCAGTGTAATCACAAGGGTGGTTACAAGTGAAAGAGGGAAAAAGGAGTCAGAATCAGAGTGGCAGCCTGAGAGAGGCTGGGCTGGCATTGCTGGCTTTGAAGATGAAAGGGGGCTATAGGCCAAGGAATGTGGGCTGCCTCCAGAAGCTGGAGCAGGCAGGCCAGTGCATCACCCCTTATAGCCACCTGAAGGAACACAGCCCCCGACACTTTGATTTTAGCCCAGTGAGACCCACTTTGGACTTATGACCTCCAGAACTGTAAGATAATAAATCTGTGTGGTTTTAAGCCACCAGGTTTGTGCTAATTTGTCCAGAAGCACTAGGAAATTAATATATACATATCTATTTAATTTTGAGATATATATATCTCAAAATTAAAGTGTGATTAGGAAGGTGAGAAGCATAACCAGCATTTCTGGAGCACTGGCCTTACTTTTCTCCAGTTGAAACTCCCAACAGGTGATTTTCCATCAACTCAACTTCCTGCTTGCTTTATCTGTCACATTCACAATTTGGATTTAAGACTACTAACTCAAAAAAAGCTTGAAAAAAATTTTAATGTACTGTTTCTTCAATAAAATTTACCATTTTAAAAAATGTGCCAAGAATTGAGTTAAGGATATTCCCAGACTATCCACTTAAAAAGTTACTAATAGGAAAATATGCTTATATGAAATTATGTTTTAATGTCCTTTCATTCTTAGAAATCTAATTCACATTAGGTTTGGTCACTTGGATCTCTTGCTTTAAAAAAGTTTAATACAATTATCTCTAAACTTAACACATTTTCCTTAAAAGAGCTTCAAAATGATTACATAATGTATCAAACAGGAAAACACAGAAGCAGTCTAAATAGCTACAAAGTCAAACTCTTAATAAGAGTAAATATTCCAGGTATGTAAGAAGAGAAAGAACAGATAAACAAGAAGTAAACTTTATTTTTAATTAAAAAAAATGATGTTGACAAATTTGTCTACACCGGCACTATCTGACAGAAATATAACATGAGATATATACATAATTTCAAAATTTCTACTAGCCACACTGAGAGAGCAAAAACAGGTAAAATTAATTTCAATAATGTATTTTATTTAACCCAATATATACAACATATAATTTCAACATAGCATCAATATAAAACCATAATTAGTGAGATGCTTAACATTCCTTTTTTTTGTGCTAAGTTTCTGGAATTGGTGTCTAATTTATACTTAAAGCACATCTCAGTTTAGACTTGCCACATTTCAAATGTTCAATACGGCCACTGTACTGGACATCGCAGGTCTATACCCTTTATACTCTTACCTAAGGTTCTCAGTGCCCTAAGTTCTGCTATGTTAATAATTTAAATACACCAGTGTTACAGTCATGATTTACCAGCTGTCTTTTGAAAATTGAGAGATGGTGTGTTTATCAGGTGTATTGGTTGTGGTTAAAACTTCTACAGTGTGACAAAATCTTATCATCTGCCTTGACATCCATTTGTCATCAAGGACACAGAAGCCGAATAACTGTCACCTTTTTAGTCTGGCCTCAGACTGCAATAAATAACAAGCAATAGGATGAGCACTGTAAAAATATTTTTAAATTTGTATAATCTTTGAGTTTTTCCATCTCAGAAGAATGAGAAAGAAAATTTACCATGTAACTTTTAAGGGAGAAATCAAAAGCAGACGGTTCTCCTGGGTATGGCCAGAACACAGAAATTAAAAAATAAATAAAAGAAAAATAAAACCAAAACCCATAAAATGGTAACAAAAGAAAATAAACTAAACCCTTTGGAAATACAAGTACTGTTAATTCAGTTTTAAGCATAATAAAAAACATTTTATTTTAGCATTAGCCCCATCAAATTTTACTGAAAATCACAAAGGCTTACTTTGTACAATTTCAGAGACAGTGTTTGGACCATATTTGGAAAGACATAAACAATTTCCCATTGCATAAAATCAAAATCCAGGGAAATAGAGAAATTACAGCATATCGTTTGTGCCTGAGGAATGAGAGTAGAGGTTTTATCTTCCCTAACTCCAACCTAAACTCAAGCCTAACCCAAACCCAGATTCCTATCATTCTGGAAGTCCACCTGAGAAAAGTAATGAGAAGACATTGACTAAAAGCCAGCTAGAAATCTCAGTAATTGTTGCTGTGCTCTATTTTGTGGTCCATTCGTGGACTTAACGATTAACACTGTCTGAAGAGGTGAAAGAGCTCCTCCTCCTTCAGTATTTGCAACACATGTTCCTTCAAAAGCTACAACTATATATATAATTCTTTTTCATATAGGTTATTACAAGCTATTGAATACAGCTCCCTGTGCTATACAGTAGGACCTTGTTGTCTCATCATATATCTTAATTGAACATTTTCAAAAGGATAGTCTATCTTTGCTTCAGTTAATCACAGAAAATTAAATACAACCGACTTTATGTTTTTACAAAGGAGTAAGCATTAAAAAGATTTTCAAAACTCATAGGAACTAATTTAAGTATATGTGCATGTACGTATATGCATATAAATGATATAAATTCATTCTATAAAACCCAAATTCAAAATATGAAGGTCAAAGAAGAAAAAAGGAAAACAGTCAACAACAAAGAAATAACTACTTCCTGGAGCACAGAAATTCCACTCTCAGGTAGGTGAACAGGTAGAGCGCTGGCAGGCAGGGAGGGAGTAGGCAGGGCAGCAAAACAGTGTTCATGTATTTTTTAAGTGGGTATATTGTATATTCTCAAACCCAGCCAACAGTCTCATACAACATAAGACAGAGTAATAAACAGTTGCTTTTTGTTTTCCAGTCATTTGGATAAATACTATTTTACATGTAAGTATTACTTATCTCTAAAAAGTTGTCAGTTTTTCCATTACTGCTTAAAAAAATTCAATAAAGTTAATTTCTGTACAGAAAAGCACTCTGTTAAAAGACTGAGCAATTCTTAACTAGACAACAGGACCACATAAGTCTCCTTTTCTCTGGTTACTATCAAGACATGTAATTTTATAGTGAATCCCAAACACAAAAGAAATGAGAAACTAAACTTAATTTACAAAAAGAAAAGTACTCATTAATTTTTCTTAGGTGGATCCCAGAAGAGGCATCTAGGTTTTGACTCCAAAATAAGTCTCTATTAATAAGCCCATTCTGGCAAAGAACTTTAGGTAACAGTTAAGAAGGGCAAAGGACAAAGACAGGTTTTTTATCAGTTCTGGAAAGCAGATCCAAGGCAATTCTGAATTCTGTGCTTTGTTTTAAAAACATTTCCCAATTAGTACATAGTCTGTCTACCCTTAAGCAGCCCAAAGAAAAAGGGGCAGTGAGGACACAGCATCAAACTGAGAGAAGTAGCGTGTACATTTAGATTCCCCAAAGGGAAAGGGAAGACTTGTGTCAATTTAAAATGAAAATTACAGGGAATTGAATTACAATTACAATTACAAGCAATTGAATCAGGTAAATTAAAAAATTTCAGTAGTGGGCAAACTCTTGAAGTCAGTGAAAGAAGCCTTAGAAAGATCAATTTCCTTTGCTTCGCAAGAATTCAAATTATTTTCTTGGTAAGGAGCAAGTCCTCAATGCCTGATAGAACTCTCTTGGGCTTCTGGTTGTTAGAGTCTAGATAAGAATATTTTAAGTGCATACGCTTAAAACCAAAACCATTTAAACTACTAGTTCAGATAAACAGTGTGGTCAATAATCTTCATATATTTATTTCACATCCATGTGCTTCTCATCTCTAAACCATCGTCATTTTTCCACCTTGTATCACAAAAAATAAAAGCAAACTACACAAAAAGGAATAGAAATCCACTGTAAGGAAATTACAAGTATAAATAGTTTTACTGGTTATAGTTTGAAGAGACCTCACTTTAAAAATACTTACCAAGTTAAGTGCTGGAGAAAGTTCTGTATAGGCATATTAATCTTTTTGTTGTTGTTTTAACTGAAAACTGGAAACTTACAGTATAATCACCTCTTTAACAATTAATAAATAATTATTATAGTCAGAATTAAACACTTTTAGTGTTGATACATTCTATAAAGGAAGGGAATAATAATCAGGAGCATCAGAAAAGTACATACATTTTCATTAGGAGAGTTGGGGGCAGGAGATCTATATAACTCTGTAGATGTATTAGTAGCTCCCAACTATGGTGAATTTGGAGTAGGAAACTGAAGAGAGGTACATATTAACTCATTTATTTGCTTTATTTAGCTTTTCTCAAATTACATCCTTAGAGATTTCATCATAGCCAAGGGCTATTTTCAAAGTTCAGTAGAGATGACCAAAAATTCAATTTAAATTTAATTCAAGGAGAGGGTAGAGCTCACTGGTAGAGCGCAAGCCCAGCATGCACAAGGTCCTGGGTTCAATCCCCAGTATCTCCATTAAAATAAACAGACAACCAAACCAACTTAATTACCCTCCTCCTCAAAAAAAAAAAAAAAAAAAAAAAAAAAAAAAAAAAATTGGTCTAACCTAAAAAAGCAGGTAGAACCAAACATAAGAAGTCAAATATTTTACAGGCTTGGCCACAGTAGCTGTGTCTGTGGAGTGAGTATATTTTATTTGTTGAAGAGGAAGAAAACTCTCCAATAAAACTTTCTGAAATTCAGTTCATCAAATATTTTTTCACAACACCACTGTTAAGACTTTACCATTCCCTTATTCCTAAAGACACTGCTGCTTATTTTAGTGCATAAAAAATCTAAATCATATAGATCAGGAATTTTAAATAGCAAATTTTCAGGGGAAAATAAGTTTTAATTAAAACTTCAGTTCTTACACAGAACTCAATTAAGAAGATAGAAGAAAATATATGTCAAATTGTACACCATTACTATGTTCATTCTTACACAAAAAACCCCAACTCACTATTTGTAATCGAAGTGACTCAGTCCTGAAGCTCACGCATCTGGGTTTAATCTAAAGGAGGAACCCCATAGCGAACATCTAAGTCACTACTTCCTGTATTGAAGCCTTGTCAAAATTAGAGCAAGTCAACTGAATAACTGAAATATTAAATTTGTTCTAAGTATGTCATTCTGAAGTTCGATTTTTAAAAGTTGAATTGTTCTGACAGAATTCAGACTAGAATTCTCATAGAAATTCACTGATTTTCAGTCTTCTCTTTCCTTCCTTTAAAATAAGCTTAGGACAAATTTAAATCTGAGGAAGGACTGGTGTCTCCTACATTCTCTCTTTTTTACTGCCATGCTCTCCCCTCAAACCTCTCTTGTTTCTACCCCATCACTCTCCCAATTTAAGATTTAGGAAAAAGTGTAGCCATGTGGTAGCTTATTTTTTAGAGAAAACCTAATCAAGTTAGATCGGATATTTTTTGCAGGCTTCAAAATCAGCTTATTTGCTGACTTCTTACTCTTTAAAATAAAACAAAACTGAAAAGAAACCAAGCACACTTAATACTGAAATGGAGCTTACCTTAGAGCCACGTTCATTAAAGATTATTTCTACATCTAGGATTTTGCCGAACTGCTGCAGAGACAAAAATAAAAACATATTCACGGTCAGCTTTTTATCCACATATTTTACTTTCTTTTGAAAAAGGAACAGGCGGGGTTTTTTTTTTCTTTAAACTATTTATTTAACTTCCATGTTTCTATTGGCTGATAGGTCACAGTACCAGTTGCTGATTTTTCCTCATCATTAAGTTGATAATTTCTCCTTTTTAAATTCACTCACTCATGCATTATCCATCTCTAAATAGTGTAAGCTGTGTTCAGAAGATATGGTATTACCCTATTACTTGCTTCTTCACATGGGCAACTGGGGATTTTCCTAACTACATCTCTAACTTTTGAAATGTCTGTTTTAAGAAATAAATCCTAAGTAGAAAGATATACTATTGAAGGCTGTTTTTCTTCCCCCTTTTTTTTAACTTATAAAAGTAAAGTATGTTCATTGGAAAAAAAATAGAAAATATACATAAATGAAAAGGAAAAGAGGAAACAGAAAATGAAGATCGTCTGTAATGCTGCCGTGTTAAGATTTTGGTACAGACTTCCTGGGTTTTCCTTCGAGGGGTGTGTGTGTGTGTGTGTGTGTGTGTGTGTGTGTGTGTGTGTGTGTGTGTGTGTGTGTGTGTGTGTGTGTGTGTGTGTGTGTGTGTGTGTGTGTGTGTGTGTGTGTGTGTGTGTGTGTGTGTGTGTGTGTGTGTGTGTGTGTGTGTGTGTGTGTGTGTGTGTGTGTGTGTGTGTGTGTGGTGTGTAACTACAGACACGTGACACTCCCTTTGAGTACTGAACTCATAGACCTAATTATCTATTTCACTTGGATTTCGGGAAATTAAAAAACTAAAAAATGAAAAGAGCAAAACAGAAATATGCTCTCTTATTGGGTTGAATGATTGCTATCTTTAACAAAATAACATGTATTAAGAGGCCAGGTTTCCTAGAGTTAAGACTTCTGGGCTTGATTCTAGTTTCATCATTTAGTAGAAAATTAGAAAAATCAAGGGAAGAGGAAAATGTCTTATTTTAGGAAGGAGTGCATTTTGTTTTATTTCTTTGTCTACTCAAAAAAACTGAGATTTGTATGGTGTTTCAGAGTTTGTTTTCTTTTATATTTTCTAATTCATCCTTATAACATCCTTCCAGAGTTAAGAAGTGCCCTCCTTTAACAGTTGAGGAAAATGAGTCCAAAAGAAGGTACTCATCAAGTTTGCAGAACTAATAAAACAGAAATAAAATGCAGCATGGAATCTGCTCTTTAACAACGCTACTGTCCTTCTAAGTACTCGTAGGTACAAACCCCATGGAAGAAGACAGCAACCAGGTATCCCTTACAAGGAAATTATTAATATTGCTACTACTGCTACTACTACCACTACTACCACTACTACCACCACCACCACCACCACTACTACTACACTTAGTTACTACTACTACTACTACTACTACTACCACCACCACCACCACCACCACCACCACACTTGGTGTCTTATGAGAAGGGCATAGTACATTTCAAGAAATCACTGTCAACCGGCCTGGGTAGAACTTCGGTGGACACAATTTTTCTGACTCAAGAGAAAACACACTTCCGACCGATGAGAATGTACTCCAGTTTCACAGACCTCCAGAGATTAAGGTTCCATATTATCTCTGACAATTCAGTAGAGAACCTAATAACTCATACTCCTGGGAAGTTTCTTCCTAAACATAACCTAAATTTTTTATGCTGCCCTTCATATTTTCTGTTGCTCTTGTTTCTGCAGAGATGGAGAATAGCTGGCTACCATTTCCTATTGAAAAGCTCCTCTAGTTCATCAGAACATCATTAAGTCTCAACCCTGGCCTTGCCTTCAGTATAGAAAACATACCCAGGAAGTCAGCTGTAAGTGACAGAACTTTGCTTCAGGGTCTTGTCACCATGAAGTAGCCACGACCAAGACTTAAAGAAGGGCATTGTTTTCCTGACAAGTACTAGGCAGCTATACAAAAATACATTAAAAAAAAAAAAAGATCTCTTACTCCTAGTTGAAGATAAGCATTTGATCAAATTAAAACAGGCAACAACACATTAACTCAGAAAAAAATTAAGATTCTCAGCAGTCATTTACTTCCTTACTTTAAGAAGTAATTTACTTCTTAAATCTTTGCTATTGTACTTTGTTTTCATGACAGTGATTTTGGGAGGAAGTAAACAGCTAGAAGAACACATCAGGTAGCAAACTAACCCCCTATACCTGATTTTAGGTCACAGATACTACTTCATTTAATTCATAACCCTCTGAAGGGCAGGGATTACTATCTTTTCCTGATTTTAGCATGGAAAGTCACATGTCCTAAGAAACCCCACAGTCCCAGGCAAGCTGGGGTGCACAATCACTTTATTATGTATGTGAAAACTTGCAAGGCTAATGTCTAGAATAGACCAGGTGATGAGAAAGTTTCTAAAGGCTGATGAAAATGTTGATTTACCTCAGGATCTTTCTCAGTGTATCTGTGGTTATGTCCTAAAGTACTAATGACTAATGATACATCTGGTGGATTAAATCACATTTTAATTGTAAAAACCATAAAAGGACTTCAGAAACTTACCCCAAACATCTGCCGGAGGTCAGGGTCCCGGAAGCGGAAAGGAATATTAGAGACATGCAGTCGTTTAGGGGTGGATTTACTCTCGGAATTTTCACTACTTTGTGTCTGTGACTGCTGGCCGTCTGTCTGTGCGCCCCCTTCTGTCTGCTAAGCAAAGAGAGGAACAACATTAAGCGAAAAAGAAATAGCTATTTCACAAGAATTAAGTAAAATAATTATAGTCCTCCCTCTCCCCAGTCGTTCTCAGTGTGTCTTTAAGCAAAAATTACAGTTGTCCCTTCAAAGAGAAAAAAACCAAAACTGTTATCTATGTTCAAAATGCTATAGCTTACAAAAAAACTAAGGTTTTTTGAATATTTATACTACATTAGTAAAATGAAAGATCCTAGAAACACTAAGTAACTTGCTCAAGATCACACAGAGATATTATGATAACTGAAGATGTAAAAATAGTACATTATTCTTAGATTCTTATAGATGCTTTCTATTTTTGAGATCTTCCTATTTTGAAAATAAAATCAGTTGTTTTTAGTTGTGGAGATAATAGCATTTCTGGTCCATCATTTCAGGAAATAAGGGAATTTTTTATAGTTCATTCTATTAGTTCCAGAGTTTATGACTACTGCATTACCAAAATACTATAATATTATTTATGAAAAGGGGATACCTAGTGACAATGGGCATTTTGCTTAAAAAATGGAAGAAGCTTCTTACTCTGAAACCAATCTGTACTCTCTTCCCTAATTTATGCAATTCCTGCTACTTTAGTAGAGGGAACCCATCCTTCTATAGCCCAGAGCAAAGCTGCATTTAGAAAATCAACTGGGAAAGGCTTGAGGAGACTAAATTACTACACACACATATATCCTAGATTTGTATATATCCATAGTGACAGAGTGTTAGGGGATGTGGGTGTACATTTTAAATCATGAATCTCTCTTGCAACATGCCAGGCATGTGTTAATCTAACTGTTTTTCAATAAATCTTCAAAAAATTGCTGTGTTGAGCAATACTTTTGACAAATATCTAACCGGTATGATACATTGTAGGCATTCAAAAAACATTTACTTTTAAGTATCAGACAATTTAAGAACCTTATGTTTTTCACTATTCTCTATGAAGCACATGCCAAACCCGATGGTCTGCTGAGATGATTAAACCAACATACTTTTGAACTGGAGCTTGCTGTTCTTATTCTTGCAACTGAGTTAGAACCAAGTCCCTCTAACAGGTTCTTCTGCGTGACACAGAATGGATCCTCCCACTTTGACCCAATGTTCAGCTAAAAAGAGGTACTTTTGGCTCAGAGAGGTTTGCAACCATCTTGAAATGAAGTTCGAGACTTTTAAAATATGCAGGATAATCAGGAATAAACTCTAAATACAAGGCTTTTCAAGTGTCAATCTAACTGATGGCAGCTCTTCTCTCACTCCATTCAGGTCTTGCAGATGGCTTAAATGTACAATGATTCATATGAAACAAAAACAGCAGAAAAGGGAAGAGCTACGAAGCAATGTTCTGTGAAAGTGCAAGGTTTTCAATCATCAATCTGGACACAATGCAAATGCAGACTAAACAAAACAAATTCCACTCAAAGATGAAACTCACTAAGTTACTGAAACAGCATCATGGACACCAAAGTAACAGCATAAGCATCAATTACAACTAATGCTCATTCAAGCATCTTCCAACTTGCTCCTTCCATCTCACAGCTGGATCACACAAAACCCTTTCTTTAATCAGACTCTGAAACCACCAGCTCTGATCTGCAGGATGACAGTGTATCACAATAAGAAAAGTTTTAAAGACCAATTCTGGCTTCAAACCTGTATGTAACTTATATATGTAGTCCATGTAATCTGTAAAAGGGTATGTGAGGTGGCAGGATCAGTGAAAACTAATGATTACTTCAAGGTATGTTGCCTAAGATACTTATTTGCTGCTCCTGAGATTTTTTTTTTACAGCCCTACAGTTACAATTTAGAAGCTAGATTGGCTAATTTTCCAGCCTTGTGATGAAACCTACATTTTTTAAAAGTATGAAATCTTTAATTTTAGGGAGACCAAGCAAGTGGAAAAAGTGAACCATTATTTCCAAAATTTTTAAGCCTTCTGATTTTAAATAATTTTTTAAATTGAAGTTTAACATACACAGATACAAAAGCATAAATCATATAGGCATACAGTGGGATGAATTTTCACAAAGAAAATACACTCATGTAACCATCAAATTAGATCAAACAGCAGACCTCCAGGGGCAACTTTGGGCCCCACGCTAGTCACCATCCCTTTGACAATCTTCCACGTTGTAGGTTTCCCCTGGGTATCTAGTAATCCTTGGTTGCCTTTTTTCAGAATTAAGTATTGAGGAGGGAAGGGTCACTAAAAAACTGATTGGAAGCTCTGAGTGGATGGGGTGGAGGGGCTTGATGACTTTGTGATTCGTTCTAAGTTCAGTTAAGTAAGCAACTTCTTGGGGAAACCCCTGACTTGTACATCTGTGTCTTTCCTCTTGAGTTAGGTTCTCCAGAAAAGTTTTCCAAATCTTTTAACTGGAGACATCAGTTTCTGAAACTCAATTTTTGTGGTGTAAACTGAATTATTTCTCAACTTTATCCCATCACTGGCTTAGGGATAAGCTCATCTGGGTCTGCTAAGTTAGTTACTAATCAGCCATCTGCTTTCTAGTTTCCAAAACATTCTCTTGTTCTTATTGCTTTATATTCCTAAAAACACACAGACACAACAGTTTTGGAGGAAGCAAAATTAGATGGGTGTATTCAAAAGTAACCTGAAATTAATAATTAAGGGTTTAATAAGACCTTATAATACTATATATACATATTTTAAAGAAGACAGCAAAATAGGACAATGCAGCCTATATTTGGTTTGAGCTGACTTGTATAAAATATTTTGGGAAATATGGCTTGCTGTCAAAAACAACCTTAGTATCTTAAGAAGGACATGCCTGAATTACAGCCCTTCTTCGATGTACATATGAAAGGCTGAGGTAGAACAAGCAGAGACCTCGATAATGAGACATGGTTTCTGCTAACAGCAAATCTATAAATACAAGTTTTTTTTTCCCCCTTCTCTATTCTTTAAAGCCTAGAATTACTTCAGACACAAGTTTGAGGGTGATTAAAATATTTTGTGATAAGGAGACGTAACAACTAACTGCAATGTGAGATCCTGGATTAGATTCAGAACAGAAAACTGGTGACTGGACAAGGTCTGTATTTTACATAACATACAGCACCAACACTTCTTTCTGCCTGGTTTTGAAAACTGTACTATACGTAAGATGTTTACACTAAAAGTTAGGCGAAGGGTATGTAGAAACTTTCTGCACTAGTTTTGCAACTTTACTGTAAGTCTAAAATTAGTTCGAAATAAAGTTTTTAAAAAAGAAAAAAAGTATTTTGGGATGTCAGATTCTAAACCCTATAGAATATTAAAACACAATGTGGAGGTAGTTTAATGACTAAATACAGTCACAACTATAGACAAATACTTATGTTTGTATTCAAAATGTGGGTTGGACCACTTATGAAAGTCAGAAATGGGCTGAAAAGTCCAATCATTTAAATTATTGGCATAGTGAAGGAAAAACCTCCACTTAATCTAATATTACTATTACCTAGTCCCAAATTAGAAACAGTTTAACTTGTAAATCTCTTCTACTTACAAAAGGTCAGTCACACAAAGCTTCATCTCCTGTAGCATTTTCCCTGATGAGCTTATTGTTTTATGAACAGAAGTATAAATGATTGCTTGTTGGGTTCAATTTCTTTTGGATGGGGATCGGTCTTCAGTCACGGTTTAAGTGAATCCTCTTTTTAGGGTGAAGTAGATGTTTTCATAATGTCACAATGTCAATCACATATAGTACAAAAGGCATGAATCTGAAAACTGCAAAGTGCAAGACCAAACTTACCAAAGCTAGTAGGTATTTCTATTAGTTGCTAAAAGTAGAGTGCCATGTGAATTGACATGTAATTCATTTAGCCTTGAAATTACGCAATTACTAACAGTTTATTTGGGAAGATTCACATTGGTTCTGTTAAAGGAACCAGATTGGGCTCAAGATGGAGTTGCTCATGTTAAGCTCCACGTCAGCAAACCAAAAGTTAAGTCTCTGTGTTCGGCTCTCCCAGAAAAGAAAAGTCTAAGTCAACCAAGCAGCACTTGCCTGCTCAGCAGAGGTTACCTGCCCAGGCTCCAAGACTTCCCTTTGCTCCATATAAGGGAATGCTTTAGCCAATCAGCAAATGCCCAGGATAACTTCCTTGTTCCCACTCCCTCTCCTATAAAATCTCTTGCCTTGTACAGTTCTTCAGAGTTCTATCTGCTAGACTGGATGCTACCTGATTCATGAATCACTGAATAAAACCCATAAAATCTTTGTAATCTACTCAGTTGAATTCTGTTAACAGTTTAAAATTTACGTGAAAGTGAAAGGTCATTAATTTTTCTATACCATACTATTTCAATTCTGAATGATTCAAATTTGTATAAAATAAAACTGTGATGTATTTAATACCCAAGAAAATCTAATGGAAAGGTCATTGCCCAAAATAGCTTTAAGCATATCTAAAGGATATGTGTGTATGTACATGCTTCAAAAATCCATACAGCAATACTTCCCAAGGGGTAGAAATGATAGCTTTGCAGATGTTAACTGGTATTTTGTAGAAAATGAGTTTCACAGTCAAATAAATTTGGGAAATACTGGACTAAACAAAGTTAACAGGTTTCTTGTGAATTCCAGTAAGGGAAAACTCACCTATCTCCCTAAACGTATATTATACATATCATTCATTCATTCATTTCGTACAGCAGGCTCTAAAATTCACTTTGAAAAATACTGCTTTTATCAGAATGGCTCTTAGAGCACTAGCTCCCAAGGGTGTAAGGGGGAAAAAAATGGCAAAAGAGCAAAACTATATGAGAAAAAAAAAGAGAAAAGAGATATAACTAGATGGCCTGTTAATTTGTATTATTTTAAGTGAAGAACTGCCTATAACACTTTCTTTGAAATGAAATAATTATATACTAATAGAATTATAGCTAATATTTATTGGACATTTACTATGTGCCAGACATTACACTAAGTACTTGCTATTCATTCTCTCCTTTAATCCTAAAAACAACCCTATGCGGTAGGAACTGGTATCATCATTTTTACAGGTGAGGAAAATGAGCATTAGTTATAATTCTCTCATGGTTACACATTTAACAAATGGAAATAGTTGGGAGCTAAACCTAACTCAATCTGGTTTCCACAGCTCAAGCTCCCTAACCTCAATAGTTTATAATAAATACAGTTTTTTTTCTTTAAAGCAGCTTTTCTTTTTCTTTAACTCAGTTTCTCCTGGTAATAGTTTAGAAAGTAGGTTGGGATACTTTAGTCATTTTACAGTGCCTTAAAAAAATTAGGTATGACGATCCATGTTGATCCATCAACTAGATTTGTTAGCATTTAAAATTTAAAGCATTAAAAAATGTTTATAATGAAGTATACAAAGAGTTAAAACTGGTGAAATTGGATCTTATGAATTCCTTCTTAAAGAGTAAAAAATCTAACATGATAGAGTATCTTTCTAAAGAGTGAAATCTTGGCTTTAGTACTTATCTACCAAAAATCAGAGTAAGTGCTAAATAACATACTAAAGTATTTTTTCATAGTGCTAAAATAACATACTAAGAATACCTGTCCATTTAAATCATTTTATCCAGAGCTACCAGCAAACACAATTTTGAGGGCATAAAAAAATTGAACTTATATCTATGTGGAGCAATTCTTTACTTGAGGAAAAGTACCTTTAGCTTTAGTTATTTAAAGAGAAATGCTTAAGTATTTCTTCTGTGTATTTGAATATTGCTACAAGTCAAATTCTGAGAATCTAGAACTGTTTGGACATTAAATGTAAGCTAACAATTCCCCAATAAACTAGTAATTTAGTTTTCTTCAGAAAATATCTGGTTCTATTTTCTCAGTGGGTTAAAGTGTTATAAAAAGGAATTACAAAAGGCATCATTTGTATATGTAGTATTACCATATATCACCCACCCCATGAAATAAAAGCCAGTATCATACTGTTAACAAAAACCACAGCAAGTCACTTATTTTTCTGAACCAGCAATCAGAATTATGTAAAAATTATATGTAACAGTGAAACACCAGAGAAGATAATCTCAACTTTTACAAAATTTAACTTAACTGAATGATTCTTTAACAATTTTAATGTACATTTCAGAATGAAAGAAATCTGTAAGCATGTTCTAGTTGGAGTTCTTAGGTTTAACACTGAAGAGTAAGTGGAAGCTAAGAAGATAAGATTATCTCCACATATGCCTTTTATTTTTTATAATTTACATGGGGAAGCAGAAAAAAAGCACTTGACTTAAAGCAGATTTCCTGAGTCCCAGCTCTGTTACCAGCTAGCTGCAACCTTGTTGAAGTCACTTAAAACTGCAGACTTCTGCTATGAAAAGAAGGCATGGGATGATTTCTAAAATCCATTTTTAGCTTTAAAATTGAATGATTCTAATCAGAATTTACCAACTTCAAAGGACAGCACAAAATATTTATGGAAAATGTACAACTCTTGTAGACAGGTTAAGAAAAACCACCATCAAATTAATTAGTCCTTTTATTCTTGTCTTAACACATGGCAGAGCAGTAAGGGCCAGGGGAGTGGAGTATTACTGTTTTCAGCACTTTTAAAACTCTAGTCTCTTTTTTGGGGAGAGGGGGTAATAATAATAAGTAAAAATAAATAAATAAATAAATAAATGAAGGCATGCAAAGGAGAAGAAGCAATAATCATAAGTTAACAACGTTAACAATGTGGTGAAAGGGTGTCTTGAGTTTCACATAAACCAAAAGGCAATTTTCTCTATTCAAAAATATGCATGCCTTGAGGGGAGGGAATAGCTCAAGTGGTAGAGCACATGATCAGCATGCATGAGGTCTTGGGTTCAATTCCCAGTATCTCCATTTAAAAAAATTAAATCAACAGATCTAATTACCTCTACAACAAACAAACAAACAAACAAACAAAATGCATGCCTGGCTGAGAGTGGTTCTGTCTTTACAGACCAAGCTATAATTTCCTCATCAACTCAAGTGTGAAACTGCTAAGCTGTTCACAGGCATCAAAACTCCAGAGCTGGAGGGTACAAGTAATTAACTTTTTAAAAGTAAATTGATAATGAGTGGAGGTAATTTGTATAAGCTCATCATTCTCTACTTTTTGTTACTTTGGGGGAAAATGAGGGCCTCTCTTGGAAAAGTGGATAAGTCCTTCGTTGTCTCAGGCCTCTAATTCTAGCTTGGAAATGGAAGATGCTAATGATAATACCTACACTGTAGGCTGAAGGTATCACGGCCCAACAACACAAATGTGACAGAAGAGAAGGATTTGGGCCCCATTTTTACCATTATATTCCAGAAGTCCTCATTTGGACAAATGCAGCCACTGTTAAGGCCTGTAACTTCTTGGCTATGTTTTAGTGGGTTGCCAATCCACAAGATATCTTCAAGTAAGGGTCAGCCGGCAATTCCAAAGGAGGATGGTTAGACCGACCTTTCTGATAAGTAGAGAAATGCAAGAAAATCTGGCTTCAACATCAGAGAAAGGATACGAAAAAAACAGAAGAAACTGAGGATGATAAACAATGTGGGGTCTGATTTAGAGGTGCGCTTGAAAGCCCACCAATGAGGAGGGTTGTAAAATCTACAGTTGGGCTATAATGGAGCAAGGGGGGCCACGCAGCTACTCCCTCAAATCTCTGCTTTAGATGTACCAATAACTCTGTCAAATACTTCAAATGATGTTACTCACTAGCACCTTACTCTGCCTTTATAAGCTTTTTTCCATTCAGAAAACACTAAATATCTATTATAGACCAATGGGAGTACTAAGAAGAGAGCAATTAATAGTTCCTGCCCTCAAGGACAGTATGGTCCAATAGGTAGGCAGAACATGTATACAAACATAAACCTCATATCCGAAGATGATTCACCAAAGCTTATCTACTTCAAATACTTCAGTTATTTTTGCCTGCTGGCATTTGGAAAAATATCTAAACACGTAGGAACTGAGGTTCTTTCTTCTCTGCAGGCAGGCTCAGTGATAATCAAGCCTCTGCAGACCCAGGTGGGAGACCCCTAACTGTTACCGCTCTTGCTAATGCACAGTATGGGACCAACTGATGGTCAAAACAAGCTCTCATCTTAAGAGCACAAGAAGCTTCTAGCCCAATGTTAAAATCAATTTCTAGAAGTCAAAATTCTAGATTTCAATGCTTCTTGTTATATGAGAAGTCCTTTCTTTTTGTTCTCCCCATCAACAACAGGGGACCACCCTACATAAGCAAGATCTAGATTTAAATATGGCTGTAGTTCACAATAATAAAAAGCACAAATAAATGACATCAATTGGGACAAGTGATTTAAAAAGATGGTAAAAGCATTTATTTTTAAGAACTACTTAAAAAAAGTAATCTTCACTAAAATCCTGTCAGGTAGGCATTATTAGTTTCATCTGATAGATGAGGATTATTTTTAAGAACTACTTAAAAAAAGTAATCTTCACTAAAATCCTGTCAGGTAGGCATTATTAGTTTCATCTGATAGATGAGGAAACTGAAACTCAGGAGGAAAAATGACTTATTCAAGATATAGCTATTACAGCAAGGATGAAAAATCTTTGACTCTGATCTCCTTACTTTACTCATCCAATCAGCTGTCAAATTCAGTGTATTTTACCTTCATAATTTCTCTTCATTTCCTCCTGTACAAAATCAGCGCAAATCCCTAGTCCAGAACCTCTTACCTCATTACCAGCTAAAAGCATAAGACCTTTTCCCAACCAGTCTCCCTGCTTTTCTATTCACCTTGTATGTGTGACAGATTAATCTACTGAAGTACAATTCTGCTCACTTTCATTTCTTTGCTCAAATACCCTTAATAAAGTCATTTCACAGCCAGGCAGTCAAATGTTCTTCCCAACTGGTACTCAAGCAACCCTTCTCCCACCTTATTTCTCACTAGTTTCTACTGAGCACCCAAAGCTTCAGCCAAATAAAAACCCATGCCTTTATTCAAAGACATTTTGGTCAGGGGGAGGGTATAGCTCAGTGGTAGAGTGTGTCCTTTGCATGCACAAGGTCCTGGGTTCAATCCCCAGTATCTCCATTAAAAAAAAAATTATATATATACCTAATTACTCCCCTCACCAAAATAAAATAAATAAAATAAAATAAATAAAATAAAATAAAATAAAATAAAATAAAATAAAAATTCAGCAAAAAAAAAAAAAAGACATTTTGGTCTTTCTCATCTCTCCAACTTTGCTTTGAGAAATGACTTTCCTAATTCTTCCCACCACCTAAGCAAGTCCAAATTCCAGCCCTCATAATGCAAGGCCTTCTCCACCAAGGAGCCTCAGCTTCTCTCTCTGCAGACCTCCCAGGGCACACCTGTATGTTCTTTCACTTTTTTCTCAAGAAATATTTACTAACTACTAAGTGCCAGGTACCATGTAAGTCTGGGAATGCAAAAAGGAAGCAAGGAAGGAAGGAAGGGAGGGAGGAAGGAGGAAGGGAGGGAGGAAGGAAGGAAGGAATGGGCAGTGTAGGGTAACTGTAAACTGCCAGGAAGTGATTCAAGGAAGGGACTTCTGGCTGTGATGACATGAACAGGTCAGTGAATCCACTCCTTAAAAAAAGAAAACTATATGAAACTGTCCAACAGTCATTTCAGGGTTCTGGAAATCCATCAAAGGCAGATGATAAATGGAGAAATTTCTTGAAAAATTGCTAGAGCCTTAGGGCAAAACCAGCAGAAATCTACAAACTCATTGCCTGGGGCTCTGCCAACCCATCAACCCCACCCTCTAATCCTCAGCCCTGCTGGGAGAGCTTAGTTTTCACTGAACAGGGCTTTGCTGCCAGAGGGGGCAGACTCAACTTGGGGCGCTGGGGTTGGGGCACAGCAGAAAACCATAGCTTTGTCAGCTAAAAGTGGCCAACTTGGTAGGAACCTAACAGGGGAAGTACAGTTCTTGTAGCTTGAGGTTACGGTCTGATTGGGTGAGTGGTGGATCAGCTAGAAATCTGAAGGGAAGAGCCTGGAAATGAGAGAATTGTGGAACTAGATATGCTCTCCTCACACCCCTGGCTGACTGTGAAAATACACGGATGAGGAAGGGGAGACGAGAAGACTCGAAAGAAAGAAAAAGCCAAGGCATACTTGAGAACTGGCTGAGCTCTGAATGCAATTCCCAGCCCACAAACAGATGGATAACAGAGAGTGGAAGCTTTACAAGCTCAAGGTGCTTAAGCACAACCTCTGCCCAAATCACTGGCTGACCACTAAGCTACGAAGACACAGCTTGACTCCTAGACAGGCTAAAAAATAAAAATGACAATGAAAATCACTAAGCAGACACATCAGTGGCTGCACACCACAGAAGAATCACATTCCACAGTTTAAGTTCAGGCAAATTACTTAAAACACACACATATACACTTACCTACACCTCTCAAAAAACAAAAAACAAATAAAAACCTTGAGAATTGCTGGGGGAGGGTAACAGCTCAGTGGTAGAGCACATGCTGAGCAAGCATGAGGTCCTGGGTTCAATCCCCAGCACCTCTATTGGGAAAAAAAAAACCCAACAACACTTCAGAGTTTCTCAAATGTATTACAAAATGTCTAATTTATTAAAACATTACAAGACATGCAGAGAAACAGGAAAGTGTGGCCCTGACTCCAGAAAACAAGCAATAAGTAGAAACAAAAATAACACAAATAAATAACTAATTTTAGAAATCACTAAGGGATTTAAAAGATACAGAAAGATTTAACAGAAATCAGCAAAGAAGGAACAATAGAAGATACGAGACATATAAAAACAAATAATACAATGGTAGACATAAATCCACTCATATTAACAATTACATTAAATGTAAATAGACCAAATGTTCTGATAAAAAGGCAGTAATTTTCAGACTGGAAAAAGTAAGATTGAGATGTATGCTTCTCTTTTTTACAAGAGACACACCTTAGATTCAAAGAGTTTGAAACAAAATGAAGGAAAAAGATGTCGTGCAAACAGTAATCATAAGAGTTGAAGTGGTTGTATTAATATCAGACAAAATAGACTTAAGACAAGAAATGTTAATAGAGACAAAGAGGGTCCTTTTAAATTGATAAAGGGCCAATTGGTTAGGAGCATTCTGTAGGACAGATCATCTACTACTCCATAAAACAAATCTCACTAAACTCAAAAAGACTCAAATTATACAAAGTATGTTCTCTGACCACAATGGAATTAAATTAAAAACCAACAAAAGAAAGAAACTTGGGACAGCTTCAAACATTTGTAAATTAAACAACACACTTCCATGTAAACCAGGATCAAAGAAGAACTCACAAGGAAAAGTTTTTAAATACCCTGAACTAAATGAAAATGAAAACACAATATATCACATTTTATGGGATGTAGCTAAAGGGAAACTTAAGTGGAAAGGTATAGCTTTAAACACATATTAGAAAGGAAAGAATTCTAAAATCAATGATCTAAGATTGCAAGTCAAGAAAATAGAACAAACCAAACCCAAAGCTAGCAGAAGGAAGGAAATAATAAAGATGAGAATGGAAATCAATGAAATACAAAACAGAAAAAAAATAGGTTTTTAAAAATCCATGAAATCAAAAGCTGGTTTTCAGGAAAAAGCTGCAAAATCAATAAACCTTAGCTAGGTTGATCAAGAAAAAAAGAGAAGACATAATTTCCAAAATCAAGAATGAAAGAACGGTATCACTACTGATGCTATGGAAATTAAAAGGATTGGTGGGATTATTATTATGAATAACTTTATACCAACAAAACAGCTAATTGAGATGAAACAGAAAAATTCCTAGAAAAATATCAATTACCAGAACTGATTTAGCAAGAAACAGAAAACAAATAAAAGAAGGAAAAAAGAAAAGACTGATAACTAGTAAGGAAATAGATTCAGTAATTAAAATACCTTGATAAAGCCTCAGATTTATATTTTATTCCTTCTTTTCCCTTCTTTACCAGTGGTTCTGGTAAGTCTGTGAGTTCATAATCATTTGAAAGTTATTTGGAAATGCAGCCAATACAGCAGCCAGTATATTCATGATTCTAGAACAAATGCTATGGAAAGCCTCATTTGTTACCCATCATGCCTAGACTTTCCAAATAAATTGTCTATTATAGTCTATTATTTATGGAGTATAAAATTATGTGCTTATATATAACTGACACTGAGAAGATAACATTTTCAAGGAAAGAATGGATTTTCTTTCTTTCTGATCCAACATCTAATAAAAGAAAATGGAAAGTATTTGCAGGTTAAAATCCATCCTCATGCAGCAAAAGCTTTCATTATAAGGCTCTTTAATGGGAAGTAAATCTTATCAAGAGGCTTAAAAGCTGAGTACAGCTCTCCTTCTGATAATCTGATATAGGAAAGGCAAAAAAACTACTAAAAACTAGAGAAAGATCTTTCTAAGTCGAGTACAGAACGTTTTTTTCTTAGGAAATATACCACACAATCCCACAAACAATATGATTTCCTGTATGATGTGATATACACCTATTGTTGAGGAGAGAAAATGTTCTAGAGTTATGGTGACCAAGACTTGCTAATGGACTGGATGTAGAGATGAAGAAATAAACAATGACTTGTATGTTTTGTTTGAGCAGCTAGTAAGTTTAGTAGTATAATTATACGACAGAGAAAGGATATAAAATAAGAGGGAAAGGGGTTCTAGGACCCAGCCCTGGAGTACCGCAACAATTAAAAGCTGAACAGAGAAAAAGCAACCAGCAAAGGAGACTAAGAAGGAACTTCCAGTGCTTAGGAGGAAAATGGAGTGTCGTGAAAGCCAACAGCTAAGTATTTCAAGGAGGAGGGAGGAGACGATGTACAGGATGCTGCTGAGACTGTGTACGATGAAGACAGGTCTCAAGGGACCATGAGGTTTTGCAAAATGAAGGTTACCTTGAAATTGAAAAGAACAGCATACTGCTAGGTTAACTCTCATCACTGAACTTACGACCTTGTTACACTGTCTGCCCCATCTCTATACTGTGAGCTCCTGGGCAATGACTGAGTTTTATTCTAAATCCTTATCTTCTAATTACAATGCTTGGAGTAGAACTGAAATTACGTAAGTGCTACGTAATGTAATGTATATGCTAAACTAACTCAAAGGGTTTTCTGGTGGGATGATTAAGAAGATTTCAACACGATGGCATGCCTCCTTCCATCTGCCACCCCAACACTCACATACCGTAAGAGATCCGTTCTGTGTGCTGGGTGAGTTGCTACTCTGCTCTCCATGGGCTTGTGTGCTCCCATAGAGTGTCAGGTTATGCTCACTGGTCTGGCCGGCGTAGTCCTGAGTGTGTGGCACTCCATATTCTGTGGGAATTCCATTCTGTGGAGGTGGTGGAAACGGGATGGTAGTAAAAGGCTGAACCATTGCGTCAGGAGTTGTTGTTGGCTCCTGGTTACCCTAGAGCAAATAGAGAAAGAGAAAATAGGAGAAAAAGTGACTTTAAATTCTCGTTATATAATTTTTTTTAAAAGGTGAGCAAACAAAATTCTCTCACTGCCCAGGAAAAATGGAACACTTACTGCCTCAGGATTAGGGGAAGTATTGCTATAGGTGTACAACATATACATGTACGTATGGAGACACAAACACACACCCCACTTCAGTCAATCTGTGGTTTCTAGACACGTCTGTGACCATATTAAAGTTGACTAGTTACCAAAGGGCCAAAACTTTTCATTTAAACCAAAATTTTTTTAAATGCCAGGACATTTCTCACAGAAGTTAAGTTACAAGAGCTGAAATTAGTTTGGGACATTAGTGTTCTTTAGAACACTCTCTGTTCCTTTAGTGATTCTTAGGGGGAACCAAATCAATTTCATTAAATCACAATTCATAGCAATAGAGAGAATATTATAAATTAAATTCTCAAAACCTGACAATACAGACTACTAGATTTTAAGAACATAGAGTTCAGGAAAAAGTGTATTATTAAAAAACTTGGTCTTTGGATTTCAAGGAAGAGATTTATTTAAGTCTTGGCTACTAGGTTAATAAAAAACAAACAAAAAACCCTTTCCTTAAATTAGAAATATTAGAAATAGACAAAAAAAAATTCCTTGGACAAAAAAACTTGAGTTTTCCATAATTACTGCTGGTTTTACAAGGCCAGCAACACAGCAGGATACCTCTCCATATGACATCCATTCCCAGCTGCTTACTTGGGATCCAGTGTGATATTTGAAATACCAATAAAGTAGATGCAGTAACTGGAGGGAATTAGAAGCCATTTTGGTTCCATATCCCCTCTCTTACTTCTGTTCTAAGTTCAGATACACGTGTCTACAACATCTTAGGCCACTGTCCTTTTAGAAGTGCTTCAAGTGTTAGCACTTTGATAAGCTTTCTCCCTCATATTTTAGACAACAAATCATTAGGGATCAAAGAGAATCTGGGTTTACGTCACTGGTTTACTCTTAGTCATGAGCATCACTTCCTTCAAACAAGGAAGTAATTATTCCTCTTTCTCTCTCAGTCCCAGTTATCCTTCTTTTCCCTCAGTTTAAGAAGGGATTCTCTAACCACTGAGAGCTCAGGAAACTGAACTTTCAGCAGCATTTTCTAAACATTACCCCAGGTTTTCAAGATTAACTTGATGGTCATTAAACTCATACTATCTCAAACAAAATGAATCCAAAGCTGAAAAAGATCTCACAATATTTTCAAAGGAAGGTTCAACCATCATTACCACAATCTGCATTAAATAAAATGGAACAAATCTATAAAGGCTGTTATAAATAGAAAAATATGTGATCATGGATTGGAAAACTGGATATTCTTAAGATGACATGCACCCTAAACCCTGCAAACCCAATCAAAATCTCAGCAGGTGTTTCTGCATAAATTGACAAGCTGTTATTAAAATTTTTGTAGAAATGAAAAGGACCAAAACAATTTTTTAAAAGAACAAAAATTGGAGGACTTACACTACCTGATTTCAAGATTTCTTATAAAGCAATGGTAATCAAAACAGTGAAATACTGCCTTAAAGACAGACAAGTAGATAAATGAGACAGAAAAGAATCCAGAGAGAGACATATATACTTATAGTGAATACTAAGGCATTAAGTCAATTCAATGGGGGAAAGGAAAGTCTTTATAATAAGTGAAAAACTGAATATCCAATGGAAAAAAATAAACCTCAACTCTTAACCTGCATGTGTGAAAGTTAACTTGAAAGAGATAATAGACCTAAATGTAAGAGCTAAAACTATAAAACTCCTAGGAAAAAAAATAGGAAAATCTTCACAACTTTGCAATAAAGCAAAAATTTTTGGGGACATAAAAAATAATCTATTAAAGAAAAAACTGATAAACTAGGTTTCATCAAAAATTTTTAAAAAGCTATTCCTTAAAAGGTACCATTAAGATAATAAAAAGGTTAAGACAGAGACTGGGAGACAGTATTCACAGTACACATATATGATAAAGGACATATATCCAGAATCTATAAAGATCTGTCACAAAGCATAATAAAAAGAACAAAGCATATTTTAAAAATGGCTAATGACTTTACAATAACTTCTCACAAAAAGATACTAATGGTCAGGAAATACATGAAGTAGTGGTTCAACAAAATTAGTCATCAGGGACATGGAATTAAAACCAAATGAGATAACCATTTCATACCCACTAGAATGGCTAAAAGACTGAAAAAATCAAGTGTTGATAAGGATGTGGAACAAGAACTTTCATATACCAATTATCAAAGTGTAAAACGGTATATCCAGTTTGTAGAACTGTTCTGAAGTTTCCCTTTTTTATAAAGTTAAAATATTCCTTATATTTACCTAAAAGAAATAAAAGCATGTGTGTATATATTGTACAAAAACACTTGTACAAGAATGTTCATGGGAGCCTTATTCATAATAGCTCCAAACTGAAAATAATTGTGCTGAAATCAATAGGAGAATGGAAAAACAAATTGTGCTCTTTTCATAAAATGGAATGCTACAGAGCAGAAAAAAGAACAAACTAACTTACAACGTGGATGAATCTTAACATTGTGTTGAAGGAAAGAAGCCAGACACATACTATATAATTCCATTCATATTAAGTATAAGAACAGGAAAAAACTAATCTATGGTATCAGAAGTAAGAAAGTTGTCTCTTTTTTTGTTGGGGTTGGGGGAGGATAGTGTTGACGGATATTTCGTAGTATGAAACATTCTAAGATGATGGAAATGTTTGATATAATTTGTTATTACAGATGATGGTATCATACTGTTAAAATTCATTCAGTTGAACACTTGGTAAGTATGTTATTACATGTTAATTATAACAAAAGAAAAATAAAACATTAAAAACCATCAGCCAACATCATTTTAAACTGTGAAATAATTGTCACTATTATTAAAAATCAGAATATAAGACAATAAAATGGAATGGAGTTAAAAATAATAAAAACAGACAAGTTATCCTTACAAATATGGCTATATACTTAGAAAAGCCAAAATAATTAATTACAAACAAGTAGATCTAATAATAAATATATGTCAGATTTATACATAACTATTTTAAAACCGGCAATAACCAGTCATTCAAAAGAATAACAGAATTTATAATATAAAACATACAATATATAATATAAAATAAGACCTGAATAAACAGAAAGATGTATTTTGTTTCTGGAGGAATATTAAATGTAAAAAGATTAATTCTTCGCAAAGTGAAACGTATACCTAATATAATTTCCAAGCAGAAGCAAACTATGTCTAAGGAAAAAGGAGCAAATACTTTTTAAATTTTCATATGAAAAATTACTAAGAAAGTTTGGAAGAGGAAAGACTATGAAGGGAGCACGCTCTATCATATATCACAACTTGCCATAAAACTACTGTAATTAAACAGTAAGAATATACAAAGTCATTAATGGAACACTGATAATCCTAGAACAGATTCAAATTTATATGGAAACTTAACAGAAGATAAAGGTGGCATTTCAGTTCAGTGTGTGTGGGAGGGATGGCTTATTTATCATATGGTATTTGTAAAAGCTGGCTACCCACCAGAAAGAAAATACTCATGCTCCATTCCAAAAAAAGGGAGTAAAATCTAAAAACTAAAACTATGAAAACATAAGAAATCTTGGGAGTATAACCAGTGTGGGGGGGATTCTTAAGTAAGACAGGAAATCAAAAAATCAAAAAGGGAAAAAAAAAAAGATTTGGGTATAAAGTTAGGAAGGAAAGAAGTGAGGGAGGAAGGGAAGAGGTGAAAAGAGAGGGGGAGAAATGGGCTTCAAATTCAAAAGAAAAGCCAACTGAGGGAAACACCTGCAACAGGTAAGATAGACATACTGGTTATCAACACCAAGGCAGGAGTAGGAGTAAGTTATACAAGTTGATAAGAAACACACACAACAGAAAAAGAAGCAAAGAATATAATGAAATTCACAGAAGATGAAATACAAATGGCTGTATGATAAACATGTTTAATCTCACTAACAAATCAAAATACATATTAACAGCAAAATAAATCCAATTTTTCAGTCACCAAGTCAACAAAGTTTTACTGATATATAATTGACATATACAGTTGGTCCTTCCTATCCATGGGTTCTGCATTATGGATTCAAATAACCACAGAAGGAAAAATATTAGGGAAAAAAATTCCAGAAAGTAAAACTTGAATTTGCCATAGTCCAGCAACTATTTACACAGCATTTACATTGTATTAGGTATTATAAGTAATCTAGAAATGATTTAAAGTGTATGGAAGGATGTGTATGGTTATATGCAAATACTACAGCTCTATATTTAAGGGACTTGAGCATCCGTGGATTTTGGTATCTGCAGGGGGTCCTGGAACCAATCCTCTGTGGATACCAAGGGATAACTGTACAGTAAACTGCACCTATTTATTCACAGTGTACAATTTGGTAAGTTTTGACATATATATGTATACTCATGAAATCACCACCACAATCAAAATAGTGAACATATCTATTCAAAATTCCCTAAAGTTTCCTCATGCTGATTAGCATATAACACTTTTATAATAAAGCCTACAAAGTACTTTTTTAATATAAAAGAGAATGATGAAAAAAATGTAACCAGTAAGAATAAGCCAATATGCTAAAACACTGAATTACTGTGCTATTCTTAAGAAAATGGTAGTGACATTATCTGGAGATAAAAATTCGTAAGCCTTTAATTTTAAAGTTATACAGCATCTAAATTCAGCTGTTTCCAATGTCTAAGAATCATACTTACATGATACTAAGGATTGCTTTACATAAAAATCTTCCCTTTATTTAGTTCTTATATGATCCAGAAATCCTACTTATGGGTATATATCTGGAGGGAACTCTAATGTGAAAAGATACATGCACCTCAAATGTTCATAGCAGCACTATATACAATAGCCAAGATATGGAACCAACCTAAATGTCCACCAACAGATGACTAGATAAAGAAGTTGTAGTATATTTACACAATGGAATACTACTCTACCATAAAAAAGAATAAAATAATGCCATGTGCAGCAAAATGTATGGACCTAGAGATTGTCATTCTAAGTGAAGCAAGCCAGGAGAAAGAAAAATACCATATGTGGAATCTTTAAAAAAAAAAAAAAAAAGGCCACTATGAACTCATCTACAAAACAGAAACAGACAGACTTGGTAAACAATCTTATGTTTACCAGGGAAAGGGGGTGGGAGGGGATAAATTTGGGAGTTTGAGATTTACAAATGTTAGCCACCATATATAAAAATAGATTTTTAAAAAGTTTCTTTTGTATAGTACAGGGAACTATGTTCAATATCTTATAATAATCTTTAATGGAAAAAAATATAAAAATAAATATATGTATGTATACACATGACTGGGACATTGTGCTATACACCAGAGATCAACACACTGCAACAGACTGTACTTCAATTAAAAAAAATTATGCTGGGAAGACCTTTAATTTTTACTCATAATTTTTCAGGGAAAAAATACCCTTGTCACTCATCGCTATATAAGTTCTTTTCATGACCTCAAGCTCAGGGTATTCTAGATGATTTCTCCTTAGCTATTCTGGCTGTCCTAAGAAGGAAATACAATAATTCTCTCCTTTCTCTTTCAAATTATTCAGTGCTATCTATGTATCTATCTACCTACCCACCCACCCACACGAAGCATACTGCTTCAGAAGCCGTCACAGGACTTACTGGCTTGAAGACAGACATGACAGAGAAAATTCAATTTCAGGTGGATTGGTGAATGAAAGAGAATAAGAGCACTGAAGGTCTCCAGAGATCTTCACTCCAACTCCAGGCACAGATACACTCTCAGAGACACAGATAGGGTCTACTAAATAATCGGTAAAGGCTGAAAGACACTGTTTCCCAGTTATGATCAACACGGCCAAGGGGACTTCCGATGCTCCCACTTTGCTTCTCTCAGACACTGCTCTTTCTCTCCAGCCTCCATCCTCCAACTCAACCCTGCTGGGGATGTTGCTCCGGCACACAAGGCACAATATTCATTCTCCCAGAGGCAGTCTCGAGAAGGCTGGCTCAGTCAACTGGATAAACCTGTCAATTAGCAGTGACAGATGGGAGAAGAAAGGTAGAAACATTTTACAGGATTCACTGTGGCCCTGGCACTATATGTTTCAAAGAAATGCAGACAAGCAGAGGCTGTAATACTTTCCCCTAAAAAGGGAAATGCAAACCTCCGTTAGGAGTTCAAGAAGAAATTCTTGGTAGTTATTTTGTTACTTTCAGGAATTAGCTTTTTTTGTTATCAAAAAACATTGTTTATATACTAAAGGAATGAAACTGGGAGTGATTTTGCATTTTAGCTCATATACTCTGCAATGTCTAAACACTTCCCCAGGTATATATTACTATAATTAAAAGATGTTAAATGGTTTCAGATTCTATTAAATTTCCAAGCTGTATTCTAAAGTTATAAATTCAGAAAAGAAGTATTATATAGCTCCCAGACAAAATATGAGACAACAGTCCACAGATGATTATTTCTAGGTGAAATTTACCTCTATGTTTATATGAAAATGTTGTTTTTAATATCATAGGCTAAGTAGCTTAAGTATATCTCATCTGAGAAAATGAATTAACTTTTTCTCGTAGTCCACAAAACTAGATACAATTTCCCTTTCTCCTAATTTAGCAGTCTATAAACTTTATCTTCCACAAGATTGAAAAATAAACAATAAAGAATACTATGCAAATAAAGTTTCTACCTCACCTAACAAGAATCTAATACAGATTTATCTATAACTCTTTTCTTCCCTAGAATATAAATTAAGGTTTTATGTGAACACGAGAGGAAAAATAAACTACAGTTACCTTTCAGTTCTCATCAGTGTATCCCATTAAGATGAAAGTTCTCTGAAAGCAGGACCACTGTTTATTCTGCCTTGCACCCCTCAGTGTCCAGCGCAACACTGCGCTGTAGGTATTCCAGTGTTTGTGACTTGTGCACCTCCCTCACATCTTTGCTCAAAGGTCAACTACCCTGACTACTCCATTTAAAATTTCAACCCATTTCTCCCTATTCCCTCATAATTCCACCCTATTCTCTTGTTTATTCCACTACTTAGACACTACCTAAAATATTATCAAATCCATCTGAGACCCAACATTTCATATTTTACAAAAAGCAATGCTGGAATGTATGGTTAGAACATAATTTGAATCTCAGCTCTGCCACTTAATACAGCTGTAAAAACTTAAATATGTTACTACCTACTTTCTCTGTGCTCCAGTTTTTTAATCTGTAAAATAAGTAATGTTAATAATATTATATTGCTGTGAAGAATTGGTAAGATAAAATGTGAAGTGACTAAAACCCTATACCCTCAATAAAATTAGTTCTCAACCACTACAAGCACCAGGTAGATCATGGGACCAGACTTTCACAACTTAGCAAAATAGTAAAACCCTACTGGATGCCACTATAATGAATGTCATGTGAAAAAAACCAAACCTTAATGACCATATATTTATGGGAACAGTATTTAAGAAAACAAAGTACATACATAAACAACTAATTATAGAAGTATGGAAATCAGCTAGCAAAGAAAAAAAAATCCACTAAAGAAGTTTTTGAGAATGATCAACTAGCTGAAAAGGAAATGGGGAGAGATACTTGAAATTCTATCTCAATTCTAAGACATGAACTAAATATCTACTATGGGTCCACATCCACAACTGTTGTAGGCACTGAAGACCTTATAACAAAAGTTAGAAATCTGCCTCTTAGGAGTTTACAATCAAATTAGGGAGGCTACTGTAAACACACACAAAATTTCAAAGAGCAATATGAATTAGTACAGCTGGTGACACAGAGGTACACAAGCTGCCTACTAAATACATTCTAAACTCCTCCAGACCCTCCCTCACCTGTATTGGCGGCTTATATTTAATGAATGTTTATTATGTGTCTGGCAATATTCTAAGCACTTTATACATATTAACTCATTTAATTCTCACAACCCTAAAAGGTAGGTATTTCCATTATTCTCCTTTGACAGGTAAGGAAACTGACATTTTAAAAGGTTAAGTATCTTTTCAAAAACCACTCAGCTAATCACCAGCATAAGCAGATTCAAATCCAAATCTAAGCCAATTCTAAAGCTGGTGTTGCTAGTCACTATTCCTTGTGGCATCTCCAGTGGGGTCCTCAACCACTTTTCCCACGTCATACCAGACACAACTCCTAATTATAATTGTGTTGCAATGAATCTAGACTTTAATATTCCCTAAATATGGTGCTTTCCCAAGTCAGAGCCAGACTGCTATAGTAGGGATCAGTCTTTCCCTCATGCTGTATCCTCTATCATGAATGTTCATTATATAGAAAAACTTAGCAACTCAAGTAATCCCGTCTTCATGAAGTCTAGAAAAGAAGTATGGTGGAAAGCAGGAGTCAGCACACATTTTCTGTAAAGTAGCAGACAGTAACATTTTAGGTCTTCCAGGCCCTATGGTCTTTGATCAAACTACTCTGCCTGTTACAACTCAGAAGCAGCCATAGATATATGTAAATGAATGAGTATGACTGTCTTCCAGGGAAACTTAATTCACAGACAATGAAATATTTTCTTCTTTTGATTTTTTCCTAACCATTTAAAAATAATAAAAAAAAAAGTTTAAATAAACCACTGAAAATTTCATGAGCCTTAGAAAAGCAGGCAGTGGACCAGATTTGGTTTGCAGGCTATAGTTTGTTCACCCCAGGTATAAAAGAAAGAGATTAAGCTTTAGAACCTAATAAACCTGGATGGAATCCCGACTCTGTGACCTGATAGTTACGTGACTCTGGACAAGAAACTAAGCCTTAGTTTTGTCAGCTGTAAAATGGACATAACAGCATTTATTGTGAGGTTAAATGAAATAAAAAAATCAAAGTATCTAGTACAGTGTCTAATACAGCAGACCTTCAGTGAGTGTTTGCATTCCTCCTTTCCAGTTGGAAATAATTCCTTCCTCTCCTGTATTTTCATAGCATTTGGCTTGCATTACTAGTGTTTGCAAGACATTTAAATTCAAAGCCTTATATTTAATATATCTAGATATATGTCTCATCTTTCCCATTAGATTAAAAGCTTCATTATAATGAGTGCAGTCTGTTTTGTATAATGTATAATTACACATGATGCCTAATAAATATTAAGTGTTAAATTTTTTTTTAAATAAAGAAAGATTAAGATGGAAAGTCACATATATGCACATTACAGCAAACTGGCTGGAGTAGAGAGTATAATGAAGCATAATATATAATGAAACAAATGTCATCTTGGGTTGATACCAAATTGGAGAAGAGTGTTGGGCTAGTGAGACAGAACTGGTAGAATGCCATTAGTATAAAGAAAAGAATCAACATTCATGTGCCTGTGCTTTACATACGTGATTTTGCAAACACAGGAGTTAAGAATGATGTCTTTCCTTTAAATCACATGGAGTAACAGAGGCAATACATTATCTGTGGTCTCCTGGTATACAATGTGAAATATGCTAAATGTTTTAATTTTAAATTCAAATATACCATCATAGTAAATAGTTCCCACCAAACAGGAAAAATGTGTAACCCAAGGACCAAGACTCAACCCTTTTATCAGTCAGTCCATTCTCCCACAGCAATCCCAGAATTTCAACAATCACCTACTTATGAGTGACTTCCAAGTATTTTTTTAGGTTGAATAATGCCCTTTCTCCTAAGCTTGCATGGGAGGTTGAGTAAAAAGAAGAAAGAGCATGAACCTGAAAGGCAGACCTTGGTTCAAATCCCAGATATGGATGAATTACTTTTACTCTTTCTAGTCTGTTTCCTCAGCTGCAAAATGGGTTATTTATTCAGACAGTTGTGAGGATTACACGAGAACAAGTGAAACTCTTAAGTAGGGCCAGGCTTCCCATCCGATTACCACTCTTTCATGGCGTCTAGGTCTTCCAGTGCACACTGCTCACCCATCTCGGATCCTCCCACTCTCAGGGTCCCACTGACATTACAAACCCTGTACTGTCTGAAAAATGCATTTGTTACCTTCTTTTCCTTAGTTCTGCTGACTTAACCATCTTTCCAGTCAACTGGACTTACTTGGAACCTCTCCCTTATCCTTTATATTTTGCCCTGTGTATTGAGTATCCCAATATCCAAATCAGTTAGATATTGATGATTTTAACTACCATTTCTCAGTAATGAAGAACTGTCAAAACAGAGGAATAACAGAACCACAGCTTATATACTGTTAATAGTATGTAGAATGTACTAGAGGGGCAACAATCAAAAGGCAGAAACAGGAGGCTTTTGTAATATATTGGAGAATACAAGTGGGCCTAAGCAAATGTAGTGGGCAAAGATAATGGAATCACGAGATGTTGTGTGGTGGAATTTTAAGAATTTGGCAACCAACCAGTTATAGTGAACAAAGTGAAACAGTATGATTTTTTAAAAGATTTATAGCTGCATACTCACTATTCAGGACCTATTAACCTACTCACCTTTATCAATATTTTAAAGAAAAGTTTTTTTTTCCTGTTATTTACAAGTCACACTGCTTGGGGTCAATGAGTCTGTATGGTTATTGTTTCTTAAGCATATTCTCTGTTCTTATTGAATTATTCTGAGTATTATTTGAATCAATTATTTATTGACATTTAAGCATTTACAACATATTAGTTTTAACATGGCAGGGAGGGGAGGCAAAAGTGCAAAAATAAGATTTTGCTTTTGTAGGACCAAATTTAAAAGATGAGAAAGGCACGTAAACTAATAATTACATCAATGTCACTTGAGTTACAAATAAATCTAAGCATAGAGTACTGTAAGAATAGCCCAAAATATAACTGTCTTCATTTTGCTAGGATAACTAAAGTCTATGTAAACTCAGAGAGAGAAGGGTATTTTTGTTTCCTTGTATCTTCCCATTTATTTTTCAACTTCATTCTAATTTTTTCAGTTTGGTAATCCTGAGTCCCGTTTATATGCTTAATCTGCTATTGTGCTACAAATCACAGGCTACAAATCCTATCTTAAGAGAAACGTTTGCCAATTCCCACATTACATATATGTTCAGAATGGATGACCAATAGAAACAGATCAATATTAACTTTATTCAAACCACCATAAAAAGAATCACTTCATTTCTTAGACAGAGCATCTTCTTACCAGTTTATCATTGCCAATGTCACTTATCATTTTGTTAATGCTGTAAAAATAGACATTAATTCTCTAGGTTTGTAATAGGAAGAAAATGTTTTTGCCTTTAAGTATTTTACAAATTATATCATTTTTATTGTCTGGGATTTGCTCAGATAGGATCAGATTTCAAACTCTACCTGCCTTTGTAAAAAAGTTTACAGAAAGCTCTCAGTTGAGAATACTTAAGCAAAGGCCTGTCATTCTCAGCTCTTGTACTAAAAGCTGTGACCTCGGCCCAGATGCCTGTGACCAAAGGGTAAAAAGAGCTATATAACTATTTTTGCAGAAAGATAAGGACAGAACATTGGACTTAAGATCATCTAGGATCAATTAAAATAATTTTTAACAACACTGTAGAAGAATGATAAACCAAGAAGAAAACCCGAAGAAATAAAATGGGTGAATAAACGTGTACAAGGACAAAACGATGCCAATTTGCTAGGCATAAAGTGAAATTCATTCTAGAGTCTCAACTTACCTACATGCTTAAATTTAACCATGGCAAAAGGAAGGTAGATAAAGGTATTTTCTCTTTTACAGTGAATATAAATTATACCTAGAGCCATAAGATGACAGACAATCTGTTGTTAAATTAGAAATTGGGAGGGAAAACCTATACACGAAGTTTCTATGTAGCCTCCAATTTTTATGTTCAGGCTGAATTCCAACAGTTCAGTTTTCATTTGGTTGGTTGCAGCTGAGTAAATGGCTGGGAGCTCAAAGAAACTCACAAAAACAGATTTAATGACTGCATGATAATGACCACAGTAATAAAAGGCCAATCATCAACTGAAATAATAATTTTAAGGGAAAGTATTATGTGATTCCAAGAAAGGAGTCCAGGGACACATCTATTCCTGTTAGAGTCTCAACAGTAAGATGACTAACCCCATGCGGTAGGGACCCAACCTTTCACACCCACAAACTCATCTTTTACCTGGTTCCTTGAAAGCAGAGATTCCCATATTTCACTGTGCATAACAATCTGGGAACATATTTTCAAAGAATCAAGTTCCTTTCCCCACAGATTATGATTCAGTGCATTCAAGTAGGGGCCTGATACTCCGGGTATAGGTGGTTTAAGTTCCACACTGAGAAACACTGCTTTAGAGGCTTTGGCTGGGCAGAACAGGAGAGAATTATGGTGGTAGCTGGTGCCTCCAGAAAATAACCTGAAGCATCTACACGTCTAGAAGAAGGGCAGAGATTAAGGAGGGAGTAGGTGATGAGAAGGTCACAGTGGCCATAAATGTAAATTACTGAAAAGTACAGAATTACCTTATAAGGAACCTAAAGAAAAGAGAATAAACACCAGTTAAAAAAATGCAAAGCTACTGAAATGCAAGCCTGACAATGGGTCCTTCTTTCCGAGTGGGTATAACTGAGGGACCAGGACCCAAAGTCTGACTGTGCTACAGCCACATGAAGGGGAGATGGAGTGCAGGAAGGGACTAAGTGCAATTTCGAGCTCTTGCAAACAGATGATAAATAGAAATAAAACAGGAAATGCAATATACTTTACTTTCATGCTCAGAATAAAAATAAATCACAAGATTTGATATATACAAGTCTAAGAAAGGTATAAGCTTGACCAACAAGAATACTGTAAACCTGCCACCAAATCATTTGTCTTCAACACACACACATACACACAACCCTCTTTGAAATTACTCAGAGAGAATAGCCAGCCTGACCTTTCCCCTGAGGCTGAGTTCTGCCATCTCAAAGCAATGAATATTTAAACAGAAAAATAAATATTTCAGAACAAAGTCATTCAAACCAGTAGTCTATTATTAGGTTAAAAATGACAAACCCTTTAACAGTCTTAGTGTCTCCAAACTCTTAATAGCTCTTTCTTCCAGATCTACTTAAAGCAGTATTTAGAACCTCAAACATCCATGAATCATGTCTTCCGCCGGCAACAAGCAACCACAAGAGATACTCTGGGTCAACTACCTGCTTTCTTGGAAACGGAAGGTCCTTACACACAATTAATGGTTGGTTGTCTATTCTATTCAGTGTAATTGATGATTTATACAATGCATGGATGATTATTCTTTTTCTTAACCAAAGTTTTCGCTACAATTTAAATTAATTTACCCTTTATTTTGCCTCATGGACAATTAAGTTTGCATCTTCTCTAAGTTAAACTGCAATATCCTTGAAAATAGCCATAACTCAGGTTCAGAATAAAACATTAGCAACATTTTGCAATGTCTTCTGAATAATAAAATATTTAATCACTTTGAAGATTTTTGCATTTGGCTATTGCAAATGGCTATAGTCCACTTCTTTAAAATGAGTAATTCATGTTATATCTATAATATACTATTATATTTCCTCTATTCATTTCACAAGTAAAGCCCCTAAGTAGCTCAGGGACTGAATCATATACTTCTTTATCATAGCTTCCTCACCAAATGATAAGCACAAGGTAATTGATCTTTAGAAAATGTATGCTAAATTGAATTAACCAGGTAGTTGAATATCTGCTTTTTTTTAACATTTTTTATTGATTTATAATCATTTTACAATATTGTGTCAAATTCCAGTGTAGAGCACAATTTTTCAGTTATACATGAACATATATATATTCATTGTCATAAAAGATAGGGACCTTTCAGTAGCTTTAGGAACTCTGCAGAAAGCATACTACAATATAATCATTGATAAATATTTACCACAGAAAATGAGTTATAGTTGTATTACATGTTTTTACATATAATATTAAATATTATATTAGTTATATATATAATATATATTATAATATATATGTATGTGTGTGTGTGTGTGTGTGTGTATAGAAAGGCTACGTGTGCGAGTCCATGTTCTGTACTATGGGAAATGAAAAGAAAAATGAGTCTTTGTTCTCATCGACTCTCACCCAGGCTAACCCAAGAAACTTTCTTTTAATAGTTCTCCCTTCTTCAAAGTTAAACTCAACCTAATGAATTAGCAAGCAGCTGTCAGAATGATCTTTCAAAATTAAACCTAAGTCAGATATTGCTAATTAATTCTCTTCTCAAAATCCTAGATTCTTCAGTGCCCCCAGTCTCAAGCCCTTTGTATGGAAGTCATGCCCCTCGCACAGTTCATCTATTCAGCTTCAATTCTTGCCATCAAATATTTGTTGAGTACTTATCATGCATTATTAGACACTTTGTACTAGATATTGGGGAAACAACAGTGATTAAAATGACAAGGTTCCTGCCTTTACAGAGTTTACATTCTAGTAGGGCGAGATGGATAATAGATAACACACAGGGAAGCAACACAAGAAACAGGTGGTGTGGTATGGAACAAAACTCAGCAACAAAGGTGTAGGGGAGTATCGGTGTTGGAGGGATAGAGGACCACTTTTTGATACACAGGGTGGTCAAGGAGGTAACACTTGAGCAGACACCTGAAGAAATTCAGGGAGCGGGCCATGTGTCTGCCTGGGGGGAAAAGCACTCCAGACGAAGGGAACACAAATGCAAAGGCTCAGAGGTGAAAACATGCTCAGTTTATTCTAGGAACTAGGATCAAGAAGGTCCATGTGACTGAATTGGAATAAACAAGGAACAGAGTGGCAGGAGATGACATGAGAAAAGTGGCATGGGGGAAAGAGCCGTGTCAGGTGGAAATTTTCTAACACTTAAGGCCTCTGAAGGGATCTTAGCTTTTACTCTCTAATGAGTGTTCTGAGCAGAGAAGAGGCAGAGATTTCGGTTTTAAATAGATGACTCCATAAAGGTAGAAGCAGGCAGACCAGTCAGGAGGCTATCAAAGTAATCAAACTGGGAGATAACAGTGGCTCGGCCGGGGGTGGGGTAGGGGGTTGGGGGAGACTCTTATGTGTACCAGTCCTGGAATACACCTTGTGCTGTTTTACCCTCTCATTTCTCTGTACCTGTTATTCTTTCTGCTTAGATAGCTGTTCTCTTTTCTACCATCTGGCTAACTTATATACAATCTTTAATATATAATTTGATTTACTGCTCTCTGAGGTTTCTCTGATTCACCCAAAAAGGAAAAAATCATCTCCCTCCTCTTACTATCCCCCCACCCTGACAACCTCATACTGAACTATTATAGTACTTCTATCCTATTACAATTATTTGTTTACATATCTTTTGACTGTATACAACACTCCCTTCGGATGGACTGGACAGAGGAGTAGTTCTATACAACCTCCCAGAGGACTTCTGAAACCCAGTCCTCAGCAAGTTCTTTCACAAACCTCAGCCAGCCTTTCTTCCTCGTTCTCAGTCCCCTTTCCTCATCCTGCTTTCCTGAGATTGTACTCCCTAATAAAGTATTGGCAGGTATGGTTCTGTCTCAGGCTCAGTTTTCTAGGGAACGTGGGCTATAAGGAAATCACCCAAGTCTTATCTTGTGTATCTTCCATCTTCGTGTCTTAAAGCTCTGCATTTTGGGGCAGTATCTTTAACTCTACTTTCTATCCTTCTATGGCATGTATTCTTTTGACTATCATGCTCCTAATCTCCAGCGCTCTTTCGCATTCTCAAATTGTTCCCTTCTCATCACACCCAGTACTGGTTTTGTGAATGTATTATCTTCTTGGATCTGACTATATTAGTTAGAATGCTTCTTTAAATTCTCCTCTGTTCCCCAGATTATCTGTTTCCCCTAGGGTCAGGTTTTCCTTTTGTTTCTTTTCTCTTTCATGCTGAAAGTTCCTCTCCTATGACTAACGATCATCATGCACTGGTGACCCAAGTGTAAGGACTTGGCTAGCTGCTATGGGTTTCCTCTGCTGTCATGTAAGGAAATCTATTTTCTTATTAGGTCTCTCCCTGGAATTAAAATTCTAACTGGGAACTCAGTATGAGACAAGGAAGAGCACGGGCAACTGGCAGGCTTCATTTTAGTGTTCAATGCTAGGAAAGTGTGGAAGGCCTGCCTCCTGTCCCTGAAACATCAGGAAGGGCTGCCAATATCTAATACAAAAATAATTAAATTTCCCCAAATATTGAGATCAACTTATTTGGAGTCAAAGAGTCTAGAGTTTTTGTTTTTCCTTTTTTTTTTAATGCTGGAGGAAGAGGGCAGGCAGCACAGTAAATGCTGGCTACTTCCACTGGGAAGGGGTTGAGTTGTAAAGGCTACAGCAATGCCAAGTAGTTGAGTTATCCCTATATAATGCACCCAGAATCCCTGTTTTCCATCCCTTCTTCAATCCTGCTCTAAGCCTGGAGCCCCTTTGGGGTTCCTGCTGGGCGGACCAGCTTCCATACTACTCACAGCCTCTTGGTACTGATTTTCAGGCTTTAGCTTCTCCTCCATTCATCCATCAACTGGTTCCCATTTACTTTATCTTTTCTAGAAATTTGTTTAACTCTCTTGTTTATTGATAACCTCACTCTTCACCCTTTTCTATTTGCTGTTCCTGGTTTATTTCTTTTTTGCACTTCTATGCTGTTATTTCAGTGGAGTCTTACAAGAGCTGGGAAGCGAGTAAAAGTATCTATCATCCTGACCTAGAAATGACTTATTTTCTGAAAAAGATTTCAATCATAAGGGAGCTCTAGAATTCCTGGTTCCTTTTTAATTTTGAGAAAGAACATGGGTTAATGAACTACTACATTTCTTTAAAATAATCCATTAACAACACTAAAATTTACTAAAAACAAACTTGAGAAGCTTAAAGGAAAATGAAAAGTGTTACTACAATTCTTGAAACAGCTCTTGTACTTAGGATTCAGTAAATTAGATACATTTAGATCACAGGAAGTAAAGAAACCCGAAGAAGTAGCAGAACTAAATGTGCACTTCGAGTCATAGTCCAAGTGCCATCGACAAGTACATCCAGCACTATGTGCTAAACGTTATTCTAACTCCTGACAAAACAAAAGACTTTTCAAAGGTCTAACCACTAGCAGAAGATAAAATAAAACAAAACAAAAGTCAAGTATTTACCGATCAGAATGCCTAACTCTTCATCTCCCTCTTTCCTCCCAAGTGGAATAGTGGCCAAGGTCAGAATGCTAAGGGAGGGAAGACATTTCCCGTTACCCTATTGACCTCTAACATGGATCAGTAAGACAGGCCACATTTTCCAACCCCTCAGGAACGGCAATGAAATATAAACTAGCCACTGCAATATTTAATCTTTTATCACAATGAGACAAATAAACCTACAAAAGAGTCCTATGCTTGGAGAATTCATGAAAAAAGCTATCATTAATAAGCAGTTATTACTAACCAGGAAAACCTGTCTCAGACTAAGGGAGGATACTCAACTTAAGAAAGATGGCATGCAGAAAACCAAGAATGGAGATCTAAAATCAGAGTTCCTCTATACTTCAACGGTTGCTTGGTAACGTTCCCAGATTTCACTCCAGATTTCCTATCTTTTCAAATGAAGTCAAATGCTCAAAAACCAAACAAAAACAGAAAATCTTCAAGCATTCTTAAAAAAAAAAAACCAGAGCATTTTTATTTTCTCTTCTTACTTATTATCTTTCTCACTTAGAACTTCCTTATCATTAGCACATCAACTAGACTATCCAGCTTCACTCAAGAATAATTTCCAGCAAAGAATGTGCAAGATACATGAGTTTAACTTTTTACTCATTTTAATATTTCCCCCTTTAGGAATGAGGAGCATATGGATTTGATATTTTAGCCTCTGCAGACTAAACATCTTTTGTTAAAGGTCTGAACTTCCTAGAAGGATGTACTGACAGTAGAAAGAATACCAGATGGAGAACTGGCTCCAATTCTGCCATTATGCTGCCAGATGACCTTGGACAACTCACTTACTCTGGTTCTGCATTCTGATTTGTAAAATAAAGTTTACTCTAGCTCTAAGAATCTGATTCTGTGATAAAGAGGCCTTATCCAAGGGACAGAACTAGAGGAGGAGGAGGAGGAGGAGGAGGAGTAAGAAGAAGGAGGAGAAAGAGGAGAAGGAGGAGAAGAAACATTAGGTGTATTACCATGTGAAACTGTATTTTCTTTTGTAACAGTCAACAAAGTACCATTAAACAGCTTTTCTGTTTCCTTGACCAAAGTGGCTAAGAGCTGCTCTAAAAGCTAATGCTTTGGTTTCTCTTATCTTGCACAAATACTCCCATATGAAATACTAAACCACCAGACTATAAAACCTTTGTGCCAAGATAAAATTTTAGGAAATGAAAGTTATGCATAGAATAGTCAAATTGATCAATTCTGCGTTTATCCCAAAGGAATGTAAGGCTCCAAGGAAATTAGCAGACACTTCTCAAGGTTTGGTTATAAAATTTTTCTTATGCAAAGAAAAGTAAATAAATATTAAGACCTATATCCTTATTATACTTAATGTAATGGTTATCATAAAAAAGGGTAGAAATAAGCTAAACATGGGTTCAAACCTAGGCTTTGCCATGTATAGTTGTATGACTGTAGATAAGTCACTTACCCTCTCAATGCCTCAATATTTTATTTGTAAAATGAGGACAGTTACCTAATGGAGTATCCATAAGAATTAACTGAGATCATGTATACAATTTTTTTTGCTTCTGACTAAAAAAAAATAAAATAAAAAAAGTAGTAGAGATAATAACTACCTACTGTGAAGGAAGAAGGGAAAAGGGTAAGAGTATAAATATGGTCCACAATATAAACCAAATAGTTGAGTTATATCTTTAAAGTTTTTCAAGTTCCTTTTCACATAAACAGTAACATCAATAAAAACTGGGTGGGGGAGTTTACATTCTTTTTACTAAAGGCTTTATATAAAACGCAGGCTAAGTGAAATTAACCCAAACAGAACACTACATTCCCAGTTTCTCAAAAATGTCTCCTGGTTCCTCAAGAGAGAACACTTTTAAAGCATATATTTTGCTATGCTAGCAAATGACAGGCAACCATTTTGACTTAAGAAAGCTCTAAACAGTGCCATCTATATTCTCTAGTACGTCCATGTTTAGTTCCATAGTGCCCTCACCCCACTGCAAAGTCTACATAACCTGAAAACCATTTAAACAGCGATGGCTGAAATTCTAAATATTGCTTACTGAGGCTTTCTAAAGTTCCATAAATTTTAGACTGATGATCATCATTTTCACAGTCCAAAGTGCCCCTACCTTCTACACTGTTGAAGTGAACAAATGGTACTTTGACTTTTTTCCCTCCCTATTCTATTAGAATTGCAATGACTGGTAATCTATAGGAGAAAAGGATCGTTCTCCTTTTCTACAACAGACCACAGATCACGTTCAACTACAAAAACAGAGACGCCCATTTTTCCTGTGATCTTATCCATGTATTTTTATTAAAGAACCATTTTTGCCTTTGATTAGATCAGTCCTAGACTCTCTGAAATTATTCCACCACTGAATCTCATTTTACACTCAAGAATTTGGTTCTAGATTCAGATAACATCTTGCATTACACACGCGCGCGCGCACACACACACACACACACACACACAGAACGTATGCCACAGCCTTTCCTCTCACTCTTCCCCTTCCTGCCAAACTCCCCAAACTAATTCTTTCCTCATCTGAAATTCTAATGGTACTTTACTGACATCATATTCATGTAATTTACCATATCCTACCTTGTATTTTGATTATTTATGCATCGTATGCATTCTTCTCCATTACTTGAAATTACTGTTCAGCTATTTTTCATTCATAAATTAGGAATATATTAAATGAAGTACTACGTAATTTTCGTTTAAAAATAAGTGGGCTCATTTCTGCTTCCAACCAGAATGGAGTAACAAGGACCAGACTTATCTTGCCACCTTAAACAACTAAAAAACAGAACAAAAGATGTGAAACAACAACACTCAAGACAGTACAGCAGGCAAGGAAGGACAGTGATTCCTGAGATAGGAAAAACCAAGGTGAGCTTCCTAAGTGCCCCAGCTCACTGCCTGGAGAAAGCTCCCAGGCTGCGGCACAGAGAAGAGAAAGCCAGGCAGAGCCTTGTGGTCTCCATGCGTCGAGGAGACAAAACTTGAAGTCCAGGGAAGCCAAGACAGCTAGAGTTCACAGGGGAGAGCCTGCAGAAGAGAGAGCTGCACAGAGAGAACTCTGAAGACCTACAGAGAGTTCCCCTGAAGTACTTAGTTAAATAATAAGAACATGTGAGAAACTACCTCAGGTTGGAGAAAGGACCACCTGAAAGAGTTAAAGGGAATAGTTCTAAGAGCTCACACAGTGTCAGGAATACAGCCTGTTCCCCCAAAACAAGAGTAGAAAACTTGATAATTTAAGGAGCATCAGTTACAGTACTAAGAAGAGTCTTGCCTCAATAGTGAGGAAAAATTAACCAGAGACTAAACACAGCTCTAGTCCTATCTAACAAGACTTAAGAACAAATCCTGAAAGAATTAAACTATTTCTAAGAAACTCAGCTGTGCTTTACACAAAGCTCAAGAATTAAATATATACATATATAAAAATATATATATAAAATCATGTAGCATCCAACAAGGTAAAATTCACAATGTCTGGCATTCATTAAAAAATTACCAGGCATTCAAAGAGGCAGGAAAATACAACCCATAATGATGAAAAAAAACAATCAATTGCAACTGATCCAGAACAAATATAGATGTTAGAATTCACAGACAAGGACTTCAAACATCTGTATTCCATATGTTCAAAAAAACCAAAAAAACCCCAAAAAAACCCAAAAACTGTGTGTAAAAGAAAAATTGAGCATGTTAAAAGACATGGGATATATAAAAAAGATCCACATCAAAATTCTAGAGATGAAAACTATTGCCTGAGATTTAAAAAAAACTGAATTGGATTAATGGCAGATCAGACATTTCAGAAGAAAAGATTAGTATACTTAATAACACAACAGAAACTATCCAAAGGAAATATACAGAGAAGAAAAAAGACTAAAAGCAATGAACAGTGAGCCTTGAAAATGACATGGAATGGTTACGGTCTAATATATACCTGTATTGACAGTTTTTGAAGAATCTAACTCCTGGTCATCTTGAATGGAAGGAAAAGGAGAGAGGGAGATGGTCTGTAGTCAATCTAACACATTTGGTATATTTATTATGGGCTGCCAGTCCCTAAAATTTCATTGTTATCTTTTTACTTTCTTTGCCCTTTCCACACTTGTTGGGGTCATACTCTTCTTCCTTCTTTCCTGACCTCTCAGGAGGCCAGCGCTCCTGTGCCACTCACTCCCATTCTATCTTCTGGATATACACAGCCTTCTACTGAACATTTATAAGAGATTTGTGTGTTCCCCAAATAGCCATTTATTCCCAAATCCTCCATTCTTCTAACCAAATAAAGCATCCATTTCCACAAATGAGTTAACTAGTTAAACACATTGATTCAATCAAGAAGTATTATTAGATACTAAATTGAACCAATATAATAATAAACACAGGCAATACAGTCCCAGTCCTGAAATAAACTATAGTTTGATGGAAAAACAGACAAAAATATTAACAATTACAGTACCACATAATATGCGCTAAGAGAGCAATACATATACAATGCAAATGTCACAAAAAAAGAAACAACTCTGTGAGACAGGCAAGCTTTCTGAAGTAGGTGAAGTCTAAGCTGAATCTTTAAGGCAATAAATTAATCATGTGGGTGAAAAAGGTATTCTGGCCCAAAGCAGTAATACATGAAAAACAGTACATGAAGAAATATATGAAAAGCAGGAAGGTATAAAATATGGCATATTTGGGGAGTTGCAAATGGCTCAGATTTGGGGGTAGAGGGGAGGGAGAAAGCAAGTGCGGAAATGAAGAGAATCTTCAAATTTTCTGGAAGGAAAAATGAGAAAGCAAGTCAGGGGTTTCACCCTAACAGGGATCCAAGATGACCTGTGAAAACTGCTAGAAGCTGTGTCCCTGTCATCAAGCTATATGGGAAAACTTTTCCGCTTCTGAAAAACAGGAAGGACTGCATCCCTCTAAGTCAGGGGTTGGCAAACTATGGCCTTGGCCCGAGGCTGGCCCACCACCTATTTTTGTAAAGCCCGAAAGCTAAGCATGGTTTTACATTTTTAAATAGTTAAAAAAATTCAAAAGATGTATATTTTGTGACATATGAAAATAATATGAAATTAAAATTTCAGTGTTCATAAATAAACTTTTACTAGACCATAGCCACATCCATATCACTGATGACTACCTCCACATTACAACAGCAGAGCTGAATAGTTGTAAAAGAGATAGCATGGCTTACAAAGCCAAAAATATTTACTATCTAGCCATTAATAGAAAAAGTTTATGGATTTCTGCTTTAAAGTTAGGAATCTTTCAAAAATCTCATCTCCTTCAATTAAGTCTCAGCTTGTCTGTTCAAAACTTCTTACAAGAAATCTCATAATATTAGATAAAAGACTATAGTTACATTATTTATGGGTATAAAAGTATTATTTTAAAAATTTCATATAATAATTATTGATTTCCAATTCCATATTTTATTCTTAAATAGTCTTATATATATGAAATATCAAATTTTGGCTGTAGAACTTTATCCTGCAATTCTAAATAAATTAAATATCTCCAGTTACATGATTTCAAGTTACAGTTTTTAAAACTATATTTCCTTTTGTTAATAGCAGCCTAGTTATACCTATTTCCTGAGCCATTAATTAAGAAATGTTACTCTAGTATTCTGAAACTGACAGCCCTTTGAAAAAATTCAAGAGGCATGATGAAAAAAATAACATGCCAAAGTAAGCCAATCTAAGAATATTTCTATGGCATTTGATTTATAATAAGTATTATTAAATCAGATTATTTTTTAAGGGTTTAGTTTATTTTTTGATTGTGTTTTACTTCTAGTGTCAACAGAAAAATAAGATCATGATTTACTGCTGCTACTAATTTAAAAGACTCTTTAATTCCCAATTTTGGCTTTTCAACACTCTTTTTTGATATAATTTCAACATTTCAAGGGAAGTGATCAAATTTACTTTTGCTGATTTTGAATGTCAATTATTGGTCCAACTGGCATCTTCAGAACAGTATTTCTAAAAAATAAGTTTAAAAAATGAAAATTTCAGTGTTAGTAACCTTTGGAGGGATCTGGGCAAGACCTAGAGGTTAGAAGACAGGTAAACTCTTGCCAGTCAGAGAGCATGCTTTAAAATGGAGAAGAAAAACAATATTCTACTTAAGAGTTGAGGGTAATATATTTTCATTTTTGAAGTTACAAATTGCTGGCAACACTACATGGCCAATAAGCTATGAAAACTGAGTAAAGTCAAACATGTCGTCAAAAAACAAAAATATGATAATAATACCCATAACTACTTAGTAATTAGATCTAAATGATAAATCATTCATATAAATTGATGTAATTAGTCCAGGACAGTAAAGACTCTTGAAACCATATGTTTTCATGTCTATGAGGAATAAATCAAGGAGGTAGGGAAGATGAGTAAAGAGAACAGAAGATTAAAGGGAACAGTTAGCAGTTATCTTCAAATACTTGGGTTTTATGAAGAAGAGAGATTAAACCATTCTATGTAACTCTGGATGACAGATCTAGAAAGAATAAGACAACAATGAAAGACTTCAGCTTACCAAAAGGAAAACTTCTAATTTTTAATGGCCAACAATGGAACTATTTATCTTATGAAGCTGGTAGTATAATGGAAGAGTATACAAACTTGGAATTAAATTGGATCTCAAATTTGAAAACTACCTCTGTCCGTTCCCAGAACTACAAGGTTGTTTGACCTCTAAAATCTCCAAGTCTAACGTATGGGGAAAAAAACGGGAAAAATACCACCTACCTCAAAAGGACAAGTGATATATGGTGTGAATATAACAACTGCTATGTACATAAGTATGATCTGTATATAAAATTGGTGCAAAGCAGGTAATGCAAAAACAAGAAGTTATTTTACCAATCAGTAATCATTAGTGGTGGTTAGGAACAGGGAAGCTGGAGCCAAACTCCTCGTGTTTAAATCCTCATGTTGCTGACTTGGCCAAGTTACTTAACCTCTTGGCATTCCTGTTTCCTAATTTCTACAATATGGACATTAATCGTTCTTATATGGCTGCTGAAAGGAATTATATAAGGCATTGACAATAGAGCCTAATCCATAATACGCACTCTATAATGTCATCTATTATTATTATGTAATATTATAAAAATGAATTCATTTTGTTCAATAGTGAATTCTCTGTTACTGCAAGTATTCCATCAAAGACTTGAACAAGTCAGCAATGGAAATTCCAGAAGTGAATCACAGTCTTAAGTAAATCCATTCACTCACATATTCAACAAATATTAACCAAATATATAATACCTACAAGGGGCAGGAGAGTAGTGGTTAAGAGTATAGATTCCCAAGCCAGTCTGTGGATATGAATTCCCATAGCATCTCTTAGCAGTTTGTAAATGTGGGCAAGTTACCTAACCATGAGATGCCTCAGTTTCTTCTTTTGTTCTATGGGGATAATTATAGGGTTGTTGAGAGGATTCAATGAGCTAACACAGGTAAAGTGCTTAGCACAGTACTTAATAGTGATACATCGTATATAAGGATTAGCTGATTAGCTATTATTTTGACTACATACCAGGCACAGTTTTAGACACTGGGAATACAACACACTGCCGACAAGGTCCCTGACTTCATAGAGCTTATATTCTCTGGAGGGGTGGGGTAGCACCAATAATAAACAAACAAATAAGTAATGACAAGCACTAAAATCAGTGATAAGTGAAGAAAAAGCAAGGGGGGAGGGTATAGTTCAAGTGGTAGAGCGCACGCTTAGCATACACAAAGTCCTGGGTTCAATCCCCAGTACCTCCTCTAGAAATAAATAAAGAAATAAAGAAATCTAATTACTTCACCTCCCCCAAAACTTCTTTTCAAAAGTTAAGAAAAAGCAGGTCAAGAGGATAGGGAGCAACTGGGGAATTCAAGAAGAGACAGGAAGGTCAAAGGAGAGCTCTTGAGAAGCCATGTGGATATCTGGGGGAAGAACATTTTGGACTGAAAGAAAAACAGAAGGAAACTGAGCAGGAGGATGCAAAGCATGTTAAAAGGAATAGCAAAGAGGCCAATGTCACTGGAGCAAAATAGGGCAGAGAAGGGTAGCAGAAGATAAGATTGGCGAGACAACCAGGTTCCAGATCAGGCACGGCTTTAGAGACCAGAGTAAGGACACTGGATTTTATTCTGAGTCTGAAGGGAAACAACTGGAAGGTTTCAAGCACAGGAGTGACAAAATCAGACTTGCATTTTAAATGATTCACTCTGGCAATGACCTCTAATGAATTATTTGACTCCAAGGTTCCCTGAATTCAATCATCCTACTAGTAATACAGGACATTTACATATCTAGAAAATGGAAAGAATACATCATGATAACAGACTGCAGCATTTCTGACTGCCTAGAAGTTGAGCATTCAAACCCAGTAACAAAATTGCTACATTCAAAACAACAAAGCGTTTACTACAAGGGCACATTCCATTTGTGTTTGTTGGATTTCACATATGAAGTGTGAAGAAATGTTTAAGAAAGATTTGATGGTAGTTTTGGAATGTTGGGGACAAAAAGAGTGAGGAATTATGATTCCAGAAGGGAACGCTTGAGACACCAAAAATGTCAGATTCCAGAGAGGAACTAGTACATCAAAAGGATGCTGGGGGGCTAGCAGGCTGTATCACCACCATGACTGTATTACCACCATGACATACCACTTACAGATGCCCAAGAAACAAACCAAGGATTGGAATTATATTTAGAGAAGTTAAAATGTGAGTACTCCATGAACCAAAAGTCAACAAAGAAATGAAAAGTGTTCCCATTTGGCAATCGGTTTAGATGTGAGTTTGAAAATTCTCTGGGAAGAATGGAAAACTGGAGAAACAAAACCAAAACTCTCAGCTAAGCCACTGACAAGGATGAGGACTGTCATTTACCTTCAACACGGAGGTGTCCTCTGCAGCAATACAAACTTGAATAGCAGATTATCAGACACTAAGCTTTCCTAGTCTGCAAAACTAAGAAGAAAGATAGAGGAAAAAATAAAGGGAAGGGGCAAAAAAGGTGTGTGTTTTGATGTGTGGGAGGTGACTGGGTAGAAAAACCATTTGATAAGTCAAAATTGCTCACATTTAATCACATTTACGGAATTCTGCGTATCTTTTCAGGGGAACTAAGTGATTTTTGGAATAGTAATATTTTTCAAGAGTCAGTCTTGGCTTTGGCAAGGAAATGGTTATAACTGAAGATATGGAGCAATGTAGAAGAATTCAGAAAGAAACCAAATCTCTGGAAAAAGTGAGGCTTTTTTTGGTTCATTGTAAAGGAACATAAATTAGTCTCAAACCCACAATCTCCGCCTACCCCCCAACTTCCCAGAGTCCTGCGCAGCCCATAGAAAGTGGAAGTGTGCCAAAATCAACAGTGTGGGCCAAAGCTCTGTGGATGAAGGGTGGGATGAGGTTCGGGTGGAACTGGCAGGCAACCGAATGGAATCACTTTAGAGCAATGCCACAAAATGGAGACAAAATAATCACTGAGGATTTTCAAAATTCACAGAAAAGGGGATATGCTTAGCAAAATCACAGACTCAATTCCCTACTCCAACTCATTTCATAAAACAAAACAAAACAAAAGCAAAAACAAAACCAGAAAGGATAAGGGAAAATGAAACAAAGCAAAACATACCTGGATCTCTTATCTGTCTTTACTTAAAGCATAAAATACCCTCCCTCTTCTCTCCTCCCAGCCACCCTGGAACAGAATAGGGAACTGGCAGCAGCTCAGGTGAAAGATTTCGGCCTCCAGCTACAAAGAGGGGAGATAGCAGACAATGGAACTGGTGATTCATTACAAAAGAATACACTCCAGAGCGGCCTGTGGCCACATGGGCTCACTGCACTATTTAAAGGAACAGCAACCCCCTTTCCAACCTCCCTTATTCTTAACACCTTCCCTCCTCTTGGTCCTGATGGAAAACAGATTTTGAAGAAAATGCCAGCAAAGCACTGAGCTGTCCAAGAAAGGGAGGGCTTTGTGTTCCACAGAAACTGGCAGTCTTATGCTATAGTAGAGTACAAAAATTTTCTTTCACATCCATACTGTAAAATCTTTTCCTCTGCCTAGTATACTTTCCCTTTCAACAACAAATAGTATAGTATTTTCTTATTTATTTACAATTTTGTTTTTCTAAGTTTACACATATTACGAGAAAGATTTCTCTCTTCCTTCCTTTTATTCCACAGTTATTTTCACAAATGTGAGGAAGTGCAATAATTTGGTTCACATGCTCTGAAATAAGAGAGTATCTCAGTGAAATACTCTTACAACACATACATGAATAAGATATACCTCAAGTCATTTTTCAAAGTCACATGAGCATGCCTGTCTACTATACTATAATTTGGTGATTAAATTGCCATTTGCTTTTTTTTTTTTAAAGCAAAGCTCTAATAACTTATTGTAAATAACAGAATCTTATTAAACTAAGAACAGACCTTCTAAAAGTAGAGCATATGTAATAAAGCATGCACACTGTGCAACTACTGATATGGATCCAAGCATGTGATGAAAATGTTATCCACCGAAAGCCCTTCCCCTTCTTCCAAGTGAGCGATGGAAATTATGGGACACAGAAATGTAAAGATCAAAGATGCAAAGAATCTAAGTGACAAAATGGTGAAAACACATCTAAATACTTCTCTTAATACACTAGTTAAGACACTAAATACCGTTTAACTTTGATAAATTGAACCCCACACCATGTAGACATTTTCTATTCAGAAAGCTTATGTGACAGATGATTATCAAATTTGGGATTTTATGTCTGCTTGAAAAACCAAAAACTACCCCCCAATCCCAAGGAGAAAAAAAAAAATTGGACAAATAAAGATTTGGCCTAGCTGGCTACTTCCTTTGATTTTTTTTTCTAGATTACTAACAACTATGTATATTACATTAACATAGAAAGTGTATAAAATAACACACTGGAATACTGAAGATTCACAAGTTTGACATTCTATACGTTCCATTTGTATAAATTCAGGATGGGCAAAAATGACTTATTCTTTCCTTCAGCATTCACACACATGGAGAAAATCATAATGGTTTAAATTAATCTATTAGAATTTTTAAGCACCCAAAAGACCCCTCTTCCCAGTTTCTATTTATCTCTTCTGCTTCACTCCTAAAATTATAGTTTCCCTAATTACTGATTATCAAGACCATGATACTAAGTGTGCAAATGCTTGTGCATTCGTTCCTACTTCTGCTTGCACACGCTTACTCAGCTCCTCTAGAAACTAAGGGGAAGTGCTCCAAGAGGCCACGGAAAACCTCTGATTACAGAGTCCTAGTTTAGATACCTCTTTCACTGATTTAAAAATACATATAATGAAAAGTCAAGTAGTTGAAAAGGCTTCAGTAACAGCTGACAAAGAAGAGAGCCGGTACCCTCTAACATGGCCAGTTAATAAAAATTGAATGAGGGCTCCAAGGTTAAGAAGTCTCATCTCCCAAGAAGCAAAAAGAAGCCAGAAACAGGTTTTCTCTTTTTTAAAAAAGTAAAGCAATATTTCAAAAGGGTTAATGAGGCTGATGATAAAGGGATGAGAAAATATTTCAAGGGTTTCTCTACTTTCCAGAAGAGGGAGTGGTTCCTTAATAATCTCCAAACTCAGATCTGGTGAAAAACTACTTTGGAAAGATATATTCTTTGCAACTTCCCTTTCCTCTGGGTCACACTGGGAAAATCTCCCTAACGCTTCACCTCCTTCCAAACAGCACTGCAGGGCATTATATAACATTTAACGGAACAGGGTTCCAGCTCCTAAAATGATGCCTCCATCCAGATAGCCAGCTGACTCTCTCGCCCTCCGGTGGTGACTTAGAGAGGAAAAGAGGAGAGAGAATACAAAAAAAGGGCAACCTCCTTAAAAGGAAAGCACTGTCCAGTGATGAAATTTCCCTACAGAGCATAAAACCCTGGAGTGAAACTGATCCTAAGTCTGAGATGAAAGGACACGAATGTTCCACAATGCAAACGATCCTCATTGATAAAATCCAGTCTCATCGTTTCCTCCCAACCTATATATAAAGGAAAAAGGGTAAAGGAACATACAGAAGGGTGCCAAGAAGAAAAATAGCACTACCAGGGAAATCAGGGAAGAGTATTCACCTTTCCATTTGTCAGGAATGACTTGCTAAAATGCAGATTTGATACAGCCTGGCATCACCAGAGAGAGAGAGAGAGAGAGAGGGAGGGAGGGAGGGAGGGAGAGAGAAATCAATCTTCCATTTCCTACTCCTTCTCCTTCAGATGTCTTTTAATGCCCATGTGTGACTGTCATTTATACACTCAGATTTGTTCTCCTGCCAGAGAGGTCTCTACCTGCCTCTACTGCACCTGGATGCTTCTATGGTCTCTACTGAAAACATTCTTTGCCAGTAACAAAGACATGAAAATGAAACATATTTTTTCTAGCCTTCATTTTTAATAAGCCATTTTTGGAGCGAAGGCAGCAAAACTGCAATTCCATAGCCAATCCTGAGAAAGCAAAGTGAATTAGGAATCAGATTTCCCTATAACACAAATTCTTCTGCAATTCTTTAAAGGAAGTCAATCCCTCGCCCCTCTTTTAGGCAGTCTACAAGAATCTCTTCCTACCTCTGCAGTCTCTCTCTCCCTCTCTCTTCTCAGAACCAAGACAAAGAGGTAGACAAATCCCCACAGGGTCTTTCCTGAGCTACAGCTGCACAGTACAGGAAACAGGAATCTGCTATGGAGCTGGGGGGGGGGGCGAAAAAAGGATACGGATACCCCCCCCCACACACACACTTACACTCACACACACAGACTCACAACAGGCACTTTTCAGCTGGTAAGAGTAATTCTGGCCTTTTCTAAAAAGACAATAATTAAAACTCTGGTGATTATGCCCCACCCCCGTACTTTATTTAGATCTCAGAAACGAGAAGAGAAACGAGAAAAGAAACGCACGGAGAAACACAAATCTTACCTGAGTTACCATTTTCTTTTTCTCCATAAACCGAAGGGAACAGCTGGTGAACACTTCAAAGCAGTCGTGCTGGGGCACACCTTCCACAGCTTTCCTTCCGCCCCCCTCCCCCCCCCCCAATCTAGATATTTAAGGGTGGGTGACTGTTCTCCCTTTATCCCGTTTTCCTTCCTTTTTCTTTCTAGTGTTTCTTCCTTTCTTTTCTCTTCCTCTCAGGCAGTCTCTCCCCCTCCTTCTTTCTCCAGCTCCCTCCCATATCTCAGGCAGATGGCTGAAGGAAGCCCCACCCCTGAATGCCTAAGGTAATTAATCAGAGTAGAGCCCCACCTCTTCCTCCTCCCCCCCCCCCCCCCCGCAGGCTGACATCTCCCAACTCCAGAAACAGGCCTGCTGCAGAATGGCAGTTTGGTGTGTGCTTTGCGCAAGCGTGCGTGTGTGCGTGTGTGTGTGTGTGTGTGTGTGTGTGTGTGTGTGTAGGAGGGAGGAGGGGGAGAGACAGGGAAGGGCAGGCGCCATGTGCAGGCATATTTTAAGGAATGAGTATCTTCGATGGTGGCATTAATTATGTAGCACAGGAAGTATTCACAGCAGCTTACCACAGTTAATACAGATTTTTAAATATTCCATCCAAGAATATCTGGTAATTACTAAGAAATGAAACAAGAATTATTTTTTACAAAACATATCCACTGATGTGCAGTTTATATATAGTCGATTTGATAAAAGATGAGCAGAGCTGCTTAATGACAGTTGGCTGGAAGGTTTTCAAGGAATGGGACCATGCAAGAATCTACTTGTCCTAAACCAGTCTAATGACTGCAAAGGACAAAAGGAGAGGAGGGAGGTTATTTAAGTGCTTGTTTTTTCTACTGTAAAAAACCTGGGGATTCTGAAAAAGGTGTCTACAAACATGACTGCTTAAGAAACATCAGGTGGATACAAATCTGACTGCTCAAGGCTCCCAGCTTTATTAAAAATTCTGGTTAACTGAGAATTCCCCCTGTGTGTTCCCCAGCCTTCTGTATTCAGCCTCTACTGAAAAACATAAACCCTTTCTTATATATACACTGGACATCTGTGTCATTACTGTAACGAGTATTGGTTGCTGTAGGGTGCTATAGATACAGAAGGTTTGGTAGGATGTTTACTGAACAGAAGAGTTTCTTTGAAGTTCTCTTGAAAAGTCATAATGAAAAACAGCATCAAAGGTGTGATTTGGTCTAGAAGTCCTGGTCAAAGTCCTAATTCTGCCCTTTACAAGTGATCTTGGAAAAGTCTTTAATCTCTGAATATAAATGTCATAATCTCTCTACTATTATTAAATATTCAAATAAAGTAATCAATGGGAATGTTTGATGAGTGTATGTTTATCTCATAAAACAAAGAATTTCTAATTTTTTAGCATTCTAATAAATAAGACGCCATTCTAAAGGCTTTTATTATGTATTTTAGTTATGCTATACTTATCATGTTATCTCTAATAGGTTACCCAAAGGGCAAAGAGATTCCAAAATTAAGCTTCCAATTTTTAAAATAAACACATAAAGACATCAAAATTAAAAACAGCAAACCACACTGAGAATACATGATTTTTTGCTGACTCTATGAGGACTGTTTGGCAAAATGTATAACCAAGCTTTTAAAAAGTGTACCGTCTAATAATGTTGGTTGGCACACTGTCAACAAAACATTATCATACTGCCATCCAAAGTAATAATCACTTTAGCAATTCTGAAAAGAACACACAGGAGCTACCAGACAATCTGTAGAACCTGGAGAAACTGGCCAAGTCACAGCTATTTACCGAGTACCTACAATATGTCAGACACTCTTCTGGGCATTTAACAAATATCTGCATACTTCTGGTAGAATCCATAATATGTAAAGAAATATGTACAAAAGAATGGGATCTTAAAACAGAAAAAAATTAAAAGAAATAGATCAGTACTAGGCTTGTTCTTATTTAACATTTTTAGAAATGATCTAGAAGATAGAACATCCCATATTCTCTGAATTTGCAACTGAGAAGACAATTAGCAGTCAAAAATTTTAAAGACAAAGTGAAGAAGCAAAAAAGAGGTAAGTTTCACTGGAAGCAAGACCAATGCAGTGTACTTTTGGAAAAATTTAAATCATATTTATGGAATAATTATTTTTCAGTTCTAACATAAGAAATACACTGAGAATCAGTATATACCAGTCTCTGAACCCACTGGTCCACGACAGTGCTAGGGCAAAATCCCTGGAGTACCAAGAGACAGACTCCCCGACTTCCCACCATACATGCACACACTACCCTTATGAAAGCTGTGGCGTCTTGAAGCCTGCAAGCCTCCCTACGAACGGACAGCAAAGCCCCCAAAAGATACTTCTTTTAAACAAAAAATGAGGGATACCCACAGTAAAAAGTCTAAGACTAGGATAAAGGTTTCCTTAGGCCTGGTATTCGTGCCTCTTTTCTACATTTAGGACCAACATTTTATACTGCAAATAATACACTTATAAAAGTCATTACCACAAGAAAGAGTATGAGCTAAGAGTAAAAATAAATACTAACATAATTTTCATAAACTCACTCACAGTGAGTACTGGACAAACTCAAGGATATTCTGCTGTGTGTCGCTGATTTTAAAGTCTGGCATTATAGAGGACAATGTGCTCTCTCGTGCCCTAGTGAGAGAAGAACAACTGAATGGCCTGGATCTGAACCAGCAAAACAACTAGAGTTCCCTGGTGGCTGAATGTGCTCAGCAGTGTACCAGGAAAAACTCACCTGAGAGCATTTTCTGGGTAGGGGCTTGGGGTGGGAATGAGGGGGTTGGGGAGGTCGACAGGCAAGCATATAATAAGAATGTCAGTTAAGGGAGGACACCATGCCTACCTTATGGAACAGTCTCCAGCTCCCAGCACAGTGCCTGGTGTATGGCAGTTAGTACTGGATAAATATTTGTTCAACAGACAAATGAAGGAGCTTATCCTAGTTGTCTCAACATCTTCATTGTTTCCTCCCTGTTTCATGTAATCCCCAGAATTCCAGCTTCCTTTCCCCCATATGACTCAAAGGAAATTTATTAAAGTCATCAAGGCCAGTGAAGGCCAAAGTCAATGGACATTTTATATCTTTTTTGACTTCTCGGTGGCATTTGGCACTCCCTTCTCTAGGAAACTCATTCTCACCTTCAAATGACACCAGTCTTTCCCGATTTTCCTATTTTCCTGTTCACTCGCTTCCCCATCTTACTCTTCTGCCTCTGCCCACCCTCTATGTTGGTATTGCTTGAGGTGCCATCTTCAGACCTCATTATACTGCATACCACAGGTTCTTAACCCAAAGTTCACACAGGCATCCTGGTGGAAATTTGTTTTCTTACGTGCATTTCTGTGCAGAGAGGGTCTACAATATTCATCAGATTTTCAAAAGGGTACAAATCTCAAAAAAGTTAAATGTTGGTCTTCAGTTCCTGCGGCTTCGGGCTGACAAACTTGCTTGCTCTGGGTGATGTCATCCATCCCACTGCCTCAATTACCGCCCAGATACTTTGATAACCCCCACATTCCTGTGTCCAGTTGTCATTCCTGAACTCCAGATCAAAATATCCAACTGCCAAATAATGGTCATCTCCATTTAGATATCCTACAAATTTCTCTATTTTAAAAGTCCAAAACTAAATTAAATTCTCAAAACTGAACCACTAATTCATTTAGCAAATGTGAGTGCCTATTACGTGCCAGGCACCATTCCAAGTGCTGGGGGAAAACAGTAATCAACAAAGGAAATAAAAATCCCTGCATGTGTGAAGCTTGGATTCTAGTACTCACTCCACCACGTTTGTTTTGTGAAACGTGGTTAAACTTCATAACTGGTAAAATAGGTACCACTGCTTGAGAAACCTACTTTGTGGTAGCTTACCAGGCAAATATATCCATTCTTAGCTCATTTCCTCCTCAAGACAAGATATTTTAATCTCCTCTGTAGAGATGAAGGAACAAAGACTAGTTGAGGCTAAGTATCTTGTTCAAAGTCACCCAAGCCAGCAAGCTGAAGAGCCCAGATTTAAACCCAGACTCCTCCTCCTCACTCAATACCACACCAAACCAGATGCAAGTCCTATTGATTTCTCAGAAATCTGACTTTTCTTTTCATCCCTAGCACCACAAAATCAGTTCTGACCTTATTAACTGGCATTTAGCTCCCTACTTGTCTCTGCCTTCAGTCTCTTCTCAAGCAAGCTTCTCACTACTGCCAGAGCTTGATCTTTCTAAGTGAAAATCTCATCATGCCACTTCCCTGATTAAAATCCTCAACTATTTCCCAGAGTCTACAAAGGGAAAAAATACTAACTCTTAAGTAGGCATGTAAGAGACATAATGTGGCTTCAGCATACCTGTCCAGAGTCCCTCTCCCCATCCACCGCTCTTCTCTGCTCCATACTTTATGACTTACAGTTAGTTCCTCCATGCTTCTGGTTTTTTTTTTTTTTTTTTTTTCCTGTTTTCTGTTCTTACTCCTTTGAGTATGGCCTTTAAGGCTAATTCATCCTTCAAGGCTCAGTTTAGGGATCCCCTGCAGCAGAAAGACTTTCTTGATCTATCTGATCCCATATCTGGGTTAGGAACTCCGAACTCCTGTGCCTTAGTGCCTAAGCCATGATTCATATTGTTTCTGCATAACTTTGACTAGACTGTGAGCAATCTGAGGGTAGGAACTGTGTTTCACAATCCTAACCCAGTACCTAACCTAATGCTTGAATACCTAGTAGATGAATAAATGTTTGATGAAATAAAACAATAATGCCTTGTTTTCTTCTTCTTTTTTTTTTTTTAAAAATTGAAGTATAGCCTGTTTACAATGTTGTGTTAATTTCTGGTATACAGCATGGTGATTCAGTCATATACATACATACATATATATGTATATATATGTGTGTATATATATTTCTTTCCATATTTTTCATTATAGGTTATTACAAGGCATTGAATATAGTTCCCTGTGCTCTACAGTAGGTCCTTGTTGTTTATCCATTTTAGGTATAGTAGTTAGTATTTACAAACACCAAACTCGCACTTTATCCCACCCCACCGTGTTTCCCCTGGGGAAATTATCCCTTCCTACCTCCTTTCCCCCAGGTAATCATAAGTTTGTTTTCCATGTCTGTGAGTCTGTTTCTATTTTGTAAATAAGTTCATTTGTCTCGTTTTTTTTTAGATTCCATATGTAAGTTGTATCATATGGTATTTTTCTTTCTCTTTCTGAATGCTTTGATTTCTATCTCTAGCCATTTATTTATCCATATATGGGTACAAAACGATGAAGAGCATCTATGTGGTTACCAAAATACTATCAAAGCATTATTTTCTTCCCAAAGAGTACTTGGAAATACCTTCAAATTCATAAATTTACTTCAGTATCTTAGAAATTTGAAGGCGAAAGGAAGATGTATAAAATGAGAGAGGAAAAAGGCCTTATTTTCAACATTATTAGTTAGAATAGTTCAGATTCTAGACAAAACAATACTCACTGATTAAAAACAAAAAAAGGGCTCACAACTTTAGGTAGTCCTACTCTTCACAACTTTACACAGATGGGGCTGAACTTCCCCACCTGCCACCCACATACCAGCAATGCTACAAAAGCAGATCCAAGAGTCCCTGGCCAGTAGGCAGCTTTTGCTCATACTTTCCCAGGCTGCCACTGATGCCCAAGTGAAAAGCAACATTAAAGGGACAGCATTTCCTGCAGTAATAAAAACTTGTTAGTATAAATGTGCTTCACAGCATGCTCCCCCCAACACAATAACCCTAAGTGTAAATAACAATTTACACCTAATAGATATTAAATACCTTCCCAGAAGCGTCTCCAAGACAATACTACTTTAATATCCTTTGCCCCAGCATCCCTTTTAATATTTATAGATCATTCTATTATAGATAATTCTATTCATAGGTAATTTATATATAGAGAGATAATTTATAGATAATTCTGTTATGTCTTAGCTCCTTTTCTATGGTTTGGGAAGGGTTCAGTTATATAGAACCCATTCTAGAAAAAAAAAGGTGAGAATACAATTTGAATCAACTTCTTTAGACCTTATGCTTATAAAAATCAAATAACCCTCGTATTTATTTCTTGTCCCCAAAATCAAATCTTTAGAAAAAGACTACAAATAGCATCCATTAAGATACAGGTGAGGCCAGAGAAATTAGAAAACATCACTTTATAAATTTTTAATTAGATTTGCATAACATATTCTTTAAAGTATCTTTAAAGTATCCCAAACTCTAGACAACTAGAGTCATGTATACAATTGAAATTACGTGTACAATCTCTGTATTCTCTGACAGATTAAGGAAAAGGTTCTCAGACAAATATTAAAGGATGAGACACAAATTTACGACTAACCAAATTATCAAGAAAATAACATGTGATTAATCTGTGAAAACTGAAGTGTACTGCTTCTCCAGTAATAAAATGTGCCATGTCTCTATTACTAAATTACTGGAGATTCTGCCTGTTTTCTTCACCACTACATCCCTGTGCCTGGCACACAGTATAGACTCAAAAAACATCTGATGAGCAATAAACTAATTCAAAATGAGAACTAAAGGGATATCCCTCTTCATCCATCTTCCCACAATGAAGTGGACAGCCTATGGGCTAACCGACTACATCATTCTGCAGACCTGAGCATGCTCTAGACAAAGGTTATCTTTTACATAGGTCACGTTCTCTCAGTTTTCCAGATGCCTAATGTCCTTAAGAGCTGTACTTAGCTGTCCTAAACCCTCAAATCAGGACACTGAGCTACTATGCCCCCAATAATGTAATACCCCGTGTCTACTTCCTCCAACTGCCCCATTCACCTCAAAATGATAATCAGTGCCAATGTGTTCAAGGGGTGACAGGCTAAGTAAAATGGCCTCAGGGAAAACTGTGATAATAGATGAACCCCTAACTTGCAACCTATTAGTTATCACATAACATAAAATTTACCGTCTTATCCATTTTTAAGTATACAATTCAGTGGTATTAAATACAGTGGCCCCTTGAACAATATGGTTTTGAACAGAGCAGGTCCACTTACACGTGTATTTTTTTCACTGAATATGTACTATAGCACTACACGATCGGTGACTGGTTGAATCTGAGGGCGCAGAACCACGGATATGAGGGCTGACTGTAAGGTTATACGGGAATTTTCGACTGTGCATAGGGCTGGTGTCCCTAATCCCCATGTTGTTCAAGGGTCAACTGTATATTCATAATTTGCTACCATCACCACACCACCCACCTCTTCATTTTTTAAAATGAGACTCTATATCCATTAAACAATAATTCCCCAACCCCCCATCCCCCCTGTCCCAGAGCCCCTGGCAACCACAATCCTACTTTCTGTCTCTATGAATTTGACTACTCTAAGTACCTCTCATGAGTGGAATCATACAGTATTTGTCTTTTTATGACTGGCTTAGTTCAATTAGCATAATATCCCCAAGGTTCACCCATGTTGCTCCTTCTGTCAGAATTTTCTTCCTTTTTAAGGCTAAATTTTATTCCACTGCATGTATGTATCATATTTTGGTTATCCACTCATCCACTGATGCATAATTGTGTTGCTGCTTCTACCTTTGGCTATTGTGAATAATGCTTCTATGAACATGGGTATACAAATATCTTTCCAAGACCCTGCTTTCAATTCTTTTGGGTATATACCCAGAAGTAGAAGTGCTGGGTCATATGGCAACTCTATTTTTAATTTTTCAGCAACTGCCATATTGTTTTCCACAGCAGCTGTACCATTTTACATTCCTATCAACAGTGCACAAGGGTTCCAATTTCTCTACATCCTTGCCAACACTTGTTATTTTCTGTTTTTTTGACAGTAGCTATCCTAACAAGTTACAGTTTAACCATCCAGTCAGAAGTGATAAATGTCTAATCTAAAAGAGTAATTTCAAGAACAGTTTCTCAAATAGACTTTTTATGGGAAGAGGAGACTACACTCATTGTCCTTTATTCATATCCAACAAGCCCCTATCTACTTACTCTGCCTGTATTTTAAACTGCTTTGGCCCAGATTTGGTTCTGCAAAAATTGTAACTAATAAAATAACTAATTTCAATTGAACACTTTTAAGACAGGCATAATTTTATTAACCTCAAGGGCAATAAAAGGTCAAGTACCTAAAATACTTCAGTGCCCTGTGTTGAGAATTCACTTTATTTCAGTATCTCAACACTAGCAATTCTAGAAATACTTTATTTAAATAATAGGTGCAAAACCTTTAATTAAAAAAATACTATTCAATCATGGTTTCAATATTTTCAAATTGCACAATGCACTGGTACAGAACCACAAGTAGTATGCAATGAGGAGGTTTGTTTTAACTAAGTACAAGAATATAACAAGCTAAAAAGAAAATTTTGTAACTATAGTTGAGATAAGAGTTTGGGTAGCAAACAACATCTATAAATGCACCGGAAAAAAACTGTTACTCTAACAGAATTAACAAATAAGACTGTAAGATAGTTTGAGATCCTTCAACTTAAAATGGCTTTTTCAATCACATTGATTTTCCTGATGTAGTAGAGAATGTACTCTTAAATTTTAATATCCTATTATCTGCATTTCTAAGCTACCTTAATTTCAGAGAGAATAAACCTACTAAATGGAGCAAAGTCAAGAAAGTGCTGTTTCAAATACTGAGCACCAAATTTATCAGTACTAAATCTTAATGACTGAAAAGATTTGGGGTGGCAAATTCATTTTATCATAAATGAATAAAATTTTACTGCAAAAGACTTTATCAAACATGTCATAATTTCTAAATAGGAATCCTTTAACCCACCCCACAATTTTTATTATTGCAAGAAATGGCCAATTTTCTACATCAAAAATTTTATTTACATAATTTTTTTTTCATAAATCTCCAACACCTCAATCTTCTCTGGAAACACTTTTTCAGTGTTTTTTTCTGAGATGATTTTACTTCTATTATAGTTACTACAAGTCCCTTCCTTTACTAGTTGGGTCTCAGAAATTTGCTTTTCACAGATGTTTCTCTTCACATCTGTGCACATCAATATTTACTTGTAAGAAGCTTTGCTTCAAATCTAGTCTCATGACACTTTCAGCCTGAAGCTGTTGCACAGACCAATCTATTGTTTCATGCCAGGAGAGAGAGAGTTCACAGATAAATGAGACCCAACTTGTCAAATATATCAAAACCTCATTATGGAAAATACATACTCCATCAGAGCAACTCAAAATAATGAAAAATTATCCAGTTAATATAAAACATATAGTATAGACCAATGTGAATAGAACAGAGTTAAAGAAACACAACCATATCCCCCCCACCCACATGACTTCCACACTGGTAGCTTAAGACCTGTCCAAGTAAGTTTACTCTGGAAGGCTTACACAACAGGCCCAATTAAAAATAGCTTGCCTTTAGGCCCGAAATACCTAATAAGATATACTCGTGTGTCTGTAACTTCCTTTAACCCTATGTATTTCTGTCCAAACCACAACTTTGGAGCTAATTATTAGAAAAATGGCTATTTGAAAGAAAAAATAACCAATGCCACGAAAACAAACTAAATCAAACTGAGAAACCAAGTAGTATCTATAATTCAGTTAACTGTATTGATAACCATTTTTATTTTCCACTTCTAGGTTTTCAGCACAATCAATGAATACTTCAAAAATCATGACACATGAAAGATCATCTAGTCCAACCCATTCATTTTATATACAAGGAAAGTGAAGTCAAGAAAAATGAAGCTATCTGAGCACGAATATGGAGGTGGTTAATACTACAGCTTGAATCAGATTCCAGAATCTTTAACTTCAGCTTCACTCACTATACTGCTACTAACTTAAAGATAAAGTTATTCAGGAATATTCTTGATAAAGACCTAAATTTTTATGATTCTAGATTTCAACAAGTTAGTAACTAAGACGGCAATTATCCCATCACAGAACAGTCTAAAATGTTACATTAAGTGTGGAGAGAGCGCCCTCTACTGTATATTACCTTTCTGAAAAATACAGCAACAATTGGAAACGCTATCTGTGCTTCTCATCTACTCAAAAGGAAGCCTGAAGTTTACTACAACATATATATGGGGGCTTAGTTATGTTACATTTATAATGCCAAGCACACTATTTAAAACACACACACACACACACACACACACAAACACACACACATCTCTACTTTTAGGATTGAAAGCAACCACTCCTGCCCAGCCCTCAATGCTACAAAATTCAAACCTCCTGTTACAGCAAATTAGCAAATAACTTTGGGAAATCTGCTCTGAGTGGTACCAGGTCAGAAGACAGGAAGTTTATAAGCATTTCATCCCCCCATAAGACCCTCACATCAATCAAATACTATCTAGAAAGTAAGTCATAACCTTTAGCTTACCTGGACAACAGGATATTGATAATCCATACAATACACACCATACATAGCAAAGGGGAAAAAAATCTTCAGATAAGACAGTACAAAAAGTGTCTAAGCTTTTGCCTTGTTTGATCTGGCTGTCCTGTCCAAAGGAACTAGGGAGCACCAAAAAATCCTTGGCTGACTTCCAGTCTACGCAGATAGGTATGTTGGCTCAGATGATGAAGAGCTTGGTTCAGCCCACGCTTCCACCCCAGTAAGATTCAACACTACACAGAAGAACATTCAGGGAAAAGCAAAAAGTTCCCACTGAGTTATAGACTGAAAACGACACTAGAGATTTGCTGTTACTGTTGGTTTTAAATTGACAACTCCTCCAGAAACTCAAGGGGCAGAGAATGACAGCCAAGGAAGGGAACACGGGCTCCTTAAAGTGGCACACAAAAACGGTAGGAAGCACAAGGTATCCGGGATCCAACATGATATATATATTCTAGGCTTTAAGTACGTCAGAGGGAACACTCCCAATCCAGAACATGGAAAGGCAGATGGGACTGGTTTTATTTCTCTATTTCTTCTTGGGCGGGACTGCACGCCCGCGCATGCACGTACACACACACACACATACACACACACACACACACACCCTTCTCACTGTCTCCGGCAGAGACAGGTGTTAGGATTAACAGTATAAAATCCTTCTGCCATGGAAAGGAATGGGAGAAAAATGAAGTCACACTGCTACATGCAGTAAAAGGATCTCTTTCATGACATTGTATGTTTCTGTATCATTTAACACCTCCTCCACTGTGCTTTAACAGAAGCTAGGACAGCTGGCAGGATCAGCACTAGAAAAGAGGAAGGTGGCCCCAACTCTGAGGCAACATGAGTCCACTGGAGACCTTCAGATATGCAAGATACTCTCTCAGCTGTTCCAATCAAACATGGAAGGATTAACTCCGGCTGCCTGCAAAAAGGTTGGGGGTGGAAAGGTCTTTTCAGAAAAGCCAGTTGCTCTTCCCCTTTTAGGAAGCTGCTATACCCACCCTGCCATTATATACAAACACACATGTGCACACATATTTCTATAACAGATATTAAAAGCAGTAACAACCATGGACAGGTGTTAAGTCAGTCTGACAATGCATGGTAAGTTAAAGAGGTGGCTTTCAGAGCCTAAATAGCCCATCTAAAAATCAGAGAACTGCTAAGTAATTCTTAGGAAATAGGATAAGAGTGAGCAGAAAGTAAAGAGAAATGCTCCGTAAGAGAGACATACCATTTATAACTATCTCTCCTAAGAAATCTCCTACTTGGGGCAAACATTCAAAAGTTCAAAATGATAAATAATTCTAAATTAGTTTTAGGAGCTCTGATCTCCCTAATCTTGGAGAGCCAGTAATATTAGAACATGTTTTAGTAAGATTAGCCCGTGAGGATTATTTGCAACTGTGAGGCATTTGTAAGAGTTTAAGTCTTACCATGCCCCCTTCACCCCCAGTGCAATTTTTCTCCTTTTATGGTCACTGCAATTTATTTTATTATTGTTCAGGAGAAATTGTTTTTTAAGAGTCAAAATGGCCTTAGTACATTTACAATAGATCTCTTGGTTAAGCATTTATCTTAAATCGGTTCTAAGAGATTAGGAGGACCATTACAATGTACTAAATTATCTTCAGATTGCTAATACCGATTCTATGTGTATTACACATGAGGGACAATAATCAACTCAGTGTAATTTTTAAAAGTTTACTGAATATCTATTATACACAAGGTATTGTGCTAACAAGCACTGGAGAAATGAACAGATACAGTTCTATTGTAAAGGAATTTGCAGTTTATGGGAGAATAGATGAGTACCCAGGTAAAACCGAAAGGCAAAACAACGCTACAGCACAAAATTAAACATTGTAAGCAATTTCTTACACAGGGAATAATATTTTCAAAAAGCTGCTCTTTATGAACACTTCCATAAAGTGTCACTTTCTCACCACTAAAACTATGAGGCCCTTCTGTGTCAGTTCTTAACAGAGATTACCTGAGCCTTAGAACATTTTTGATCTGATTCGTCACAACTTAAGGCTTGTAATTATACATTCTAATTGTCCTCTATATAGTAACTAAAATGGTAATTAAGAAATAACAAAAGGAATATTTCTGTAATAAAACGTTATACTAAATTTCCCCTTCTAATCAAATCAAGTAATTCTCCAGTCCTCCTTCCTCCTGTACACACAGCCGTCCCACCTTCACTGTACTTCATTTCATACACAGCAGTACTGGCCACACACATACTTGTAAACTAACATCTTAAACCACTATTACATCTTCTTGACATGATTGGTATCAAGATTCTCTTGATAGGAAAACTGGGAAATGATGATACTTACAAACCACCAAGGGCTGTGATAATAAACCATGGCTGACAAACTTAACTTTCATGAGTTAACTCAGTTCAATATCTGATGGATTAATCACAGAAGATGGAATTTTCCTAAAGATGACAGATTATAACTCAAATTCTAAAACAACTGACACAATTTCAGCCTAAAAGTGCTCCCCAAATATGTTATTGAGGGCCTCATCAATTTCTGGAGCTTTAAATTCTTATTGAGGATAGATTTACACATATAAGATGAAAAGATGTGACTGATAAATTAAACAAAAAAAATTATATTGCTCAATAATGGTTAGAGTGTAATTCCATATTTGTAAATGCACATATGTATCTGTGTATATTAATCAATAAGTTACATGTGTAATTTATAAGCTTTATGTCTTACATGTAAGTTACATGTTATATTTTTATATACACACATATAACTTATTTGTTGACACACACACCAATATATGCCATATATAGTATGTATTACATTCACATACACACCCACGGACACACAATTCACACATACATTATGACAGGCGTAAGACAAAACCGACACCTATAGGGGGGTGGGATAGCGGGAAAGTGAGTTGGTTTTCATTTATTACTTTAGAGACAAACTTCTAATTTGTTCAAATATATTTAAATTGGCATTTATTGCTCCTGTAATTTATCTTTTCATAAGTTTAAGGGAATCACAACAGATTTTACTTTGAGTACAAATACTTTAAAAATTAATAATACTCTCTCAGTCTCTCATTTATATTATCACATTTGCTTTACCTGACATGATGGCGTAAATATAAACTCTCATTTAATCCTGGAGGATTTAGACACTAAATAATCTGTGCCCAGTCTAGTTTAAATAATGAGCCCTTCAGAAAAATGGCAAAATAATTCAATATGTGAATTATAACTCCCTGTACTTCTTGCCTTTTTACTTACCTCTTTCTGTAAAATTTTTAAAATTCTTTTAATTAAAGACCAATAACTTAGTCGAACTTAAATTCTAAAATATAGAGAGAAAGGCAAACCTTTCACCAGGAAGACAGCATACTATAAAAGATTAAATTACAACAGGGTGAAAGGGTTGCTCTCCTTTCCTAACATACAGTCTTTCTGCAGACTAATGTAGCCTTAACAGAGATTCTATGCATACATCGGAAGTTCAATATCATTGTTTCAATAATTTTTCTAATTTTCAAATTGATTTAAAAAATGGAAACAAAAAATGTAACCATTTTCAACTCAGAAGTTACTACTAAGTGATTCCCACCCACCCCAGAATATACTAGGTATTTCCTTTAAATTTTAAATACTATCATATTCATTCAAATAAAAATTTCAGAAATAAAAAGACTGATTCTTCACAATAAGGTCAGAGTTATTTGCTGACAATTTTAATTCAAATCATTTGAAAAAGTACAAGCTATGCAGTATTATTAATGCTTTTATAGTATTAAAGTTTTTATATACTGATCAATTAGAAACATGAATATAGAAAATAGCCTTCCATATATATATTTCTATATATCTCATTAGCAGAGGTATTTAGATTGTATGTTTCAACATTTGGGCACACCTACAACATGTCTGTTAAACAGAATGTAATGATATCAGAAAGAAATAAATCTAGTGATATTTAGGAGTGAGATACCTAGAAATTATCTTGAGATTTATGAAATTTAAGTTTTGCTAACAATAAAGTAGACAATCTATCATATCAGTCCCATGCCAGAGGACACAGTTGGTGACAGGGTCGTGTAATCTGTCCCATCTACAGCCCTAGGGATCTCAAGACTTACCAAGTACTGGATAATCAGAAAATATTTGACATTCTTCTCTTTTCTACTCTCTCATTCTTGTTTTCTTCTCTCCTTTTCCTTCCCTTCTGCCTACACCACAATCCTACCAAGAGTGTTTAAAGATACTAGTTAGGCCTCAGGGTAGAATGCTTTGGCAAAGATTGCAAAGACCTCTTCTCTAAGGTTAAAACTGGTTTTAGGAGCAATCTCAGAAGGTTCTCAAAGATTGCTGTGTACTGGGATAATATAGAAGTTCAAAAAGAGGCAGCACTTGAGATAGACAGATGAGGACGGAGGGAATGGGAGAAAGAAAAACCTATATGTAGGCAAAATAATGTACTTAGAAATATGTAAGAATTACATAGGGACCCATGTGACTAGTCTACTTGACTGTGGGTGAATAGTGGCAAATGACAAGAAAAGCAGGTTGGTATCCTTGTGGAGGGCCTAGGACATCAAGCTATGTATTTCAGACCTTATCTTTAAAGACTGTTTGAGAGGGAAAGAGGGCTACAAAAATAACATTTTGTGAAAATGGCCCTTGGTGGCTGCAGGAAGAATGGAAAGGGAAACAACCAAAAGGTGGGGAGGCCAAATAGGGGCTACTATCACAACAGCCTACAGATTACTGAAGCAAAAATCACATGTTAGCAGTAGGAATAAAGAAGGAACAGATATAGAAGACATTACAAAGACAGCATCCACAGGAACTGGAGACTGTTCAGATAACACAGCATAAGACAGAAAGTAATTAAATGTAACGCCAAGGTTCTAAGTCTAGTAACTGGTCAAATAAGTATAACTCTGCTAAAAAAGGGAAGTCAGAGCATGAACCAGTTTGAAGTTGGAGCAAGACATCCAACAGAAAATGTCTAGGTGGCAGCCCCAGAAGAGAGGTCAGGGTTAGAAATGAAGATCCAAGAGGAGTATGGGAGGAACAGTCAAGGCCACAATGATTTAGTCCACATGTACTGAACAGCAACCATGTGTTTCAAAAAAGGAGAGAGGGAGAAAAGAGAAAAAAGAAAAGAAAAGTAAAAGAGAAAGGAAAAGAAAAGAAAGGAGGGAGGGAGGAAAGAAGGAAAGAGGAAAAGAGAGAACAGTTGATATAAGGCAAAGGGCTGAAAATAGAACCTTAAGGAATACTCACTTCTAGAAGGCAGAAATAGCAACAAAGGATAAAAAGATTAAGCTGGATTGTGTCCTATTCACAAAAGCCAGGACACAGAGGACATCTGTTACTTTTCCTCTATCCTGTGTCCCTTACACTAGGGAAAGTATTTCATAAATTAATACCAGAGATGAGCATACAACAATGTCAAGCAGAAATACAGAAAGGTTAAAGAGAATGAGAATTTAGAAAAAATGATTGAATTTAGCAAAGAGGAGATCAATAGAAGTTTTGAGAGAATTGTTTTAGTAATGTCAGTAAAAAGGTTGCAGCAACATTGATAAATTCATGATCAGAATGAAGAATAGACAGGATGCCTGCATATAAACTTTAACAGAACTTCCTACCTTTGGTTACTTCTTTGTCTTCCAAGTGGTAATTAAACACAAAAATAATTATTGATACATTCAACTACCCACTGTTGCCTCTATCAAGGTGGATTTTTATCTTGTTTTTGTTTTTTGCCTCTCTGTCTTCGATCATACCGTTTTTGTACCCATTTCAAAATGTCCAAAGCTGAAAAATGGACCCCATCAAGGCCTACCTTACATACTATATGCCCCACGAAGCTCCTCCTGATTATTTCCAGCTGGAAGTAATTTCTCTTTTGTCTGAACATCATGATGCTTTATCTCTAGCTGACTTACAGCACTTACCACTTTCTATACATTCTTAGGCATACTTGTTTTACTAAATGATTTCTTTAAGGATGGGACTTGTCTCTTCAACTTTGTATTTTTTCAAAGAATTAAGCCAATACCTTTACCAATACCAATATCAGATATGCTCATCACTATACAAAAAGGGAGAGTCTGCAATTACTTGAAAATACAAATCAGAGGTAAATAAACTAATCACCGTACATAGACCATCTTTTATTTGTTCATTCAGTCAACATTCATTCAACCAAGATATCCCCAACGCTGTATGAAGCCCTAGGAATAGAAAAAGCTCTCAAAGAGCTGACAATAGGGGAGAGAAAGTAGAAAATAATAAGTACCAAAACACTATTTGATAAAGGCCACACCTACTACAATGTGGCTTGGGAGAAAAATAAAGAAACAATTGTTACTGCAGCCACCACTGCCACCATCTAATTTCCCAGGGTGGAGGAAACCAGGGATACTTCACAAGCAGTTAATGCTTGCAATGAATTGTGAAAAGCTAGTAAGAGCTTTCCAGGAGGACTGAGGTCAGTAGTGAGCATAAGCAAAGCCACACTTAGGGTACTTACAGAAAGGCAAGCAGGTAAATATATGCAAAAAAGTAAAAAAGCCTTTTAAAAAACATTCATATAAGAGTTCTCTTGGTTGCAAGGTCTGGTAAAAATTGTTGAATTTTCTACACCAATGGAAATGTTTTAAATTGTTTCTGCCAAGAAGAGCAAATCACAGTGAAGTCCAGAAACACTCCTTTGTATGACACGTGGTACAAAAGGAGGTGCAGTAATAACAAGGTATGCCAAGTATGGCTGAAATATGTTATTCTGTTTAGAGTGACAGACGTGGCATGCAAACTGTGAGGCCAGGAATTAGCATTTTTGTTAGAAGTGTCTTTCCTCACTCTTTCATTCTAAATCAGTACTACCAAGAGGTAAAACATATCCATAAATCATAGGACAATAGACATTCACTTTAAATCCAAAAGGCAAAAAGTACATAAAAGATAAGGGTAAATGTGCAACCTTTAAAACAGAAAAATATCGTAAATATTCTAATACTGTTAGGGAAATACGTCTACAAATGATTCCACAGTTACCTTATATAATAGTGCTTTTTACCCTCTGCAGAAATTTTCATCTCAACTAACTCATAATATCTCTGTGGTAGATCACAAAAATGGTCACACTATTTCATAGCCTCCCTATCAAGAGGTGGAATTTTCTCTCCACTGCTTGAATTTGGTCCTAGCTTTGTGACTTGCATTGGCCATTGGGACACTGAGAGCAGAGGCTTGACAGGTGCTTGTTTGTTCACTGGGGCTGCCCTCTCTTGCTCCTCTCTGGAACCCTGGGCTTACCATGTGAAGAGCTGTGACGGATGAGAAACCAAGTGGAATAGGGATGAACTGTTCCTGTTGAGCACCCCTTGCCCCAACCAATGAAGGAGCTAGCCGACTGCCAGACGTGAAAGTGAGGTCATCCTAGACCACCCGGGCCCATCCAACCCAGACTAGAAGAATCACTCAAATTCCTGACCCACAGAATTGTGAATAAATAAATGATTAATGTTGTTTTAAGCCATTAAGTTTTGGGGAGGTTTGTTATGCAGCAAAACCTAAAATCTCATTCACTGCATAGCATTAAAAGGTATATCTAAATATTGGCACTGGTGCCACACTGTCTTAATTACTGTAGCTTGAAATCAGGCTGTGTTTTTCTTTTTCATGAGTGTTTTGGCTCTTCTAGGTGCTTGGCATTTCCATATAAACTTTAGAATCAGCTTATTAATTTCTATAAAAATCTTGCTTGGATTTTGATTGGGATTACATTGAACCATAGATCAGTTTGGGAAGAATTACTATCTTAAGAATATCAATTCTTTTAGCCTATGGACATAGTATATCTCTTCATTTCACTATTCAAAAATAGATTTTTAAAGGTTATGACCTTTTTCAATGTATGTGCTAAAATCAAATGCTATACCTGGGGGTATAGCACCTCATTACCAGTTTTCCAAAGTCCACTAAATTCCATAATATTCACATCCATATAAGACAGTGTGGTATTGGTGTCAAACAGAAAAATAGATCAATGGAACAGAATAGAAAGTCCAAAAACAGGTGCAAAGGCAACTCAGTGGAGAAAGAATAGTCTTTTCAACAAGTGGTACCAGAACAACAGGATATCCATATGTAATAAAAATGAACCTAGAGCTGCAGTTTATGCCATGTACAAAATTTAACTAAAAATGAACCACAGATCTAAAAATGTAAAATATGAAACTATAAGACTTCAAATAGAAAATCTCTGCAACCTTGGATTAGGCAAAGATTTCTAAGATATGACACCAAAAACACAATTCATAAAAGGACAAATTAATAAATTGGACTTCATTAAAAACTTTCGCTCTTCAAAAGACACTGTGAGGAAAATAAAAAAAAACAAGTGATAATTGAGGGAAAATATTGCATATATCTGATAAAGGATATCCAGAATATATAAGAACTCTCCAAGCTCAACCATAAGAAAACAAGTAACTCATTTTTTTAAAAAAATGGGCAAAAGATTTGGACACTTGACCAAAGAAGATACAGGGATGCTAAACAATACTTGAAAAGATGCTCAACATCACTATTTAATAGGAAATTAAAACCACAACAATACCACTACATGCCTATTAGAATGACTAAAATTAAAAAGACTGACAATACCAAGGGTTGGCAAGGCTACGTAGGAACAGAAAGTCTCAAATACTGTTGGTAGGAATGTTAAATGGTATAACCAGTGTGGAAACAGTATAGCAATTTCTTAAAAAGTTAATTATACACCAAACATATGATCCATGCAGTCCACTTCCAAGTATTTACCCAAGAGAAATGAAAACACATATCCATATAAAGACGTGTACATGAATACTCATAACAGCTTTATGTGTCATTGTCTAAAACTGAAAACAACCCAAATGTCCATGAACAGATAAATACATGATGAACAACTTGTGGTATATCCACAATGGACTATTACTTAGCATTAAAAATAAATGAACCATCAGTAAATGAAATAACATGGATGAATCTCACAATAACTATACTGGGTGAAAGAAGCCAGGAAAAAATAATATTGTATGTTCCCATAAAAATATAAGAAAAAGAATACTAATCTATAGCGTCAGAAAGCAGATCAGTGGTTGCTTGGAAATGTGCAGGAAGTGGGTGGGGACTGGAAGGATTACAAAGGGGTACAAAGAAACCTTTGGAGATGATTAATATATTTATTATCTGGGTTGTGGTGATGATTTCATGGGTGTATACATATGTCAAAACTTAAATTATAAGCTTTACATATGTATGGTTTATTCTATATCAATTATACTTCAATCGAGCTATTTAAAAGTTAAAACAGTGAATTCCTGCCTGACTTACTGCAATGAATTTTCAGAGGGCTAGTTATTTTCTTTTGTGGGGGAGTGTGGACTGGTAAGGGGATGTAGGGGAAAGTCACCAGTATGCCCTAAAACATTACAGAAAAAGTCTTATAAAAAGGAAGATTATGGGTATGGTGGCAAATTAAATATGAGATTTAAGCAGAAGAAAAAGGCAAGTTCTTCTGAAAATGACTTCTGATTAGTCTAGGTTAGACCCCTGCCACACGCCCCCTTAGCATTTGTTCATAAGCTTTTCAACTTGTCACACACGTAATTTCTGCCTCTCCCACTCCAGGAGGGCAGGGGCTATACAGTCTGCCTTATTCCTTAAAATACCCCTAATAGTCAGCAGAGTGCCTGATCGGTGTCCATAAGCAACACACTGTGTGGTTAAGAGTCCAGGGTTCTGAAGCCAAACCACTGGGATTCAAATTGCAGCTCCATCACTTTTAGCTGTGTAACTTCGGAGAAGTTATTTAATATCTCTGCCTCAGGTCCTTCATCTGGAAAAAGGAGATAGTAATAATACCTACCTCATAGGGTAGGCACAATGATTAAATCATCTAACATAGGAATAGGCTTGGCATACAGCGAATATTAAATCATAGTTGCTGTTTTCGTCACTGTCGTCATCATCTCCTCCAATAATTTAAGAAAAGCACTTAAAGGAGATTCAGAATTACCTGATTTATGAAGCCAGATCTGTTTCTGAGGAGTAAGTGGTCTCAACAGGAAGCAGAGAGTATGTAAAGAATCATATAATTGTGTCAGAAGGAGGAAGGCGGGGACCTCCTACGCATATGGCAATACATTTCTATTGAATGATTTACTCAAGGTGAGAAGAACATGCTTGACCAAGAAGGGGAGATTAGTAAATAAAGCAGCAGAGAAAGTACCATGTTTTTTATCCCAAAGCAAATCTCAAAGTGCAAGGCAGGTAACATGTTCTCCCTTTCTAACTAATAGTACCAAAACACAATGAGAAATCATACCCTTGTGTTAAAGACGGAAAGCTAACCAAAAGGCGAGGCCGTGTACTGCCTCTCTTCTTGGAATGTGCTCATCATGCTCATGCCTTACAGATGAACTGTTAGGCATCACCTGACGTTCATCCCTATTGGGGATGGGGACAGGGCTCTGATAGCAGCAGTGCAGCAGTATGGGAATCTTCGGGTTGGCACCAGCCTCTTCCTTGATTCAGACCTATAATCTCTTCTGACTTTGATTTAATACAGCAATTACTGGTAATGTGGTTTGAAGGAGATAAATGCCCAGGGTAGTCGGCTGTCACTTACTCTGCTTATGATGCAAGAACATTCTTTAATTAAAATTCTCTTTATGATAAAGAAGCTGCTTCACTGAATGGTTCTGTGCAGCCCCGATATGGAGCTTCCCCCAAAGCGGATTAGAAATCAAAGTTGCCCCTCCTTACTTTTGGCAAAGCATACAGATACACAATATTACTCCATCACCTAAAATGAGTTCCTTAACCCTAAATTTTTCTCATTATTATAATTAGATCCTGGTATTAATTTCTTTCCACTTCTCACAACCACAATGTCAGCATTATAGTATTCCCAATAATGAAGACTCATCTCTCATTTCTGTAAAGAAGATCCCTTAATTTCCTTTTAAATAAATATGCAAGGTAAACATTCATAAACATACATGCATATGAAGACTCTGTACCCATTTCCTTTAAAAATAAAAGATAGCTGAATATAATATAATATAATATAATATAATATAATATAATATAATATAACATAACATAAGTCTGGTTTTATTTTAATTCATAATGCAATGGTTTGTTATATATTTTATATCTAGGAATCCTTGAATAACTGTCATAAGTGAAATAAGCATAGAAAGATTAATAGAATCCACCAGGGCTGTTTTGCCCACGACATAAAGCCATCATGTTCTAAAAGATGGAATCTACATTAGATACTCCAATTGTTGGTTAACCAACAAGAGCAAGAACCACTCAACAACTAGAGGGAGAAAGTAATTACATGGGGCCTCGAGAAAGATCATCTGGAATTGGTTTGCTAGCTCCTGAATCAATCAGTAAAACTGATGCTCCAATTTCAAAACTTCCCACCCCTAAAAAAAGAAATCAGAAAAAAAAATACTACTCTACGGTTAGCTTAGCTAGGATCTATTATTTTGATTGCCTTGGAGAGGATAGTCATTGACAATTACCTTTTTCAAAAAAAAAGAAACAGAGAGCACAAGGTCTACATCAGTTGTTTTCTACAAAGTGGAAGCAAGGAGATCTCAGACCAAACGCATACTTTCCTTTCCAATGGCACACAGTGTGATTTTAATGTGAAGGTCAGAAGTTAAGAACTGATTTTGTATTCTGCTGCAGGAGAGCGGAGTCTCTGTTACAATCAATTCAACTAATATATTTTGACTATGAGCCTCTAAACTCAAATAACATCCCCCTCTCAGAAGAGTGCCATATGCCTGCTCAGGAAATCCAAGATGAAGACTAGATTCCCTCTCAGGAGGCCTTGCCAAGACCCATTTTAATCTTAGGTGTATGAACACAGAACTGATGTCATCCTTGCAATACTAACGCTATTCTGGAGAAGTCTGTTTGCCTCTGTAGTTCCATGTGAGAAAAGTGACCTTCTTTTTGAGAGAGAGAGAGAGGGCTGGTGGAGAGAGGTATCTTTGGAAAAACAACTATATGAGTATATACAATACAGAAATATAACCCAGCCCTTAGGGAAATGGCCTGGCATAATTAACAAGATTAAAGAAGGATTTAGGATAAATAAGATGAAAGTTAGTCTGATCCTTACAGGATTAAACTCAAAATCCTAATACGAATCTAATTTTTAAGATCAACACCATATAACAGGATTAAACCAATAGCTGCTTTTGTTTTCATATTGGAAATAATCACATGTTGGCAAATGTAGGCCTCGGGCACCACCTCAGCAGGTAAACAGCGGGAAGTTCAGGCCTAAAAATTGCGGCCTTTACTCTAACTTGGTTTGCTGAGTGCCTGTCTCCATAGGTCCAAATCCCTTATGTGTAGATCCAAAGCTCAAAAGATTTTGAAAACTGTTTCCTTCTTTCTTCTCCCCTCCCTCACCACAACTTTCTTTTATGGTAGTGGAAAGGGGACTCATTTGGTGATAAAATGGGACCCAAACACCATAACTGGTGTGAATATTATAATACATTTCTCTGTAAATATATCAGTGAATGTGATGACCATGTGTTGCCCATGCCCAACAAGGGTGTTACCCTAACACAGAGTATAGATACTACTTTTCCTTTCTAAAGTCTAAAAGATTCCAAATTACAATAGATATCTGGCCCCAAGTGTTTCAGATAAAGGCCCGTGGAACTGTAATAACTTTCCAAATGTGTAGTTTAATTTAAAAAGGGTACCATGACATGAATAATGGCAAATTTAGGAAAACAAATTAAACTGCTGACACAATAAGTAACCAACATGCCAAATAATGGCTATCAAACTGCAGCCAGGGTGTCTAAGACAGACATGCGCTGGGGATAAATTAGAAGAGATAGAGACCCACCTGGAACCATATATGTTACAGGCTGATAATTACATTTTAATAACGGCCAGAAAAATTGTACATTTTGAGGAAATTTTCTCAAAAGTCTAGTTTAGGGGTTTTTAACACTTGCTATAAATCAAAGGTAAACAACAGCAAAAAAGAAACTGGGAGTGGGGGAATTATATACCAGAAAAGACACCACGAAGGTTCTATTCAAATAGCATAATTAGATAAATGTCTATTTCGTAAAAATTGCTAATTCTTACAATTTTAATTCCTAAAAAAATTTAAATAATTCAGAAAGACAATTTGGAAGACAGCACATGTACCATTTATTTCTGTTGGGACATCTGTATTAATAAATTAATTTTTAAACTCACATTTACATTTATAAATTAACTTTTAAAAACACCAGTTATTTCTTTTGGAACATTTACATTTATACATTAACTTATATGCATGTTTCTCTTTGACAGAAATACTATCAATTAATATAAAACTAGCAAACTTCTGCTTCCAGGAAGGAGTACACACACTTCTCTATTCCTCCCACTAAGCACAATTTAAGATACTAGACATTTTATATATTAAACAAACATAAGAAGACTCTTAAAAGGTGAAGAGAAGAAAGCAAACTGGGTCAGGACCTCAGAACATGGTGGAGTTTCCTGGAGTTTTTTTTATGCCTTATACAGCACAAACTTGGAGCTAAAGAACCTGGAAAGGCCAATGGGTTCAGATTAAAAAGCTGTCAATGAAAGCTTGCTCTCTGCAACCAAAGGACATGGAAAAGGCTATTGTAGGAAGCTAGAAAATTTTAGACTGCACTAGTCCAGCCATACCCCTACCCCATTCCCATGCACGGCAGCAAAGGCCAAGTGGCAAGCCTGGACTTTTACCCTCATCAGGCTATAACCAGGCATCCCAACACCCCTGTCCAAGTAATCTAACTGTTAGAGAAGGAGAATTAGGGAGCCTATGTAGTCATCTCCAGAAAACTATAAAACTTTTAGGGAAAAACAGAAGAAAATCTTCAGGACTTAGGCCTAGGCATAGAGTACTTAGACTTAATACCAAAAACATGATTAACAAAAGGATATCAAAAATTGATAAATTAAACTTCATAAAAATTTAAAGCTTTTGTTGCATAAAAGACACTGAAAGGTAAGGAAAAGACAAGCCACAGGTAGGAGAAAATATTTGCAAGCCACCTATATGACAAAGGACTAGAACTGAGAATACAGAAGGAACTCTCAAACTCAACAGTAAAGAAACAAACAATCCAATCAGATCATAGGCAAAAGATACTTACACCACCAAAGAGGATATACAAACAGTGAATAAGCACATGGAAGGATGTTCATCACTAGACATTAGGGAAATGCATATTAAAACTATAATGAGATGCCACTACGTATCTATCAGAAAAGCTTTTTAAAAAAGATAACATCAAATACTGGTGAGGATGTAGGAAAACTGAGCAACTCATACATTGCTGGTGGGGATGTAAAACAGTACAGTCACTCTGCAAAAACAGTTTAGCTGTTACCTAAGAAATTAAAGATGCAATTGCCACAGGACCCAGCAATGGCACTCCTGGGCATTTTGTCCAAAAAAATGTTCACACAAAAATCTACACACAAATGTTTACAGCAACTTTATCCATAATGGGTAAAAAACTGGAAATAACCCAGATATCTTTCAATGTGTGAATTTTTAAACAAACTATGGTACATCCATAGAATACTACTAAGCAATAAAAAGGAACAGCTGATTGTTATATGCAACAACCAGGATGAATCTCCAGAGAATTATGCTTAGTTTTAATATGCAATCCCAGAAAATCATATGCCGTACAATTCCATTTATATAACATTCTTAAAATGACAAGAATACAGAAACAGAGGAGAATAATGGTTGCTATGAATAAAGGAGATGTAGGGGCATGTGGGAAGTGCCTGTGTGGCTATAAATGAACAACTAGAAGGGATCCTTGTGGTGATGGAAACGTTCTGTATCTTGAGAGTATCATTGTCAACTTCTTGGTTGTGATACTGTACTAGAGTTTTGCAAGATGTTACCATTGGAGGAAACTGGGTTAGGGGGAAGGGAGGTACATGGGCTCTCTCTGTACTATTTCTTACAACTGAATGCAAATCTACAATTACCTGAACATAAAAAGTTTAATGGAAAGAACAATCTATCTATTGCTATAAAGGACATTCTTGGGACAACTGTCAAACTGGAATGTGGGCTGCAGATAAGATGGTAATATCCATATTAAATGTCCTGGTTTTGATAATGTACTATGGTTATGTAAGAGACTGCCCTTGTTTTTAGAAAATAAATATGGAAGTATCTGAGACTAAAGGGACATGATATATACATATGTACACACATACACATGTATACATACAAATATATATTTTTAAAATTCCTTTTCAAAATATTCAGAAAAATTATAGAAAGAAGAGATAACAGTAAAGAAAATGTGGCAAAATGACAAGAAAAGAAACTGGGGGTTATGGATATATTCATTATCTTGACTGTGTCACAGGTGTTTACCTATGTCAAAACACCATCAAATACCATTTTAAATATGTGCAGTGAATCTACAATTTTTCAAAATAAAAAGTTTAATTTAAAAACAGCCCTGAAATCCAGAGGAATCTGAATATATCTGGCATCAGTTTTATATTTTGATGTCACTCAGAACACCACAACATGATTATGCCTGCTGTTTATAATTATTACATCATATGATTCTTCCCAAAGAGTTACCAAAACATTTTATGGACTTTACAATATATTCTTTGTGTTCACCGAACACATAGGACACATCACAGGACAAAATCAGTGTGCAGACACTGCCTCATTACAGCCTTTTATTTATTACCTGTGTTTCTTAAATATATTAAACTAAAGGTTTTTGCCTTGGTAAGCACTATTAGAACTTAAGAGATGTTTCCTCAATTAATATGTTTGATTAGCTTCTCTCCCCCATTAGCACTCTTTAAAAATTATTTTGTGAAAGAAAAAAAAAGGATTCACACCTTCCATTTGATCATCAATATCAGAGTTAAATTTTTTTGTTCTTTATTACTTCCAGACTAAGTTCCCTTCAATCACCTTAGCCAAAACAAAATGAATATCAAACAAAAAACATACTTTTAGGTATGATTATTGTATCAATGTAATATCCAACACTGTATATCACGCCACTTATAAAAATTTATTTTTATATTACCTATGTAAACTATTAAAACTGAAAGGAAGGAAGGAAGGAAGGGAGAAGGATTAAGATAAAAGTTCTGGTTCAAATCAATTAAGGACCAATATGTAGAATCTTTCTAGAAAGTCTGGGTTAATACTACAGTACTCATTACTTCCCACTTAAGCCAACAACCATGGGAAAGGATCTATTACAGATACTTTGGAATCATCTTTTAAAACTAAGATAGCATGCATAAGATTCCCTTAAAATAATATTAAACAGTATGATATTATTTACCATCCAAATCAAAAGAATCTAGGAAAATCAACCCCTAAGTTCTAAAGTATTTGTGAGGCCAGGAAGGAATAACTGTTTTATTTGCTATCTCCTTCCTTTCATTCCAGCTAGGCTGTCTCATACTCTGCCAGACTTTAGGTCAACAAGTTTAGGGATTCATTCCTACCTTCACCAAGAATATATAAAAGTTGTTCTTTGATGAGGTAATGGTTTGATTGATTTAGCATCCAAATCAAGCCTGCTTTGTATTCCCAACACTGACAGCAGTGCTTGGCCCACAGTAGGTTTGCATAATGTATTTGCTGAATAAAAAAAATAATAATAAAGGAATAAATGATGTCCAAAACCTATTTACTAAAGAGGCCTTGAATACCTACTGCTCAGGCACCTTACACAAGAACTGAATACCTAAAATACTGCCTGGGCTATTTGCCTCAGTATCAAAATTCACCTGCCAAGACCAGTATCCTTGGTTTCTAGATTTTGGCCCATGAGTCTTCAATATCACCTGGCCTTTCAGTTCTTAGCCCCAGTGAGTAAGCCCACTACAGCTCTAGTTTTCTTACATACACAGGACCTCAGTCTAAGTATATCACTTGGATCCAAGCTGCTATATACGGAAATACTCAATTTCACATTTACCTCTGTGATCTTGAATCCCTGGCTTGTAGCTCTATGATACCTGTGGTTTTAAAGTGAAAGTTATGTGACTTGGAGCAATTCTGTATTTGTTGCTTTTTGGTATCCTACAATTTAGTTTGCTAGCAGTTATCCTTTTATGATGTATCCTTTTATACAACAGGATAAATGATTTGTTCAGAGACACAGTGAATGACAAAGCCTGGATTGCAGTTTTCCAGGATCTTCTGTCCAGCTCATTAAAAAAATATATATATATCTCATATTTCAGCTGTATTAATTACCTTCAGTTTTAAAAAAAAGTACTAAATAGACATGAAAAGAAATTAAGTTCTTTAAAATTTAGATTCTATTACTGTCTGGCACAAGAGTACAGGTCTAATGCACACATACATTTTTACCTTGAATCTAAGCCATTTTTTTTATCCACATGCCAAGCAACATTAATCAAATACTTCCTCTGGCACCTAATTCACTATATTTTAGTTAAGTCTGGGCAGTAGCAGATGACGGAAGAGTTAACGTGTTCTTAATACGGTTGAGCCCATGATCATCTGAAAACTGTGTGCAAAATGTTGTAAAAATGTACACAGTTCTATTGTTCTGGGGACCTGGTCCAGAGCTTTCATTCAATTCTCAGAGGTTGAAGACCTCAAATAAAGATTAACTGAAACAAAAAAAACCCCCAAAAACCCCAAACTTAGGTTACGGGGTGGGGGAGGAGGTGGGAAGGGATAAATTGGGAGTTCGAGATTTGCAGATAACAACCAATATATATAAAATAGATAAACAAGAAGCTTATACTGTATAGCACAGGGAACTATATTCAATATCTGGTAGTAACTTACGGTGAAAAAGTATGAAAATGAATATATGTATGTTTCTATACGACTGAAGAACTGGCTGTACACCAGAAATCGACACACTGTAAACTGACTATACTTCAATAAAAATATATTGAAAAAAACAAATGAACAACAAAAAAACAAAATAAAGATTAAGAACCAATAAGCCAGAAAGTTAACAGGGTTAACTGATAATTCCTTCTTTAAGAAGCTGTTCCATTCAAACACTCCGATTTTTCCTTGGTGAACAACTAGTATTTCTAATTTAGGTATTTTCCCCAAGCTCACTTCCTAATCCTACCTCTCTGATGGTTGCCTTTGATTAAAGGGGCTTTAACTTTTGTTTCTAACCCTCATCTTCTTTCACAAAAGCCCCAATACCCTTCTCTTATAAGGGCTAGGACAGAGACCCAAATCCTAGCCCCACTGTAATTCTTTCAAGTCAGGAACCAACTGACAAAAAACATTCCAGCTTTAACATTCCAACTGTCTTACTAAGGGGCTAAAACAGTAAGAGAGATCTTTGTTGTGTGTATGTGTATTTTGTTTTTTTATTAAACAGTTGTTTAAGCCAATCTAGATTCAAATCCTCAAGGGAAAATCTGGGGTCAAGAATCTGTTGCCCCTTTTTGGTCATGCCTGAATTTTCCTCACACCATCCCACATCTTTTGGTTTGAACAAGCTCTAATGACATACTTTACTGCAGGCTTACCGAAGTGGAAATTTGTTTTAGTTACTCTGGGAAAATTAGAGACTCTAAACCAGTGTTTCTTACTAATTTAAAAAATCCTTGTTTTACAATATTTATTCACTTTTATCTTCTGAATCTTCCATCAGCCCAGAATAGCACATCCAGTCTCACTTTAATGAAATGCTCATTATGACTTAGATATTTAAATATAATTTTTTGAACTGTACAGTCTCTCACCCTAGCCCTGAAATTCTGATTTATACCTTCTTCTCATTTCTGACTGAGATCATGGCTCTAAACATATAGAATGTAAATATAGACTTTTGTGGCAAGATCCCTTCAAAAGGTTCAAAATAGTAACCTAAATGCAAAAGGATAAGAATAACAGAAAGGGCTTTTCAACGAATTCTGTTTCATAAGAGAAACAGTAAAGCAGAATAAAAAAACCACAGGAGTTTCTAGCTAACTGAGGACTGTCATACACGAGAATCAATAAAATAACACAGAACTACACTGAGAATATCTGGATCACATTATGAACATCAGCTGTATTACAGAGTATACACAGTGTCGGAAACTCGCCTGGATTTATACAGAACATATGCTTTTCTGGATAAATGGCTGATAAAAGCAGGTCTCAACTTCCTCTCGAAATAGTATAGTATGTTATGTTTTTAGGCACTGACTTCCAGTTATTTCAGCTTTCAGGGTTTGTTTGGAAGCAACAAGAGTTTAATGAACTATATTCTCTTGACCTTTTATTCAGAGATGTGTAAAGACACATGACTCAGTTCTACTTACCAATGCAATGAGGAACATGGCTACAGAGAATATGAAAATTAATGGAAACAACTAACTGGGGCTCTCCATGTACTCTGGATTGCCTTGATTATCTTTTAAATAAATCTTGTCCGCATTAGAGTCAGCACCACTTCCCCTCTCCCCTTGATTTTCTTGTTTCTATTTGGTTTCACAGTTTTGAAACTGGGCATTTTAAAGGTTTGCTCCTCTTGCTCTTACTTCTTCATGCCAGTTGGCTTCCACTCAGCAGTGTCCTGGGGGAGTTGGTATGTTGTTCCCTCCCTTGAAAGCTATTCTAAAAGGTCACTATTTTCATTTGTGTTAATTGCCTGGGGAGAGAAGATGAAGGGAAACTGAACTTTGGCACTGCGTAAACATGTTTCAAAGACCCATGCTCTGAAATGTACCTGGGTTTCCCTGAGTAATGTGTGTTGCATGGTTGGTGGAAAGGGGAACAAAAGAAACACGAAGGTAAGAGAAAGGAAGAAAAAAGTGTAGGAAGTTGTGAAGGCCCAGTGCAGAAGGAAAGGACTTCTGAACAATAGGTAAGAGGGCTTCAGATTGAGTGCAGTATCAGTAAGCAACAACGGAAATACAGAAAAAGAGTCAAGTCCTGGGGGCAACGAATCATCAAACTGAAATAAAGCCTGGTCACGGTGAAAATGGGGAAAGACTGGTATTCTACAGAAAGAGATCAAGATCCAAATGATCGAGTCTTAAGGCTATATCAAACCAGCCTAATCTGAGTTGTTCTTATTCAAGTGGTTCAGTGTGAGAGGACAGGCCAAGCTTCACTTTTCCTAGTCACACAGAAAGGAATACCATCAAACTCAAAGCAAGAAAAAGGCAATCAGGATCCAGAAAATTTAAAAAATTTTAAAATTGAGGGTGTCCTTTGTTAAATGAATTGGCATTCAGTGTCAGACTCAGGCCCCAAGAAAAACTAGAGCATTACTATGTACCAGAACAAAAAGATCAGGCGAGGAGATGAGCCACTCTAAAAAGGGTAATGTTTAACCCCTGGCACACAAGTAATGAGGCAGCAGATTATTTAAAGACTGTGCTGAGTAGTGGGAAAGTAGCTCCTTAGTATAAGGCCAGACTAAACTCTAAACTCAGAGTAGAGACTTGAACTTGCAAGCTTTCTGTAGCCATAGCCAGGCAAGGCAAGGACAGGGGGAGACAGACAATTCTAAGTAAGATGGTACACCAGAGATCAAGTCAGTTCAGCATCTACCACTGAGTACCTGATACATGTTCAACACTGAGCTATGTGCTGGAGAACACAGAGAATTCACCCCTGACTTTAAAAGAGTTCACAGGAGGAAGAAGAGTGGCCTGTCCATGACCACTTACCATAGGGCTGCTGTTAAGATTCAATGTGTTCATGACCATGAAACATTCAGTAGAAAACCTAGCAAGTAAGGCATTCAAAAATCAGTAGCTGCCAATCAGTATCATTATAATCATTACCATCATTACCACAATAACTATCACCGTGTTGTAGAGTTAAGATATTTTAATTCTAGGAGAAACAGCTTTAAATGTGTAGAATTTGTTTCTAAATCATTTGCTTCTTAAGACTCTGCCATCAGAGTAAGGATTTATATTAAAACTGAGATAAGACCTCTCCCCCATCATGATCTAGTTCCTATACTAGTCCAAGTGACGCTGTTTTCGGCAAACTTTCTCAGTCATGAAACTGTCATCACCATCACAGTCTTGCACCCATGTTACCCACAGTTTTTTATACCCTGTGAAGCCGACTTCATAGTTTATACTGTTGATATTCACAAAGGGAGAAAAGCCATTGAGACTGCAGAACAACTACTTCCTTTTGTCACAGAGGAAAAGGGAGAAATTAGGAGGGATAGCACAAGGTCTTTCCTTCCCTCAAGAGTGAAAATTCTATCACTGTCATCATCAGTTTATACTCACTGATCTCCCACTATGCCTCAGTACAAGCAGACGTGGAAAATAATATCCTTAGCCTCCCCCCGGCTAAATTCTAAGAAAAATGTTGTGAGGAACTATAGGAAAACAACCCAAATATGTTCTGAAGTGACTAAAAAGCAATTTAATTTAGAATAATCTAGTTTAAAGGTTTGCTGTATATGTAACAGAAAGAAATAAAAAATATTACATCTATTTGCTAAACTTTTAAGGAGCTAATAAATATAGTAAACTTATATTCAGGGAATGGTGGACGGAGACAGAGGGCAGAACATGAGACAAAAAATACAAAGAAACAAAACGAGAGAAAAAGAAGGGTAAAAACAAAGAGGAAACCTGACACAAAATCCTAAATATACCAGGGAAAGCGGAAAATAGGAGGGAAATGAAAATGGAACTAATATGGATGGAGTTAGAATGAATCATGGCTACTGAAAGGTTTAACACTTTTGTTTTACTGATAAAGAAACTGGTCTAGTGAGGTTGAGGAATTTCTTTGAGTTTACAAAGCTAGACAGTGGCAAGGCTGGAAAGGTGGTTAGTGCTCAGTAAATACTCACATTTTGAGATGAATTAAAAAGACAAGTGTTATGGTATGAATGTCTGTGGGTCCCCCCTGCAAAATTCACGTGGTGAAGTCCCCCAGTGTGGCTGTAGTGGAAGACAGGGCCTGAGGTCCCTGATCTGATCTAACAAGAGATAGCAGACAGCTCGCCCACACATGCCCCAAGCGCTCTTGCTCTTGCTTTCCCACCAATCATGCACAGAGAAGAGGTCAGGTGAGCACACAGGAAGACAGCAGCAGCCTACAAGCCAAGAGAAGAGGCCTCAGCACAAAACCTACCTTGCAGGCACCTTGACCTTGACCTTCCCAGCCCCTGGAACTGTGAGAGAGAAACTTCTGTTGTTGAAGCCACCTGTCTTTGGTCATTTGTTACAGCAGCCCCAGCTCACTAAGACCACAAGTACTGAAGTTCTTTGGTGAGGTATTCAAAAGGAAAGTTTTAACTTATGTATCAAACATAAGATATAAACACATCTTACTCCCTTTTCTTTCTTCTTACTTTCTGTTAAAGAGTGAGAATGGGGCCACTGGCTAACTTTAGTTTTAAGCAAAAATCCAGGTAATGCTTCGAAACGCGAACTACAAGATACCCACACATAGTAGAAACTCAATAAATTACAGTCAAATAATGAGTGGTCAAAACTTGATTTTGTACTGAGGAAAATAACATATCCTTTACCTCGTCCCCAAACTATGCACCACCAACTGCAAACAACAAATGTTCAAAGGTTTTTGTGTATGTGTGTGTGTGTATTTGTGTTTTGCAGCCCACACCCTAAAGAAGTAGACTGCCATTTTAAGAATCTGGCCAAGCCCCAAACACCCCTTTTCAACTTGCCTGCTCTCCTAGCACCTTCTTATCCTTTGGGAGTTTATGCTATGACATTGAAATTTTTACATTTTATTGGTAAAACAAAATAGAATTTTTCATTATCAAATTTTAAGAAATCTGCCTAATATATTTTTCTTTGGCGCAAGAGTAAAAGTAAAAGTAAAGAGCTTTACCGCCCAACTTCGACATAAATTTTAAAAATTTATTTCTTTAAATTATTTAAATTTACTTTTAAATTAGTTTACTTCTTGGTGAAAAGAGGTAAATCTTAAGGGTTCAAAGGAAAATAAAAGTTACTGTAAAAAAATGCAAACCACCAATATACAAAAGTAGAAATCTAGTAGTTTTAATTAGGCCTTATAGCACTGTCCTTTCCCAAAACAGTCACTGCCAATTAGCATGGATGAATGAATGGGGCTAAATATATAATAGAAAAAAAGAATAAGAAGAACCCAGAGTTTACAAATATAGAGGGAGGATACTTTCAATTAGCATTTCAATTGTCTTGAATCTGTTTATGAAACGTGCCCAGGAAAAGATTATACCTTAGATAACAGGACGCTTAGATAATACCACAGCATATCTTACAGATGAAAGCCCCTCAGAGCCTCAAAATAAAACCTCTTTAAATGGATGCTTAAATGGGACCGTCTTGTCTGGAAAGAATAGTATATAGCCAACAGACAATCTGTCTAAAATTTATAAAATGGGTTATATTCTAAAAATTCATTTCTTTTTCAGCATTATCTGGAATTCTGATCATATTTCCCTGTTAAAAGAAATACAAACACAAGTACATATTTACAAATGGTGGCCGGGTTTCCAGACCAGATCACATCACAAGAGCTCAGTAATGTAATCGGGAAGTGGGGAGAACACGAGTCCATGGAGCCAATAATGTACCTGAACTACCATACATCTGAAATAAAAATAAACAGAGAGTAAGACAGTTAAAATCGTAGCAAATTACAAATAATGCCAAAGTAATTAAAGAAAAATTCTTTTTTTCAAATTTTCATGCATATTGGTTAGTAAAAGACAAATTTAATCCACTAAGAAAGTGGAGACTTCTGTGGAGATTTAGAAGAAAGAGTAGGAGTACTTTCAAGGGTTTTAGTGACAGGTACAATTATATTGAGGGGGGGTATACAACTTCTAAAAATGTAATTTCATTTCAACATCAACAACATTTCCATTTTCCCTGATACAAATGTAATTCTAGTCAATCATAAGGAAGGTAATATTTTTAATTTCATAAATGGAAGAAAGAGATGGAGACAAGAAAAAGGAAACATAGCAGGATTTAGAACAGAATGGGGAAGGGAAAGTAAGTCTGAAAGAAGAGGGAGTAAGGGAGGGGAAGGGAAGGGAAGGAAGAATGTGAACATCTAAGAGTTCTGAAAGTGGAAGTTAACTAAGGTTTACATAATTAAAGAGAAAGGTGGAAGTAAAAAGGAGAAAGAAGGACCCAACATACTCGTATTATTTTGGGAGGGAGAAGAAGCTAGGTAGTAAGGAGACCCTGAATCAGAGAGTTCTCAGTACTGCCACTTGCGAGTGTAGCTGACTCAGAACAGCTAGGATGGGTCTAGCAATGTAACAATCATAGTTGAACATGTACTATGTACTAGGAACTGTTCTGAGAGCTTTTCCAGGCTCAAAACAACCTTCTGAGATAGATACTATTTTTGTTCTAATTTTAGAGATGACAAAGAACAGTAATACGCCCAACGTCATTAAGACAGAATGCTACAGAACCAGGTTTGAAACCTAGTCAATTTGGTTCCAAAGCCTGCACCATGAAGCATTACTGCGTCTACAGTACAGCCATCAGACACACAAAGACAAGCGGTCCTAGTAAATGAGAGGAAATGATGATGACAAATACAAAGAGTTCTGCACTGTGAACCCTTTAGTTACTAAGTATACCCTTGTCAATGAAAAAGTAACAAGTAGAAAACCTCTGGAATTTAGCACCCATTTGACAAATATTTATTGAGCATCATTCACTATTCTAGACAGTAGGGATACAGCAATAAACAAACCAGACAAAAGTCTCTACAGGAGAGGAAAGTAGTAAAAAAGATATTTTCGTAAGACTAGAAGATTGTAAGGGCTATGGAGAATTTAAAACAGTGACTAAGAAAGAGCTAAATGAAAAGGTAATGTTAGTGAAAATGTGAAGGAGATGAAAAAGTACAGCATGAGGGACTCTGGAGAAGAAAGAGCATTACAAGCAGAGAAAATGAGTACTACAAAGTGCCCGGCAAGTTTGAGGAACAGCAAAAAGGTCAGTGTGGCTGAAGGAGAGTGAGAAATGGGAAGAACAGGAGGAAACAGACGTCAAAGAGGTACCTAGGGGTCAGCTCAACCAGAGCTTTGGAGGGACTCGGGCTTTTCCTCTAAGTGAAACACATTAGTGTATTTCTGAGCATGATCAGATTTACATTTTTCAAGTGTTTAAGTTAGATGCTGTGTTCAGAATAAATTATTTTTGGAGTCTATGGTGGAAGCAGGGAGACCAGGCGGGAGACTTCCACAATAACACAGGTGAGAGAGGATGTGGTACTGAGCCAGGAGAGCTGTAGTGGGCTAGTGAAAAGGGATCGGATTTAGGTGATTTTCGAAAGGCAGAGCCTAAAGGATTTGCTGATTAATAAGACAGGCATGAGGGAGAAAGAAGAGTCCAGGAAGACTCCCAGGTTTCTTCTGGCCCAAGCAACAGAAAGATGTCATCTGAAAAGGGGAAAACTGTAGGTGTTACCACAGGCTTGAGACTGGGAGAAGGCAAGTGAAGACGAGAGTTCAGCTTGGACAAGTTAAGTCTGAGGTATCTGTTAGGTATGGAAAGTCAAGTAGGCAGTTGGGTATAAACTTCCTGAGAGAGGTCTGGCTTAAAAGGATACACTTAAGAATCATCAGCATACAGATGGTATTTAACCCTCGGTATACCATCAGAGTCCATTGGGCCCAACTTTTCTTTTTTTAAACTGTTCTATACTAATTTATATTTTACAACTTATTCTTTCTTAGAGGTATTCCCCCTACTCCTCCCCTGAAAAAAAAAGAAAATGTTACGTTAAAAATAACAAACACATTCTATCTTGCATATGGGTTCCCCAAATCCTTTTTATAAATCTAAGGTTTGTTATGAGATTTTAAGGATCTTATTTTTCTTATACCTTGAAACATTCTAAGTTTTTTACCAACCTTTACTCATTAATTATCCTTAACCACGTTAAAAAAATGACTAATAAAATAACAGACCAATGGCATACTCACTCAAAGAATGTGGCAAGAGTGAAATAAATCATCACTAATACATTATCCTTCAGTTTTCTTATTGCATTGCAGTGGGTATAGCTCAGCAGTAGAGCACATGCTTAACATATACACGGTCCTGGGTTCAATCCCAGTACGCAGTTAAAAAAAAAAAGATTGCAAACATTGTTTTTATAGTTTGCTCAGTTTTCTTTTCTTCCCCCTCCCCCCCCCCCTTTTTGGCTTTTTATATTTGTTTGTTTGGGGGGAGTGGTAATTAGACTTACTTATTTTTTACTTTTTATTTTTTAAAATTTAATTGTATTTCTTTTTAATGGAGGTACTGGGGATTGAACCCAGGACCTCTTGCATGCTAAGCAGGCACTCTACCACTGAGCTCTACCCTCCCTTCAGTTTGCTCAGTTTTCATCAAATACAGTTAAGAATTAGTTTTTCACTTCCTACCCATAATGACAAAGAAAAGAAAAACTAACAGAGGAAATGTTTCACAATTATTAGATGAATTAGAAGATGAATGCAAACATGGGCAGAAGTACTCTAAACTCTAATGATGATGGTGAAGTTTGCATATAAGTGAAATCTTGAGACTATGATTCTTTAGATGATTATATTCTAACCTAGAATATAATCATGACCAAAGTCAAGAATCAATAAGTGAATAATGTATTTCTAAGGACAAAAAGGAACTATGAAACAAGATCCTACCATAATACAAGGAACTGTATTTAATACCTTGTAATGGCCTATAATGAAGAAAGAATATGAAAAGGAATACACACACACACACACACACATATATATAACTGAATCACTATGCTATATACCAGAAATTAACACAACATTGTAAATTGACTATACTTCAATTAAAAAAAAAAAAGGAACTATGGTTTCTCATCCAGTTCAACTCAAAGAATGTTTACATGCAGTATTTTCCAACAAGAACTGGGATTATCCTGTTTCACTAAAAGGGCATATAATAGTATCCCTTCTTCTCTTATATAACATGACAAAATTTACTTGGTACAATTCATAAGTGGCCAAATGTGGAGGTAGATTATATAAATATATAAAATACGTGTGTGTGTGTGTGTATATATATATATATATAAATATGTATATATAAAGGTTACTGGAAGGAAACATGTAGAAATAAAACATATTCTTTGGACTGATCATTCTAAATACTGTTTATAGATAAAAATTATTTGTAATTATGGAGTAAAGATCATCTTTTCAACACAATTATGTACTGCTAAAAGTTTTTTAAAAAATCTTTTAATATTGTGTTTGAACTATGTACATGCGAGAAGAACCAGAAGTAATAATAAGCTAGACCCTATTAGAGATATATTTGGAATCTGGAATCAGAATTTACAAGATGAGGATGGGAGGGTATAGCTCAAGTGGTAGAGCACATACTTAGCATGTATGAGGCCCTGGGTTCAATCCCCGGTAACTCCTCTAAAAATAAATAAAAAATCAAACCTAATTACCTCTCCCCACCTCAAAAAAAAAAAAAAAAAAAAAAGAATTTACAAGATGGATATATTCCAGGTTAGCAAATGACAACTGTTCATAAGCAATTAAATTACATTTCAAAGGAAGTTGCCTTTTGAGCTATATGCTTTCAAAACTAGGAAAATGGGGAATAAAAATTGGGACAGTATGTGTCAGTGAAACATCATATATTTGGAAGACTCAGATCTACACAGGTGGAGACCTACAAAAGGAACAGGAGCAGAACAAAGGGTCAGAAAAAGTACAAGCACTGACACAGAGCCTAAAATTCACGGCATAAATATAACTTGTGACAATTTTAGAACAAGTTTGGGATTGGCTTGAGTACTACTCAGCAAAACACTTGCTTTATAGTTTGTGCTATTAGGAAGAAAAGGGTTGAATTTCAGTGTATTTTCACAGATGGAAAAGGAAGAGAAATCAAGAGCACATTATTTGGATTTCAAAGAGATTCAATGACTTTTTTTTTGTCCTTAGAAAAACTGTTAATGTTCTCAGCTCAATGTATTCTCAACTATTAATAGATTCAAAAACTCCTGTTTAAAAAATACCCAAAGTGATCTTGTACTATTAACAATGTCAAAGAAGGGACAGACATAATGATAAGAGAGTTAAAATCTATACTTGCAAAAGAATGGATGAAGGATAGCCTATATCTATTTTCTTCAATATGATTGATATTAGTACAATGAATAATTTCATTTTACAGGAAAAGCTTCAGTTACAAGATTGCAAATTAATAAGACAATTCCTCACACTGCTAGGAAAGGAACTTGCAGGAATAAACACAGAATTAGGAAGAGAATATCTACCCTCTCAACCATAAACATGAGTCTCGGAGAACAGAAAGAAAGAAGATACAAAAGGATAGAAAAACATGAAATATTGCAAAAAAAATTTTTTTAAAACCATGAATAGTATTTAAATGTGACCTGTAGTCATTACAGGAGAGATATGTAATTAGTTGCATGAATGCATTTTTTTCTTATTTTTAATAAAATTGCTTTTCACTATCATTTCTTATTTCTTAAATTAGTCATAAGATAAAGATGAAAAGATTAGAGGGCCCACTTGACTCAGATGATAAATGGTTTTGGCTATCTCTCCTGATTAACTCAGAGTTAAATCCACAAGACTAGATGAAATCACTAAATGAAAGAATCAAGAAAAGACTTGGCCCAAAGTATTACAATTTTAAAACTGAGAAGAAATCACCAATGAGGTAAGAAGAAAAGCAGGAGAGTGTGATGCTCTGGAAGTCAAGTACCCAAGAAAATGCATCACACGGGAGCGATGATCAGCCATGTTCTGTTCTACAGACAGGTCAGGTAAGATGAAGCCTGAGACCTGGTAATACACTGACAAGAGCAACTTTCAGTGATGTGGCAGCAACACGTACCCAACTGAGCAGATTTAAAAGCGAACGAGAGGAGAAGAACTGATGTGAGCAAACAGAGACAACTCTATTGAGTTTTGCTATAAGGTAAAAGAAATTCAGCAGTAGCTGGCAGAAAACAGTACTCCTGTCTCTTCCAGTAATACTGCTCCCTTCACTACTCCCCAAACTTTATTTCCTCCCTTCTTTTCATTCCACAAATGTCCAATCAGTCCGTTTCATGTGCCAGGCACCTTCCAAGGCACAGATAATACGCCAGTGCCTTCGTGGAGCTTACATTCTGGTTGGAGGGAAAAGGCAACAAGCAAATATACAGCGAGTGAGATGGTGGTAGGGAAAAAAAATTAAAATGGGGGAAAAGGAATGGGAAATGATGGACAAAGGGGTAAGGAATTACCATTTATATAGGGTGCTCACCATAATGTGACAACTGAGTAGAGATCTCATCTCTAAGCAAGGAAGTCAAGCTGTTATCTGCAGAAGAAGCAAGGCGGTGGGCAAAACCTAAGGCCCTGAGGCAAGGGTGTGTTTGAAATGTTCAAAGACTGGCCAGTAGTACAGAAGAAACTGAGGTCAAAGACAGCCAGGGGGGCAAGGCATATTGGGCCTTCTAGGCCAGTGCAGGGCGTTTGACTTTTATCCTGAGTGAGATATGAGACCATGGGAGATTTTTGGCCAGAGGAGCGATACAATGTGACATTTAAAAGGATCACTCTGGCTGCTCTGTTGAGCACAGACTTCGGAGGAGGGGTTGGGGAAGAATTAAAGCAGGGAGGCTAGTTAGAAAATTATTATTACGATAATATAGGCAAGAGCTAATGGTGGCATGGCCAGAATGAAAGCAGTGGGACTCACGAGTAGCCGTCAGGTGTCATGGTCACACTTGACACCGTATCTTTGCTTGTATCAGTTCTCCATCTTGCTTCCATCTATTCAGTTCTCCCAGAATCTAGCTTAAATTACATCTCCTTCAAGAAACAATCTCCAACCAACTCTATCTTCAGTGATTACCCACTTTTCTGATCTCCTATTGACAACTGTTCATACCACCTACCGACTGGCATGTAGTCTTTGCCACAACGAATTGCTATGTAACTTGTGTCCCTAGTTTATCTCATTATCCTTGAGAAAGAAAATATTTTATAACTCTTGGTGTCTTCACTTTGCTGCATAAAACAGATATTCAATTAAGTGTCTGCTAATAATCAAACTGCATCACCTAGAAATAACTCTCAAAAGAAATTATTATATATTCACTTTCTCCTTAAACTGTCAAAGTCAGAGAGGCCTGACACAGCTGTCCTGAGGAAACCTCTGCCTCCCCCTGGCAGCTCACCATCTTGAACTACACTTCAAAATAGCTGCTTACTTCAGTCCACAACTAGTTTCCCTGGACCAATGGTTTCCAAACCACTGGACCAGCAGCATTAGCATCACCTGGCAATATACATACACTTCCAGGTCCACCCAGATCTCATGAATCTAAAACTGGAGGTGGCTCAGCAATCTGTACATTTTGAGCACTATTAAGTTTAAAAATTATTGCTCTGGCTTAAAGGTTTAACTAATTACCCTGTTTTTCCAAGAGATCTCTGGAACAGTTCCATCCTGGCTCGTATCCTCATTCACCTCAACCATCATCAGAAGTCCACGCCTTCCAGGTGGCTCACCCTAACAGCTCTGCACATCCACTCCTCTCATCCTCTGTCTTGCTCTCTCTTGCCCTCTAAAGCTCTAGCAGTCATAAGTGAGCCTCAGTAAACTCCTATATACTTGCTCTCTTCTCTGTGATGTTCCCTTCACCTTTTGGCTCTCTTTAAAGAAAGCCTGACTGCTCCTGAGAATACTGCTGCTTCTTCAGTAGCAGCTTTCCTCCTTCCATTCCATAGCTCGGCAGGGGCAAGCAGCCTCCCCATTCCCCATCACCATGCAGTGTTGAACCCTGCAGGTATCCTGCTCACTTTGCAAGACTACTTCTAAACCACTTCTCTACCCTCCACCCAAACTGCAGATCCTTTGAAACAGGTATCATCTGTTCACTGCCTCAAGTCTTAGCACAGGACTCCCTGTTTTCATGTTCGTTATTAGTTTTATCATTCTTGACGACTTCAACATACACATGGATCATTCATTAACTACTTTGGCCACCTAGCTATTGTTGTTTTAATGTGTTTGAGCATCAGCTATATTTTTTTCACGACTTCACCTAAGCCACCCATTTAGCAACAAATCATAGCATCATCATCACCAGTAACTGCACCATCTCCCAAAATCTCAAGCATTTCAAGCACTCTGCTCTTACACCATCAAGTTTGCTTACTCCAGTAGATTCCCACTCCAGCATTTCTCCAGCCTCCTTGAGGGCTCTAATCTACAAGTTGGTCCTACCACTTTTTCATTATCCCCAAGTCCTCTCTTCCTAATGTTCTTAATTCCTTCCTAAGCCAGTTTAGATTCTAGGGTCCAACACTATACATAATTAATCCTTTTTAAGAAGTCCTAATTCCCCTGTCCTTTTTTCTCTTAGTTTAATTTACCTAGTAAAATCTCAACTCCTGGTTAAATCCAACTGTTTACTTAACCCTCTCTTCCAACTTAACAACATAAAATTGCTGGATAAAAATCACGACTTGCCACCACTCACGTCAAGTTAATGACTACAGATTTTAGGCATACTATACTGCTCTAGTAAGTTCACTTCCCATTTTTTGAGATGAGAACCTTGTCCTCTCTCTGCAAATCTGAGATACTTCTCCACTCCCTACACTTCCACTTTCAGCTATGTTCATCTTATATGTTATAAAGAAAGCAGACACAATCAGAGGACTCCCTCTTCTGCCTAAAACCAATGCCACCAGTCTCGCTGGCTCTAAACCCACACACACTGCCCTCCTTCCTATTAAAAAGGGAAAAAAAAAAAAACTGCCTCTGGGCAATCCCTCTTCTGTGTGCTGGATCTAACGGACTGTGTGCCTGCAATTAGCCTCCTTTTCAGTACCCTCAATTCCTCCCCTCTACTGGATCTATCCCAGTGACATAAAACATGCCTGAACTTAACATCACCTGTGTTTTAAAAATCCTCCCTTGAACCCACATGCCCATCTAGTACTGCCCAAATTCTTTGCTCCACTACACAACTAAACAATATTTCACTGTCTCAACATCTTCACCTACCAATTAAAAACTCAGCCCATTCCAACTGGCTTTTTTACTGCCATCATTCCAATTCAAACAGCTCTTACCAAGTTCACCAATGACCAACATCCTACCAAGGCCAATGACCAATTATTTGGTCTTAAGTAATCCAAATCCAACACTTTCTTCCCCTCTTGTTTCCCGCCCGCCCTACCCAAGTCTCAGTATCCTTCACACCTCTAGTGAAAGGCCTCAGGGCTTCTACCTCAGCCTTGTTCTCTAGTTACATTTTCTCCCAACGCTTTAAAAATATGCACTGATGAATCTCAACCTTATACCTCCAACTCACATCTCTCTTCTGAGCTCCAGACTCATGTCAAATTGCCACTGAACTTCTCTACTTGGATATCTACTAGATATTTCAGACTTGACAAGTCCAAACCATAAATATTGTCTTTTTGTGTACTCTCTATTCTGTTGCAAGGAAATGTCCCCTCCATCCTAATTTCTCAAACCAAAAGCTGATTCCTCTTTCTTTTCACCACACACAAACCATCTTTAATCTTATCAAACTGCCTTCCAGAGTCTAAGCCATCACCTTTTGCTTCTTGGCCTTCCTTATCACTTTTCCTAAAGAAAGTCAACTTTCCTGCTTAAAATCTCCCAATACCTTCCCATTTTAACCAGAACAAAATTCAAATCTCTACCGGGGGAAAGATCTGGCCCTCGTCTACTTCTCCAGTCTTATCTTCCAACATTCTTTTCTTCCTACATTCTCTACACTCCACCCACACCACCCCTCTCTCTGTCCTTTGAATGCCCCAGACCATCTGAGGACTTGTATTTGCTGCTCCTTCTGCTTATAATGCTTTCCTCCCATAGCTTGACGAGATGGTACTCCTTTTCACTCAGGCCTTTTTCACTTTAGCTAAACCTTCAGGGTCATATAACTTTTTCTCTATGGCACTTATTAGTTCCTGAATTTATCTTGTTTGCTTACGTGTTTACAATTTTCTTTCTCCAGTTAAAAAATACAAGCTCTACAGGAAAGAATTTTGTCTTGTTCATGCTCTTTCCCTACCCCTTAGAAAGGGATCAGCACACAACTATCATCAATAAATGTGTTAACTGCTTGAGTCTCATATTACCAATACAATCATTTGTTTAGCTCCCTACAGTTTTCTGAGATTTAAAAATATGCATCAAACCAATGTCATCCAAAGTATCAATATAAATTCTGCAATAATAATGGAAGCATCTTGTTAAATAATATACAAATCTGATCACACTTGATCCTGCTTAGAATCTGATAAGTAATGGCTCCTCATCAGAGTAAAAAAAAAAAACACCTTAAACTATTCAGATAATCTGGCCTCTAAAATTTTTAATTTTCATCCATCACTATTCCACTCATCCCACACATACAAGCCACATGGAATTATATATGGTTCCCAAACAAATACACTATTTCACCAATCTATCTCTTTTGGGGAAAGCAATGACCCTTTCTACTCTTCAACCACTCTGCTTGTCTACTTCCTACTCTGTAAAGACTTTTTCAAACTCCTAGATGCTGTGATCTCTCTGTCCTCTATCTGTTCTCCCTCCTGTTAAATAGGAGAGTTCTTCCTACTCCTAAAGCCAAGCCTATCTTCTCAAAGCATAAGAGCAATTATCCCTTCTCTTCTCTTGTATACTCCACTTCTCCTTCTCAAATGAATTTATTCAGCTAGATTTTAAACATGACCATGTCTTTTATTTAAAATAAAACAAACCCTTCTCTATCTTACATACTCTTATAAGTACCCTCTACATTCCTTCAAAGTCAGTCAAACTTTTCCAACAACTGCCTATACTATGTCTACCTTGAATTCCTTCCCCCACTCCCCTCCCTGCCATGAACTCCTGAACTGACTCCATTCTCAGGCTTCTGTTCTCAGCAGTTCTCTGAAACAACCCTTGCAAATGTCATCAATGACCTCCATGTTACTAAAACGACGGACATTTTTCAGTTCTCTCTTCCTGCCACTCTTTTAGCTTCCTAGTGTCCTGGTTTTCCTTCTGAAGAACAAGCTCTCTGGAATCTTGTTCCCTGCCACCTCTGAGGGTTCATCTCGTCTACCAGGCATCACCTTCTCTTGCTCTACCTTTTCTCCCTGGGCCAGGCTCATCTTAAGTCATCATCAAACCTGCCCATAGCTTCGATTACTCTTGCATGCAGATTTCACACAAACTTATAGTTTAAGCCTCTAACTTTCCTTGTATTTCCAGACCTGGGTAGCCAACTATCTAAGCGGAATTTCCCCTTCAATATCTCAATGTTACCCAGAAGTACCAAATCTGAAATCAGACTCATGATACCCTTTACCTTCCTGCCTCCAAAAAAACTTGGACCTCTTCCGAATCGTGACATTATCCTGTCAATCGTATCTTCTGCCTCTCTCTCAGGCAGTTCTCCTCTCTAGGACACGCTATCCTCACCATTCTCTGCCCTTGAGGCTACTCCACAACAACAACCAACTTCTCTCTGCTCTCTTACTCCTCTCTCATCTGTATAGATATCTTTTTAAAAAAACAAATCTAATTATAAACTCCACTTCAGCCTACTCCCAATCCTATTTAAAATCTTTTAAATGGCTTTTCACTGCCAAGTATCTATTCACAGTATCTGGCCTCCAGTGTTATCTGAACTGACCTGTGGTTACATTTTGTGATAACTCAATTTACTATTAAGTCTAATTCTCTAAATGTGTAAACCAATTCAAATGGCAAAACAGTGATAAAAAGTGAGCATTAAAAATCAGCCTAACTACAACCGAATAATAAGCTGCTGTTATTATTATTGTTATCTTATATTTGCTTGGTACAAAATAGCTTCCAAAAAACTTTAACATAAATTATCTCAACAAACTGTTAGGTATTAGTAGTCCCATTTTAAAGACTGGAAAACCACGTCAGAAAGGCTATACACTGACAAATGGCACTACCGAGACCAAAACCTGTGTCTTTTGACTCCCAGGCCATGATTTCCATGTTTTATGATAAAGCCATCACTTACTGACTACCTTGTTTCTAAAATGGCTGATACACATTTTTCTAAGATTACTCCAGTAACGCTCTCAAGAGCTATCCAATCTTCTGACACTCTGCAAAATCAAGGTACATGCAATTAAGTAACTTATCTCAATTAATGGATAATGAAACAGAATTCAGGTTACCTTATTTTCATTTCTCTACTCTATCCTGTATCAGGCTGAATGGTAGCAGTGATAAACCAGACAAATAAAAGAAGATTTTAAGTGTGTTGTAGTAAGCTCTGAGACCAGACAGACCAGGGTTCAAATCCTACCTCTGTCTATTCTCAATTGTGTGACCTTAGCAAGTTGCTGAAGTTTCTTTCTCTGCTGTAAAATGAGGATGACAGCTAACTCCCACATGTGTTGAAGACTGAGGTATATGGCTAACATATATGTTATCACTCATAAACAGTTTAAAGTAAACAAAACAAAAACAGCCTCTCTTAAAAGAAGGTAGTGTTTAAAAAAAAAAAAGAGCCATAGAGTTAAAAAATATATGGAATTGAGTTTCCAGCTCTGTCATTAATTAACCGTCACGTACAATAAATGGTCTTGGTCTCTGGGTCTCTTTCCTCATTTGTACAATAGCAGTAATGATACCAAGTCCTTAGCACTGCTGTGAGGGTGAAATAAGATAGCATATAAAAGCACTTTCTTAATTGAAAAGCATCATACAAAAATCATTCTTATCTGTGTACACACACTCTACCACTGTGTTATAAATTATGTCAGGGCATGGGAGTCTTTAATCATCTTTGTGTTTATACCAGCTAGCAGCACAGTCCTCTACCCATTGTACCCATTACACACACTCACTAAATGTTGACTGAACTGATTTACTAAGAAGACAGAGGACTGAACTATGACAAAATAGTTCAAAATGAAATCCAGAAGTTCGTCCATATAGAATAAGAGTAAGAGAGAACCTGAGAACCGTCTAGCTAAGATCAGCTCCGACAGTGAGAACACATCCTGACTTCTGGGAATTTAAGTCAGTGGTCTATAATTTTGTTTACTGGACATAAATTCTGTAATCATCAAACATGTAAATTCCCTCACTACAGGAATGACATGCCTCCCTCCCTCTCCCTTGTCTCTGTCCCTAGGCTGGCCCTCTCTGCCACCTACTTGTTGAAGAGGAGAAAGGGAGAATAAATGACATAGCAAGTGCTTAAGAGTAGTACTGCACCCCTCCCCCAAAAAGCTTAGAGAAAATAATGGGGATGTTCTCCATCAGCAGGCAAGTTTAGTGAGGGTTCTCTAGTCGCAAGTGCTCAAAATACTGATTAAGGGGAGACACTTCATGTTAAACTAGTTTGTGTTTATCAAAGTTCTCCCTGCACGAATTCAAAGGCATGCTAGAGGAAATGCTCTGGGGGGAGCGAGTGGTCTGCTATGCAAACGTTCAAAGCAAAAAGTTGACTCACATTGGTTATTTACTGAGCATCTACTATGTGCTACACACCATGTTAAGCATCTTTCATAGATTATCTCAAATCTTTACAATAATTCCGTGTGATAGACATTAATGTTCTCCATGTAACAAAAGAAGAAACTGAGGTTCAGAGAGGTTAAGTGACTTGTTCATACCACACAATTAGAAATGACAGAGGTGGGATTTAAACCTTCTTAAGTCTCTAAAACCCACATTCTTTGCACCAGCTCATGCTGCCCCCTGACGCTACTAATTTCACTATAAAGGAGAGTGGCCAACAGGAAAGTGGGGAGGGAGGAGATCTGGCAAAAAGGCAAGTACAGAGCACAGACGGCATTCTATCTCAGAGTTCTAGACAAACAGGAGCAAATTCTGGGCCATGTCTAGCTCAACTACACAAACCAAAATGCTGGGATAAGCTTTAACTTTTACTCTTCAGCTCTGCAGTTTCCAAGAATGTCCACACCACTCAGTAGTACTGACAACTAAACATAGTTCAGTAATTTTTCTAGAATGCTTAGAACAGTGCCTTTAACTCACTGCTGGTACCACACCAAGCAGGCCATGAAGTGACATACATTTCATATTCTCATGTTTTCTAGGAACTAAACATTCCTGCACAACTGGGCATCTTGCTGGCACACATACTGCTACTCAAAATTCACTTCCCAGAATTTTAAAATTAGAAGAGCTATCTTATAGACGTGGAAACTGAGGTCAGAACACTTGATAGTCCAACGTCACCTGGCTGGGTACTGACCGCCACAAAATGCTGATCTCCTATTCCTCATCCAGGCAGCCCCTCCAGTGCCTCCCCCTTCATGCCTGACCACTGAGATAGTCTTCTCTGTATCTGGACATCATGCAACTACAGCTCCTTCTGGACATTTTCAGTAAATCCAACAAATGATGCAGATCGTGAAGACAGAGCTGGAGCACTTTTTGCCTTCTAGACAGTGCTACCCAAACTGTCAGGTGTCATGGCAGACACAGAAAATGGTAGTATTTTTATGGCACAAAGTGGCAAACTAGAGTGCACGTGGTCCAAGTGCCCAGGGGAATCTAGGCCCCTTGTGGCTGCTCCCAGGGTTGAGGGGAATAGTTATCTTGGCATACATGCTTCTCAACCCAAAATGTGGGCCTTTGGTTTGAAAGCTCTGTTCCGGGGCTAACAAGTAAAGGGGATTGAGACAAATTTACAAATAGCTGTAATATAAGCACATGGGAAATAACCGAGGAGACTGTCACTGCTTTCGTTAAACATAAATGAGTGGAGATGAGACCAATTCAACTTGTTTCCTTTTATAACTCCTCTTCCAAACAAATCAAAAGCCAGAACAACCAATCCTCTGGTTAACAGACAGCTGATCAGTCCCACTGACAAGGCTGCAAAGACCCTAGACATAGATGCCTAGTTCACAGAGATGAAAACGACTTAGAGGACATAAATGTGTCAGAAAAGTTTTTTGACTTCTTACAAATACTACAAAAATAAGTCAACAGAGGGGAGGAAGTCAGATTTCAAGGTCATATTCAAGTATGAAGGGAGAAGCAGGAAGGCAGCCCCTACGCACACTCATACACACACACACACCCCTCTGTGATCAAGCTCCATCTCCGTAAACCTAGTTAAAATTCTAGTCTGATATTTATAAATTTAGCCTGCCTGAGCCAAGTAGGTTTCTGCAATTCCAGACATCTAGGCTGAAGGGCAAAGGGCAAAGTGAAACTTTTAAAAGCTGGCTAGTAGCCAAGGGCATCACATCTAGGAGGCTCCCTTAGCAACGCACAACAGCTGTCTGCTCGAGAGGACACCGCCATCTTTGCAAGGGACTATATAGATGTTCTTGTTCTCACAGCTAAAAGCAGAGTTTTTTTCCTGTATTATTTCCCCTGTCATTCTCCTAAAAGTCACCACATTTCATAATTTTAAAACCTCTCTAATCCTAGTATGTTTCCCTCTATCCCAAATTATAACACCATAGTTAACAATAAATTAAAATAATGTAAGGTATTAAAGTTCTTGGCAAGCATAAAATGTATTATAACGTTTGGTTATTAATTACTATTCCAGCTGCTATAGACCTGGTTTCTAACTATGGGCAAGCCACTCTTTGTGACTTAATTATTTGCCTCATAAAATTTTAATAACAATAGTGACCTGCTTCACAAGATTGTTGTGAAGGATAACAAAAATTACTACATAAAAACTTACCAAATCTTATTCCTAATTAAGAATCATACCACCTACTTGCTCTCAATCTCTAAAGAGACAGTTTAGTTATCAAGGTTAGTGCCCCCGAGACAAAACACAGGTGGATCCTGACCCACCAGGAAGACTGAAGCTCCTGGAGCAACCAGCTCACTTCCTTGGCCCCCAGTGTCTTCTCCAAACCTCCCAAGCCCAGGGGATGCCACTGCACTGGGAGCTCAGCCCTTGTGCCTAAGTCTAGCAAGGTAAACAACATTAGGGGAAAAAAAAAAATCACCCAATGTCATGATCACTGCTAGGCTTTAAAAGCCTAACACCTGGAGGGAGAAGGGGCCGTGGCAGTCTGTGCTCCGTGGGGAAGGCCGTTTGTGCAAGAGCAGAGCCTCGCAGCTTTCCACTCCTTATATGTGCAAGTGCGAACCCTCGCCCACAGCACTCTGTACTCACCCAGAGGTACATCATGTCAGACGGGGCTGCTCACACTCAGCGGTCAGTTGATCCTGGACTGCAAAAAGGCACTTCAGTGAACTGTAGGAAAGGAGGTGCCAGAATGGGGGGCAGAAGTTCGGGGTGGGGAGAAACTCCCCCCCCTCAACAAAATCACTTGAGTTTAAAAATCTAAAAAAACGGCCGGTCTCCTCCCCCCTCCTCCCTCCTCTCCAGCTGACTGTTCTGTTGTTCTCTCCTCCCTCTCACCCTCCCTCTCTCTCTCCCTCTCTCTCTCTGGGAGTTCCCAGCCCCGTGTGTCGGAACTGGAGTGTACAGCACACGCTCTCTGTATTTGCCTTCAGGGAATCTCTCTCTGTCATTCTACTTCTAGAAACACAATCATCACTGAGATTATTGCAAAAGGCAGGGATGGGTGGGGTTAGTAATAAACCACCAGCACCAGTTTCTAGCAGCTAGACATAAACCAGCTTAAGATGGGTTCTTTAAACATGAATGAAGCGATCAAAAAAACTCTGCCCTCCAAGATCAAGGGAAGGGGGCCAAGCGTCCCCTCTGCCCCAATTCTTCTGGAGCCCCTTGCAAGAGCCTAGCGTGAACAGGGAGCCTCCTCAGAGCCTCCATTCCCTCCCTGCGATGGCAGCCTTACACCACTCTTCTGTAATAGTTCACTATTATTCTACCAGGAATGATTCTGAATCTTAGAATTTAAAGCATAGGAAAAACTACATATAAACTCAACTAGGTTTTCATCTTTTTTATTAGTACCACCCCAGTTCAGATCAATAGAGCCTCTCCTCTAAAGAGAGAAAAAAACAGGGTTTCAGACTCAAGTGGATTTTGAGCCCTCCCCATGTTGCAGATTCTTTAGGCATGGGGACAGGGCAGGGTACGTGGCCTGCGTTTGAGATCTGGGTCTACAATCACTATCATCGTGGCCTGGGGAAAGTTACTTAACCTGTCTAAGCCTCTGTTTCCTCAGTCAAAAACAGGGTATAATACTCCTTTTGGAATTGTGATTAAATAGAATGATATAACTATGCAAACTATCTGCCATGTCCCTGGTGACCATGATTTCTAATTTAGTTCAGTTCACACACTTACTAAGTTTCTCCTGTATGCCAGGCATAGTTTTATCCATCATGTTCAATGGTGAACGAGTACTATCAAATCATCTGTCCAGATGGTTTTTATTCAGAAGACAGCTTACTTCTCCCCCATACGCCAATGCCCACGCTCTTTCCTTACTTCCTACCCATGTTTCCATGTTCAAACCCCAAACCTACCCAGCTGTAAGTGATCTCTTCTCTCCTAACTAAGCCTGGTGTTTGTGACATGGTATTCACCATTCCTACCAGTTACCACTACAGGTACCCACCTGTACCTACCAATTTTATCCCATTTATTCGCATCTTTCAGGGCAGAGTTCATCTATTTTGGGCCACGGAGTCTTTTGCTTAGGACCTAGCACACAGTAGGTGCACAATATGCTCTCAAAGGGTTGTGTGTTTTGAGGAATATTTTACTCCTTTAACTCATTAAAGGAAAAACAAAATAAAACAAAAACAAACAAGAGGCCTACCACCTTCCAGCTGCCTCAGGGTTCTGTTCCCCTCAGACATGTTGGAACAACTCTCTCCTGCTCCTAAAACCTCCAAGTAAGGCCTGCATGTCTCACATTTAAAGCAGGCCCGGAGCAGGTACTAGGTACGTTCACTCCCCTACTTAACGCTTCCCAACGCAGGGCTCCGTCTTAGTTACCTGCTACGGGGGAGTTCCTTTTCTCTTTTAGTAGAAGTCAAGTCACTTTTCCTCTTCTTTCACAATAAGTATGTGCCTTCTGCTTCCAATACCTCCTCCCTCCTCCCACCTTAAACTCTCACTCACTTAAACTTGAAGAGGTGGGGCAAGTATTTTTCTCAGCCTCACCCAAGCCTTTTCTTTTTCTTTATGCAGAACCTCTTTGCTTCCTCTAAAGTCAGGATTACTTCATTTCCAGTACAAAAGAGGAGTAAGAACTTCAAGTCTAAAACTGAAACAGCCTTAAAAAAAAAATTGGAAAACAAATCTTAGGCTTCCTATAGACTGTTATTTAGAGTCTTTTATATGCCCATAATCAATTTTTAAACACAACTTTCATCTCCAGTCTCATACACTGTGCCTTAAATCTTAAGTCACCAGACTTCCCTATATTCCATTCTAAAAAACTGTATTAAAATCACACTGTTAAGAGATTATAGTCCTTTCAGACTCTCCGAAGACCAAAATTGATAATACTCATTCATTTTTAACCAGGCATCAAAAAACAAAGGCAATAAAATTTCATATAATGTACTTTGTGCTATTATTTCTTTTTTTCTTTTTTAATGGAGGTACTGGGTTTTGAACCCAGAACCTTGTGAATGCTAAGGACGTGCTTTACCACTGAACTATTCCCATCCTGCTATGTGTTAATCTTTCAGTCAAATTTGGGATGGAATAATGATACCTATGTTCTTTTGCAGCAAAGCAGTAGAAAAATACATAGAGAAAAGAGATCCCTGAAATGAAATAACAGAAGTTTAAATAAGTCACAAAAACTCTAAAAACTACCTCCAGAACTCCTATGAGTGGAATCATTATAAACTTCCTTAGAACCACAGAAAAGTTCATAAATTTCTGCTCTCAATGCATCTCTTCCTTTTCTGATCATAATTTTAAGAACTTGTTGGTTAGTCTATTCTATGTGTGTTTTTTTAAAACACACACACACACACACACACAAACTTCAAAAACCCACAGGCAAGCTAAGTAACTCTTTTTAATTCATGCTCCTGCATGTCCACATTTCCCTACCTTAAAAAAAAAAAAAAGAAAACAAAATTCTTTCAAATCAAGTCAAATAAGGAAACTTCTGCTTTATAACTACGCAGGATTCAGATTAAGAGGCACAAAAGTGTAACAACACGACGAATACACTCTGAAAAGGATCACAGTTTTATACATAGGATTAGGATGCACACATAATTCATTCCACCAGGAGAACATTTTATCAGACTGCATAAATGTTCTCTGAAGCTTATCAGCCTCTATATTAGTTCAGAAGAGGGAATGTATGAATTTGAGCATCAGAGAAGGAACTCTTCTCAAGAGGGCCCACAGAGGAAGTCTGGCATGCCTGCTTCTGAAAAAGAAAAATCGGATTATCTAGGACAGCAACATGGGTACTGCCAGCAATTCTAACCTTATAATGCACCCTGATTCCTGCTTCTGAAAGCACTGGATTTTGTAATGTGAAGAGTCTGGTTGGCAGAAAAGGTTTGGAGCCCCATTTTAGATTCTTTGGCTTGAAGTCTAACAATGGAAGACACTGCAAGTTTCATGCAAGTTTCTCTGTGGGTGTAAAAGTCTGGTGGGGGAGTGTGTACATCTAGGGAGCCAACACAATTTCACAAAAATATATCTGAGAAATCAGGCTCTGGAAAATTTTCAAAAGAAATGTTAGGCAACCCTCTCTACATAATTTATACACTTTCCCCTTTCAGGACTGGTAGGGACAACACAGACTGACCACAACAGTGAGCTACAGAAATGGGCCATATGAGGTCCAACTGAATTTGACTCAAAAAAAAAAAAAAACAAAAAAACAAAAAACCCCACACAAACCTTGAAAGAATGGGGCTCTTTTAACCTCATTTCTTCTCAACTTAAAATAGCAAGGATTCCCACAGGGCAGTTCTCTAATAGAATTTGCTACTCAAAATGTGACCCATGGACCAGTATCAGCAGCAATAGCCTCAACTGGGAGCTCCCCAGCTATGAAGACTCTCAGGCCCCATCCTAGATGACAGAGTTAAAACCAACACTATGACAAAAGGCACAGATGACTCACAAGCACGCTGACGTCTGAGGCGCTAGTCTAGATAGAGCGCTGTCCTTATGCAGCAGGACACACTCACAGAAGAAAGGGGTAAATGTGGTTGCCGCTGTCCAGTTAGGGGATCTAAACCAGTCTGGAAGACTAACTAGCAAGTGAGTGCCCCAACGCTGCCTGCTGACTTCAATAAAACACCAGCAGCTGCAACTATTTACTCGGAACACAGTATGTGCCAGAACACTGCGTGCATTATCTCACTGCATCTTCATATCTCTGGAAGGTAGGCCCTACTTCATCTTTTTCACACATAGAAGAAAACTGGGGCTCAAAGTGGTTAAACACCTTGCCCACGGTCTCACAGCTAGTGAGTAAAGGAGCCACGAGTTAAACACAAATTTGTAAGACTCCAAGATCAGTTCGACTACATCACACTGATGATATCAAATCAAGACTGCCGAAATCATCAGCAATTTTACCCTGGATATTACCCTGTGCTCTACCTCTGCCCATTACTAAGACTTCAAAGAGTAAATAACAGAGATGAGGTTTGGAACCCAGTGTACACACACTGTACATCAGTTTCCAAAGGCCGTGGCTCTGGTCAAGCACTCCTGCTATGACAGACATCACTCAGAGAAAGGTTCTGGTCACCTTCTACGACATCTGCAGTGAGCTCTAGATGCACACACAATAAAAGGCACATCTCAAAGCTCACCTCCTGGAAAAGCTACAGCAAAGAGGTAAGTTGGAGCCTCACCCCTAGTTTTCAGGGAACCCAGAGTGACATCCTTAAAAGAGGAAAATGTATTATCTTAAGAGCTGTGTTTTTCCTTATTATGTTTCAATCATATTCTCAAATAACCTCCCATACGTCTAACTAACTTGCTCTGGCATCCCCTCCACTACAAGTTTTGACCTCATGAAGTCCCCTGACCCAACCACTTGTTCATGGCCTACTCACTCCAGCCCTGTCTTCCATTCCCTCCTATGTCCAACTTTGACTCCACAGTCCATGATTATTATCCCCTCCTTGTAAATATCATCAGTCATTTGTCCTCTCCATCACTGTCACTTAGCAAAACTCCAATCCTGGTGTTAAATACAATTATCTGCCTTCTCTGTGCCTGTTCCCAACCAGCAGATGTTGCTGGAGAAAAATCACATCACCAAGCTGACTGATTTCACTATATATTCATGATCACAAAGCTCAACTGGGCCCTTGGCAACGCCAAGCAATCCTACCAAAGCTGCCCTTGTAAGCTTTACTGCTCTCCAAAATGACTATTCCTACTTTCTCCTCAAACCTACTTCATTCTCCCCCCACCGCCCAATTATCAGCTGTTGCTCTATCCAAGTATTTCACTTTAAAAGAGAAGCATTCAAATAGTCTCTTCTGTCCACCAAATCTACAATCCTACCTAGAACGCATTCTGTTACCATGAAGGAAGTATGCCTCGCATCAAAGGCCTGTTTCACCACCTGTGCTCACACCCCATCTCCCCGTGCCTATGTAAGCACTGTGCTGCTCTGTTAATCACCCACTCTCTCCTGCATCACCGATCTCTCCACTCATCACTGTCATGCCAGCAATAAACCTGTGTCCATCCTCAGAAAAATCTCCCCTCTGCTCCCGTACACTGATGGAGAAAGTGTACACTGGTATCACCACTCTGGGAGTCAGTTTGGCAATATCTATCAAATTCTGAAACGTGCATGGCCTCTGGCTCAGCAATTTCACCTCCAAGAAACCTATCTTAGAAAATCCCCACAGGTGTAAAAGGAAGTTTTACACTGTAGTAATCTGTAAAAGCAAAAACTTGAAAACATAAATGTCCAATAATAGGTAAGTGACTAAACGAACTATGGTTTAAAAAATCCTCCTTTGACCCCTCACCTCCCTCCAGCTACTCTCTCCATCTCTCTGCTCACTTCACTGTAAATCTCCTCAAAACCAGGAAATCTCCTCAGAAGCAGTAAATCTTCTAAAAAAAAAGTATCCATATCTGTTTCCACTTGTTCACCTCTCACTTTTTCTTCAATCTACTCAAGATACAGTTTCCAAGCCCTTCACTCCATTAAACCAACTGGTCAATGTCAACCATAACCATGTTACTTAATCCAATGGACATTTTGATGTCCTCAGTTAACCTGACCTCTTAGCAGCATTCAACAAAGCTGACAACCTTCTTAAAACATTCTCTTCTTCTAGCTTCTGAGATATGACAATCCTGATTCTTTTCCTGCATCACTGGTTACTTCTTCTCAATGCCTTTTTCTGGCTTCTCCCTCAACAAACTTCTAAAATGGATGTGTTACTTGGGGTTCAATCTAGAGTCATCCTCTTCTCTCTCTGAGTTGTCTCTACCATTCTCACTGCTTCAAATACCACCAACATGCTAATAATTACCAAATGATATCCCTATCCTAGGCCTCTTCTCATGCTGCAACACGACGACTTAGCTGTCTCAAAGCATGTCAAACATAACAGCCCCAGACTGGGCTCTTAATTTTCTACCACCATCACCCTGAGATCTGGTATACCCTTGGCGCTCCCTACCTCAATAAGTGGTACTACCTGGCAATTATGAAAGCCAGAGCCCCTTCCCTTATCCCCCAACCCCCTCACATCAAACCCATTAGTTCTGTGTGTCAGACTTGTCTTGATCTCCATTGCAAACACCTAATCCAAGCTCTCCTTCCTGAACATTGCAACAGTTCCTCCACTTCCACTGTTGCTCCCCTTCCAAACATTCATCACATAGTAGCCAGAGGGACTTTCTAATCAGATCATATCACTCCTTTGATTCTATAGCTTCACAATGCACTTAATTTTTGTTTCTATTTGAAGTCTTTATAATGGCCTTTAAGGTGCTATATGATCTGCTAAGTGTTCACTGCACCAATCTCATTTCATATCATACCCCTTTATTCCCTGTTTTTGAAATCCTTCCTCATCCTGCCTTCATTCTTATAAGACTGGCTCCTTATCTTCAGACCTCAGTTTAAATAACCCCTCCTCAACTAAAGCTCTCTAGGTCACTCTGTCTAGTTGGAAGTCCTTCTCCATAAGCCCATTTCTCTGTATTACTATGCTCTGTTTATTTTCTTCCTAGCAGTTATCAAAACCTATAATTAATTAATGTATTCATTTGTTTTCTTATTTGTCATATAGATTTCTCCATTAGAAAGTAATATTTTGAGTATTTCACATACATCTGAGATCTACTATGGAACATTTTATCCCTTGACTTTTTCCTAGGGAAGGTCAAAGTTGTTTGTAGGAGTTTCTGGCACTCTGGCAACTGTCTAACCAAGTCCTATAAATAAAGTTAGAGTGCAACTAATATCACCCTAAACACATGCCAGAACCAGTGGTTTTAGAATGGCTTTACAGTTCGAAATAACCATAATATTAATATGAAAAAGCTGTTCCAACTTAATAATTTACTTTAAGCTCATTTGAGTACTGCATTCCAAACTGCGTACTTTCCAATACTATAAATGTATTCTGCTCAGCACAATAAAATGACAGCATCCCAACCCAAGCTTTACTACAATCAAGCTTGTTGTTAATTATTTACAGTCTAGAACCATGCATCCAATGCGGTAGCCACTAGTCACGTGTGGCTATTTAAATTTAATTTTAATTAATTAATATTAAAATTTGTTTCTCGGTCACACTTGCCACATTTCAAGTGCACAAGAGCCACATGAGCCTAGTGGCTGTTACAATCAACAGGGCAAATAGAAAACATTTCCGTCATCACAGAAAGATCTATTGGACAGAGCTGTTCTATAACTTAAAAACCAGGAAGCAAAAGGTCCTCTAAATACCCAGAATATCAAAATGTCCAAACACTTTCATAACAAGAAAGCTCCACCAGGCCTTTTCTTTGAATCTATTTATTTTTATTTTAGAAATATTTCTGTCCTGGTTATCTGGCTCTTTACCCACCCAAAATTTAGAAAGCAAATTAGGAAAGGGAGCTAGGAAGCAGTAGGGAATAAGTACCAGAGAAAAGAGGAATATTATGTCAGAGGCAGCCACACCAGGAGCAAGAGAGACCAAGAGAAAAAAATCCAAAAAGCAGCTAAGATATCAACAAGCAGACAGATATCATAATGGGGTCATTTAGTAACGCAAAACCAGGAAAAGCTTTTGAAATATCACTCTTTTTTAGCCCTAAACAATAACTGATGTTGACAACTGTGTTAAAACCATTAAGAAAAGTATCTACTATTATATGGTTAAGAAGACATAAATTGCATAGTTAAATAACAAATTTTAGAAAGATTTACTTCCAAAATAAATCTTAAACCTCTTGGTGCTTAAACAAGGGGAAATCCTCTCAGTTAGCTGGAATACTCGACCACCAAAAATAAGTCATTCCTAAAATATTCTGCATAGTCAAATTCAATCCAAGAGTTCAGTTTAGGCAGTATGAACAAATGTTGCTTACAGAGCAGGTACAGATGTAAGACTAAGACAAGATTCTTCTGTTAATGAATTATGGTTCATTCAGACAATGGAACACTATATAGCCTTGCAGGGTGCAGAGGGGATGAGGAAGCTCTTCAAGTGATAAAAGAAAGGTTCAGAACAATGTATAGCACACTGCCACTGATTTTTTTTTTTAAATGAGGAATTATACACAAAAAGGAACATACTCATTGCTTCCTAGGGAAAAGACACTGGGGGACTCAAGAGAGCAACTGTTCACCATATGACCATTTTGTACCTTTTGAATATTGAGTCATGCAAATGTATTATTTATTTTTTAAAAAAAGATGAAAACCTTAAATCAAAAAAAAAAAAAAAAAAAAAGCAAGTTCTCTATCCCGAAGAAATGTACAATCTAATACCTTATCCAGGCTCCAAAAAAATGGGAAGTAAAAATTAACACTTTTTACTTCACCAATGACTAGACATTTAAATATTAAACACATATTTTATTCTTATTAAAAAGCTGAAAAAAAAATCCTCACTCTACACTATTTGAAATCCCAATTAACTAGTTTTGAAAAACTCGAACTTGAACTTAACTGGAAACTGCAATGATTCCTTATTATTATGCTGTATTAAATTTTAAAAAAGTGTTTGCATAAAGGTGTATACATCTCAAGAAAAAAAATCATTTTATTGGATAATACAGCAAAGTTTGGCTCAAGAGCTCCCAAGAAAGCTACAGAATGGTCTTCTGCCCCATGTGGGAGGCAAGGTCAGGTCATTCTAAAGGTCCCTGAGGTTGAGAATGCTAGTGGTTTCCCAATATCCTTTCTTCTTCCTTAGTATCAAAACTCCAGTTTTCATTCTAGGACATTAATATACACACCTTCCAAAAAAAGGACTATATCTCCCAACCTCTGTTGCACCTAGGTATGGCCACGGGCTAAGCTCTGGCCAATGAAGTATTAGTAGAAATGTTATGTGGGACTTCCTAGAAGTCTTCTTAAGTAGGAGAGGGGACCTCTGTTCCTCCTCCATGGAAATGAGGGAATGATGGCTGGAGCTTTAGCAACCATCTGGGCTACATCCTACAGAGAAGCAAAGAGCAGTAAGCGTCCTGGGTCCTTGAGAACCGTGGGCACTGCATCAGCCCTGGACTGCCTACTTCCAGCCTTTTTCATGAAAGATAAAGTCTTGTTTAAGCCACTTTTGGGCAGGGAGAGGGGTGGGGATTCTGTTATACATAGCTGAACTTAATCCTAAGTGATACTTTCAACAGTAAATTATCTTACTGTAACTTTACAAATCAAAATTCAATGTCATCTGACACCACAGGAAACTCTATACATATTAATAGTATACAGGCCTGATGACTAAGACAGAGACTGTCAAAGAATCTTGAAGTGTCTGGGCTGGAAGTCTAGGCCAAAGTCAACCATCCCCCTAATCTACTGTCCCTGATCATTCTACACCAATATAACAGAAATAGAACTTTAATGTAACAATTTTTGAATTTTAGTAATGAAAAAAGTCAAATATATATACTCTCATTTTCATCATCTGTAAGATGGAAGCAATGACACAGGGATGTTGTCAGGTCCAAATACAATAAGGGTACGTTAGCTATTCTGTAAACAGAGAAGTATGTACTACATTACCGTTACAACTACCACCAAAACATCTGATTGGTAAGTGTTAGGCACAAAACAAAAATTAGATAAAAGCAATTAAACAGAAAGAAACTTGGGTTTGGGGCTCAAGGAATTCCATGAACTTCTAAAACCTCTTTCACCAACTTTCTTAGCTCTTTATCTTCCACAAAATACATCAGGAACTTCAGTTTCCTTCTTTAAAGCACTGGGGAAAAGAAAGGAGCTGAGTGGTTGTAAGGGGAGAAAAAGAACAACAGTAGCAAAGAGTTTAAAGCAATTAGTGAATACGATGCATCTGAAATATATAACCCCGTTGCTGGCATTTCACGAATTGTCAGTAGGTGGAGTCCAAGAATTTTTAAATTGATGCTAGCAATATTTTTCTTCCACAATTTATTCATTCAAAAGAAAAATATTAAACATATATATGCAGTTTTTACTGAGTATGAAACAACCTATCATTTAAGAGTGAGATGCTATCTTTGAGAAATGAAGATAATATGTGAGGTCCTCAATGCAGGAAGAACATTGGCAGTATATTTAAAACAAAATTAGCTTAATCACTGTCATTTTTGCACTTAAAAATGATTTGACTTCTCCAAAACAGGTTTTGAAGTCTGAGAAAAAGCAAATGAATTCACTTTTTGAAGCCATTAACTCATCTTTGAAATCATTTCTGGTGACTACTTTAATCCACACACACATTGTACATGAGTCACACTGCACTGTGCTGTCCAATTCATTAGATTCTGAAAAGCATTCCATGGTCAAATAACTGAGAAGTATGCTTTAAGCAATTTTATTATGTGTTGAATTTCAGCTTTTCCTAGTCTTCTAACAGGATACTAAAATTAACAGATGCTTTTTACTAATTTCAGATATACTCTAAAGGAAAAAAACAAGCTATCCAGGGGTGTCAGAGATTAGCTGACAGGCAGACAGATGCCAAGAATTTGCTGCACAATTTAAAGGGCTACAATCAGGATAAAGAGAGTGTGAGAAACAAACTCAGACAGCTTGAAGGTTTTTGTTCCCAGAAGGGATACCAAAGGTATTGCCGATTTATATACCTTTCTGCTCTGAATGGCCATATCCAAAAGCAGCTTAAATTAAGCAGTAAGAGTGCTGAAGAATTAGAACTACTCTATCTTTCCTAGGTGATTCACTTATCTCTATTTATGCCTATTTATGAGTCTAATGTATAACTGGAGGTTGAGGGTCTTCTGAACCAGCAGAAAAAAAATGAAGTAACACTATCTTCTGAGAAGGCAATCTACCTAAATTACACTAGACTGGACCAGACCATTCTATTCTAGATCTAACTGATGGTTTCAATATTAAAGTTCTCCCCAAAGTTAGTAAGTACCAAACTTGATAAACTTATTGTCAGGCCATGACTATACTTTTAATAACATAAATGAGTTCAGTGGGACTTACTTTAATCGTTTCTGAAACACAGTTTATTTTTAGTAAATATAATAGTCCCCCACATGGGAAGCTACAACCATGCCAAAAATGTTCTATGAGGAGATAAAATCCTATTTATAGACCTATCAGTTGCTCCTTGCTTAGGTTGTAACATAGTTTCCACTTTAAGCCTGATATGACCTCCCCTGACTTCTCTGGTCTCTAATGTTCTTTTCATCCTTAAGTTTCTCACATTTATCTTTATCTTCACAGAGCACTTAAATTAAGCTACCATGGAGTAGGCGAAAGGAGAAGGAAAGAATCTTCCTTCCCTCAACCTTCTCCCACCTGAGAGTTTTAGGTAAGTTTTAGGAACCCAAAAAAGAGGAAAAAAGGAGCTCTTCACTGGGTGGGCTTTTGGGAAGGGAACTGCAAAAATACTCAGCAATCAGCAAGGATACTGCCACAAGTGAGCCACGTCTTTATCTGTGTGTGACTTAGCTTAAAAGCTTCTATCTTTTAAAAACCCAACAAGGATAAATGTCAAAGGATTTCTAATATAGAGGGTACTACTCAAAAGCTAACAGGCGAGGGGAGGGAATGCTAATCAGGGAACCAAAGAATAAATATAAGAGATTTTACATTTTTTTTTCCCCTGGACTGTGATTTCCTCAGGGATTAAACTGTTGCTATTGTTTTATATTAGCTGCTGGCACCTTTACGCTCCACACTTAAACTGCTAACTGTAGAATCTTCCTCCCGCAGTCTCTGGCTACAACTCCATCAACAATTCTACAAGACTACTTACCTTACCCTAATTCAGTGAAACATTTTCATCGTTTCCTGTCACTAGCAGTGGCAGACCCATACTTCATCTCACTCGGCCCTGCCCCGCCATGTCCCCTGGATGAAACTGTAAATGAACACTTGTCTTTACTGCTCTGGCAAATCTTAACCCCTTTCATCTCACTCAGAAACCTAGTAAAATTTACTGTCCCTACTTCACTGTTTTTTTTAAGTGTTCTTCAGTATATGCTGCTTTTTGTTATTAATTCTGTGTTTATAAGTCTTGTATCCTAAATGAGATTGCAAATTCCATTCAATTCTGAGCGCCTAAAGGGCAATGGCCATGCCTTATTCATCTTGGAATCAGCAGTTTCATGCCAAGTGACTGGCATCTAACAGGCACACAAGTAAACACTGTTGAAATATTTGTAAGGCTGATCTGGATGGTGGTGATCTTGGAATGAGTACACTTCTCTTCTATGAATCTCTCATTGCACACAACCAGGAAAGCCCAATATCACTGCAGTGGAACTGAATCACAAGCAATTCTTGAATAGAGGAAGGGAGAAGCATACAGCCATGAAGTAATACCAACCCACCTTCCACTGGGTTCTCAGGTGCTTAAAGAGATGGTAGACACAGGATGTACCAAATGATGGAGCAAATGATAACAGTTCTTTATCTCAAGAAAATTCGACCTGCTTCCCTAAATCTACTTATATGTAACTCATCCTCTAAAGCATACCTCTTCCTGCCCACCCCAATTCACAGTGAAATCCCTAACTCTCCAGTATCTGATAAGTAGCCACTTTTTTTTATAGCATTTTCACTTATAACAAGAAGGGATGGACTTATATCTAAAAATAATTCAAACTAAACATCAGTAAAGTTACCTGGTTATAAAAGATGGCAAAGACCAGAAAATACCTCCCTTAATTTTTTTTCCATCTGTGAGGTTTATCATATAAAATGGTACTTTCCTTTCTAAAAGAAGGTATATGGATTTTCTGGGGTGATCAGAGCTGAGGCATGGGCATACATGATTAAATGAACCATCAAGATCATCTTCCAGAGGCACATGGTACTGAAGAAAGAACTTAGGTTTGGAAGTAAAACAGACATGGAATCAAAGTGCCAAATCACCACTTACTAGCTGTGACCGTGAATAAGCACTTTAACCTCTCTTAACCCTGTTTCTTCATCTATAAATGCAAGGTTATTATGAAAATTAGAAATAATGTACATAAAACACCTAGGTCAGTGCCTGGCTTAATAATTTACAATCGTTAAGAGATTTGCTAAAGTAATTTTTCCTAGCCCACAACAAAAAGACAAAAAATGACTCCTTAACAAATCTGACATTTTAGGGCTACTACTATAATTTATTTTAAATTGGTAGCAATAAAGTATCAATAGAAATGCACCTAAAGAAAGCTACTTGCTCTGTGAATTTAAAAGTAAAATCTGCAGCAAGAGAAACAAAGTGCTCCACGGGGCAAGATGCCACTAAACCAGACGGCTAGGATCATTTATGAAGGATGGCAATGAAAAACCAAGTTCTCAGAAAAGGGGAGCTCTGACAGCGGGTACAGGTATCACAGCAGTTCGGACAGGGTTAAACCCACATTGTGGTCTCTGTCTCACAGAAAAGCTTTGAGGAAAGGAGATTTTTTTTTCTAATATCCTCAAAATTCTACCCTTCCCTTAAACTGGAAATACTTACCTGACAATCAGAAACACAAGGCAAAGAGAAAAGGAAATACCTGCATGAGGAAGGGAGCTGCTGAGGGAGATGATGGCTATAAAGGATGAGAACTTTCCTACAATGCAAAAAGAAGACTGACGGCTGCATCATCTTGTTTTGCTGCTTTCAGGAGATGGCACCAATGTCTAAGTCATTCACCTGCTCTACAGGTAGAAGGGGAGACAGTGGTGTTTCGTCCCTCTACAGGGCGGAACAAAAGCTATTAAGGAGTTAAAGCCTTCAGAGTATGAGAATGAAAATGTCAGAATGACTTTAAGGGCCTTTTAAGCCAGCCCAGTGGAATGGAAGAAAAGTCTGGGCATTAGAGCCAGATGGGTCTTCCTAGCTGTTTGACCTCAGGCAAGCTGGACAGTCTCTCCAGCCTTCACTCTTCTCATCTATAAAACTGGGTGAACAGCATTTGCCCTGCAGAGGGCAAACTGTAAAAAGCGAACTGTCTCAGAATAGGCACTCCATACAGGTTAAATGTTTTTCCTCAAACTTCAGGCCAACCATACATAGAACTAAGAATCTGGCTGGTGGCTGGTACATATAGCTGTATCATAATGCTCCTTCTCTCCTTTCCCTTTCCCTCTAACTTAGCAGAAAGGGCACCAAGTCCAAGTAGGGAAAGTAACTTTCCCAAGGTCATGCTGCTGGATACTGGCAGAATTAGAGCTTAAAAATTCAGCCTCTTCAAGCTCAGTGCATTGCACCCTGCCTCATTAGGAACCTTTCCTTGGGGACAGGGCAAGCTGACTTAACATTACATGGGCTCAGAGAGTCAGCACGAACAACACAAGCTAACAGAAAGGTCAGCGGCTCTCAGTGATTCAGACACCCAGGAGTTAAAACACTCTGCCTCGGCGAAGGCTCTGGAGCTGGAGCTGCGGTTGGGCAGACTCCTTCTGGGGGGAGGCCAGAGAGGCACTGAAATCCATTCCTGGGTGTGATTGGTTGGTGCCCGAGGGGGTGGGGAAGAGGGAAAGGGAGAAGAATGTCACCCGATCCCCATGGGTAAACAACAGCAGGAACATCTGCTCAGGTTTTCAACTAAATCTGTAAAATATTTCTGAACCACCAAACTCAGAAGACTGTAACCTCTGACCTTGATGAACAAGAGAGTTCTTGTTCTTTAGTGACAAGATTCTTAGTGATACAATCTGGACAAATGAATGCGAAAAGACAGTTGACTATTTCTCTAGCATATAACTCCTGCTCTCTCAACCCCGCCACCATCCCTCCTGCCGGCTTGGGCTTGCCGTTACAGAGAGGAACCCAGCCTGTTCGTTGCTACTCTACCATTTTTCTCAGTCTCCGACAATCACATTCCCTTCTCTGAATTTCTCTCCTTCCTCTTTAAGAGGAGCCTCCTCCTTTGTAGAAGGGATATCTTATTGCAAGATGCAACCTCTCTGTAATTGTGTTAGCACACATGTGCAGAGCAGAGAGAAGGGAGGGTCTGGGGAGAAAGAAACCCAATACCTTGCCAAATCCATTGGGAAGTCTGCCCAAGTTATTAAGCCAGGCCGGGGCCACTTAACTGAATTGGTCGAGGCAATGCCCTTCAATTCTGGCTGCATTCTTTCTCTCCAAGGGAGAATGCAGGAAGGGCTGGCTCCTCAAAATCTTATTATCCCCGACAACTCTTTATTCCTCAGAAGTTTCTCTCTCCCATTTCAAAGACAGACACAATATATTTAAGTTCTGAGCAGAGAGTAAGAGAGGCAGCTCCTCATCCCCAGGACACCACAGGGACTTCACAGGACTGATCCCTGGAGACTGAAAACTGCATTCCCTTTGTTCTTAGGTACGACCACAGCTAAATCCTAAAGTCCCAGTAACTGAAGTGGGGGGGGGGGGGTGTCACAGAACTAAAGTAAAACTGAAGAGAAGGCCTCCTACTCTGAAGGGCTAAAACAGGAGGGCCTTTAAGAAACCAAGTAAGTCCAGGGACCAAGTTAAGCCCACTTCAGTGTGGCCCCAGGAAGCAGGACTAGGCCCACCTGAAACAACCTGGAACTGCCAGGCAGACCCATCTCTCAGGAACCGTGCAGGCCAGGAATGACCTGAAACCACTGTGGACTCAAAGAGCGAAGAGTCCTCAACACCAGGCCAAAGCAAACCAGCTTCAGGAAGTGGCAGAGGCTCCTGAAGTCTCCCCTTTGTTCCTCCTCTATAATCCCAGGGCCAAATCTAATCTAAACTGTGCTACGAATGCCCTTTGCTAACACAGATGTCTCATTTATAAATCCCAGGGAGCCTAAGTGACTCAGCTCTCTTTCACAGGAATGTTCAGTAAACTAACTACTCAAGGAGGTTCTGCATGGTTATTAAAAACACAGGCTTCGGTGTTAAGACAGGCCTCCGCTTAAATACCTGTTCCACCACTTTCTAGCCAGCTCTGTGACCTAGACCTCCCCAAAGCTCAGTTTCTTCATCTGTCAAATACGGCTTCTACCATCTACCTTATGGGGAGAGTTGTTAATAATAACGAGGAATTGAGGGTGTGTGTACATGAATACACAGCACAATACTCGATGCACAGTAGCATTCAATAAACAGTAGCTGTCACTATAAATTATTACTGAGGACCACAGAACAACTTCTACAGAGAAATAAAATCTGCCACCTGTCAACTGTATTAGCATTCCCGCACCCTGCCCATCCCATCAGAGGGTGGCGAACAGCATGACAATGCCAAAGACTATTTTCTGACTATCTGCTGAGCACTGTGCCAGGTGACGGGGAAGAGAGTGAAGGACACAAGCTCTCCCTGTAAAGCAGCCGATGTGCTGAGGGAGGACACTGCGAAGAGGAAGTGTGAGGAGGAAGGGGAAGCTCTGAGGGGTCTCCGTGGGGAACTTCTGCTCAGCTCTGTGATCCACCCTGAAAGGGCTGCTCCTTAGTCCTAGCAGTGAGGGCTATGCTGAATGGCTCTATTAGGGTCCCAGGGCAGGGGTGCTGGGAAGTGAGGCCCATTCTGAAGCTCCACGCCCAGAGGGAGATGAGGGGAGAGCAGGGCTATGGAAGCAGAAGAGGGGTTTTGGTCTTTTCACATAATACCAGGCAAAATGTGTCCCAAGCATGGAGTTGGCAACCATGAGCAAACATTTTCAGGCAGGTATTCAAGATGACTGCTTCCTGGGTTACTGCAGCAGGATGTGTATTTTTTGGCAAATAGACACAGGGCTTTCAGGAATTACAACCATGTAATCAAAAAGACACGGACACTCGCTGGAAACCTTGCACTGGGGAAGGCCAGGAGGGCCCAGGTTCCTTCAGTCGGTGGAGCCTGAACTTATAAACCAGGGCTCTTGCTCTCTTTCTCTCTTACAAATGTTCACAATCACAATCCCCGTCCATCAAACTCTCACACACACCTTCAGGCCTGCACTGTTGATGGAATGGAGCAGGGCTGGGTCACTCCCTGGTCACGTGAGCATCGTCTGTCAGGGACCAGCATTACACTGCAGAAAAGCACTGAATTGAGGGTGAAGGCTCAGTATCACAGACGCAGCTCTGCTTCTAGCAAGAGCTCTAAGAATATAAGCCTTGGGTAAGTCATCTAACCTCTCTGACACTGACTCAGTTTCCCTTTCTGCAGAACAAGGGCAACGTGATGAAATCCAGCTCTGACATTCAATGATTTGGGACCTGAGGGCCAAGTGGATGGTCCCTACGGTGGGTTCTTGTTTCCATGTTAGGGTAGATGTGCCAGAGAAGAGTCAGAGTATTAAGACAAGTGATTACAATTCATTCTCTAAAGTATCCTGAAAGTTGAGACACAGTGGAAAGCCAGCTACAACTTTTCTGGAATACAAACTGAAAAGTTTTAGAACTTACAGTCCTGGCCCAGACCATTCATTTCATGAAGGTCAGGACTCTCTGTTCCTTGGATAGTAAATCAGGAAAGAAAGCAATGGGCCAACAGTAATTTACCTGGCACCTAGAAGGCTCATCATTTGCTGGCTAAAAGAGCCCTCTAGACACTATGCTGAAAAGGATACAGGGAGCCTCAGGTTAAGCATTCATTCCAAATATATGGGAATGACAGTTGCTATTTCTGGCCAATGGACTGGGACCTGAAAGATGGGTGTAATCTCCACCGAACAAATCATACGGTCAGAAATAATCTTGCAACTGCCAGCACTCAACAAACTGGCAGCTCTTTAGAGACGACTCTCTGGGGACCCAGAGCTGCAGTAACCAAGGGAAATGTATCCAGATTAGATCAGCAAAGGCCTCTCTGCTTCCACAAGAGGTATTGTAGGGGCAATGACACCGGCCAACACACCAGATTTACACAGTGAGCTCCATGAATGCTGCACGTGCTCAGGTCAGAAGAGCTGCTGCTGTGCTACAAACAGCACATGAAGCAGCAGGTGCCAAGTGTCCTATTTACCAATTCACAGTATTGTAAGGTTCCATCCATTTTAAATTAGAAAGAAGAATTCTTAGTTGTCTCATTTCCTTTACCTTTCTCTTTCTAACATAAAAACATAAATGAGATGAGGTGTGTCCATACAATGGAATATTACTTAGCAACAAAAAAGAATGAAGTACTGATGCATGCTGGACATGCAAGACGTGGAGGAACCTAGAAAACATTATGCTAAGTAGCTGGAAACAAAGGACCACATATTATATTGAGCCTATTTACATAAAATATCTAGAACAAGAAAATATGTAGAGACAGGAAGGAAACTAGTGGTTGCCTAAAGTTTTGGGGGCATGGGAGACAGAGGAACCAGGAAATGACAACTAAGAGGTACATGGTTTCCTTCTAGAGTGATGATGACTCTGTGAACGTACTAAAAAAATTAAAAAAGCACTGAATTGTATACTTTAAGTGAGTGAATTGCAGAGTATCAAATTATCTCTTAATAAAGCTGTTAAAAAATGCCTCAAAGGAATTACAACCACCTTGAGGAAGGGAAATTTAATGAGGGAGACCTGACTCTCCTGATCATCCCTTGTCTCCAAACGCCTGCCCTAGCTTCTTCCTATCCACAACTCATCTTGCTAGTACCCCCTCCCCCCGCAGGATCTAGAGCAGGCTTACACCCTTCCCAAGATAAGTGGGCTGGATGCAAGCTTTGTTGGATCAGTAAGTCTACTCCTGCTATACTATGACTTTAATGTCCTCCCTTCCAAATTTAGTTTCCCTCTGTCCCCAGAAAGACAGTAAAACCACCCCTAACTCTTAGCGGTAGCTAATGACTTGCCACAGCATGTAAAAGGAATGAAGATAAATGATGCTATACAAGCATAGGTTTGGGAGTTTGAACAAATCTGGGTTCCAGTTGAAGCACTTGAACAAGTTACTTGAGGTCTCACTCTCAAGTTTCCACTTCTGTAAAATGGAGAAAACACTACCTAATGCGTCCAATGCATGTAGTTTGTTACAGAAATTAAATGGGAAAGCCTATGTAAATGATTAATACAATGCCTGGTACACAGCAAGTACTCAATAAATAATAAGCATTATTATAAAAGCATATGCCCATTTTTTCATGCTATCATCCAGCAGATCAGCATCTATGTCAGAGGCAGTAATAAAAGCAGGCCATTGGTACCATCAAATTGTTTATCATTTTTCTGACTATTTGTTCTAAACCTTCTCACTCACAGATCCCTAGTCCATTCCTAATACTTGTGTATTTTTACTTCATTTTTTGTTTTCCTGTTTCTGAGCTCAATTTAACCTCAGGCATTTCAGGCTTATTATTGCCTCACCAGTTCCATTTGCCCTCCTCAACCTTAATATGTATTTTTCACCTTAATTATAGTATTTTAAGCCACTCAGGGTAAATTGTTTACCCAGAGCAGCACAGCAGCTCAGTACCTTACTCCTTCTAAAAGCCTACAACAGAATCAAAACAACGTAAGAGACTTTAGAAAGAATTTTGATGGAATCTTAAAATGGAATACTAGGCAGCCATGAAAATGATACTACAATAATACTTAATGACATGAAAAGATGTTTACAATAGAGTAGGAAGGAGCTAGAAGCATATTACAAAAGTCTGTACAATATGAGATTCTCTAAGGAACTTCATAATGTGTATATATGTAAAAACAGCTGCATAGAAACAAGTTTAGAGCAATGAATGATAAAAAGTTAAGATAAATATATTAAGGCAATTTTTATTTTATTCTATTGGCCTGCTATATTTTCTAACTTTTCTTTGATAAACGTATAGTACTTTAAGAAAAATACAGACTTAAAAATATGAATTTAAATAATACAGAGCCTCTTAAACATTTTCTTAGCAGACACTATAGCATGGCTCTGGAGTCAGAAAGACCAGGACTCAAATCCCTCCTCTACCACTATTATATAATTCTGACTAGCAGTCACTGAAACCTTTTAGGCTTGCAGTTCTCATCTGGAAAATGAAGATGAAGATCCTAGCAAAGTGCTTGTTGCCTGGTCTTCAGTACGTCTCAGTGTCCTTACTCTTTGATGTTGGTCCTTAGCTTGAATGTGCATCAGAATCACCTGGAGAGCATGCTGAGCCACATGGCTGGGCTCCAGCCCCAGAGTTTCTGATTTAAGAGGTCTGGAGGGAGAGGGAGACCATGAATTTGTACAAACTCCCAAGTGATGCTGATGCTGATGGTCCAGGAACCACACTTCGAGGACCACCGCTCTAGGTAATAAGAGCAGTCTTCTTACAATATGCTACACAGATATTAAGTGCTCCAGAACATCTGCTTACTGGATACCGAATCATATAGAAGCCTAATGCTGCACATTCATCCAAAAGCCCAGACTATAACACGGGATCATTCACTCCAAGACAGTGAGGGAACTGAGTTTCCACTAAAGCTGGAAGCAAATAACAATTATTATGACTGCATTTAGAATACCTGACTTCAGCACAGGAGAAAACATTTGAGAATGCAGACACGGATCAAACAAAATGCAAGAGGCAGACACGCCATCAATCCACTGCATGCTGCCCTGTGCCCTTCTGGGGAGAAGAGCCATCTACAGTGTGACACAGAGCACTTGCTTTGCTCTGGGTGCCCTCTGTTGACAAAAACCGACATAGCCACTTGCTCCGTTGCTCCCTCCCTTTTCTCCTCCCACCCCAAGCGAGCCAAGAAAAGAGTCCTAGTATGACTCAGACTTGAGGAACCGTTTCCACTTACGAAATTTTCCTAAGCCCATACATAGTCAGGATAGGCCTTTTCTTTTTCCAGTGTTCCTAGTCCCCTTCTCATTGTATCTGCAGCTTGCCTTCAAACAGGTTAGTGGCTTGCAGCATGGCAGAACAAGAGGGAACAGCATTTATCCTAACAGTATGTGCAATTTAAATAGTGTTGCTAGAAATGGCTAGCATTAGCAGTGGGAGTAAACTGCTCTTGTAAATAGTTTCCAATACGCTGTGAAACCCTGCTGGTATTTTTGAAAATACACTAGCTGGTGATGTACTTAAGAGTTTCTTTAGATGAAAATTGTTGAAGAGCACCATTCAGACAACCGAAAATAGAATGAGAGAATTTTAGAGCTGGCAAAGATCTCTAATATTATCATCTCCAACTTCCTCACTTACATGAAACTGAAGGGCCCAAAAAAGTAAATTGACATATATCAAGTCACAAAATTAATGACAAAGTCAAGTTTCCTGACTCCCTGATGACTCATGATCTTTTCACTGTATTAGACAGCCTTTATTTAGAAATCTTATTCATTTAGTCATTACCAAGGCAAGTATAACTATCTCAACCACTTCACAGAGGGTAAAGAAACTAATGAGCACGTAACAATTCCTGAGAGATATGGGAGGAAAACAATCCTGCCTTTTCTTATTGTGAAAATTAAGCCTTTCCTAATATCAATACTTCTTTAATGGCCATCACTTTAAATTATTCTTCACAGGATCAGAAACTGCACTGATTATCAACAAGCAATGTCTAAAACGGGAGTTGGCAAATCATGGTCCACAGGCCAGATCCAGCCTGTTGTTTATGTACAACCTCTGTATAGTCTACCGTCCATGAGCTAAGATGGCTTCTACACTTTAATGGTTGAAAAAAGTCAAGAGCATAACATTTCGTGATACATGATAATTATACAAATTCAAACTTCAGTGCCCACGATCAAGTTTTACTAGAACACAGCCACGCTCAGTCGTGTCCGTGCTGCTTGCGGCTGCTTAGTGCTGCAGCGGAAGAGCTAAATAGCTGGAACAGAGGCCGTGCGGCCCCAAAAGCCTAGAATACTTACTCTATAATCCTTTACAGAAAATGTTTGCCTGTCTCTGTTCTAAACTATTGATAAAGGTGACGTGTGAATCTTCGGTCAAGTACAAAGTACTGGGTTCTAAGTCCCACGGAGGCCCAGCCCCGGCAGTGAGCTCCCCACAGTTCGGCAGGGGTCTCACACAGGGTGAGCGGCCGACCTGCACAGTCTGTCAACCTGACCTCTCCTCCCGAGAAGCCAAGGGCACTGTCTAGGCTTTGGCATGTTTTTTAGTTTATATTTATTGGCAATCCTATAAAAAGCACCCTAGTTTACAAATGAGGAACCCAAACCTAAGAGAGGTTAAATTTCTGTCCCAAACTACAATTTGAATCCAGATCTGTCTGGCACCAAAGTTTTCTGACCATTCCCCATGGTTTTCAAACTGTGATCCAGTCAGCTGAGGGGCCTCAAGGGGCAAAGGAAGCCAAGAGGGTGGGGCACCAGGCCTTCCATGTCTTTTCTACTAGGACCACCCCGCTTACATTTTTATATATTGTGCTCATACAATTGGTTTGAAAAAGAGAATTTTCTGCTAAAAAAAACAAGTCTGAAGATCAGCGTTCCTCCTCAAAACCAAAGCTAAATACTGAGTCACTTACTATTACAACTTTGGCACATCTCTTACAAAACTGGAAATCTTAATTTCCTCATCTGCCAATGGTGGTTAAAACCCTGCCCCCTCTGCATGCAGACCTCACTGGGGTCTTACCAAGAGCAAATGAGAATGGACATGAAACATGCCTAAACTAGAGAGGACTACAGAAATGTAATACAGAATTATAGTCCCCTCAGTAAAGGGAAGGGAAGGGAGCAAGCAGAGAAGTTAACATTTGCCATGGACCAAAGAAAAATCCAACATGCAAGTAAAATGTAAAAAAAAAAAAAAAAAATTCAACTAAAACTAAATGAGTAAAAGACATGTGCACAGCAGAAATATCATAAACTTTGAAATCTAACACATTTAAAACCCAGCTTCCCTAATTAATAGCTACATAGCCTTAGGCAGTGACTTTAATGTTTTTGAGGCTGAGTTTCCTCACCTGCAAACAGGATGAAGTAAAATAATACTTGCTAAATGCTTTATACAGGGCAGCCTGTCAAGTGTTCAAAACACGTTAGCTCTGTTTTCATGGCGAACCCCTCACTTGGTACTAAGAAATTGAGACACACCTGTTAGAATTAACGTACAGGTTCCCTGTAACATAACAAAATAATTAAGGAGCTAGAAGCATCTTTAGCTTCGATGATTCTGTGAGCCACATGACAGCAGAAAGCTTGTGAAAGCATAGGCTGAAGGCACTCTAAAGGAACAATGAAAGATACTAATAACAGGAGATGCACAGGCAGTCCCTGTTGAAATGTTCTAATTCAATAAGGGTGTTTATTGAGTGTTTTAAGAGCCTTCTATGCCTCCATAAAATGACAGATTTACATTTAATATCCGCTTGACCAAACCCATTAAACTTGTAAGAGGCACTCTCTTGCTGAAGATCAGATACCTAGCTTCTTAAGTATTAATTTTTCATATTGCTTGGCAAGGCAAAGGCAATAAAATCCAGCATAAAGTCAGAACAAAGTTTTTTTTCCTTGTCCATAGGAAAAAATCCCAACAGATTTGTCTCTCTATTTCAAGAAGGCTGAAGATGAGTTTACTTTTTAATGTATCACTTTACCAAATTCTTACTGGGTACTAACTGCACAAAATACTCAAGAATATCAAGAAGCAGGATGGGTCCTTGTTCTCACAGGACTGTATGGGTTATCAAACCTGTTCACCATAACATAAGAAGCAGTGGTAAAAGCACTGTTACAAAATTTAGTGGACATTAACTAAGAGTCTGCACCCAAATAAGTGCATAAGGCCAGACTTTCTGGAGAAGGTAATGTCTGAAGCAGGACTTGAAGGATGCACTGCATTTAAACAGGGAAAATACCACATTAAAAAACTTAGAATTAAAACCCATATTTGATTTCAAAGCTACATTACCCCACCCCATAGTGTGGCTAAAACACAGACTGCCTTACACAACAAAAAAAGGAAAAAGACTGAGGCCAGATCATGGAAGCCTTAAATAACCACTAAAGTGTTTTCAGCAGACAGAAGGTAAACAGAGTACTGAGACTCAGTGAGATCAGAGTTTGTGCCTTTGTTTAAACACATGATTATATAGAACTTGCTGAAATTATGTTCTGGTGGCACTAAATTTTCTAACACGAGAACTTAAGTCATCTGTTATGTTACCCTGCCTCTCTAAGTCAACCCTAGATCAGCTCAGTGTAATGGTATACAGATAATGCCACTAAGAAAATAAAAATATTTAATCTATAACTGAAACATATAACTATACTGTCCACCAACTACAAGGCTCTTTTGCCTTATCTTATACTTAACTAGTTGGCTTCATTCTAAATCATTTGCTACGGTTGTCTGTTGAAGAACAGCATGCTGAGGAAATTTATCGAGCTTCATAAAAGGAACTCACAAAATGGTAGCTAAGGCTGGTTGTAGGAAGACTGCCTGTTGCTTGGTGGTATGAACCACTACAGCAAGAATATGCTTGCTAACTACTTGGCCACCCTGAATAATTCTATACAGGCGAATTTCCTAATTTTGAAAATTGCTAATAAAGGAAATTCTATTTGTCCTTTTGTAAATAGTCCCAGTGATTAACAATCTTTAGTCATATAATTCTTTTTGATGGCCACATTAAATCTCTTGTTACAATACAAATAAATTTCCTGTATACAAAGTATTAGGTCAATCTACTAGAAAGTCAAGCAGTGAAGTTATGATCCATCCATTAACAAAATACTTAGTAAGCAACTGGGGCAAGAGTGGACTACAAACTGTTCCAGCAGGCTAAAATCATAGCAACTCCAAACTAAGCAAAAAGAGGCAAAGCTGGGGGAAGAAGTCAAACCCTGATGTAAAAGACAGGATATACCAAGAAACCAGGTATAGAAGAGGGATGAGGAGGAAAGACAGCCACACTTCCCATTTTTCTGGCTCAAGTCACTTGTCTATCCACAGATCCACAGTAACCCCATAGATTCAGAGGTGAGAAGTTAACTGATAAAAGTTTTGTTTCCACAATGAAGCATGACACTCTCAAGAACTACAAAATCAAACCCATTACAGCCAAAATAGCCCTTAAAAAAGGAAAAAGAAGAAAGTTGGGCCCAGAGATGAGAGAAGCCTTTCTAAATTACATGGAAAGCTAAAGGTAGAGGTTAGTAAACATCACAACATCAACCAATAAGTCATTCTTGACCTAGGAAATTTTAAAGCATTCAATCCTTAGTAGTAGGCACTATTATCCTCACTTTCACAGATGAGAAAACTGAGCCTTAGAGAAGTTAAATAATTTGCTGACGATCTTCACAATATTTCCCAAACTCCCTTGATCTGAACCTTATGGAAGTGTTCATGTAGATCTGTTAAATGAGTTCAAATGATTAGAAGCAATTAGGAAAGATTTCATAAAGTAGGTTAAGTTGTGAATGGAGATTGTAAAGGATACTTAGGACTCTGCTGGGAAAAGGAGGAACATTTCAAGCAAAAGGCAGTAGGAAGAAATAAATATCCAAGATAGGTATTTGAAGGACTGTTAGGACACGTAGCAGAAGAATTATGTGGGTAGGGTAACAATGAGCAAGATGGTTTTAGAGAACCTTGAGTGTCTGGCTCAGTTTGGATCAGATTCTGTTCAAGTCGTAAGTCTCAAAAATGACTCCCTCTTTCTATTTATGCTGCCAAGACCCGTAGTGAGTTAGGTAAATAAACTTACACAGATTTCATTTCCTTCACACAACCATATTTTTCTTGGAAAATATGGCAAAGCTATGTTCCTGTGCTAGAAATTTCAAATCTATACATATAATTCATTTCACATGGTGAATAACTAAGAATCAAAAAGAAAATGAGAAAACAGACTTAAATCAGAATGTGAGAACCAATCATTTCCTTATAAAGCTTCCCTAAGGCCTCTTTTCTATAAAATAAATGAGAAAAATGAGTTACTGACCCTATTACATGCCAGGAAATTGGCATATGTTTTCTCTAATCCTACAACAACCTTTCAGAGTAGATACTATTACTATTTTATAGAAATTGAGGCTCAGAGAAGGAAAAAACTTGCCCCAAATCATATAGCCTGGAAAGGCAGAGCTTTAAAAACCAAAAGCTGGGATGTGGTTTGTGTATATGTGTGTATCTGACTGTGTGTGTGTGTGTGTCTACAGAGGAATTTCCATGAAACAGCCTTACAGAGAAGCTACAGTGTCTTAGTTTCAAAAAATAATGAACCTGGCTGATCCCTTACCATATCACATCTCTCAGGACATGCAGAAAGCAGCATGATTTCTCTTCACTAGACAAAGGGCTTTCTTGCCCAAACATGCCTACCACTAAGGATCTGGAAAAGGCTGTGTCAGCCAAACACAAAGCCACTATAAACCTGCCAATCTTCCTTGGAGCAATCATCAGGCTTGAAAAGAGATAATCAAATGCCTGTTTTCATAGTCTCTTCATATGATGGTTATGCAGAGTTTATCCAAACTTAGCAAACAAGGATGAAAACATAGTTTTGTTTTCTTTTATTGGGGGAAAGATTTGTCTTGTGAAATCACATAACTGAGGAAAAATATTTACAAACCTTAAATGTGACAAAGAACTTGTATTCATAATATATAAAGAACTCTTACAATTCAGTAAGAGGACAAAGCAAATATTTGTATAGCCAAAACAACCAAAATAAAACCAAATAAAAAATGGGCAAAAGACTTGAACAGACATCTCAGCAAAGAAGACATATGAATAGCTAACAAGCACAAGGAAAAGGTATTCCACATTGTTAATCATTGGAGAAATGCAAATTAAAATCACAATGAAATACCAATATATACTCAGTATAATTAAAAAGGTGAATAAAACCAAGCCACTTTGGAAAATAGTCTGGCAGTTTCTTAAAAAGTTAAGTATAAATCTACCATAAAATCCAGCAATTCTACTCTTTGAAATCTACCCAAGACAAATGAAGACATATGTCCATACAAAGACTTGTATGTGAATGTTCATAACAGCATTACTTGTAATAGCCAAACTGGAAATAATCAAATATCTATCAACTGGTAAATGGATCAACAAAATGTGGTACATCCACACAACAGAATACTATTCAACAATAAAAAGTAAAGATATGGTGATTCATACCACAATATGAATGAACCTCAAAAACATTATGCTAAATGAAAGAAATCATACACAAAATACTACACACATACTATATGATTCCATTCATATGAAATGTCCAGAAAAGAGAATTTTATAGAGTCAGAAAGAAGATCAGCAGTTGTCTAGAGCTGGGGTGGGAGTGAAGACTGACTGTAATAGAATTCAAGAGGATTTAGGGGGATGATGAAAATGTTCTAAAACTAGACTGTGGTAATGGTGACACAACTCAATAAATTCAATAAAATTATTGAATAGTACACTTATGCTGAGTGAATTTTATGGTATTGATATTATATCTCAATAGTACTTTTTGAAAAGTACTTACTGAATATATATGTATAATATATATATTTAATGACTCCAGGGGAAACAAAAAAGTATATAAGAACAGGAACGTAATCATATTTTATGGTTCAGCTATACTCAGTCATAACAATGTATATATTATATTAACATAAATCAATAATAAAAAACACTAATTTAACCAGAAAAAGGCTTTATTAGAAGAAACTGTTCATAAAATTAATATCTTGTATGACTGAAACATTATGCTGTACACCAGAAACTGACACAACACTGTAAACTGACTATACTTCAATTAAAAAGAATGCAGAAAAGTTAGAAAAAAAATTGTTAACTTCTCATTTCCAACAGTAGGAAGCCAAAGGATAAAGTCTAATATTGATAAATCAAGAAATATCAGAATAAGCATGTTATTTAGGTGCATGGCAGTAAGCAGCAAAAGAAATAACATTGTCTTTTCTAGAAGGAAAAAGCTTACGAACTATCTGCAGAATGGAATAGTCTAAAATGCAGTAGTAAGTCTGAAGCTGATTCATAGTTTGAGAAAAGTGCTATGAGAAGCCTAGATGCTGCAGCATTTACCAGCCCTTCATCCACTAGAGGGTGTAAGGCAACACCACAGAAGGACCCAAACCACCAATGGGTGACCTGGTGTCAGATATTGAAGAGAAGCAACCATCTGAATAAATCTTGCATGAAGGCTGAAAGTGGGGTTCTAGATAACTCAGTAGGAAGAAGAAAGCAACTGCATACTTTCTGTAATTTAAAAGTAAAGCATAAGTATTTTCAGTTGAAAAAGGGCCAGTAAAAAAATTATCAGTTTTGAGAAATAAAAAGAGATATGAAACATTTTATTTCTGAACCTGTCATTTTAATCCAGTCTCCAACAGGGAGAGGGCGGTGGGATAAAATTTCTCATTAAGTACTAGCTGGAACTGACGTTAAACACAGCAAATGATAAGGTTGCTGCCTAGACAGTTTTAAGGTTGCACTTTTTTTTTTCTGGCCCTCTGAAAATGCATTCTTTACAGCAGCCACAATGTTGTTTTAAAAATGTAAAACGGATCATGTCACTTCCCTGCTTAAAACCTTTAAAAGCTTCACATTAAACTGGGGATCGCTTTCATTTATTCACTCAACAAATACTTATTGATCTCCTCCTACATGTCAGGCTTTGCTCTAAGCAAAGTCACAGCTTGCACTGAACTTTTATTTTCGTGGGAGAGACAGACATTAAAGTACACACACTAGATAATTTCATATAATAATTGGAGATTAGATGATAAGACTGAATGGTCAGGTTGTGTATCTGCACAACTTTAGATTGGTGTGGTCAGGGAAGGCTTCTCTGAGGGGCAAACTTTGTCCCTGTGAGCTGAATGAGAAAGTGACTATCTGGGTCAAGAGCACTGCAGATTTGAAGGTGGACAAGACAGTGATTCCACAGGCCTGAAGCTAAGATCAAGCTTGATGAGCTCAAAAATGGAAAAAGATGCCCAACGAGACTGAAGCTAATGGTAAGACAAGGGTAGGAGACGGAATTTCAGAGGTAGGCAGTAGGCTCATGTAAAAATACTCCTATATCCACACAATGGGACATTATTCCACCAAAAAAAGAAATACTGACACATGCTCCAACATGGATGAACCTTGACAACATTATGCCAGTCAGCACTGTGGACTATGATTATGATGCCATCATGTCTTTGCCACCAACCAAATGAGTATGACAGAAAATGCATTTGCTAATGTCCACAGCTCCCAATCAAAGTAATTAAAAGCCCTGAAAGTTCTTTGCAAAAGGAAAGGACAAAAAGAAAGTCCATTCCAGGGATTTAAAAAAAAGATAACTGGTTAGAAAAAGAGAAATTTTTTAAATTCTCAGGAAGGAAAAAAAAAAAAGAAACTTGTACGGAAAAAAAATCTCTTAGGTCATTTAAAATCTATCCTCTAAATTAAAAGTAAGGCTGCGACTCCAAATTTAAATCTCTAATTGTCTGTGTCACATCTGTCAACTTAAACATCTCCTCTGATACTCCCATTTTATGGGAATCACTTGAACATGTCCATATAATAGCTTTTCAACAGAATTTTAGAAAATTTAAGGAAAAAACTTTTTAAGAAGCCACTGACTAGCATTTAAAAAATCAGAGTCTGACACCATGACATTAATTTTTTCTTTATTTTAAAAATACAAAATTATAATAGGAAAGCTTATTCCACTTCTCATGGGCATGTTCTTCTCGACACTCCCAGGAAGGCAGTGCTCTCTAATCTAAACAGCTAAAAAAAAAGAATATATGTATATTCATGTATGACTGAAGCAATGTGCTGTACACCAGAAATCGACATAACATTGTAAACTGATTATACTTCAATTAAAAAAATAAATAAATAAATAAATAGCAAAAAATAATCATAATCATAATTCTAGTTCACAGTTCACAAAAAAAATGAGTTGTGGACCATAAGCTACTTTAACAAACAAAACAGGAAGAAAACTTGATAGAAGTAGTTATTTAAGGGACCTCCAAGTCATGTAAGACTTTACGTGCTGTTACATTCTCCAAAGATTCCGTAATATCTTATTTTGCCACACTAGGAAGAGAACATCCCCATTCAAAGAGGAGAGAACACTGACAGATGAACACTAAAGGGAAATACAAGACATGGAGGCTGAAAATCCAGGCTTCAAGTCTAGTGCTGCTACTAATTATATGACAATGGGCAATTCATTTAAAAAATTTCTGCTTTGGTTTTCTTATCTACAAAATAGAGATAATAAAACCTGACCTTCCTAGCAGAGCTACTGTGAAGATCAAAACTGAATATACATGGAGACACACACTGTAAACTACAAAATTCTTCACAAACATCCGCTTTTATAATTTACAAATATTCCCAGTTTCACAGCTGACTCTACATCTGAACCCAACGAAGAGTCTGTGCTCTCATCTCAAATGTGAATGGCAATGCTTCATTCCCACAGGTCAAGTGTTAGGCAAGGCACTGCGCCATATCCCAAACTTGATCACACCAGTTAAGGGGACATTCACCGTACTCTTTAGTCATAGCTAGGATGGCCATACAACCCATTTCATCAAGGTTTGCCTGAGACTGTGTCAACATTAGCATCCCTTTTCACTCTCAAAAGTGCCCCAACTTGAATGATACACTATACAGTCACCCCAATTATAGCAGACATAAAGTTGTGGCACCAAGAGGTGATATACAAGGGCTCCCACTGTACTTTCCAGGAGCCCCCTGAAAGCCATCCCAAATAAACAAACAGTATTAGCAAAAACAGTTTGCTATGCAGAACTAAGGCCCCTTCTAATCAGATTGCTCCTCCCAAGTCCCTCCTGAATAAAACCTCCAGAGCTAATGCTCACAAATATACTCTCATTTAGAAAATATTACAAACCCACAACAGATTCCAGCCTTAATCAACACTTGGGAACTCTATCACAGGCACGTGCACACGCACATAAACCACAAAGAAACGGTCAGCTAGGAATCTAAACCACTGCACTGTATCATGGACCTAAAATCCTGCATGGCTTTGATAAAACATTCAGCCTTTCTGAGCTGGTTCTCACTTGTTAATCTGGAACAATGTTCGTCTCCCCCATTTCCACACAGAGTCCACATTAGCACGCACAGTGAAGTGCCTGGAGTGCTTTATAAAAGCAACGGATTGCCATCTCATAAAGCCTGTTAACTAATTGGGAGAGGAGGCTGAGGTGACCTTGCATAAAAAAGCAAAACCTCTACTAGGTGGCAGGTGGTTTTTTCCCCCTCCTTTCCTTCATAGGTTTTTAATTCAAATGTGTTGCCCGGGGGCATACAGAACAAGATGACAAAGGTCACCATAACAGTGAAGTGCTGGTCCACTCAGTGCTAAGGAACTTAGTTGTCGTAATTCTTAAACAGGGGTCATGGACTCCCAGATCTATAGTTGAGCTTCAGCACGTCTACGAAGTCCCCCAATGACAAATAAATAGAGTGAGCAGGCATTGCTGCACACCACATTGTTCCTTGGTGAGTGAGGAATCCCCAGTACAGAGGAAAGGGCTCTCAACAAATAGAGGACAAATTTCAGTGCTTATTCAGCTACTAACTTGTACTGTTACCTTGGATAAGTCACTTTCATCTCTGTGGCCAGGCTTCCTTATCTTACCAAAGGAAATACTTGCCTTATCCACTTCAAAATGTGGTGGTGATGAAATGAGAAAATATTGATGAAAGTGTTCTGCAATAGTCAAAAGATTGTCATTTTTATCCTTTTTAAAATCACCATTAGATGCTGATAAAAATCCTGTCTGGGGATGGTTCCTATCTACTTAGAAAGGAACAGCAAATGAGTAAGAAAAGCAAATATTCATGCAATTAAAATTCACCTTCACCCCACTTTCCAGTTCTTGCATTTGCTGAGCCAAACCTCTCTGGGGAGATGTAAAGATCACAAGTTCAGTTCCTGCCCAGCTCGAGCTGCTCAGTGACCAGTGTTTCATACTGATAAATGCCTCTCAAATCTCAGAGCACAAAGTTAGAGTTCACAAGGTTAGCCGCATTAATTAGCGGTACTCATTTGGATTCCGCCTTCATTAAATATAACAAGCAGCAATTCAATATTTGCCTATTTGCACTACTAAGGTCTCTAATTCAAAGATCCAGACAGAAAAACAAAATAAAGCCCAAGAAAATAAACTAAAATAAACCTGTCACCATCAGAATGTGCCTCAAAGTAAATTAGCAGCTTTAAAACACGGCAAAAGGGTCTGCCCAGGCCTACAGCAGAGATAGGATGAGTAATAAATGTGCAGGCTACAGAAATGGGTCCCTGCTGCAAAAGGAAGGGGGAAAAAAAGTAGTTTCAAGTTTTAACAAATTCCCCTTAATTCCTTTTTCTTAGTTCCTTATTGAGCTGTAATTCCCACAGGAAGAACACAGCATTATATACTACCCTTTCAGATTCTTTCAAACTTAGTCTATTCCCACACTTAACTTCAATTACTTCCACCTTCCTATATTTAAAGTAAGCCTATATCCGAGATAAGCAATAGTTTATAAATAAATATTTTCATTAGTATACAAAACTAGATTAAGAGACTGACCGTGATCTCTTATGTTTTAAGGATTCTAGGAGAAGAATACAGGATGAAACAGAAAATGTCACTCACTCCTTTTAAAGCAGCCCATAGGATTGTAGTTCTTGATCTTGGCTGCACAACAAAATCACCTGTAGGAATTTCCAAATATTTGAATGGCTAAGTCCAATCTTAGACTCACTCAGTCAGAACCTTTGGGGGCCAGATCTCCAGGCAATAGTATTTTTTCTGATATATGCTAGGATACAGAACTACTACCAAAGGACATAATTTTACAGCTTACAGAAGTTCTAGGGAAGATCCAAACCAGAAAGAAAAAAAAGAAAGTCCCTCTATATTCTCTTTAGGTTTGGGGTAAATGACCGTAACTTTCACCAAAATTTCATAGGGACAATCTTCAATTCTAACAGTAACGATCCCACTGGGGGATGAACACGGAGATGAACAACACTTTCTCTTCGCCTTTTTCTCCATATCATACCTGGGAACAGTCTGATGCCAACCCAGCACCAAAAGTGCAAGAATTGAGCAAATATTCTCAAATCTGGAAGGTCTCCAAATAGGTGACTATTGATTATGAGGCCATCCTAGTTTTTAAAGTCAGCTTCAGGGGTTTTAATGAGATTTAATTAAGTTCTGGAAAGAGGAATGATGTCAACCATTTGGTTTAGCACTCTGATGACATATATCCCTTGGACAAGCCTAATAATGGTGGCTTTTTGGGGACAACCCTATAAGGAATGATGGATAGGCATTCAAAGATACAAATGATGGATAGAAATTCAAACATATTTCTAGGAGCTACTCTTAAATCTCCTGAAGAAGTCAATATCCCCAAACAGCAAGGGGTTAAATTTCAGAGGCTAGATGTTTTAAGCCACACCATTTCTCTGAGGCAGCCTTACCTGTTCTTCTACCCTAACTCTGCATCAGCCTCACCTGCTGCAATCTTCAAATAGCAAAAGGATAGGGAAGGCATTCTATACACTCACCTAAACAATACTGAGGATGCTGCAGCAGGAAACAGTTTTGCTCTAATTCAATATAGGGCCTGGGCTTTTTCCAGCCAGCCTCCGTATCAAACAAAGAAAGGCAGCAGAAACTTCCCTCTCTCCAGAAAGCCTTCTCTGATTAAAACCATAAGGCTGAATCCTCCCAGGGAGAAGAATGGAATTTTCTTGTTGTAGATTATTGGAAGGACTCATAAAAAAAAAAAAATTCTGTGCAGGCAGGGGCTACGTGGCAGGGAATAAAGAGACAAAACCAGCATTGAGAACTGTGAGACACCAAGAAAACCAGGTTAAAAAAATTATCATATAGCCTGGAGAAGAAAAAACAAAAGCAATTATCACTGTCCTTGAGTGGCTTTCCCCTATAACGTCCACAAGTTCAACAACATACATACATGTGTACAAACACACACACACACACACACACACACACACACACACACACACACACACACACTATCTGAGTTATAAACAGCTTATACCAACCTGGCTGTCCCGTGCTGGGAATCCATGATAACCTGGGGTCAGAGGCTCGTTCTAAGAGAAAGAAAAGAAAAGAAAACCATAAGACAAAAGAAAACCATAAGACAAAAGAAAATGTTAGTAATCCTCAAAATTATCCAAGTTGATAAAATATAAATTCCTGCTCCAGTTCCTAAGGTACTCCATTGCTCTACTCCACTCTAGCTATATGCATCTTTCAGCTTAGCATCTACAATGGCAAAAAACAAAACCAAACAAAACCCAGTATCTGCTCAGGAATACTATGTTCCTCCTTGTACATCCACATCTGTTTCCTTCTCAGTGTATCTCAAACAGGGAGCAACTGGGATTTAGGGCAGATCAATTCCTAACTTCACACTGTGGGACTCTAGGATCTCCGGCCCCTAACCTCTCATAAAAGCCAGTGGCCCTCCTGAACACTAGGACAACCACAAACTTCCACACATTCCAAAAATCCCTACTGAGAATTGTCTCTTGACCTGAAAAAGTTTTAGCACCTCCCCTCTACCAACCTGCTTTCCTTCAGTTCTTTTAAGCCTAGATGACAGTCCACCTCTGCACAAGACTTCCTCTACCACCCTTTATCATCCAGTGGCCTCAAGTGACTCCTAATACGCATACGTGTTAAAATTTACTAGGTTATTTGTGCAACTTACTTTTTCATATTATTTATAACTTAATAAATCTTATTTTTGTAAAGGTGCATCATACTGAATGCTTCATCTTCACATTAACCATTAAATCAGATCCTTGAGGGCAAGAATGACCGCTAATAAAAGCTATGCAAACCCTAATTTAGTATAAGGTTATATAATATGAGCACTCATTAATGGCTTACCTGACTCATTTAATCATTCAGTCAACATATACTGAATACCTAATATTTTCAAAGTACTGTTTTGATGACTGACAGAGTAAGAAAGATGAACAAAACAAAGCCCTTGCCTTCAAGGGAACTTTTAAGTGGGAGGAGATACATGTACACACAAAGATGTAAATGAGAACATTGCGCTTTTGTAATTTCTTTCAAGGTGCTCAACACAGCTATCTGAAAGATATTCATCCTCTTCTTCTAACCACATGCACTTCTATTTTCATACTAGCCGAATAATAGGATAAGAAGAATTTTCATTGGTAGGACTTTTACACATGACAAGAGAGTAAACTTTCCACCTAACAGTACATCTGCTTTGATTATCTCTGTATCTTTGATAACCAAAAGTCCACATTCTGTTCAACAACATGAAAGCCAGGAGTCAAACTAAGCCCCCTGCAGAGACCCCACGTCTTTCTCATCATGGTTTCCCAACAGTCTAGCACAGTGTCTACCACATGGTGGACACCCAAAAGAATGTGTAAGTAAATAAATGAAGTTCAATAACCAGAAATTATTAGGCATTCCGTTGCTGATTCAATCTTAGACAGCCCAAGTTCTCCTCTTTTATTCCTAAGACTCTATTTTGGACATTTATAAATTACGTTTCCCAAAAGAGAGCACACCAAAGATAACTGCCTTTAAATATTATATGTGCCAAAATGATCATGAGAAAGAGGAACAAAGCTGAAGGACTCACACTACAAAGCTACAATAATCAAGACAGTGTAATACTGCATAAGAACAGACATACAGATCATTGAAGTACAACTGAGAGCCCAGAAATAAACCCTGACAGTTATGATCAACTGATTTTTGAAAAGGATGCCAAGAAAAATCAACGGAAGAAAGAATAATCGTTTCAGTAAAAGGTGCTGGGACAATTGGCTATCCCATTCAACAGAATGAAGCTGGAACTCTATATCACACCATATATAAAATTAACTCAAAATAGATCATAAACCTAAAATCGTAAAATGCTTAGAAGAAAACACATGAGTACATTTTCATGACCTTCGGCTACGCAATAGTTTCTTCAATATGACTACAAAAACACAAGCGACAAAGGAAAAACAGATAAATAAGACTTCATCAAAATTTAAAACTTTTGTGCTTCACAGGACACCATAAATTTTGAGGATCTAATATAGAGCATAGTGATTATAGTTAATAATACTGTACTATATACTTGAAAGTTGCTTAGAGTAGATTGTAAATGTTTTCACCACAAAAAATAAATGGTAATTATGTGACATGATGCAGGTGTTAGTTAAAGCTATAGTGGTAATCACTTTGCAATATGTTAAGTGTATCAAATCAACAAGTTGTACACCTTAAAATTACACAATGTTATATGCCAATTATGTCTCAAAAAAGCTAGGAGGATAAAAGACACCATTAAATGAGAAGACAACCTACAAAATGGGAGAAAATATTTGCAAATCCTATGTCTGATAAGGGACTTGTATTCAGAATATAAAATAACTCTTAAAAAGACAACCCAAATTTTCAAATGGGCAAACGATTTGAACAGAAAGTTCCCCCAAACAAGGTACACAAATGGCCATTAAGCACATGAAAAGATACACAACACGACTGGTTATCAGGGAAATGCAAATCAAAACCACAATGAGATACCACTTCATACTCACTAGGATGGTTATAATAAAAAAATCAGACAATAACAAGTATTAATAAGGATGTGGAGAAACTGGAATCTCAAACATTGCTCTTGGAAACATAAAGTGGTACAGACACTTTGAAAACAGTTTGGAAGTCCTCCTCAAAATGTTAAAACAAAACAAAACAAAACAAAAAAACAGTTACCATGTGACCCAGCAATTCTACACTAGGTATAACCAAGAAAACTGAAAACATACATCCACATAAAACCTTGTACAAGAATGTTTATAGCAGAATTTTTTCATAACAGCCAAGAAGTAGAAATAATCCAAATGCCCATCAATTGATGAATGGATAAACATGGTATGGTATATCCATAACTGAATATTATTTGATAATAAAAAGGTATAAAGTACTGATACAACACGGATGAATTTTTAAAATATCATGCTAAGTGAAGAAAATGAGAGACAAAAGGCCACAAATTATACGATTCCATTTATATGAAATATTCAGAATGGGCAAATCCATAGAGAAAGAAAGTAGATTAGTAGCTTCACGGACTAAAAGGAATGACTAGTGGGTACTGGGTTTTATTTTTGGTGATAGAAATGATCTGGAAGTAGATAGTGATGATGGATGCACAACTCTATGATTTTGCTTAAGACCATAAAACACTAAAAACCACTAAAGATATTTTAAAAGGGTGAGATTTACAGTCTGTGGTTTATATGTCAATAAACGTGTTATTTAGAAATAATAATTATAGGTAATCAACATTACCTATGGTTATTTTCACACTAATTTTTACAGGAGAGACATATGCAGCTTAGACCATAACAAAAAGAACAGGGCTCCTTCTGAAATTCTCAGGTGTCTTGTTTGCTCTAGAGTCTATAAATCTGCTTCAACACCATTCCCTACAGATTTTAAGAATAATGATGACAAAGATGATAACCATTATATACTGAGCCACCAATCAGGTATACTTTCAGGATGGAAGGGAGGAGAAAGACAAAGTGATAAAGAGAAGGAGATAATAGAGCACAGATAATATGTGGGAAAGTCAAAACTTTCAACCCAGGTCTACAGGACTCCAAAGCCCCTGTTCTTCCCATTTTATCAAATTCTCTTCTCTAACAACCATCCCATATTATTCCTTTACAGTAGTTATTTCAAGATTGTCTGAGAAAGGAATTACAGGATTAAGAAAGTAATCAAAAACACCCAAAAGCATAATTAACAAAGATTCATCACTCCCAGAGACTATCCCAAGAATATATATCCCAAGAACTATAACTGAGTTCAGCAATGCAGAGAACTTCTTATAAGGAGAAAAAAAAAGAGATCACCTTCCTACAAGCCACTATTTCAAACAACCTGAAGAGCAAAGACAGAGAGAATAGGCTGCACAGAGATGTGCCAGAGGAAAGGCATTCACCTCTCCGTCTGCCTTAGCAGACCAGGACCCTCTTCTTCCCCGTTTCTCACAGGAGGCGATCTGGAACCCTCCAGCCCTCAGAAATGGCCTCCGCTCGGAAAGTGGCCTATGCTTATGACAAAGGCTTGCTTTCCTCGTTCATTCTACCACCTATACATACCTGTCCCTTCAAAATGCACTAACATCGTTATGTTTTTGAATTTTATGGAAATGGATCCTATTGCACAGCAATTTCCTTTTCCTCTCAATACTAGATTTATCTCCACTTATGCATATCACTGTATTTCACTAATTTTGACTACTGCTTAGCATTTTATCTTAGAAATATGTCACAAGTTATTTGTCTTGTTTTCCTGTTAATAGACATTTAAATTGTTTCCAGTTATGCTTTTAGTTGGCACTCACAAACCATGCTGCCTGTGAACATTCTTCTAGGTTTGAGGTATCACTTTTCACTCATGAAACTGGCGAACATGAAAATGAAAATATCACAAATTGACAAGAAGAAGAGTAAATACGTATCTTCACATCTAAGAGTAGGAATATGTAAGTATATTAGGACCACTCTTTTGGAAAGCAACTTGACAATACTTATTAAAATATAAAATACACATAGTTTCTTATAATTTCATATCTCTGATCTGTTTATCTAGAGAATCATCTAAACTTGTGCTCAAAGAAGCATGTGCAAAGATTTCTAATGCAGTCATGCTAGCAACTGTGAAAAACTACAATTTTAGTCTCCATTAATAATAGGGAAATAGTGTTATTAACGATTCCATTATTTCAACAACCTCTTTGCACGTTTTTTCAAAGGCAAAATCTCTATGAACTATCTCAAGTCCTTTTAAGTGACAGTGGAACGGTCAGTGCGCTATTCCTTTAAATCTCAATACAAAAAGAGGTATCTCTACTTGCATATTTAAAAAGTGAACAAATGCATAGAGAAGATCGAGAAGAATACACAACAAGCTTTTAACAGTGGTTACCTCTAGGGAGAATAAAATTTGTGGAAGGTTGAGAGGCTATGCTTTATGTGAACTGTTTGAATTTTATAAAATGTAAAATTCATGTATTACTTGGAATATTAAAAAGAACCAAAGAAGTCCCTAGTGCCAGTGTTTCATAATGTTTTATAATGTACAAAAACACCTTTACATAATCTTATTTAGTCTTCATAATGCAGAAAATAGGTTTTATAACCCTCATTTTACAGATGACAAAACTGAATTTCAGAAAGATTAAGTGATTTGCTCAAGGCCAAATAGCTAATGATAGCTGCACTGCCTTCAGACTTGGGTCTTTTAACTCTATACCCAGTACTTCTGCTACTTCATGACAACGAGAACAAACTGGTACTGGTCCTGGTCAGATGATTACAATTGTCTAAAAATGTGCAGATCTTAAAAATGTGAGTTTTTAATCAGTGTAAAAATAATTACTGATATTTAAAGCAAAGACAAAATTACAAGGCAAGCTAATGGAGCAGATGGGATAGAAACGAGACCTGTTAAGACTCCAAACAAGCAAGGCTGGAGCAGTTATACTGCTATAAGCAAGAGTCACTGACCCAGTAAAACTGAAAGACTTAGAAACTGACTCTGCCTAGGCACAGATGTTGCTCAAAAACAAAAAGAATGTGTAAGAAATAAAATACTAACCATAGAATTTTACTACAATTAAACCTGTTTAGAAACTTCTGGTAAGTGAATATGTGAAACAGTAACAGCCTTAAGTAATTGTCAAACAGAGCAGCTCTGATGGACGGAGCACATGCAATGCACATGGAAAGAAGTGAAGAAAAATATTACCTTACTTGTGTATTCTTCACGGCTGCTTATATGCTCCCATTGCACCTATGTTTGAAAAACCCATTTAAGCAGGAGAATCCTTCATTCATTCATTCAGTAAAAACGGACTGAACAACTGCTTTACAACAAGCACAGTGCTGGTAGCCCTGCCTTTGAGGAGCTCCGAGTTGTAATAATTACAAGATAATGTGACTGATAACATAACTAACATCTACAAAAATTACAGGACTCCGGAAGATCTTTTGAAAGTGTGGGAGTGGGGGTGGGGGCTGAGTAGATAATAGCCTCTAACCTCTTATCGGCGGACAAGATCCTGTACTGTGATGGACTGATGCATGTTGAAAAGATACAAAGGATTTTAAAGCCACTGTTCTAAATGCATTCTAAAAATCATCAGCATTATTTCCAAATGATTAGCCAATACATTTGTCCATTCCAAATTAAAATTACCCAGAATACTGCACCTGGGAGGTACAACAGAAAAGAACGGTTTCCTTAAGCATTTTAAAAATATAGTAAAAAAAGAGGTGCTAAGAGGACTTAACAATTAAGATCCCCAAAAAGCCCTGCTTTCAGTACAGAAATATAGTAGTGATATAACATACTAGCTATAAATTCTAAGCAATGATCAGTAAAACACTAACTGAGGAGCCTAAGGAAGACACCACTGTGCCAATCTCCCCTGGTTTCACCCACTGAATCATATGTTCAGCATAGAGATTTATTACAAGAGTATTTCATACTGGCTTCTATCACTGATGCACATTTTCTAGGAGCAGGAAATGGAAATGCACAAGGAAATTACACCAAGCAATTAGAAAAAAAATTTTTTTAACCCATCCTATTGTCTTTCTTCTGTGTCTAACAAAATCAAAGCCATTTCACAAAATGGAAAGGGAAGAAAAATACTGAGAATGGGACAAAATAAATTCTTGCCACCATGCAATTTGGGGATAGGAAAGTAAAAGGAAGCAAAGAAAATTAAGAATGAAGCTGTCCTCTAACAAACAAAGCCTGGACAATGGTACAAGCCCAGATTTTTCACTGACCTTCTTTCAGCTGAAAATTCATTTCACATTATCTTATACACATTTAACAATGGAGGCAAAGATTGATTTAGATCACACTGGCTGGGGGGGGGAAAAAGCAAATCAAGTTTCCCAGGGTATTTCACTACCTTGTTTTGCAGCCCAAGTTACTGTTTTTCAAGTAGTAAGCCTACTTTTGAATCAGGACATGGGAGAGAACACCACAGGAACTGAAGATGTACCTAAGTTTCATATGCTATTACATGCAAAAACCAACGCAAGCAACAAGTACCTTTGGGTCAAGAAAAGGCACTGCAAAGTGACCACAGGACATCATTTTGCATCCAAATCTTTAGGTTCAAAGATAAGATGGAGGCATATAAGGGACATGAATCTGGCAGTATCTAACAACACAGTTTCAACATATGGCCCAACTGTAACTGGTCAACTAAACTTGATGCTACAATAAAATAAAATAAAACACAGAGTAATTCATCCCACCTCCCATCAAGAAAGTGACAATAGTTCTTTGTTACATTCACCACTTCCACTCCAAACACCCTGTCTTTTTTTTTTAAAGAGACAGCTCTTTTGGGGGTCACTATCTCAGACCTAGGGAAAGTTCTATTATAAATTAATTTTATATCAATGATTTTACCATGTATCAATCATATTATTACACTATATCTATTATATTACATCTGCTATTCCTTAGAGTTCTCTGTACTTCTTACAAGCCAATCCCTTATTATTTCAATCTTCTGTTATAGCAAATAATTCTTTAAATTAAATTCCCTGTCTAAATTACTTTGTAGTCTCTTTCTCCTGATTGGACCCAGACTGGTACAGATGAGCTGAAACAAAATGCTTATTATAGCCACTTACTTTATACAGGACAGACTTAATGCTTCATGTTTTCCATACATTATTATTTGGTATTCTCACTAAAACTCTGTAACATACCTCTCAACAGTAAGAAAACTGAGGCTCAGAAAACTATGCAGTCTGTCAACAATAATGCAAATCCAGGTCTGTCCAAAACTCTAGTCCCTGCTGACTCCCTACTATGGCATTTATTTTTTTCTTCACAGAACCTAGCAACCCTTTTTAAAGAACTAAACATCTACATATCGGAAAAGAATGAACAAAGAAGTCCTGGCTGCCAGTCTCAGAAAGAGCAGCTTGTGAGGTTGGCCTTGACTGGTGCCTGGGAACTTAGATTTCATGAGGGTTCTAGTCCCAGAGCTGGTAAGAGTGGCTCATTGTGCCTGAATTGTGTAACAATACAATTTATGCTGGACACCTGCTTTCCTTCTGGGCGTCTAGAATTTGGGTTTGTGCTAAGCAGAGGGTACCTATGTGAACAACCCTTCCTATCCACAGCCAAAAAAAGAAAAATTTCAGCACTACGTCTCTAATGAGCTTCACCGGTAGACAACACTGCCACAACTGGCTGGAGGGAATCAGCACAGCCTCTGTGCCGCTGTTGGGGGAGAAGTCCTGTAAAATCGAGCCTGATTTCTCCCAGACTGCACCCCATGCACTTTTCTCCTTGGTGATTTTGCTTTGTATCCTTTCTCTGTTATAAATTACAGCCATGAGTACGTCTATACACTGAATTCTGTAAATCCTAGCAAACTACTGGAACCAGAGTAGTCCTGGGGACCCCCAATCAACCTATGATACGCCAAGCATTTTATTAAGCACAAAGGATACAAAGATGAACAGAGCCTTTGCCCTCAAGGAATTTTACAGTCTATTTAAATTTCCCTTCTTTCACTTCTCTGATCTTCACTTTGTAGTCTGTTCACCACTTAAAATAGATTAGATACATTTCCCTGAGCTAAATTTCATTCTTGGTGCTGAAATGATGCTAAATATTTAATAAGTCCATCAGGCAAAATCTGAGATACAAAGCTCTAATAAACTCAAAGGCTACACATATTTTCTCTCCACATTCCCCATCTTACTGTGTTCCTCATTAAAAATAAATTGACAAACCCTTGTACATTGCTGGTAAGAATATAAAATGGTGCAGCTGCTACAGAAAATAGTTTGGCAGTTCCTCAAAAAGTTAAATACAGAACTACCACACAGCCTAGCAATTCCACTCCTAGGTATATTCCCCAAAGAATTAAAAACAGGCCTTCATACAAATTCTTGTACACACTATGCAAAACAGCCAGAGGCTGGAAACAACACAACTGTCCATCAATGAATGAATAAATTATGGTATATACAAATATTACTCAGCTATAAAAAGGAACAAAGTACTGATATATGCTACAACATGAATGAACCTTGAAAACATATGACAATAAGTGAAAGAAGCCAGACATTAAAGGTCATATATTGTATAACTCTATTTATGTGAAATATCCAGAATAGGTAAATCCATAGAAGCAGAAAGCAGATTGGTGGTTGTCAGAGACTGGAAGGAAGAAGAAACGGAGGGCGACTGCTTAATAGGTACGGGGCTCTTTTGAGGGTGATAAAAATGTTGGGAACTAGATAGAGATGGTGGCTGCGCAACAATGTGAATGTGCTAAATTCTACCAAATTATTCACTTTTAAAAGTGAATTTTATGTTATGTGAATTTTATTCTCAATAAGAAATCTTTTCCGAAAAGCAGTGCAGTATACAATACGGTGATAATGAAGAAAACCAACCTTCCTGAGGTTATATGAATGGGTACTTATAGCTTAAAGTAAAATCATTAGGGACTACAATAGAAATAGATTCAAAAAAGTGCTATATCTGAGTATACACTCTGGAAAACTATCTGAAGACTCAAAGTAGTTCTAAGCAATGATAAAGATACTGATGCAGTCAAGTATGTATAAATTTTCTTTGAAAAACCACAGAAAATAAAATGTTTCTAAGTTATTACATGATATTGTATATGATTTTACATATGTATGCATAAACAAATAAAATCAATATTTTAAAGACATTTGCATATTTCATCAACATCCCTAAAAATTTATATGTTTAGGTTGGCCTATACTTTCAATGGAAAAACAGCTTAAAGTCTTATATTCAGGGTTTCCTCATACTCAGGCATTTATAGCACATATACGTAACTTTTTTTTCTTAAGCCTAGAAGGATGTATTCCAAAGTGTTTAGTGATTATATGTCTTGGTGTTGAGTTTGGGTTTATGAGTGATACATATATTTTTTCTTTTGCTTATTTGTATTTTCTAACTTTTCGATAATGAACACATATTATTTTTCAATTAACCATCAAAAAATAGAGATAATAACAGTACCTTCTCAGGGATGCTGTGAGGAGTAAACAATACACATAAAGCCCTTAACACAGTAGTCAGGACATTATAAGCACGCATTAAATGTTTGGTAATAGGGGTATTATTATGTTCATGTTTTTGTAAATATTCCTCAGGTTACATATCTTTCATTACCTATGGCAAAAGCATTCACCTTAATCCAGGCTTGGGACACCTGAGTCAAGCCTAAATAACTGTCAAGCCTAAAAAACTAAATAATAGCTTCTTAGCTGGTCCAGTAGCCTCCATCCACCTCATCCCAATTTTCTTACCAAGGCCATGGTTACGTTCATCAGACACCACTCATATCACTCCCATGCTAATGGCCCTCCACTGTTTACGTGATCAAGTTCCCAAAACTCTAAATCTGGCCTCACCTGGTCATTTTCTTTTTCTCCCCATTCATTTATTCCTTCAACAAACATTTACTGAGGGACATTCATGAGTCTGGCACTATCATAGAAACAGAAAGACAAATGAGTTACTGATTCTTTTAAGGAACTCAGCCTAGTAAGAGACACAGGCATGTAAACAAGCACAACATAAATCATGCAATAAAATGTAAATATAAGGTCCAAAGTGAACAAGTGTACAAGGTTGATAATGGAGTGAGAAAGTCATGAAGAAGTCACAAAGAAGAGAACTCACGGGAGGCAAGATCTGGATGAGGTTTGAAGGATGACTGCAAATAGCTAATTTCCAGATCTACATTTTACTCAATTTACTTCCCACCTTAGGGTGTTCTCCCACATTGACTCAGCTTAAGTAAAATCTAGCAAAATCCTACCTCCCTTCACAATGCAATTCCTGTAACTCTGGATTAGTATATTTTCAAACTATGAGTCAGGACCCATTCATGCCTTATTTAGTTTAAGAGGTCTCAAACATTATTTAAAAAAAAAAATTAGAGCAGCAGCTCTCAAACTTTTTGGCCTTAGAATCCCTTTACAATCTTAAAAATTATTAAAGATCCTGAAGAACTTTTGTTTATGGGAGTTAATAAGTATTGGAATTTGTCTATTAGAAACTAAAACTGAGTAATTTTAAAAATATTTGTTAATTCATTTTAAAATACCAATAATAAATCATTATGCTAACATAAAAATATTTTATGAAAATTAACTATATTTTATAAAGCAAAAAATCTGGTGAGTACAGTGCCACTGTCTTACATTTTTGCAAATATCTTTCACAACCAACTTAATAGAAGATGGCTAAGATATATGCTTCTGCATTCAGTCTGTTGTGATATGTTATTTTGGTTCAAGTGTATGAAGAAAATCTGCCCTTCCACAGATATGTATTTGGAAAACGCAGAGTATTTTAATAATATTTTCACGTATCTATGGATATTCTTGCTTAATATTACACCAAAACTTAAAAAGTAACAGTTTCTTAAAACTTAGTTGCAGTGTGGTATCTGCAACCATACCAGTGAATTTTTCATTCTCTGTCATATTAAAACCCATTGGCCTATCTTGTATTTTGAATGAATTTTTACCTATCATGATTATATAACATTATGCCCTGTTCATTTATAAGATACTGGTTCACTAACTTATAAAGACCTTCTCAATATTGACATATTTCATTACATAATATCAATAAAACTAGCTTTTTTCCCCTTCTTTAACTGCAAATGTGTGGTGGTGAAAAAAATAAATGACCACCAGTACAGCTTGGTACCAATGCCTTGATTCATGCTAGGATGTCAGCAGTTTTCCCATCTCTGCTCATACAGCATCAGTGCAAATGTCAACATAGTAGGAAAGGCAAGGAACATCTCAGTGTTATAAAGAGTTTTGATCATGAAGACCCCCTCAGAGGTTCTTGGGCATCTTCAGGGGTCCATGGACCACACTTTAAGAATCACTATACCGGACTACAATAGTACTTCTAAACAGACAGAAAGAATCAAGTACCTCATTTTAGTAGGGTAAATCATTCCATGAAACTCCTTTTGGTCACACAGATACAGATAAACATCTAACTATATACTATGTTGTCACATAAAACGGATCTCTTATCATGGGTCATGGTCACAAACCCACGGTCAAACAACCCTTGTGTTGTCACAGTCACTTGAAACTGCTGTTTCGTTGAACTGAAGACTTCACAAGCTTTGCCATTTAAAAAAAAAAGATACCTCTTAATTAGCCTCAGAGTATAAAGGAAATACATCCCAAAAGGGTAATTCTGCAACATTCCAAAAGTCCCTCTGAGACAGGTTAACATGTGAACAGTTTAGACAGAAAGGTAAATATAGACAAAATAAATTTTAACTGGCATAGATTAGCTATTTCAATATAGCTTTTATAACAGTCTCCTCACTCACATTGCTATTCAACATCATGTCAAACCAGTTCTGCCGCTATTAGCTGAGTGACTTAGGGCAAGTTGCTCAACCTTTCTGATCTATTATGCCTGTACCTTGAAGAGATGTTAAGATTAGGCATAATATATACAAAGTGCCTAGGAGTGTACCTATCCCTTAGACAAAAACTATTATTATAACAATTTTTACTATATGCTTTGAGTTCACAATCCTCTCATATCCCTCAGTCCCCTAAGATTTATATGGCTGAGTGGCAATGAACTTTTCTATTTCCTACCCCTGCTGTTGCATCCAATGCCTTACTGGCTACAACTGCCAATTCTCTGACCTAAATTCTCTGCCATCTACTTCTGGTGTTCCCAGAGCATGTCCCTGAACTTCCTCTTATATTAATTCCCTGGTCAGAAAAAAGGGAATGCTCATTACTTATCAATTCAATGATCTTCTGATTACTGCCATGTTAATTCTTGCTGGGAACTAGTCTAAAAGACTTTAAATGAAATCATCTGAATTCATTTTTTTTAGTATCAATTTTAAAACACAAACTTAACTTTCTAAAACATACAGTCAACTACAAAGAATTACAGAAAGAGCTGCCTCTATCAAACTTCATCAAACCTGATTCCTGTACCAGCCCCACTACTCAGCTCCTATAGTTCTTCCAGCCCTTTTAGATAATAGTCTCCATTAAGTAAAAGGCACTGAACAGGAAAAGGTGGCCAAGAAAACTATATGTAGTTTTCTGTAGTACAATTAGATGCTTGAAATAGCTGAGATAAGGGCAAGAGGCAAGGAAATTACCCAGACAGGATGGTGCTGGGTCTCAACTGGTGGCCCTTTCTGAGGGAACAGAACTACTATACAGATCATCACTGAAGAGGGGGGCACTAATGTACACAGACACTGCAACGTGCTAGATACTTTATACACGCTACTTGACGGTCTAGGTATTACTTCCATTATCAGGTGAGGACACTGATACCCAGAGAGGTTAAATGACAAGATCAAGGCCAAACAACTAGGAAGTGGTAGAGGCAGAGGCACAACTGTAACTCCGTTCTTTCCATTACATGGCACATAGTGACTTAGTCCAGAAAAGCAATAGGGAAGGTACGTGCATGCTCATCTACACAGTGGGTTAGCCTGTTTCTCTTCTACCAAGTGGGAATAACTGAGAGATAATCTTTTAACCTGTAGTTATCACCCAATTACTCTCACTGGTAGAAAAGCAGTGTTTCTTAAGTTTTAACACGCATGCAGGTCACTGCAGGGTATCTTGTTAAAAACGCAGATTCTGATTCAGTGGATTTGGGGTAGCACCCGAGATTCTGCATTTCTAATAAGATCCCAGGAAATGATGATGCTTCCAGTGCTTGGCCCATACTCAACACAGATTACAGGCAGAGATTCCCAAACCTGGCTGATCATCAGAATCATCCAGGAATCATTCTAAAATTATAGATTTCTGAGCCCCTCCCTCCTGGACATTCAGTGGTATGTGAAATCTTCTACCGCATAATTCTGTAATTCAAAGAACTGTAGAATCATTAATGACAACAGCCAACGCAAGCACTGATTGAGAACATACCAAATATCTAAGTGCTCTCCATATTGGTTTACTCACCCTCACCAGCACACTGTATTGTTGGTACTTATAGCACCATCATTCCCATTTCAGATGTGAGGAAACCAATGCACCAAGAGACTGCTACCTGTCCAAGGTCAGTCACTGAGTAGCAGAACAGGGGTGGAGACTTGAGCCAGTCTGGTTCCAAAGAGTCTGTGCTCTCAGAAACACATTACCCAACAGTAATGTCGCTGATTTTTACAGATACACAAATGGGTCACTTCAGAAAATGTTGCCTGGAAAGGCCATACTCTTATTTCTCAGATGCTGCCATCAAGCATTTAGCCACTGCTAAACTAAATAATCTAGGAGCTCCTGCTCTGGAAAAGAAAACGCCTTCAGAACCGAAACCTATGGCTTTAAATATCTTTAACTGTGACAAAAGCTCATTGTTTGAACACAGATTTGATTTTTTTTGACAACCCCAAATCAGGAAAAGCCCAGTGTCTGATCAAGCTAGGTATTCTTCATAAATTAAAAAAATGCAGTGTTAGATATTAAAAAGGTTTCCCTTAACCTTCATCTCTGAAGCTGATTCCAAAGCAGAGTTCTTTATGTTTTGTGCAGTGGTTGTATCATCAGAGTCAAAGTGACTATTTTGAAGGGCAATACTCATCTAGATGCACAGACTCTGCTATATTTGTTTAAAAAAAAATGAGCCTCTCAGTCATTCCAAAAGAAACACATTTGCCCTTCAGTAGCGGTACAAACACACACGCGTTATGTTCAGAACGACTGTCCTGAAGTCTGCAGTTCTTTCTGCTGCAAAAGCAATTGCTTTGTCTTTCATATTTTTTAAAAAATAAAGTGGTTTATTTATACAGACCCATCTCTAGAAAAATACAAACATCAGGCATTAATAAAGCATTTAACTGCATGCAGTACCATAAAAGGCGTCCTACAAAGGCAACTTACATATCCAAAATATGTGCACAAATATCCTCACGTACAAGGGATAAGGGCACACACAAATATGACAGAGAATATAACTATTAAAAGATATTATATTTCTACATCTAGATTAGCTCCTTTGTTAAATGAATATGTCATTTTTCAACAAAGAAAATATTCTGCAAATTCAGAATGATTTACAGATTTTTAAAAAGGCAGACCAGCCCGACTCCACACAACGAACCTCTCTGCTTGCATTGGACTCCCCACATCTTACTGAAGCCACAATTCCCCTGCACAAACTCCCATCCACCACCCCCCACGCACACCCAACTCCCCACCAACCTCACAGGGGTTCCTGGGCTGGTCCATGGAATCTGATGACATCACTCTCTCTTCCTTCCTGGAATTCTAAACCCTGCTGCTCTCCCCTTGCACACAGCTACCATCTCCATGGCAACCTCACCTCCTCCTGCTTCCCTATTGGCTTCATGGAGCAGGATACACAAAAAGGTTTTCCGTTCTCCCCTCACCACCCGCCCCCAAAAAATGATGCTTTCAACAGGAACCTGAGCTATATTTAGCTACTTGGGATTCAGAGTCCAATGACTAAGAAAACAGAGAAACGTCCTCCTTCCTACATTCCACCCTCCTCTCAACCCCACCCCAAAGTGGCTGCTTCACCTCCTACTCTTTGGCCCCCAACCCAAAGCAAGTGGCAGTAACTGCTGAGCGTTAAAAACATCTGGACTGTTCCATATATTAAGGCTGGCACACAGAAAAGTCTCACACTCACCATTCCACCCAACAAGAAAAGAAAAATAAAAGGACAAAAATAAAAGTACGCACTGGTCAAAAAACCAGTGAAGACGTGTTGTGAGCTGAGCATCAGTCTTCTGCTCCTTCCCTCCATCCCTAGCCAGGGACTGGGAATTCCATGCCTAAAGGCAGAGTTCTGAAGAGTCTCCAACCACTTAGAAGACCAGATTCTTTTGTTATTTGCTTGATATTATTTCCTCCAGCAAAGAAAGAAAAGTAGAAGGAAAAGGGGTGGGGGGTGAAATAGAAAGACTACACATTTCAGCAATCAAACTTGCTAAGCCTAGAAGCACAAATCCTGGGTCAAATTTTCCATCCCAGAGACTGACCTGCTATGTAAACTGGAGCACGTTCTGACATCCCTCATCTCAAAAGTAGCTCCCACACAGGGATGTTATAAGAATTACTGACAAAATTAATGTAAAGTAGTTTAAGTCCCTGGGCCAAAGGAATTGAATAAATAGAGAGTAAGTTGACATCATTAGCAGTGAAATTCCTGTGGATATTAACATAAATCAACAATCCAACAGGGGAACAACATAAACTTCTAGAAAATTATCCTCTCATAATCACAGATGCAGTACAAGATATGCATAATTTCTTGAACCACAGATAGTTCCCCAAAATATGTCTACTTCTAGTAAAATCCAGCTGATCTTTGACTAGAACTCAATTTTGGAATTGGCCCTACTTTTTCTTTGCTTAGTCCTAACTCTAATTTTGAAACTGCTACTTACTCTCCCTAAATGATTGAATATGGACCAGGCCTTCATTTTCCAGCTCAGCTGCCCATTTCCCATTCTAGGGAAATAATTTCTCCTCAGAGCCATATTTGTTAGCTGAACACTGAATCAACCCAGTGGCTAGTCATATATGATTCTAAAGGACAAAGCATCAATTGTAACCAAGGAGGAAAGGCTCCAAGCAGGTCAAAGCCTTATAGTATGAAAGGGAGTGGATTAAAATAAGACACACCCAGGAAAACTGTATTTTCAGTTTGCAAGGCAGAGACGCAGCCCCAGAGCACCAACTCTCCAAAGAAAAAATAGACAAGAAAAGAAACTGATTTTGTATAATAAGAAATAGTCATTTGTCCCAAATAGAATTTAAACCATTTGGAACATTTAGCAAAGTCAAACTACCCCACTAATTAACACAGGCATCCAGAACAAGCTTCACAACTGCTACAGAAAACAGCAAAGGATGCAGTAATTGCTAATAAACAAATGAAACTTGCACTGTGGGGTGGGGGGAGGAGGAGAGGGAGAAGGAACACAGCATGATTAGCCCATCTCTGAGATTTGTGCTTCCTTATCTCACCCCAAGTGGACTCGTAACAAGCCACTCCTCGTGTGAAACCTCTCCTGTGTACACCACTGGTCAGAAGGTTCCACAGGATAAATAAGATGAACACTCTTCTAAAAGTTGTCCTTAATACTCTTAAAAACAAACAGAAGGTCAGTCACCTCATTCCACAGTGGGAAGACTGAAGCACAGTTTCCAAGATTGCCCATCCAATCAATTACCGAGCTTGACTTGCGTTAGTTACCATTATGAAATCTATCAACAACGGTCTGGACTAACTGGACTGTTGCAAATAAAGCTCTATTTATCTGTTCTTTCCATTTAAACATGCATTAAGTGCACTTATTATGTGCCAGAGGTTTTACATGGTTTGTCATTAATTCTCAAAAATAAAATCAAAAAACTGCAAGTTGCATGTATTCTTACCTCTCTTTGCAAACAGAAACAACAGTTCTAGAGATGTCAATGTGACCAAGATTATATAACTCATTATTTAATTTTTTAGAAAGCCAAAGATCCTAACCCAGATCTGTTTAGACTCCAAAGTCTATTTTTTTCTGCCTGGTCTCCCATTTACAGACAGTTGGGGTTGGAAAAAACAGAAATCACTTTTTATCTGTGTTTTCTTACATTATCAATAAAATACAGGTTGTTTGACATCAAGGTCAATGTTATACTTTTTACATATTACTAACAGTATTAAACCTTACGCAGGCACTCAATACTTATTAATTTATTATTCTAATCCTATTAGTCTAAACTGGACAAATGCCAATTATTCTACTCAGATATTTTTTAAATTAAAATTGGCTGGAGAAATTATATGCTGAAGTGAAATGACAAAATTTCAGATAACATATTCCGGAATTTAATTTTATAACATTTGAGATGAACAAAATTATCCTCTCATAATGCCTACACTGGCCCAGTCATAATGTCCTAATGCCAACACAGTCTAATCTGCTGAGCTTAATCCATAAACCTCAATGCAGTCAGGACTATACATTAGATTTATGGTTTCTAAATTCTGCATATAGAACCAGAGCATTTCAAAGTATTTCTCTAGGGGTTCACTAAAATTAAATCAGCTGTCAGGAGGACTATGTTAAAGAGGCCAAGGTCACATGTCTGATACCCATGTAAACCCGTTAGCATCACTCTCTCCTACTACCACAAAATGCACCCTGTTGTACATACACACCCTGGTTTAACTGAGAAATTAATGCAAAGTATCATTTCTTCCAAAAGAAAATTAAAACCTGTCTAGTAATGTCAAATATTGTAAATGGCTTTTATTCTTTAGAAAATAGCTATTGTCTTTCAGAAAATATGCCCGATCATTCATCCTTTCTTTCTATATCTATTGAACACCTGCCACCTCCCAGTTGATAAGTCTCAAAAGGATAGCACTGAAGGACAAATAAACACAGATAAGTGTGATATGTTACACAGCAGAGATGTATATAGGCACAGTGAGAGGTTAACTCTAGAAGGTGTTGTGGAGAATGAGCTCCAGGAGATTACTTAGGTAAATGAGGCAGGTAAGGGCCTTCCAGGGAGGGAGAAAAGATTTAAGAAGGTATGGTCAGAAGACAACGTTGGTGAACTTAAGAGGACTTTCAAGTATCTTACTGAGGCCAGACTGAGAATTGAGAGATATGACCAGATGAGAGAAGGCAAGGAAACATCTTTTAGATTTTCTACCTCATCCAGGCTAGGTTTTCCTAAAATGCTTTACTTTGAGTCAGATTACCATAGAGCAAAAGGGGAAAAATTTTTAATACCACGTGAAGAGTTCCTCTCTTCATAGTTTCCATAAGAATAAAGCTCAATAAAAAGCCACTGCATAGCAAAAAAACAAAACAAAACAAAACACACACACACACACACACACACAAACCACCAAAAAAATGGAAAGGCAACCTATCAAATGGGAGAAAATGTTTGCAAATCATACACCTGCTAAGAGGTTAATATCCAAAATATATAAAGAACTCATACAACTCAAGAGCAAACAACAATCAATCTGATTATAAAATGAGCAGAGGATCTGAATAGACATTTTTCCAAAGAAGACATGCAGATGGCCAACAGGTACTTGAAAAGCTTCTCAACATCACTAATCATCAGGGAAATGCATATCAAAAACACAATAAGACATCACCTCACACCTGCTAGAATGGCTATTATCAAAAAGACAAGAAATAACAAGTGCTGGTGAGGATGTGGAGAAAGGGGAACCTTGTACACTGTTGGCAGGAATGTAAATTGGTACAGCCACTATGGAAAACAGAATGGAGGTTCCTTAAAAAATTTAAAATAGAACTACAGTATCATTCAGCAATTCCACTTCTGGGTATTTACCTGACAGAAACAAAAGCACTAATTCAAAAAGATATCTGTACCCCATGTTCACTGCAGCATTATTTACAATAGCCAAGACATGGAAACAACCTAAGTATCCACCGATGGATGAATGAATAAAGAAAATGTGGTTTATATATATACAGTGGAATATTTTTCAGCCATTAAAAGAAGGAAATCCTGCCAACAACACAGATGGACCTTAAGGTTGTTAGGCTAAGTGAAATAAGTCAGAGAAACACAAATATAAGGTCTCACTTATATGAAGAATCCAAAACCAAAACCAAAAAACCCCCCCCCAAAACCCAAAAAAACCCAGAGAACAGAAAACTCTAACTCATAGGTACAGAGAACAGACTGATAGTTGCTAGAGGTAAGGGGTGGAGTCGGGGGTAGATGAAATGAGTGAAGGGGGTCAAAAGGTACAAACTTCCACTTATAAAATAAATAAGACATGGGGATGCAATGGACAGCATGGTGACTACAGTTAATAATACTGTAGTGTATATTTGAAAGTTGCTAAAAGAGTAGATCTTAAAAGTTCTTATCACAAGAAATAAAAATTTATAACTATGTGATAATGGATGTTAACTAGACATATTATGATGATGATCATTTTACAATATATATGTACACTAAATCATGTTGCATATAACACTAATACAAGGTTATATTTCAATTACATTTCAATTTAAAAAAAGAATGAAGGTCAAAATGAAGTGTACTCTTCTGAAAATGAAGACTTTAGGGGCTGAAGACCCTTAATTAAAAGGTTCTTCTGTCTGTAGAACAAAACCCAAATTTGCTGCCCTGTGAAAGTTTCCTTATTCTCAGAAAACTGGTTTAAAAAGTGATCAGTGGAGTTTACTCACCAATTTTCTTTTCCTATGGCTGTTTGAAACTCTTAGTGTGTTGAATATTTGACAAGCAAATTAAGGTTAATAAAAGATGCATCTTCATGCCCATACAACGACCCTAATACAACCATCCCTAATACATAAACACATAAATGTATGTGCACACACACATCCTACCAGCTTTGACAGGCAAAGGATTTGTACATTTATAAGAGGAAAAAGCTATCAATAAGCACAGCAATCACAGGACAAAAGTAGAATCTAATTTTTAAGAAAAATGTTTTATTTAAGTGACTATATATATATAGAAATGGGCAAAAATTTTAAGTATACAACTCAATGAATTTCCACAAAGTGAACCCACCCATGTAACCAGCATCTAGGTTTAAAAACAAACAAACAAACAAAAAACAAGGAACACTATCAGCACCCTGGAAGCCCATCTCATGTATTTGCAAAGTTACTCCTACCAGCTCACAATGACTTTAACACCAGAGACTCATTCTGCCTGTTTTTTAACTTCATATAAATGGAATCGCACACCGTATACTTTTGTGCTGGCTTCCTTCACTCCACATTATATTTGTAAAACTGATTCATCTGTTGAATATAGCAGTAGGTCATTCATTGTCATCACTGTAAAGTATTCCATTTTACAAATATAGTATGATTTAATGAAAAACATTTTGGTACCATTGAAAGGCATTTGTGTTATTTCCAGCATAGGGTTATTACTTAAAATGCTGCTATGTACATTCCTGTACAAGTCTTTTGGTGCAAATACGTACATATTTCTGTTAGGTATAACCAGGAGTGAACTGCTCATTACAGGGTACACTTAGGTTCAGCTTTGATAAATACTGCCAACTGCCAATTTTCTAAAGTTGTACCAATTTACATTCCCACTAGCAGTGCACTGAGGGCTCCCGATGCTGAACAAACTCCCTAGCACTTGGTAACGTCTGCTTTTTTCATTTCAGCCATTCTGGAGTTAGTGTAGTAGTATCTCACTGTGGCTGTTTGCTTTATCCTGATGATAAATGATGCTGACCACTCTGGGGGCATTTGAATATCATCTTTTGTGAATCACCTATTTAAATCATTTGCCCATTTTTTAACTGGGTTGTTCAAAGATTGATTTATAGGACTTCTTTTATATATTGATTTGTCAGAGTTATTTATATATATTGGATACCAGCCAGATACTATTGGATACTATATTGCAAATATCTTCTCCTACTCTGTGGTTTTCCTTTTTACTTTCTTAATATTGTCTTTTAATGAAAAGATAGTCCTAATTTTAATGTAATCAATTTATCAGGGTTTTTTCTTTTATTATAGTTATTATTTTGGGGGGGTCATTAGGTCTATTTATTTATTTATTATTATTATATATATATATATATGTTAATGGAGGTACTGTCGACTGAACCCAGGATCTCATGCATGCTAGGCATGTGCTCCACCATTTGAGCTACACCCTCCCTACTATTATAGTTATTATTTATGCCCTGGTTCAAATAGAGAATATCATAAGATATTATCAAGTGTTTTTTTCTAGAAACTTCAATAAAGTAGCATTTAAAATGTGTATTTAAAAAATTCCCAGGCACATCATGTATATAAAATGCACAAGTGAAGTTTTCTTCAAGAAAACAGATCAACCAACTCAAACAATCTGTAAATTAAGCAAGATCACACTTAATTAAATTCATTAAGTACCTTTTAGGATCCCAGGACTGCGTTGGGTGCTGGAAGAGATAATAGCTATATATGAGGTGACCCTTGACCTAAGTGAATATTGACTTTAGCTGACAGCATGCACTTAAAATATTAGCTGTGAAGATTTGGACATCAGAGAAATAATAATCCTCTACCATCATCAGCTCTCCAAGCAAATTTCTACTTCAGTAAAGGAAAGCAGGACAAAGGCATTACATCATTACTGCTACTGCCTTAATACACACATCTAAAAACCACATCATTTATGAATTTTCAAGAGTCAATTAAAGATCTTAAAATGGTAACAGCTACAAATTCAGTATTTTATAGTTACTACCTAAAAGAAATAGCTGAACCCGAAAGTTATGCAACTTTCCCAGAATAAAAAAAAATCTCATTCTAGCTAGAGAAGAATGTGACAGAGAGGGGAAAATATATATGTATACACAATTACTTACCTTTTTTTCCCTGGTCTTGGGAAGAGAGGTTATTAAAAAAAAAAAAAAAAAAAAAAGCATGGTAAGAAAGGGTCCCAGTGAGTTAGGAATCTAATGTATAGATGACCCCCCCTTATAAAAGATAAATTTAGGGAAACTCAATTCCAGGATGAGGAGTTAAAGGGGTAAAAGGAAAGAATAGCTATTAAACTGATTTAGATGAGAAGAGAGTTTTTAAAACAGAGTTGCTGAGTTTTCTTTATTCTGTTTTGTAACAAGCATTAAAATGGAATTGTGCTACTCTTCTGAACATGTAGAGCACAAGGGAAAAGAGAAGTCTGCTCATTTTAGAGGTCAAGGTGGACCACTGCTTCATTGCCTGGGATTCTAGGCCTTAAACATAATTTTGGAAATAATGCAAGACTCCATTAGCAGAGCTTAAGAGATGACCTCAAACTAAGGTAGTTTACTAATTTGTTACAAGAAAAAAAGCATAAGGGATTAAAATTCTTTTATCCAGAAAAATTTCAAAGTCACTATTCTGACCCAAAATAATAAGCAAAGGGTTCGCCAGCTAAGAATTAAGCATGGTTCAACCATTTCCCAAGATGTTTATTTATTCAACACACTTTCATGATATGTAACCTACCAGTCTAGGCACCACGTATACAGTGTGAAAAAAAGAGAGTCCCTGCCCTCATGAAGTTTAGTTAAATTGGGGAAAATATTTAAATAAGTAAATAAGCAAGTATTTAGCTATAAATCACAATAAATTTAAAAAAAAAAACTGGGGTAAGTATACTTTAACGGTTAGAGAAGGCCTCCTTAGGAAGATGACATAAGCTAACAGGAAAATAATGAAAGGAGTCGTCCTAGTGATCCCAACTAAAAACGTCTGGTTGATTCACCCCTATCAATTCCAATTCATTTCTTCCAAGGTTGAAGACTGTCTCTAATCCCAATCTGTCCCTCCATTCTGAGCATTGTCTCTGTTCAAGCAAATCAGCAAGATTTCGTGGTACAGCTGCTTGAACCAGGAACTGCAACTGGCTGCTTCTCCTGCGAGAACACTTCTCACATTTGACAAGTGCACACACCAAAGACAGCAGAGAGCCGCCAAGGTGATCGGAGGACTCAAAAGCCCCTCATCCAATCTCCTTCCACTTTGCCTTTGAAGATGAGGAAAGGTGTCTATTTGCCTCTAAATCAGAACCTCTGTCTTCCTGCCATTTCAAAAGCAGCTTTTGAACAACTGCATGTGAATCTACAATTACCTCAATAAAAGTTTCAACTAAAAAAAAGCAACTTTTTTAAGCTGCAAAGCCTCTCTATAACAGTAAATTGGTTCACCTCCTTCCTCTCTCCAGTGTCATCTTTTTATATATCACAAGGCATGCAGTTAGCATGCCTAAAAAGGGAAGAGGATGATAATAAAATTAAGTTTAAAATGATCTTTAAAAAATGTTAATCACTACATTTCCCTTAGAAAAGAATTTCTTTCTGAGAAGAGGTCAGGCCTTATATGTAACTCAGAGTGTGGAAGAACATGCATCACCTTTGGACCTACAACACAACGGGTTGGCTGTGTGACATGGGCAAGCGCGGCTTCCTCATCTGCAAGGGGAATTAGGGCCACTTCACATTAAATGAGATAATATGAGTCTGACACTTGGCAAACAATAGCCATCCAAAAAACAAGCAAGCAAACAAACACACTTTAGCTGCCTCCTTTCCTTCACAGCTAAAGGGGAATTTTAATAAAGGTAAGAAAGAAGATCCCACTGGTAAACTGAGAACATTAATACAAGCAGCTGACGGTTGAAAATTATCAGGTAATCCTCCATTAGCTTCAACGCTATATTGCTAAGATTTACTCACAAGAAAGGTGACCATGTGACCTATCTTAAGAAATCCCAGTTTCAAACATTCTGACCCATTATTCCTACTAACATTGAAATATCCCAGAAATGCAAATATTTCCATTTCCAAACTGTATCTCTCAGACAACCTTGCTACCTAGAAAGAGCACAAAATTTTTTCATCAGACAATATAGTCCCCATTTAGCACAAGAAAAATATGATCATCAAAAAAAGAAAAAGAATAATGTGATCACCACATTTACAAGAGGATAAAAGGGACACTAAAAGTATGAACAGGTCAGGAAGACAAATCAATATTGCTGAGAACTTTTTTCCTACATAGTATTTTTACATATTCTATCCTAACAAATTCACATTTACGCAACAACATGACTACAGCAGCCAAAGGGTCAGGATGAAACTATAAAGACCCAAATGACCCCTTAGGCCCAGAGTTTCTGCAATCTATCAGCCAGATGTAGAAAACTGATTCAAACACCAAGCATATATCTGAACCAGTCAAACAGGCATCTGAGACAAAAGAGAAAATCAAGTTTATACATAAAATATATCCCTGGTGGAGTCTGGAAGGCCCATAAAAATGACCATAGTCCCTGCAGCTGAGCATGACCACAAAATCCTCTTTGAACCTGTGCAGAGTGCCTGAGATATCCTGCAGTGGTTGAGAAGCTGGCGAAACTCAAGCCTACATCAGAGCACAGACGGTATGCTCCCCTGGCAACAATGCTACGTGGGACATGAGCACAAACACCTTTCTATCTCTACTGGGCTTAAAGTCACTGTGAAACTCGCCCAGTGGCGCACAGCCAGAAAGGGCCAGCGATACTCAGTTTACAGTGTAAACAAACCATGCAATATTCTGAACACTTTGGAAAGGATGCCAGGGTTGAAAAAATTACAAAATGGAGTGGCTTGGTTTTCCTTGTCTGCTTCACACTCTCATGTTCCCACTACCCACTTCCAGCAAATATCTCCCAGGTCCAGGAAAAAAGCCTTCAGCATCTGTCTTTAATTTGGCTATTCCATCCTCTGCCCTCCTCCCTCCTCCTTTCTCCTTCTCCTTCCCTCTCCTCCTCCTCCCTGACTCCACCCCATAAGGAATATACATACACACAAGTACATATTTTTTTTAATGCTCCCTGAAAACAAATAGAAGAGAGATTAGAGTGGAAAGGAGACTAGAATGGGGAGATAAACCGGGCAGGAGAAGCCGGCAGTTTACAAACAGGCACAAAGAGAGCCCGAGATGGTTGCTCTTGAGCCCCAGCAGTCAGGGCTGTTTCTGATTAGGTGCGTACAATTGCAGAACTGTGCAGGAAGTGCTCAGGGGGCCCTCTCAGTCTGCCCCATCCCAAACACACTGAAAACCTTTGTACTGGAGCAGGCGCATCTGGAATCAGTTAGGACCAGGCTCCTAGCAGGCCTTTCCTTTATACAAAAACAAAACAAACAAACAAAAAAAACCTTCTCTAAAACCACCAGGCTGAGATTTCCCGCCTGCAACTTTCTCATCCCTTCCCCCCAGATCACCCTTCAGAGCACATTTCTCCGTCTCCCATTCTGGGGTCACCACAAGTAAGAGTCATGTAAGAACATAAAGCATTCAGAGAGGTAGCATCCTCCCCAGGCCCAGGCACCCCCAGAAAATTACAGCATCCATGCAACAAGAATCTCTTTTTACATAATTTTGGGATTTTTTTTAATGTTATTTTTAGAAATTCAAAGTGGCCTACTTTCTTCTTTAAGCATTTAAATGAAGCATATCCTTTATGAAACTTGTTTCTTTTTGTTCTGTCTTCTAAATCGTGTATAAAACAGAAAAAAAAAACTTTAGGATAGTTCTAGCATTCAAAAGGGAAAAAGTTTTTCCACTCACATCCTTATGTTAAATTGCCAATATTCGTTTTTGCAGGAAGCCAGTTTTTACTGATGCTTTCTATAAAAAACAGGATTTCTCTGGTAGTGTGGTAAATGCCTAGAACTAAGACTTGGCAGACCTAGAGAACAGTTTTGATGGCCATTAATGAGCCATGAAGCTAGGAATAAATGACTTAATCTTTCTGGATCTCTGTTTCTCCACTGGTAAAACGTGGGAGTGAGGCAGATTCTCTAAGTTTATTTCCAGCACCACTATCCCCTCAAATTCCACACACCTAACAAATATATAAGTACATACACAATTCACCTCCAGCTTCACCTAGGAATCATACCTTTTAGGTAATTTTTTTTTTTATTGTCCCCAAAGACCATACAGAGGAGTTAGGTGTGGAGTAGGGGAGAATGAGCAGTCTGTCAGCTGGTTCGTCTCTTCTATAAACCATGTTCCCTGTCTTCACATGGCTCAGTGATTGCATAACCAAGTCAGAGGGTAAAAAACTTAAGGACAAGTACCAGGCTAGCCATCTGGGCCCAGGAACCTGATCATAGAAGTATGGCACGAAGACCTGGAGAATTAAATTCACAAATAAACTACTGAATTACTGCTCTGTCCTTTGTGCTTAGTTTAGAAGCTGCTTATTTATTTAATTGATCTCAACAAATATTTATTGAATCTAACAAGAAGGCCAGAGTCTCTGAGGAATATAAAAAAGAGTCAGAAACTGACCTACTCTCTGGGAATTTATAATCTACTGAAGAGACACAAAGCTGTTCAGCTCTAATTGTAGTTCAGACTTGATGACACTGAGGTCTTTATAAAGTATTGTGAGAGATCCTGGGATGCTGCTTCCTCCACGTGCCTCATTCTCTTATCTTTTATCTTATTCCTTCTGTTCAAGTGCTAAAAGGGTTCTGATAAACCTGAAAATTATCAAAATTATTTCACCATGAAATTTAAAACCTCGCATTATAAACTGCCTGAACTTATCACAGGGTTCAATAAACAGGGTTAAATCTGTAGTTTATACCCATAGAGAGAAGGGCAGACCTACATAAACCACCCCTCAATCCACAGCTGTCACCAGAGCAGGAGTACTGATAACTATCTCAACAGTTACACTCATGGCAATCAGGAACCAATTCTTGACCTTAGTGAGAGTTCTAGGGATTAAGAACCAGTAGAACAAGTAAAAGGTTTGTAGTTATAACTGTCATTGGTCTGCAGCCAATGACAACCAGAATGGCAGGACTTCCCACAGACCACACGTAAGGGTTCTGACAAAAGGTGCTACCATGCAGTATGAGCTGCTTTTAACTCATGTCAAAGTGATTGATGTTTCCACCGTAACTAAAATTATGAAATTAGTTAGAGGACCTTTTTTGTCATTTCATCTCTGGAAGTGGAGAGAAAAAGAACCCCATAAAACTGATCCCTTTTTCCTTAACCTCATATCCTAGGTAACCTGAAGGATGAGTGAGCTCCTTTTCCTGGACTACTAATCAGGGTATTCCATTCTGGGTAAGCTCCCTAAAAACATACTCCCTTCAGTGAGTTAATTTCCCTCTTCCTGAAACTGGCAAGACTTCAAAGGCATTCAAAGAGAAGTAAGAATCTGTGACATGGGGTTCCAGAAACAGCAGGGTCACATTTCCTCCTGGAACAAGGAAAGCTGAACTGCAGGAGGTGCATCCAAGGGACCTGGCCCACTCCCTAAACGTTAATGTACTTCCAATTGGGTACAGAGAACTTGGCAGCTCAGCTGACTCCCCAACCAGCTCTGAACAAAACTGAACTGGTCAGGATTCTTCGCGGCAAACAGCAGTAGAAGGGGCCAATCACAACCCTCAACCCTGCCAAAAAAATTGCAGCCTTTTCCTTAAAGGGAAAGCACTTCAAGGTGAGTGTTCATGTGTGTGTAGTTGTGAAAAGAGAAAAGGAGGTTTAGGTTTTCAGAATTCCTACCTTAGGTTAGCTTTATTTCTACAAATTTCTTTTCCTGTATTTGCTCCCCTCTGTAACACCACCAGCACCAGCAGTGCTGCAGAGAATAACAAATAAGCAGGTTAAGACTCTACAATCCAAACACACACTTGATCCAAGGAGGCAAGGTATCCACCTGCATCTTAGGAGGGAATCAGGATTCACCCTACTGCTACCTGACAGCAAAGTTTGGAGCTTTGTCCCAAAGAGTCTTCCCCTAGATCCTCACCCTTCCCTGATGCCTCTTCCCCCTTCTCTGACCCCGTCCCCACTGCTATTCAGAACTCAGAGTCAGCTGAAATGCCAGAGCAAACTGCAGACTGATGAGAGCATCTCACATGTAGAGAGATGACATGGGACAGTGCAGGGCTTCTCAAACTAACCGTAGCAACCTTTTTCTTTTTTAATTTTCATTCCATCATGGAACGGTACTTTTGTAAAATGCAATAAAATGAACTTAAAAAACAAAGACATACAACCTACAAGCCCAAACGTTTTATTATTAGATTCAACACTCATAAAATTACTCTACCAAATTGCTATAAAAGTTTCTAAGTGCTTACCATTAAGTTCTGTGCCTGTCTTGTAATGAGTCGGTACTGAACAGTGGACTAACACCAGTCTTCAAATGACACTATGATTAGCACTGGTCTAGTGAAACGAGAACAAGCGTTGACACCCAGAGTCCTAGTAATGAATCCCAGCTACTAGCTGCATGACTTTGGACATATCATTTAATTTTTCTGAATCTCAATTTCTGCATTTATAAAATAAAAATATAGTATCACCAAATACTATGCAGGGCTATGGAAGGATCAGGAAAATGTAATGGCAAGGAGCCTAGCACAGTGCCTGAATTAGATGAGGACTTCAATAACATAACTATTACTATCAGGTTTTTCCAAGTATTCCCTTTCATCATTCTCTTTTAATCCAAAGGCAGTTCCAATTCTAGTAAACCCTAACTTTGGGAGTTAGTATTTTCATAGCCTAATTGTAACTAACAAAAGTCAAGCCTATGATCTCTCACTGTCTTCAGTAGCCTCTTTCCCCTTTGGAGTCAGGAAGAACCAAACATCCTTGTTGTGCCAAAAATGCATTCCCATTTGATTTCTAACATTTTCTGTTTAACCCAAAACATATTTCAATTTGACTTATCATCAAACTCTTATCAGCTCAATCACCAATTCTGCTGTCATTCCAGCTTTGTTGTTATGTTTTACTAAACATTGAGTAGATACAAGAATATTTGTAAATTATTTAAAGGATACGAAGAATAACAAAAACATGTCACCCTAGCTTAGAATTCTCATTTTGCCCCTCCCTCCCCACACTGAATACACTGCTGAAGCCCTTCTTCACGACTGTTCTTAAAGATCTTCATTCAAGGCCCCGTTTCTCCCTTCACAATCCATATAATCCTCAGTAAGTCGCGTCCCCTCTCTAAGCCTCTCTCTTTTACCCACCAGCGAAGCTCCCTGTTTGATTTTGTCTAGGTTCAGCACTTTCCACACACTCCATGTTCAACCCTGGCTCCTCTCATGCTCCTTACGTTCTTATTTTAGACATTTCTAACAGCCGTTCTCCCACGCCTGAATTGGCTGTACTGAATTCTCCCACCAAAGACCCTGGCCAACACTGTCACTCCTCTTATTTTTCCCTCAGTTCTTCCTTCCTTTTCACAAGTACCCTTCAGTCACTGGGGAGAGGCAATTCCACCTGATCCTCCAAGACAAACACCTCCTCTGAAGCCTAGATTCATGCTCTTACACTTATTTCTCTTGGGTACTCACAACATAAAGGCTCAATGGAAAGCCCCAAAGAAGTCAATCCAACATTCTGATATACTAAAGAAGTTATGTTTATAATTTAAAATAACAGAATGGGAGAAAATATTTGCAAATACATATTTGATAATGGACTGGTAACAAGAATATATAAAGAATTCTCAAAACTCATTAAGAAAACAACCAACTCAATTTTAAAATTGACAAAAGATTTAACAGACTCATCATCAAAGAGATATGGATGGCAAATACACAAATGAAAAGCTGTTCAACACCATTAGTATTTAGGGAAGTACCAATTAAAACCACAAGCTACATCCGTACTGCAATGACTCAGGTTTTTTTTTTTTTTTTTTTTAATTTTAAACTGACAATATCAGATAGTAGAAAGAATGTGGAGCAACTGGAACTCTCTCATGCATTCACTACTGATGGGAATGCAAAAATGGTAAGTCACTGTGGAAAACAGTTTAGCAGTTTCTTATAAAGTTAAACATACATTAAGATATGATCCATCAATCCCATCCCTAGGTATTTACACAAGCGAAATGAAGACATATGTCCACACAAAAACCACTACACAAATATTTATTGCAGTCTTATTCACAGTTGTCAAAAGCTGGGAACAACCCAAGTGTCCATCAACTGGTAAATGAAAAAATAAATATTGGTACAGGCATAAATAAGTAAGTATTCAACAATAAAAAGGAATAAATTACTAATTCATAAAATAGAATGGATGGATGAACCTCAAAAGAACACAAAGTGAAAGAAGCCAGATTCAAAACACTACAGAGTGAACAGAAATCAGATCCACAATTTCCAATAGCTGGGAAAGGAAAGAAGGACTGACTAGAAAGGGACCCAAGGAATCTGAAAAATAAGAGGAACTGAAGTTTCTCCCTCCTTGGGAATATACTTACAAAAATGGAAAGAGGCTGGCTGGATTTAAGATGGAGTTATCAGTATGAACTCTAGTTTTTATAATATAAAACTCCAAGTTTTATAACATAAAATACATAATATACACAACCACACATACAAATACATTTGCACAAACTACATATATACACATATGTACATGAAGAAATCTAGAAATAGTTACAGATGTACATGTATGGTGTGTGTGTATGTATGTATGTATGTATTTAAGTATATGTTACATATGTTTTCTAGCTCTGTCTGCTGAGAGAGCCTAGAGGCAATGACACCTCAGTAGCAATGTACATACCTAGCACCCAGATTTTGGTTTCTAATCACTCTCCTCCACTTAAAAGAATGAAGACTCCTCAGAAACAGTTGATTCCAGGGCTAGGGCAGGAAAAGAACAAGATAAGCTTGGAAAATCTTCCTGTGACAGAACGTCAAGAAACGACATGAATGGAGACAAGTCAACAGAACAAAGAAGCCAGTATAAAGTGGGTCCTACTGGCCAAACTGGGAAAAGCTTGAAGACCAGAATAATTATAGAAATGGATTACAACCCATAGAATAAAATAGGAATCCATGAGTCCGTACTGATAGAAATAAATAAGGAAAATTCCTCCTTACAGTAGAATGGCAACTAATAAATATAGACAGACAGACAGAAAGATAATCACCATTTAGCAACTACGACAGAAGTGGCTGGTTCAGGAAGAAGTTGTCAATGGATCTCAGGGAGAGCTCTGGTGAGGAACAGGCTAGTGGTATAATCGCAGAATCTATCTTTCCACAAGATAGTAATCAATTGTAAAAGAAAAAATAGTGAACTTAATGTAGAGAAACCCGGGAAACACCAAACAAATCTGGTGATCAAGCTTAATATCACTGGTAGTGGGATAAGTATACATCATTTGCTTCCAGGTCTGATGCACTGGGAAGAGCACAGCATATTTCTGTGATATTCCTGCCTAAGGTGACATGATTGTTGTCATGAAGAAACAGACAGACCCAGACACGAACATGAAGGAAAGGCAAAGACAAAAGAACTGTTCTAGATTGAAAGAGTCTGAGGAGACATGCAACTTAATGTAACACATATTCCTAGAGAGGATCCTAGACCAAAAAGGAAAAAGAGACATTACAGGGATACCTAGCAAAATGTTAATGGGGTCTATGGATGGATGGTAATGTACCAATAGTAACTTCCTGATTTGGAGAGTTGTATACTGGTTATGTAGGAAAGTCCTATTTGAGGGAACATGCACTGGAACGTTGGGTTCAAAAAAGTTCAGAGAAGGAATAACGATAAAGGGTATGTATGTACACACACACATACACACACAAATATATACACATATACAAAGAGAGTGAGCAATGAAGCAAAAGCAATAAAATATTAAAATATTAACAATTGGGGAATCTGAGTAAAGGGAATATAGTTTTTAAGAGTTTTTAAAAATTGTTTTGGCAACTTTTCTCTAATTGTGATATTATTTCAAAATAAATTATTTGGGGAAAAATAACAGCCATCTATTGTCAGGAACTGTGCCCTGCACAATATCTTTTATCTTCACAAGAAAAGCTGATCCTAAAGCTCAGAAGGTTAAAACCTGGTCCAAGGCCCTCCAGCTCACAAGTGCTGGACCCATCCTCACTGAGGTCTGCAAACTCAAAAGCCTCCGATCTTCTACCACACCATGCTGCCCCATCCCACAAGCAGGTAACTGTGGTTTTCTGAGGGACGTGCCAACATCTGTACTGATCACTGACGATGTAAAATGAATCAGACCATCTCTGCCCTCAAAGAATTCAGTGAAAAGAGACAGACTTACGGAGTAGTAAAGAGTTATAGGTGCTCTATTTGTCATGACTTCTGCAGAGACTGCTAGCCCTCACTCTACCACAAATCCAGGATGACCTACTAGAAGGTGGAAGGTAACTTTTAAGATATATAGGACACACAGACCATGGTCACATGGAATGTGCTTAGGTCACGTAAGTGAGAGGTCCCTGTCTGACCACAACACACACACATCCTCCCTCCCTCCCTGTCTCTCTCCCCCCCTCCTCCTTTCCTCTCTCCTCCAAGGCCTGAACTTCCCTAAGGAAAAAAAGGGGAAAGGGGAGCAGGTATACAAATATATTTATGGAGGCTCAAACTATTCTTTCCCATAGGTTTTCATCATTCCCAGAGGAATTCCATGTTTTGTTTAAAGGTGTCCTTTTCTAAAAAGTAGTGGTTGGGGTGAGACTAGAACTGTTTGGCCCAATGACTAAATAGGATTACTGCCAAAGTCATACCCTTGCTTTCTAGTGGTTTTCCACTCAGCAAAAACAAAAACAAAAACAAAAACAAAAACAAAAACAAAAACAAAAACAAAACCAAAAAAAAAACAACTCTTGTGCATGAAAGACAGTGAAAGACTGAATCTCTACCAAAGCACCAAGAATCAAGTTCACCTAGGCTCCCTGCTTCAATGGCTTTGAAAGCCAAATATACCCCCAGAGGAAGTGGGTTTTACCTTCAATTATGTGCAAATTAGGTGGTTTTCTTTTCTGGTTATAAATCAACTGGGGCCAGGGCAGGGGGTGGTGGTACAGTGCCTCCAGGTATGGCATTGTCCTGAGTTTTACAATAGCGTGGGTTCAGATCATCTATCATTTATGTCAAGGAGAGGAGGAAGGCACGAGCTGTACACTGATAGCACAATAATACACACGACAGTCACTGCCCTCAGAAGACTTACAGTTCAGCAAGGAAAAACAAATTTTTTAAAAAAGAGTACTATGGAACACCTAGAAAGAACACCTAGATTGGAGCAGGAGCAGGGTCAGGAAAGGCCTCCTTGAAAAGGGAACACCACTAAGCTGGGATCTAAGGAACAAAAGAGGATTAACCTAAAATTGCCAAGTTTGGGTGTTCATGTATTTTATTTAATGGAGAATTTTCTGAGTAAGCAGATAAAAAGCAATATACAAAATATGTACAAAAGCAAAGAGGGAAAAGAAATAGCAAGTGATACTATCCTGCTGGGACATAAATACAAAGAGAAGCCTGGGAAAGATCTTTCGTAGTGGAATAATAAACATTTGATTACCACAATTCTATGGCAGTTATTACTAGCTTCAGTTTACTAATGAGAAAACTGAGGCTTGAGAAAAGTCAAGTCAATGGGACAAGGTCACACAACAAATGGATGGCAGACTGGCTATAAAACCCATCCTTTCTGCTCTACTCCCTTGAGAGTTTTACCCAGACCGTGACTAGTTTCTTGGATTCCCAGACAAATCACCTTTTCCCTGGATACTCAACCCTTGGTATTTAACACTTTCAAAATCCAAACAGTCACCAAAGTTAATTTTAGCTCTATTTGGAGGTCAATCTCTCAGTAAAACCTAGTATACTTATTTTTATGTTTTTACCAATGTGGATTCCAAAACCAAAAAAAAAAAAAAAAAAAAACCACACACAAAAAACCAAACATTTCTTTCCCTTATGCTGCAGAGGCCTCAAAAGCTTGAGGCAGCAGTAAGAAGACAGCCCACGCAGAATTCACTGTATACTCTGTAATGCACAACACATCAGCAACAATTTTATCTGGCAGCAGGAAGAGACAGAAGTTAGGACCCCACAATTATCCCTGTAGAGAGGCCCAGCAAAGGGAACGCAGGCATAACAGCTACGATAATGGTAACGCAAATAGCCATCTGTACTTACAGCCAGTCACGCCAAGAGCTTTTGAACACCCACACCCCTAATGCCTCGCTCTCCCCCATGCAGGTGGGCCAATTCCTTTCCATTCTTCTCCATCCCACGTAATTCCAGAGGAAGAGACAATCTGCTGCCAGGAGTGGGCAGCAATGGAAGCTGCTGTACTTTGAACACAAAAGACCAAATACTAAGGTCCTAACTCCCCACCCTGCGTTCTACCCGTTAAAGCACAATTTCCTTAAAGCACAATTTCCCCATTTCTTCTGCTGTCTAAAACGCACAGACATGTAGCTCCTCCTACAGCCCCCAGTCCCAGCTAGGCTGGGTACCCTCTCCCCCACATTAACATTTACTCACCCCTCTCACTGCACGGAGCACATTATAGGTCTGCCTGGTTTTGGTCATCCCACTGAGAGCTCCCGAGGACAGGGGCCGTCTCTCAACCTGCCTCCCTCCACATCTGCAACAGCCAGCACAGTGCAGGGCGTATGGGGGCTGAATCAGTTCACTGGGGACATCCAAGAATTGCAGGATGAAATGGGGAGTGGGCAGTAGAAAAGGAAATGGTTGAACAGTAATTTGAGGTTTGAGGATCCAGGATACTTGAACAAAAATAAGCTACAGTCTCTACACCACAGTAATATGTTGAGTGCAAAATTCACACTAAAAAAATCATCCTGTAATAGTCTATGATAGAGAGCTCTAGAACAAAAGATGACACTAACAGTATTATTAAAAATAAAAACAACAAAAAACCTAATCATAATTATTAGTGTTATGTTCCCAAAAGCAGAACAGCAACAAGACAGTGTAACCTACAAACACGACCACAGCCCTATCACCCTGCTCCAGTTCCCAACACAAACAGCTTTTCGGGGTTCCTTTTTCTTGGTGGGGGGGGGTAGGTGTGGCGGGGGGGCGCCTTGTGTCCACCCCTCCCCCTTACCTTTTCCACTCTCCCCTCCTCCTACAACCTACCAAAGAAAACAATGAATGCATTGCAACACTCAATCTTCAGAAAGATACATCTCCCCAGTTCTCCTAAGCTTTTCTTAAGGGCTGCTGGCAACATAAGCAATTTGTTCCCAATTATAGCAGACTTCATCTGGGTGATGAATGTAGTTAGCAAGCCCTCCACAACGTGCTGGAAACAATGGGAGATCTCAGAAGCATACTCTGGCGGCACTTTCCCAATCCGCCTGCAGCGCCACAACTGCCAGGGGATTTTTACCAGGCTCTTCTTGTGCTCTGATCCATCAGCTCCTTCCCCCTTGGAGATACCTGCTCTCCAATCTTCCTTACCAACTCTACCTGTCAAAATCAAACAGAAACTGGAGAAAGGTAAGACTGTGAAAGGGTCTGATAAGGTCCTGGGATTGTCTGAGTTTAAACCCTGTGGCTATATTTTTTTTGGATTTTTTTTTCCTACTGAAGAAAAACTACAATAATTACCTTGGAGATGTGCTGATTTTTATGAGATTTTACTGAGAATCACTGTAATAAGATGTCAGAGCTGAAAGCAACCTCAGAAATAATCTCATCATATCCCGACATTTCACAGATGCAGAAAGGCCCAGAGAAGTTAAGAACTACCTCCCTATAGCTACATAAAGGAACCCCTAGAATGTCATATGTTAAATGGCAAGAGTTGCACCTGGTTCACCTCCAGGGTCGAACAGAGCGTCAGCACTTGATCTGCGACTGGAGAACTGAACCAAACGAACTGACTAGCGGGAAATCTCGCACTATGACTCATGCTGTTTTATTTCAAGTACAGTATTTTTTCATCACATGTTACTAGAGAGCTAGGATCTATGAGTGATAATTTATGTGTACAGCAGACCCCATGGAATTCAGGCTCTCTTCGTCCTCAACCACTAGGTACAATCCCTTTATCTCTGACATCACTTAGAAGATTTCCAACCTCTTTCCATTCCAGTTGCTCTAAAAATCATAGAACATTTCTAAACTGATTTCCCAAAATATCTTCCACTCAGATACTCTTTTAATAATTCTCTTCAATTGCTCTCTTAATCTTCTTCAACGATTGTCTTTTTTGGGATCCCTCATTATATCTCAGCTTACTATATAACCTGTCTCCCTCCCCTTGCCTATCCCACTAAGGCAATGGTTCTCGACTTTGACTGCATACTGCAATCGCCAGGGGAAGTGTTTTTAAAAACTACTCATTCCTGGGTCACACCCCCAGAGTTCCTGATTTCATTGGTCTGGGTTAGGTATGTCAATGAATGATATTTTTAAAAGCTTCCTAGATGATTCTAATGCACAGCGAGCTAACATTGAGAACCCCCTGTCCTATAGCCTCAGAAATGCACCACCTGGGCTATTACATACTCTAAAAATAACTACTGCCAGTTATTCTAGACTTGCAAAATACTAGACTGCCCTGCATCAGGGGATGCGTGTTGCTAGCCTGAAGGCACATTAGAACCATACCCTTGATTCACATCTGTCACATAATAATACTTTGGTAAATATGTCAGTAAAGCTCTATAAATAAATCATTAATGATGATGAATGGCCAGATCCTGTTAAAAGACTACAGAGGGTAAAAAAGCTGTACTGGAGTTTTCTGACTCAGAAACACATTTAGTTTCTGATTTTTTTACCAAGGATCCTAGGTCCTTCAAATCCACATGGTCTTTCCATATCAAAAATAGTCTCTGTGGCAAACCCCAAAGAAGCACAAAATGCCTCCATGCCTCAGCTCATACCATATCTGTCTGCATGGAAAACTCCTGTTCGTCCTTCACAGCACAGTTCAAATACCTCCTTTAGTCATTCAGTCAACAAATACTGAGAATCTACTAAGTGTCAGGCATTGTACTAGGCACTGGAGATACAACGCTGAACAAGACATAGTCACTGGTCTCACAGTGTTACATTCTACTTGGGAAGTCAGAAAGTAAACAAGGAGACAAATTAAAATAATTCCAGATGGTAGTTAAGTGATATGAAGAAACTAAAACAATATAACATGACAGTAACGGTGGGTGGTAACTTCCCCCCAAAGGCAGACCCATTTGGTCCCTCAGGACCAAATCAAGAACAGGGAGCTTTACCATATTCCTTTTTAATACTCCCAGCATTTACTCTTAGCACATACACAATGAATATTTTGAATGAATAAAAAATAGAAGGATAAGAAAAAGGGGTAGAAGTAAAAAAAAAAAAAGGAATCATCATAATCAACTAGAGTTAAGAGACATGAACCCTCACCTAAGTTCTTCCCACTACCTACATGATTTGGGGCAAATCCCTTCCTCTCTTCTATAAGATAAACAGACTGGATTAGACCAGGATAGCAATGTTCACCAGAGGTAACGTAAAAGAGACATGCGTGGGCAGAGACTACAGAGTGCTGGAGCTCAGGGCCATTCCTAAGGGAAGAGCCACTATTCAGCTCCAACAGAGTGGACCACACGGGAATGCAGGCCCAGTGCTGCCAAGAAAGCCAGAAATCTGGATTTCATGTGAGCTCTCCCGGTGTTTAAATGTTAAACCCAAATGTCTTTAGAACTACTGTGTTAGCCAAAGAAAACCCTTTGTGTAAGGGCCAGACCATAGGCCCACAGTCTGTAACTCCTAGACTGGATCATCTCTGATCCTTCCTAGTTCTAGCAGTCCACCATCTTAAAGAAAAACACTGAAGAAGAGACAAAAGGATTAGAGAACAAAGAGAAAAGAAGTCTCCTTTCCAAGGGTTCTACTCAGATCATAGAAGAGTCTTCTTCATAATTCATCACTCAGTAAATCCTTGTTACTTGGAAAGAAAATTTTGTATCCTGGGCAATAAAAAAATCCAATTTCAACCTCTCCTTCAGATTATAAAAGCAGCAAGTCCGCTATATTTTTAGTGATCTGGAGTTGAATTGTGGTGCTTTTACCCACGTGTGCTTAATATTCATATCCTAAGCAACCAGGAAAGCTTAAACAGGGGCACAACTCATGTGCACGTACACAGACACACAGACACACACACCCTACAAAGCCAGGAAATCAATTATGCTGGAGACTGGCAAGATGCCCCAAAGACACAGCAGGAATTTGATATGAACAGCAGGATGAGGAAGGAGAATGAATAATTCAGACTCCCTGATTCACTTAACAAAGTTCTGTCAAGCCCAAGCTGAGACCCATGGTTTGTGGGCTGAGCTCCCTCACCTGAAAGCAACATGGGCTGGCTGTCTGAATGGAAAGCTAACTGTGCCTGCTCTGAAGGTGGGAGAGGGAAGAAATGACCAACTTGCAGCTAGAATACGTTACGTTATTTTTCTGAGAGCCAGTTCATCATAAGAGACCAAACTTGAAAGCAGACAATGTTTTCATACTGTCGTTAGCAAAGGAAAAAAAAATGCATATTTTATTCATGCCTACCCTCTTTAAGGAAGCCTCCATTAGACTAGAAAGCCAAAGGAAACAAGATAATGGGGAAGGCAGAAGAAAAAATTATCAGAATAGCTGCAAGTATACAGACACCTTCCCTACCCACAGTGTCCTACTTCCAAGGTGGAAGAGAGTTCCCAAGCACTATCTTTAAACTACCAATGATGACCGATTTATGAACTATTCATCAGTTGCTCAACCTAAGTCCCACATTATTTTCAGACACAAGCAATTCTAAAAACAGATCCAGATCTATACCAAGCTATTAATCAGTCATCACAAACTCTCAGTTTGTTGGAAACCAGGGTTTTATATTGTAGACTGAAAAAAAAAGCTGCTATGGAAATGACTGAGGGATGAAAAAGGAAGGGAGACAGCCCAACTTGTTTTCACGTGTCTGTGACAGGTTTGGTGTTTTTTATCTTCCATTTTTGTTTTTTTTTTAATGACAAGAATAAAATATTTGTAATCATTCAGCATTTAAATCTCTCAGATCTATGATATTCACTGATGCAAGTAATTCTTTTAGCCCTGAATTTGTGAAATGTTACTGTAAATAACACACCAAGAATGTATTAACTTCTAAACACAACAGTACTAAAATCATGTTGGTATAAAAAATCACAGGAAGAGAACAAATTTGAGGCTCCTCAAATCCTTCTAAGGCTGGGAAGATACAGAAAGAAGCTCTATGCAATAAATAGATCTTAAATATTATACTAGTTGAGTAGCCAAAAGCAGATTTTATCAAGCAATCACTACCACAAATAAGTGCACTCCAGCATGAGCTCACACTTGAAAAAAACCATTTCAAAAATTAAACTAATTCCTCAAAGTCACCAAAAGCAACAACCTCTCTAAAATTCAAATGGCTAATAGGAGATATTTCAGTCCTAAAAGCAAAGATGAAAGAGCATTTAAAAAAAAAAAGTAAAAAATAACAGCCTTCTGGTGATGATAACCAAATTTTCCTATTTACATCAGGTCAGTCCCCAGAGAACTAGTCTGTCGGCCCATCATAGAGGTGAGTGATACAACAGCAGTGACTCAAACCAGGGACCCTATTAGAGCAGAAGGCAACTACACCGGGTAGAAACTTCGTGCTCACACTCTGTATTACAGATCAGCATCCAAGGGTTCAGGAGGCAAGTTTCCGAGGGTCACAGGCAGAAAAGGGCCTTTAATTTCCAAATGCTTAATGACTGGTACGTCTAGAAATTAGATACTACAAAGTCTTACTTGCCATTTCTTTTGTCAAAGAATACTAAGGCTGCTGCTGATCAATTTTACAAGCTGGAAATGGATGACAATCTTACCAGAATAAGAATCAAATTTATTCTCTTATTTGGTGAGGTTGGGGCAATGGGATTTTTTTTTCAAAGCTTCCCAGATGGTGCTAATAGGCAGCCAGGATTATGGAATATGGTCTACTTAAATCTGGAAACAAAGGAGCTAGCAGGACTACTTAACTAGTGAAATCAAGGGTAATACCTTAGAAGAAAGTTTTGGCCTCTGAATACGACTTTTGTTTGAAATGATTATCTGTAACAAAAGAACAAAGTACCACTCAGTGATCATTCACCCTAAAAAGCCAGGATAAGTATTCTATATAAATAGAGTTCTTTGAGTTCTAAAATCTTGTAATCTAACCATTAACCATCCAATAAACATTGGGCCTACTATATATCAAATACTGTGCTAGATGAGGAGAATTTAAAAAAAAAAAAAAAAGATCACAGCATAATCTCTACCCTCAAGGAACTTACAGTTTGGTAGCAGATCAAAGTAAATAGACAGTGAGATAAATGCTAGAAAGGGAAAAGTACAAGGTTCTATGACACCAGTCAGAAGAGTTTCTAGCCCCATCTTAGACATTCAACAAAAGGTTCCCAGAGGAAACTGATCTCTAAACCGAGATCTCAGAGGTGACGGTTAGTGCGGTATAGGCAGAAAGAGAAATTTACAGAGGTAATTTCCAATAGAGGTGCATGGTCTATGTATGCATCAGTCAAGGGTTTGAGAGATGAGGCAGGAGCTGGATCACCAGTGCCATTTAGTGGGACTAAAGGGCAATGACATGATCAGCGCTGTTTCAGAAGGATCACTGTAAGAAAGATCACTGCAATGCAGTGACATGGGATGGAAGGGACAGAACTAAAGGCAGAAAGACCACTGTGTAAATGGTGGCACCAGTCACTCACTTGCCCAAGGGCAGAGTTTGGCAGAAAGAGCAGATGAGAGGTCAGTTTTAGACACGCTGGGTTTGCAGTATCTGTGGGGCATCCAAGTGCAGATGTACACTAAGCAGTGGATACAAACATCTGAAGTGCAGGAAAGAGATCTAGGCTCGAGATAGCAATGTGGAAGTTGGCAGCACACAGATGGTAGATAAAGCCCCAGCAACGGGCACGCTTGCCAAAAGAGAGCATGTATAATAAAGAGGAAAAAAAGGTCTACAGAATCCTGAGGAACAGCAACTTTTAAGTGATGGGCTGAGGAAGAGATTAAGAAAGGGGACTGGCCATTTTTTAAAGATAGTGCCAGAGAAGCCAGGGGAAAAGAGGTATTTCAAGAACACGGAAGATAGAAAAGGATATTCACTGGATCTAGCTATAGGGGAGTTTCTGATGAGATTGGGGGAAAGAGTTCCAATGCTGTCGTTCAGGAAGAAACCAGACTAAAATGGGTTTAAAGGGTATAGACAATTATTTCAAGAAGCTGGTCTGTAGAAGTGAGAATATTTAAAGGACTAAATATGCTAGATTTTATTTATTTTTTATGAGATAAACATGTATGCAGTTGATAAGAAAAGATACAGGGGGCAGATTTTAAAATCTAAGAAAGAGATCCAAGTAGGATTCACCACACACAGAAAGATACATCTTTCACTATAACAGATAAAATTTGTAGGTTTGGTGGCAGGAAGTTAAAAGAGTTCCAATTTGATACCTTCTATTCTACCTATAAATTAAGAGGCAAGACTTCTTGCTGCAGGTGAAGAAAAAGTGAATGTAGGACAATGAGGAACATCTGAAACAGCCACTGTGGCAAGTCCTCAAGAGAGGTCACTTAGAAAAATTGCCAGACAGGAGTCAAGGGTCCAGGAAAGGATGGAAATCATGAAGACAGACATCTGTATTGATCTATACCTGGGGTTTTGCTAGGTAGGTAAAACAAAATGAAAATAAAGAGAGAATACTGGCCAAAGAGCTATTTAAGCAAAGGACCATGCAATCTAAACAAGACAAGGAAGGAAGCAAAGACAGTGGAGTCAACAAAAAGGGAGAGAGCAGAGAGATGGCCAAGACAGTAAACTTCTCAATGACACCGGAGAAAAGATGCAGTGGGAGTAAATGAATGTGAGAACTCAAAGAGCCGTAATGAGAAAATGAGATGCCTGTCTAAATTTTCAGAAGCAGCTCCAGACTGACAAGACCCAGAGTGTGCCCTCAGAAAAGGCGGTGAGAGTGCAACTCAAGGCAGGGAAGCTGACTGATGGAAGAACTGAGAGATGGGACTAGCCAAGGTGCTGAGTCCATCATCAGCACAGACACTGGAACCTCCTACAATAATAACATTACTTAAGGTAGGAAGAAAGCCCAAGATCCAAATGCCAAAGTTGTTTTGTTTTTCAAATGAGGGAAGGAGGCAGGGTAATCAATAAACAACAGCACTGAGTAAGGAAAGAGGGTAGATTATTAGCCAGATAACTAGAGCTTTACGGGAGCTTTAAAGATCGCTTCTTGGTCTTTTGGCTAAGATCAAGTGTAAAGGAGCAGGGAATTTCATCCAAAGGTCGAAGATTAGATAGGAGTACTGGAGAGGGGGAAGAGAAAGGACAGGATACTGACCTCCCTAATGAAGAAAAACAAAAAACACCCATGAGGAGAGGGGGTGTAATGTCTGCAGAAGGAAACCAAATTCAGTTAGGAGAAAGGGGTAGAAATAACATGCAGTTAAAAAGCTAAATATGAAGAAGTTTGTTTACTATGCAACAGAGAAAATGGGACAGCCGATGAGGGAAGAAGCCACTGGAAGGTCAGGTCCCGAGGGAAAAAGCATAAAGTCAGTCCTGAGATCACTGCACTACACAGATGGCCATAGCTGCTTACATTCTGGAGGCTGACCAAGGAGTGCAGAGTTGAAAGGAATGATCTTTTTGGCTGCTGCAAGGTTTCTAAAAAAAAATAAAAAACAAAAAGAATCCCAACAATTGCTTAATAGAAAACTGGAGGGTGCAGACGGACTTGGGCCTTTTGATAGAAGCCTGCATCAGCCAGGTTAAGTGAGCCAGAATCTAGGCTGCAGACCCAGAAGGGGCTATTTCAACCCCACATGACCAACCATATATTAAAAACAACGGCAGCCTCTGCCGATTGGAGAGAGAGGGTGCCCTCAGGCTCTGCAAGGAAGAAGCCATGGCCTAGAATATCTACTTTGCCACAGCAGACAAGAAAACTCTCTAAGTAGAGTCAGCTATGATTTGGACCCATCTGGGCTGATAAGATCAGGCACCAGATTCAGGCTTCTACTACCTTCAATAACAATGATTGATCGACCAATAAATAATGTCAAATAAACAATGAGGTGCTCAAGATTCAAGAATTTTGATGCCTCTAATAAGAAAGTTAGTAAGTTCAACAATTAATTTTTTACAAATCTAACATATGTAACTGCTCCTGTGCTAAGTGCTTTACTTGTAATTAGTTTTCACAACTCTATGAGGTGGAAACTATTACTAACATTTTACAGATGAAGGATCTGAGCCTCAGGGAAAGTAAGAAACTTGCCCAAGGTTACAAATTTACTAAACAGAAAGCCAACGTGACTCTAAACCCCAAACTCTTAACCATGAGCTCTATGCCGGACTCTCACCACACCAGTGGATGTTGCCAATATGTCTCTGAATTGTATGTCTCTCAAATATACAATTCAAAATATAGTTATTAGTAGGGAGAATACAAAAAAATAAAAGGTATGGTCCTAAAGAAAACTAAGTCTGGTTAGACAGACAAGAGATACACACACACACACACACACACACACACACACACACACAAAGGAAAGCAACAACTCAAAACTATACTTACGTACCAAGATTATGATAATGATAACAAGGATTTGAAAGATAGCTATATTCAATAGATTTTTAATTCTCTGTCCAAGGCAATAAACTTCCTAACAGCCCATTCATCTAAGCTTTCAGACTTCTCAAACGGAAGAGATGAGGTTAAATTCCTTAGGAAATACTTGAGTAAATTACACCAAGACACCAGAAAAAAATGAAGTTAAGTGGACTGAAATGAACACCTGCTCTCCTGAATCTTGAACTCTATCCTAATCCAAATATTTCCCCCTAGTAAACTTAGTTTCCATGTACTAAAGCCCCATTTTGACCCAGAGCAGGCAAAAATTAACCCTCACTGATTATGTCTAATGGGCCATTTAAATCCTATAGGTCTTGCATCTTGCCTTTATCTAAATTTGACAAGTTTGAGGCTGAGCCAAAAACAAAACAGCTACAAGGAGGCGAGGCACGGATGTACTCACCTCTGGAAACTCAGCAGCATGCTTTAAGCACCCTTACTCATATAGCAACTGAGCTTCCATACCACTTTTTTTGTATATTTTGACATTTAATATATTTAAATTATATGTTACAATAATACATATTTAAAAATAAGAAAACCACTCACACAACTCAGATTTGTAACTTGTTATTACTATGCTTCTTCCATTTTAAATTTGGTCATTCAACAATACACATTGGTTATCAATGAATTTAGAGTTGTAAGCCAGGCAGAAATTTGAATTAATTTCTGCAATAACTGGGATTAACCAGATAATTTAAAAATTCTCTTAATCTAGGAATTTAGAATTCATATGCTATAGGAAATAGAACTATTTCCAAACAGCTGTAACCTAACTCCAAAGAAAGGCTGCATTTCTTTCCCCACCCCACTTTTTTTAAATTGAAGAATAGTTGATTTACAACGTTGTGTTAGTTTCTGGTGTACAGCAGAGTGATTCAATTATACATCCATATTCTTTTTCAGATTATTTTCCACTATAGGTTAGTATAAGATATTGACTATAGTTCCCAGTAGGTCCTTGTTATTTATCTATTTTATATATCATAATATGTATATGTTAATCCCAAACTTTTAATTTATCCCTCCCTCCCACCCTTTTCCCCTTTGGTAACCATAGTTTTGTTTTCTATGTCTGTACGTCTATTTCTGGTTTGTAAATCAGTTCATTTGTTTCATTTTTTTTTTTTATAATTCCACATATAAGTGATATCATATGATATTTGTCTTTCCCTGACTTACTTCACTTAATATGATCATCTCTGTCACTGCAATGGTCCATCCATGTCACTGCAAATGGCATTATTTCATTGTTTTTTATGGCTGAGTTCCCATATGACACTTTAAGCTACCTGAGAGCGCTGTCTATGTCTCTGCCTAATACAGCCCTAGATCCCTCAGAGCAGCTTCCCTCAGCCCCACATGTAAATGAACTCACCTCCAATTCCCCACTGTGGAACAGAAAACAGAATGATACCTTGCTTTACTTTCAAACCTCTCAGAGGCAGAATGAGATATGGAATGGTACTTGAAGTGCTCTGACTCTTAATTAAGAAAAATGTGATATACGAATGCATAACAATAACACGTTTACCATGTAATATCTAAACAGCCCTCTTCTACTACTAAACCAACTAAGGCACAGACATAATATACATAAACTTAAGTACATACCAGTGTTTAAAGCTCAAGCAAAGCTAAATTCATCTTTGCCCCCTCACTCCTGGAAGGACCAATTTGATTATAGGTCAGAATGTGCATCCTCAAAATGAATAGAATTGTTCCAAATAATGTTGCTGAAGTAGCAGTTGAGGGTAAAATGGTCTTCAGCCATTGGACTCTGACCATCATCAGACGCAGTAAGTGAAATACAGGTATGCTAACCAGGGAAAACAGTAGAAACAGGTAGGTGCAGTGGTTTCAAAGTATGTCCACAAATTCTGTGATACTATTGCCTTCAAGAGGTGGAGCCTAATTCTCCCCTTGAGAGTAACTAGACACCCGCTCTTAACAGATAAAGCAGCAATGACAGTGCACACCTCAGGAACAGGTCACAAAAGGCACTGCCCTCCTTCACTTCTCTCTCTTACTTGATCTCTCATTTGATTACTCAGTTTAACGAAGTTCTGCATATAATGAAGACACTCAAAGAGCCTAAGGAGAAGACCACATTAGAAGGAACTAAGGCCTCCTGCCAAAAGCCAGTGAGGAACTGACAACATGCCAAAAGCCATGAAATGAGCCATCCTGGAAGTGGATCCTTCAGCTCCAGTCCAGCCTTCAGATGATGGCAGCAGCCCAGGCAACAGCCTGACTAAAACCTCATGAGAAATTCTGAGCCAGAACCACACAGCTAAGCTGCTCCTAAATTTCTGACCCACAGAAACTATGCGATAATAAACGTTTGTTTTTTTAAGTCAGTAAGTATGTAATTTGTTACACAGCAAAAGATAACTAACATAGCGAGCATGCTGTAACACACTAGGTTGTGAACCCCAAACCCTCATGAAAGGTTCCTCCAAGGTTCTGGAAACAGGTACCATCAGAGAGGAGCACACCAAGTATTTCAGTAACTTCCTCTTCTGCTTCAGAAATGTCTAAAAGAAATATCCTAAAAGCCAGAAATATGGGCCATTTACCTAATTTAAAATTTTCTAGTAGCCATATTTAAAAGGGTATAAAAGGAAATAGGTAAGAATAATTTTAACAATATACTTTACTGAATACAACATATCTAAAATACTAGCATTTCAACATGTCAATATAAAAACATACCTGATATTTTTAAAATTTCAATTAAATTTTTTTAGACTGAGTCTTTAAAATTTAGTGTATATTTTATGCTTCCAGAACATCTTAATTCGGACTAGCCATATCTCAAGTCCTTGACAGTTACATGTGGCTAAATGGCTACTGTCTTAGATGGAGCAGGTCTAGAGGATTTCTTCTGCAGCTCGTTGCCCTTTTAAAACATAAGTGCGTAGCCCAAAGATGTGAAAGCAAAAATTTTTTAAATACCTAAAGGATCCTTTTTTATTTTCTCTTGAGATATCTCATTTGTATAGGTCCCCAAGCTGAGGAGTGTCCTCCAAGGAAGGAAAGAAGGAGAGAAAGAACAGTGTTTGATCACTGTTAACAAAAGGAAGGACCACTTTGAAAAACTGAAAAGAACTAATTCTACCTACAAAACACCAACACCCAGAATCAGGGTAAGTATAGAGAATTTCACCCCCATTTTTAACTGTTTCTCTCATCATTCGTCTGTCTACCCATTATATACACAACCCTATATTCATCTGAAAAAGAAAGATTCAGTCTGTTCTGAAGTGGAAGGTTTGGAAGGGGCTGGGGGGAGGGAAGGGGAGCAAAGCAGAACATCTGGCTTTCTCTAAAAACACTTTCTCCAGCTAACACACTTGCCTCCCCTCCACCAAGAGTGTTATAGTCTAGGACCACGGCTTTAAAGGAGGTCAAATCAAACCCAGAGCCTTCAGCAGACAGTAATCTCAACAAGACAATCTACTTCAGTGCCACCACGGTCACTCTCTTCCTCCTCCTGCTCCTACTGCTTGAGAAGCTAGATTCAGACCATCATGGAAAAAAGCCCAGTTGTGTGAGTCACTGCAGCCATCCCAAGGGGCCTGGGCAAAATCCAGAGGACAGCTGGAAACAGCTGTTGTGAGATCAACTGCAACTGGGAGGGAGGGAGGAAAGAGAGGATAAATTCATAGTTTATTATACATGATCCAATTCTGGCCTCAGAAAAGCTGGGTTTTATTTTCTCTGCCAAACAGAAAGTTTCTTCTCCCTTTTTACTTAAGATTCTTCTAGACTTCTAATTCGCTTTCCTACTAGCCAAAAGGATGTAGATCTTCACACATTAGTACCTGAGGTCCTGAAGAAAAGGACCCCTGGTCCAGATACTGTCCTAAAATGAGCAGTGTAACAATAGGTACCTTTCCTAAATGAGAATTTCTCAGAGTCTGACAGGTAAGGAAACAAAATGGATTCACTGGCATCTGACACATGTAAACTATCATTAACGGGCTCTGGCTGAGACACAGGGAACTAAGCATCCTCTCCTAACTGGTCTCAGTGCACCCAAAGCCCCCTTCAAAGCCCCTGTGCCTACAGTTCCAATGGTCTTGAGCAACACCACTCCAGGGTGGTCAGTCTTGGATTCTTCAGTCATTTTAGACATTCATGCGGTAGAAATAGCGCATATCCTTCCAATTCACCAGCCAGACCATCCAAGAGAATAGAAGAAGCGCTGCCTTCAGAAAAGGTCTTTAGAGAGTTTTAAAAGCCAATGAAAAGGCCCTTCAACTCTCCCAGCTGCCCACTTGCCATCAGTAACACTGTTCCTAAAGTAAGGTACAAAGATTCAAAATGTGTCTGTACCTTATCCTCCTGAGTGTTACCTTTCACTACAGAACTTAAGTTATTTCTTCTACAAATATTTTTTTAAGTATTTACTATATTACATCACGTATAGAACCTGTTACAACCAACTTCCAAAGCCAGTCATGGGAGATCCTGTAAACGGTGAAGGAAGTGAGATGGAGGGGAGTGCAGAGGAAAGTCTGAGTCAGTTTCCAGGGTCAGGGGAAAGTTTCCCTTGGCCTTCCCAGGTTTAAGATTAAAATAATTAATGACAACATCAAAAAAGAAAAAGTGAAAGTCAGAAAAATTCTGTCAGTTGCCACAGTTTACATTTTGGATCCACTTTTATCCTCCTTTATGTTTCACCTTTCCAAGTAAACAACAAATCTAGAAAAATAACTGGTACAATTTTCTTCTAAATATAGTACACTTTCTCACCCACAAATTAGCAAGGTATATGACCCTTTACCCTATTTACACCATCAACTTAAACTGCTATTTAATTTTGGCTAAGTTTATATATCACCTACCCAACTACATTGAAATCCCTTACAGAACATCCCCTGCATCTTACTCTTCCTGCCCACACAACCTCACAAAGAGTAGAACCTCAAAAACACCTGCTGATTAGGTTTTACTTTATATAAAATGAGTGCAGGGATGAGATAAAGAGACTGCATCTAAAATGTACAAAATGAGAAAGCAATGAAGGTGACTCCTTCCAAAAGAAGCCATACTCCATAAGTGGAAAAGAAGAAACCTTCTGACCAAATCTGAAAGATGACACCTGAGGCCTCTGCATCTCCCCATGACAGTCAATCTACCAGTGACACAGCTAAAAAACCAAAGCCGCCTCCACTTCAACCCCTTCTCTTTCAGTATGTATTTCTGATCATCACAGTAACAGTGATGGCCACTGCCACGATAGCCAGCTATTATTTTAATAAGTCTGGTCATCTGTTTTCAAGGGCAACCTGAAAAAGCCAACAGATAAGCATGTTCCAGGACAGCTCTGGGAGTCCTTGAGATTGAAAAGGTAAAAAGAGGTTTCTGAGAGGACTACCGTCAGCTAAAGGGTCAGAGCATATTCAACTCAAATGTGTACACGGTAGTAACCAGTTTGTTTGTTTTTTAATGTTTTTTTTTTTTTTTTGCCCCAACCAAGGCCAAGAAAAAAGAATCATAATTAGGGTCTAAGGGCAAAGTACAAATTGATTTTTTAAAAATAAGTGATGGAAATAATTGAACACCATACTTCAGAGGAACTTGCCATATAAGAATTTTGGTTAACTATACATTGTTGGAAGGGACAATTATCCATGCTTAGCAGACAGGAAAAAAGTTAAACATCTCAGCTCAAGGTTTCAGAGAAGACAGGTGTCTAAAAACAGAAACCAGATTTCTCAAAGGCATAACTTAAGGGGAGAACTTCTGTCTCAGGCATGAAATACAAAATGTGGGAATGCACTATTAATTTTACACATTTAATATCTAAAAACTGGAAATGTAAAAATTACAGTTCTTATAACAATGCTAAAACATATGTACTATACTTAAACACAGGATTTTAGAGCTGAAAGGGACTGCTAGACAACAAATCAATATAGTAACTATTCCAACAGACCCTTGTGTCCAAGAAGTTCAAAGCACTTGACACTAGTGGGGAGGGTACATCTCAGTGGTAGAGTGTCTGCTTAGTATGCAAAAGGTCCTGGGTTCAATCCCCAGTCCCTCCATTAATAAATACATACATACATAAATAAATAAACCTAATTACCCCCGCAAGAAAAATTTTTTAAAAACACTTAACTTTAATGTCATATATGTGCAGTATGAGTAAGAATTTGAGGCTCTGACTTTTGTACTTTGTGATTTGTGCTAATTTGTAACCTTTGTGTTATACTGAACATATTCACAGAAAAAAGAAGGACGAAAGGAAAACAGGGAGGGATAGGAGGAAGAAAGGCAAAAAAGGGAGGGAGGACAGAAGGGAGCAGGAATGAACAGCAGTACTCCAAATGTTTTTTACCTCCTTTAACAGGGAAAATGCATCCCACCTGGGGTCTCAGTATCTACCTTCCTTGTATCTGTTTTCCTTATCCTCTCTGGGGTTTGTTCGTTCTTTTGTTTTTCGTTCACAGTCCTAGTTTCTCTCTCCAACCTCCTTTGTGCTTTTGCCTGTCTTGTACCATGTCTGCCCATTGCCTCTTTACATCTTTCCCTTTACCGGCCTCCAACTCCACATCTCCACATAACACAGAAGTAAATCCCACTCAAAAGCAAACAAATTTTTTAAAATTCTTCACAATGTTACAAATCATCTGATCAAACCCTTCCAGTTTAGGAAACTGAGACGCTGAGAGATTACATAATCTGCTTAATGTCACAAAACTAATAAATGACAGAACCGAAACTAAAACCCAGCTTTTCCCATTAAAGTAATAAAAGAAAGCACAGAACGTTATTTTTAAATCTGAGTAGAGAAGGTCTTTCTCAGAAAGAAACAAGATCCAAAAGCTTGAAAATAAATACCTTATATATCTGATTAAATTAAAATCTTTTATCTGGCCCCAAAACACACACATACACATACACATACAATTACATACTATTATAAACAAGTTCAAAAGACAAATGACAAACTGAATGAAAAATTTTGTAACATGAATGAAAGGGCTAATTTCCTTAATTTTTAAAAGTTCTTACTTACCAATAAGGGAAAAAAAATTTCTTTCAAACTTCAGTTCTTGACAAAGAAATACAAATGATTTTTATTTAGACATCTAAGTACCCCCTTATATTACAGAAATACAAAAGACTAAGATACTGTTTTTCACTTATCAAACTGGTGAAACTCAAAGTATGATAACATAGTTTGCCCAGCTGACAGGAAAAAGTCACTCAACTTCATTGTTTACAGAAGCATACAATTTTGGAGGCTGCCTGGCAATACCTATCAAAAGTTTAAATGTTTAAATACACTTAGAAACAGATTCTCAGAATCTGTCCTCATGTATGTACCTATGTGCTCAAGAACATACATGCAGGTAGCACTGCTTATAGTAACAAAAGACTGGAAACAACCTAAATGCCTAGCAATAGGAAATGTTTAAACAAATCATGATTTTAAAAAAACACCTTACTATGGCATACTATGTGATCAACTCAAAAGAACGAGGCTGATCTGCACAAACTGAAACAAAATGTTCCCCAAGATGTTCTGTTCAGTGAAAAACAATGAAGAGACTTTAGGCATACAAACGGGTCTACCTCTATATGCACACACCGCACAGAATCTCCCCAGGACGGAACAGAAACCACCAAGGCTTCTATCAGACCAACATTCCAAAAGAAACTTTAGCGCTCTTCTAGTTCTAAAAAGCTCCTACATTAGTCAGTTCTTCCTGATGGCTAATCTGCAATAACTTTCCTCAAAAGACTCATCCCCCATTACCTCTCCTTGGATTCTTGAACCCTGTATACAATGAAGATCTCTGTTCCTTCTCAACCCCTTCATTGCCTTTCGACCAGCTTATCAGTTGGGCCCCTTGGTAGCCCCCTTTCCACACTTCTACAGCTTTGAATTTTTCTTCAGTCTTCTATTACTTCTCCTACATTCTAAGATTAATTCGTTTTCCCATAAATATACCTCACAGCCTTCCGAAGCCTAAAGGCCACTGCTAGGAGTTGGCATTCTTTCTGCTCCCCCATTGCTGCTTTTCTATCAATTCATTTCATTCCTTATTCAGCAAACACTTACTGGGGGACAATTATATACCACGAATTATAATATGCAGTTAAAAAGAGAAACCTAACAGCTGGTCCCTGTTTTAAGAAACTTGCAGCCTAGGACAAGTGTTCAAAAGTAAACCTCTTGGCACAACATACAAGAGGGAAAGAAACTAGACGTAGGGGAGGCAATCTTCCAATGTTCAGCTATACATATCAAACTGATAGCTCTGGGTACCTCTAGGGGAGGAAGAGAGATTGGTGTCGGTGGTCAAAGTGGCCACTGGCTTGAGATGTTTGAGTTTTTCATTTTTTATTTGCAAGAATATATTTGTATATTAATTTATAATTCAAAATAGACATTAAAAAGGAGGCAATGTCCAACCAATCTTTATATTTCTAATGCCTATCTAGCATGGTACCTGGCACACAAATGGAGCTCCATAACGAAAGAATAAGTGGATGTGCAGTGTTCCACAGAGCAGAGTGGAGGGAGAAACAATCACATTCTACTGCCTTTACTCAATGACTATTCTTTTAATGTTAATGCAGAGTTTCTTAACCTCAGCACTGCTGTCATTTTGGGCCAGATCATCCTTCATTGAAGGGGGTTGCCCTGTTCATTTTCGGGTGTTAAAGCAGCATGCCTGGCTTCTACCCACTAGATGAAAATCAAAAATGTCTCCAGACATTACCGAAGGCCCCCTGGGGGGCAAAACCTCCCCTAGTTGAGAACCACTGAGTTAATGCTTACACATCATTCTCTCCACTTCTTCAGTCACCATGACTTTCTCTCAACTTGCCCAATGATTTCAATGCTTAGTCCTCAATTGTTTCAACACTCAAGTCGACAATCTCCAAGTTTTCAACCTAATTATTTCCAGGGAACTTTACCTCCACCACAATCATCCATTTGATTACTATTCCTTAGGAATCACCACTACTTAAACCCTTCTAACATCAAGATCTGAAACTTGTATCACAGGCCCCCTATCCTTTGTCTTCCCCACCCCCTTCCTCTACCTGAGCCTGGTTGTCCCAGTTTACTAATGCTCAGCCCAGGGTAATGTGCATTTGGCTATACCTGTGGGCTTCTGAGTACTGTCTGATAAAGCTAGGAAACCACCAAGACCACCTCAATCCAAGCTAAGACTTACCAATTCTTTTATTCTACTTTTTGAAGAATCCTTATCACACTGGAACAGCATCTACTTTTAAAATGTCTCTACCTCTTCAAGGTATCAACCCACCCCTGCCTGCAGGCTACTATTCTTCTCTAACTGAAGGAAGACAGAGGTCCTTTGACATGAGCTCTGACTTGATGAGAACTTCCTTCTCATCACCTCATACACATTAGGTGTGCAATAAATGTGTGTGAAATTTAGGAAGGAAAAACATCATGGCTTTATATTAGCTCTATTTAAAAAGAGCAATTTTTATGAGAAAAAAAAAAGCTCTAAATTTCATTCTAATTCAAGATTTTATTCTACAATACTAAGCCACCTTTAGGAACGTCAACGTGGCTCTCTACCACCAAGGCTACCACCACCAATCAATGGCACTGCACGGCTGCTGCAAAGAGATCCTCCACGTAATCATTAAAGCACACTGCGGTTTTAGAATGAAGCAGCAACGTAAACTCCAGTGATAACTGCTCACATTGCAAATAAAAAGTGCTGCCCATAATTGTGAGTGATTCTTAATTCCACAGTTCAGTGAGATACAGAGAAGTACCTTAACAGGACAACAAAGCACCAATGGCAGGTCCACGTGCTAAAGACCCAGCACTTGGCTCTCTGTGGAGACTGACAAAATTCTCTGAGAGTAAAAACTGCTCTGCAACAGAAGATAAGGGCTTTAAATAATTAATCAGCATAGGTAGTTGTACAATATCTTAGAATTAAATGTCCAATTTTCATCTAACCCTAATGTCTCCCACAAGTACAAGTTTACTGTCAGAGGAAATAGGCAGCATGTATGTTCCACTCAGAGAATGTCAAGGTCCCCGCTAAGTCTAAGGCATAACACTTTCCACCAGCTTTTGTCTCCTGAGGCAACTGTGGAATAAGAAGCCTGGCAAAAGCTTTGGCGAAATAGAGCCAATCATTTCTCAAGATGTGTTCTAAACTTTTTTCTTGACCTTCAGCTTATGGTAGCTTAGACAAGTATCTTAAAAGAATTTCTAGTCGGCCATTTTTGGTAACTTGCGAGCAAAATTATTTTTAGCTGAAAAAGTTTATTTCAATCCCTCTCTCATAACTCAGAAGCATCTGACCAGGTTTGGTTCAAGCTTTCCAGAATAATTTGTCTTTGAGTGGATTCAAAGCATAGGACATTTCAGCTTCAAAGGAGAAACTTTCTCCTTAAGAGGCATGAACAACCAAAATGTGCTAATATACAAGATATGTGAAAAACTATCACTTGACTACCTGCCACCTACCCTGCATATTGTGGAGATTAAGCACTTAAACATTCATAAAATGTTCTGAAAGCCTCTGATGGACGAAACATTTTGTTACAGCATTCCATGCTATGAAGAGCAAAATGCATGCCTGCGTGGTAGAAAGTGCTTCACATAAATTTAAATATAATGAAATGCAACATAAGGTTCAAGTTGTTTCCCTGCAGCACTCAAACTGTGATTCCAAATTGAGAGAAAGCTTCTTCTAGGATGAAGACAGCTGAAAAAAAAAAAGTAATTCTGCTAGAAGGCACATCTACATATACACAGCATAATCAAATACAGGTTTTCTTTGTTCTCTCTTACTCTTTTTCTTTTTCTTTTTCCTTTTGGATGAACAAAGACAGTGTCACTACTCCCCCTACCACTATGGGGTTCTGCTGCTAGAGTGGTGGGATAATTCAATCACCACCATCCAGGCAGCTTCACCAACAATGGTGCAGGGCTGTCTATGGATGAACGAACTACCAGGGACACTTTGGGACAATCCCTGCCCTCCTGCCCTCCGTTCCAACCCCACAGACCCACTGCAGTCCCTCTCACACCTTACCCTTTCTTGTACTTTCTGCTTCTTCTGCCCGGAATGGCCTGCGCCTCCCTCTTCTCTGCCTCCTAAGCCCTGCTCACGCACTCAGTACTCACTAATGGCTCCTGCAGAATGCTCTCCCTGAGCCCACCCCACCTCGGCCGGATAAGAATCCCTCTATTATGCTGCCATAGAAACCCTGTACTCACTCCCATCAGGGTACAGAAGCTTCTTTATTTACCATCAGGTTAGGTCTGGAATGAAAAGCTGCTTCTAAGTCCCTTAGTTCATAAAATTCCAAATGAAAAAGTCCAAGGAACCCATGGGTGCACATCTAGTGAGGGAACCTTTCTTAAGAAAACTACAGAGGCTTACAGTGGTGGTTCTGGCTTGTTTTGTTTCTCCTCAACTCACTTTATGATTTTCACTTGACCCTTTATATCATCTGTTGTTGAATTAATCATCCCCCACACATATTCAACATGTGTCATTTCCTAACACCACCTCCATTTTTATTCATCTCTACACTTAACCACCGCTTCATATCAGCATTTTTGTTATAATCAAAGGTTTTATCATTACTGAATAAGACAGTTAATAATAAATATAAGACATAGTTAATAATAAATATAAGCATTGGAAACATCCTATATACCAATAAACAATGTGACAGACAAAATTAAAATGACAATGTGCCACCATCAGTACTATTTTTTCTTTGCTTATGGTAGCAGAATTGGCACACTTTTGCTCTAACACATAACTTAACTCATTTTTCTATGAAAATGAGCAACTTCAAGGATCAAAAGTAAAACTAGCTACTGTATATATTCCTACATGATTTTAGTTAATGGTTTAATTTTTAAAACAATACATGCATGTAATATAAAATTCAAAAGGCATAAAAGGTACACAATGAAAATTAACCTCACCTATATCCCTATTCCTCTGTCACTCAATCCCTACCCAAGAGGTAACTGATGTTACCAGAATCTTGCATTTCCTGGCAAAGAGTCTATGTGTACGTGGATATATACTTTCTGTCATTACACAAATAGTAACAAACTATACACTTTTCAGAACCTTGACTTTTTACACCTGATGTATTTTAGTATTTTCTAAGTGTGTTCATATAGAGCTGTCCAGTTCTTTTTAATGGCTGCATGATATTCCATTTTATGAGTATACCTTGCATTAGTTCACAGATGTCTTGTCAAAGAGCATTTTGATTTTTTCAACATTTTTCTATTTCAAATAATGCTATGATGTATATTCTTACACACAGATGCAAGAGTAACTGTAGGATAAATTCCCTGAGATGGAACTGCTGGGTCAGAGAATATACGCATTTCACATTTTAGTAGATATTCCTAAGTAGCTCTTCATGGAGGTTATGAAACTTTTCACCCCACTAGCAACATGAGCACCTACTTCTCTACCTACACCCTTATCAATATAAAAATTTGTTATCAAATTTTTATTCTTATGTATAGTTGTTCCAGAAACCTCCCCCAATAAGCGTCACAGGTTCCATAAGAACTTCCTTTAACTCCATAATCCTGGGGTCTAGCATCTCATAAGCATTCAAATGTTGCTGAATGAATAAATGACTGAGCAAAAGGGTAAGGGCTTTTGCGCAACAGGAGACGTGTACTTTTAACACATAAAACAACAAAAATGATTTAAATATTGGCAGTTTTTCCCTTTCAGAGAGGGAGGAAGAGAGGGAAGAAAGGATGGATGGATGAATGTTGATCTAAAATGGTCTCTCCTAGAAGTTTTTAAAAAGCAGGAAAGATTCCTGTCTGAAATAGTTAAGTATTGTCCTACCTTAAAGGTATATAGCCTAACTTCAAAATGTGAAGAAAGCTGAAGGGCATCCAAAGCTAACAGCAAGACCTCTTCTCTGAAACTGCCAAGGGATGCCAAAACCTCTCACATCAATATTCTTTTTACACAATTTTCCAAATAATTGACTCTCATTATGTATTGTACACAATCTCGTAGTCGGTTAACAGTTCATTCATTTACTTCTGTGCAGCATCTGGCATAGGTAATGCTAAAAATCTCTCGGTCAATACCCCTGCGTGACCACTGGTCATGTGTTTGCCGCGGTCTCTGTGCCCCTGCTTAGTGCTGTAACAACCACCCTGACAAACAGACAACACTTACATAGTGCTTACCATAGGCCAGGCACTATTCCAAGTGTATTATATTTACAGTATTAACTCATTTAATACTCACAACAACCTTGTGAGGTAGAAACTATTATTTTCCCCATTTTACAAATGAAAAACTGAAGCACAGAGGATATAAGTGATTTGCCCAAAGGACATAGCTGAGTAGGTACAGAGAGAATTTGAATCCAGGCAGTCTGATACCAGAATGGCTCCTCTTACCCCAATATTTTAATAACAGTGTGACAACTGTTCTGATAGAGATGTACACAGAGCACAAGGCTTTGACATTTGCTCAGTGTAAACCTATCAGAGCAATTACCACATTGTTTTAAAATTATCTGTGTATACATGCACGTCCCCACTGCAAACTCAAGTCTTAGTCGTCATTGTGCCTAGCACTACCTCACTCAATAAATCTTCAACTGGGTTAAGGTAAGGAGGTGGAATAATAAAATATCACTTCTGTTCCTCAGGTTTGCACTTTGTATTTTCAATGCTGGTGCTTCTTCCACCCCTGTGTGCCTCCATTTCCTAATACCCATCTCTTCCAAGGCAAGAGGTGCTTCTCAAATTGTGCTGCTTCCCTAGAGATGCTGGCCAGACCTCTCAAACTGCCTTGGGTATATTCTTGGAGTCCTGAAACACTACAGAGACCCACATTACCATTCCTGGTGGGTAGGGCACTGGCAGTACAGCTCTCACCCTCCAGCAGTCACCTGGATCGGTGGCTCTTATCAGGAACATGGAGTAACTTGAGCCACCTCCCAACCCATCTCTCGACTGCTAAGACAGGCGCTTTCTGCTATCAGGTTGCACAAATGCTGGAAACCTTACACTAGGCATGAAGGAAGAAGCAATAAAGGAATCAACACAGCATCTGGTGCCCTGCCAGCTTCCACCCACTGCTTGGGGCCACAGAGACCGAGTAGGCCTAATTCACTCACTGCAAAGCCTTAGGACCATAAGGACTGTATGGTGAGATTAGCATCACCAATCTGATAGAGGTCAGCATTCATCTAGAGAGCAAGACACATCTCCACTGGCCTCATTCTCTGAACAGTGGGAATGCTACATCCTCTAGAATATTCTTGTTGAGACAAAGGTCCATTACAGAAGCCCGCTCTGAAAAACACTGTTTTAGTTCACATCTTTAAACACAAAGTTTGTAAAGGTTAACTGAACCAGAATCAAAGCCTAAGCTTGAAATCCTTAATTCTATGTCTGAATCAGAATCCACTTGTGTCCAGTAACAAAAGAAAAACATTCCCCGTTTGTTGAATCACAACTATCTACCTCCCATCAAGTCTCAGGCACAGAGTGGCCATATTCCAGGGCTGAAGAGCATTCACTCAATCCCAGTCTTCCCACAAATACAGAAGTGAAGTAAAACCAACAGCAATTATGGCTGCTGATCTGCAAACACCTGTTAGGAACTAAACCTTTCTTCCTCACAATTCAACACCAAAGTTGGTTCACTGAACAGCCTCCTCACAATAATAGTATTTAATCAGGATAAATCTGGGCATTTTGGGTATGTCTGGTATTGGAGACGCTATACTGAATAAAATCACACTGCAGTTAGATTCTACGTGCAGTGACTTAAGGCAGATCCTGAGTACTAACTCAATGACAAATGGAATATCTGACCCAATATGGGTCCTACTACTATAAAAAGACAGGACCAGGAGCAGCTGACCAGGGCAGGTAGAGAGCTGAGGATGCCTACCTTTTACTTAAGCATCTTTAAAAGGTATCATCAGTCAGGGATTTATGGGTATTCACATGAAAGAAGAGAAATACAGATCAGGTCTCTAATTCTGTGATTCCAAAAAACAAAGACTCATACTTATAAGTTTCTGTACTAATCAGAGTCATCCTTACCAGAGACATTTAGATGTAATTATCTCAGTAGACCAGAATGATATTAATTCCAGAAATCTAACAAATAAAGGGGAAAAAAAACTACAAGATGATATAATACGATTTCCAAATATTACAGAAAAAAGCAAAGTATAGAAAAGTATGAATATTAATACTGCCATTTGGGTTTTTTAAAGGAGGTTGAAAAAATATGTAAGTACTATCTCCCGATGGATATCCAAATAACTAACCATCCTGGAGGAGAGAAATTAAGTAGCTGGGAAAAGGCACAGATTTTTTACTCTTCAAACTTTTGCATAGTTTGAATCATTTACCATGTGAATATATTGTATGTTTAAAAAATTAAAGTAAACAGTGAAAAAAAACTCATATTAGAAACCCTCAGAGAAATCACACCCAAAACGTAAAAAAGAGTAAGAAATGAAACAGCCTACTTAGTATTAAAGCTGAAAGTTTGAGCTTACTGCTTGCTCTCACATAATCTCTCTGAGCCTGAAATAACTTGGTCCAGATAACTTCTAGATTCCTTCAGCTCTCATGAGTTCATACCACCCACCATTACCAATCCACTAACTTATCAGTTGTTGATCCATTACTTGATCAATAACAAAATTAGAGACTGATAACTTTAAGGCAAAAAACAACAATAACAAACCAGCATACATACAGCAACCAAGTATCCCATTTAACTTCCCACGAACATAACTAAGGAAAGTGAGATAAACACATTAAGTCTCTAATACAATGCTTGGCACATACAAGTACACAATAAATTTTAGCAAAATTTCAATTCCAAACACTGGCCAGACCTAAATTATTGAAGAAAGAAACTGGAGTTCAGTATTGAGTTCAAGTTCTACATGAATCCACTGTCAGGTAATGGGTAAAATATTTTCAGTACTGAACACATGGCATGCGAAGACAAGGAAGGACATATTCACTTTATTCCTTATCAATCATACCCTTCGGCCCGAGGGCCATGAAGCCCAAAGAAAAAGTCACTAGATAAAAAGCCCTAAGACCTGGGTACAAGCATCAGTTTTATCACTTCCTCATCATGAGGCTTAGAGACGTATATTTTCACCACCTGAAGAATGGGAAGAAGAATCACCTATCTTTTGCTGTAGGGAATAAGTAAGGACTTGTACCAAAGCACTTCATAGGATATAAAACATAATATATATTTAATTATTAAGTATTACATACAGTTTTAGTCACCATGCTTTCAATCCAGACATGGTGATTACACAAAAGGCAACAAAAATTATTAGGGAGATTTTTAAAATAGATTGTATAAAGGTTGATTTATTTTTTCAGTAAACATTTACTGAATTATTATTATAATATATCCATGGCACTGATGGAAGAGCCATGGATACAAAGATTAAGAGACTGTTCCTGCCTTTAAGAAAGTCAAAAAGCATTGGGGTACAAGAAAACAGGGCTTGGTAATTACAATAACAACAGCTATTGTATACTGAACACCTACTGTGTGTAAGGCTCTGAACTAAACACATCACATACATTCTCTCTCTTAATTCTTACATCAACTGTGTAACATATTTTATAAGGGAAGAAGCTGAGGCTTAGAAAAGTTAACTAACTTAATCAAGATCACATAGCGATGATGTGGAAAAGCTAGGGCTCCAACTCAGGTCTGCTGTCTGCAAGCCCATTCTGCTTTTTATAGTCTTAGAGTGGGAAAAATTATTCTAAGTATGACACACACACAAAACAGAAATCATTAATGAAAACATTAATAGATCCTGTCACATTAAAAAAATTAATCTCTGATACAGTAAATGAAAAAGGCAAAGGTACAAAAGAATGTGTAGAAAGGAGGAGGACTAACACAAGAAACGAACAGGGCAGATGGGCACCAGGGATGAGAGGAAGACGCTTCACTAAATATGCTTTTATAAATTTAGAGTCACAACATCTGGTCATGAAAAGTAATATGGGATAGTTCAAATTTTGTTTAAGTCTATTCTGAAGTTATTTGACTTCTGTGTGTGTGTGGCAGAATGACACCTATTATCATTTTTCAAAGAGCAATCAATGGAAAACAGCATGGAGTAACATGAATTAGATAATTCCCTTGCTTAAAACAGGATGCTGGGCCAATCAAATTTTTTAGGTTTCTTCAAATTTTGGGATACTGTTGAACTAAATAAGTATTTACTATGTGCTAAAATTAACACTGTAGAAAACAATCCCTAGTGAAGCCAAAATTCAGTAAGGGTAAATGATCCCTACACCAAGCTCAAGAAAACCAAATATGAAGGCCTCCCAGGATTAAAAAGCAAAGCCTACAGGGGAACACTTACACCAAACCACTCCTGGAGACAGAAGTGCAAAGTAAGCATAAAGGAAAACTGCACATATACACGGATACACAGGTACCATTTATCACAGCATTTTTTATATAGCTGACAAAAATCACTACTGGTCCATGATAAGCACCTCTCTGAAAGGCTTCTGCTCTGTGGACACAACATGCCAAAGTTAACCAATTGATCTACAGCACTGTAAAACACTGGCAGCTCAAAGCCAAAATGTTGCAGCAAAAAGATCTATTTAGTATCACAAAAGCAGCTAAAGACCCTAAAGCACAAAGTAGGGGGACAAAAGATGGGTCACTAATGCATAATGAGCAGCAGCTGGGTTGGGGGAGAATGCCACCAACAGAAATATCAACGTCTAAGCCCCGACACAGACTCTAAATATGACCAGCATTGCTTCAAAGTCCAGGATGTTACCAAGCTTAGCCAAATGAGCTTACTAAAAGTCACCAGTCAGACTATAGCTTCAAGTATGAATACAACATACAAAATACGCAGTAAAATTTGTATGTGAGGATAGCAAACACAGACAAGTAGGAAATGGACCACGTAAGTGATCGCTGTAGAGCATTACTCTTTAAACAAGGCTGAATCTGCCTCTCTCGCAGAGATGTGCAGCTTAAGACCAGAGTCATACTTTGAAAACAAGCACTACCAACTCTGTAAGCTTTGCCAAAGCTCCCACTGTGAGAGGCGGCCATTGTGGAGACTTCCTGAAGTTCCAACAAAGTCCTCAAGCCCATCGTGCCAGCTGCTGACAGTGACAGCGTTCCTGGAAGTCTGTATGAGGTGCAAACCAATGAGTTCAGCTTTGTGGGTGTTGGGAGCCACCACAAAACATCTTCCAATTTTGCCAGTTCTTGCTCTCAAATCACACCATCCTACTACTCTATCCTTGAGAAACTAAGAAATGCCAGGTGAAAGCTGTCAAAGCCCCATATTCAGACTGATTAGAGGACAAGCCAGTCTGAGGGGATAAACAACCTCATTTACAGATTCTTTTGAAAAGAATGGCGGGTGGGGGAGGGCTGAGCAAGAAAGGAGGGGAGGGAGCTAAACAATTCCTGTCTTCTACCCAAAATTATTACCCAGCTTCCTCAGAATTTTTATGGAACACTGAACTGTAGAAAGGGTGGGGGGGAAGGAAAAGAAAACTTACGACTGTAAATGTGACTGTATAAAAATCCCCAAGAGAGGATGACCTATGAAACTAAGCTCCACGCAACAACGGCTAACTATGCAGCTGCTTTTCTGCTTGCCGAACAGTCCAAGATAAATAGAGCAGGCTCAGAGAAGCCCACCAACTTCCAGGAAAATGGAACCAAAGTCCTCTTGACTCATGACATGTCACATACCCCTGAAATAAATCTCTAAATGAAATGCATACAGGTCTGCTCTGGAAATCATCTTGGCTGACAGTAATGAACGCCCCCCTCCTCTAAGCAGCTGCCAATTTGCTGAGGAAAAAGCTGCTCAAAATAAAGCAATTGGAAGAACTTCCTGTGAGCCTCTGTTCCAAGTGTTCCAACTAAGCAGTCCACATTCAAACCCTACAGCTTCCCTAAACCACATCAGCAGTTCCTCTGGTTCTCCTAGCATAGCTCCTGCCCCTACCTCAAACCCCAGAGCCGAGAGGGTCCCGCAGCTGCCCCTCCCCACCCCTCAAAATAAATCATGCTTTGTTTGTGGTATTTACAATTAGAATCCAATAAAAAGCGATGCAACCAAAAAGAAAAATAAACAGTATGCCTCCTCAGTAACCACATGCCAGGAACAAAATATCCAATACTCAGTGCAAAATCTCTTTTCCTCGGCAAAAGTGAAACCAAGGAACCTATTTTTCTACATGGGAAAAAAATCCCACATACCAGGGTATTATCTGGGGACTTAAAAAACCTGAGTATTATGGTTGAACACACCCATGTGGAAGTCTAAACTTCAAAGGCTGTTTCTACCCTTGGGAAAATAGGTTTTTATGTAGTTACTCAACCATTATCATTTGGCAATTCAAAACTGTCATCTATTTCACAAGTGGTATTTATCATGTATGCTGTGCCTTGAATCCTCAGCTGAAGTTTCTAGATGCCACGTATGTGCAGAACACGTCAGAAGGAAGTGATATAACGGGTTGCTTTCTCTCTCCCATTCCCTTTTTTAGAACCTACTTTATTCATTTAGAATCCAAAAAGCCAGAGGCATTATAAAGTATGCCCATTCGCCTTTAAAGAGGCCCCAACTAAACCGGCAAGGAGGTCTGGAGGCTGGAGAACGGACAAGGATTATACAGGAGCACAAATCAAAAGCTGAAAGGAAAGGAGGCAGGGATAACAAGGGCCAGAGAGAAGATTCCTATAAAATACTTCCATAAATCTGTCTCCAAAGTTGAGACCTAAAAAAACTGTACCAAGCTTCCTCATTCAGTCATATCCAATTCAATGATCTGAAAAATAGCATGTTTTCTGCGAGGTGTCTCAGTTAGGTATTTCTCCTGCACCCACAAAAACAAGCTATAATAGCTTATGAAATCCACTGGTTGAGAAGGGAAAGGTTAAGGTCCACAGTTTATCAAAAGGGCTTAGCCCCAAATGGTGGTAATATATATGAACTGCAACACTCCAGAATCTCTCAGCAGCACTGTAAAAGGTAGATCAACAGAATGCTCCAGTGAACTGGAACGGGTTAGCTCTAATTGCCCCTTACTCGTGTGGTTCCTCTAGTTTCCTCAGCCACACCATCACAAAGGCGCTTTTTACACACACGTGCTCTCAATTAATATCTGAGCACAGGAAACAAAACAACAGGTTGCCATGCCCACCCAACACATTCAGCAGCTAAATTCCACCTCAGCTTCTGTTTTCAAAGACCTCTCTCTCACCTTTAACCTTGATATCAATGGAAAGATCGGGTACCATTCACAAATCCCACAACATCCAGTCTTCACAGGAGCTGGAAAGCAGACCAATGGCCAGACCCCCCCCCCCCAGGGAAAATCTGGAAAAACAATTAAAGCCATCTGCAGGCTCCAACTGAGGAGGAGGAAGACAAAGTTCACTTCAACAAGAGTGAGTTTCTTGACTACTCAGTCCCCAGCACAGTGCTCCATCCTATGGACCCCAAAGGAAAGTTCCCTTGATCTCACAGGCTGGGTGGGAGTAGAGGGACAGACATCTGAACAATGTTAATCTAAAAAGTCTGAAAACAGAGCTCTGGACGTGGTATTTTGGAAAGCAGCGGGAATATGGGAGGGATGGGAGGAGACACAAAAGGCATCCAGAAAGAATCAGTATCCCAACTTATTCTTGAAGACTGAGCCTTACAAATGAGAGATGTGGGGTGGGAATTTCAGGTAGAAGGGGCAGAAACAAAGCACAGAGCTCTGAATGAGCCTAGGTGGCACAGTGCTCAGGAAACCACAAGTCCCTTACTATGGACTTGAGGTGGAGTGCAGACAGAGATGAGGCTAGAAAGGCAGGCCAGAAGCACCTGGTAGGCCAAACCAGAGGATGGACTTTATCCAGAAGTCAAAGACAAGCTATTAAATGATTTTTGCTCTTTTAGATGGGTGACTTTGTCAGAACAGTCAGAAAGACAGGTTTGGAGAGACTAGAAAGAAACCAAGAGACAAAGGCACCCCAGCTCAATTTTGGCAAACTAAAATGAGAACAAAAAGTGCCATCTATTTGATGCAATACATTTAACCAACAAGCCTTATAAAATTTGGAACACAAACATTTTCACAGCTCCTGCATCCATGTAGCACCAAAACAGCCAGCACAGCTGTCACCGCATTCCCAATCCCACAGGTTCCATGTAACGTCCCCATGCCTGATGCAGGGGCTGTGATACTTCAGTAGTCCTTTTAGTCCTTAGCAAAGTGAATGTCTCCTCTTCCTCTAACTGGAGACACCACCATGACCAGGTCCATTCACCTCCTTCACCCGGATGTCAAATTAGATTTCCTGGCTTAACACACTGCTCATCACTGGTAGTTTCCAACTCTAGCACTTAGTCAATCAGAAGCGCATCAACCACCCCATGCTGATCACGTGGTAAGCAGGAACTCACTGAGTGCAGTATAGCAGGTTATAAGGGAGGCAAGAAATAACCATTTACTGCTGGGTTCCATGATGGGCACTCTAAAGAATCTCAGTTACTCATTATAGAAGCTCACTGGAGTAGGCAGTAATCCTCCCAGTTCACAGATGGGTAAACAGGAACTCAGATGTTAAATATACTGCCAAAAGTCATTCAGTTGGTTGGTAAGTGGAGGAGCCAGGATTCCAACACCAATATGAGAAATTCTAAATAGTGTTTCTTCCACTACACCATACATCAAGTATGTATGGATATACAACAGTATATTAAGGTTCGTAATGATAATAGTAATAATAACAGTATCTCCCTTATAAAAATTGAGAGGGGACACATATTGTATAGTCGCAGATTAAGGGATCACTCAGAGAAGTCACAACTGAGTGATCACAACTGGAATCTCCAAATGCACTTCTGGGCATTAGTGACCAAAACACATTCAGACTCAAACAATCAAAGCAACCTGGCTAACCTCCAGATAAATCTATCGAATCCTCCATACAGTTCCCCTCAGAGCCCTGAAGACAACATCTGAAAACACTCATGGCTGACTGCTCGCTCTCGCACTCTCTCCCAAACTACTTTACCACCCAAATTACAGAAATATGTCCAGGATTCACATGGCAGTTCTGATCCGATTTGCCCCAATCCTGGCTCAAGCAGCTTTGCGCTACTCTCCTAACTAGATCAGCGCCAGCCAATGGGTTTATTCAAGCTGATCTATGATGGATTAGATAATGAAACCTTAGCCATGTAAACTGCCTGCTTGCACTGGGGCTGGAGGGGAGAAGAATAGGAAACTCAATACTCCTAGGGGCCACCTAAAACACCACACGCACTCGCTGTCCTCACTCCATCTGTTTGCTCACGCTCCAATTACTGCCGTTTCCTTTCCATCATCTCACATGGTCTTCCCTCCTGTCTTTGAAGGAAGTGCACATTTGTCACAGAAAAAGATGTTTACTATGCTTTACAAATGTGTATCCAAAGCAATTCAAACAAGTCCACTCACTAAAATGACCATCTTTATTGTTTCTACAAATTATTGAAGCCTGACATCAAACTGATGGCCTGAGAGATGTCAAAACAGAGATTCACTAGCAACATTCTTGTTTACACCACGTAGTACAGTGAATTTCTTTCTTAGCCCTGTAATCTTGGGGCCTGTCTGCACCAGTCTGCTTTATATCAAAATGAAAGTTAAATCTCTAGTTAGCTTCTGTTGTGTTCACATGTCAGCGTGATAGAGAAAAGAATGACAAGGTGTCTAGAAAATAGGACAGGAAGTTAGGAGACAAATTCAACTCAGGCTAATCTCGAGTCACCCTGAAGAATAATTCTACTTTGAACTCAGATCTTTCTCATTCTCAAAGATATTCCCAGTTTTACATCCACAGGCTTCCTTGTGAGGCTCAAAAAAACAAACAAACAAAAAAAAAACCTAGTAATTTTTACATGACTGTGCCTCAGTTTCTCCAACTACAATACTTACCACTCTGGTAGCATGACAGGCTGAATGTGTGTTGTCCTCCCCCACCGCAAAATTAGTATGTTGAAGTCCTAGCCCACAATGTGATGGTATTTGTAAATAGGGCCTTTGGGAGGTGATCAGGTCATGAGAGTGGGACCCTCACGATGGGATAAGTACCCTTATAAAAAGGGGAAAAGATCTCTCTCTCTCCCCATTAGCATACACTAAGAAAAGGCCCTGTGAACACACAGAAAGCAGCAGCTGTCTACAAGCCAGGAAGAAAGCCCTTACCAGACACCAAATCTGCTAGCACCTTGATCTTAGCCTTCCAGCCTCCAGAACTGTAAGAAACAAATTTCTGTTAAGCCACCCACTCTGTTATTTTGTTAGGGTGCCTGAGCAGACTAAGACATGTAGAATTGAAAAATCCAATAATTTTAGAGAGATATTGTTCACAATATCACTTGGAAGGTCAACACATCATTTTTAGAATTCTATTCAAATGGCAGCAGCGCATTCAGTTTCAGCATTAAACACCCAAACCAGAGTCCAAAGAGACAGCTACTTAGGAGGAAAGAAATCCAGAAACTAGCAAATGGGAAGATAAAATACTTCAAGAAATATAGTTTCTACATAGCAATTTACAGGCTACCAGGTACCCCTTCCCTAAGATCAGGAAGAAAGTCTTTCCACCACTGGAATCAACCAATATGAACAACTTCTGAACTCACTTAGCTACCCTGGATTTATGACTCTATGGTCAGAAGCAGTTAAGCTGGCCATGTAATAATCACATACCAACATTTCACTACCATAAAGAATTTTGCCGAAAGCTATAAATAAAAACTAAGGTGCAGCTTGCCTTATAAAGCAGCTAAGTTCCTAGAAAGTTGCACAAAAATTGAATTTTTGCTCATCAAATTATTTATATTCACTAGAAGAGTTGACCAAAAAACTTCATTGACCAGTGCTTTTTATAAAGCCCAAGTTTTTCACATATATCAGGCTTGCTTAAAGTGAAATGTACCTCTAACATCTATATATGTAATTCATTTAACTTTCTACCAGGTTAGTGTACAGTATTTTCAAGTACCTTCTTTAACAACTAACTTAATTTCTCAAACCACTTTTCAATTTTTAGGCTGAATTTGTCTCTTTTTCTCTCCTACTCTACAGTTCGGGGTTCTCTGCTTCTAAACTGTTTCCAGGGCTGTACAGACTCCTTCGCCATCCACATAAAGCTCCTGGATGCTGGCCTTGAAAGGAGAGAAACTTCCTCTTCCCTCTATGTTTCCTTCTTAGCTTAAGGATTATAACATAAGCACCACAGACTCTCTCTCCTCCCCTGTGCTCCACTTTGGGAAGTAATGATTTACTCCAAAAGCTTAGTGGCTGTAACTCAACAGGGTTCAGCTTTGGAATCTGTACCTTAGAGCTATAGCTCCATTTAGTATGTAGTCTTGGTAAATTAACCCCAGTAAATGACTTCTGTAAAGAAGGGTTAATCCTTTGACACTCAAAAGATTGGGGAATTTCATCAAAGTACTCTCACCCCTAAATTTCATGGTTTTTTTCCTATCCCTTAATTATTCATAAAAGGTAAATTTCAATGTCAACTTAACAGGCATTAAGCAAGCACTTACTATGTACCCAAAACTGTGAGGTACTACAAAAGATAAACACAAAGAAAACACAGTTCCTGTCTTCTAGAAGGTTACAGCATCACTAGAGAAACAAGAATAAAACAATGCAGGGACAATACAAGATGATACATAATTAAACATCAATATAACAGGAGACAAGAGAGGGGTCTGACTAAGCTGTCAGGGAAGGCTTCCGAGAAGGAGCTATGACCTCAGAAAAGCTCCATTTGTGTTACAATATAAGGAAAAAAAAAAAATGCGTTTTAAGACAAACCCATATACCAAAAAGTAGGCTACTCTAGATTTTTTAAATACAAATTTACATGGGCCTATAGGCATGTCTACACTGCTAATACCATTTCCTCAAACTGCCTGGCCCCTGATCGTTCTCCCCGGCCACACAGTCCCTTGCTCTCAAACACAAGTACACTTCTCTCTCATCACCTCTGCACCCACACTTGCTCTACCTGAACCCTCTTCCCTCAAATATCTGTATGGCCCATTCCTTCATGTCATTCAAAGGTCACTTAGCAGAGAGGCCTTACCTAACCATCTTCTTCACCACTCCGTATCCCTTTCCCTGCTTTATTTTTTTTCTTAGCACTTACCACCACCTAATAATGCTTGATTTGTTTATTGTCTGTCTATTTCGATTAGAATATTAGTTCCATGAGAGCAGAGTCTTTGTTTTGTTCACTACCATACTTCCTAGGCTCTAAAACAGGGCCTAGCATATAGCAGCTATTCAATAAACATTCACTAAACGAATACTCAATATTCTGTCACTATAATCAGAATGATATAGCAATGTCCTAGAGATGGTGGTCACCCAAGCTTAGATTTTATCTTTTCATTAACATTATATTTCCTTTACTCTGAATCATACCTCAAATTTCAACCTCCATATAAAGCCTTCCTTGACCATTTCAGCAAGAATGACCATCTCCTTCTCCTGGCCTCAGTGGCACAAATCCTCTGCACACTCTGGCTCTCCATTTTGCAAAGCCTTATGTCATGCATCTACCCTTTGGTATCTCTACTCCTGTTCCTCTGGAACTTACCAAAAAAATCCATATACATATGTGTGTATGTGCGTGTGTATAAATATACACACATGCTTTTTTTTTTTTAAACTTTTCACCCATTTTAACTCCCCACCTAGACTGTAAACACCAAATACCTTAAGGTGAGAGAACTTGACATATTTAAAGAAGGTAACTTAGAAATCATCCTGTACAAACACTGTATTTTACAACTAAGGAAACAGGGCCCCAAAAGAAGGGATTTTCCCAGAACCATACAGGTAATTGAAGGCAGGGGGCTAAATCAATAATGAGTTGAATACCTGTGTGACATGGTGTATTGAAACTACATCGATAAGAATGGATAAAGTGAATAAATAAAGATCCACAAGTACACTGAGTGAATAAAGGGTTCTCTGTGGGATAGTTCCAAATTGTCCATCCATACCCAAAGGGCCTAATCCACTCCTTCCTCTGCATACTCCTAAGTCCCCATACACTGCTCCATTTCCAAATACTACTATCCTTGGTCAATTTGAAGGCAAATCAGCAAATAATGGGCCCCAGGAGGAAGAGGGACAGGGAAGGAGTGGGAGTCTCACTATTAACCATGATTGACAGAAACAACAAATACAAACAGACATAGATATATGCACACACCAAGCAGAACATGCTCACCAGCACCCACAGCCAGTTTTCTCCCCTTAACATCCAAAGTTAACCCACCTCACCTGAAGTCTCCCCATATTCGTCTGTATTTTTTCCATGGCCCTGAGCTTTTCTCACAATCCCTCTCCCTGACAGAGCTCGAATGGAGAACAAAAAGCAGGCAAACAAAAGAATTCAAAAATAAACACCAAGAGGGTCACTTTACCCAAGTCAACACAAGTAATAGAGTGGCCTCTGCAAGGGAGACCAAGAAGCACACAGCAAATATACCAGGCTTAAATACAGCTCCGTCTCTAACACAGGAAGTCAGGCAGAGCCTTGAAAAGCAGAGAGCAGAGCACAGGAAGTCTTTTAGCACTGCAGAGATTTCCAAGAGTGGTGTAATGGAGAGAGCACAGGAATAGGAATTAGAAGACTAGGCTTCTAGTTCCAGTTTCACCACCAGCTAATCAGGTGGCCCTAGGCAAGTCACTAGTCTCTGGTCTTTTGATTCTCAATCTATAAGATGAGGTAGTTAAAACATTTTGGGACTTGACTCCCCTCTCAAAAAAAAAAAAAAAAAAAAAAAGATGAAAACTACTGAATTTCTCCCACCAAAGAATGCCCATAAACTATTTTGCGTAAGAACCTTCCAAGTCTATCCAGGCTAAGAACCCCAGGAAAAGATGTCTCTGGTCCCTTGTATCTCTAACATTCTCCGATTCTAAGAGAATTAGGCAGTAGTCTAAACAATTGCTGGTAGGCAAGCCCCACCATTTCACAGCAAGTATTTTCTGAACAGAGACCAAATTCTAAAACCTAGGACGGTTTCACACTCTTCCTCAAACTACAAAGTCAACTGACATCATCACTACATCCCCATTCCCTCACCAAATCAACCAGCTTATCCTTGAGTTCACAACTCAGAATCCAGCCTTCTAACAGCCCAATAAATTTTCTTTTATCCCCCGGACATTAAATAGCTAGTCGCTGCCCAACAATTGGCAAACTACAGGAGGGGCACGTCCTGTGTCTAGTGCCAGACTCATCAGCACGCTCCACAAAGTTAAAGAGCCTGAGCACCAGTGTCCCCACAACACTACTCAAGTCCTTGTATTTCTCGCAACCCTTGTGTAACTGATTTAACCCACAATCTAAGCCACATCCCCTTTGGGCTCTCGAGGAGTTTTCTCGCTTTCCACTTCTCTCCTTTTTATTATCGCTCCTCCTTCTCCATCCCCGTTGTGTGTCTAGGGCAGCCAAAAAGGTACTCCTTTTGGATAGGTTTCCCAACACTGTCCCCCACCCTCGTCATCGACTTGGTCCAGCAGCTCTCTGGGCTACAGACCCAGGATTTCCTGGCTTCCACTCCACCCCAAGGAACTAAGGAAGGGTTTGAAAGATTGGAATCCATCTCAAGCTTGCTCGATTTCCCCCTAACACCTATTCACGCATCGTGCCCCCTCGTCCCCTCAGGGATCAAAACCCTCTGGGGCACACTGGGCTTCTCCTGCACCCTCCACTTCGAAGCCAGTGTCGCCCCACCTTCCAACCAGGCCCCGACCGGCCCCCTCCCACCTCCAAGCCGGGACCCCTGGAAGCCCTCCCCCTTCCCAGCCAGGGAGCCCCGCGCCGCCCCCCAGCGATAACAAGGCGCCCGCCCCGCGCGTTCACCTGCATCCCGCCGCCGTCGGCCGCCGCCTCCTCGGTGCGCGGCCGCTTGCTCAGGCCAGGCTCGGCTCCGTCTCCTCCCCCTCCGGGCACCGGCAGCTCCAGCTCCGACTCCCGCTTCATCCCCCGGGCAGCGGCACCGGGCCCAAGCTGAGGCGGCTGCTGCGGCTGGGCGCCTTCCGCCATCCGCCCGCGCCCCCCTCGCCTTCGGGAGCCGGGCGACCCGCGACAGGCCACCTCCCCCTGGGCCTCGGCCCCGACTGTCGCGACAGGCGGGCGCGCGCCTGCCCCCGCCCCCGCGTGCGTGCGTGCGTGCGCGCGGGCCCGGCGCCCCTTCGGCGGCGGGCGGTCGCGGCTGGTCGCTGGCCGGCACCCTGGCTCGGGGCGGCTGGCGGGTCGCGACGTGCACTCTCTCGCGCCCCCACGCGCACACACGACCCCCGGCCCGGCCCGCCGCGCGGCCCGCCTCGCGCACTCACGGAGCTGGCCCGCCGGCCCGCGGTCGCTCCTTCACACAGTCCCTCACCACACGCCGGGCCGAGGGAGGAAGGGGGCGGTCCGGGATCCCGAGGCGTGGGGAGGGGTGTTTATTTGGGGGGAGGGGGGCTCGAGGCCGGAACGAGCTGACTGGCCGGGATCCTCCGACCGCCACTGTGGCAGCACCGGGAAGGCGGGGAGAGAGAAAGAAGGAGGAAGGGCCCGGGATCTGGGACTCCAGCCCGCGCGGGAGGCCTGGGTGGCGGGGGAGAGGGGGCGGCGGCGGCCAAGCCCGAGGTGGGGGCGGGGCTAGCACCCCTCGGCAATCTCCGCCGCCTCCGCTCCGGGCGCTCGAGGGAGGCTGGGAAGAGATCGGGGGAGTTCGGGAATCTCCGGCCCAGGCGAGGGATAGTGCTGGAGGCAGCGCGCGGCTGGAGTTCCAGCGCGGAGGGGGCGGAGCCTACTTCCCTAAGGGCAGGGCCACAGCCTAGAAAGGGCGGAGCTTGAGAGGCCAGAGTTCTGCGTAGCAACACCCTCTGGTGGGACTCGCTGTGTAAAGTTGTGCCCGGAATCCGCCCATCTGGCCGCCTCAGTTTCAGACAAGGGAAGAGGCTCTGAGGATGGGGGGACCTTTGCCTGCTCCCTCTCCCACAGAAGAATGAAGATCTCCAGTCGGAAGGTCCAGGAATGAAGCCACCACTGCATGACTCTCAGTTCCGAAAGCCTTTTCTTTAATCATAATTATTATCACATTCCTGATCATATTAATTATAACTAATGTCTCTAAGAGCTTTACAGTTTGCACATGGGTTCTCAGGCCCTTTTTGGAGGTGATGATATAAGCAGAGTAGATACCATGATCTCTGTTTCATTGATGGTGAACCTGAACCTTTGTTAAGTCCCGCAGATAAAAAGTGGCAGATCTAGATCTCAGGACACCAGATCATATTCTCTTTCTCTGCACTTTGCTGCCTAACACTTTATTGCTTATCAACTTCGTGCAATTAGAGATATTTGAGCAATAGCTTCTCTCTCCTACCAGACTGTAAGGACCAAGAGGACATCTACTTTCTCTGGGTTCCATGCTGTGCCCTGTACATTATAGGGATACAATCATGTTACATGAATGACCTAGATGCTGCTAATTAGCTTAAACATGTTGCTTCATCTCTTTGGATCCCTGCTCCATCATTTGCAAAATGAGGAGACAGCTTAGATCAGTGGTTTGAAAACAGGTTTGAGGTGGGGGAGTATAGCTCAAGTGGTAGAGCAGTGTGCTTAGTATGCACAGGGTCCTGAGTTCAATCCCCAGTATCTCCTCTGAAAACAAATAAGCCTAATTTCCTCATCCACCACTGAAATAAAATACAGTAATGAGACTAGGCTTGAAGTTTTGCCCCTTCCCATCTCCCCCAAGACATTTGTCAACATCTGGAGATATTTTTGGTTGTTACACTGGGTTGGGGTGTGCTGCTGGTGGATAGAGACCAAGAATGATCAGGAATGTTGTTCAACATCCTGCAATGAACAGGGCAGTCCCCATAACAGTTATCTAGCCCAAAATGTCAATAGTAGCTGAGGTTGAGAAACCGCGGGTTAGATAACTTCTCAGGTCATTTCCAGATGGGTCTACGATTTGTCCTTTGAACTTGGGTTTAACCTGGCTAGTGCTGGAACAGTACAGTGATAAAGGTCCCTGCTTTGGAGTCAGACCAACCCAGGTTTGAATCTAGAATATACCACCTACTGCCCACTGATGTTAGACAGTGATGACTGAAGAATTTCTATACCAAAAGGGATTAGGGTCTGCAGACTGGTTGTAAGGGAGGACTTGTCTTGAAGCTGAGTTTTCATAGCGAGCACACTGTTTTAACTAGGCTGTGTTATAGACCGATAAAAACAGTCAAGTTTTAGCTCTGCTACTTACAAGTCATGGTGCCTTGTGAAAACTTTAGCTTCTCAATGCCTCAGTTTCTTCATCTGAAAACTAGGCTAATTACTAGTACCTTCCTGAAAAGATTACTGTGAGGGTTTAAATGAGTTATCACACATTAAGAACTTTGAACAGATTGGCCTATCGTAAGCACTCAATAAATGATAAGAATATGTCATTATCATTACCATTGGGTTTTTTTAATTACATAAGGTAATTTATGTAATTCTTTCATGAGGCTGCTAGAGATTAACATGGGCAGACAAAGCTCCCCAAGTCACCATTTGGTGAGCAAATCGATTATTTTCACCAAGCCTTAAATTCCTTGTTTGTAAGATGACAATAATATCACAGTGTTGTTCTAAGGACTAACGGAGACAATATAAAGCACTTAGCATAGTGCCTAACTATAGTATCTGCTAATAAGTGGTAAATATTTATCATCTAATTTGTTTAGTGACAGTAAGCTACTGGCTAAGGGGCCCATGGCTGGAAGGAGAAGCCCAGGCATCTCTTAATACTGCTATTTGGGTTATTGTGTTGGAAGTCCAAATGCCTGCAAGTTTGTGCTTGAGCTGAATTAGGTGGTTCCAACCTAAATCAGCCGGTACCTCACAGCAGATGGGGCTCCATCTAAGCACTATGGATTTGAAGAAAAATTGGGATACTTCCTGATGGCTTGTGGAACAACAATGGCTTTTTCTTTTTTAAACCTAGGGGCATCAGTGTTTGGTTTTCTGACATGTTACTTTCTAGACTGGTATCTTAAGAATTCTTTTCCCCTCCCAACCTACCTTGCCAAAATACTGGTATCTAAATGATGCTAGGTCCTTCCTGGACTGCTCCAGGAAGAAATGAGATTTGGGATCAGGGCTAATTGTGACTCAAATTATTGTTATTCAAGTAGCACATGTGTCCCGAAGAAATAGAGTGATGTGGTATGGGAACATTTGAATGACCAGGCAGAACAAAGAGAAATTGGACCCCGCCCTGTAAACAAGCATTAAGCATTCAGGGAGAGAGAGAATAGAAACCTATAAATAGTAGACGAGGCCAAAGGCACCCAGGGCAGCACAAAAATCAGGATCATTTCTTTCACATACATCTGCAACTACCTGTTTGGAAACAGGTGGTTATAAAACATTACAGTGGAGGAGGACAATATTAAAATATTTTCCTAGAAAGAATTTTTAGCTGCAGAAACTAAGTCCTAACATTCATTCATTTATCCATTCAACAAACTATGGGCAAGAGTCTGGGATACCAAGACAAATAAGGAAAAGGGAGGGTACAGCTCAAGTGGTAGAGCACGTGGTTAGTCTGCACAAGGTCCTGGGTTCAATCCCCAGTACCTCCTCTAAAAATAAATAAACCTAATTACCTCCCCCCTGTCCCCACCAAAGTAAAATAATTAAATAATATGTAAATTAAATATTTAAAAAATGAATAAGGAATTCACAGACAAGGGAAGAAGGGATGAACAGATAAAAAGACAATTGTAATGCTTCATGACAAAGAGGTCATCTTTCATATCCGTCAAGAACACAGACTCTGGTGTCACACAGACATGGGTTTAAATATGATATGACCATAAATCTGACCTTAGACAAGAGAGATCCTTAGCATTTCTAGGGCCCAATTTTCTTCATTTATGGGACAAGCATGGGTAGCAACCCAGTATTCATTCCCCTCTTGGTCCTTACTAGCAGAACCTCAGTTTTGTTCAGAGCAGAAATCTGAAAGAAAGCTTTAAAAAGAAGAAAAAGAGAATTCTCAGACTCCCTAGTAGCCACATGACACAGTTCTGGACAGAGAGATGTAAGTAGGGAATTAGCACCCGTTCCTGACTAATAAGACAAAACCACAGGAAGAAAAGGCTCTTTGCCCTCCATCCTTTGATTTTTGTCTTTTATCTTTCCTACCACCCAGAACACAGATTGGAAAAACGGCAGCCCTTTTGTGTCCACTGTAACAAAAGCTACATGCTAAGAATGGTCCTGTGGAGCCACCGTACCAGCCCCAGCCTGTCCACCTCTAATTTATCTATTTCAGCAAAATAAGTCCCCATTTGCTTAAGCCATTGTGGACAGGTTTCTACATGCTGCCAAACTCGACTCCTAAGTGATACAATCTGTAAACTGAGGATAATAATAGTATCTCCCCCTGGGGTTCTTTTGAGCATTACATAATGCATGCAAAGCCCTTAGCATGACACCTGGCCCACAGACACACTCAATAAATGGTAACTTAGACCTTTTTACTACTATTATTACTTCTGTTATCCTCATTAATATGATTAGTATATGTGTCCAAAGCACATAGGAAGATGTAACTCCTGCCCCAGGGAGATGGGGCAAGCTTCACCGAGAATGTTATGTTTGATCTGGGTCTTTTAAAATGAGGAGGAGCTTCCCAGGCTATGGTTTCTGATAAAAAATGAGTACATTCTTGAGTGCCTGCAAGGGCTTAGGAAGAGTTCAGCACTGCTCTCCAGGAGATAAGGTGGTAATAGCGCTGGGCTTGGAGTTGGAGCACAGGACTCAAGCCAGTGGACCTCAAACTGAGACTTAAGGAGAAATAAGTGGGTGCTGGAGCACCTAGGCACAGGGCCATTGTGGGCCCACAGGAGATAACAGATCCCATGAAAGGTCTGTTTAAATACCAGTTTTTGTTAACCCTGTACTCTGGTTACTGACAGCCATCAGACAAGCTCGTGGTGTAAATCTCTGCATTTATAAGCTCTTTGAGAACATGAGCACTCTCTTAATCCTTTCCTTGATTTCTGTGTCCCTGGCCCCAAGTACAGAGCTTGACACAAAATATATGGTTATTCCAACAACCCTGAAATTATTCAGAAACACAGCCTTGCACTCACATTCCCCCTGGAAGAACAGATAAAGACCCAGAGCAGAGCAGAGGATCTTGGAAAGGCTGTCTTAACCATGCACTCTTCTAAATAAAGACTGAGTGCTCAGGGCCTGAGTCCTTCCCCCAAATTTATCATCTCTTTAATCAGAGAAGAGTAGATATAAATAGAAGACAGCATTTTCTACTCCAAAGCTTTCTTTTCCCAAAAAAGAAAGGCGGAGAATACTCTTGATAATTCATCAGCTGGATGAAGGGGCAGCCACTCCTGCCACGTGGCGGGCTGATCTGGGCGCAGATACAGAGCCTAATGAGAAATGGAGTTCAGCAAAAGAGGAGCGTGTGATGTTTCAGCCTCATTAGCACTGTAAAACCAGCCGTCCAGACACAAACCCTGCCATTGACTTTGACCTCACTTTCCTACCTCCCTCTGCTCATGGCATTATTGAACCTGGGTTTTTCCTATAGGCCAGAACCTTGCCAACCCTTTTGCCCTTCACATAATGTGTTTGTCTGGTTTCTATTTCTGTAGTTTGATGAAGGATGATAGCAGGGTATTGAGTTGTTGTTTTTCATTTAGTGCTGTCACCGCCCTCACCCAGCCCGCTACCCCTCACTCCGCTCCCAACTTGGGTTTTCATTGTCTGTTTTGTGCCTCTTCCTAGGTTTTATTGCTTCCTTACAGAGTAGAGAAGACATTTTATTTTATTTTATTTTCCAGGCTCTCGTGTATGTAACCTCATATATGCATCTTTCCCACAAAGAATTATGGTGTTTCGAAATTGAAAATGACCTCAGAAGGGAAAGGTAGGGAAGGTTCGGATATTCACTGAACCCCTGATGTGTGCCAGGCCCTGAACCACGGGCTTTTTTTTTGCATTTAGTCCTCACAGCATGTCGGCGAAGCGGGTAGTATTACATCTCATTTTACAGATGAGAAAACTGAGATCCGGAGACGTGAAAAGACAAGCTTAAGGTCATGCTGAATGGTTACTGACAAAGGAACTCCCTACTTCCTACTCCAAGTCCACTGCCCCTTCCATGCCTCAGCTTGTCTTTGTAGACTTTTTAGGATGTTTTGATTTAGGTAGATATAAATCTCACAGGGAAGAGGGGAAAAAAAGTGTAACTTTTTGTTTTCTGAAACAGAACGCAACAATCTTGATCCTGTTTTTCACGTGGGGCAGAAGCTCCCAGACCTTTGTTGCATCAAGATATCGGGTCTTTGCTGTCTCTGGAGCCTGGTCAGGTATCTCCCCCGGGTCCTTGTCTGGCTGTCGATATCTGTCCCAGCTGGCCTCTGCTGAGCTGTCCTGTCTGGTCGTCAGTCGTTGACCCACCCAGAGAGCAGCTTACCCAGGGTCTCTCCAGGAAAGGCTCTGTTGTATCTGCTTCACACCTCTGTCAAGGGCATGGGAAAACCAGCTGCTCCCATGCTGCTCTGGGGTCTGGGGAATCTCCAGGAGGCTGTCTTGGGCCCCTGCTGTGTAGACACAGAGGAGACACTGCTACTCCTCACACCCTTGCTGGAGGGGAACCTTGCAAATGTTCTGAAGGGAGGCGGGGCACAGACCTCCCCTCCTTCCAGATGCCACAGCGACCTGGAGTTCTGTTTCTCCCTGTCTCCTCCCCGAGGCTCCAACTATGAGAAGGTGAAGGCAAGGATCCTCAGAGACCCCACATGCGGCTTCAGTTCTGGTCAGCTCTGGACTTGGCTCTCTCTCCTCAACTCTTGCCACATGTGCCTCTCCTGGGTGAGGGCAAAAGACTGGTCCCAGCTGATTCTGATTCTGGAAAAAAACCTCTAGATTTTGTAGGGTGTAGATTTCATGTCCAGAGTTATGCAGGATTTAGACTTCGGGAATTAAAAAGACCAAGTTTTTAAAACAGAGACTTTTCTCTCAAGCTATATGTTTCAAAAGCCTTTTGAAATTCAAAAGCTCTGCCCTGACTCTCCTTTCTCTTTGTACTTCCACCTGTAACAGCTTTATTCCTGAAAGGAAGGGAGGGTGGGAACAGTGGAAGATACCAGGGAAGGTGGGGAAGAGAGAATGAGTTAATATTTCTGTGGCGAAGACAGTCTCTGCCCCGTTTCTTCATCCTGCGAACACAGAGACAGTTCTCAACCTCCTTCATAGTTAGGATGGGGACATAGGACAATGCTCTGGCCAATGGAATGTGGGTAAAAGTTTCAGGCCTGGCCCCTGAAAACATCCCTGCCAATCTCCAGCCCTCCCTTTCCCCTCCACAGCGGCTGTGGAGATCACAAGCTAAAGAGAGTAATATCACAGGAGGAAAAGGAACCTGGATGCCTGAGTCATCAGTTGGAGGAGAGATGCATCAGACTGTGATGTGATAGAAAACAAACTATGGCTACCAAAGGGGAAGGGTGGGGGAGGGATAAATTAGGAATTGGGGATTAACAGATACACATGACTATGTAGAAAATAGATAACCAACAAGGACCTACTGTCTAGCACAGAGAACTATATTCAGTTTCTTGGTAATAACATATAATGGAAAAGAATCTGAAAAAGACTGTATATATATGTATGTATGTATTAACACCCTAAATCACTTTGTTCTACGCTGAAACTAACATTGTAAATTAACTATACTCCCCCCCCAAAAGACTGTTATGTGAGCAGGAAATGAAATTTAATTATAAAACTTAAATTAATTAAATCAATTAAATAATAAAATATATAATAATTGATATATAAAATATAATTTAATTATGTTTTTGGTCAAAAGCTTGATTGTTTTGATTAAAATCTGTGAAACTGAAGGTATATAAAATGACACCAATTCTAATAAAATATTAAGTATTATCTTTGGACAATATTCAAAGCTTGGAATTGGAAGGAGAGTGGTGGGAAAGAAAACAAGAATGATATCTCAAATCTCTTCTCTCAACCAGCCTGGCATAAAGCCTGGCATACTGAGATGCTTAATAAGTAATGACTGAGTGAACGAAAGATCCATGAACCTATCAATTCTGTTTAAACCCAAGACATTTACTGTTTCAGTTTTTATGGAGATGAGCAAAGGAGGTAGAGATTTAAAAAAGAGAGAGAGAGAGATTAAGAAGGAAAAAAAAGTTGGGAATACTGAGAAGGCAAGGTGGAAATAATCTTCCACAAGGCATGCATCCTTCCCCATTCCCACTTTTGTGACTTAAAACAGTGCTTATCAGCCAGAACTCCCTGTAATTTTGCACTCTACCTGCTCATAAACACAAAAAGTACAGTTAACATTCCCGTTTATGTTTTATGTTAATGCACAAAATGAAGCTGAGCATGGCAAGTACCACAGTGAGAGGCAGGCAGAACCCAGTAAGTTGGGAAAAAAAAATTCTTTCCCTGCGACTTGGAATCATACAGAAAGGCTTTTGAAGTTTGAAGGGGCTCAATAAATAGCATCTCTTCCCTATCAAGTCAGGAACTGATTTAGAGACAGACACAGAGAGAAGAAATGAAAACGTTTCTCACTGATCAACAATACGTCCGAGTGTGCAGCCAAATGGATGTGCTGTGAACCTCCATTCTTGAATTAGACTCAACCACCAAGCCACTGGCATAGCTGGAAAGCCACATGCTACTCCTGACAGGGACCGGCTCCTTAACGCTATGGCTTCACCTTCTTGGAGTCAAGCAGATTTGAAGAAAGAATAAAGTTGCTGAGCCAAGCCCTGTCCAGTTCTTCTTCCCAAATCACTAATCAGATAAATCCCTCCTTCTGTCTAGTCAGCTTTGGCTAAGATATGCGGCAGGAACTAAGACCTCTAAATTCTCAGTAGCTTACAACCACAAGGATCTCTTGTTCACATATCCATTGTGGGTTGGTTATACATATGTCTTCATTCTGGACCCAGGCTGATGGACTGGTCCATATCTTGGTTATTACTGGTCTATGGCAAAGGGAAAAGAGGTAGGGTGGTGGACCACATGATGGAAGGGACCCGCCCGTATTCTCCTCTCATTCCATTGGCCAAAGCAAGCCACGTGGCCAAGCCTGCCCTCAGTGGAGTAGGGATGTTCAATCCTTCTGAAGGGAAGGGCAATGAATATGTTGAAACAATACAATCTAGTACCCTCCTTCCCCAGGGGATTCATTTCTCCCAATCTGCACCCAAAGGCCAAAGGAGAAGTATCAGACGCTGTTGTTGTCACATGCCTATCCCATTGGCTTCCCGTGAAAGTCACCTGTGGGTTCTGCAGACAGTTCCCACATGTCACCTGCTTCCTAACACCTGCCAGAAGGGCTTTTTCTGGCTGGTCCATGGAACAGAGGGTTCCAGAAGGAACCTCCCCCCCTCCAAGGAGAATCCCCAGAGGCACCACTTAACTAAGGAGGGACAGAAGTTGGTGTACAAATTCTCCATCTTTCACCTCTTGGCAGGAGAGTTGTGAGCTATTTCTACACTATCCTCAGAGGGCCACAATAGGAGTGAGCTTGAGTTGCCCACAATGGTAACTGGCTCATAAATATAGCTTTTCTTCTCTTTTCATCCTTCCTTGTCTTCCTCCCTGGGTGTGCTTCTGGGGATCATGACCTAAATAAACCACTGCACCCAGATCCCTGGGTCCAGGTCTGTTTTGAAAAAACCCAACTATAACAGGGATGGAAGTTTCTCCTGTCAAAGACCTGTGTCCTAATCTTCCATCATTCCCCAGCAATTCCCCAGCCTACTCAGACTCACAGCACAAAGCAGTGTGAGGGCAAAATGAATCTTATCCAGTAACTAGCAACTTCCTTTCAGCCAGAACCACCATTTGCAATAATCCGCCAAAATGACCCACGTGAAGAGAAAGGAGGGAAGCACCGCCATGTCCTCTAGGCCATTGAGAAAATACGGAGCTGCTTCTTGGCCACAGACACACGAATCCACAAGAAAGGTGATGCTGTCAACATCAAAGGATGGGCACTGTTCAAACAGTCCCGCAGTCCCCCAAAGTTTCCTATGGCAAAACAGGAAGAGACCAGAAGGTTCCCCAGCCCACCATTGGCACCATAGTCAACAAATAAGTTAAGGGCAAGACTCTTGCCAGGAGAATGAGTGTGCGTATTAAGCATGTTAAGCACTCTAAAAGCCAAGGTAGCTCCCTGAAACATGTGAAGGAAAACAATCAGAAAAAGGAGAAAGCCAACAAGAAAATGACGTGGGTTCAACTGAAGTGCCAGCCTGCTCCACCTAGAGACCCACTTTGTGAAAGGACCCTAAGTGTCTGGAATTCATTCCCTATGAACTCATGGCATAACAGTGAAGTAGAAATCAACAAAGAACCTCTACAAATTTTTTAGGGGGTTGGGGGATAATTATGTTTACTTATTAATTTTTAGAGGAGGTGCTGGGAATTGAACCCAGGACCTTGTGTATACTAAGCACGCACTCTACCACTGAGCTATACCCTACCCACACCTAAAATTTTTATTTATTAAAAAAAAATAACTTATATACTAAGCACATTCCATGTTGAATCTTCACCATTTCATTCTCAGAATAACCATGTGAGGTTGGTATCATGATCATCCCCATTGTGTGGATGAGGAAACTGAGGCTCAGGGAGGAGTCTCCTCCAGGCACTGATGCCCCCTGGTCTTCCAGTGCCAACTCCCCCAGCACTTGTAGGGAGGCTCCTGGTTTCTTGTCAAACCACCTCATGTTTGTGGCCACCCCAGCTGGTGTCAGGCAGTCTCTGCCTTGGACATCTCAGTGCCTCTTTTTCTTTCCAGCCTGTAATTTAGGATTTCTCACCTGTCCCTACACAGCCATCATCATGCCTCATACACAGTTCATTCATGTTCAACAAGTGTTGGGTGGCTCCTGGGTGGTGGGATTGTTGAAGGCGTGGGGAAAGTGACCGTGAAAGTGATTCCTGCTCTCACCAGGCTTATTTTCTGGTGAGGAGAGAGGGTTAAAATAAGCAGTATAAATGTTAGCTAGTGGTAAGGACCGCTCAGACTCAGACCAGGGTGATGGGATTGTGGGGGCGTGGGTGGCTATTTTCCATTGGGAGACCAGAGAGGGCTGCTTCTCTGAAAGGGTCACTTTTTTTAACATTAAAGTATAGTCAATTTACAATGTTGTGTTAGTTTCTGAAGTACAGCATAATGAATCAGTTACACGTTTATACATACATTCTTTTTCAGATTCCTTTTCAATATAGGTTATTACAAGATATTGAATATAGTTCCCTGTGCTGTACAGTAGAACTTTGTTGTTTATCTATTTTATATATAGTAGTTTGTATTTATACATAGAACATTGTATGTATAATGGTAGTAGCAGCAAATCCCAAACTCCTAATTTATCCTTCCCCTGCCCTTTCCCCTTTGGTAGCCATAAGTTTGTTTTTATGTCTGTGAGTCTCTGTTTAATAAATAAGTTCATTTGTGGGGTTTTTTTTTAGATTCCACTTATATCGTGTGGTACTTGTCTTTCTCTGTCTGACTTGACTTCCCTTAGTATGATCATCTCCAGGTTCATCCATGTTGCTGCAAATGGCATTATTTCATTCTTTTTTTTATGGCTGAGTAGCATTCCATTGTATAAATATACCACAACTTCTTTATCCAGTCATCTGTCAATGGACATTTAAGCTGCTTTGACGTCATGGCTATTGTAAATAGTGCTGCTATAAACATTGGGGTGCATGTATCTTTTTGAATTAGAGTTTTCTCTGGATATATGCCCAGGAGTGGGATTGCTGGATCATATGGTCAGTCTATTTTTAGTTTTTAAAGGAATCTCCATACTGTTTTCCATGGTGGCTGCACCAAACTACATCCCCACCAGCAGTGTAGGAGGGTTCCCTTTTCTCACACCCCCGAGAGGGTCACTTGCAAGCCAAGAGCTGAGTCACAAGAAGGTGGAAAGATATGGGGGAAAAGCACCCCACTCAGAGAGAGCAGCATAAGCGAAGGCCTTAAAGGGAGTACTGGTTGAGGAGAAGTAACTAGGGGGGTGTTAATAACAACACTCGCCTTCAGGGGTATGTGTTTATAGACGCAGGCCACACTTGAGTCCTGTGCTCTGAAGATTCAACACAGACAGGGTGGACCCCCAGCTTGATCCTCTTACCCCTCCTCCTTACCTTACCTGCTTTATCTTATTCTCTCTCAACACTGTTTGGAATCTGGAATCTGCTCCCACTCCCAACCTTGGTGAAATGAATTGCTCTTTCCAGACTCCACTGTAGCACAGTCCCACGGGCAGGGCGCTGGACTCCTACACTAAGCTCTCTGCCGCCCTCCTAGACTAGGGGCTCAGAAGGAGCTGGAATCTCTCCCTCCCTCCCCCTTCCCCTCTCTAGCCTTTAGGGATGTGCAGGATGCACAAAAAATGTGCTAAGCATGTTCCCTTAGCACTTTGCAACAGTTCCAGTGAGTCTTTAACACAAGGGTACTCGTTAACCGTCCACCCTCTCCTCCAGCCCTACATCAAGGGTGGAACCTCAAATGCCCACAGGGGCCAGGCAGGGAAGGGGCAGGACCACAGGGAGTGAAGACAACTGGGAGGCAATGACAAACTCACCTTTGTGTCATTCAGGAAATTTTGATTTTTTAACGTGAAATCTCTAGATATTTAAATGTTGGCATTTAATTCTTTGGAAAAGTTACACGAGCTCTTAAGTGCCTTTTAAGTGCATTTAAAATAAAATGCATCACAAATGCATTTTATTCGTAATGGTATGTATTCTCAATATCTCACACGGCAGATGAAAAATAATATCTTCTCAATAGTATCTGTTGAATGAATGAATACATGGAAAAAAAAGAAACTTTATGAGAATTAATCAGATCATCATTCCCATTGGAGTCCATCAATTGTCATCACTTGGCTCAGCCAAAACTGGATTCCAGGTATAAAGTAGGGTGGGCTTAGTTTTCTGTGTTACATCAGCTGATGGGATTCCAGTTTTTTTGTTTTTTTTTTTTATTGCTCCACTATCCCAGGTGACTCCAGTGGCCCTGGGGTTTTCTGGGCAGGAGACCAAATGTCTCCAAAGCAGGCTAAGTTCCACAGGTGGCCTGGCTGGGTTCACACACTCACCAGAGAGACAACTGATAACCAGGTGCTTAGGATCCGGAAATGCTGCGCTGACATTAGTGGAACCATGGAAGTTAACACCGGAAGCATCACCTCGGGGCTAGCCTCTAGTTACATAGCCCCAGTGAGCAGAGGAAGAAACTGATTTGGAAAGTGACCCACCCAAGGCCACGTGGTTCTTGGGCCTGAGTCATCTCTCCCTGTTTTCTTTGCTTCTGCTCCGAAGATGCCACATGTATTCATCACTCCCCGTTTCTAACACAGTAACCAATCTTTGTGAGAAACACTTACATATGTCACGAAGCCCTCCACACTGGTCAACAGTGTGGGCTGGCTGTAGACTCTTCTTGGACCAACACCAGGCTTGCTGCCATGATAGGGCTTCCCAAGAAACAGAATTAGGTTAAATGCAAATATTCTACTACCAGTGGCCCAGAAGGCATCTGGGAGATGTGATTCACAGGGAGGGATTAGGTATTTCCTACTTTTGTATCCCCAGTAGCACCTGAGGGTATTCTGTGTAGCAGACACAAAGTGCATATTTGAGTAGTGCCTACTCTGTGCTGGGCATTGTTCTAAACAGTGGTTCTCCAAGTTGAGTCCCTGGTACTCCCTTTCAGGGGGTCCTCAAGTCAAAAATGTTTTCGTAACAAAACCAAATGTTATTTACCTCTTGCATTCTCATTCTCGTAACCTTACAGTGGAGTTTTCTAGAGGCTACATGATGTCTGGCAGCTTACAGAATGTGTACCTTGTGATTCTTGTGTTTTGAAAATTTCTCAGTTTCAATTTTAAATATGGTAAATATCAATAGAGACAACCCACATAAGGGGTTTTTTGAAGTCTTCAATAATATTTAAGAGCATGAAACAGATCTTGGAACCAAGAATTTTGAGATCTACTCTTCTAGAGGATGTAAGATGCTAATAAGTACTATGAAAAAGAGAAGTTGAGCAGGGAGGGGAAATTGGAAGAGTCTGAGGATGAGGGGCAGGTGATGGAAGCAGGGACGGGGTGATGGGTAGGGGAGGGGCAGCTTCCAGTATTAAACAGAGTGATTAAAGTTGGGCTCATTATGAACTAAACCTACAAATCAAGTATCTGGTATCTCTTGAGTTGCCATTTAAAATCCTCTCACTTATTCTAAATTTAAAATTTTTATTGTGAATTGAATCATAAACATACAAGACATGTGCATAGCATTTAAAAGATTGGTTAAGAAATAAGAATATTTCAGGTTGGTTTAAAATCCCATTGTGAGCACCTCAAAGATAGCATCACTCTCCTCGCCAAAGTAAGCCCTATCTAAATTTTAAAAAATTTATTTATTTTTAAAACTTTTTTGGGGGTGGGTAATTAGGGTTTTAGTTATGTATCTTTAATGGAGGTACCAGGCATTGAACCCAGGGCCTTGTGCATGCTAGGCACACACTCTACCACTGAGCTGTACCCTCCCCCAGCCCTATCTTGATTTTTGAGTTGAATATTCTTTCATGTTTCTTCATAGTTGTACCATCTGCATAACAGATACAGAATATACTCAGTAAGTGATATATTGGTTAGTTTTGGAAAACTGAGAAGCAAGCCCAAACCATTGTGAGGAAGGGGCAATGCAGCTGCTAATAGATGAAATCCCCCCGGAGGAAAGGAACTGGCCCAAGAGAGGCTTCTGTTGTTTCTAAGAGCGGCTTCCAGGGAAGTCAGTGGGTAACATCAGGGCATCTGCAAGGCTGTAGGGTGAGCCAGGCGCTGCAGTCTGGCAGAAATACGTTCACAGGGAGAGCACTACTCCGTTTTCTGTTTTACTTTTGCTTTTGCTTTTCAGCTCAATGACCGACCTCTACATCTCAGAAGTGGGTCGAAACTCAACACCTGCGGACCTGAAACAACTGCCTCGCACTTTTGGGAGAGCAGGGACTCAGCATCCAGTCAAGGCAAGATCTAGAAAAGAACCAGAGTGCTACTTAGCTGGGCATTCTCTCCCTTGAGCTAGGATCTTGATGATAATGCCCCAAACATATCTGTCTACATGCTGAGTCCCAGGACTTCCCCTGGACTGGTTGAACTGGTCCCCCTCTGAGTCTGGGTCACAACTGTCACTCAGTAGATCTCTGGTTTACCAAGCCTACAGCTTCCTACTTAGTGATTTACATCCTATTTTATTGGAGCTGATCTTCCAGGAGCTTGCTGAGAAAGGCTGCACAGGAAAGTATTTTGGGGTCTTGGATATCTGAAAATGTTTTTGTCAAACTGTCACAGCTGGTTGATACCTTCCCTGAGAATACGATTCTACTTTGAAGGTTATTTTCATCCAGACTTTTGAAGGTATTGGGTCATCTGCTAGCGCTCAGTTTTGCTTCAGCCCTCAGTCTGAAGCTGTTCTAATACCATTTTGTTTTGTTTTTCTCTCTGGAAGATGACAGAATCTTCCTTTTTTCTCTTTGGTGTTCTGAAATTTCAGTCATGTGCCTTGTAGTGAGTGCATTTTCATCCACCCTGCTGGGCACTTAGCCCTTTCACTTTGGAAATTTGCATTCTGCAGAATTTCTTGAGTTTTTCATGATTGGTTTCTTCCTCTCCATTTTCTCTGTCCTCTTCTTTGGAACCCTATTATTCTGATGTTGGATCTCCTTGTCTGTACTTCATTTTTTTTTTCTGGCCTGTGTTCAATCTGTCTTTTTTGCTTTCATTTCTAAGATGTTTCCTCAACTTGATTTTTCAACTCTTTTATTGTTTTTTAAATTTCAACTATCATGTCTAATATTTAAAGCTCTTTCTAAATCTTTGAATGTTTTCTGATGGTATCCTGTTTTTGTTTCACTTCAGGAATGTGATATTGTTTTCTTACCTCTCTGAAGACAAAAATATATTTTTAAAAACTCCTGGCACAGTGTCTGTTTCTTCCAGGTTGCTTTTATACTGTTTGTTTTGGACTTTCTCTTCCATGTTAAAGGTTTCCCTCAGCTATGAGGTATTTCTTAGATCTGTTGTCAATAAAATACTTTAAAAAAAAATTGGAAGCTCTGAGTGCATGAGGGACTGGAGTTTCACACCAGGGTAATCTGGGGGGCCTAGTTGTTGGGAAACCCAGTACGTCAGTGTTTTAAAGTCTTTCCTTCAAGCTAGATGTCTTCCAACCTTCTTCCTGGAAGGAAAGGGCTTGGTTCTAGAATTCTAGGAACCAACCTGAGGGGTGAGGGTTGGAGCAGAGGGAGTATGTTGTTTCCATGTTCAGTGTTAAAATACACATGGTCCCTTTATCTCTGTTTCAATGTCCTCAGTGGTGCCTGGCACCCCCAATCTGGGGATGCTGTGCTTCACAGTCTCCTGAGCATCATCTTCCAGACTTCGTCCAGCAAGGGGGAGACTCAGCTGCAAGGAAGTGTGTGGGAATGAAGAGTGAGAAAGGGGATCCAGGATCTAACTGCTTCCTAGATAGCTCCCAGCCCTCCTGTTTTAGCCTCCAGCCCTCTCTGCCGCCCCCATCACTCACCAGGAACCCTGGTCCTGCCCATTTCTTTGTCTTGGGCTGGGTCTGCTGTGTAAATCAGGTTTGTGCTCAGCCTTCCCCATGGCTGCCTTGGCTTTGGTTTTCGGGCCAGCCAGCTTCATCCCCTCTGTCCTTTTCTTGTGGCTGTGGTCTCCCTGTTTTCTCAACATTGTGGGTTATTTATTTATTTATTGTCAAAAATCCCTCTTCTGGAAATTCTCATGGGGTTTCAGGAAGGAGCAAAATTAGAGGCATATATTCAATCTGTCATTGTAACTTGAACATGACCCCAAAATTCTGAGATCCCACCTGCTCCATAAAATTTGGTGTGGGGGTTGTCCGTAGCGTTATGGACAATTCATAAATTCAACTTATTCTGCAGACTTTGCTGTGTGTGACCACACACCGGGCACTCTGCTGGAATCGGTGACTATAAATGTGTTTAGGACATGGTACCAGCCTCATGGATATCAGTTAAGCAGAAGAGATGACCATACTCAAGGGACCATAATAAAAGCCCACAACCCCTCACCCTAAACCCTTAGGGATCAAATGGGTCTTGGATTTCAGAATTTATCAGAGTTTAGACAGATAATACAGGGCATAGATCATTATTCTCACAGCATCCTGGTGGGGCCTGCAGCAACACCTGGGAATCAAACACATTTATATTCCTATAGTGAAACGTGTGGATATTCACATTAAATAGGGTTTAAAAAAAGGCTATAAATAGACTGCCCATCCAGGGCCAGTTTTAAAAGCAAATGATTTAACAAACCAAGTCCAGCTTTTGGTTTGAGGATTTCCGAGTTGCGGGTAAGGCAACTCTTTAATGTGTTAAGTTCTGTAAATGAAGTGTGTACAAAGTACTGTGGGTACAGACTGCAGCGAGAGGGGGAGGCTTCACAGTGGAGGTGACATTTGAGCTAGACCTTGAAGAATGAATAGGAGCTCCCTAGGAAGGAAAGGGAATTCCAGGCAGAGTGAGCAGCTCAAGCAAAGGCCCAGAGGTTTGAAGCATGAAAGAATATTCCTTTGTTTCCTGCTCTGGGAGAAAACAGGCAGCTAGGCAGCTTGGTTTGGGTTCTAGAGCCAGGTCTCCTCCCCTATAGGATGAGTCCACTCTTTCCAGCTGAACTTCAGCAGGGATGGACCGGTAGAAGGTGGGGCCCAGGTTGGCAGGGGCAGGTCACGGAGCACTGTCTGGGCCAAACTAAGTCCAAGCCTCACCTTGTAGGACAGCATTTCTCAAAGTGCTCCCCAAACCCTTTCAAGGCATCCAAGAGGTCGAAAGCATTTTTACAGTGATGCTAACACATTATTTGCTTTTTAAAATTTTGACTTTGTTGACATATGCAATGATGGGAAACGATGTTGAGTAAAACTGCTGGAAGCTGGGCAGGTAGTCATTCTATGCCTCACCACTGGGTACTTGCAATTAAAAAAAATTTTTAAAGCTTGCTCTACTTATGAATATCCTTGATGAAACAGTAAATTTAATATTTTTATTAAGCCTTGACCCTTGAGACGTTCTAAATTCTGTATGATGGAGTGGGATATATGCACAAAGCAATTTTGTTCCATCAGAGTATCATGGTGATCTCCAGAAAAAACACACATGCAAACTAGTGGTTTTTCACAGAGCACCATTTTGACTTCAAAGAACAACCTTCGAAAAAAAATATCGGTTATTCAGATTTGGGTATTTGGCAGACATTTTCTTGAAAATGAAGGCAGTGACGCTGCCACTTCAAGGAGAACAATTGACAGTATTAGTTGCCAATGATAAAATTCAAGCTTTTGAGCAAAAATGAAAATGTTGGAAATTTCACACCATGGATTTGAAAGCTTCCCAATACTAAACGAATTTTCTGGTAAGACCAATGGTAATAATGTCAGGAGTAATATTAATAATGAGACTTTTCATGACAGTGTAATAGAATGTGCTAGGGTTTCAAAGATCTGCATACGTCAGTAACCCAATATTTTCCACAGGACCAATGTACCATGTTACAAAATCATGCATGCAAAAAATTCTACTGAAAATGCAAGCTAGATCAATGGATTTTAATGTAACTGAGTGAGAAAAGTTCATTGATAGGGTTTCAGATTCCACACTGCAACTAATCTTTAAGAAACTATTAAGAAACATTGCTGAATGTTCATGTAGTATTCAAAAAGAATATTCAGTTATCTGAAAGGACTATTAAAATAATACTCTTTTCCCCATGTATATACTTTTGTGAGGTTCGATTTTCTTCATAAACTTCAGCCAAAACAATACTGCAACAGATTGTGGAAGCAAAGATAAGTACAAGCTATTTTCTATTTAAACCAGCCAACAAAAAGATTTGCAAAACTGTAAAACATTGCCGCATTGCTCACTAATCATTTTTGCTTGGGGAAATTCAGTTCTTTTTCACAAAATATTCAGATGTAATGGGTTTGCTACTTTTATCTTTTGATTAATAAAAAAGTATTTTAAATATTCTCACTTTTAATTTCTAATATGGTTAATATTGATCCATATAACTCATATAAACAGGAACTCTTGGGGTTCTTAATAACTTTTCAGACTGCAAAGAGGTCCTGAGACCAAAGAGTTGGAGAACCACTGCTGCACGCAAAGAGAAGTCAGTGGCAGATTGGAACAAGAGGAGGGATTTTGTTCTAGAAAGACCCTTCTAAAAGCAGGGTGGAAGCCAGGCTAGAGTGGAACCAGGTTGTAGGCAGGTGGCCCAGTCAGATGAGGAGAGAATGGGTGTAGCAATGGGAATGGGAAAGGAAAGGAGTTTTGCAAGGAGCATTCCAGAATGAGAAATGTCAAGACACGTTGATTATCTGCACACCCTCACCCACCATTGCTCCTCCCTCAGCAAGCATCACTTTTTATCTATATTCCTGTTAGCCTTGGCTGATCTCTAATGGGCATCAAGCTTAGTAGGTTCCAAAATAGACTTGATTTCCCCCAAACCAGACCTGCTTATCTTTTAGATGAGGAAACCGAGGCTCACAGAACTTCAGAACTAACCAGGTCATGGGTATAAACAGAAACAAGATTCCAGCCCTGGTCTCAGGTGGGCTTGTTTCTAAAACTCAAGCTCCTTCCCTGACCCCAGCCTTCCTCTTTTCAGGCACACAAGGGGCTTTTGGGGCACGCTTTGCATGCGGTTCTGCGAACTCATTAAAAGGCCTGTAGGGTCAGGAGACTGGGGGCGGCCTGTTAACCTCCGAGGCAGGGCTGGAGTCAGCTTGGTACAGGAACCCTGGCAGGGGAGTTGGCAACGGGGGAAGAATTTTTAACCAAGAAGCGTCGCCTTTTATCCCAATTCTTTTCTGTCCCTCCAGCCTGCTCTGGCCAGTGTCAGTCACTACGACCTGTATTAAGCCTCATTAGCGGAGAGGCCAGGCCTGGTGATCCTCAGGTAATTAAACAGCAGAATCCTTTAAACCATCAGCCACTGGGTACTCTCAAGGGCCGCTTTCCAATCAGGCATCTCAAGAGTGGTCTGTAGGGGCTAAAAGAAGCTCCCTCTGCTACATCAGGGAAAAGGGAGACAGGCACAATTAAATCTACAGACGTGCTAATTCAGGGACTAAATCTAGGGGGTGGCGGGGGCAGAGGTCCAAAAGCCTGGCTCCGAGGAACTCCACAGCCTGACTCGTAAGGAGACAGGGTCACGTGACTGGTATCCCCTCGGGCGGCCGTGCAAATGAAATCACGGCCACAGTAATACCCTGAATCACAAGCTCTCGAGATCCCCACCCATTTCATTACAGGAAATGCAGTGTTTTCCTTGGGTTTTCCAAGAACGCTGAGGGCCGCGGACACGTGCCCAAGTCGTGGGCCGCGCGCTGCCTGTGAGCGGCGCGCCCCCTAGAGGCCGGCGGCTCCCGGCTCCCTCCCGCTGAGTACAGATGTGCTGGGGCTCCACTCTGCTTGGGCAGCGTGGTTGCCCAGGAAGCACCCTTCCAAAGGGTACCTTTTGAACTGAGGGGGAGAAGAAAACGTGTTCCCTTTGTGTTACCTCCTGACCCATTGCAAAGCTGCCAGGGTCCCGAACGATTGTTTCCTCTCAGTTCCCCCTATTTCCTCTGGGGCGCGCGCGTGCGCTGCTAGGACCGGTTTTCAGAGCAGGCTGCCCAAGTGCTTAACTGTCTCTTCTCCAGGCTTCTGGGCTGGACTTGTGATGCGCTCAGGGCAGGAAAATCTACAGCCCCCTCTTAAGGTTGTAGAATCTAAGAGCTGCCATCTCAACCATGTTGGAAGACCCCAGAGTTCCTGCATCCAGCATGCGGAGGGAACAGGATGCGAGAATATTTACTGGACCTTCTGTGTCAGCCAGTGTTCTAAGCACTTTTTACATGTTTCTGCCCCTTTGACCCTCACAATAACTGTATAAGGCAGCTACTAATATTATCCCCACTTCACAGTCAGGCATGGGGAGATTAAGTAACTTGCCCAATGTCCCACAGCTACTGATGGCAGAGCAGAGTTCAAATCCAGGCTAGCTGGCCCTCAGGCATGCTCTTCTCCACCCACTGTGCTGGGTTGTGAGGACTGGCTTGAGACACCCCGAGGCTGGTGGGGAGGACAGCAGAGATTGGGAATGATGATTGTGGTGGTCAGATTTATGTGTCAGCTGGGGGGACACTACAGTCCCCAGCTACTCAATCAAACACTAGGTGTTGCTGTGAAGCTATTTTGTAGATGTGATTTGCCTATAATGAGTTTAAGTAAGGGAGGTTATCCAAGATCATCTGAGTGGGTCTGATTTGATCAGTCGAAAGGCTTTAAGAACAGAACTGAAGCTTCCTTAAAGAAGAAATTCCACTTGCGGACAGCAGTTTCATCTCATGCTTGACAGTTTTGGCCCTCCTGACAATCTGCCCTACAGATTTCGGACTTGCCTACCAGCTCCCACAATGGCATAAACCAATTCCTTTAATATATACTACCAGTCATGTTTTTCCAGTTGAACCCTGACTGATACGATGAACAAAGAACAGGAGGATGACTGTGAGGGTGGGGGGTGATGGATGACAACCCCCCTCCCAGGACCTGGCTCACTCTGAGCCCCTCCAATAGCTAGCTGCCATCCTGGGGAAAGTTGGAAAATCCCACACTGAATGAGATAAGAAATTTCGTTCAGGTATCAAAAAATGAAGAGACATTTTTGCACTCCTGAGTTTATGGGCTCAAAGGATCCATACCTACTACAGTATTTTAGCATCCTATACCTACCTCAGGGTGTGACAAAAGAACAGACACACAGTAACAGTAACCAAACCATAATACTAAGAGTAATAACTACCTTATAGGAAGAAATTATCAGTGTCCAGTATTGTGCTTCCCGGACATTATCTAACTTAATGCTCACAGCAACCCTTGTGAAGGAGGGATGGTTATCAGTCCCATTTACAAAAGAGGAACTAAGACCTGGAAGGATGAAATGATTGCCCCAATGTTCCATGGCTGGTGAGTGAGAGTCAGGATCCAAGATCCCACCTGTTTGCCCGCAGATTTGTACTTTAACTCCTGTATGACACTGATCTCTGGCAAAATGACTGGAATTCACACTTCAGACCCACCATTTTTCCTTTAAAGTTCCCAGAGACTCACAGGGGCTCCTCAGCTACAACAGACCTCTTTTTCTCCCTCCTGGCACCTGTCCTGTGTCCTCTGATCATCCCCACTAGGATGCTCCCAGACTCTGTCAGTGTCTCCGCTCCAGGCTGAAGATGCTGGCTGTGTCATTGCTTAAGGATGGGGTGACTGCTGCTGCCCCTCTGGACTCCAACAATCCTACCCAAGGGTCACTCCCTCCTTCTTCTTCCTGGCTAGCAGCACTATTCACAATAGCCAAAAGGTGACGAAAATCCAGATGTCCATCAGCTGATGAATGGACAAACAAAAATGTGATACGTCCATATTATTCAGCCATAAAAAGACATGAAATACTGATATCTACTACACCATGGATGAACCTGAAAAACATGCTCAGTGAAAGAAGCCAGACGCAAAGGGTCACATATTGTATGAGTCCACTTACATGAAATATCCAGAATACATAAATCTGCAAAGAAAGCAGACTAATGATTGCTAGACAGGAGGATGAGAGGGATAGGGGATTGACTGCTTAATGGTTACAGGGTGTCCTCTGGGGGTAATGAAACTGTTTTGGAACTAGATAGAGATGATGGTTGCACAACATTGTGATTGTACTCAATGCCGGTTAATTGTACCTTTAAAAATGACTCACTTTATGTTATGTGAATTTTGCCTCAATAAAAACACATACAAACAGAAATAATTAAGTAATGTTAGGTTATCTGTGTACATCGAGTCATATCACAATTTCATCTGTCTTCATGTCAGCCATCCTTGGTACAAGATCCTGGGCTGCGGCTGGTCTAGCAGCATTGCTCTGATCGTTTAATAAGTTCTCCTGCCTCTCTGGTCCCCATCCTGTCTTCCCAGGCAGGGTAAGTGGAGAAAACTGCCTCTACAGGGTAGGTCTCCCATCTGGTGCCTGTCGAGGGGGATTAAAGTACCTATTTATTAGTCTGGGCTCTTCACTGCGAGGGACAGAAACACACTCTGGCTGATTAAGCACAAAAGGAGCTTATTAAAAGGAAATTAACTCACAGAATTGGTTGAGGGGCTGGCGGACCTGGGTCGGGTCGCAGCTTCCAGAATCCACGCCGTGAATCGGACGTAGAAACAGCTGGATGAGCAAAACGCCACCACTGCTGCGGCTCCGCTGGGGCGTTCTGCACCAAGGTGTCCCCCTAAAGCTGAGCGCCTGGAGCCGCTCACCACGCAGAGCATCCTTCCTCAAGTTCTCACGTCCTTAGCCTCGACTCCCGGGCGAGTCTGATTGGTGGAACCCGGTCACGTGCCGGTGCCGTGGCCGCAGGGAAGGCTGGGAAGCCAACATTTCCGTGTTCCGCCTGGGGCAGAGGGGGCTCAGGTTAGAAATCTTCCTCAAATACGGCAAGGTGTTGAAAATGCGGCAGGCATATGGAAAACATGACAAACAGCAGATACAGCGTTATTACTCCTGCACTGTTTGAAGGCCCGTGCTCATCTGACATTATGCCTCCCTCTCATGAGGCAACCTGGAACTTCTGCTAATAGAGCCCCAGCCTGGTCAGCTCTGATTTTTGACTGTCCAGAAACTTTACTCGTCCCCCTCTCCAAGACATGCAGGTCTCGTTGGGCTGTTGGTCACGGAGACCATCCACCCTACCAACCCCTAATTATGAGGTAGGTTATGTAACTCAGACTGGATCAACCATTGTATCCCATTTCCTGAGAATAGCGATTGCCCAAGGGGGCCCATGACCAAAACAGTGCCATTTAGAATTTTCCCGGGAAGGGATATGATGATGTGGATGTGGATGGAAAAGCTCTCTTTTGCCCTGGAGTTGTTAAGCTGGGATGAAATTTATTTACTGCAGCTGGTGACTTTCTTCTCTGATCACATGAAAAAAACTATATGCAGTAGGAGAAAATTAGGTCAGTTTAGAATGAAGCAGAGATGAGAAACGGTGAGATAGCCAGGAAAACATGGTTTCATCTCCTGGATCCAGCTAAGCCTGAAGTCATTCTATCTCTGTTTTTTAATTACTCAAGCCAGTACATTCCTTCATACAGCTTCAGCTACTTGGAGTTGGATATCTGTCATAACTGAGCCTTTGTGCTAAACCACCCAATCCCTAGTGGGAAATTTACTATGAAGTAATTTTCTGTCCATTATCTTATTTGGTAGTGGATTTTAAAGTAAGGAGGAGGGAGCTTTAATAGTAAAAAACAATGACTGTTATTATCATCCCAATTTAACTAGAAGAAAATTTGGGCTCAGAGAAGTTAAGGTACTTGGCCAAGGTCACACAGCTAATTGTGGCCTGACTTGAGTTTGAACTCAGTTCTTCCTGCCTTCCTGTTCATCACTTGCTCAAGAATTTCTATAGTCAAATTTTACTTTCAGAACTAATTCCATCCCTTATAGTTTTCTCTAATCCTTGGTATGCTCTGGCCATTCAAAGTCAGGTCTCAGCTCCTGATAACATAATAAAGAACTAAAAGAGCTTATGGAGTTATTCTTCCTGGGGTGTCTTCATTTTCAAAATGCATAAATACCAAGGTATAAAACTTCGAAGGAGAAATTTTAGTCACTGATTGCCAATGGGAGGGACTCAGAGCCTCTGGAACTTTGATCCGCATACTTATACTTACGGGAAACCCTGGCCCTTCCCCAAGGCCTTTCCCTAGCTGGGACACTTTTTCTGGGAAACCCAAGAATTTCCAGATGGTAGGGGACACAATGTCAACCTGTCTTTTGAGGCTGATATAATTCATGAGACCCTACAATTTGAACACAGCCTCTTTCAAGCCCAAACACTCACCAAACCAGGCCAGCACTTGGAGATTAGTTATGTGGGAGGGAAAGGGGATAGAGGATCACGGAAATTAACATTCACCAATCACATGCCAAGGATGGCAAATCAAGTTCTTCTCCACACTCACCTTCACTCCTGCATCAACAGGAATGCCAGAGCAGCCTCCAGGCTCAATTAGTAATGTCTGTCCTGGATGCAGGAGAGGGCCTGGTAGGCTAGCTGCCTGCTTTCTGCCCTTTCTGGCTCTGAGCCAGGCTCTTTACATCATTAACCCCACGTTATCACAACAACTAGGAGGTAGGAGTTACTTGTCTTACTTTCCAGAGGAGAAGACTGAGGGTTTAGAGATAATATTATCTACCCCTTAGGAAAGTTATTAAGTGGGTAAAGTAAGTCAGACAGAGAATGACAAATACCATATGATATCAGTCATATGTGGAATCTAAAAAAATGTCCTAAGTGAACTTATTTACAAAACAGAAAGAGACTCACAGACCTTGAAAACAAATTTATGGTTACCAAAGGGGAAGGGGGGAGGGGGAGAGATGAATTGGGAGTTTGGGATTAGCAGATACAAACTACTTTATATAGAATAGATAAACAACAAGGTCCTACTGTGTAGCATAGGGAACTATAGTCAATAGCTTGTAATAGCCTATCATGAAAAAGAATATATATGTGTGTAACTGAATCACTATGCTGTACACCAGAAACTAACACACTGTGAATCTACTATACATCAATAGAAAACTTTAAAAAAAAAGAATTCATAAATAAAATAAACAACTCACCCCACAACAAAAATAGCAACATTCTGTATCATTTGCTGTGTGCTTTCTACATGCAAGACACAGCAGTAAGCCTGTTGTATGTATAAACTTAGTTCATGGCCCAAAAGTCTGGTGAAGCAACTCGCCGTTTGGCAGATGAGGACACTGAAAAGCTGAGAATCCAAGTACTGGGTGTGATGTCACTGGCTCATTGGCAGCAGAGCGGAGGTGGAAGCTGGGTGTGTCCAAGGCTCTGGTGCCTGGCGCTTTGTGACTTCATGCTGGGTTATTTCCATCATGAGTTGTTGCTTGGTTGTGAAGGGGCGTTCTGAGAATGTGATGGGCTAAAATATGACAGGACTAGCAAAAATGGGCTCAAGCATTTCTGGGAGAGGCTTTCTAATAAATCCCTCTGCAAGGAACACGTGGTTTCCACACATCAGGCTTGTTCAGAACAGGGCTGGCCCATCCCTTGTGGCCAGCCCCCCCCTTTTAGGCTTTTTGAACACCCGCCCCTGCTCCACCCACCCATGGGGATCAGCCCACAGCACCCTCCACCCCTCCTGCCCTGGCCTTTTCACATCTGCGTGAGTCAGAGGCATTCAGAACTTTCTGGATGAGATGGACCCTTTGGGAAAAATTTTATGAGGCAGCTTGGTACTGTGACAGGAGCGTTGCCACTACTCCTGACTGGGTGACCTTCAGCCAATGGAGGGTCCTGCATCTGGAAAGCAAGAGGGATGGCCTACGTGACACCCAAGTGACATTGTTGCTCTCAACTGTGTGAAAGACCTGAGTCCTTGGACAATTTCCCTGCTCACCCTCAGACCCTGTTCACTCTTGCTTCTCTCTCTCCCTTTCCCAACACACTGCTAATCATTTTTCCAGTGTCTCGTTAAGAAAATTTTCAAACGAGCACCACAATGGAATTCATTTTACACTGATCATCCAGAGACCCTCCTGCTAGGTTCCACCTGCTTCTCTGCAGCCTGTTTCCCTGGTGACCATGGGGGCTGAAAGGCACCCAAAACATACCTCCCTGAGGACACAGGGTGAGACTCCAACAGAACCCTTTCTTCTGCCCACAGTTCATACCCCTCACGCATCCTCCTTGCCCCTGACTCCTTTCTCTGCTGGTAGCCATCTCTCTGGCCCTACAAATGTCCGTGTCCTGCTGTAGTGACCCCGATGAGACCCTTGGTACCCTTCTCATAGGACGTCAGGGAGGGAAGGAGCTTGCCCGGTGCTGGGTGGAGCAGGGCATCCCAATTTCTCAGGAGGTCACTTTGTGCCAGGTACCTGCTATGTGCTATCATTTATATAACATTGCTCCCCCAGAGATGTGGAAGTAACATGTAATTGATGTGGAAACTTCAGGAAATTCCACAAAAGCCTAATGAAAACCTGAAAACCACTTCCAAGCACCGCTTGGAGACAGCAGTCACTAGCATTTCATTTACCGACAACCCATTGCGTACTGGGCGTTGTTTGTGTTACATGTAGTATTTCCTCAGCGATCGTATTCAGTAGGTATTTATTATAACCTCCAATTCCCTGCTGTGGAAACTGAAAGGCAGAAAAGTTGGGTGCTTTCCTCACATCCGCACAGCTTGGAAGAGGAGGAACCAGGACTCACACCTGGTCTGTTCTAGAGTTTGCCTTTCATCCCCAGCCTTCTTTCTGTCTCCGAACCCATTATCCACAGTTTAGGCGTTTTCCGTGCAGTAACATTTGAGATGCATGTGTATATTTATTTTAATAAAATTGAAATCATGTTATTTCGTAACTGACTGCCTTTCACTTAAAATACTTAACCATTTCTATTTACGTATTAGTCCTCAAAATAACCCTATCAAATAGACATTGTTATTTACACTTACAGATGAGAAAACTAAAGGCCATAGAATGAAACATGGAAAATGGAAGCTCAGAGAGGAAAAGGTAATGGTAAATGGTGAAGTTGAAGGATTCAAACATCGGACTGAGGCTGGTACCTCCCACCCCCACCCTTGCCTCCGACACCCAGGGGTGGGTCACAGTCTGCATGGGGTGGAGGAAGGCCACAAAGGGCAAAGCATTTTCTCCAAATCTCCCTAAATCAGATCACACTGAGTTGCCAACTGAAGCCCTGGCTGCTTGCTTTCTCCTCCTCTGGAAGCTGGGTCTACTTTGCATGAGGTCTACATATAGTTGCCCTGTCCAGTGGGGACACTTGCTTGTCTTTCCGAGATGGGAGACTGGTCATTTTCCAGCAGAAAAGACTATTGCAAGAATTGAATGAAGGATTGTATCCTATATATTGTAACATCGTAGGAGGGCAATAGTTGATGTATCATCGTGGTCATTATCACCATCATTCCCGAGGCAATAACAAAACTTGTCATCAAAGGTATGGTTTTTCCCTGAGGGTGTCTTTCTAAACATCACCACCAGGTGGCAGCTGCTACCAGATGGGTATTTACCTCTCCTTGTTGGTACAGTAAGGATGTGTGTATAGCAATCTCTAACCATTATCTTGGGGAGGGGGAACCCACATGAAAAAAAAAAGTAACCCCACAATCTGTATTTTTGGATTAAGCTATTACTTCATCCTCCTCTTCTCCAACCTCCACTAGCCTGTGTGCTGTTCCTCTGCTGCTCCCCATCCCAGAGAGGACGCAGCCTTCCCCACATCCTCCCGGCCAGACTGGCTCCGGCCGGCCCCACTGTGTGCAGTTCCAAAAGCTTGTCGTGCCTCCCTGCCTTTGCTTGAGCTTTTCCTCTGCTTCCGTACCTCTCTCGTCAGGTGTGACATCATTCTGGAAGCCTTTCCTGACCCCTCCCCCTAGACCCCAGGTAGCGCACTTAGCCTCTGTCCCCTGTGCTCTCCCTTTATCACAGCCACGGATTCCACTCCCTGTAGACTCGGATCTCTGGTGGGCACAGGGCCTGGCACCCAGTAGGATTGCGGACTGATCGTCATTCTCTAAATACTTACTGTGCGCCTTCTCTGTGCTGGGCACAAGGGGCTAGGCACCTGCTAGTGATCTTTCTTTGACTTAAACAAACCAGAACCCTGAAAAAGAGAGCTTCTGCCAAGGGGATCATCAGTGCTTGAAAATCAGTAGAACTCTGTCCCTCTTCACTTCTCTATAGATGCAAAATATGACATATTAAATAATAAAGTAAATAATAAATAAAATAGATTCTAAATATTGTCTAAGATACATTAATACTAAGAAGTTATGTGTAGTTTATCTGAAATTCAAACTTCGCTGGGCATCCTGGGTTCTTGGTGCTTTTGGTTTGGTTTGGTTTTTGATGAATCTGGCAAAAGGCCCTGTTTGCACAGTGGAAGTACAACGTGATGGTGTGACCGCATCTCCACGGAGGGCCCTTGAGGCACAAGCCTGCTCCTATTGAGAAGCAAAGGTATTCTGAAGTATAATGGGCTATTATTTTTAAACCAGAAATCCCTCTTTCCAGGTGATTATATGTTTTCTGGCCTTTTTAATCAATCCCTTCTTAGAATGTAGACTCTCACCCCAGAAACATTTGGTGTGATTTACGGAAAAAGCTTTAGTCTTAAAGCAAAATCATGGTGGAGGGGGAGGGTATAGCTCAAGTGGTAGACTGCATGCTTAACATGCACAAGGTCCTGGGTTCAATCCCCAGCACCTTCTCTAAATCAATTAAACAAACAAACAAACAAACTTAATTACCTTCCCCCTCAAAGAAAAAAAAAATCATGGTGGAGAGTGAGGCAGGCTGCGACGTGGGGGAGAAGGGTCTATCTTACATGGGTTTAATTTCCGGCTGATCTTGATGGTCTCTTGATGGAGACTGGTACATGGATGATCCTCTCTGGCCTTGAAGGCTGCATCCCAGGAGGACCGCTTATTGCCCTGCCAACGCACATACAAATTGAGCCAATCAGAGTCTCCTCAAAGGACACACACAAGCCTAGCCAGGGAGGCAGCCAGCTGATTCTGGAGGCTCTCCAGGGCATTACAGTGGAAAGAGCACTGGACCTGGAGTCCAAGACCTTGATCTGAATTCTGGCTCTGCTGCTTTCCAGCTGGGTGTCAATCTGGAATCATTCATGAACCTATTACTTCGGCTATTAGATTCCATGCTAGATACTGTGACATGAATAATGTTAATGAGACATTCCTTTTAAAGTCCTAGAAACTAACTAATGTTGAGCAACTCTAAGTCTTTTTTTCTCCCTAATCTGAACCTCTACTTCCTAATCTGTAAAATGAGGATGATAATATGGACCTACAATATCTTATCTAAAACCACTGGCACATTAGGGGCCAAATGTGCTTCCTAATTCAGGGTGTTTCAGTTTTTAGGAAGGTAAGATAGTGTACATACTATCTATTCCATAATAAATAGCTTACAACACATGGCCAACTATAAACAGTTAAATAAGGCAGCGTTAGGGAGGCTTTTTTTTTTTTAAATAAGATACATCTGTGTGTACTGATAACCAGTAGAGTCATCAGACATATATCAACATGTCCTCAGTGTACTGATGAGGGAAACAAGATATATAGAATGGTATATTATTGTTTCATATAAATGGATTTATACAATATATAATCTTTTGTCACTGGCTTCTTTCACTTAGCATAACGTTTTTAAGCTTCATTTGTATTGTAGCATGTACCAATACTTCATTCCTTTTTTCCCCCTGTGTAATTAAAAAAACTTTAAAAAATTGTGGTAAAATATGCAGTAAGATTGACCATTTTAACCGTTTGTTAAGTGTACAGTTCAGTGACATTAAGCACTGTCATTGTTGTGCAGTCACCACCATCCATCTCCAGGACTCTTCCAGCATCCCAGACTGAAACCCTGTACATGTTAAGCAGTAACTCCCCATTCTCCCCGCCCACAACTCCTGGTAACCGCCATTCTACTTTCTGATCTGTGTATTTGACTATTCCTTGTACCTTGTATGAGAGAAATCATACAATAAATATTGTATATGTTCCCTATAAATGGAATAATAAAATAAATATTATATACACGTCCTCTTGTGTCTGGCTTATTTCACGTAGCATAATGCCTTCATGGTTCATCCATGCTGTAGCTGTATCAAGATTTCAGTCCTCTTTAAAGCTAAATAATATTTCACTGCATGTATATACCACATTTTATGCATTCATTTATCAATTGATGGAGATTTGGGTTGTTTACACTTTTTGGCTGTTATGAATAATGGTGTCCTGTACATTCATGTATAAGGTTTTGTGCAGACATAGGTTTTTATTTCTCTTAGGTTTATACATAGGAGTAAAATTGGTAAGTCGTATGGTAACTGATGTTATCTCTTTGAACAACTGCCAAACTGCTTTCTCTTATCAGCTGCATCATTTTACTTTCCCAACCGCAATATAAGAGAATTCCAACTTCTCCACACCCTCACCAACATTTGTTATTGTTGATGTCCTTTCCTAATGGGCGTGAAGTGTTATCTCACTGTGGTTTTGATCTGCGTTTCTCTAATGACGAATGATGTTGAGCATTTTTTCATGTGCTTGTTGGCTGTTTTCTAGAACACCCTTTTAATTCCCTTGTTGGTTTTTTTGATTTGCTATGTTTTCAAAAAATTTTAAGAGCTCTTCTGAAGATTAACATCTTAATTTAAAACAATCTAGTTCAGATTAGTGCTAACTTAATTTTTTTAATTTTTATTTTTCAGTGGAGGTACCAGGGACTGAACCCAGGACCTTGTGCGTACGAAGCAGGCACTCTACCACTGAACTATTACCCTCCCTCCAGCACTAAGTTAATTTTAATCGTACACAAAACTTTACTCAGAATAGCTGTCCTCTTTCTCATCCTTTGTGCTATTGTCATACAAATGACATCTTTATGCATTATAAGTCAATCTGTCAATAGTTTTATAATTATTGCCTTATGCAGTTGTCTTTTAAGTCAGTTAGAAGAAAAGAGTTACAAACAAAAATATATATATATACTGCCTTTTATATGTACTAATGCAGTTACTTTTATTGGTGCTCTTAATTTCTCCTGCCTGCTCAAATCTGCTGTTAAGCCCCTCTCAGGAAATTTTCATTTCAGTGATTATAATTTTCAACTCCACAACTTCTGTTTGGTTCTCTTAAAAATGTAATTTCTATCTCTTTAGGTTATATTCTTTTTTAACTTGCCATAATGAATTTTTAATTAGAATTGTAATTTATGATTAAAAAATATTTTATACAATTTTTAAAAGGTACATTCCATTTACAATTATTACAAACTATTGGCTACATTCCCCCTATTGTACCATACATCCTTGCAGCCTAACCTACACCCAGGATCTTAGCTGATAGTCTTTATTTGGTGAGACAACATTCTCATACTTTATCTTTGGACATGGTTTTCTTTAGTTCTTTGAACATATTTATAATAACAGCTGACTTAAAACTGACAAGTAATTAACATCTGGGCTTCCTCAGGGATCCTTTCTATTGACTGCCTCTTTTCCTGTATATGGCTTCTACTTTCCTGTTTATTGGTTTGTTTATAAGTCTCATAACTTTTTTTGTTGAAAACTGTACATTTAATATGTTATAATGTGGCAGCTCTGGAAAGCATACCCTCTCTGTCCCTGGGATTTGTTGTTGTTACTATTTCTGTTGTCACTGTATTTGTTGAGTTGTTGCTATTTGTTTAGTGGCTTTCCTGGACTAATTCTGTGAAGCCTTAATCCTTTTTATGTGTGGCCACTGAAGTTTCTGCTGGGTAATTAACCTTGTAGCTATAAGTGATCAGCTAATGATTAGGTAGAGCTTTCCTTAAATGCTTTAACCAACAAACCTCTCATCCTCTGTTGAAGGGGTCTCTGCTGTGTATGCTGGGTGTGTCTTCAGTGCTCCAGCAGGTGGTTTACAACTCTGCCTTGGCATCACTTCCTGGTAGGTCAGCCAGAGGTGAAACACGAGGGCCTTCTCAGGTCTTTTCTGGGTATACATAGCTCTGCACATGCCCATGACCTTCTAGATTCCCAGGGTCATGTCAGAGCTTTTCAAAGCCCCCAAATTTTCCTTTTAGGTTTTTTGACCAGCCTCTTGTTTATCCCAACTGGTATCACCACCTCAAACAGCTGTGATGTTAAACAATTGCCATTGATTGTTGCAACAGCAATCTCCCAGGCACAGGGCTATTGTCCCTGAGTGAGCGCTGAGCCAAGTCAATAAAGACAAAATCTGGATAGGGCTTTTCCCAGGAGCTGTCAGACAGGAAGAGTGACAATCTTCTGGGTAGTTCCAAACACATTCTGCCCCCTCCAGTGGCTGTTAGGCTGCTGGTTTTCACAACTATTGTGGTTACGAGCTGCTAGTTTCAAGGCTATCATCAAACTGAGGGAGGCAGACAGGAATGGAACAAGTTAAAACAGTACAAAGTTCATTGTTCTTAGTGCAATTCAGCTGTTTTTCTTGAATAAAATAAAATCATCAGATTGTTACAAGCCTTTGATTAATTTCCAGAGTTCTAAAAAATGTTGATATTTGACAATTTTTGCCAGTGTTCTCACTGCATTTATTTTCAGAGGTCATTATTCCGGCCATTCTGGAAGTGCATCTTAGGCTATGCATTTTAAATACATGAAACCAATTGGTTGTCATTAAGCTAATTTCCTAAGAGTAATAATCAAGGAAATAGGTAATACTAATATCTATTCTCTAGTGGCTTGAAGTCAGGGTCTTTATCCGATTATCTCTGTATTAATAAGGTCTGAAATAGTGGCTGGTGCACAGTAAGTAGTCATTAACATTTTAAATGAATAACTACAAATCTTTCATTTGAATTGTGGTTTGTAATTTACAGAGTCCTTTCTCATGATCTCATTCTATGTAGTGTAATTTAATTCAGCAATATTTCCTGATCATTAATTACAGGCCAGTCAGTGTATCAAGCGTCAAGGATAGAAAGATAAATTAAGACAGAGCCTTGCTCTGGAAGGTATTTTCAGGCTGGTTGGAGACACAAAATACAAGTGCATATAACAAAACAAATAACAATATGGAGTGTAAGTTCCATGAGGGTGGGCCCTCCATCTGTCTTATACTGCACTTACATGCAGAGCGTTAGAAGAGTACTTGATGTCACAAAGATATTTGTGGCATATTGGCATGGCCACAATCTCTTTTATACTCATTCTGTTGAAAGATGGGGTCTATATTCTTTCTCTTTGGATTGAATGGAAATTGTAACTGCTTTGACCAATAGAATACAACCAACGTGACACTGTGGTTGTTTCTGGACCCAAGCTTTGTAAGAGGCCATCAGTTTCCATTTTTGCTTTCTTGGAATACTCACTCTTGAAACCCAGCTTTCAGGCCAGAAGGAAGCCCATGCAGCCCTGAGGGGAGGCCCATATGTAGAGGAGCTAAGGACCCTAGTGGATAGCCCCGGCCAACACAACAGTCTACGTCAACTCGCCAGCTATGTGAGGGAGCCATCTTGGAAGTGGGTCCTCCAGCCCTGGCTGAGTCACCCCAGCTGATATTGCATGAGTAGAGATGGGTTGTCCCACTGAGCCCTACCCAACTTGAAATTTCAAGAGTTAAATAAGTAATTATTGTTATTTCAAGCCTCTGAGTTTTGGGGTGGAGTGTTACACAGCACTGGATAGTCACACCAACATTCAGTAAATATTTGTCAACTGCCTATGATTGTTGACAATCTGTTATTAATTGTTAAGAGGGGTAACGTACATTATCTCATTTAACCTTTTCAATAATGTTGTTGATGAGGCAACTTACCCAACATCATACAGCTGGTAAGTGGTAGAGCTGGGAGTAGACCCCAAATATTTCTGACGTCAAAACTAGATTTTTATATCTATTTCCATTATACCATGCTGCCTCTCTCTGAAGAACTAGAATGATGTTTGCCAGAGTCCAAGGGAGGATGAGATTCCTATGAGCTGGACTTTCAAGGAAGTCTTTGTGGAGATAGAGCTTGAGATAATTCTTGAACAAAGAGGAAAAAAAACTATCCAGGTAAAGAAGGAAATAAAGGGAGGCAGAACAGTATGAGAATGGTCTTTATGAAGTTGAACCCTCTATGGCTCCTGTTCCATTTACTATTTTGGGTTGCTTTACCTTGAAGTGTAGAAGTGTGAAACAACCATTTTATTTAGCATCTAGGTCAGCAGGCAAGTTGACCTTTTCCCTTTCCCATTTTGCTAAGCACCAGGTAGCAGAGATACTTGACCCCAGACCAGAGCAATGTGCTCAGGACTTGAGTGGGAAAAGCACCTCAGGAGTAATCTGAGGTCCCCTATTCCCAAAAGACAGCTTCTCACATTTTTTCTCTTCCTCACCATTGGCTCCAGTCATGCAATACATTGCCCTGAAATCAATCAAAGAAAAACCAACAAAGAAAAACACCACGTACTAGAGAAGATGGAGCAGCACTTAAGGAAATAGGCGGAAGTTTAATAGAAGGTATTTAATGTCCTCAGAGGAATATGAGGTGAATAATGCACCCATGAAACAAGATGTAACATATGCCCTGCCCATGTCCCCTCACCTTTCCCACTTTGGTTCACAGTGAACTTGCCCCAACTGCCAGCACCTGCATTTCTTTGCCTGAGCTTTTTTTTTTGTCTTTTTGTTTTTGTTTTTTTTTCCCTCTACTTACCTCCAAAATCCTCTTTGCTAACTGGGTGGCATGCTTGAAGTGCTGAGGAATTAACATGCCCTCTCCTGGAAGAAGCCCTCAGCAAATGACCAATGGGAGTGGTATAAATACTCCAGCTCCCTTACTCCTTGGGATTGAATAACTCTGGGCTCCTGTACCACATTGGCCACCTGTACCACACCTGTACAACAGAGTGATTAACGGTGGTAACTGGCTCGATAATGCACCCTCTGTTGGCTGCCTTCCCTTCCCCATTACATTTCCCTACTTTCCCTACTGGTAGTTCGTGGTATCATCTCCCAAGTAAGCCACTTAAACTCAAATCATTTTTTAAAGGAACCCAAACTAAGCCCAAGAAACAGGCAGTTATGCAAAAGAAAGTGGATAGATGGACTAGATCTCCATAATGAGCATAGATGGATAAAGAATTAGCAGAATATGGAGAATAGGAAAGAAAAGTTAAGTGACATGGATGACAGATTCAGAGATTCTAACACCTGTCTAAAAGAACAGAAATAAATCAAAGGAAAAAATAATCCAGGAAACAATAAAAGAAAAATTTCCCCCTAGGCTGAAAAAACCCACAAATCTTCACACTGAACAGACTATGAATGAAGAATAACTCATCCTGATGAAATTTACAAACCCCAAGAGTAAGAAAGTCCTACAATCTTTTAAAGATATAAAGCAGGTTACTGACAAAGAAATGAGTTTTGATGAGGCTAGAAACTGCACCAGTACTACTGAATGCTAAAAGACCATGGCACCATCCCTTCAAAGTTCTGCGGGAAAGTGTTCGAAACTTAGAATCCTCTGCCTAGCCAAAAACCATTTATAAGAGAGGGGAAAATAAAGACATTTATAAGCATGCCAGAGCCTAGATCCAGAGGCACTTTCAATCAAAATGAAAAGTAAATCTGAGAGCAATGTTTATGGTGCAGAAGCAAGCAGCTGAGACCTCCCCACTCCCTGGACTCTGCTCCACTCATGTCTGCATGTGCTGGTGGTCCCTACTGGGCCCCAGAAGTCGTGCCTTCCTCTCAGTGTTCCTTTTTAGTTTCCTGTATCACCAACCTGACATTTAATCAAGTGCTACCTTGAGAGACGGTGTGTAGGGCTACAGCAAACCTTTCCCCTTCGGCATCGCTGCTTCACTATTCACTTGTTCGCTTGGCCATCCAGTTTGGATTACAAACTTCCAATAACGAGGACTGTATCTTGTACATAATCAATAAATATTCACTGAGCTTTAACAAATCAATCTCTCTTTCATTTCTCAGAGTATAGCATCCTGCTGCCCGAGCCTCTTTTTCCCAGCTAAATTGCTCTAAACACCTTCTCAAAACTCAGTCTGCTGACTTTTTCCCTCTCCTCCCCTTACGCACTCTCTCCAGCTCCACTTTTCTTTTCCACCCCTCAAGCCTGACTTCATACCGCTGCACACGGTCTCTGTGCTCTCCTGGGCGTTCTTCTGTATTTGTTCTCCTGATTAATGTCATCAAGGCCAAATGCCAAGGAGATGAAGGGTTTATCAAGAGCCCGCCATGTGCCAGGCAGTGTTCTAAGCCCTTCATGTGGATTAATGAATTCCCCTCTCCCAGCTGTCCAATGGGATAAGGACTTTTATTCATCTCATATTTCAGATGGGAAAACCAAGGCACAGAGAGGGAAGGCAACTTCCTTGAGGATTCACAGCAGTTGATAGATGGAGCTGGGATTCTAACTCAGGCAGTCTTGTTCTTGCTCTTAACTACAATGAATTTCAGAGACATGGCTAGGTTTCATCTCTTGTCAACCGGTAAAGATCCAGAGATTTAAAAGCAAGTAGGATACAGAGAAAACTAATTCGAAAAGACACATGCACCCCAGTGTTTACAGCAGCGCTATTTATAGTAGCTATGACGTGGAAGCAACCTAAATGTCCATTGACAGATGACTGGATAAAGAAGGTGTGGTATATATATATACTATGGAATACTACTCAATCAATAAAAAGAATGAAACAACTGCCATTTGCAGCAACATGGATGAACCTAGATTACCATACTAAGTGAAGTAAGTCAGAGAAAAACAAACATATATCACTTATATGTGGAATCTAAAAAAAAAAAAAATGATACAAATGAACTTATTTACAAAACAGAAATAGACTCACAGATATAGGAAACAAACTTATCGTTACCAAAGCCAGGGGGAAGGGATAAATTAGGAGTTTGGGATTAGCAGATACAAACTGCTATATATAAAATAGATAAACAACAAGGTCCTACTGTATAGCACAGGGAAATACATTCAATATCCTGCAATAAAGCATAATGGAAAAGTATATATATATATATATATATATATATATATATTCACTCAGATATATATATCTGAGTCACTTGGCTGTCCACCAGAAACTAACACATTATAAAACAACTATAGTTCAGTAAAATTTGTAAAAATTAAAAAAAAGTAGGATCTATTCAGAGGACAGGGCAGAACAACAGGCAGAGCAGAAATAGAGAATCAGGATTGGCACTAACGGGAGACAACAAGGGAAAGTTAGTTTGGAAGGTGGGGTACACAACAAGAGTAGGAATATGTGACATGTGATGTGTCTACAGTTACAGAATTTACAAAGCACATACACATGCTTACTTCACATTTCACTTGATCCTGATAACAATACTTGGAGAGAGAATTCAAGAGAATCATTGCTCTTGACATTTCATAGATAAAAGTCTGCTGCTCAGAGAGGTTAAGTGACTTGTTCAAGGTCACACAGCCAAGAAATGGCAGAGCAGGCACTTGAACACTCAAGCTTCCTGACTCCAGGCATGAATAACTGGAGCATAAGGTGCTGAGTGGAGGTACAAAATGCCAGTCAGAGCTTATGCAATATTTAACTGGTTTTCTGCAGTTACAAAACATACTGTTTCTATTAATATACCTACTGTTTGTCTTCTGGAAAAAAACCCAGTAGTATTTTTGGTTAGGGTTCCACCAGGGAAGGATTTCCTCCTCCACTTGTTTGAGATAAATCACTACTGCTCACGCAGCTGCCCACCCATCTCCAAACAATTCAAGTTTCAAACAGAGACCAGGCAGAGGAAGGGGGAGAAGGAAGGGGAGCGGGAGACCAGGAGACAGTCTTTGGAGGACTTCTGTTTCCACGATGCAGGAGTGACTTCCACTCCATCTCATCAGATATTTGTAAGATGCTCTAGGGGGAGGGTATAGCTCAGTGGTAGAGTGTGTGCCCAGCATGCACAAGGTACTAGGTTCACTCCCCAGTACCTCCATAAAAAATATATCAAGCTAATTACCACCCCTCCTCCAAAAAAGGATGTAAGATTAAGTAATAAGATTAAAATTGGGGGGAAAAAAAGACACTACATCTTTTCCCAAGTACCTGGCGGTTAGGGTAGCTGGGAGGGGAGGTAGGAGCTGCCCTGGTGGAGACCAGGGCAAGGATTCACCTTGACATCTTAAACACACTACAGGAGGCTTGTGTTTTCACAGCCATGTTGCTGGAAAAAGAAATCGTAACCTGCAGCCCCTGAGCCAGAAAGCCAGCACCGAGAGCTCACCTTGGCCCTTTGTTTCCTCTTGGCTGTGGGACAGGATCCCATAAAGGGTGGCAGCTGGGAGGCCAGGCCCCAATGCAGCCTGAGCCAGGCCTCAGTGGGCCAAGCAGCCTCCCGGCCCCATGTCCCTTCTGACCACACGGGAAGGTCCCGTCAGCTAGGGTTTTCTGGGTGTGGGTCCTTGCATGGTCCTGGGAAGGCAAAGATGAGTAACACCTGGTCCTTGTTCTCCAGGCCGGTGCTATCCATGAAGGAGGCACGTGTGCATCGCATGCCTCTAATCTGGCCACGTGGGTGAAGCAGCGGCTCCGCTGGCAGGGGCCGATGGGGCTGTGCCCCCTGCAGGACGACTTCTGCTGTCTCCGGTGCTGGAATCCTGGCTGGCCAGCTTCCTAGCGATGTGACCCGGCAAATGATGACTTGTTTAGTCTTGTCTCCCCGTGCTGTGAAATGGGAAACGTAATAATACTCACCCTGCAGGGTTGTTGAGGGGAGAAGCGGCACCTGGAGGGACAGTGCAGCTGTTCACTACCCAGAGCGGAAAGCAAGAGCCTGGGGAGGGAAGGGTTAAGCCAGCAGAAGTGCCCCTCCCCCAGGGGCTTGAGCCGGAAAGAAAGATTCCGAAGGGAGGGTAGCAGGATAGGCCCAGAGGGCGGAGGGATTAGGGTCAGGGCCCCACGTGTGTTGGGGAACCCGTGGACCCTGCTCGGAGTCCAAACTGCCCTCCCACCTCTGCCCAGGCAAGCAACTTCCTGCCAGGTTGGGAAATTGCCTTGTGGAATTTTTCTGCTCCCGGGACAGGTTCAAAATCTCTAGTTACCAACATTCCTGAGACAGACCCAGAGGAGGTGGAGACGGATTACACAGTGTTGGGCCGGGTTGGGGAGTGGGGGAAGGAGGAGATCAAGGAGGGGCGGAGCAGATAGCTGTGCCAGACACCCCTTCCCAGCTCTGGGGCAATCCCGGGGGCCCTCCTCTGTGGTCAAGGTCACCGCATCTCCTCTCACGGGCACACAGGTGAGGGAAATGCTAGGGTCTAAAAGAGGTGCTCACGTGTGAATGTCACCCAGAAATGCCCTGAATCAAAAAGACCAGGGTTGGGACCTGCATCCTGATTGGCCCACTCACTTTACAGGTGAGGAAGAGAGAAAGGATCACACGAGGTCATCTCTCCACCAGGCTGGAGGGTCCCCACCCAGCGCAGATCTCATTAGCAAGCTGGCTGGAGAACCCGAGAGAGGTTCCTGTGATCTGACATGTAACCTTTGGGGAGTTTGCTAGACTCACAACAAGGCCGGCCCTCAGGGCAGGGAATATTATCTTCCTCATTTTTCCAGTGAAGGAATCAGAGAGGCCCGGTGACCTCTCCAAGTTACAGCTGTGGTTTACGGAGACCCAGACTGTTTTGCCCCAGGCACTGTGTCCAGCTCAGGGAGTCTCTTGGAGGAATGTCACCGTGCTCCAGCCTTAGAGATTTTGCCGCTTTTTGAAAGCAGCTCAGATCCCAGCAGGCCCCTGAGGATGTCCCTTCGGGGCTGCAAGTGCAGGCGTCTATGTCTTCTCTTGGATTTCTTTTGTGGCCCAGCCGTGCCCCAGTGGATCAATTAAGGTTAAAACCACGGACTTACATAACCTCTTGTGATGCTGGGAAATGAGCTCAGGCTCACAGTTGCAGATCTGGGTTTGAGTCCTGTCTTTGCTTCTTGCTACTAAGTGACCTTGGTTAGGTCAATTGCAATATATATTCTTGACCAAGTTATAAAAGTCCATGTTGCAAAATTCAAAAGTGTATAAAATTAAAAATAAATCTCTCTCCCAGCCTTGCTCCCTAGCCCCCCAGTTTCCCTTCCCAGAGACAATCAATACCTTATCAATTTCTAGTGTCTTACACAGGTGCTCAATGAGTATTAAGTATTGTGTGTTCATTTGTAAGATGAAGGACAAAGTTATTTGAATGAAGGAGACCCAGTGAACATTTGGGTTTCATGTGTAGTGGGAAGAAAGAAACATTGTAACCCCTTGGGTCTATATTTTGTTGCTCCTCCTTACCTTCTGCTTCTTGGAGTGGCTGGGAAGGAAAGGGTAATGGGGTCTCCAAAGACGCCCACCAACAACCTGCCTCCTCCCTGTATGTGCATGCTTCCCCCAGAAGGCAGAGTCTATTTCTGAGTCTGGTCATGTGACTTGATTTGGCCAATTGAATACAGCCCAAGTGTCTGTGACAGTTCCAGTCCTAGCCCTTAAAACTTCTTTTTGTCTTCTTGAACAAAACTGCCCTGCACTAAGGAAGTCCCGGCTGTCCTGATGGAGAGGGAAACCACATGAAGAACAGAGGGAGACCCCTGGAGGATGAGACATCACATGGGGAGGGAGGCCATATGGAGAAGAAGCCAGACATTCCAGCAAATGATGGCATCAATGTCCCAGACATGTTGAGAGATGCCTTCTGGAAACTTCCAGCCCAGCCCAACCCAACATCCAGTTGAATGCAACTGCATAAGGGACCCCAGCAGGGCTCTGCTCCATTCCTATCCATGAAATCATGAGAAAGTATAAATCATTGTTGTCTTAAGCCATGAGGTTTTGAGGTGGTTTGTTACGCAGCAGTCGATAACTGATACACAATTTTCTATGGGAGACACACAGCTATGCTAACCTTGATAGCTGTTCTGCTACAAATTTGGGTGGAGACAAGTTAAAGGAAAAGAAATTTCAAAGCTTCATTTTGAGCTAATCTGGTTGCCAACTCCTCTTTCCCCTAGAAGAACCCCATTTTTGTTCAGAAAGTCGTGCTCCTTTTAGGGACTGGGTGATTCAGAGATGATTGGCCCCAAATCCAGCCCCAGGGCATGAAAACTGATTAAACTATTAGGATAATGCTTTTCCTGATGATCGATAATGATCTTTCCAATGATGCCAATGAAGGGACATGTGACCAAATTATACTGAGACAGGAGACTGCTATGAGAGGTGCTTCTGGAATGGGTTTCTTGCCTTTTTTCTTAATTTTTAGAGAAAAGTCAAGGAAGAGTACCACTTTTCTTCCCCTGGACATCCGTCTGTGAGGCTGACAACTAGTGAAATATCTGCATCCATCCTGTAACCATGAGGGGAATAGCTGACAAGGAAGATGGCAAGGTGGGCAGGGCAAAAAGAAGGGGCTTGGGTCCCTGCTGATGTCCTGGTGCTGCTGAATTTACCAGCCTGGAGCTGCCCTACCTCAAACCTCCTTTTATGAGATAATAAATCCCATAATTGATTAAACCAGTTGAACTGAGGTTCCTGTCACTTGGTATTGGAAGACATTTGGAGGGGGTGTAATTAGGTTTGTTTTGTTTTTTTTGGGGGGGGGTTGGAGGGGGAAAGGAGATAATTAGGTTTATTTATTTTTAAATGGAGGTACTGGGGATTGACCCCAGGACCTTGTGCGTGCTAAGCATGCACTGTACCACTGAGCTATACCCTCCCCTCCTGGAGGGCATTTTTATATACACACATTCATACTTGCTATTGTTTTTTGCAGCCCAGCATCCATTTCTTCTTCTGCTAAAATAACCTATATTTTCAGTGGGGAATCACCCTTCCCCTACTCTCACTCAATCTGGTTCAATTCCTGACCCTAGGCTCTTGAACTAAGCCTGGCCAATCAGAGCATTAAATGTCCCTGGCACAGTCCGTGGTTTGACACAAGACCCAGGTCTAGCCCATCTGCATGTTTCATCCCCTCTCCACCCTCAGCTCCCAGCTGGGGTGATGGGCTCAGGGATAGACAGATAACCTTCACCCTGTGCTGACCTGCTAAGGGGCAAAGCTGACTAGAAGGATTTCCAGGGAGCGAGGGAGTGCACGGGAACTAGAAGCATCCCTCACATGATTTCCTCCCTGGAGAGTGTGTGCTTGTGTGTGTGTGCTTGTGCGTGCGTGTGTGCGTGTGTGTGTGTGTGTGTGTGTGTGGGAGGGGCTTTGGGAGATTCTTTTTACAGAAACAAAGATATTAAGTGTTTCTTCTTAGTAAGGATTACTAATATGAGCTTTGTTTTTTTTTTATTTTACCTATTTCCTTTTTTTTTAAATTTTTTTTTTACTGAAGTATAGTTGGTTTACAATATTGTGTTAATTTCAGGTGTCTGGCATAGTGATTCAGTCTTGGGTTTTTTGTGGGTTTTTTTGCAGATTATATTCTATTATAGGTTATTTCAAGATATTGGGTATAATTCCCTGTGCTATATAGTAAACCCTTGTTGCTTATCTACTTTATGTATAGTAGTTTGTTAATCCCACACTCCTAATTTGTCCTTCCCGACTTTCATCTCCCCTTTGGTAACCATAAGTTTGTTTTCTATGTCCATATGAGCTTTAAAAATTTTTTTTAAAAATTTTTTAATGGAGATGCTGGGGATTGAGCCCAGGATGTCATGTATGCTAAGCATGTGCTCTACCACTGAGCTATACCTAACCCCCAGTACAAGCTTTCTTTTTAAAACAATTTTTAGAAATTGCAGACAAAAATGTATATATAATATATAAAATAGCTAAAAGAATAATGCAATATACTCCTATATTCACCCCACTAATTTAATAAAGAAAACACTTCAATATCTTTAAGTATCACCCTGTGTCTCTCCGTGATGCCCTCCCTTTCTCCCCACCAGAGGTAACAACTACTCTAAATCTTACGTAGATTATTCCTTGCCTTTCTTTGTTGTATTGCCATTTATGCATAGGAGTCCCTAAATATGTGTTCAGTTTTACCTATTTTCATCTTTATGTAATGGAATCACACTGAATACACTTTTCCGTGGGTTTTGGCTCAATGTCATGATTTTTAGGTTCATCGTCTGTTGATGTCTGTTCTTTTACCCAGCTGTCCACGATTCTATTTTTTGAATATGCCTTTGAGTCTATTTATCCATTCAATTGTTGGTGAGTATTTGTATTGTTTCTAATTTTTCTTATAAACAACTATACTACAAAACTTATAAGTGTTCCCTTACGTAGCTAGGAAAGCATTTTCCAGGGCAAATGTTTAGGACTAGGACTGATGGGTCAGAGAGTATGCCCCCACTAACTTTACAAGGTAATGCCAAATTGTTTTGCAGAATGACTGTAATGTCTTACAAGCCTGCCATGAGCTAGGGGAGTTCCTGTCAGTCCACATTGGGGCCAATGCCAGGCGTTGTTAGATTGCTGGATTTTTGCCAGTCTGGGTGAGCTGCTTTCATCCTGTGTGTGTCTTGATGCTGTTGGTGGTGGTGTTTGAGGGACATCAGCTTTTATTAAACACAGACTCCAGGAAGATGTTCTGTTCGCTGTACTGTACTGAAACTGGCTGCCTTGGGGATTCAGAGGGGGTGTTTACTCACTTGGAAGGGGCTGTTTCCCTGCTGTCCCTCTGATAGTGCCTTGGAAGATGGCCCTGCTCACTCCCCTGCAGCCACCATCACTGCTGGTAAGAACTACAGCCGAACGTTAGAGGGAGCCTGTGAGCTGCCAGACAGAGCACCTCTTCCCTCTCCCGTCCAGCATGGCTCAGAGCGGGGCTGCTCCACGCCCCTAGTACCACGGTCACCCCACCCAGCACCCCACCTGGCATGACGGCCCTCTGCCCTTTGAGGGCATCTCTCTTGGCTAATGGTCAGTTTCCCTTTCAGTGCTCAGGCTGGGCAAAAGTTTGCTTACTGCTTTTTGTAGCTGCTGTCAGTTGAGGACAGACTGGTGGTTTAGCCCACTTTGGGTGAGGAGGTGCTCAGCTTGAAGTCCTCCCTGGTGTGGAAGTCGGACCTCACATTCACTGTGGGCAGTGCTTCCCTGGAGACAAACCCTCAACAGCTAATGGTGCCACCCACCCTACCCTTCCCCACCCCCTTACTCTACCCCGACGCTTAGACCTCATCATGCAGTGGTTCCTGATTATCTGTCCCTGGGCAAGATTATCGCAGACAGCTATAGTTGGGTCTCCATTATCCTAGACATAGGGGACTGGTGGGAGAGCCAAAGCAAAAGAATCAATACCAGGTATCAAAACCTGGCTTAGGAGCAACACAACAGTTAGACACAATGTGTGATCCTGGATTGGAGAAAAAGTTACTCTAAATGACGCTATTGGGACAAATAGCAAAATTCAAACAGGGACTGCACATTAGATAATAGTATAAGGCTTCCAGATGAAATACAGGATGCCTAGTTACATGTAAATCTCAGACAAATAACAAATAATTTTTATTGAAGTATAGTTGATTTATAATGTTGTGTTAGTTTCTGATGTGTAGCATAGTGACTCAGCTATACATATACATTGTATTCTTTCTCATTATAGGTTATTACAAGGTATTGAACATAGCTCCCTGCGCTATACAGAAGGACCTTATTGTTTATCTATTTTATATACAGTAGTTTGTATCTGCTAATCCCAAACTCCTAATTATCCCTCCCCCATCCCTTTCCCCTTTGGTAACCATAAGTTTGTTTTCTTTGTCTGTGAGTCTGTTTCTGTTTTGTAAATAAGTTCATCTGTATCAACACATAACTTTTTAGTATAAGTATATTTTATGTAATATTTCAGGGCATACTTATACTTAAAATTATTTGTTGTTTATATGAAATCCACATTTAATTTGGTGTCTTGTATGTAATTTACTAAATCAAGCTACCCTGTAATATTATTACATTATGCAAAACCTCCTGAATTTGATAATAGCACAGGAATTACCCAAGAGAACATCCACCTTCCTAGGAAACACACATGGAAACATTTAGGGGTAAAAGGTCAAAATGCTTGTGATCTACTCTCAAATGATTTAGCAAAAATATTAAAGCTAATAATAAAATTAATAAAAATTCATAACAAAATGTTAACCAATGATGATTGTAACGCAGTGTACATTCTTTGAAGTTTTCTGCAAACTTGACAGTTTTTCCAAATGAAAACTTGAGGGGAAAGCAAGAGCTGATTTAGGAAGCCAGGAAAGCTAAGTGCAGGCAGCAAAGACCAGGAGTGAAATAAAGGAAGAAAAGCCTGAGGGTTTGGACAATTGCTCAGAGCAGGCATCTCTGCTGCTCATCTTAATGGACCAGGAAGGGCATGGGGTGTGGACCAGCTAGAACGTAAGCCAGCCAAGCGTGGAAACCTTTTTCAGTAAATCCATCTCTAGATCCCGGACAGTAGCCAGGGGGCAGCAGTGAGAGACAAGTCCCAGGCTGTACTGAGTCATACAGTGGTTTTAATGAATATTTCCCACTTTCTAATGATGTTTATTGGCCATTATCTCTTAATGCCTGTTCATGCCTTTTGTTTGTCTTTCTATCAGGTTGTTTGTCTTTTTCTTAATGATTTGAAGAATGCTTTATATATTCCAGACATAAATCCTGTATTACTTACATGTTGAAAAAAATACTCATGTAGTCTGTGATTAGTTTGTTTTTTCCCCTCCGTTTATGACAGAAGTTCATCTTTTGATCTTTTACATCTTTTATGTAGTTAAATTTATTGATCTTTCTTCTTGAATGATTTGTGGTTTTATGTCTTAAGAAATCCTTCCCTGCCCCAAAATCATAGAGATAGTTTTCTGTAGTTTTCTTCTAAAAGTCTTAAAGTTTTGCCTTTCACATTACATCTGGCATTGATTTTGTTACAGTGTGAGGTAGGGATTTATTTTCGTGTTTTTTTCTTTGAGTACTTACCCCTTGTTTGCAGACCTGTTGGGAAATAGACTCACGCTGGAGAAACCAACCCAGAGCAGGCTGAGACACAGGGCTCCAGCAACGAGCTGTGAAGGAGAGGAATAAGACATAAGAAGAGGTCCTGATGTAAAGGCTAATGTAGGCATCTTTCCCCCACCCCAATACAAAAACAGTAGGTTTGACTAAGCCAGAAGTGGTCCTTAGGTGAGGCTGCAGGGAGGAAGGAGGACCTTGGTGAAGGATGGAAGGTCCACACAGGAAGAAGTATGGTTTCAGTAACCATGGTGACCCTACAGTAGCCTCTTAGACACTCAAGGTAGTGAATTGAGCTGTTTTCCAAAGGTGGCCAGGAGTCAGGCTGGACAGTGACTGGGGTCTGAGCAAAGACCACAGCCCTCTCCTGTCTGTTCCTGTCCTAGTTTAGCACTGCCTGGACTAACAGGTCCGTGGTCTTAACAAGAACCCCCATATTGCTCTGAGTCTGAGCTCACCTACGCTGCTTGGAGCCCCCCAGTCCTGGAGCAGTGCAGCTGGGAGAGAAGGATCTGATTACTGAGAAGGGGCCATCGGAAAAGATGGGAGGGGGCTCATCACTTGGCGCAGAAGGAAGCCCAGACCTCCCACTGCAAGTGGCACGGAATGTGAGCCCTGGGCCACACTCCTTGGACCTACTAGTGGTATGACCCGGGGGAACCAACTTCATCTCGGGGCTTCACTGTCAATGGGATTCTAATGGCAACCTACCCAAGCAATGTCATTGTAAGGCCTACAGATAATGAGGCAAACAGTTGATACTTAATACATGAGTGAAATCTATCATTTGCATGAAGCTGCAGAGCTGATAATCAAACCTGTGGCAATTTGTCCATAACTTTTTTTGTGACCTTATTTCCTGTAACTTTCTTCATTTCAGCTGCACTGGACCACTACCGCTGTGTGCTGCAACCATCTACTCTTGGGTCTGGTTAGATACATTCTGGCCCATCCATAGGATGGAATACCGTGTCACCCTTAAACAGAAGGGTGTACATTGGAACCAGCTGATAAAAAAGATGTCCAGATATGTTACTAATGGGATGAGACAAGGTGCAGAACCTTTGCAAAGTAGGATGCTCTGATGCCATATTTGCAAGGATATTGCTCAACACACATGCACACACATACGCCCCCCCAGACACGTACACACGCACGTGTGTGCTGGTATATGCATGTGTTATCTCCTGTAAGGATGCATGAGGAAGTGTTAACACAGATTCCTTTTTGGGAAAGGGCCCAGTGGAGCAGGCAGGTGTTTGGTTTTCTTCTTATTTGTTCTGTGCAATTGGCATTCCCTACCAACACGGATTCAGCGCAGTTCTGGGGCGGCCCTGGGTCACAGAGCTTCTTGTGGAGAATCTCCACCTCACGCCCCGCCACGCAGCAGGCTCCACCATCACCCTTGTGTTAAAGGTGATGGAATCGAGGCACAAAGAGGTCCCGTAACTTGCTTAAAGATACGGCAGGCAAGGAGTGGAGCTGGGATTCCAACTCAGGCGGTGAGGTTCCAGAGTCCCCACATTCACCTCCTAGGTGACGTTGTCTCTCAATGTAGTATTTTTTTTTTTATTGATTTCAAAAATTCAGTTTTCTATGTTACAGGCCACTTTTTTCTTTATATGCTTCCCATCCTGCCAACCCCCCACCAGAAACAACAAATGGCCTCTGATGAATTGTTCCAATATCTGTAATTCTTATTGTCCATTGGTTCCTTCCATCCCTCCCTGGCTACAGGCTGATTGGAGGCACAGGTGAGGGAAGAACATGACTTTGGGGGTCAGGTGATGCCCATTCTCACCCCAGCTCCTCATGAACTTCAGGATGACCTTGGCTGGGCCCCTTCCCACCCCCTGCCGTCAGCATCCCTCTGTAGTGCTGGGGTGATGCTGGAGCCCATGACCTCCACGGACCCTCCTGCTCAAGGATTCTCTGGCTTTCTCTGGTCTATTTTTGCCTGACACCTCTCCCAGGGGCCTGTGGGCCTGAGCTAATTTCCCTGGCTGGCCCTGGTCCAGGCAGCTCAGGTGGAGAGTGCCAAGCTAATGAGGCCAAGGTCATGGGCCAGCTAGCGGCTCTTGGAGGAACCTGTGGCTCTGCAGCTGGACTGCAGCTCTCCCGCCAGTCCCCAGGCTCGGGCACAGGGGAGGTGATGAGGGCAAAGCTGGCCTCATAGCCCAGGTCCCAGTTACCCTCTGTGACTGCAGCACAGCGTGTCCCCCAGTCACATGACAAGAGGGGAGTATGCAGGGAGTGGGGAGAGGAACAGATGGTTTCAAAGGTACATCCCCGCGCCTGCAAGCAGACCCACTCTGGCAAAGCCAGGAAGATGAAAAGCAGTTCTACTTCTTTCAAGCTAAAGCAAGGGAGCATGTCCACATCCTCCCAGGTCCCCCACTGTGTGCCTTCTCCTTCCTTCTGTATGAGTCACATCCAGGTCTCCTAATTCGGGGTGAAGTAGAGAACGGCTTCCTCTTCTACGTTATTACCTATCACAAGGGCAAGGGTTGCCTGTTTTGTTCAATGCTGCATTCCTGGCACCTAGATCAGTGCCTGGCATGCATACAGTAGGAGCAGAATAAATATCATTTGAGTGAACCAACTCACTTTTATCCAGGGAGAGGCGATGGACTGCCTTTGAAAGGACACAGTATCACCAATGAGTTCTATTTGATTTATTTTCAAATATTTCTGTCTCAAAGAGTCTATAGAAGCTTGGTGTTTATTTATTTATTTATCTTTTTAGAGGTGGTGCTGAGGATTGAACCCAGGACCTCATGCATGCTGAGCATGAGCTCTACCATTTGAGCTATACCCTCTCCTTAAAGCTTGGTGTTTAGAGAAAAACTATATGACAGCTCTAGGAAAAAAGAATAAATCCTTTCACAGTGTGCCACCACCCCCGAATTTGAACATTTTGCAAATTTGCATTTTCTTATGAAAGGTTTTTCAACTCAGTTCAGTGTCTATTATTCATTATTATGTTACATTATTAATTTTTTTTGAGTTCATACCATCAGCCAGGCTTTGGGCTAAGCACAAGACAAGGATTGATTTGTTTACTTTCCATAACGACTGGGTAAGATGGGCACTACAATTATTCCCATTTTATAGATGAGAAAACTGAGGCAGACAGTGGTCAAGTAATTTGCTCAAACTCACGAGAGTTGTGAGTTCCGGAGCCAGGAATCAAACTCCAGAGCCCACACTTCTAATCACAGCTACTGCTGCTCTTCGGGACTTTCTCTGCATGCAAGCATCTGTCTACGAGGCGCTGGCGATTTAACAATGAATGAGGCCTCCAGCAAGTGAGACTGGTACATCCACATGGTGGACTATTCAGCAATGACAGGGAAGGGGTGGTTGGTACACGCAGCAGACTTATGACCCTCCAAGAATTATGCTGAGTGTAAAAAGGCAAGCCCCCCAAATTCTCATACTGCATGATTCCATTTATATAGCATTCTCAAAAGGATAAAATTATAGAAAGGGAGAATAGAGTAGTAACACGGAAAACTACAGAGGGGTGAGGTGCGAGGGAAGAAGGCGTGGTTATAAAAAGGTAACATGAGGAATCCTTGGGGTGATGGAAATACTCTGTTATCCTGACTCCATCAATGTCAATATCCTGGTTGTGATATTGAAGAGGAGGCAAAAGAAGCAGCATTTGCTACAGTAAAATACAGCTAGCAGCCCAGAGCCGCAAAGTAGAGAACTGGCTTGTGTGTGAGCTAAACCTGTGTGTGTGTGTTTGCATGTATAGCATTTAAATGTTTACTTGCCAACGTTTAAAAATTTTGTAAGATGTTACCATTGAGGGATATTGGGTAAAGGGTACACAGGCTCTCTCTCAATTATGTTGCACAGAGGCAAGATAAAGAGTTTAATTTCAAAAAGAGAATGAGTGTTCCTGCCTGCAAGGAGCTCCTGTGCAGGGAGTGAGACCCTGCCCCAGGTGGCCAGGTCACTTCTGCACATCCTGGTGGGGTGACAGTTGTGATGGATCAGGGAGGCTTCCAAGGCAGCGACGGTGGAGCTGAGTCCTCAGATCTCAGCAGGTCAGAGGTGAGAGGAGGTGGGGGTCAGAGGCAGGTAGGGCAGTCTGAACAAGTGGGGTGCCAGGGTCTTCTTTCCCCAGAGTTACCTCTGGGCCCCCAAGATCTCAAACCATCCCATTGCAAAAACACATCATCCGGGCTCTTTCCCACCTGGTACATATACATTTTAAGGGACGGAGAAGTTATCACCTTAAATTTTTCCTTCAACCTTTGGTGCCTGCTGCTGCTTATTTGGAGAGACCTCAGTCACAGGTGGAAACGAAGGTTCCCTTGTCAAACATCGCACTAGAGAGCGAGCGTCTTTGTTCAGCCTGTCAGGATCATCCTTCACGTTCAATTTAGTAAAAAGGCAGATGGTAATGTTTTTCTAGTTAAGAGATCATTTCTTTTTTAAACGCATGGATTTTTTTTTCCTTGATAGGCCTAGTCCTGCCTTATATATAATAGCAACTCAGTGGTGGAAAGAGTGAGGATTTGGGGGTCAGAGGACCCTGCATTTGAAACTCAATTCTACCACTTACTAGCTGTGGTCTTGACCTTCATTCTCCCAGAGTCTCCGTCCCCCGATCTCTACAATGAGACTCATTATATTAAACAGGCCAGCAGTACTGAATCCATAGGGGGTTTATGAGGAAACAGTTGCCAAAGAACCTAGTATAAGGCCTGGTATACAGTAAGCACTCAGTAAATGATCCTCATTATTGCTAACAATAATTTGAGTTTATGTAAGAAATTAAAGGTGTCTACCTTCAACAGCACTATGAATCCAGAACTATGTACTATGTATCCAGTACTGAGTCCAGTACTGTGATTTCCAGTTTTGCTCGTGTCAGCCAGGATAGTTACGGTTATGCTGCAGTAACAAACAGCCCCCAAATCTCAGTGGTTTTCAAAAACAAAGTTTACTTCTTGCTCATGCTACATATCCACTGTGGGTCACGTGGAATTCCGCTCCTGCAGTCTTCCCTCCTGGACCCAGGAGAAGGGAGCAGTTGGTGGTTGGAACACTGCTGGTTGGTTGTCATGGTAGAGAAAAAGGGTCTTTTAATTAGCACTAAATGCTATGGCTTTGAAATGACACATATCATTTCCATTCAAAACTCATTGATCAGAACTGGTTACACATTCCTGCATCACCATAAAGAGGACAGGAAGTATAAATCTACCCTGTGTCTGGAAGGCATGGGGAAAAAGTCACAAAAATGTAGTGAATGGCCCTACTGATAACCAGTGCTTTTGAGAACCCCTGCCCTGCCCAGAGGGATGGCTGGACAGTGGGAGGGAGGCAGGGGATGGGAGGGGTAGGGGAAGGAGGAATACAGAGAGGGGCCCCATATGGAGTGTGTGCCCAGGTCTATGTGCAAGGCTGAGGCCAGAGGAGCTCTGGGTGCCTTCCTCATCTGGACTGGACCCAAACAGAACCTGGCCCTTCTATTCTGGCAGCCAACAAGCCAGCCCTGCCAGGAGATGTGCGTCCCACGCTCTCGAGCTCCACGTATATAACCTGTCTCCCTAGCCCTCCAGTTGGTGGGCAACACAGAGTCACAAAGCAGTATTTCTCTGGCTCCATCCCTCCTGCTTTGCTGGATTCCAGGACTTATTTGATGCTTCTAAAAGTTTGGGGAGCCCCCAGGCAGTGTTTCTGACGTGCTCCCACCCTGGTGCCTCTCCGGTTACTGCTGACGCGGCAAAAGTAGCCTCTGCCGACTTTGTCCTCCGAGGTCCCCTGGGGCTGCAGACACGAGGCTCCAACAGCAGCAGTGTCTGTGCCAACAGTGCCACCTCCTGTCCCTTCGGAGACTGCTGGCAATGTCCAGTGCTCACAGTGCCCCATCTCACGCTGCAGCCCTTACAGAAGGTTCAGCGTGAGACCTGGCACAGGGACGCTTGAGTGGCCAGCACTGCAGACCCATTAGTTTCCTTTCTGACCCACGCTGGCCGTCTTCCAGATTCTGGATTTCAGGTCTACTTTTGACCTTCCTCCCACCTTAGAAGTTGCAGGGCCTCTGCCTGGAAACCTCTTACCACCACTTTCCTTTCCGTCCTCCTCATCCCTTGTTCATCCTTCATAGATGAGCTCAAATGCCACTTCTTCAAGGAAGCCTTCCTTGATTCCTCAAACTAAGTGAAGTCCCCCAATGTAAGATCTCTCCTTTTTTTTAATTCATTAAAAAATTTTTATTTGTTTCCATTTTTTAAAACATTGCAGTATAGTTGATTTATAATATTGTATTAGTTTCTGGTGGTCAGCATAGTGATTCAGTTATACATATAAATATACACATATTCCTTTTCATATTCTTTTTCATTACAGGTTACTACAAGCCATTGAATATAGTTCCTGTGGTCCTTGTTTATCTATTCTGTACATGGTAGTTTGTATAAGATCTCTCCCTTTGATGTTGGATTGGCCAGTAATGACAGAGGTTCCAGAAGAAGAGACATCGCTGGTCAAAAGCATTTCCAAACAGCAAATACATTCTTCATACTCCTTATGAGACTTGACACTGCACCGGTGACAGGCTGCTCACACATCCTTTGTGATCTTCAGGGAAGAGATGCAGTTTTGTCAGATGCCTTGGCCTTGGTGAGATGCTACTGTGGGTTTCGAGTTTGCCCCAACACGCTGATGTAGGTAAATGAACATGTTGACTTGAGTGGCTGGAAAAGGAAACTTCTTTGCTCTCCGTTTGCCCCGGGTGACTCACATCTTCCTTGTCAAGGAGAGCAGATGTTTCCTTGCCAGTGGGGATCTGGTCCTCGCTGGAGGCCAGGGAAGGCAATCCCAATGCTCTGGCCGGGGCATTTTCCCGATGCCCATGGTCCCCACAAAGTTGATTGTCAATCCAGCATTGCTCTTAACCTAGTTTTAAAAATTGAAGAAACTCAGTAACAGTACGCGCATTCAGGCATAGGTAGGTAAATTAGGATCTGTCCTTACCAGGAAATACTGGTGTTTGGGGGAAAAGCACATATGCCACAGCTGCTGCCTTCTGGGGTCACCTGGCCACGGCCCAAGTGGTCCAGGAACCCATGTGGAGCCTGGAGAACTCTATCTTCCTCGTCCCGCTTCATGGGCATGGGGATACAGAAAAAGCAGTCAGACGAGGTTTGAATCCAGGCTCTGCTACCTTGGACCAGTTACCTGTACATCCTGTGCCTCAGTGTCCCCATTTGTCAAATGGGGACAATAATCCTCTTTTCAAAGTGTTATTTTGAGGATGAGGTGAAAGGAAGGCCATGCTCCTCCTCTCACTACCCGCCCGCCCCAACCTCCAGATCACTGACGAATGAGGCCCGGCTGATCTCAGCTTTGTAGATGCCAATCCCCAGTCCCAGGACCCGAGTTATAACCATGCCCTCCCTCTAGTATCCAAAATACACCCAGAAGGAAAACTGAGATCACACAGATGTAAGAGATGCCCAGTGATACAGAATGTGACTTTTGTTGTTTGGGTTGTTTTGTTTATTTGTTTGTTTGTTTGTTTTTATGCAAATACCTCTAGTAGAATGATGTCAGTATAATTCGGTTTTCCCAGCACATTCAAGTTTTGAAGCAAATCTGGGGCAAGTGTTCGCACAGACAAGCAGAAAGACTTGGCAAAAGCTGCTGACCCTCAGGACACACAGAAACACCTTCTCCTCCTGTCACCCCGAAGACCTGATCGCTTCCGGCTGCCCACTTCTGGGCAAGTCACGGCTGATTGAATGGCTCCAGAACCTCATATCAGGAAGCTGCGAAGTCATTCCTCGCTATATTCAAATAATGGGTTAATTGAGAAGGCTACACCCAGGATCTGATGTTAATTTTGACAGAAGTAGTCTCCAGTAAAAGCAAATTCACCAGTACTTACATTCTGAAGTTAAGATCAGGAACCTCAGGGGCATAAGGCTGCAAAGCGTTGATGGGTTGGTGGAGGTTTAACTGGGGAGGAATTTCTATCAGGATCATGATGGCTCTGGTTAAGGTTCTAGTTGCAAAGTTTCACAGGTTTGGAGGGGCCTTGCCCAGCCCAGCTTTCTCATACGCCCTGTTGGTTGTGGTGCAGGAGCAGCAGAGCAGAAGGCTTCAGGAGCGCACACTGGGAGTCAGATCAGAGACAGCTGTGCTGATTGTTGTGTTGAACGACCTTTACCTACCTGACCGCCTCCCGGTGTTTGCTCTTCCCGTTCCCACCACCAGGAACACTTGATTCCATCATCTGGCAAGATTTAGGCATCCTCCAAAGCCCAAAGCAGGCCAAACCTCCTTAAAGAAATCTTCCAGAGTCCTCCCTGGCAGGGTTGACTGTTACCAGCTCCGTGCTTCGATGGTACCCAAGGGTGCTTAAACCTAGCCACACGCCCTCTTTCTTGGTCTGTCTCCTTCTACTGGACTCTGATAACTAGACTGTGGCTTTCCCAAGTGCATCTATGTCCCCAGTGTCTTGTACATGACCCAGGCTTGAGTGGACAGAGGCAAATTGCTTTTTGAATAAAAGTAGACATGAAAAAGCAGGGGTTGGTGGACAGAGATGCTTGGATGGACACAGAAGGCTCTGGGAGCCTGTTTTCAGGAAACCTGGATTTTTCTGTAGCAGTTTATCTCTGCTTGACTACACATCCTCTCTCTGGAAACAGAGGAAGCTGAGGGAGTGGCAAGTATTAAACTCAGACGGGACCGAGGGAGGAAAGTAAATTCTGTTTCCTGCCTGGTGGCTGTGGAGAACAGCGATCCACTATTGAAGGCTTGTTATGCTGAGGTCTTTACAAGCAGTTACAGACTTAATTCTCACATCCATTCCAGGAGGGAGGTACATCTTTTATAGACCAAGAAGTCAAGGTTCAGAGAGGAAAACAACTTACCTGAGATCTCAGGGATAGAAAGAAAAATAGAAGCCCAGGTCTGACTCCAAAGCTGAAGATCTTAAGCATTCTGATTTACCTCCAAGGGGAAGCAGATGGGAGTGGGGCAGGAACACACAGGTCCTGGTTCACCCTTCCTCTAAGGGCCTGATTCCCTGGGATAAACGTCATGGGGCATCCTGGACTCTTAGAGCCTGTGGAGGGACAGACGGAGGGATGGGTATGATTCTACCAGACAGGCACTCTCCAATTGGCAATTCATTTACTTTTTCCTCATGTGCTGGTTCTTCTGAGGCACAGAATTGTTATTTCATCATGTAGGTAGGGAAATGGAGGCAAAGGTGGGGACAATGGCTTGTTCAATATCACACAGCAAGTCAGCAAATGAACTAAGGCTCAAAAATAATTTCAGTTATGGGGGAAAGGTATAGCTTAGTGGTAGAGTACATGTTTAGCATGCATGAGGCCCTAGGTTCAATCCTGAATACTTCCATTAATAATTAATTAATTAATTAATTAATTAATTAATTAATTAAATCTAATTATACCCACCCAATTTTTTTCAGTTAAGCTCCTAACAACAGGCTCTCCTGCAGATGACAACCACACACTCTAGACAATGTACAAAACAACCACTTCTGGGCTCAGAAGAAGGAACAGAAGCAGGAAGATGCTGAGAGAAGTCAAAATATGGATTCAGTGATGGGCAGAGAATGAGTTCACCATATTTTGCAGCTTTCTCTGGAAGGCAGCCGCAGTCATAGCACAGCTTGAAGTGACTGAAACTCTGATGGAAACCCTGCCATCTTTCTGGCCTGAAAAAACCAGAGGACAGAGCTGAGGGCAGCCAGGGAGAGGGAAGAGAAAGGGTTAAAGGAGAGAGTCAAAGAAGGGACGCTCCAAATTCCATGCATAATCTCTAGCGCAGTGTCTGATGGATCCTAACCGTACATGCATTAAACAGACTAAAAGAAGTCTGAAATGAGATGTTACCTGCTTCCCATCACAGACAAGACAGATTTGCAATTTAAGTCTAACCAAGTGAATTGCCTGCCAGAGGGGGGAAAAATCAACCTTTTTGGAGGAATAGAAAAGAATCCACAGTCTCTTCAACATAACACTCATAATGTCCAGGACATGATAAAAATTTACTTGACATAGAACAAAGAAGATGTATCCAATTCTCAAAAGGAAAGACAACCAAAAGAGGTCAGTCCTCAATGATCCAGATGTGGGAACTAATAGGCAAAAATTTAGAGACAATTATTATAACCATGCTTGATGAGATAAGGAAAAATATCACATGTGTGAAAAGATAGGAATCTAAGCAGAGGAACAGGAAATACAAAAAAAAAAAAGCAAAAATTTTAGAACTGAAATACACAGTTCTAGATAGATATTTAGAAATTATCCAATCTAAGGAAACAAGAGAAAAAACATTGTAAAAATAGACAGTCTCAAGGGCCTGTGGGAAAATATCAAAAAGTCTGAAGGTAATGGGTAGTTGGAGAATTGAGATCCCAGGAAGAGAGAAGAGATAACAGAGTGGGAAAGAAATATTTGAAGAAATAATGGCTGAAAACTTCTCAAATTTGGTAAAAAAAAAAAAAAAGATAAATTTACATGTTCAAGAAGTTTTGTGAACCCCAAACAGACTACAAGACAATTCTACTTAAGCCTGAGGTAGTAGAACTGCTGAAAACCAAAGACAAAGAGAAAATCTTGAAAGTAGATAAATAAAATAACATATTTCAGTACAAGGAACAATGATTCAAACAGCAGAGAACTTTGTATCAGACACTGTGGAGATCAAGAGATGCTGGAACCACACCTTTAAAGGGCTGAAAGAAAAGGCTGTGAACCTAGAATTCTATACCCAGAAAAGATATCTTTCAAAAAATGAAAGCAAAATGCAGGCATTTCTAGAAAAGGAAAGCTAAAAGAGTTCATTGAACATGGAGAGGCCATGGCTGGTAGTCTTCATCCCACGTGTGCTCTGTATCTGAACTCTGAACTCCAGGCAGGACAGAACCCTGTCTCATCTTTATGTCTCCAGAATCTCACAAGTGCTAGACACAGAGGAGGGGAGGGGGTGTCAATGAGCGTTTGATGAGTGAAAGGTGTAATGGATGGATGGATGGATGGATGGATGGATGGATGGATGGATAGTTGGATGGATGAAGGAGCTCCCTTCCAGATCCATTTCTCCACCCCCATTCTGTGGTCTCCTGCCAACACTGACTCTAAAGCTCACCCTTCCTTAAGTTCTTTTAGGGGCAATGCTTCTCCTAGTTCTGTCACTTGCTAGACTTCCACTCACATCTTAGGGACAGATGTGGCTGTGGGAGAGCTAGAGTCCAGTGGGACATCATTTAAATATTCCTTAGAGTGGAGGTTCTGGCAGGCTGGACGAACATGGAGAGAATTCAGAAAAGACTGAAGCAATGGACTTGTCGCATTCAAACTCTAGCTAGAACAAACCGAAATGGGGCAGGCTGCACCCCCAGCCAGGAGACCAATGCGTCCCTTTGGCTGCTCTTTCCCAAAGCCATATTTACCCAGGCCTTTGAGCATTCAGGCCTCGGGGGAACTTGTGTGGCATCTGTGGCAGGAGGAACATTCCTTCCTCAGCCCATCTATGCGGCGGGGAGATTAGCCTCTGATGGCTGTCTGCCTTGGTCTCTCCCCACCTCATTTCATGCAGGTCCTGCTTCTGCTCCTTCTAGAGCTTGCATGGGGTTAACACTGTTTTCTGGATCAGAGCACCTTCCTTCTTTGCCTTTTATTTCTACTTTTTGGTATAGCCATCAGCTTCCGGATATCCAGCCCTGGAGCCCATCTTGCAGGGCCCACCATACTGAGAGAAAGAAAGGCACAAAGTTCTGGGTCTGCCAGAGGCTTCCATTGTGGAAACTCCTCCAGCCCTCCTCACTGCCTGGAGTGGGGTGTTTCCATCGGGGAGGCCTTCTCCCACCAGCCTAACATCTAACTTTAACCCAAATGCCACCCCTGATTCCCATGCCCGGGCCCCTTGAGTGCATCCCATCTTCTTGGACCTTTTTCCCTCCAAGTCCCCTCCTAGTGTCCTCCTGCATGTGCATCTCAAGGTAAAGGCCAGTCTTACATCCCTGTTTGAATCTTTTCCACCAGGAAATTCATGGATTAACTTCTGAAAGACTCCCTTCAACTCTCCCTACTCAAATCTGCTCAGAGCTTAGCTCTCCCTCTGTGGTTCCTGCCAAAGCCTATCTATGACCTTCAGAAAATGACCTTTGATCATTTCCTCCAGCCCTGCAACCATTTAGTGAGGGTTAAGTGTATCCTTCATTCTCTTTGAGCCCTGCCCCTCCCAAGACTGACAGCAATACAACACCCCTGTCTTTCCAGATCCCAGCTCCAGGGCAGTAGGAGGAGGATGGCTCAAGTTTTGCCCAGGACATCTATCCATTGAAATCTGCATGCCTCAGACTTTTTTTCTGAGGGAATTTCCTGTTTCTCCAGTTCAATCAACACATGCCATTTTTATGTACTCCCAACCTTCCTGTTCTGATAGCAAATCCAAACCCTATCTCTTAAACCAGTCCCATTCCTTCCTGATATTCTGAGCAACCACATTCCTAGATATGGGCGTTTTACATCCTTCTTAGCTGCTGGCTTTTTAATAATCCCACTGAGATTTTTCTCTCCCTGAAGGATGATGGGGCTGGCACAGAGTCTGAACGACTAGGGCCCTCATCCCTCTGGTCTGTTTCCTGATACCACCCACCTGTCCCTGCAGTCCACTGTGACAGAGGCCAACAGCAGGGACTACCCAGATCCATGTCCACCTGTGTGGTGGGGGAGGGGAGACTCCAGGGTCCCTCGGTCTTCAATCTACAAGGCTGGCCCCACCCCTGTCCCTTCCTTAATGGAAGAGGATCTTCAAACAAGACAAAGAACAGAGTCGGGGTGGCTGGACTATTGCAACACAAACCACCTGAAGGCCCCAAACCTCATCTGAGTGCCCGCCAGCTCTTGGGGAACACAGCAGAAGTTTTGCTGGTCACAGTCGTGGTCTGTAACAGGGTGGATAAAGGGTGGAGACAAGAAAAGCAAGGCATAGAGCCAAGAATTGTTCCACTTTCCACAGAGAAACAGCCTGAATAACAATGCTACTTGTTTTGTGGTATTGAATAGATCCTTAAATAGAATGGACAAATCTCCTTTTGCTATAATCAGATACCTGCCTTGGCCTCAGTCCCAGCCACGCAGCTTCCCTGTGAGCCCTGGAATTCCCACATTGTCCCTTGGTCCCAGCCCATGGTGGGCATCTTCTCAGCCTCAGGTGTGCTCCAATCTGCAGGGTAGGGGTGGGGTTCTGGGTACAGCTTGTTCCTTGAATTCTTCCAGGCACCCCTCCTTCCTTCCTTGATTTCCTGTTGTGGTCATCAAGCACACAAGAGCAGTGGGCTCATGGAAAGAAATTAAGGGGAATTATTCATGGTTACTAATATCCAACCAATTCTTGTCTTCCAATCCCAGTGCAGAAATTCTCTGGTAATTATTCTTGGAGTGAGAACCAGGCCTGGAAGCAGGTGGAACTCTTCTCCTTCTCCTGGAGCTAATGGCTGGGCCAGGGGAGCCATATGACAATCACTTATCCCACCAGCTGCATGACAGTGATGGCCAACGAGATCCCCACCCCACCACTGCCAGATGCCAGCAGAGAACTGAAACAGGGAAGGATGAATGGGAGCCAGAGAGGAACTGGGAGGAAGGGAAATCTGGTGGGGTCTAGGGAAGAAAGAAGGAAGAGGGAATCACATGAATCGCTGGTGGGGAAGGGGAGAGCCTTGATCTGTGGGTGCCTCCATGAGGTGGGGAGTGAGGAGGAAGCCTGACGCTTTTAAGGCTCAGCACCCCTGCCCACTAGTAACACAGCCATCCGTCACTTCAGGGGCCTGCCCTACTCCCTTAAGGGGATACTTACTTGTGAGGGAGGAGGGCAGAAGGTGGAGGTTCTGCTCCCCTACTGCCCCGCAGGGTGAGACGGGAGCTTCTGCAAAGGCCTAATTGGGGTGCCCACCTGCTCAGGACAATGCCTCCTGCCTCTCTGGACATTTACCTCTCTGTCCCGTAGCCATGGAGGGTGGCTCTAAGGCCCCCTTGAGCCAATCAGAATCTCTCCCCAGGAAATCAGAAAACCTGGACGAAAATCCTCAGAGACAGAAGCTGCGGAGCTGAGGCCGGGAGGGAACCACATCTCTTCTGCTGGGATCACTAAGGCTTTCTGGGCTCCTGCTCTTCCCAAAGCCTGCTTCTGAAGTTGTGTATGTGTGTCTATGTGTGTCTGAAACTATGTATGTCTGTGTCTGTGAATTTCTTTAATTCTGTGAACATTCTGGATCATTCCAGTAAATACCTCTGTTCTTGAGTTAGCCAGAAGTTACTTTGTTTTTGTTCTTGCATTTGACTTTGTCTTTATTTTACTTGGTTGCTATTGTTTTGCTTGCAACCAAAGAATCTTGGCTGACACATAAATGGGTACCCAAGAGTTGGTGGCAGCCCACAGACCCTCAGGAGGGCTGGCATGTTTGGAATTGGTTTTCTGGCTGAGAGGGGTTGGGGGACCAGGACATGGGGAAGCCCCTCCCGTCTGTATTCTGGGAGGCAGCCGCTGTCAGTGTGGAAGGGACCAGAAAGGCTGGGATCTGGAGGAGGACAGTCGCTTCTGATGCTTCAAACACTCGGATGACATCTTGAAGCTTCTCCTCAAGGCATCAAATAAATTCTAGCTGTTTATGTTTTCAGCTGGAAAACTGTCCTATAAGAACTAAACTCAGAGATGGATTCTGGAGGTTTCTGATTCACGTGATGAATTCAATCCTCACTAGATCTTTGCAGTGATAATTAAGGCACAGATGGGGATGAGCTGCATGCTAATTTCCTGTGGCTGCTGTAACAAATAACCACACATTCAATGGCTTAAAACAACCCAGGTTTATTCTCTTACAGTTAAGAAGCGCAGATGTCTTAAAATCGAAGCGTAGGAGGCTGCATTCCTTTTGGAAGCTCTGAGAGAGAATGCATTTCCTTACCTCTTCCAGCTTCCAGAGCTACTTACATTCCTTGGCTCCCGGCCCCTTCCTCCATCTTCAAAGCCAGCAGCATAGCATCTTCCGATCTCTTTCTATCATCACGTCTCCCTTTCTTTCTTCTGACCCTCTCACATCCCTCTTATCAGGACATTCGTGATTATATTGGATCCACCCCAATTATCCCAGATAATTTCCCTGTCTCAAGATCCTTACCTGAATCTCATATTCAAAGTCCCTTTTATTAGGTAAATGAACATATTCCTAGGTTCCAAGGATTAGGACACAGGCATCTTTGGTGGGGGAGGGGAAACTATTCAGCCTACCCCTAGTTGCATCCAGAAAATTGCCATAGGGACACCTGAAGGGACTTCAAGGATCCCAGGTACAATCCATATCTAAGGGCACTTTGACACCCATTTGCCTGGACCCCATTCTCTGGTGTAGGGCAGCCAACACTTGAAGTCAGCCTGGCCCCCAAGGGTGAAAGGCAGAATAGGAAAGAAAAGAGACACCAAAGTCAGAGAACGAATGAACTATGAAAGCTCTACAGGTCTGGAGAGAATGTGTAGGGTGGAGTCAAATGAGTTCCCAGAGGAAGGCGGAATGGAATTCTGTCTTCGTTACCATGTCGGTCCCCCGCTGACCCTGGGTACCCCTGCAGAGGGCTGTGATCCTAACCACACCTAGGGCTGATCTACCTTAACCATATGCTGAGCACCTCTTGGTGATACTGAAAGTCAGGAAGCACTTGGCATTGAGAAGAAGGAGGAATCCAAGAGTGCAGGAACTGGAGGATTAGAGTTGATCTCTCGTGGATTTCCCACGTGCACTGTGTTTCCTGCCAGGGCCCAGGAGACCCCCTCTCCTCTGACCCCAGGAAGAAATGGATGATTTAGGAGCTCTCTAGATGGGGGTGGGGTGGAGCTGGGACCCTGATCTCTGTAGATCAAGAAATTCCAAGAGGTCAACCCTGAGGGAGACAATTCACAGCAGAAGAAGAGAGAGCGTGGGTGTTGTGTCAGGCAGCCAGGAGGGCAGGTGATCAGGGCTCAGGTGAGACATGCAGAGCTTCCCAGCAATAGAACTGAGGGATGGTCCACTTTCTTTGTAAGACCCAAAATCTGGTGAGCCAAGAGCAGACATGGGTCAGTGTGCTGGATGGGCTCTGCTTATCACCGAATTCTCAGACCCAAGTCATAGGATGGACCAGAGACCTTGAAGGAAAGGGTGGCCAGGAGTCAGAAAGGGCCTGTCATACACCGTGTGATCACTCCTCCTACCTGCTCGCCATGGCCTGGGAGCATCCCCTTAGGGAACAGTGCTGGTTAAAAGAAACACAACCAACCTGGACTGTTGGTACTGGCTCCAACTTCACGCTAACTTCTGGGACCCAGAACAACCCAGAATGACCCAGACCATGGTCTTTTGGACAGAGGGGATGCTTACAGTGGTTGGTAATAAATGCATGTCTGATATGAATTCACCCCACAATAGGTCCACGGGGACCCTCTTCTCACCTGGTCACCATTTTCTAAGCTCCTGAGTATATAATTGGAATGGGTACTCTTGGAAGCTAGGGATTGTTTATCCAAACCCATGAATGAGGGCTATTACAGTGAGATAAACCAATGCAAGCCATTGGGTTTTTACATCTCTATCAAAATACTTAAATCAAAATCCACACCAAATTCTTGGAGGAATTACAGAGATAGTCGCCATCATCAAGGCTTAAAGGAAGCAAGAGTAGTGATTCCACTGACACACATATTCATTCACCTCTCCAGTTTGTCCAGTGCCAACCAGTGATGTGTCTTGGGAAACAATGGTGGGAGTTCATAAACCTAATTAGGTGGAAACCCTAATGGAAGTGGACATTCCTAAGATGTTCTGTTAATGTTAATAAAGGACATAAATACAGGCTCCAATTCTTGGATGTATCAGTCTTCTTAGATGCAAACAGAGATACCAATTCTGCTTTCTCAATTTAAAAAAAAAAAGGAAATTTATTGGAATATTACCCCTAATCAGTAGGAGGCTGGAGTCCAGACTTGGAAAACACTGTAAATCAAGGCACCATGATGGCGTTAAAGGTAGAGAGCAAGAGAGTCATCTTCTGTCAAGAACAGCAGGGTCAAGGCACTGCCTCTGCCTCTGCAGCCTTCAGGTACCACCCCCAGCGGTGCTAGTGGTGGGCACTCCCGTTCCTGCTCCCATTCCCTCCTGAGCAGTCTTGCTGATGACACTGAGAATTGGCTCTAAGCGCCCTAGGTCTTTGCCTCGCTTGCTCCGTATTCTGGACCCCATGAGGAAGCAGCTAGTCAGTCAAACCTAGGTCTTGAGTATGAGCCCTGGACGCTAGGGGGCAGGAGAGAAAAGGGGAATCTGGTCTCTCTGGCTTCCACATAGAGAGGGTGTTGTGACCACATATGGCGGAAAACCCCCCAACTAGGAAGAAGACAGTAGATGCTGAATGGGGAGAAGAGAATTGTTCCCCGTGAAACAAGTCCATTACCTCCAGGGGCCTCAAAAGTTGACCTCTTTCATTGTAGGAGGTAGAAACCTAACTCCAAATTGCAAAAATGAGCGACATCACTGAAAAATCCAGAAAGGCCAAGTCCTGGTGCTTAAACCGAATTATCAGTACTCAGACTCTCTCAAATTTTGCTGGGCTTTCTGCCTAGCACAGTGGCTCCAGCCAAAGCTGGACTGCTGTGGAATACCTCTTTTTTTTTTCTTAAATTGAGTTATAGTCAGTTTACAATGTTGTGTCAATTTCTGCTGTACAGAACAATTTTTCAGTCACGCACGAGTATACATTATTTACTTTCATATTCTTTTTCACCGTGAGCTACTATAAGATCTTGACTATACTCCCCTGTGCTATACAGTATAAATTTCTTTATCTATTCTATATATACCTGTCAGTATCTATAAATATCAAACTCCCAGCCTGTCCCTCCCACTCCCCGAACAACCACAAGTTTGTATTCTATGTCTATGAGTCTGTTTCTGTTATATTTAAGTACATTTATCTTCTTCTTTTTTTGTTTTAAATACCACATATGAGTGATATGATATGGTATTTTTCTTTCTCTTTCTGGCTAATTTCACTTAGAATGACATTCTCCAGGGACATCCATGTTGCTGTAAATGGCACTATGTTGTCATTTTTTTATGGCTGAATAACATTCCATTATATAAATATACCACAATTTCCTTATCCAGTCATCTGTTGATGGACATTTAAGTTGTTTCCATGTCTTGGCTACTGTAAATAGTGCTGCTATGAACATTGGGGTTCAGGTGTCTTTTTGAATTAGAATTCCTTCTGGATATATGCCCAGGAGTGGGATTGCTGGGGAACATCTCTTAAGGGTATTCCCCCAAAACAACAGGGACCATCTTGTAGAATGCTCACCAGAAGATCTCCAAATCAAAGAGAAATAATAGTCAATGATGATACCCTTTGTGGCTGCAAATCTCCTCCCTTTTCCAGGCAGCCTAGCACTTTCAAAATTGGCTCTATAAACAAATTGACTGGTAGGGAAGTTACATTTACCCATACAAGATGGACTGTCCATCATCAAGGTTGACTGGATGGGAGCGTGGGAGCCCAGCAGGCAAGCAGGAGGAGTGACGGAGGACTTGCTCCCTGTGATCCTGGAAGACAGGCTCCTAGGGAAGGGCAGTCACGTACAGTGCCCAGGAGAGCCTGACAATCAACAAAGAAAGGTTGAGTGAATCAGTGCATATGTATTGAACCAAGGGTTATAGAACACAAGGTGGGGAGAGCCAGGGGGATCTGAAATATCTGGTCCCACACCACCCTCAACTGATGAAGAAGCTGAAGCTCAGTGAGGCTGAATCTCTTGGTCCCAAGCTAGTTCATCTCCTGGACACATCACAATATTCCTTGTCCTGTTGCTGGCATCTGGATTCATTTTTCTTTCTTTTATTTTGTTTTTCATATCAACCTCTATTCCAACACAGCATTTGATGTTTCACAGGAACTTCATTGGTCTCTCAGTGCACCCTGGTCCCACAGGGCACCTGGCAACTTGACAAATATCCCACCCCCTGGGGTGTCATCACCACCATCATCATCATCATACTGAAGACATCACTGCCCAATTCAGATAAACCTGCTGGAAGTCAAAGCTGAACTGATGCTGGAAAAGGAGGGCTGGGGACCCCCACCAGGAAGACTCTCTTCTGGTAGGGACATCAGACCCCGGGGAGGGGCGATAGAGGAGCCACTGCCCCCTCTCCCACCATCCAACAGTCCCAACTCTTTGATTTCTCCATTTGCTATTCTTTTCTGTTTGCAGCCTTCTTGTTCCTTGATCCTCCATCCTCTCTCTTTATTCAGGCCCCCAGGGTCTTCTTTGTCCACGATACATGGTTTCTCTCTGCCCCTTACTCTCTCGTTCCCCCTCCGCCCTTATTCCAGGCTTTAGGCCCCTTTCTTTTCTTTGACCACATGCATGAACCGCTGCCCGGCTGTACTCAGACCAAGAAATGCCACATTCCTTCACACCTAAGTCCATAAGTTTTATTTGTCCCCTTTCCCCCTCTTGAAAGCTACCTCTGCATCTTAGCCACTCACATGCCTCTGCTCCCTGCACTGCTCTGGGTCCGGGGGACTGAGGGAGACTTGGACCCTACAGCAGATTCTCGTAGGTCCGGGTGAGCTCCTCCAACCTGCTCTCCAGCTCCCGGGCCCGCTGCCTTAGCCACTCAGCCGACTCCGCCTTTGCCCCCTCATGCAGGTGCAGTGAGTCTTTCATGAGGAAGCCCACGTTCCAGAGAAGGGAGAAACCTGCAGTGGCCATACCAAAGGCCCGGGCTCCTGTGCTCATCGCCAGAGCTGTGCCTTTAAGAACTTCCTGCACCTGCTTGCCGCTTTGGACTGAGATTTGCCCAGTGGTCAGGAAGCGCTGCACATCTCCTGCTAAGCCAGGGTTGGCTCTGAGCACCTCGATGGCACGGATATTCTTTTCAATCTGTTGCACGGCTTCTACGAGTTTCTGTGCTGCAGAAACAATTTTGTGCCCACTCTGCAGTAGAACCTCCTTGACCATTTTCCATCTGTTGATGGCAGTTAACATTAGGTCATTGGCTTCAGTTTCTGCTGATGACATGACAACACGTTCCACGACACTTGTGGCCACACTGGTCACGGCAGATGCAGCCCCCAGCCCTAACCCAGTTGCCGAGAGTGCCAGACTGACCCCCGCTGTCACAGGTGCCAGAGCCAGGCCAAGGATGGTCAGGATGCCAGACGCAACACCAGCAGAGGCGGCTGCCACCTGGGAGATAGTGCAGTCCCTGTGAACCTTGTCCACCTTGTCTGCAAGTGCACGGAGCTTTCCTATGCTTTCCTCAAGTTCCCGTTTCATATGAGGAAACTTCTTTAAAAACCTCTTCCTATTCAGCTGCTCCTTTAGCAGGCTGTATTTGACCTTGAGGGCCAAGAGTGTCTTCAGGTCATCCAGGCATTCGCGTAGTGCAGCTGACTCTCCCCTGTAACAGTGAAGGTCAAGGGATTAAGAAAGGAACTTTGGAGTTCTCCGTAAAATACCCTCAACAAGATTCATCCTGCATAAATCACAGACATTTTACTATAAACCAAAGAGAAAAGACTTCTACAAATATAAGTTTTTTTGGATCAACACTATGCACATGTTTCGTACATTGTAGAGGCTCCATTGTATTTGTTCAAACACAGCAGAAAAAAGCATAAGTCATTTTAGGATACTTTTAAGTGGTAGATATTTGGTAAGACACATTCTGACTCAGAGGCAGGTCAACACCGTCACCTCCAAGGTGCTTGTAGAGCGGCAGCTCCGCAGATAAACACAGAGAAGTGGGACTGGAGCAGAGAAACCTTCATTCAGAGAAGCTTAGGGTGCAGTGAGGAATCAACCTGCTTTTGCCCTTGGCTAAGGGAAGTGATCCCTAAGCCCCCAGAATGTTCTGGCTGATAGGAGTGCCCTGGTTTGCCTGGGCCCCTGGCCGCTGACAGTCTGCCAGGGTGATGCGTGATGGGCCTCTGGGTCATGTGATGTCAGTCCTGACCTCTGGGGGAAGTAGACACGAGGGTGTTGGTCTGACCTGTGGGAGAGGCTGGAGACACAGGTCAGCCGGGCGGGCAGCATGTGATTGAGCCCCAGGAGGACCCTGTGCACTGAGGCTCGGGGTGCCTGAGACTCTCTTCTTCACCAAACGTTAGTCAGGCTCTTCTGAGTCCTCTTCTCAACCAGGCCTCCACCTTCCCCTTCCCTGTCCTGTCCCCGATGGCCCCTATCCCCTAGTCTCAGCAAGAACCCTGCTAAATCCACGTAGTGAGACTCCCCGACTCTGAGGTCTGATCACTTTGATACCTGATCCAATTCCTCATCTCCCACCCTTGATGCAGCCGCCCTTGACCTGCCTTTAGCAAGAATCCTGTTAGGAAAGTTTAACAGGAATCCCCTCCCCTTGGTGTCTCCTCTCAGTAATTTTCCCTCCACTCCTGCCTCACTCTGCTCCTTGGCTGTAAATCCCCAGTTGTCTGTGCTGTATTTGGGCTTGAGCCCAGTCTCTCTCTTCTACAGCAATGGGCTTCACACCTGTCACCACAGTCGTGAATGCTGCCTGCCTCATCATATTAAAGTCTATCAGGACCATTTTTTAAGCACAGTATGCATCCCTGGTTGAAAGAGCCCCACGTGCACTGACACACTGAACTCAGGACAGTAATGCGTCCTGAGGACAAGAGAAGCTTCATGTTTGAAACGCTCCCAGACTCTGCTCTGTGGCTGCTGGGAACCCGCATCATTCCCTGTAGTAAACAGGACCTGGGAGTCTGCCTGCTATCAGGGAGTTCTGTGCAGCCTTTTCAGGAATTCTCCAACGTTAGGGCGGTTTGTGGCATCCTCCAAATTTGTCACTGCTGTCAAGAGGTAGGACAATCTGGGGACTGTGCACTCAGGCTTTGCAGTTTGTCTGCACCACGTACATAGAATTTGTTTGAAGACCAAAACTCACAGCTAGAGGGGTCCATAGTGATCACTTCCCTGACCTATGCCCTCTGCCCAGCCTGATGCCCTGTATCCATCCAGGTGAAGGTCACTGGGTCCATCCACTTCCCTAACTGACTGGGAATCAGGAGAGAGGCTATTAACCCTGGGTCCCCCTGGACTCTCCAGCCCACCTCACCGACTCCCAACCCACCACCCTGTACCCCCGAGCTCTCAGGTGTCACCAGCCTAACTCACACCTCAGCTGGGACAGCTTCATTTGCGTGTACCCCAAGGCGATGTGCAACTCGATGGACTCTCTAAAAGATTCAAAAGACTTTATGAAACATCCATATAAATTGCTAATCCTGAATGGCCTGCATTTGGATGAGCTGGTAGAGGAAATATAATCCTGTTTGGTGGGGACTTGACAGTCTCCTCAGAATCACACAAATTGCACAAAACTGGCAGCCCCTCATTCTGACAGTGGAGTCATGACTAAGCCACACTGCATTCAGACTTGTCAGGCTACTCTATGTGGAATAGAAGAGGGTCCCACATGGCATTGAAGACTCCTGGGCCCCCAGGCAGGGTGTGGAGGACACAGTCACCCTGGGCCCTCTATGCCCAGCACCAGGGAGGGAAGAAATGTCCCCTCTCCCACTCACAGCACCTCTGCTGGGTTCACAGCCCCTTCAGCTTTGTGTTCTAGGGGTCACTCCCCTCACTCTGGTCCTGGCCCTTTGCCAACACATTCTACTAGTTCCCCCACCTGAACCTCTCTCTCTCCATCCTGAGCCTTGGGTCTGACCCTGGTCCAGGCCTCCCTGGACCTTTGCCCGACATGCCTGCATTTGGTTCCACACCTGTGACCCTGTGGTTCACTCTAAGGCCGTCGCCACAGTCCATCAGATTGAACTGCTTCTCCCTTTGTACAGATGATAAATCTGAGATCCAGGACATAAGCTCAGAGTCCTAGAGTTGGGCCAGGATAGAGCCAGGACCCAACCCAGCTCCGTTCAATTCCACCCCAGCCTCTATGCCCTAGAGGCCCCGGGTCCTGCGGTGTCTGCACAAATCCTAAGATGGGGATACCAGGGCTCCAGTCAGAAAGAACCCCCAGGACACAAACTGACGGTGTCAGCAATTTTCTGACTCATCCCAAAGGAAGTCCTGCTCAATTCTCATGTCCAGGAACAAGAACCTTGGCCCTGATCTCTTCCCAAAAAGCTTCTTCAAAGTTAACATGAACGGAGCACCTACTACAAGTCAGCCATTATGCTAAGCACTTGGCGTGTATTATCTCAGTTTCCTCACAATAAAATTGAACAATAAGAAACCAAGGCAGAGAGAAGTTAAGTAACTTGTCCGTGGTCAATAACCTGCCCCTTCCTTGCAGTTTCATCTCTTCTCAACCTGAGGTCGTTCACCGCCAGCAAATGACATGGAGGCAAAATTGCTCATGGATTATTGAGAAGGAAATCCTCGATCCCAACCCTAGGATACTGCCTGGAGGAGGTGTGCCTGCCAGGAGGAACCTAGCCATGGTGGGGCTTTAGATGACATTCCTGGGGCACCCACACAAGTCACCTTGATAAATTTTCCTCATCCTCAATTCTATCTAGGACTGCAGTCAGCAGGCGCAGGAGTTCCTCTCTGTTCAATATGTCCCAGAGGCACTCAATGACAGCCTCAAAAAACCACTCCTTATCTAGATGGAAAGAAAAAAGAATCAAATTAGACAAAATTGCAGTGCAACATGATTTGTCTTCAGCACAAAGTGGTTACAGTTCATCTTCCTGAGCACTGTTCCCCTGGGTACTGTTGATGGAGTCACCCAGTGCTTTGGGCAGGACTGGGCCCTCCACAAATTCATATGTGCAAACCCTGACCCTGCACGTGACTGAATTTAAAATTAGGACATTTCAGGAAATAATTATGGTTAAATGAGGTCATAAGTGTGGGGCCCAAAGCCAGTAAGGCGGTGTCCTTATTAGAAGAGGAAGTGGTGCCAGTCCAGCTCTCTCTCCACGCTGAGAAAGGACTGTGTGAGAACAGGACCAGAAGGCAGCAGGCACTGACACCCAGGACAAGAGGTCTCACCAGGAACCAAGCCTACCTGCTCTTGGTACTGAGCACAGAGAGGTGTATACAGAAGCAGAAATATAAGGATCTGCACCCGAAACTTACATAAACCAATGTTACTTTAATTTTTAAAATGTCTCAGAATCCAGAGCGTTGAGTCAAAGTACCAGGTGAGAGACTCCTCCTGCGAGTCCCAGAAGCCAGGCCGGGCGGGGAGGGGCTTCCTCAGGGGCCCCTGGCTTCAACTCTGCGCCCCCTCCCCCTTATGTTTCCACTGGGCCACTTTGCTCTCCTGGCAGCCTCTGGGACAGAGTGATTTAGTTGCTTAGCAATGCAGTGATGGGGGCAAGGTGGTCCTTAGAAAACAGGAGTCAAGGAAACACAGTGATGATCTCGGTGCTTGGAGAGTTCCTCAGTGTTTTCTCTCTCCTGCGTCACTAAGGGTGAAAGGAAAGCAGGGCTTCCGTGGGGGGAACTCACAGCACTGAATCTGAGTGTTGATTGATTGGGGTGAGGCGGGTGGGGGAAATGCCTGAGCGCCTGGGTGTCTGCAGGGGTATCTGAGGGCAAAGGAATCAGTACCTGCCTGAGGCAGTCCCACCTGTTGAACAGGTGCCCTAAGGAAACCATGGGGGTGGGGGGTGAGAACTCTGGGGTGCAGCGAGATTCCACTACATAGGGACAGCAAAAACACTCAGAAGGACCTGCTCCGGGGCAGGCACTGGCCCAGCCACAGACCTACGTTATATTTGATCCTCAGAACAACATGTGGGAATACCATTCTCATTTTACAGGGGAGGTCAGGGAAGGTGCTCCAGGTCACACAGGTGGCAGGCGGCAAAGGCCAGACTGGGGTTCCATTCAGGGGTCCGCTCACCCTGGCAGAGTGGTTGGGCTGGCAGCAGAGCTGGAGGAAAGGGTTTTGATTGGTAACTGCCCAGGGTTTGGGAACAGGAGGACCCAGGACAAAGGGGGAAGGTGGAGAAGCCTCCAGGGTTGCTGGTCTACCTCCTCTCTCTGCACCTGCCTGGCTTCAGGATGCCCCACGCTACTCTCACCTCCTTCCCAGGGCTTCCCCTGTCCCACCCATAGTATCTGCTGTGTGGCGGGGGAGGGAGGGAGAGAGCACCTTAGCTGAGGCCCCCTGAGGAGAAGGCCCAGAAAGAGGCTGTGAGGAAAGATCCCTTTGGTGTGAGGGATGGGGCTTCAAGGATGCTTGTGAACCCCTTCTTGGGTCTTGATTCCTCTGTAGGTTAACTCAGCCTGGAGACACCACCCTCATTCTCGGGCACAAGGAGGAAGCAGCCAGAGAAGGGGCAGCTGAATACCTAGGCAGTAAAGGAGGCCTATTGACGTCATGCTGCCAGCAGCGGGGTGTCAGCGTCGTCACTTCAGCTCACCAGTCTGCGTCAGGCTCGAAGGAGGAGTGGCTTCATCCTTGGGGAAGAGAAGTCAGATTGTGGACCGGAACATGAGTGAGCCCTGGTAACATGGGGCAGCCAAGGGCCAGGTCTGGCCATTTCCCCAGGGATGGCCACCAGCGCCAGTGGACTCAACCCAACGTCTTTCTCTGTCTACTGGGCTCTGCTGGTGGCTATTCAGGGAAAGTTCCTCACATCATGCAGCTCCCTCCCAGCCAAGTCAGAGCCCTGTTGTCCTGTTGGGGCCCAAGGAGAGGTTATTCAGACAATAGATGGGCACCTGGGAAGTTGTAGAAGCAATAAAACCAAACACAGAAGAAAAGATAGGAAGGGAATACTCTGCAAATTACGTGAGGGTGGGAGCAGCTGTGTTAACTACTTGGTAATAGTTAATATTGCTCCAGGGTCTATGATGCGCAGAACTGCGGAAACTCACCTTAACTTAGCTTAGCCCAAGTTTTCCCACTGGTGCTGCAGCCCAAACTTGAACCCAAGTCTTTCTGATCCAGATCCCCCAGTTATGATGACTGTGCTCTACTCCCTTTAATGACCAATAACATTTATTCATGGATATATGCTTATTTGTAAATGACTCTTCTCATTCCAAAATTGTCTTTTTTATGTAAACTTACTTTACTGAGATATAAATTACCTACAGCAAAGGGCACAAGTCTTCAGGGTACAACTGGATTAGTTTTTACCGATGTTAATTCTGTAACCAGCAGCCACATCAAGAAATCAAACATCCCAGCAGCTCCTCCAAATTCTCCTGTTCCTTCTTCCCAGTCAATATTGTGCCACCCAAAGGTAACCGCAATGCTCCCCTCTACCACACTGCATTAACTTGCCTGTTTTTAACTTTTATAGAAATGGGGTCACACAGTGTACACTCTTCTCCGAGGTATTCTATTTGATGAATGTACCACATTTTATTGATCTATGCTCCAAATACATATTTGAGGTGCTTCAATTTGGGGGCTATTATAAATAAACCTGCCATGGAAATGCTGGTGCCGATCTTTTGTGTGGACTTGTGCACTGTTTCTGCTGGATATTTCCCTGGAAGTGGGCCTGCTAGCTCCCAAGGTACCTACAACACTGGAGCTCGCACTGGTAGACAGTTTTCCAAAGCGGTTGTACTTACTGCTTTCTGCATCTCTGAGCTACTCCCACAGTTATGCTGGGTGTTAGTTTTCATGTGTCTGTATCCCAGTTCCCCTGGAGCTCCTTGAGCAGAGGTTCGTATATGATCAATACATAGATTCGAGTTATAATTAAATATTTATAGTACATATGAGAAAAAAATGAAATGCATTCATACAGCATGGTGGGGGAGGGGGGTTAGGAAACTCGTTTTTACAACTTGCTTCTGTTAAATTGATGTGTAGTCGATTTACAATATTCATTTCAGGAGTACAGCAAAGCGGTTCTGTTATACATACACATACATATATGTCCATATTTTCAGATTCTTTTCCATTATGAGACAGGAGAGAATAGGGCAGGGCACAGCCACTCAAGGAATGACAGCAACAAAAATGGTGGAAGATTCACCTTCTAGTTGGCCTTGAGGATTAGGAGGTTTCACTTCTACTTGACTTTGATCTTCATTATGTGCTCATTGTAACAGCATGATCAAACAACATGCCCGCAGGCGCCATGACAGCCCCAAGGCTGACTGCAAAAGGCCAAGCAATGGGCAGTGGCCCAACCCCTGGGAGTCCCAGCCTCTTCCCCAGGGCAGTTGGATTGATCCCACCTGTAGGCTTGTGAAGCTACTGAGACCACGAAAAGTGACACCACCCAGCCTAGTGGCCCTTTGCGCTCTCTCTCCCCTTTGGAGACGGGCCGCACTCTGTCTAGGGAGTGTGTGCCTACTTTTACTTTAACCTGAGCACCCGATTCCCACACCTCTTTCCTTGCCTTTCTCTTGCCTTACACTCCATGCAGTGCATAGCTCTCTAAACAACTCTACCTTTACTCAGCGGTGGCTCGCACTTGAATTCTTTCCTGCACGAAGCCAAGGACCCACACGTGGCGGGACACGTCCCAGGGGCTCAACGGTGACCTGGGACTCGGCCCTCCTCACGTCCCACATCTGATTTTCTGCATCAGTTATACCTTAGGAGTTTGGGATTAATAGAAACACATTACTAAGTATGTAATAGATAAACAACAAGGACCTTCTCTACAGCAGAGGGAACTGTATTCAATTTTTTGTAAGAAGCTATTAGTGAAAAGAATCCAAAATTATGTCTTGCACACTGTGCTCAAGTTTCTGCCTGGATAAATTTCCTGGTGCTACAGTTTTCCAACGCCCATGCTCTCCTTGCTTTGCAAGGTCCTTCATATCGCAAGGGCCTGGGGTCCCACTGGGCCCAGGTGCAATTCCTGAGGTCCCGCCCTGAGCTGCTGAGCTCCGCTGAGGGTGCCCGGTGCTATCTGCTGTCCTCTCCTAACTGTTGGAGCTTCGGTTTCTTATTCTATAGGTAAATAATAGTGCAAAGGACACTCTTCTTGTATAAAACTTTGCCTGCATTTGAGATTATTTCTTTAAGCTATTTCTAGAAATAGAATGACTGGGTCAGAGGGTTGGACATCTAACGATTTTTCATTTTAAGACACTTATGCAAAAAAAAATTGTGCCAATTTTTATTCACATTCAAAATATATGATATTGTCCATCCTGTGTCTTGCCAGTTCATTATTTTTTTGTAAGGCAGATCTTTACATACGACAGAAGTCTTTGTTTCTGTTTGTGACTACCTTGCCTTGGGAGGTGAGGAAAGCAAGCAAATGTTGGTGACATTTCGGCAATTTTTAAGATGGCAAAAGGGCAGTTCTCAACTACCCCTCCTGAGCCCTGACTGAAATGAGAGTAAAGGTCCTCACAGGTATAATAAGAGCCCAGGATAAGGCTGGCTGTGTTTGTGGTCTTTGCTCTGCTCCGCTCCCTCCCCCTGGAAGGCCTCCCCCTCCTCACCACCTGACAGGTTACCTGTCCTGGAGGCCCCGCCCCAGGCCCCGCCCCCGGCTGCTGCTCCAGGGACTCTCCCTTCTCCCCTTGCAGGTTGGGCTTTCCTAGTTGTGGTTCTGTTTGTGTTGAGTTTCTCCACTGCACCTCCTGCTCCAGGGCCTCAGGCGCACCTGCTGGGGTGCAGCGTGGCTAAAATATGGGTGGTGGGACCCAGTAATTAGACAGGAAGCAACCAGCTCCTCCATGACACAGCACATGCCCTGTCTCACGTGTGGTCAAGTAATTCCCTTTGTTTTCCTCGTGTGTCTTGATGAAAAGCTGTTTCTGGCAGAGAACAGATGAGTCTGGCACAGATGTCACCCAAGCTGCCTCACAGAATAGACTTCTGGGAGCTCTATCCTACTTCTGAGTGTTTGCATTTGCAGGCACCTCCCACTTTCCAAAGGATCACTGAACTTTGTAAGACCTTAATGCTCTGGGTTCTAAGATAACTAGGTTTACAAATGGTTTCCAATTTCAGTCTGTCCAATGTCAGGTAGCAGGAAGCACCTGTATTTCCTCATGTCTCCTTACTCCTGCCACGATATTTTTATAGGAGGAGAAAGAAGAAGTGAGAATTCTGGAAAAAAACATGGGTTCCAGCTAAAGTCTGAATAATGCCCAGGTCTTGAGCAGGGCATTCCCAAAGCTCTGCTCCCCCAGGGTGGCCGGGGCCTGGTCTGGGTGTCCAACCAGGCTCCCTCCAGCCCCTTGCCACTGGGTCCCCTACTTATGCCAGGGACTTTGTGGAGAGGAGGTTGGGGTCATTTCCTGTCTGCACTGGAGGCTCCACTGAAGGCACAAAAAAGGGTGTGTTGCTTTGTGACTGTGGTAGTTTCCTGTTACATAAACCCTGCTTGAAGGAGAGGAAGAAGAGGAAGCTAGACAAAGGGAGGAGGGGAGGAAGAGGGAGCAACATGCTTCTAAGCAATCAACAGTCCGTCCTAAAGGGATCGAAATGTAAACGAGAAAGAAAAAAACTACCAACATACTGGAAGAAATATCAAAAATAACATTCCTTTAAAACAATTAAGAAATAACGAAATAATAATAATAATGACATTCCTTTGAGGAAATCTTTCTACTCAAGAGACAAATACCAGAACCCATAGAAGAAAGTCCAAGCTATTTGACATTAAAAATGAACAATTGCAAAAGATGCCATGAACCGGGTCCCAATATGATGCGGGACCAGGAGGTACTGTTCACAATACTTGCAGTAGATGGAGGGAAAGCTCCACACCGCACGGAGAGCCAATAAATCCACATGGAAGACTGAAACCAGTTTTTAAAATATGGGGACCTTTGAGAAAGTGGAGGAAATTGTTGGGCTTCACCATTTTGTTTTTGCCCTGCAGAAAATAGACTTTGTCCGTTGAGGATATGTTTGCAGTCGGTCTTATGTACAAGTGTGCCGGCTACCAGAAATCCCCTTGCAGCGGCATGACTTTCTGTTGACTGTGGGTTGCAGAACTTAATTAAATATCCTTATGAGCCGTGGCCTGGTTATCATAAGTGGCCCCTGATAAGCATGCAGATTGGAGCCCAAGGGTGCATGGACTGGATAAACACAGTCTCACAGTCGCACAACTGGATGGGGGCATAGACTCGAATCGATGTGAGGATTAAGCAGGTCTTCACTCAGAGACATGAGGTGAGATCACCCCCTTTGGAGACCCCAAAGATCTAGTGACTATACAATCAGACTCAGCTTGACCCCCAGGATGACAAGAGATGTCACCCAGGACGGCTACAACTCCAGTGTCAGGGTCGAGGCCAAAATCTGGTCCACAGCAATTTCAGCCACTGTGAAGGCAATGCCAACTCCGGTGGGATAGTCACCTGAAAATTGCTCAGGAAAGTGTGTGGCAGATGCCACCAGCATCACCTGGTGGGGACTGGAAGGGTCAGGAGGAAGAGGCACAGGGCCACCGACCCCACTGACCCCTGCCCCTCCCCGTCTCTCCATCCCGTGGGGAGGTGTGTGTGGCTCCAACATCCTGGACATTAAGAGTTGTGTGTTCCAGAACAGGGACCCACCTCCACCTGCCTGTTGTCCCTTTGTAGAAGGACAGTGGGAGTTGGTAGGAAGCTTCCAACTGAGCAGGCTGACAATGGGGACTTTAGAGATCATCCCATTGGCTAGCAGAGACAGGGACTTCAGGCATCAGAGCACAGGGAATTGCCCTCCACACTGACCTCACTGGTGACCTCACGGGAACGGGTTTCGGCCCCTCATTGCCAGGCTGCCAGCATCACTCACTGGACAGTCCTATTGGTCTCTCCTCAGGTGGAAAATCAGGCCCTGAGTGAGTTATCTGTTGCAATCTCAGGAAGGTTCAGAGGTAAGGCTAAAAATGACAAATAAAATCAGCCCATCATGTTAATATTTTTATGTTGAAGTCAAGACAAATATGTGTTCAATTTCCATGTACTGCTAATGTTGAAGAGAACTGGACACATCCTAAGTGATAACAACAGATTTCGGATTCTAACTTACAACAGGGAATGGAGTAATTGATTTGGATGAGTGACTTTAAACTGAAAGGCACTCAGCTAGTTACTAGGATGTTGTAAATGAGCTTTTCCCAGAGAGAAGAACCAAGGTCATCAGACCCCAAACCAGGAAGGCGAGGGGTGGGGGTGGGTGGAGACGGGGTGGTGACAGCCGCACCCCGGGGCATCTCCAGGACGTATGCGGGGCAGGGGGGGGGTGGGCACCAACCTCCATCCTCCTAGCAGTTAGGAGACCGAAGAGATCCTTGTCTGATTTCCCAGTTGTGCCTAAATATGGCCTTAAAAATAACAGCATCCAGTCTCTGGGGCAAACAGTATGACAGTGCCTCAAACAATTCAATACAGAGCTTCTATATGATCCAGCAATTCCACTTCCGGGTTTAAACTCCAGAGATATGAAAGCAGAGCCTTTTTTTCTTTTTGAGAGGCATTTTCCTGTTTTGGTTAGGAGGTAATTAGGTTTATTTATTCACTTAATGGGGGCAGAGAGGACTGAACCCAGGACCTCACCCATGCCACGCACGCGCTCTCTCACTGAGCTGTACCCTCCCCTCTGAAACCAGAGTCTTCAACAGACACTTGTAACTCATGTTCCTGGCAGCATTGTTCACAAAGGTCAAAAGTTAGAAGCAACCCAAATTTCTGTCAATGGATGAACAAGAAAAACTATGTGGTCTATACATACAGTGAAATGTAATTCACATGAAAAATAAAGGGAATCCGCACATGTGTTACAACGTGGAGGATACTGAAGAACATTATGCTCCGTGAAAGGACACAGTCACTAAGGGACAAAGACCATAGGATTCTCCATGTATGAGGCACCCAGGTTAAACCAATTCCTAGAGACTAAAGGTAGGAAAAAACAAAAAGTAAAATGGGAGTTCCCAGGGTCTGTGGGAGGGGGGAGGGTCAGTGTTTTGGGGACAAAGTCTCAGTTTTACAAGATGAAAGGGCCGTGGAGCTGTGGATGGTGGTGGCGGTGGCACAACATTCTGGATGTATTTACCCCGCAGCTGCACACTTTGAAACTGCTAAGGTGGTAAATGAGAGGTCACGCATATCTTACTACATTAACCAATGAATTTGGAAAAAGAAGCCGGTCATAGCTCACAGGGAAAAAGAATGTGACAATGAATATATGTACGTTCATGTATAACTGAAAAATTGTGCTCTACACTGGAAACTGACACAACTTTGTAAACTCACTATAACTCAACAACAACAACAAAAAAGAAGCCGCCCATACAAGGACAAACACTGATTCCTCTCAAACGCGGTCCGTACAGTACCAGATTCCTGAGGTTGGGGAGGACAGTGGTGCTTCCCAGGGATGGAGGGCAGAGGGATGTGGAGTTATTGTTTCATGGGGACAGAGGTTCAGGTTTGCAAGCTGTAAACATTCAGTGACTGCATGGTGCTGCTGAATGCGAATGCCCTAAATGTCACTGAACCGGACACTTAAAAGAGGTGAAATGTTAAATTTTGTTATGTATATTTTATCACAAGTACATTTGTAAAACATAAATCCTTAAAACCCAGCCTTTGGGGAAAAACACAACTGCACCTCAACCCTTTACCATCGGAAACCATCTTCACACCCAGGACCGCATTTGCTGCAGCGGCCCTGTGATGGGAACAGTTACTGTCCTCTGCTTCATGAGGGGAAACTCAGATTCAGACCTGCCCCAACCCTGGGATGCTGGGCTGGGCTCTGATTCTTGTTCTGCTCTGTTGTGTGGACTTTGCCATTTCTCCAGAGGGAGAGAAATCCTGAAACCCAAGAGTATTCCCTAAATCCTCCCTGTTAGCTAGTTATTAAGGAAAAAGTCACACTGACCAGACCATGAATGTCCATGTTAAAAATAAAGATTAAACGCTCCCCTCCCTGGGACACCTGTGCTGGTCCTCCCTGGGAGATGGGCCTCCCTTCCCAGGTGCCAAGGCCACGCTGACTCACTGTGGACGGGCTGCTCTGATCTGCTTTGTGAAACCTTGAAAGAATGCTTCTCTGAGTTGGTTGATATTCTTTGTTTGGACAAGACATAAAACTGCACTGAAAATCATGCTTCTCCAGAGCGCTTCCTTAAAGTTCCCTGAGAGGCTGGCTTCTGTGGTATAGTTCTCATTTTGGCTTAAAGAAAACTCTTTTCTCTTCCTATTTTATGTCATTTAATGATTATTTTCATTGACACAAGTCTACAGCCGGGAATTCTGTGCTAACACTGCAGAGCACAGGGAATTGCCCACAGGAATCATGCTGTGGGATTGTGCAGGGGGCCTGGCTCCTTTCCTCCCTCCGGGCCTCCTTCCTCACAGCCCACCTCCTACAGCTCCCACCTCACACAGTCCTGAGGGAGCGCCCGGAGCACCTGGGAATGAAACTCCCTGCTGCCTGCCTGCTTGGTCCCCTGTCCTCCCATCTCAGGCCTCAGTTTCCCTCCAGGGCACTGAGCAGGCACTCAGAGACAGGGTGGGGGGAAAGACCTTGATTCCTTGTATCTCAGAAATAATCCTTGGCCCCCTGAGCCTCTATGCACAACCCCGGGGATGGCCTCGCTGTGGCCTGGCCACAAAGACAAGGGACTCTGACTCCCCCTCCTCCACCTTCTCTGCTTTGCCCAAATTTCTCAAAGTACTGAGCCCCCAACATCCACCTTCCTTCTATTGTCACCACTCACGTATCAGCCACCTGAGCAGTTTTTGCCCTCCCTCTGCTCTGTTTGGGGCCGAGGGGGCAGGAGGAAGAGGTCAGACCCACCTGCCTCCACATTCAGGCTCTGCCCTGCTTACCCTGTGGTCCCAGGCCCCTCACCTCATCTCCCTGAGCTTCCATTTCCTTCTTCTCCAAAACAGTCACAATTAAGTAGTGAGCAGCACCCTCTTCTCAGAGACACATGGTGAGGATGGGGAGATGGGGGTCTGCTTACCCAGGAGTCTCCCTCTGGCTGAGTGTGAACCAGACCCAGATGTTCTCAGCTGCGCGGATCCAGTCACCAGCTGTGCGTCTGCAGAATAACCAGCCTCCTCTGGGCCCAGATATACCCCCAAAATCAAAAGGGAAAGTGAAAGCACTGGTACCTGATTTGCTTACAGGATACACTTGGCCGACCAGGCCCCACCCTCTGCTACTGCCTCCCTCCCTGCTGACTTCTTAGAAAAACACACCAGACCTGACATTCCAGATCCTTCTCGCTTCAGTCCATCCTGCCTCAGTCTCTGTAAAGGACCACCTGCCACCAACAGACGGGGAAGCCCAGGGCAAATCACTCCTTGACCCCACGGGCTTCCTCCCAGTCCCCTCTGCCCGCTCCAGCCCCCACACTCCCCAGCCCACCTGCTTTATGCACCTTCGTGCCACGAGGACTCGTCACAGTCCCCAAACATACCAGAAGCTCCCTGTGCACCTGTCATACTTCTGCTGCTGAATACCACACTCATGTGGGTTCTAAGCATTTGCTCACTCAGGTCTTTCTGCCAGAACACCTGCTCCTATACCTGGAAAAGTCAGGCTCCTGCTCCAAAGCACAAATCTGGCATCACTTCCTCTGAGAAGTCCTCCAGGACCTTCCCTTGCAGAGTCCCCGGCTCTGCTCTCATCGTTCCTGGGAGCAGGGCCTAACCCTAACCCTAAGCCAGTGTTTGCATGCCCCCCACTTCTTGATCAGGTCCCTCTAGACCTGGCCCTGCTGGCAGGGACAGCACCGGTGCCTTGGGCCCCACTGACCCACCCGAGGCGCCCCATCCTTGGTGGTCATTGCCATTTGGATGGCTGCAGAGGGTTGGGGGAAGGGCTGAGGGCACACTGGTCTTTTACCCTGAGCTCATTTTTACTAGGTAACAAACCTTTTTCTCTCCAAATGGAGGATGCTTACGAGAGGCCAGTGTCCTGGCAACTCAGAAAAGTCTAAAACAGAAATACAGCCGTTTCCTGTTTGGTTCCCAGCAAAGAGCCATTGGGGATGGAGGGCTAAGGGTGTGCCAGGTGCTGTCCTCGCACGTACATACAGTTTTCTGTATAACTGTAAGAACATTCAGCCCCTCCTCCCTGATAACCAAAGTGCAAAGTTAAGGCCCCACAGCTTGTAAGTGGTACAGCTGGCTGTGGTCTCACTTTTCTGCTTTGGTCCCTGGAGCAGGGCCTGAGGGGGCCTGGACCCCACAGAGAGCCTGGCCTTCCCTCAGGGCCGCTTCATCCCAGGAAACATCCATGGGGCCTCGTGCCACCTGCCCCAGCACTTGAGGGAGGGGCAGAAGAGTGATGGGTTGCGCCCACGAGGACCCCACACTACAGTTTGGTCTTAAATCAGCCCAGAACCCAGGCCAGGTATCTGATCAGATTTTCCACATAAGGAAGCTGGGGGCTGGGGAGGGGAGAGGCAGGGGCTGTCTGCCAGCAAGTCAGGGGCTTCTGTTTGGTGGGAGAACGGCAGCAGCTGATGTTCGGCAAAGGTCCGTTTGTCCAAACTGCACAGACTCACAGTCCATCCCCCAGTGCTCAGAGCCCAGGCTGGATCGGGCGTCCCTGAGCACAGACACGGAGGGGCTCAGGGGACACGTGTGCCGGGACCTGGCCTGCTGTCCTGCAGCAGGGGGCCCCTGACTCCCATGGGAGCTGCTCGGGGCTCGAGGACCGCCTCCTGTCCTGGAGCACAGGGCACTAGAGACCCCACCCAAGGACGGCCCTTCCCAGGCTGGTGGCCTTGGCCATTTTCCTGTCCCTAGGGCCACCTCCTCGTGTTCTCAGCGGGTGACAGCACTAAACTCGCAGAGGTGCTGTGAGGACCCACTGCGGGAACCCAGGTGACAGTGCATAACACCGTGAGGGCCCAGCCCAGCCCCACAGGACTGAATGCTCCCATTGCTCAGAGGAACACTGAGTGGAATCAGCAGGGAAATGCTAGTATCCGTGGGAGCCATGGTGAGTGGTGGTGGTGGCCCCACCTGTACGTCAGAGGTTCCTAGATACACGTGCAGATAGAGACATAGGGCTGTCAAGATTGAGAAAGCAGCCCAGTGGAGCAGGAGGAGTTCAGGCACCGTGCTGAGGCCCTCTGCTCCAGCACAGAGCTTCAGGATGCAGTGGGTGGAGATTATCTGTATTTTCCTCCGACTGCGGAAGTGGGTGTTGGATCCACCGTTGTATAAGGGATGTGTGGAACCAAGACCAGCAAGGAGAGTCTTCTTGTGTGTCTAGGCAGTGCATGTGTGTACACAGGCAGCCCCAAATCTGGTGCCTCTTCATCTGAAACTTTCCCCCAGGGTTTGAGTCCTTATTACTCATTTTAGCCCTCATCACTTTGCCTGACAAATTGGTCCAAGAGTACAGCCACCCGACCAGGCCATTCTGTCTCCCGGGAGTTGCCGAGGATGGACCTAAGCCGAGTGCTGGCAGGGCCTCAGGGGGCAGAACAGAAACTTCTGGAGAAGGACCGGCCTGAGTCCTGTGCTCCCAGAACAGGGAAGGTCTCCTGCTTCTTCCCGGTCTCCGACCTGCCCCAGGCCCCTTCCAATGGACCCTCTTCTGCGCTTCCTTTGCCAGACTCCGTTTCTGTTGGTTGTAACCCGAGGACTCTCAGCTGACACAGCTGTGACCCGGGAACTGCATCAGATGCACAGGGAGTGCAGTGGGACTGAGCTGTCTGGGTTCAGGGGGAAGGGGACGGATCCTGAATGGCTCAAAGCTGCAGTGCCCTAAAGACGGCCCAAGTGATGTCCGTGAGAGACTGACTTCTCCAAGGGCTGGTGAAGAATCGATGAAGCAATGAAACTCACGATTCCAGTGGTCAGGGAAGCGGGTGGCCGTGACTGCTGACCTCTTCAGGAAGGAATGGAAGGTTTGATGGAAGTCCCAGGGGAACACTGGCTCATGGGGAGGCAGAGGGACTGAGAAAAGTCTTCTGCGAGGTGGTTTTTACAAAAGGACACAGAAGGCAGTGGAGCACGAGGTGGGTGACTGAGGAGATGTCCCGGATCTTTCTCATGTGTCTCTGGCCCCCTGCCCGGGGCTCAAGGCGTGGGAACCTGTGTGGCCTCACACGCTCCACCCGTGGGAACACAGAGAGTCCGTGCCCAAGAGCAGGCCCGGGGGCTGAGGGAGAGCAGCGCTCAGATGCTTCCCTCCTTCCTCCCTGGACAGGGTGACTCTGAGGCCACTCCACGCAGGCTCCTCAGAAGGTCCTGACAGACTCCATCCCCCACATGGGTGACAAAGTCTAGAACACGGCCTTGTGTTGACTTTCCCTCCTCCCCTGTTTCACTTCCCCAGCCCCTCCACGTCCTGCTCCCAGGGATCCCTGAGCCTGGCCTCCAGCTCTGCCCTCAGGGGACCCCAGGCTACAGAGGTGACTGTGGGCTGCTCAGAGGCTTTGGGCTTCTGTGCTGAGAGTAACGGGAAGCCGCTTAAGAGTTGGAAGCAGCTGCTTGCTATGATCTCTCTTCTTAAGTGTCATCGGAGCCCACTGTGGAGAGTAGATGGAGGGCAGGGCCAGGGCCACCTGGGTAAACACAGCGAGACCCTTTGTAGAAGCTCTTGCAGGAGTCTGGGTGAAACGGGAAGGTAGCCTGGGGGAGGCTGTGTGCTGAATGTCTCTCTCTGCCCCTCTGTTCAGGCTGACATTGTCTCCTACCTGCAAAGAAGCCCTTCGGATCCAAATCAGCCTGCGTGCCACGTGTCAGTCCTGGGCCCCAGGTGCTGGAGGGGGAATGTACCTGAGCTCAGCCCAAGCCAGACAAGTATGGGCTTCCCCCAGGGGTCCTTGTGGGGCCTGTGCTACCAGGGTCTGAGGGAAATGACAGGATGGGAGGGCAAGAGTCCAGAGGGCCAGCATAAGGAGTGATGGAGGGCTTGCTCCCTCAGGTCCTGGAAGACAGGCTCCTGAGGAAGGACAGTCAGACACCCAGAGACCAGCTGAGCCTGAGAATCAACCAAGAAAGGCTGAGTGAATCAGCGTGTATTTATTGACCCAAGAGCTATAGAAGAGAAGGTGGGGACAGCATCTCACGTATCTTGTCCTGCACTATCCCCAGCTGATGAAGAAACTGCAGCTCAGGGAGTTTCAGCCTCCTGGCCCCAAGCTAGTTCATCTCCTGGACACTTCACAAAGCTCCTTGTCCTGTTACTGGCATCTGGATTCAGTTTTCTTTCCTTCTTTCTTTTATTTTGTTTGGTTTGGTTTGGTTTGGTTTGGTTTTTCATATCAACCTCTATTCCAACACAGTATTTGATGTTTCACAGGAACTTCATTGGTCTCTCAGTGCACCCTGGTCCCACAGGGCACCTGGCAACTTGACAAATATCCCACCCCCTGGGGTGTCATCACCACCACCATCATCATCATACTGAAGACGTCACTGCCCAATTCAGATAAACCTGCTGGAAGTCAAAGCTGAACTGATGCTGGAAAAGGAGGGCTGGGGACCCCCACCAGGAAGACTCTCTTCTGGTAGGGACATCAGACCCCGGGGAGGGGCGATAGAGGAGCCACTGCCCCCTCTCCCACCATCCAACAGTCCCAACACTTTGATTTCTCCATTTGCTATTCTTTTCTGTTTGCAGCCTTCTTGTTCCTTGATCCTCCATCCTCTCTCTTTATTCAGGCCCCCAGGGTCTTCTTTGTCCATGATACATGGTTTCCCCTTTCCCCTCCCTCTCTCGTTCCCCCTGTGCCCTTATTCCAGGCTCTAGGCTCCTTCCTTCTCTTTCACCAGCTGCCACCTTCATGAATCGATGCCCAGCTGTGCTCAGACCGGTAAATGCCACATTCCTTCACACCTAAGTCCATAAGTTTTATTTGTCCCCTTTCCCCCTCTTGAAAGCTACCTCTGCGTCTTCGCCACTCACATGCCTCTGCTCCCTGCACTGCTCTGGGTCGGGGGGCTGGAGGGGAGTCAGACCCTACAGCAGATTCTCGTAGGTCTGGGTGAGCTCCTCCAACATCCTCTCCAGCTCCAGGGCCCTCTGCCTTAGCCGCACAGCAGACTCCGCCTTTGCCCCCACAAGCAGGTTCGCTGACTCATTCACCACGGAGCCCACGTTCCAGAGAAGGGAGAAACCTGCAGTGGCCATACCAAAGGCCCGGGCTCCTGTGCTCATTGCCAGAGCTGTGCCTTTAAAAACTTCCTGCACCTTCCTGCTGCTTTGGACTGAGATTTGCCCAGTGGTCAGGAAGCGCTGCACATCTCCTGCTAAGCCAGTGTTGGCTCTGAGCAGCTCGATGGCATGGATATTCTTTTCAATCTGTTGCACGGCTTCTACGAGTTTCTGTGCTGCAGAAACAATTTTGTGCCCACTCTGCAGTAGAACCTCCTTGACCATTTTCCATCTGTTGATGGCAGTTGACATTAGGTCATTGTCTTCAGTTTCTGCTGATGACATGACAACACGTTCCACGACACTCGTGGCCACACTGGTCACGGCAGATGCAGCCCCCAGCCCTAACCCAGTTGCCGAGAGTGCCAGACTGACCCCCGCTGTCACAGGTGCCAGAGCCAGGCCAGCGATGGTCAGGATGCCAGACACAACACCAGCAGAGGCAGCTGCCACCTTGGAGATGGTGCAGTCCCTGTGAACCTTGTCCACCTTGTCTGCAAGTGCACGGAGCTTTCCTATGCATTCCTCAATCTCCTGTTTCACCTGAGGAAATATCTTTAAAAACCTCTTCCTATTCAGCTGCTCCTTTAGCAGGCTGTATTTGACCTTGAGGGCCAAGAGTGTCTTCACATCATCCAGGTATTCGCGTAGTGCTGCTGACTCTCCCCTGTAACCGTGAAGGTCAAGGGATTCAGAAAGGAACTTTGGAGTTCTCCGTAAAATAGGCACAACAAGATTCATCCTGCATAAATCACAGACATTTTACTATAAACCAAAGAGAAAAGACTTTTACAAATATAAGTTTTTTTGGATCAACATTATGCACATATTTTGTATATTGCAGTGGCTCCATGGTATTTGTTCAAACACAGCATAAAAAAGCACAAGTCATCTTAGGATACTATTAAGTGGTAGATATTTGGTAAGACACATTCTGACTCAGAGGCAGGTCAACACCATCACCTCCAAGGTGCTTGTAGAGCGGGAGCTCCGCAGGTAAACACACAGAGGTGGGACTGCAGAAGAGAAGCCCTCATTCAGAGAAGCTTAGGGTGCAGTGAGGAATCAACCTGCTTTTGCCCTTGGCTAAGGGAAGTGATCCCTAAGCCCCTAGAATGTTCTGGCTGATAGGAGTGCCCTGGTTTGCCTGGGCCCCTGGCCGCTGACAGTCTGCCAGGGTGATGCGTGATGGGCCTCTGGGTCATGCGGTGTCAGTCCTGACCTCTGGAGGAACTGGACACGAGGGCATTGGTCTTAACTCTGAAAGGGGCCTGAGACGCAGGTCAGCCGGGCGGGCAGCATGTGATTGAGCCCCAGGAGGACCCTGTGCACTGAGGCTCAGGGTGCCTGAGACTCTCTCCTTGACCAAATTTTGTTCAGGCTCTTCTGAGTCCTCTTCTCAACCAGACCTCCACCTTCCCCTTCCCTGTCCTGTCCCCGATGGCCCCTATCCCCTAGTCTCAGCAAGAACCCTGCTAAATCCACGTAGTGAGACTCCCCCACTCTGAGGTCTGATCACTTTGATACCTGATCCAATTCCTCATCTCCCACCTTTGAGGCATCCGTCTTTGACCTGCCTTTAGCGAGAATCCTGTTAGGAAAGTTTAACAGGAATCCCCTCCCCTTGGTGTCTCCTCTCAGTAATTTTCCCTCCACTCCTGCCTCACTCTGCTCCTTGGCTGTAAATCCCCAGTTGTCTGTGCTGTATTTGGGCTTGAGCCCAGTCTCTCTCTTCTACAGCAATGGGCTTCACACCTGTCACCACAGTCGTGAATGCTGCCTGCCTCATCATATTAAAGTCTATCAGGACCATTTTTTAAGCACAGTATGCATCCCTGGTTGAAAGAGCCCCACGTGCACTGACATACTGAACTCAGGACAGTAATGCGTCCTGAGGACAAGAGAAGCTTCATGTTTGAAACGCTCCCAGACTCTGTTCTGTGGCTGCTGGGAACCCGCATCATTCCCTGTAGTAAACAGGACCTGGGAGTCTGCCTGCTATCAGGGAGTTCTGTGCATCCTTTTCAGGAATTCTCCAACGTTAGGGCGGTTTGTGGCATCCTCCAAATTTGTCACTGCTGTCAAGAGGTAGGACAATCTGGGGACTGTGCACTCAGGCTTTGCAGTTTGTCTGCACCGCGTACATAGAATTTGTTTGAAGACCAAAACTCACAGCTAGAGGGGTCCTTAGTGATCACTTCCCTGACCTATGCCCTCTGCCCAGCCTGATGCCCTGTATCCATCCAGGTGAAGGTCACTGGGTCCAACCACTTCCCCAACTGACTGGGAATCAGGAGAGAGGCTATTAACCCTGGGTCCCCCTGGACTCTCCAGCCCACCTCACCGACTCCCAACCCACCACCCTGTACCCCCGAGCTCTCAGGTGTCACCAGCCTAACTCACACCTCAGCTGGGACAGCTTCATTTGTGTGTACCCCAAGGCCATGTGCAACTCGATGGACCCTCTAAAAGATTCAAAAGACTTTATGAAACATCCATATAAATTGCTAATCCTGAATGGCCTGCATTTGGATGAGCTGGTAGAGGAAATATAATCCTGTTTGGTGGGGACTTGACAGTCTCCTCAGAATCACACAAATCGCACAAAACTGGCAGCCCCTGATTCCGACAATGGAGTCATGACTAAGCCACACTGCATTCAGACTTGTCAGGCTACTCTATGTGGAATAGAAGAGGGTCCCACATGGCATTCAAGACTCCTGGGCCCCCAGGCAGGGTGTGGAGGACACAGTCACCCTGGGCCCTCTATGCCCAGCACCAGGGAGGGAAGAAATGTCCCCTCTCCCACTCACGGCACCTCTGCTGGGTTCACAGCCCCTTCAGCTTTGTGTTCTAGGGGTCACTCCCCTCACTCTGGTCCTGGCCCTTTGCCAACACATTCTACTAGTTCCCCCACCTGAACCTCTCTCTCTCCATCCTGAGCCTTGGGTCTGACCCTGGTCCAGGCCTCCCTGGACCTTTGCCCGACATGCCTGCATTTGGTTCCACACCTGTGACCCTGTGGTTCACTCTAAGGCCGTCGCCACAGTCCATCAGATTGAACTGCTTCTCCCTTTGTACAGATGACAAATCTGAGATCCAGGACATAAGCTCAGAGTCCTAGAGTTGGGCCAGGATAGAGCCAGGACCCAACCCAGCTCCGTTCAATTCCACCCCAGCCTCTATGCCCTAGAGGCCCCGGGTCCTGCGGTGTCTGCACAATTCCTAAGATGGGGATACCAGGGCTCCAGTCAGAAAGAACCCCCAGGACACAAACTGACGGTGTCAGCAATTTTCTGACTCATCCCAAAGGAAGTCCTGCTCAATTCTCATGTCCAGGAACAAGAACCTTGGCCCTGATCTCTTCCCAAAAAGCTTCTTCAAAGTTAACATGAACGGAGCACCTACTACAAGTCAGCCATTATGCTAAGCACTTGGCGTGTATTATCTCGGTTTCCTCACAATAAAATTGAACAATAAGAAACCAAGGCAGAGAGTAGTTAAGTAGCTTGTCCGAGGTCAATAACCTGCCCCTTCCTTGCAGTTTCATCTCTTCTCAACCTGAGGCCGTTCACCGCCAGCAGATGACATGGAGGAAAAATTGCTCATGGATTATTGAGAAGGAAATCCTCGATCCCAACCCTAGGATACTGCCTGGAGGAGGTGTGCCTGCCAGGAGGAACCTAGCCATGGTGGGGCTTTAGATGACATTCCTGGGGCACCCACACAAGTCACCTTGATAAATTTTCCTCATCCTCAATTCTATCTAGGACTGCAGTCAGCAGGCGCAGGAGTTCCTCTCTGTTCAATATGTCCCAGAGGCACTCAATGACAGCCTCAAAAAACCACTCCTTATCTAGATGGAAAGAAAAAAGAATCAAATTAGACAAAATTGCAGTGCAACATGATTTGTCTTCAGCACAAAGTGGTTACAGTTCATCTTCCTGAGCACTGTTCCCCTGGGTACTGTTGATGGAGTCACCCAGTGCTTTGGGCAGGACTGGGCCCTCCACAAATTCATATGTGCAAACCCTGACCCTGCACGTGACTGAATTTAAAATTAGGACATTTCAGGAAATAATTATGGTTAAATGAGGTCATAAGTGTGGGGCCCGAAGCCAGTAAGGCGGTGTCCTTATTGGAAGAGGAAGTGGTGCCAGTCCAGCTCTCTCTCCACGCTGAGAAAGGACTGTGTGAGAACAGGACCAGAAGGCAGCAGGCACTGACACCCAGGACAAGAGGTCTCACCAGGAACCAAGCCTACCTGCTCTTGCTAGTGAGTGCCGCAGTGCATACAGAAGTAGAAATATAAGGATCTGCACCCAAAACTTACATAAAGCAATGTTACTTTAATTTTTAAAAAGTCACAGACTCCAGGCCAGGCGGGGAGGGGCTTCTTCAGGGGCGTGAGGGGCAGGACCTCAGCTCTGAGCCTGTGGTCCATCCCTGTCACCTCTCTCTCCCCCAGGCTGCTCCCAGGGGCCCAGCTCCCACTGGCTCCATTCAGCCCAGCTGGCCCGTTTATACACAGGGGACCGTCTTGTTTCTGAAGAGAGCTGATCCTCAGGGCTCCCGCAGCCCGTCCTCCCTCAAGGACCCCAGAGCCGGCTGGGGGGCCCCTGGCTTCTACTCTGCTCCCCCCGCTTATGTTTCCACTTGGCACTTTGCTGTCCTGGGCAGCCCCTGGGACAGAGTGATTTAGTTGCTTAGTAATCCAGTGATGGGGGCAAAGTGGTCATTAGAAAATAGGAGTTAAGGAAACACAGTGTTGAATTCGGTGCGTGGAGAGTTACTCAGTTTTTTCTCTCTCCTGCGTCACTAAGGGTGAAAGGAAACCAGGGCTTTCATGGAGGGAACTCACAGCACTGAATCTGTGTGTTGATTGATTGGGGTGAGGCGGGTGGGGAAATGCCTGAGCACCTGGGTGTCTGCAGGGGTATCTGAGGGCAATGGGATCAGTAGCTGCCTGAGGCAGTCCCACCTGGTGAACAGGTGCCCTGAGGGAACCTTGAGGGTGGGGGGTGAGAATTCTGGGGTGCAGCGAGGCCCCACCTGGGACACACAGTGACAGCAACCACCAGGAGGACCTGCTCGGGGGCAGGCACTGGCCCAGCCACAGACCTACGTTGTATTTGATCCTCAGAACAACAGGAGGGAATATCATTCCCATTTTATGGGGGAGGTCAGGGAAGGTGCTCCAGGTCACACAGGTGGCAGGTGGCAAATGCCAGACTTAGGTTCCATTCAGGATTCTGCTGACCCTGGAAGAGCGGTGAGGCTGGCAGCAGAGCTGGAGGAAGGAGTTTCAATTGGTAAGAGTCCAGGGTCTGGGAGCAGGAGGATTCTGGACAAAGGGAGAGGGCGGAGAAGCCTTCAGGGTTGTGGGTCTACCTCCTCTCCACCCATCCTAGCCTTGAGATGCTCCTGGCTAGTGTCACCCCCTTCCCAGGGCTTCCCTGCCCCACTCATAGCATATGTTGTGCCATGGGTGAGGGAAGGAGTGAGCACCTTGGCCATGGCCTCCTGAAGAGAAGGCCGAGGAGTCTGTGGGGACAGACTCCTTTGGTGGGGTGGACTCCCCTTGGCCCCTCTTCGGGCCTCAAGGATGCTTGTGAACCCCTTCTTGGGTCTTGATTCCTCTGTAGGTTAACTCAGCCTGGAGACACTGCCCTCATTTAGGGCACAAGTTGGAAGCAGCCAGGGAAGGGGCAGCTGAGTACCTGGGCTGTAAATGTGGCATAGTGCCATCATGATGCCAGCAGTGGATGTCAGCGTCGTCACTTCAGCTCACCAGTCTGTGTCAGGCTGGAAGGAGGTGTGTCTTCACCCTTGGGCAAGAGAAAACAGATTGTGGACTGGAACATGAGTGAGCTCTGGCAACAGGGAGCACCGAAGGGACAGGTCTCTGGCTGTTTTCCACTGGGATGGCCACCAGCCCACAGAGAACTCAATGCAATGACTTCGTCTGTCTACTGGTCTCTGCTGGTGGCTATTCAGGGAAAGCTCTTCCCTTCACTGCACCTCCCTCCCAGCCAAGTCAGAGTCCTGTTGTCCTGTTGGGGCACAAGGAGAAGATATTCAGACAATAGAAGTTGTGGAAAGTTATAGAAGCAATCAAACCAAACAACAGAAGAAAAGATAGGAAGATAATTCTCTGCAAATTATGTGAGTGTGGGAGTATCTGTGTTAACTAACTGCTGATCATTAATATTCTTCCAGGGTCTATGATGTGCAGGGCTCTAGAAACTCACGTAAACTTAGGTTAGTCCAAGTTTTCCCACTGCTGCTGCAGCCCGGACTTGAACCCAAGGCCTTCAGATCGAAATCCCCTGTGTATGATGATTCTTCTTTACTCCCTTTAATGACTAATCACTTTTATTAGTGGATATATGTTTATTTGTAAATGGGTCTTCTCATTCTAAAATTGTCTTTTTATATAAAATTATTATATTGAGATATAAATTACATACAGCCAAGGGCACAAGTCTTCAGGGTATAGGAGGCTTAGTTTTTATCTATGTTAATTCTGTAACCAGCAGCCACATCAAGAAATCAAACATCCCAGCAGCTCCTCCAAATTCTCCTGTTCCCTCTTCCCAGTCAGTATTGTGCCACCAGAAGGTAACCACCACGCTCACCTCTACCACACTGGATTAAGTTGCCTCTTTTTAAATTTTATAGAAATAGGATCACACAGTGTATTCTATTTGATGAATGTACCACATTGCATTGATCTATTCTCTGAATAGATATTTGAGGTACTTCAATTTCATAGCTATTATAAATAAAGCTGCCATGGAAATGCTTGTACGGATCTTTTGTGTGGACTTATGCCCTGTTTCTGGTGGGTATTTCCCCGAAGTGGATTTGCTATCTCACAAGGTGCCTACAACACTGGAGCTCGCACTGGTAAACAGTTTTCGAAAGCGGTTGTACTTACTGCTTTCTGCATCTCTGAGCTATTCCCACAGTTACGCTGGGTCTTAGTTCTCATGTGTCTGTATCCCAGTTCCCCTGGAGCTCCTTGAGCAGAGGTTCGTATATGATCAATACATAGATTAGAGCTATACTTCAATATTTATAGTACATATAAGAAAAAATTGAAATGCATTCATACAGCATGGTGGGGAGAGGGGGTTAGGAATCTTATTTTTACAGCTTGCTTTTGTTAAATTGATGTGTAGTCGATTTACAATGTTAGCTTCCCGAGTACAGCAAAGCGACTCTGTTACACACGCACATACATGTATGTCCATGTTTCCAGATTGTTTCCCATTATACCTTAGGAGTTTCAGATTAATAAAAACACATTACTGTGTACCTAATAGATAAACAACAAGGAGCTTCTGTACAACAGAGGGAACTGTATTCAATTTTTTGTAAGAAGTCATAATTGAAATGAATCCCAAATGATATCTTGCACACTGTGCTCCAGTTTCTGCCTGGATAAGTTTCCTGGTGCTACAGTTTCCCAAAGCCCATGCTCTCCTTGCTTTGCAAGGTCGTTCATATCACAAGGGCCTGGGGTCCCACTGGACCAGGTGCAATCCTTGCAGGCCCGCCCTGGGCTGCTCAGCGCCCCTGATGGTGCCTGGTCATCTCTATTGTCCTCCCCTAACTGCTGGAGCCTAGATTTCTAGTTCTTTATGTAAATAATAGTGCAAAGGACAGTCTTCTTGTGTAAAACTTTGCCTCTATTTGAGATTGTTTCTTTAAGCTATTTCTGGAAATAGAATGACTGGGCCAGAAGGTATGAACATCTAAATATTTTTCATTTTGACACCCTGTTACAGAAACAAATTGTGCGAATTCTTATTCACATTCAAAGTATATGATATTGTCCATCCTGTGTCTCGCCAGTTCAATTTTTTTTTAAGGCAGAGCTTTATAAACAGAGAAGTTTTTGTTTCTGTTTGTGACTACCTTGCCATGGGAGGTGAGGAAAGAAAGCAAATGTTGGTGACATTTTGGCAATTTTTAAGATGGCAAAAGGGCAGTTCTCAACTACCCCTCCTGAGCCCTGACTGAAATGAGAGTAAAGGTCCTCACAGGTGTAATAAGAGCCCAGGATAAGGCTGGCTGTGTTTGTGGTCTTTGCTCTGCTCCGCTCCCTCCCCCTGGAAGGCCTCCCCCTCCTCACCACCTGACAGGTTACCTGTCCTGGAGGCCCCGCCCCAGGCCCCACCCCCGGCTGCTGCTCCAGGGACTCTCCCTTCTCCCCTTGCAGGTTGGGCTTTCCTAGTTGTGGTTCTGTTTGTGTTGAGTTTCTCCACTGCACCTCCTGCTCCAGGGCCTCAGGCGCACCTGCTGGGGTGCAGCGTGGCTAAAATATGGGTGGTGGGACCCAGTAATTAGACAGGAAGCAACCAGCTCCTCCATGACACAGCACATGCCCTGTCTCACGTGTGGTCAAGTAATTCCCTTTGTTTTCCTCGTGTGTCTTGATGAAAATCTCTTTCTGGTAGAGAACAGATGAGTCTGGTACAGATGTCACACAAATTGCCTGTCAGAATAGGCTTCTGGGAGCTCTAACTTACTCCTGAGTCTTTCCATTTACAGGCATCTCCCGCTTTCAAAAGATCCCTAAACTGAAAGCCCTACAGCCCTTAGCTCTAAGCCAACTAGGGTTACAAATGGTTTCCAATTTCAGTCTGTCCAATGTCAGGTAGCAGGAAGCACCTGTATTTCCTCATGTCTCCTTACTCCTGCCACGAAATTTTTATAGGAGGAGAAAGAAGAAGTGAGAATTCTGGAAAAAACATGGGTTCCAGCTAAAGTCTGAATAATGCCCAGGTCTTGAGCAGGGCATTCCCAAAGCTCTGCTCCCCCAGGGTGGCCGGGCCTGGTCTGGGTGTCCGACCAGGCTCCCTCCAGCCCCTTGCCACTGGGTCCCCTAACTTATGCCAGGGACTTTGTGGGGAGGAGGGTGGGGTCATTTCCTGTCTGCACTGGAGGCTCCATTGAAGGCACAAAAAAGGGTGTGTTGCATTTTGACTGTGGTGGGTTACTGTTAAATATACCCTGCTTGAAGGAGAGGCAGGAGAGGAAGCTGGGAAAGGGAGGAGGGGGAGGGGGTGGAGGAGGAAGCGGAGGGAGGGGGAGGCAGGAGGAGGAAGAGGAAGAAGTAAAATACTTCTAACCAATCAACAATCTATCCCAAAGGGATCTAAATGTAAATAAAGTAGAAAAAAAAAAACCTACCAACATTTTGGAAGAAATGTCAAAAATCATATTTTTTTGAGGAAACCTTTCTAATCAAGAGACAAATCCCGGAACCCATAAAGGAAAGTCCAAGCTATTTGACATTGAACATTAAAAATTTTAAAAGACACCGTGAAGCAGGTCAGAATACGATGAGAGACCAGGAGACGCTGTTCACAATGCTTACAGTCGATGGAGGGGAACCTCCACACCACACTGAGAGCCTACGAATCCACATGAAAGCCTGAAAACTTTAAACAGGTTTTTAAAATGAGACCCTTTGAGAAAGTTGAGGAAATTGTTTTGTTTTTGTTCTGCAGAAAACAGACTTTGTTCATTGCGGCTATGTTTGTCTCATGGAGAAGTGCGCCGGCTACCGGAAATGGCCTTTCACTAGCACGACTTTATCTTGACCTCCAAACAAAACCACGAGAGACGCAGAACTCAATTAAATACCCTTATGAGCTGAGGCCTGGTTATCATGAGGGACCCCTGATAAGTGTGCAGATGGATGAGGGGTGTCCATGGCCTAGATAAACACGGTCAAATGGGATAGCAAGCAGATGGGGGTCTAGACTCAAACTGAGGTGGGGATTAAGCGCCTCTTGACTCCAGGGACATGAGCTGAGGTCACTCCCTTAGAGACTCCAATGGTCCAGTGACTATAAAATTGGGCTCAACCTGCCCCCCAGCATTACAAGACCAATCACCAAGATGGCTACAGCTCCAGAGTCAGGGTCTTGGCCAAAATCTTTGGTCCAGATCAAGTTCAGCCATGGTGAAGGCAATGCCAGCTTGGTGGGAAAGTCACCTGCAAATTGCTCACAAAAGTGTCTGGCAGATGCCACCAGCATCACCTAGTGGGGACTGGAAGCGTCAAAAGGCAGGGGCACATAGCACTGCCCCACTGACCCCTGTCCCACCCCATCTCTCCATCTCCTGTGGATTTGTCAGTGTCTCCAACATGCTGGACATTAGTAGTTGTGTGTTCCAGAACAGGGACCCACCTCCTGCCTGTGGTTGTCCATTTTTATAGGACAGTGAGAGTGGGTAAGGAGGTTCCAACTAAGCATGTGACAATGGGGACTTTAGAGGTCATCCCAGTGGCTAGCAGACACAGGCACCTCATGCGGCACAGCACAGGGGAATTGCCTCCACGCTGACCGCACCTGGTGACCACACGGGATCTGGTCTCAGCCCCTTGTTGCCAGGCTGCCAGCATCACTCACTGGACAGTCCTACTGGTGTCTCCTCAGGTGGGAAAATCAGGCCCTGAGTGAGTTATCAGCTGTCAACTCAGTAAGTTTCAGAACTACATATAAAGATGACAAATAAAATCAGCCCATTGTTTTAATATTTTTATGTTGAAGTCAAGATAAATACGTGTTTAATTTTCATGTAGGGTAATGTTGAAGACAACTGGACACATTCTCATTAAAACAGGTAATGGAGTAATTGACTTTGATGAGTGACTTTAAACTGAAACACACTCAGCTAGTTACTAGGATGTTGTAAAAAAGGTTCTCCCAGAGAGAAGAAGAGCCTCAAGGTCAGCAGATCCCAAACCACGGGTGCGAGGGGTGGGGCTGGGTAGAGAGGGGGCTGTGACAGCCACACCCCCGGGCATCTCTGGGACATGTTCCAGGGGTGCCCAACCTCTATCCTCCTGGTTGTTAGGAGATCGAGGAGATCCTTGTCTGATGGCCCAGTTGTGTTAAAATATGGCCTTAAAAATAACAGCATCCAGTCTCTGTGGCAAACAGTATGACAGTGCCTTAAACAATTAAATACAGAACTCTCATGTGATCCAGCAATTCCACTTCTGGGTTTAGACCCCAGAGATATAAAAGCAGAGCTTTTTTTTTTTTTTAAAGGCATTTTCTTTTTTGGCTAGGAGGTAATTAGGTTTCTTTAGTTAGTGGAGGTACAGAGAATTGAACCCAGGACCTCACCCATACCAAGCACGCTCTCCATCACTGAGCTGTACCCTCCCCTCTGAAACCAGAGTCTTCAACAGATGCTTGAAACTCGTGTTCCTGGCAGCATTATTGGCAAAGGCCAAAAGGTCAGAGCAACCCAAGCTTCCATCAATGGATGAACAAGAAAAAAAAATGTGGTCTATACATACAATGGAATATTATTCACATTTTAAAAAGGAGGTGGGAATCTGGACATGTGCTACAACATGGATGAAATTGGAAGACATTATGCTCAGTGAAAGAGAACAGTCACTAAAGGACAAAGACCATATGTTTCTCCTTATATGAGGTACCCAGATTAAAAATATTCCTAGAGATAAAAGGTAGGACAAAAAGTAGAATGGTGGTTCCCAGGGGTTGTGGGGGGGGAGTGTGTGTTTATAGGTACAAAGTCTCAGTTTTACAGGATGAAAGGACCGTGGAGCTGTGGATGGCGGTGATGGTGGCACAACATGCTGAATGTATTTACCCCGCAGCTGCACACTTTGAAACGGCCAAGGTGGTAAGTGATAGGTCGTGTACATCTTACCACATTAACCAGTGAATGTGGAAAAAGAAGCCTGTCATACAAGGACAAATACTGTATGATTCCACTCACACAAGGTACCGACAGTGACAGATTCCTGAGGACGGGGAGGACAGTGGTGCTTCCCAGGGATGGAGGGCAGAGGGATGTGGAGTTAGAGTTTCATGGGGACAGAGTTCAGGTTTGAAAGATGTAAAATGTTCTGTGACTGGATGGTGGTGCTGGGTACCCAACAATGTGAATGCCCTTAATGCCACTGAACTGGATACTTTAAAAAGACGAAATGTGGAATTTTGTTATGTACATTTTATCTCAATTACATTTATAAAAAATAAATCCTTAAAACCCAAACTTTGGGGAAAACCACAACAGCACCTGAACCGTTTACCATCGGAAACCATCTTCACACCCAGGACCGCACTTGCTGCAGCGGCCCTGTGACGGGAACAGTTACTGTCCTCTGCTTCATGAGGGGAAACTCAGATTCAGACCTGCCCCAGACCTGGGAAGCTGGGCTGGGCTCTGATTCTTGTTCTATTCTGTTGTCTGGACTTTGCCATTTCTCCAGAGGGAGAGAAATCCTGAAACCCTCAGGTTTTTCAAAAGGTAATTATCTTCCCACAAGCCTCCCTTTTCGCTACATATTAAAGAAGAGAGCACACTGGCCAGAAGCATGAATGTCCACGTTAAACATAAAGATTAAACGCCCCCCCTCCCCGGGACGCCCGTGCTGGTCCTCCTTAGGTGATGGGCCTCCCTTCCCAGGTGCCAAGGGCACGCTGACTCGCTGTGGACGGGCTGCTTTCTTTTTTTTTGAAACCTTGAAGAAATGTACCCCTTACTTGCTTAACGATCTTTGTTCTGATATAAAACTGCTGAAAACCGCGCTTCTGGCAGAGCACTTCCTCAGAGTTCCCTGAGAGGCTGTCGTCTGTGGTGTAGTCCTAAGTTAGGCTCAAAGAAAACGCTTTTCTATTCCTATTATACGTCCTTTACTGATTATTTTCATTGGCACAAGTCTACAGATGGGCGTTTTGTCCTAAGATGCAAAACAGGAAACGTGCTGTGGGAATGTGCAGGGGGCCCTCGACCTTCCTCCCTCCGGGCCTCCTTCCTCACAGCCCACCTCCTGCATCTCCCACCTCACACAGTCCTGAGAGAGCGCCCGGGGAGCCCAGGAAGGCAAAGCCCCGCTGACTGCCTGCTTGGTCCCCTGTCCTCCCCTCTCAGGCCTCAGTTTCCCCCCAGGGCACTGAGCAGGCACTCAGAGACAGGATTGGGGGAAAGACCTTAATTTCTTGTATCTCAGAATTAATCTTTGGCCCCCTAAGCCTCAACGCAGAACCCCAGGGAGGCCTCAAGGTGGCCTGGCCACAAGGACAAGGGGCTCTGACTCCCCCTTCTCTACTTTTTCTGCTTCCTCCAAATTTCTCCAAGGACTGAGCCCTCAACATACACTTTCCTTCTGGGGTCACCACTCATGTCTCACCCACCTGAGCAGTTTTTGCCCTCACTGTGCTCTGTTTTTGGTACGAGGGGGCGGGAGGAAGACGTCAGACCCACCTGCCTCCACATCCAGGCTCTGCACTGCTTACCCGGTGGTCCTGGGCCCCTCACCTCCTCTCCCTGAGCTTCCATTTCCTTCTTCTCTCAAAACACTGACAATCAGCGAGTGACCAGCACCCTCTTCTCAGAGAGTCGTGCTGAGGATGGGGAGACGGGGGCCTTCTTACCCAGGAGTCTCGCTCTGGCTGAGTGTGAACCAGACCCAGATGTCCTCAGTTACGCGGATCCAGTCACGAGCTGTGCTTCTGTGTAATAACCAGCCACAGCCTCCTTGGGGCCCAGATCCACCCCCCAAATCAAAAGAGAAATTGCAAGCCTGGATCCTGAGTTGCTCACAGCACAGACTCTGCCCACCAGACTCCACCCTCGGCTACTGCCTCCCTCTCTGCTGACTGACCCCTTAGACAAACAACTGCAGACCTGACATTCCACGTCCTTCTAGGCTCAGCCCATCTTGCTCAGTCTCTGGAAAGGAACACTTGCCACCAACAGACCACGAGGCCCTGGGCAAATTACACCCCATCCCCATGGCCTTCCTCCCAGCCTCTTCTGCCCACTCTGCCCCTCACAATCCCCAGCCCCCCTTCTTTATGCACCTTCTTGCCACCGGCACTTGGCACAGTCCCCGAACATACCAGAGGCTCACTGCGCACCTGTCATGTTGCTGCTGCTGAATGCCTCCCTCATGCGGGTTCTGGGCATTGGTTCACTCAGGTCTTTCTGCCAGAACACCTGCTCCTACACCTGGAAAAGTCAGGCTCTTGCTCCAGAGCACAAATCGGGCATCACTGCCTCTTAGATGTCCTCCGGGACCTTCCCCTGCAGAGTCCCCTGGTCTGCTCCCATGGTACCTGGGAGAGGGGCCTGAGCCCACCCCTCAGCCAGTGTGTCCATGACCCCACCTCTTAATCAGGTCCCTGTAGACCTGGCCCTGCTGGAAGGGACAGCACTGGTGACTTTCGGTCCCAGTGACTTGCCCGAGGAGGCCCATCCTTGGCTGTCACAGCCATTTGGATGGCTGCAGACGTTTGAGGGAAGGGCTGAGAGCACATTGGTCTTTTCTTCCCAGGCTTGTTTCCACTGGACAACAGACGTTTTTATCTACAACGGGAGGATGCTTACCAGAGGGTCAGTGTGCTGGCAACTCAGAAAAGTCTAAAACAGGAAGCAAGTCCTGTTTCCTGTTTGGTTCCCAAGCAAAGAGCCACCGTCGATGGAGCCCTGAAACTGTGTCGGGTGCTGTGCTGGCACGTACATCCATATCCCTGTCTAACTTAGGAACTGTCAGCCCCTCCTCCCTCATAAACAGAGTGAGAAGTAAAGGCCCCACAGCTTGTAAGTCGTACAGCTGTGCTGTGGTCTCACTTTTCTGCTTTGGTGCCCGGAGCAGGGCCTGAGGGGGCCTGGACCCCACAGAGAGCCTGGCCTTCCATCAGGGCCGTTTCATCCCAGGAAACGTCCCTGGGGCCTCGCGGCCACCCGCCCCAGCACTTGAGGGAGGGACAGAAGAGTGATGGGTTGAGTCCACGAGGACCACACACTACAGTTTGGTCTTTAATCAGGCCGGAACACAGGCCAGGAATCTGATCGAATTTTGCACATAAGGAAGCCGGTGGGGAGGGGAAAGGCAGGGGCTGTCTGCCAGCAACTCAGGGGCTTCTGTTTGGCAGGAGAATGGTAGTAGCTGATGTTCGGCAAGGGTCCATTTGTCCAAACTCCACAGACTCACACTCCATCCCCCAGTGCTCACAGCCCAGGCTGGATCAGGCGTCCCAGAGCACAGACACGGAGGGGCTCAGGGGACACATGTGCCGGGACCTGGCCCGCTGTCCTGCAGCAGAGGGGCCCCTGACTCCCACGGGAGCTGCTCGGGGCTCGAGGATGGCCTCCTCCCCCGGAGCACAGGGCACTAGAGACCCCACCCAAGGATTGCCCTTCCCAGGCTGGTGGCCTTGGCCATTTTCCTGGCCCTAGGGCCACCTCCTCATGTTCTCAGGGGGTGACAGCACTCAAGTCGCAGAGCTGCTGTGAGGACCGACTGCAGGAACCCAGGTGACAGTGCCTAACATGGTGAGGACCTAGCCTGGCCCCACAGGACTGAATGCTCCCATTGCTCAGAGGAACACTGAGTGGAATCAGCAGGGAAATACTAGTATCTGTGGGAGCCATGGTGAGTGGTGGTGGTGGCCCCACCTGTACCTCAGAGGTTCCTAGATAGACGTGCAGATAGAGACATAGGGCTGTCAAGATTGAGAAAGCAGCCCAGTGGAGCAGGAGGAGTTCAGGCACCGTGCTGAGGCCCTCCGCTCCACACAGAGCTTCAAGATGCAGTGGGTGGAGATTATCTGTATTTTCCTCCAACTGTGGAGTGGGCTGTTGGACTCACCGTTGTATAAGGGATGGTTGGAACCAGCACCAGTAAGGAGAGTCTTCTTGTTTGCCTAGTTGTGCACGTGTGTATACAGGCAGCCCCAAATCTGGTGCCTCTTCATCTGAAACTTCCCCCAAGGTTTGCATCCTTATTACTCATTTTTCCCCTCATTGCTTTGCCTGAAAAATTGGTCCAAGAATACAGTCCCCTGACCAGGCCATGCTGCCTCCTGGGAATTGCCGAGGATGCACCTAAGCTAAGGGCTGGCAGGGCCTCAGGGGGCAGAACAGAAACTCCTGGCGACGGACCTGCCTGAGTTCTGTGCTCCCAGAACAGGAAAGGTCTCCTGCTTCCTCCCGGTCTGTGACCTGCCCCAGGCCCTTTCCAATGGACCCTCTTCTGCGCTTCCTTTGCCAGACTCCGTTTCTGTTGGTTGTAACCCGAGGACTCTCAGCTGACACAGCTGTGACCCGGGAACTGCATCAGATGCACAGGGAGTGCAGTGGGACTGAGCTGTCGGGGTTCAGGGGGAAGGGGACGGATCCTGAATGGCTCAAAGCCCCAGTGCCTGAAACACGACTCAAGTGATGTCCGGGAGAGACTGTGAATTCTCCAAGGGCTGGAGAAGAATTGATGAAGCAATGAAACTGATGATTCCAGGGGTCAGGCAAGCGGGTGGCCGTGACTGCTGATCTTTTCAGGAAGGAATAGAAGGTTTGATGGAGGCCCCAAGGAAACACTGGCTGATTGGGGGGGGGGGGGGTGCAAGTGGACCTAGAAAAGTTCTCTGTGAGGTGGTTTTTACAAAAGGACACAGAAGGGAGTGGATCATGTGGTAGGTGACTGAGGAGATGTCCCAGATCATTCTCATATGTCTCTGGCTCCCTGCTCTGGGTTCCAGGTGTGGGAGCCTTTGTGGCCCTCACATGCTCCACCCTTGGAAACACAGAGAGTCCGTGCCCAGTAAAGCAGGCCCAGGGGCTGGGGGAGAGCAGCATTCAGATGCTTCCTTCTTTCCTCCCTAGACAGGGTGAATCTGAGGCCACTCCACGCAGGCTCCTCCGAAGGTCCTGGCAGACTCCATCCCCCACATGAATGATGAAGTCATGAACTCGGACTTGTGTCTACTTTCCCTCCTCCCCTGTTTCACTTCCCCAGACCCTCCACGTCCTGCTCCCAGAGATCCCGTGAGCCGGGCCTCCAGCTCTGCCCTCAGGGAAACTTCGGCTACAGCATGTGACTCTGGGCTGCACAGAGGCTTTGGGCTTCTGTGCTGAGAGTAACAGGAAGCTGTTGGAAAGTCGGAAGCAGCTGTTTCCTAAGATCTCTCTTAAGAAGTTCATTGGAGCCCACTGTGGGGAGTAGACAGGGAGCAGGGGCAGGGCCACCTGGGTAAACACAGCGAGACCCTTACTGGAAGCTCTTGCAGGAGTCTGGGTGAAACGGGAAGGTAGCTTGGGGGAGGCTGTGTGCTGTCTGGCTGTCTCTCTCTGCCCCTCTGTTCAGGGCTGATGCTGTCTCCTACCTGCAAAGAAGCCCTTCTGATCCAAAGCAGCCTGCGTGCCACGTGTCAGTCCTGGGCCCCAGGTGCTGGAGGGGGAATGTACCTGAGCTCAGCCCAAGCCAGAGGTGTATGGGCTTCCCCCAGTGGTCCCCGTGGGGCCTGCAGGCACCAGGGTCTGAGTGAAATGAATGGATGGGAGGGCGGGAGCCCAGAGGGCAAGCAGGAGGAGTGATTGATGACTTACTCCCCGAGATCCTGGAAGACAGGCCCCTGGGGAAGGGTGGTCAGGCACCTGGAGCCCAGGTGAGCCTGAGAATCAACAAAGAAAGGCTGAGTGAATCAGTGTGTATTTATTGACCCAAGAGCTATAGAACAGAAGGTGGGGACAGCCAGAGGGATCTGGAATATCTTGTCCCGCACCACCCCCAATCTGATGAAGAAACTGAAACTCAGAGAGGCTGCATGTCTTGGCCCCATGCTTGTTGAACTGCTTCACACACCACAAATTTCCTTGTCCCGCTGTTTGCATCTGGGTTTCTTTCTTCCTTTATCTCCTTCCTTCCTTCCTTCCTTCTTTCTTTTTTCCAAATCAACCTCTGTTCCCACACAGCATTCGGTGTTTCACAGGAACTTATGTGGTCTCTCAGTTCATCCTGGTCCCAAAGGGCACTTGGCAATTTGACAAATATTTGACCCACTGTGTTGTCATCACCACCATCAACACCAACACCACCGTCATCATCCTCAAGACATCACTGCCTAATTCCGATAAACGTGCTGGGAGGAAAAGGCATCTTGATAGTGGAAAAGGAGGGCTGGAGACCCCACCAGGGAAGATTCTCTTCTGCAGGGACATCACACCCCAGGGAGGGGTGATGGAGGAGCCACTGCCACCTCTCGCACGATCCAACAGTCCCAACTCTTTGACTTTCTCCTATTTGCAACTCTTTTGCGTTCCTAGTCTTCTTCTTGCTTGTTCCTCCAGCCTCTCTCTTTCTTCAGGCTCCCAATGTCTTCTTTGTTCATGAGACATGGTTTCCCTCCTTCCCCTCACTCTCTCGTCCCCCCTCTGCCCTTATTCTGGGCTCCAGGCTCCTTCCTTGTCTTTCCCCATCTGCCACCTGCTTGAATCCCTGCCTGGCTGTGCTCAGACCCAGAAATGCCAAATTCCTTCACACTCAGCTCCATAAGTTTTATTTGGCTCTCTTTTTCCCTCTAAAAAGCTGCCTCTGCATATTGGCTCCGCGCGGGCCCCTGCTCCTTGCACTGCTCTGGCGGTGGGGGTGGCGGGGGGAGACAGGCCTTACTGCAGACTCTCGTAGGTCCGGGTGAGCTCCTCCAACCTGCTCTCCAGCTCCCGGGCCCGCTGCCTTAGCTGTTCAGAAAACTCTGCCTTTGCCCCCTCACGCAGGTGCATTGCCTCTTTCACAAGGTAGCCCACATCCATCACAAGGACGGAACTTGCAGAGGCCACAGCCAGGATTCGGGCTCCTTTGGCCATTGCCAGACCTGTGCCTTTGAGAACTTCCTGCAACTGTTTGCTACATTGGTATGAGATTTGCCCCGTGGTCAGAAAGCGCATAACCTCTTCCAATAAGCCAGGGTTGGCTCTGACCAGCTTGATGGCACGGATATTCATTTCAATGCGTTGCACGGCTTCTGTGAGTTTTTCTCTTGAGGAAACAATTCGGGGCCTGCTCTGCTGTAGAATCTCCTTGACCACTGTCCATTTTTTGATAGAAGGTGACATCAGGTGACAGGCTACATTTTCTGCTAATGACACGCTCTTGTGTTCCTTGACACTGGTGGCCACACTGGTCACAGCAGCTGTGGCCCCCAGCCCTAATCCAGTTGCCAAGAGTGCCAGACTGACCCCCGATGTCGGAGGTGCCAGAGTCAGGCCAAGGATGTTCAGGAGGCCAGACGCTGCACCAGCAGAGGTGGCCGCCACCTTATAGATGGTGCAGTCCCTGTGATCCTTGTCCACCTTGTCTGCAAGTGCGTGCAGCTTTCTTATGCTTTCCTCAAGCTTCCGTTTCACCCGAGGAAACCTCTTCAAAAACCTCTTCTTACTCAGCTGCTCCCTTAGCAGCATGTCTCGGTCACTCAGGGCCAAGTCTGCATTCAGCTCGTTCAGGTATTCACGCAGTGCATCTGCCTCTTCCCTGTAACAGTGAAGGCCAGGGGGTTAAGAAGTTAGTTTGGGATTCTCTGTAAAGTAGGCTTAACAAGATTCATCTTGCATAAATCACAAAGATTGTACTGTAACCAAAGAGATATTCTACTGCCATTATGCACATACTTTGTACATTATAGAGGCTCCATTATACTTGTTGAAACAGGGAATAAACAAGCACAAGCCATCTTAGGACACTCTTAAGTGGTAGGTGTTTGGTAAGACACGTTCTGACTCAGATAGTGCAACACCATCACCTCCAAGGTGCTTGTAGAGCGGGAGCTCTGCAGGTAAACACAGAGAAATGGGACTGGAGCAGAGAAACCTTCATTCAGAGAAGATTAGTGTGTGGTGAGAATCAACCTGCTTTTGCCCTTCTCTAAGGGAAGTGATTCCTAAGCCCCTAGAATTTTCTGGCTGATAGGGGAGTGCCCTGCTTTGCCTGGGTCTCTAGCCATTGGACAGTCTGCCAGCGTGATGTGTGATGGGTCTCTGGATCATGTTGTGTCAGTCCTGACTTCTGGGGGAACTGGACAACAGGGTGCTGGTCTGACCTCCAGGAGGGGTTGGAGACACAGGTCAGCCGGGCGGGCAGCCTGTGATTGAGCCCCAGGAGGACCCTGTGCACTGAGGCTCGGGGTGCCTGAGACTCTCTCCTTGACCAAACATTAGTCAGGCTCTTCTGAGTCCTCTTCTCAACCAGGCCTCCACCCTTCCCTTCCCTGTCCTGTCCCCGATGGCCCCTATCACCCAGTCTCAGCAAGAACCCTGCTAAATCCACGTAGTAAGACTCCCCAACTCTGAGGTCTGATTGCCTTTGATACCTGATCAAATTCCTCATCTCCCACCTTTGATGCAGCCGCCCTTGACCTGCCTTTAGCGAGAATCCTGTTAGGAAAGATAAACAGGAATCCCCTCCCATTGGTGTCTCATCTCAGTAATTTTCCCTCCACCACCCCTCACTCTGCTCCTTGGCTATAAGTCCCCAGTGTCTGTGCTGTATTCGGTCTTGAGCCCAGTGTGTCTGCTCTACAGCAATGGGCTTCACACCTGTCACCACAGTCCTGAATGCAGTCTTCCTTATCGTGTCAAGGACTGTCAGGAGCACTTTTTAAAAAACTCACTGGGCACCCCTGGTTGGCACTGACCCATGTGCCCTGAACACACTGAATACAGGACAGTAATGCCTCCTGAGGACGAGAAGCTTCATGTTTGAAACCCTCCCAGACAATGCCCTGTGGCTGCTGGGGACCCGCATCCTTCCCTGTGGTAATCGGACCTGGGAGTGTGCCAGCTGTCAGGGAGCTCTGTGCATCCTTCTCAGGAATTCTCCAACCGGAGGGTGGTTTGGGGCTTCCTCCAAATTTGTCATTGCTGTCAAGAGTTAGGTCAGTCGGGGGACTGTGCACTGAGACTTTGTATTTTTGCTAATTCTGAGTACTTAGTATTTGTTTTAAGACCTAGGACTCACAGCTAGAAGGGACCTTAGTGATCACTGTCCCTGACCTATGCTCCTTTCCAAGACTTATGCCTCTGGCCTTCCCAGTTGAAGGTCACTAGGTCCATCCACTTCCCCAACTGACTGGGAAGCAGGAGAGAGTCTATGAACTCTGGGTCACCTTGGACTCTCCAGCCCACCTCACTGACTCCCAACCCACCACCCAGCACCTCACCTCTCAGGTGTCACCAGCCTAACACACCTTAGCTGTGACAGCTTCACATACCTGCACACCAAGGCCATGTGCAACTCAATGGACCCTCCAAAAGACTCAAGGGACCTTAGGAAACATCTGTATCAGTTGCTAAGCCTGAGAAGTCCTACATGCATTTGGATGAGCTGGTGGACGAAGTACATTCCTGTTTGGTGGGGACTTGACAGTCTCCTCAGAAATCTGTAAACTACACAAAATTGGCAGCCACTCATTGTGGCAGTGGAGTCACCACTAAGCCACACTGCATTCAGACAGGTCATGCTACTGTATATAGAATAGAGGAGGGTCCCAGATAGCAGTTAAGACCCCCTGGCCCCCAGGCAGGGTATGGAGGACAGAGTCACCCTCCAGGCCCTCTATGCCCAGCACCAGGGTATCAAGTCCGGGAGGGAAGAAATGTCCCCTCTCCCACTCACGGCACCTCTGCTAGGGTCACAGCCCCTTCAGTTTTGTGTCCAAGGGTCACTCCCCTCACTCTGTTCCTGGCCCCGCTGCCCATGCTTTCCTACTAGCCCCCCAACCTGGACCTCTCTGCTCCATCCTGAACCCTTAGTCTGACCCAGATCTAGGCCTCCCTGGACCTTTGCATAAGATGTTTGCACTTGGTTCCCACCTGAGACCCCAAAGTTCACCCTAAGGCCATCACCACAGTCCATCAGATTGAACTGAGTCTCCTTTTGTACAGATGACAAATCTGAGATCCAGGATGGAAGCCCAGAGCCCTAGAGCTGGGCCAGGATAGAGCCAGGACCCAACTCAGCTCCATTCAATTCCACCCCGGCCTCTATGCCCTAGGGGCCCCGGGTCCTGCAGTGTCTGGCTAGTTCCTAAGATGGGGATACCAGGGCTCCAGTCAGAACCCCTAGGGCACATTCCTGATTGTGTCAGGAATGTTCTGACTCATCCCAAAGGGAGTCCTGCTTGGTCCTCATTTCCAGGAACAAGACCTTTGACCCCAGTCTCTTCCCAACAAGCTTTTTCAAGGTTAACATTAACTGAGCACCTACTATGTGTCAGCCATTATGCTAAGCACTTGGCATGTATTATCTCAGTTTCCTCACAAAAGAGTTGAACAATGAAGAAACCAAGGCAGAGAGAAGTTAAGTAACTTGTCCAAGGTCAATAACCTGCCCCTTCCTTGCAGTTTCATCTCTTCTCAACCCGAGGCCATTCACTGCCAGCAAATGACACAGAGGAAAAATTCCTCATGAATTCTTAAGAAGGATCAACTTCGACCCCAACCACAGGATACTTCCTGGAGGAGGTGTGCCTGCTAGAAGAAACCTGGCCCAGGGAGGGGTGTTTGGGTGACATCCCTGGGGCCCCCATGCAGGTCACCTGGACAAGTTGTCCTCAGCCACAAATCTATTTAGGACTTCAGTCAGCAGGCGTACCAGTTCCTCTCTGCTCAGTATGTCCCGCAGAGATTCGACAACAGCCTCAAAGAAGCTCTCAGTATCTAGATGGGAAGAAAGGAGCAGAAGATTAGGAGAAATTGTGGTGGAACTTAAATGGTATTGAGTATAAAGGGATTACACTTCATCTTCCTGAGCAGTGCTCCCCTGGAAAACTGTTGATGGGGTCACCAGTGATATGGGCAGATCTTGGTCCCCCCCAAATTCGTATGTTGAAACCCTGACCCGCCTAAGTGATTGTATTACAGATAGGAACTTTAAAGTGGTGGTAATTATGGTTAAATGAGGTTGTAAGTATGAGTCTTAATCCAAAATGATGGTGTCCATATGGGATGAAGAAGGGATACGTGTCCCCATCCCTCTCTCTCTGCACACTGAGAAAGGACCGTGTGAGAACAGGACCAGCCGGCCGCAGGCACTGACACCCGGGAATGAGGTCTCACCAGAAACCGACCCGCCACTTCCTCAGCCTTGCACTTTCAGGCTCCAGAACTATTTATAGAATTCCTGGCATTTAGGTGTGTTTAGGAAACGAAAAATTTAATCCTTTAGAAAGAATAAATACAGGACACATAAGACATATTAGTCACCATTTACAGCAGAGTCTGGGCAGCAACCTATAAAGAAATGCATTCATGTTTCGACAGTGAAACAAATGAATATTCACATTAAGGGACACAGAACGTAATGACTATAAACTGCCTCAGGTCAGCACAGGGCAAGATTGCTGCCCACGTGAGTTACCAAAACCATGTGTGGTTTCAGGGATTTGGAGTTTATGAAATTGCTAATAAGAGACTGGGGACTGGTACGTATTTACATGTGGCCTGCGACAGGATGGAAAATGCGCTTCGTGTCACGTTCCCACAAAGAGTCATTATCCCTACTTCGCAGAAGAAGAAAGTGAAACTAGACAGGGCAGTGACCGCCCAAGGCCAGCTTTGGCCAGCCGCCCAAAGCTGAGAGGTTGAAACTCTCGGGGATTTTTATGACATTACTTTGAAGCCTTCTTATATTTTAAACCCCCCTGTGATGTCTGCATTCTCTCCTACAGCGTATCTGTGGGGACTCTTTGCAACCCGTTTGTGGCGGTGAGCACAGTGTAGGGGATACAGAGGTAGAAATATGTTGTACACACGAACCTTATGTAATCTTATAAATCCATGTTACTTCAGTTTTTAAAAAGTCTCAGAATCCAGAGCGTTGAGTAAAAATACCAGGTGAGAGACTCCTCCCTCGAGTCACAGACGCCAGGCCGGGCGGGGAGGGGCTTTCTCAGGGGCGTGAGGGGCGGGACCTCAGCTCTGAGCCTGTGGTCCGTCCCTGTCACCTCTCTCTCCCCCAGGCTGCTCCCAGGGGCCACAGCTCCCACTGGCTCCACTGAGCCCAGCTGCCCCGTTTATACACAGGAGACGGTCTTGTTTCTGAGGAGAGCTGATCCTCAGGGCTCCTGCAGCCCGGCCTCCCTCACGGGCCCCAGAGCCGGCTGGGGGCCCCTGGCTTCTAGTCTCTGCCCCCTGCATTTTGTTTCCAATTGACTATTTTGCTGTCCTTTGCAGCCCCTGGGAGGATGTCAACTGGTTGCTTAGCAATGCAGTCATGGAGGCAAAGTGGTTCCTAAAAAACAGGAGTTAAGGAAACAGTGTTGATTTGGATGCTTTGAAGAGTTGCTCAGTTTTTTCTCTCTCCTGCGTCACTAAGGGTGAAAGGAAACCAGGGCTTCCATGGGGGGAGCTCCCAGCACTGAATCTGAGTGTTGATTGATTGGGGTGAGGAGGGTTGGGAAATGCCTGAGCACCTGGGTGTCTGCAGGGGGATCTGAGGGCAATAGAATCACTACCTGCCTGAGGCAGTCCCGCCTGGTGAACAGGTGCCCTAAGGGAACCTTGGGGGTGGGGGTTCAGATTTCTGGGGTGCAGCGAGGCCCCACCTGGGACACACAGGGACAGCAACAACCAGGAGGACCTGCTCCGGGGCAGGCACTGGCCCAGCCACAGACCTACGTTATATTTGATCCTCAGGACAACATGAGGGAATATCATTCTCACTTTACAGGGGAGGTCAGGGAAGGCGCTCCAGGTCGCTCAGGTGGCAGGTGGCAAAGGCCAGACTGGGGTTCCGTTCAGGCATCTGCTGACCCTGGCAGAGGGGTGGGGGAGGCAGCAGAGCTTGAGGAAAGGGTTTCGATTGGTAACAGCCCAGGGTCTGGGAACAGGAGGAGCATGGACAAAGGGGGAGGGTGGAGATGGCTCCTGGGTTGCTGGCCTACCTCCTCTCTCTGCCTTGCCTGACCTCAGGATGCACCTTGCTACTATCACCCACTTCCCACGGCTTCCCCTGCCCTACTCCTGAGCATCTGCTGTGTGGTGGGGGAGGGAGGGAGTGAGCACTTTGGCCGTGGCCCCCAGAGGAGAAGGCCATGAAGGAGCCTGTGGAGACAAACACCCTAGTGTGGGGACTCCCATCAGCCCCTATTGGGGGCTTGAGGAAACTTGTGAGCCACTTCTTAGGTCTTGATTCCTCTGTTAGGTAAACAGCCTGGAGACACTGCCCTCATTCTAGGGCACAAGTAGGAAGCAGCTAGAGATAGGACAGCTAACTACCTGGGCAGTAAAGGATGCCTACTGACGTCATGATGCCAGCTGGGGGTGTCAGTGTCGTCACTTCAGCTCACCAGTCTGTGTCAGGCTACTGAAGGAGGTGTGGCTTCACCCTTGGGGAAGAGAAAACAGATTGTGGACTAGAACATGAGTGAGCTCTGGCAACAGGGAGCAGTGAGGGGACAGGTGCCTGGCTTTTTCCCCCGAGATGGCCACCAGCACCACAGTGGACTCAACCTAGTGACTTTCTCTGCCTATTGGGCTCTGCTGGTGGCTATTCAGGGAAAGTTCCTTCCATCACTGCAGCTCCCTCCCAGCAAAGTCAGAGTCCTGTTGTCCTCTTGGGGCAGAAGGAGAAGCTATTCAGACAACACATGGCCACCTGGAAAGCTGTAGAAGCAATAAAACCAAACACAGAAGAAAAGAACGGAAGAGAATACTCTGCAAATTACGTGAGGGTGGGGGCAGCTGTGTTCACTAGCTGAAGGCCGCTCGCATTGCTGCAGGGTGTGTGGTGTGCAGCGCTCCAGAAACTCCCCTGCACTTAGCTTAGCCCAGGTTCTCACCCTGGTGCTGCAGCCTGGACTTGAACCCAAGTCTTTCAGATCCAGGTGCCACATTTGTGATGACTGTGCTCTGTTGCCTTTTTCATACAGAAGTATTTAATCATGGATGTATGTTTATTGGTAAATGGCTGTTCTTATATTGATATGATGTCTTGCACCCTGTGCTCGAGTCTCTGCCTTGACAAATTTCTTGGTGTTACAGCTTCCCAGAGCCCATGCCCTCCTTTCCTGTGCATGAGCTTCATTTCCCCAGGCCCTGGCCAAGTCCCTGCAGCCCTACCCTGGGCTGCCAGAGCCCCCGGTGGTGCCCAGTCCTCTCTGCTCTCCTCCGGTAACTCTTGGACCTTAAGTTGTTTGTCATTCCTTATGTAAATAATAATGCAAAGAACATCTTTCTTGTATAAAACATTGCCTGTATTTGAGATTGTTTCCTTCAGCTATTTCTAGAATTAGAATGATTGGGTCAGAAGTTATCAACAGCTACAATGTGTTCACACTTAGAGCCCCACTGTTATGCAAACCAATGATACCAATTTACATTCATACTCGAATCTAGGAGAGTGTCCATCCTTGCAGTCTTGCCAGTTCTCAGCAGTCTTACAAAACAAAAACAAAAACAAAAACAGACCTTTATATAGAGAGAATTTCTTTTGGTTCTGCTTGTGACTCTCTTGCCTTGGGAGGTGAGGGAAGAAAGCAAATATTTACAACACTTAGGCACTGTTTTTAAAAGGCGCTCATCAAGTACCGCCCCTGAGACCTGACAGAAATGATAGTAAACGTACTTAGAGGTATACAAAAAGCTAATGATAAGGGCAGCTTGTGTTTTTGATTTTTTCTCTGGACCAGTAGTTGCTCTAAGACTTTACACATAACTCATGTTATTCCAATAACCTTTCAGCTTGTCCCATTGGATCCTCATTTATACGGTGGGGAGGAGAAGCACAGATGCTATGTGACTGTCCAAGGCCAGACGTCTTGTCCATGGCTGCCTGGGTTCCAACCCACTCTCTGGGCTCAAGATCAGGTACCCTGCCTGTCCTCACTCCAGTGTGACTGAAAAACAAGAATGGGAGCAACAGGACACCAGAGATTTCAACAAATATTTGAAGACGGACTGGATGGAGACGTGATACCTAAATAAAGAGGAGAGGAGGAAGAGAAACAGGGAGAGAGCCTACAAGTCAGAAGCATGGTCTGCTTGGCAGACCCCAGAATAGGGAGCAGCGAGGGGCCAGCGAGGCCGAGGGAGAAGCAGGGAAGCAGGTCACCAAGCCCACATCCCGCCCCACGTAGCCCATGGTCACATACGGCCACACCAGCCGGGGGGGAATCGTGATTGACAGATGGCAGAGAAAGAATATTTCTGTATTCTGGCGCTTAGGGGCCCTCATCCAGCCACTTTACAGGGAAGCTTTCCAGTCAACCTCCCCACCTCGTAAATATGAATGGGCAATCCAGGATCAGATTTGTGAGAAAGATGAAAATGTGGAAAAGGGTGACTAAGATAAACAGATGAAATATGACACCAGGAGAAATGGATAATTTTGAAAGTAGAAATAACTTTGAAAATCTCAAACACGTGACCTCAGGGAGGCTAAAAGAATATTTTATTCATAAAATGAGAACAAGAGGCACTGAACAGAGAGGAAATAATGAAATAGACAAACAAAAAAAAGACATCTTGGGAATGAAAAAGTGTTTCCAAAATGACTCTGAAGAAAGTGTGGGAAAGAGTTCAAGAAAGTTCCAGAAAATTAAAGGGAAGATGACCGCAGAAGTGGAGCTGAATGCCTGACAAAGCAGCCAGTGTAGACAGAGGGCGGAGCGTCTACCAGGCGCTGTGCTGGCACTGCCCACACATTCCCCGTTTGACTCCCACATCAGCTCTAGGAACTGCTGGCTCCACTTCACAGATAAAGAAACTGAGAAGAAATGGTCCCATAGCCTGTAAGTCAACCTGACTCTTCCTTCTGGGCCTGCTTCATCCCAGGAAGCATCCCTGGGGCCTCATGGCCACCTCCCCCCCAGCTTTTCAGGAGGGACAGAAGACTGCTGAGTGTTAGTCCGAGAGAACCATACACTACAGTTTGTTCTTACAATCACCCCACAAGTTAGGCCAGGAGTACAATCTGACGGTGCAGACAAGGACGCTGAGGGGAGGGGAGAGGCAGGGCTTTATGCCAGCAACACAGGAGAGGAGCCAAGATTCAAACCAAGTTCAACATTTGACATTGGACATTTGCAAACACCCCTCCTTGTTTAAAGTTCTTTTTTCCTGAAAACTCCCTTCTTCCTGATTCTTCTCCCTTGCTCTAGCATGACTTTAGCGTCACAGCCAAATCAAACCACTGAGAGATATGGAACCCAATTAAATATCCTTATGAGCTGTGGCCCAGTTATCACACGGTCCCCTGATAATAATGTAGGTTGTACGCTGGGCGTCTATGGACTCGATAAACAGGGTCATATGGTAGAGCAACCGGATGGGGGCCTAGACTCAAATCGAGGTGAGGATTAAGCATCTCTTGACTCCAGGGACATGAGCTGAGACCACCTGCTTTGGAGACCCCGAAGAGCTAGTGACTATACAATTCAGCTGAGCTTGACCCCCAGGATGACAAGAGACGTCACCCAGGACGACTACAGCCCCAGTGTCAGGGTCTTGGCCAAAATCTTTGGTCCAGAGCAATTTCGGCCACTTTGAAGGCAATGCCAACTTGGTGGGAAATCACATGAAAGTTGCTCAGGAAGGTGTCTGGCAGATGCCACCAGCATCACCTGGTTGGGACTGGAACTGTCAGCCAAAAGAGGCACAGGGCCACTGTTCCCACTGACCCCTGCCCCACCCCATCTCTCCATCCCGTGGGGAGGTGTGTGTGGCTCCGACATGCTACCTTAGGAGTTGTGTGTTCCAGAACAGGGACCCACCTCCACCTGCCTGTTGTCCCTTTTTATAGAGACTGTGGGAGTGAGTAGAAAGCTTCCAACTGAGCATGTGACAATGGGGTCTTTTGCAGTCATCGCAGTGGCCAGCAGGGACAGACATCTCAGGCAGCAGAGCACAGGGGAAATGCCTTCCACGCTGACCACACCTGGTGACCTCACGGGAATGGGTCTCGGCCCCTTGTTGCCAGGCTGCCACCATCACACTCTGGACAGTCCTACTGGTCTCTCCTCAGGTTGGAAAACCAGGCCCTGAGTGAGTTAATAGTTGTCAACTTCAGTAGCGTTAGAACTAAGTATAAAGCTGATAAATTAAAATGACAACCCACAGTTCAAACATTTTTATGCTGATGTCAAGACTAATATGTGTTTAATTTTAATGTCTGTATAATGTTTAAGAAAATTGGACACATTCTCAGAGTTAACAACAGATATTGGATTTTAATTTAAAGAGAAATTGAGTAATTGATTTGAATGAATGATTTTAAGTTGAAAGTCAATTTGCTAAATACTAGGATGTTGCAAATGAGCTTTTCCCAGAGACAGGAAGCAGCCTCAAGTTCAACAGATCCTATAAGAGGAGGTGGGAGGACTGGGGGAGGGTGGAGAGGGGGCTGTGAGAGCAGCTCCTCCAGGCATCTCTGGGGCCTGTGTCAGGGGTGCCACCAACCTCTACCCTCCTGGCAGTTGGAAGACCAAGGAGATGCTTGTCCAGCATCACTCTTGTGCTCAAATATGACCTTAAAAAAGAGGCATCTTGCCACTGTGGCAAACAGACAGTACCTCAGAGAACTAACTATAGAATTACCATGTGATCCAGCAATTCCACTCTGGCTTCAGACCGACATGAAGCAAAAGCAGAGACTCAAAGAGATGTTTGAACACTTGTGTTCATCACATCATTATTCACAACTGCCAAAAAGGAGAAGAAATGCAAGCTTCCATCAGTGGATGAATGGATAAGAACAATGTGGTCTTCACGTACAATGGGCTAATATTTACCTTAAAAAATAAGGCAATTCTGACATGTGCTACACAGGATGGGTCTCAAGGACATTATACTACATGAAATAAACCCATCACAGAAAGATGAATACCAAATTATTCTGCTTATATGAGGTATGTAGAACAGTCAGATTTTAGAGGCAGAAAGCAGAGTGGTGGGCGCCAGGGCTGTGAGTAGGGGAGTGCGGAGTTAGTGTTTAAGATTCACAAAGCGAAAGAGCTTTGGAGATGGACACTGGTGATGCTGTGAAGGAAAAGCCGGGCTGGACCTAACTGGTAAATCTATGTTTAACAAGTGCTGGGTTACTGATCTGAGTTCTGCTGGACTAACTCATAAATCTAAGTTAATAAGTGTCAGTTTGCTGATTCCCTGCTCATGTATTTTTTGCTAGCCAGCTGGACTTTCAGAGAGACATATGTGGCCTTGGAATGTTGGTTTGCTGCCTCCCTGCCTCTGCTTTGTGATAATGATGCTGCTAAAGCTGTTCCATGCCTATTGGCCCAATACCCCAAGCTTGTAATTAACCCTATAAAACCTCATGCACACGTTTTGGAGGTGCTCAGAGCTTCAGAGCAGAAGTCCCGTTGAGCCCGCCGGTGTAATAAATCTGAGTGCTCCAGTCCTCTGAGTGGTGCTTGTTTCTTGGCTGGCCTGTTGTTTCCATATTTCCAGAGGCCCCAGGGAGATTCAATGACGCCAGCCCCTTGAGCAGCTGGACTGGTGGTTCCGGCCGACCGGGGGACAATAACTCCAGTAAAGAATGAGGTGGCGCTGCCCGACGGTATTCTGGGTTCTCTTTTGTGATGGCGACTTGGCACCCCCAGGTTTGTGGGCTACAACCAGAGCCAGACTCAGTGGAGGTATGGACAGACTCACCAGGTGGCCGTCCGGACAAGGTAGGAACCCCCAGGGAGTAAATCAGGTCCTGTCCCTAGTGGACAGAAGAGGAGGCTGATCCCCTCCTATAGGCTCCCCGTCTGGTGGTATTCCAGACAGGGAGATCAGGTTAGATTAGGGACGCCCCAGTGATAGGGAGGGGAATGTGCAAATAGCCTCTGTACATTTTTGTGAGTGAATGTGTGGCCTGTGAAGCATGCGATCAGGCTCAGTTTTGTAGCTCCACAGCATTCCACTACGGAGTCGGGTATCGATTGGAGTCATGGTTTATACTGACCCGCCAAAGCTAAGAGGCGCCGTCATCCCCATGAGGGGAGCGGCCAGGCAGACACAGCGAAAACCCTCCCTTGTCTTGTCTGCGACACTGGCACAGGGTGGCTACACAGGGAGGGAAAGGGACATAGAACAGCATATAAGTAAATGACCCCTGTGCACTTGGGGACTAAAACGAGACTACTTTAAAATTTTTCAGATGCGACTTTGTCACCATTCCCCCAGAATATCCTGTTGTGATTAATAAACCAGCCTCAATACTACCCCTCTGTCTAAAATAAAGCCAGCAAGAACTGAGCCAAAGGGACTGGCTGGAACCCTCTTTTGAGGTCCCCTTTTAGGTCCATTTATTCTGCCACCAGCCGGCCATCCTGGCCTCATATTTTGTCAACTTAGGCTATAGAAAAGGCTTTGTGCAGGGACCCCTAGAGTTCATCCAGGCCCAGGAGAGCCTCAGGGACACCTGCCTATTGTGGAACCTTAACTCGCTGGCAGCACTTACAGCCAAGAAGATAGATATTAGGCCCAGCAAGGCAGCAGAGTTTTTGAGAACTGCACTGTTTTGAGGAGTGGAAAAAAAAACCCCAGAGATACTGGGGTCACAGTCTTTGGTGCCAGGAGCAGATCCACACCTATAGGTGATAAAATCTATCAACTAATAATAATGGGAGCCTCAAAATCAAAGCTGACAGTTCTGCACTGCATGATTAAAACTTTCAAAAAGGGGTTCTCAGGAGACTATGGAGTTCACATGACCCCTGGCAGGCTCCGCACTTTGTGTGAGCTTGAATGGCCGGCCTTTGGAGTTTGGTGGCCCTCAGGAGGAACTCTGGACCTAGCAACAGTGTGAGCAGTCTATCAAATAATCACTGAAACCCCAGGCCACCCAGATCAATTTCCTGACATTCACTCCTGGTGGAATATCGCCCAGACTCCATCCGCATGGATTCGGTTCTGCTCAAATGGACCTGGACAATGCAAGATATTAGCAGCTCAGCTGGTCCCAAAAAGACAGACAGAGAAAAGCCTATTTTCCAGGGAGACACAAAAGACGAGATGTGCCTGCCACTTTGTATGCCCCCAGGGCACTGACACCTCCAGTCCCACTGGAGACACCACCACCCTGTGTCACCACCTCCCCAACCTGAGGACCCAGAGGCAGAGCCCAGCCCCCAGCCTGAGCCGGTAGGAAGGAGACTTCGCTCAGCATAAGCCGGGAGGCCAGAACCCCCAGCCCTCCAAATGCCGCTGCAGGAGATACAAAGGCCACAGCAAGCTGGGGAGGACGGGACTGTCCAGCCTGGGCACCCCGTACTCTGCTACCAACCTTTTAGCTCTACAGACCTCCTCAGTTGGCGCCATCATACTCCTTCCTGCTCTGAAAAGCCACAGGCATTTCAATCACATTATGGTCTGAAGAGAATTGAGAATAAGAGCTTCCATAATAATAGCAGATGAAGAGGCACTGGTAAACTGATCAGGAGTTTTGGCCTGCCCTCCAGAGAAAAGGAGCAGAAAGTGCCGGAGCGCGCCGCGGATGACATCAGGGGGAGCCGCGCAGAGTGACGGTGGCAGGCAGAGCAGGGGCCATGGCCGCCCGGCGGCAGCAGCAGCAGCCCCCGCAGCCCAGGCACCGCCCCTACCTCAGCTGCTGCCAGCCGCTGCCGCCGCCGCCGCCGCCACCGCTGCCATGACAACTGAAGGGGAGAGCGGGCCGCTGCCCAGTCCCAAAGCGATGCTGGGACAGTCATGGAACTCTGTTGCGAAGACATGCCGATACTTGGTATCTGTCCAGCCCACGATGATTTCTGCTTGGTGGTCTGTGATGACTGTAATCAGGCTGTCAAACCGCAGGCTCTGACTGACCTGGTAGTCTGTCTCTCATTCTCACTGGCCCACCTGGGGAGATGTTCCCCAGCTGCTTCTGACTCTTCAATACGGAGGAGAAGAGACACATTCACACTAAAGCACGAACATGGCTGCAGGGCCGAGCCCCCAGGGACACACTGGATGTTGAGGGGTGGGCCGTGACACGGGCCCCTGACACCGGACCAGACTGGGACTTTCTCTCAGAGTCCTGGCTCAGAATGTGGGGCCATGGTTGTGCCCTGTGGCCTATGTGTCTAAAAGACTGGACTCTGTGGCATCAGGATGGCCACCCTGTCTACGGGCCCTCGCTGCCACAGCCCTCCTGGTCAACAAGGCAGACAAACTCACACTGGGACAGACTTTAAATGTAAAAGTGCCCCACTCCTTGGTGGCCCTGATGAACAACTCAGGTTACAAATGGATAACTAACACAAGGATGACCCACTACCAGGGGCTCCTATGTAAAAATCCAAGAGTCCATCTAGAGACTGTGCGAACCTTAAATCCAGACACATATTTGCCTGAGGGGGACACGCAGCCTGACCACGGCTGTGAGAAAATCATAGAAGAAGTGCACGCGAGCAGGCCTGATCTAAGCAACAAGCCCCTGCAAAACCCAGACCTGGAATTCTTCACAGACGGCAGCAGTTACGTGCAGGATGGACAACGGTGAGCAGGTTACACTGTAACAACAACCTGAGAGGTAATAAAAGCAGAGTCCCTTCCCCCAGGATGGTCTGCTCAGCGAGCGGAGATCTGGGCACTGGTCCAGGCACTAAGGGAAGGGAAAGGAAAATGAATCAATATATACACTGATTCCAAATACACATTTACAAAGTTGCATGTACATGGAGCCATCTATAAGGAGACAGGACTCTTAACTGCTGGGGGAAAGAAAGTCAAGAACAAAGAAGAAATTCTAGTTACTGGAGGCATTATGGGATCCAAAGGAAGTGGCCGTTATTCACCGTAAGGGACACCAAAAAGGAAATGACCCTGTGAGCCAGGGGAACAGTCTGGCTGATCAAAAGGCAAAAGAGGCAGCCACCTGGGAACACCCAGTAAGTAAAATTATGGCAGCACCAGAGCTCCCCACTGCCCCAGAATACAGCCACGATGAAAACACGTGGGCACAGGCCGAACAAGGGAAGGAAGGAAAGGACAGATGGTGGATCACGATGGATGGAAGGGTTTTCATCCCGGAATGACTAGCTTATCACATAGCCCAACAACAACCTGAAGCCACACACGTGGGAAAAATGGCTTTGGAGGCCCTCCTAAAATGATATTTCCTGATTTCTTGTCTCCCTACTCTGTGTGCATCGGTCTCCCAACACTACTTGCTCTGTGCTCAAAACAATCCAATACAAGGGCCCACTGGGCTAATGGGAGTACAACGATGCAGATGGGCTCCCTTCGAAGATTTAGAAGTGGACTTTACTGAACTTGGGCCCAGTAAGGGACATAAGTACCTGCTGGTTTTCATCTGCACCTTCACGGGTGGGTAGAAGCCTATCCCGACCAGGACAGAGAAAGCAAGACAGGTAGCAAAGGCTCTCCTCAGGGGTGTCATCGCTCGGTTTGAAATGCCTACCTCCACCTGGTCCAACAACAGACCCACCTTCATGGCAGAGATTGTACAGCAAGTGGCAAAGACACTGAGCATCGGCTGCAACCTGCACACAGCATCCCGGCCTCAAAGCTCAGGGGAGCTTTTAAAGATGTAGGACTCATCCTTTGGATCCACCACTCCAGGGTTAAGAGAGTGACTTGACCTAAGACAAAGGACCCCTGGAAAATTGAGAGTGACCCGGGAGACCCGCTCAAGATCAAGATCAAGGTCAAGAGGGACCAGAGAAAGATCCTCGAGCCCTGCTCTAGCCACACCCAGAGGCTGGCTAGTCAACGCACAGCCGAAGCTTGAGGAAAGCTCAATGAAACAGTTAAATGTATTTCCCTTGTGCTCCTTTGCCTCTCTCCTTGTGTGCCTCTTTTCCTTGTAGCCTGTGTATTAGCAGTGGGGCTGGCCAGCACCGCCCCTCCTGACTGGGTTATAGGCCATAGGAGCCTGATAGCTATTTTATACCTTGTCATAACTGGTGCCATCACCGCAGCATCATGCCTAAGATGATCCTAAGGCTGATGTTACTGACACTAACGCCCTCACTCCCCTTGCCAGTGCGGCTCGGAGTGGCAGCAGGGGTGGGCACAGGCATCGGTGGCATAGCCTCATCCTCTTATTCCTATTACCAGCTTACAGGTGAGTTAGGCCAGGATCTCCAATGAATAGCAGAAACCCTGGGAGCTCTGCAAAATCAGACTGACTCTCTGGCTGAGGTGGTCTCACAAACAGGAGGGGTCTGGGCCTGCTCACAGCCAGAGAGAGAAGACTGTGCCTCTTCCTTACTGAAGAGTGCTGTTTTTATGCCAATCAATCAGGAATTGCCAGAAGGATGGTCCAAGAATTACAAGACCGAGTGAAAAAGAAAAAACATATTTTAGACAAGGGCCCATGGACAGGCCCCTGGGGCTGGACCTCCTGGCTGGCACCGTTCATAAGTCCCTTGCTCCTGATTTTTGCAGCTCTGCTGGTTGGGCCCTGTATCCTAAACTTCCTGACCACTTTGTCAGTGAGTGGTTAGAGGCTATGAAACTCCAGATGTTACCCTCCAACTATGAGCCCCTACAAGAGCTGAGTCATGAGGCCCACTCCAACAAGGGCTGTGAAAGCATCAAGAGGGTAGAATGAGAAGGAAAAGCTGGGCGGGGCCTAAGACATAAATCTAAATTTAATAAGTGTCAGATTACTGATCTGAATTCTGCTGGGCTAAGTCGTAAATCTAAGTTAATAAGGGTCGGTTTGCTGATTCCCTGCTCATGTATTTTTTGCTAGCCAGCTGGACTTTCAGAGAGACATATGTGGCCTTGGAATGTCTGTTTGCTGCCTCCCTGCCTCTACTATGTGATAATGATGCTGTTAAAGCTGTTCCATGCCTATTGGCCCAATACCCCAAGCTTGTAATTAACCCCATAAACCTCATGCGCACGTCTTGGAGGTGCTCAGAGTTTCGGAGCAGAAGCCCCTCTGAGCCCACTGGTGTAATAAATCTGAGTACTCCAACCCTCCGAGTGCTGCTTGTTTCCTGGCTGGCCTGTCATTTCTGTAACAATGATTGTACAACACTCTGAATGCATTTAACACGACTCAGCTCTACACTTTAAAATGGCTAAGATGCTAAAGTTTATGTTATGTATATTTTTCAACAATAAAAGAATTTTAATAAGTAAACGTCAGTCACAAAAGGAAAAATTCTGTTTGACTCCACTTATATGAACTGCTTAGGGCAGTCAGATTCATGAAGGCAGGTAGGTGAGTGGTGCTTCGGGGAGTGGAGGGGAGGGGAGTGGGAATGGGGAGTTACGGTTTCATGGGGATAGAGTTTCAGTTTTGCAAGATGTAAAATGTTCTGTGATTAGATGATGGTGCTGGGTGCCCAATAATGGGAATATCCTTATGCCACTGAACTGGACACTTAAATATGGCTACAATGGGAAATTTTATGTTATGTGTATCTTATCAAAAACATTTTGCAAAAATATAAATCTTTTAAAAAGCCAGCTTTTATGAAAAAGATAAAACACTTAGGCACACGTCCAGCAGAGCTGTGGTCTCAGAGAAGCAGTTTTGCACTAGAAACTCTAGTCTGAAGTGCTGGGAGTGAGCATGTGGCTCCCTGTGAGCAAATAAAACTAGACTGAACACAAAGGGCAAAAATGTAGCATTGCCTCCACGGGTCTAGTGGATGGAAACATCTCAGTGCCCTTCTACTCGTGTACTAGACAGAGACAGTTCCCTGCCACCTCACCCCAGAGCTAGGATTTGTGTTCTGAAATAAAATCCCTTGAATTAAAACTCATTTACACGGAGCTGGCAGCCAAGTGGCAGAGTAGAAGGAGCCAGCTCTCAACTCCTTTCTCAAACACACCCAAATCACAACCAACTGCAGAACAACCATCAGTGACAAAGACTGGAATGTACCGAAAGTGGGCTTCCATAACTAAAGACATAAAGAAGGAACCACAACAAGATGGTAGGAGTGATGCAGGAAAAATGCATGTGGGGTGTAAGGAGAGCCGTGTCCTAGGTTTCGGTGGAGCCCCTGGGACGTGCCCTGCCGGGTGTGGGTCCTTGGCTTCCCCCAGGAAAGATTTCAACAGTGAGCCACAGTTGAGGAAACATAGATTTATTTAGAGAGATACATACTGTATAGAGTGTAGGCTGTGACAAAAGGCACGAGAAAGGCCACGAGGTGTGGGCGTTGGGTGCTCAGGTTAAAGTACAAGTAGGCACACACTCCATACAGACAGTGTGGGCTGTCTCCCAAGTGAAGGGAGAGACGGAGGCGGCTAGGAGGCGTGGTGTTGCCAGTTTTCATGGGTTCAGTAGCTTCACACGCCTTCAGGTGGGAGGACTCTTCCAGCTACCCTGGGGAAGGGGATGGGATTGCCAGGAATTGGGCCACAGCCCACTCTTTGGCCTTCTATGCTTAGCCTTGGGACTGTCCCGGCACTTTGGGGCATATTATTTCTCATGCTAATATATTACCACGGGAGTATAATGAAGCTCACGTTCTACTGGAAGGCAAACCTCTTGCCATCTTAATCCTCAGGGCCTACTGGGAGTTGAATTTTCCACCATTTCGGTGTTAATTGCTGTCATCCCTTGAATGGTTGGGCCCTGCCCCTTTCCCTCCTGTCTCAGGAGGAGCAGACTTGTGATAAAATCAAATCCCTTACCCCTGGGTGGGCAACCCCCAAACTGGAGAATAAGTGTGTTGAAGAGATTCTCCCACAGAGTCACAGTTCTGAGCCCAAAGTCAGGCTTCTCGGCTTAGGAGTCCGGCATTAGGAAGAGAAGCCCCCAGAGTATGTGGCTTTGAAGGCCGGGGGGGGGCTTAACTGCAGAAGGCCCACAGGACTGGGGGAAATAGAGACTTCCGTCTTAAAAGACACACACAAAATCTCACACAAACCAGGACCAAGGGATTAAGCAGCCATATCATGGGACCCCGGGCCAGACCTAACTGCTGGGCTTGGAGCCTCTCCTGGGGAGGTGTGGGAATGGCTGCGGCTCACTCTGGGGACAAAGACTGAGTTGTGGACATATCGGGGCACATTCATCTGCTCAAACTCTCCTGGAGGCTGACATCTTGCTTGAGTCATATACTAAGACCAGGCTCCACCCACTGCCTGTAGGATCCAGTGGGGCTCACCTCAGGCCAAACAACTACCTGGGCAGGAACATAGCTGCACCATCAGCAGACAGGCTGCTTAATGACTTCCTGAGCACACACTCACCTCTAGACACACCGCTAGACACAGCCCTGCCCACCAGAGGGCCAGGACCCAGCTCCACCCACCAGTGGGCAGGCACTGGCCACTCCCACCAAGAAGCCTGCACAAGCCTCCAGACCAGCCCCAGCCACCAGGGGGCAGACACCAGAAGCAAGAAAACCACCATCCCACAGCCTGTGGAATGTGTCCAGAAATGCAGGCCACACCGCACCCTGGGACCAGCTGTCACCTGGCCCTTGGGTGATGACAGGAGAGGGCACTGCTGGGAGGCACAAGACGTCTCCTAAGAGCGCCTCTTCTCCAAGGTTGAGAAATGGAACCAACCTACAACATCACATAAAAATAGAAACGTAGACAAAATGAAGGGGCAGAGGAATGGGTTCCACACAAAGGAAAAAGGTAAAATCCCAATAGAGGAACTAGGTGAAGTGGAGACAGGCAATCTCCCTGGGAAAGAGTCCAGGGTAATGATCGTAAAGATGATCAAAGACCTCAGGAGGAGAATGGGTGACCAGAATGAGAAGTCAGAGGTTTTTTAACAAAGAGATTAAAAATATAGAAAACATTGATGCAGAGTTGAAGATAACTGAAATGATAAATAGAGTAGAAAGAATCAACAGTAGACTAAATGAGACAGAAGAATGGACCAGTGAGCTGGAAAACAGTGAAAATCACTGCCATAGAACAGAAAACAAGAAAAAAGGATGAAAAGAAATGAGGACAGTTTAAGAGACCTCTGGGACAATGTCAAGTGCACAGTATTCACAGTATACTGGTCCCAGAAGGAGAAGAGCGAGAGAAAGAGCCTGAGAAAGATATTTCAAGAGATAGTAATGAAGACTTCCCTAATCTGGGAAAGGAAAGAGTCACCCAAATCCAGGAAATGCAGAGAGTTGCACACAGCATTAGCCCTAAGAGTGACACACCAAGACACCCTGTAATTAAAATGACAAAAATTACAGATGAAGAGAGACTGTTAAGAGCAACAATGGAAGAGCAACAAGTAACATCCAAGGGAGCTCCCAGAAGACTGCCAGCTGATTTTTCAGCAGAAACTCTGCAGAGGAGAAGGGAGTGGCACGATTTATTTTAAGTGATGAAAGAGAAAAGCTACAAGCAAGAAGACTCAAGCTAGCAAGGCTCTTGTTCAGGTCCGATGCAGGACTCCAAAGCTTCACAGACAAAAGCTAAAAGAATTCAGCACCACCAAAGCAGCTTTACAACAAATGTTAAAGGAACGTCTCTAGGCAGACAAGAAAAGGCCACAACTAGAAAAAAAAAAAAATTGTAATGAAAAATCACACCAGTAAAAGTGAACATACAGTAAAGGTGGGAAATCACCCACACACAGACTAGTAGGGAGGTTAAGAGACAAAGGTAGTAACATCAGCTGTATCCACAATGAGCAGTTACGGGGATACACGAAAGAGTTCGATGTAAGATATGATGTCAGAAAGAGAAATGATGAGAGGAGGAATATACAAATGCACGGTATTTTAAATGGATTAGAAATGAAGAGATCAGCAACTTAAAACAAACACACACATATATAGAGACTGCTATACCAAAACCTCATGGTTAATGCACACCAAAAATCTACAACAGATGTACAGACAAAAAGAAAAGGAAACATAAACATAACACTAAATAAAGTCACCAAAAACAAGAGAAGACAAAAAAAGAAAAATAGGGGGGTGGGGGGGAATAAAACCATAAACAAAATGAAAAGAAAAGCTACAAAATGGGATAAAATATTTGCAAATGATGCAACCGACAAGGGATTCATTTCCAAGACACACCAACAGCCCATACACCTCAATTTCAAAACAGCAAACAAACCAACCAAAAAATATGCAGAAGACCTAAATAGATATTTCTCTAAAAACACCTATTGATGGCCAACAGGCACAGGAAAACATGCTCAGCATCGCTAATTATTAGAGAAATGCAAATCAACACTGTAATGCGGTAGCACCCAACACTGGTCAGAATGGCCATCATCAAAAATTCTACAAATAACAAATGCCGAGAAGGTGTGGGAAAAAAGGAACTCTTTTGGTGGGCATGTAAATTGGTGCAGCCACTATGGAAAACAGTATGGAGATTCCTTAAAAAACTGAAAATAGACTTATCATATGATCTAGCAATCTCACTCTGGGACATAAATCTAGAGAAAACTGTAATTTGAAAAGGAAACACACACCCCAGTGTTCAGAGCAGTGCTATTTACACTGCAATGGCCAAGACAGAAAAGTGACCTAGATGTCCATTGCCAGCTGAATGGATAAGGAGGTGGTATACAAATACATATACATATAAAATGGGACATGAATTAGCTATAAAAAATGAAATACTGCCATTTACAACAACATGGATGGACCTAGAGATTATCATATTAAGTGAACTGTCAGACAGATAAAGACAAATGTTATATGATATCACTGATATGTGGAATCTGAAAAAAATGATACAAATGAACTTATTTATAAACCAGACAGAAAGACTCACAGGCATAGAAAACAAATTGATGTTTACCAAAGGGAAAGGGGGTGGGGATGGAAAAAATAGGAGTTTGGGAGTAATTTATACATTGTTCTAGATATAAAACACATAAACAATGAGAACCTACTGTATAGCACAGTGAACTTTATTAAATTTCTCCTAATAACCTATATTAGAATTGCATCTGGAAAAGAAAATGTACATACACATATATAAGTGAGTCACAGTGCTGTACACTTGAAACTAACATAACATTGTAAATCAACTGTACTTCAAAAAAAATTTTTTTTAAATAACAGCACCTGAACCCTTTACCATCTGAAAGCATCTTCACACACAGGATCACATTTGCTACAGCAGCCCTGTGATGAGAACATTTACTGTCCTCTGCTTCACCAGAGAAAACTAAGGTTCAGACCTGCCCCAAACCTCGAGAAGCTGGGCTGGTCTCTGATTCTTATTCTGTTCTGTTGTCTGGACTTTGCCATTTCTCCAGAAGGAGAGAAACCCTGAAACTCTTGAGTATTCAAAGCATAATTATCTTCCCTAAAGCTCCCTGTTAGCTAATTATTAAAGAAAAGGGCACACTGACCGGAAGCATGAATGTCCACGTTAAAAGTAAAGATTAAATGCCCCTCTCGCAGGATGCCCATGCTGGTCCTCCTTGGGTGATGGGCCTCCCTTCCCAGGTGCCAAGGGAATGCTGACTCGCTGTGGACGGGCTGCTCTGTTTTATTTATTTGAAACCTTGAAGAAATGTACCCCTTACTTGCTTAACGATCTTTGTTTTGATATAAAACGGGTCAAAACCACGCTTCTGCAGAGCGCTTCCTCAGAGTTCCCTGAGAGGCTGTCGTCTGTGGTACAGTTCTCAGTTTGGCTCAAAGAAATCTCTTTTCTGTTCCTATTAAAAGTCGTTTGATCATTATTTTCACTGACATGTGTCTGTATGAGGCCATTTTGTCATAAGACTGCAGAACAGGATATGAGCTGTGAGAATGTGCAGGGGGCCCGGCTCCCTTCCTCCCTCTGGGCCTCCTTCCCTCACAGCCCACCTCCTGCATCTCCCACCTCACACAGTCCTGAGGGAGCACTTAGGAAGCCCAGGAAGGCAAAGCCCCGCTGACTGCCTGCTTGGGTCCCCTGTCCTCAGCTCTCAGGCCTCAGATTCCCCCCAGGGCACTGAGCAGGCACTCAGTGACAGGGTAGGGGCTTAGGCCCATGAAACTTTGATTCCTTGTGTCTGAAAAAACCCTTTGTCCTCCTCACCCTCAGCACAGCACCTCGGGGCCGGCCTCAAGGCCACAAGGACAAGGGGCTGTGACTGCCCCTTCCTCCACCTCCTCTGCTTCCTCCAAATTTCTCAAAGGACCAGGACCCAACATCAGTTACCTTCCTTCTGGGGTCACTGCTCACATCTCAGCCACCTGAGCAGTTTTCACCCTCCCTCTGCTCTGTTTGGGGTACGGGGGCGGGAGGAAGCAGTCAGACCCACCTGCCTCCACATCCAGGCTCTGCCACTGCTTGACCTGTGGTCCTGGGCCCCTCACCTCCTCTCCCTGAGTTTCCATTCCCTTCTTCCCCAAAACAGTGAAAATCAAGTAGTGACCAGCACCCTCTTCTCAGAGACACATGGTGAGGATGGGGAGATGGGGGTCTGCTTACCCAGGAGTCTCCCTCTGGCTGAGGGTGAACTGACCCAGACGTTCTCAGCTGGGTAGATCCAGTCAGCAGCTGTGGGTCTGGGGAATAACCAGACACAGCCTCCTCTGGGCCCAGATATACCCCCCAAAATCAAAAGGGAAAGTGAAAGCACTGGATCCTGAGTTGCTCACAGCACAGACTGCCCAGCAGGCTCCACCCTTGGCTCTTCCCTCCCTCCCTCCTGACATCTTGTAGAAACAACCTAAGATCTGACATTCCAGGTCCTTCTAGGCTCAGTCCATCCTGCCTCAGTCTCTGCAAAGGACCACCTGCCACCAACAAACTATGAAGCCCTTGGCAAATCAATCCCCCACCCCATGGGCTGCCTCCCAGCCCCCTCTGCCCTCTCCAGCCCCTACACTCTGCAGTCCACCTGCTTTATGCACCTTTGTGCCACCAGCACTTGGCACAGTCCTGAACATACCAGAGGCTCACTGCGCACCTGTCATATTGCTGCTGCCGAATGCCTCCATCAAGCAGGTTCTAAGCATTTGCTCACTCAGGTCTTTCTGCCAGAATGCCTGCTCCTACACCTAGAAAAGTCCGGCTCCTGCTCCACAGCACAAATCTGGCATCACTTCCTCTTAGATGTCCTCCAGGACCTTCCCCTGCAGAGTCCCCTGCTCTGCTCCCAAGGTACATGGGAGAGGGGCCTAAGCCCACCCCACATCTACTGTGTGCATGCCCCCCACCTCTTGACCAGCTTGCTGTAGACCTGGTCCTGCTGGCAGGGACAGCACTGGTGTCTTTGGGTCCCATTGACCTGTCTGAGGAGGCCCGTCCTTGTTGGTCATTGCCATTTGGATGACTGTAGAAGTTTGTGGGAAGGGCTGAGAGCACACTGCTCTTTTCTTTCCTGTCTTGTTTCCACTGGACAATAGATCTTTTTCTCTCCAAATGGAAGATGCTTACCAGAAGGTCAGTGTGCTGGCAACTCGGAAAAGTCTAAAACACAAGGCAAGCTTTGTTTCCTGTTTGGTTCCCAAGCAAAGATCCACCATGGACAGAGGGCTGAGGGTGTGCTTGTTGCTGGCTTGACAGGTCCATCAATTCCCTGTCTAACTTAAGAACTGTCAGCCCCTCCTCCCTGATAAATAAAGTAAGAAGTAAAGGCGCCCACAGCTTGTAAGTCGTACAGCTGGGCTGTGGTCTCACTTTTCTAATTTGGTCCGCAGAGCAGGGCCTGAGGGGGCCTGGACCCCACAGAGAGCCTGGCCTTCCATCAGGGCTGCTTCATCCCAGGAAATGTCCCTGGGGCCTCGTGGCCACCTGCCCCAGCACTTCAGGGAGGGGCAGAAGAGTGACGGGCATGAGTCCACGAGGACCACACACTACAGTTTGGTCTTAAATCAGCCCAGAACCCAGGCCAGGAATCTGATCAGATTTTGCACATAAGGAAGCCGGTGGGGAGGGGAGAGGCAGGGGCTTTCTGCCAGTGACTCAGGGGCTTCTGTTTGGCGGGAGAATGGCAGCAGCTGATGTCCAGCAAAGGTCCATTTGTCCGAACTCCACAGACTCACACTCCATCCCCAGGTTCTGGGAGCCCAGGCTGGATTGGGCGTCCTGGAGCACAGACACAGAGGGGCTCAGGGGACACGTGTGCCAGTTCCTGGCCCGCTGTCCTGCAGCAGAGGGGCCCTGATTCCCACAGGAGCTGCTTGGCGCTCGAGGACCGCCTCCTGCCTCGGAGCACAGGGCACTAGACACGTTACCCAAGGACGGCCCTTCCCAGGCTGGCGGCTTTGGCCATGTTCCTGGAACCTGAGGCCACCTCCTTGTGTTCTCAGGGGTGACACCACCCAGCTCGCCAAGATGCTGTGAGTACCGGCTGCAGAAACCCAGGTGACAGTGCCTAACACGGTGAGGGCCCAGCCCAGCTCCACAGGACTGAATGCTCCCATCGCTCAGAGGAACACTGAGTGGAATCAGCAGGGAAAGGCTAGTATCCGTGGGAGCAATGGTGAGTGGTGGTCGTGGCCCCACCTGTACGTCAGAGGTTCCTAGATACACGTGCAGATAGAGACATAGGGCTGTTAAGACTGAGAAACCAGCCCAGTGGAGCAGGAGGAGTTCAGGCATCGTGCTGAGACCCTCAGCTCCACACAGAGCTTCAAGATGCAGTGGGTGGAGATTATCTGTATTTCTCTCCGACTGCGGAAGTAGGGGTTGGACCCACTGTTGTATAAGGGATGTTTGGAACCAGGACCAGTAAGGAGAGACATTCTGTTTGAGGCAGTGCACATGTGTATACAGACAGCACAAGTCTGGTGCCTCTTCATCTGAGACTTCCCCCCAGGGTTTGCATCCCTATCACTCATTCTTCTTCCTCATCACTTTGCCTGACTAATTGGTCTAAGAATACAGTCTCCCAACCAGGCTGTTGTGTCTCCTGGGAGTTCCCTGGGTTTGGGCCTAAGCCAAGCTCTGGCCCAGCCTCCCGTGGCAGAACAGAAGCTCCTGGAGAACCACTTGTCCGTTTCCTCCGCTCTCAGAACTGGGAAGGCCTCTTGCTTCTTTCTGGTCTCTGACCTGCCCCAGGCCCCTTCCAGCGGACCCTCTTCTGCGATTGCTTGGCCAGACTCTCCTGGTTGTAACTGGAGGACTCTCAGCTGACAGAGCTGTGACCTGAGAACTGCATCAGATGCACAGGGAGCAAAATGGAATTGAGCTGTCAGGCTTCAGGGAGAACAGGGATAGATCCTGAATGGCTCAAAGACTCAGTGCTTTATACACAGCCCAAGTCAAGTCCATGAGAGACTGTGAGTTCTCCAAGGGCTGATGAAGAATTGACGAAGCAAAGAAACTCATGATTCTAGTGGTCAGGCAAATGGGGGGCCGTGACTGCTGACCTCTTCAGGAAGGAATGGAAGGTTTGATGGAGGCCCCAGGGAAACACTGGCTGATGGGGAGGCAGAGGGACTGAGAAAAGTCTTCTGCAAGGTGGTTTTTACAAAAGGACACGGAAGGCAGTGGAGCACGAGGTGGCTGACATAGGAGATATCCCAGATCATTCTCATGTGTGTCTGGCTCCCTGCCCTGGGCTCCAGGCGTGGGAGCCTGTGTGGCCCTCCCACGCTCCACCGTGGAAACACAGAGAGTCCGTGCCCAGTAGTGCAGGCCTGGGGGCTGGGGGAGAGCAACGCTCAGATGCTTCCCTCTTTCCTCCCTGGAGAAGGTGAATCTGAGGCCACTCCATGCAGGCTCCTCAGAAGGTCCTGGCAGAATCCATCCCCAACATGAGTGACAAAATCAAGAAGTGGGCCTTGTGCTGACTTTCCCTCCTCCCCTGTTTCACTGTCCCAGACCCTCCACGTCCTGCTCCCAGGTATCCTTGAGCCTGGCCTCCAGCTCTGCCCTCATGTGACCCCAGGCTACAGCATGTGACTCTGGGCTGCACACAGGCTTTTGGTTTCTGTGCTGAGAGTAAAGGAATGAAGAGTTGGAAACAGGTGCTTGCTAAGATCTATCTTTAGAAGGTCGTTCAAGCCCAGTGTGGGCAATAAATGGGGGTAAGGGCAAGTCCACCTGGGTAAACACAGCAAGACTATTTCTGGAAGCTCTTGCAATGTTGCAGCAAAGTGTGTTACAGCTCAGTATTACAGCTCAGTTTTACAGCTCAGTTGTGACAGCAACCTGGATCCAGGCGAGAGACCAAGCAGCACTCAGAGGGCCGGAGAACTCAGGTTTTTTACCCCAGTGGGCCCAGAGGAGTTAACACTCCCTGCTCTGGACCCCAACTGTAGGTTTACACAGGCTTTTATAGGCTGCTAATCTACACTTTGCAACATCATATGCAAATAAGGTATAACAAAAGTTGACTAATTAGGAATGAGCTTTGTAGAAATGGACCAATCAGGAGTGATAGAAATGGACCAATCAGGAGTGGTAGTAACGGACCAATCAGGAGTGGTAGAAATGGACCAATCAGGAGTTAGCTCAGGGAACCAATAGAATACTAGGGGTAAGTTCCACTTTCCTAGATGTAAGCTGTTTCAGAAGCAAAAAGTGAGATAATGCTGCTGGGCCAGGGAAACGGATGGTGCTGATATGAGAGTAGCGGTCCTGCCTGAGGGTCCTGCAGGTCTTTTTCATGGCGCTTCCCACCTCAGCAAGTGTCTGCGTGAGATGTGAAGGTACCTTGAGGTTGGCTGTGTGCCCGCTGATCTCTCTCTACCCCTCTGTTCAGGGCTGACACTGTCTTCAACCTGCAAAGAAGCCCTTCTGATCTAAATCAGCCTGAGTACCAAATCTCAGTCCTGGGCCCCACACGCTGGACGGGGAACATATCTGAGCTCAGCCCAAGCCAGACATGCATGGGCTTCCCCCAGGGGTCCCCATGTGACCTGTGGGAAACAGGGTCTGAGGGAAATGACTGGATGGGAGGGCAGGAGCCCAGCGAGCAAGCAGGAGGAGTGATGGAAAACATTTTCCCTTAGATCCTGGGAAGGAAGTTCCTGGGGAAGGGCAGTCAGGCACCCAGAGCCCAGGTGAGCACATCAACAAAGAATGGCACAATGAATCAGTACATATTTATTGAACCCAAGGCTATAGACCAGAAGGTGGGGAGAGCCAGAGGGATCTGAAATATCTTGTCCCGCACCACCCCCAGCTGATGAAGAAACTGAAACTCAGAGAGGCTGCATTTCTTGGCCCCATGCTTGTTGAAATCCTTCACACACCACAAAGTACCATGTCCTGCTGATGGCATCTGGTTTCCTTCCTTCCTTCCTTCCTTCCTTCCTTCCTTCCTTCCTCCTTCCCTCCTTCCTTCCTTCCTTCCTTCCTTCCTTTCTTCCTTCCTTCCTTTCTTCCTTTCTTCCTTTCTTTCCTTGCATGTCATTAGTTTATTATAAAGGAGATGTGGAAATTATTTCCATGATAAAAATGTGTCAGCACTTCAGGAACGGGCAGCTTTGTGTGATGCCATTTCAATAGTGACATTTCAGTCCACATATTTTCCAAGAATGTCACCATCTCAAAATAAGGAATCATCCTTTTCATCTATAACTACATTGCTGCCTCTGTATTCTGGGAGAAGAACTTTATCTCCAACTTCCAGGCTAACTGGTTGTATCTCTCCACCCTTCCTTTAGAGCCCGATCCAGCAGCTATTATGGCTGCCTGTAATACTTTTCCATGAGATTTTTCTGGAAGCCTAATGCCTCCTCTGCTTACAGTTTTGGCTGCAGTCCTTTCAACTAACACATGATCAAAGAGGGGAAGAAACTTTCTAAATGCCTGTCCTGTCATGACTCCAGCTGCCGCAATTCAGACTCTGCTCTCCAGCTGCTGCTGCAAGGAGAAACCCTCAATTCCCTTCTGCCTTCCTTCCTTTCTTTCTCTTTTTCCCAAATCAACCTCTATTCCAACAGAGCATTTGAGGTTTCACAAGAACTGCCTTGGTCTCTCAGTGCACCCTGGTCCCAAAGGGCCCCAGGCAACTTGACAAATATTCCATCCATTAGATGGATGTCATCACAACCATTACCACCACCACCACCACCACCACCATCATCATCACCATAATCAATACGTCACTGCCTAATTCAGATAAACGTGCTGGGAGGAAAAGGTGTCTTGACAGTGGAAAAAGAGGGCTGGAGACCCCACCTGGGAAGATTCTTTTCTGGCGGGGACATCACACCCCGGGGAGGGGCGACAGAGGAGCCACTGCCGCCTCTCCCACAATCCAACAGTCCCAACTCTTTGACTTTCTCCCATTTGCAACTCTTTTGCATTCACAGTCTTCTCATTTCTTGTTCCTCCAGCCTCTCTCTTTCTTCAGGCCCCCAGTGTCTTTTTTAGTTCATGATACACGGTTTTCCCCCTTTTCCCATCACTCTCTCGTCCCCCCTCCACCATTATTCCAGACTCCAAGCTCCCGTGTCTTTCACCATCTGCCACCTGCTTGAATCCCTGCCCAGCTGCGCTCAGACCCAGAAATGCCAAATTCCTTCACACCCAGGTCCGTACGTTTTATTTGGCTCTCTTTTTCCCTCTATAAAGCTACCTCTGCTTCTTGGCCCCGCACGGGCCCCTGCTCCCTGGTCCGCTGTGTGGGGCGGGGGTGGAACACAGGCCCTGCTGCAGACTCTCATAGCTCCCAGTGAGCTCCTCCAACCTCTTCTCCAGCTCCCGGGCCCGCTGCCTTAGCTGTTCGGAAAACTCTGCCTTTGCCCCCTCATGCAGGTGCATTGCCTCTTTCACCAGGTAGCCCACATCCATCACAAGGAGGGAGCCTGCAGAGGCCACAGCCAGGACCCGGGCTCCTTTGGCCATTGCCAGACCTGTGCCTTTAAGAACTTCCTGCAACCGCTTGCCACTTTGGTATGAGATCTGCCCCGTGGTCAGGAAGCGAAACAGATCTTCACCGAAGCCAGGGTTGGCATTGACCAGCTTGATGGCACAGATATTCATTTCAATGCGTTGCACGGCTTCTGTGAGTTTCTCTTCTGTGGAAACAATTTGTGGCATGTTGTGCAGTAGAATCTCCTTGACCACTTTCCATTTGTGGATGGCAGATGACATCAAAGGGTGGGCCATGATTTCTGCTAACGACATGCTCTTGTGTTCCTTCACACTGGTGGCCACACTGGTCACAGCAGCTGTGGCCCCCAGCCCTAACGCAGTTGCCGAGAGTGCCAGACTGACCCCTGCTGTCGCGGGTGCCAGAGCCAGGCCAGCAATGGTCAGGAGGCCAGACGCTGCACCAGCAGAGGTGGCCGCCACCTTATAGATGGTGCAGTCCCTGTGATCCTTGTCCACCTTGTCTGCAAGTGCGTGCAGCTTTCTTATGCTTTCCTCAAGCTTCCGTTTCACCCGAGGAAACCTCTTCAAAAACCTCTTCTTACTCAGCTGCTCCCTTAGCAGCATGTCTCGGTCGCTCAGGGCCAAGTCTGCTTTCAGCTCGTTCAGGTATTCACGCAGTGCATCTGCCTCTTCCCTGTAACAGAGAAGGTCAAGGGGTTAAGAAGGCAGTTTCGGGGTCTCTGTAAAATAGGCTCAACAAGATTTAACCTGGATACTTCACAGAGATTTTTCTATAAAGCAAAGAGATTTTCTATCGACATTACACACGTATCTTGTACGTTGGAGAGGCTCCGTATACTTGTTCAAACGCGGAATAAACAAGCACAAGCCATCTTAGGACACTTTTCACGGTAGGTGTTTGGTAAGACACCTTCTGACTCAGGCAGGTCAGCACCGTCGCCTCCAAGGTGCTTGTAGAGCGGGAGCTCCGCAGGTAAACACACAGAGGTGGGATTGGAGCAGAGAAACCCTCATTCAGAGAAGCTTAGGGTGCAGTGAGGAATCAACCTGCTTTTGCCCTTGGCTAAGGGAAGTGATCCCTAAGCCCCTAGAATGTTCTGGATGGTAGGCACGCCCTGCTTTGCCTGCGCTTCTGGCCACTGGACAGTCTGCCAGGGTGATGCGTGATGGGCCTCTGGGTCATGTGGTGTGAGTCCTGACCTCTGGAGGAACTGGACACGAGGGTATTCGTCTGACCTCTGGGAGAGGCTGGAGACACAGGTCAGCTGGGCGGGCAGCATGGGATTGAGCCTTAGGAGGACCCTTTGCACTGAGGCTCAGGGTACCTGTGACACTCTCCTTGACCAAACATTAGTCAGGCTCTTCTGAGTCCTCTCCTCAACCAGGCCTCCACCTTCCCCTTCCCTGTTCTGTCCCCTGATGGCCCCTATCACTCAGTCTCAGCAAGAACCCTGCTAAATCCACGTAGAGAGACTCCCCCACTCTGAGTTCTGATTGCATTTGATACCTGATCAAATTCCTCATCTCCCACCTTTGAGGCAGCCTGTCCTTGACCTGCCTTTAGTGAGAATCCTGTTAGGAACGATAAACAGGAATCCCCTCCCCTTGGTGTCTCCTCTCAGTAATTTTCCCTCCACCACCCCTCACTCTGCTCCTTGGCTATAAACCCCCAGTGTCTGTGCTGTATTCAGGCTTGAGCCTAGTCTGTCTCCTCTACAGCAATGGGCTTCACACCTGTCACCACAGTCCTGAGTGCAGCCTTCCTTATCGTGTCAAGGACTGTCAGGAGCATTTTGTTAAACACAGTGGGCACCCCTGGTTGGCACTGACCCGTGTGCACTGAACACAGGACAGTAATGCGTCCTGAGGACGAGAAGCTTCATGTTTGAAACCCTCCCAGACTCTGCCCTGTGGTTGCTTGAAACCTGCATCCTTCTCTGTAGTAAACTGGACCTGGGAGTGTGCCAGCTGTCAGGGAGCTCTGTGCATCCTTCTAACGAATTCTCCAACTGGCGGGTGGTTTGGGGCATCCTCCAAATTTGTCACTGCTGTCAGGTGTAAGAACAATCTGGGGACTGTGCACTGAGACTTTGTAGTTTTGCTAACTCTGAGTACTTAGAATTTGTTTAAGAAACACTAAACTCACAGCTAGAAGGGATGTTAATGATCACTGTCCCTGACCTATGCTCTCTTCCAAGCCTTATGCCCTTGACCTTCCCAGTTGAAGGTCGCTGGGTCCATTCACTTCCCCAACTGACTGGGAAGCAGGAGAGAGGTTATTAACTCTGGTTCATCTTGGACTCTACAGCCCACCTCACTGACTCCCAACCCATCACCCAGCACCTCAGACTTCTCAAGTGTCACCAGCCTAACTCACACCTTAGCTGTGACAGCTTCACATACCTGCACACCAAGGCCATGTGCAACTCGATTGTTGATGAACCCTCCAAAAGATTCAAGGGACCTTAGGGAACAACTGTATGAATTGCTAAGCCTGAAAAGTTCTGTATGCATTTGGATGAGCTGGTGGAGGAAGTACATTCCTGTTTGGTGGGGACTTGACAGTCGCCTCAGAAATCTGTAAACTACACAAAATTGGCAGCCACTCATTGTGGCAGTGGAGTCACCACTAAGCCACACTGCATTCAGACAGGTCACGCTACTCTATATAGAATAGAGGAGGGTCCCAGATAGCAGTTGAGACCCCCTGGCCCCCAGGCAGGGTATGGAGGACAGAGTCACCCTGGGTCCTCTATGCCCAGCACCAGGGGATCAAGTCTGGGAGGGAAGAAGTGTCCCCTCTCCCACTCACGGCACCTCTGCCAGCATCACAGCCCTTCAATTCTGTGTCCCTCCCCCCAGTCTTGTCCTGACCCACTTTCAGCGCCTTCCAGCTAGTCCTTCAGCCGGAACCCCTCTGCTCCATCCTCCGCACTCAGTTAGACCCTGGTCCAGGCTCCCTCAACCTTTGCATGTGATGCCTGCACTTGGTTCCCCACCTGTGACCCCGCTCTAAGGCCATCGCCACAGTCCATCAGATTGAACTGCTTCTCCCTTTGTACAGATGACAAATCTGAGATCCAGGACATAAGCCCAGAGCCCCATTGCCGGGCCAGGATAGAGCCAGGACCCAACCCAGCTCCGTCCAATTCCACCCCAGCCTCTCTGCCCTAGGGGCCCCGGGTCCTGCAGTGTCTGCACAATTCCTAAGATGGGGATGCCAGGGCTCCAGTCAGAAAGAACCCCCAGGACACAAGCAGACTCATCCCAAAGGAAGTCCTGCTTGGTTCTCATCTCCAGGAACAAGACCCTTGGCCTTGGTCTCTTACCAACAAGCTTTTGCAAAGTTAACACGAACTGAGCACCTACTACATAACAGCTATTATGCTAAGCACTTGGCATGTATTATCTCAGTTTCCTCACAGTAAACTTGAACAATGAAGAAACCAAGGCAGACAGAAGTTAAGTAAGTTGTCCAGGGTCAATAACCTGCCCCTTCCTTGCACTTTCATCTCTTCTCAACCTGAGGCCGTTCACTGCCAGCAAATGACATGGAGGAAAAATTCCTCGTGCATTCTTGAGAAGGAACATCTTTTACCCCAACCATCGGATACTGCCTGGAGGAGGTGTGCCTGCCAGGAGGAAACTAGTCCAGGGAGGGGGGTTTGGGTGACATCCCTGGGGCACCCGTGCAGGTCACCTGGACAAGTTGCCCTCAGCCACAAATCTGTTTAGGACTTCAGTCAGCAGGTGTGACAGTTCCTCTCTGCTCAGTATGTCCCGCAGAGATTCGACAACAGCCTCAAAGAAGCTCTCAGGATCTAGATGGGAAGAGAGCAACAGAAGATTAGAAGAAATTGTGATGGAACATAAATGGTATTGAATATAAAGTGGTTACAGTTCATCTTCCTGAGCAGTGCTCCCCTGGGGAGCTGTTGGTGTAATCACCCAGCGCTATGGGCAGAAGTGGGTCCCCCCAAATTCATATGTGCAAACCCTGACCCCCTAAGTGATTGTATTTAAAGATAGGACCTTTAAGGAGGGAATTATGGTTAAATGAGCTCATAAGTGTGGGGCCCTAATCCAATAAGATGGTGTCCTTATTAGAAGAGGAAGTGAAGCCAGTCTGTCTGTCTCTCTCTGCACACTGAGAAAAGACCGTGTGAGAACAGGACCAGCCGGCCGCAGGCACTGACACCCGGGAATGAGGTCCCACCAGAAACCCACCCGCCACTTCCTCAGCCTTGCACTTTCAGACTCCAGAACCATTTAAGGAATTCCTGGCATTTAGGTGTGGTTCAGAAATGAAAAAATTTAATCCTTTCGAAAGAAAATAAATACAGGGCGCATAAGACATATTAGTCACCATTTACAGCAGAGTCTGGGCAGCAGCCTATAAAGAAATGCATTCATGTTTCGACAGTGAAACAAATGAATATTCACATTAAGGGACACAGAACGTAATGACTGTAAACTGCCTCAGGTCAGCACAGGGCAAGATTGCTGCCCACGTGAGTTACCAAAAACATGTGTGGTTTTCTGCAACCTGGTGGCTATGAAATTGCTGATAACAGACTGGGGACTAGTATGTGTTTACATGTGGCCTGGGACAGGATGGAAAATGCGCTTCGAGTCACATTCCCACAAAGAGTCATTATCCCTACTTCGCAGAAGAAGAAAGTGAGACTAGACAGGGCAGTGAGCACCCGAGGCCAGCACGCAGACAGCCCAGAGGTTGAAAGTCACGGGGATTCTTATGACATTACTTTGAAGCCTCCTTACGTTTTAAACCCCCCTGTGATGTCTGCATTCTCCCCTACAGCGTATCTGTGGGGTCATCTTGCAACTCGTTTTCGGTGGTAAGCACACTGCAGTGGATACAGAGGTAGAGATATGTTGTGCACATAAAACTTAAATAATCTTATAAACCGATGTTACTTCAATGTAAAAAAAAGTCTCAGAATTCAGAGCGTTGAGTCAAAGTACCAGGTGAGAGACTCCTCCCTCGAGTCACAGACGCCAGGCCGGGCGGGGAGGGGCTTCCTCAGGGGCGTGAGGGGCGGGACCTCAGCTCTGAGCCTGTGGTCCGTCCCTGTCACCTCTCTCTCCCCCAGGCTGCTCCCAGGGGCCACAGCTCCCACTGGCTCCACTGAGCCCAGCTGGCCCTTTTATACACAGGAGACGGTCTTGTTTCTGAGGAGAGCTGATCCTCAGGGCTCCCGCAGCCCGGCCTCCCTCACGGGCCCCAGAGCCGGCTGGGGGCTCCCGGCTTCTACTCTGCGCCCCCTCCCTTATGTTTCCACTTGGTTATTTTACTCCCCTGGGAAGCCCTGGACAAGGTGTGAATCGGCTGCTTAGTGATGGGGGAAATGTAGTTCTTAGAAAACAGGAGTCAAGGAAACAGTGATGATTTTGGTGCGTGGAGAGTTACTCAGTTTTTTCTCTTTCCTGCGTCGAATAAGGTGGAAAAGAAACCAGGGCTTCCATAGGGGGAGCTCCCAGCACTGAATCTGTGGGTTGATTGATTGGGGTGAGGGGGGTGGGGGAAATGCCTGAGCACCTGGGTGTCTGCAGGGGGATCTGAGGGCAAAGGAATCACTACCTGCCGGAGGCAGTCCCGCCTGGTTAACAGGTGCCCTGAGGGAAAATTCGGGGTGGGAGGTGAGAATTCTGGGGTGCAGTGAGGCCCCACTTGGGACACACAGTGACAGCAACCACCAGGAGGACCTGCTCCGGGGCAGGCACTGGCCCAGCCACAGACCTACGTTATATTTGATCCTCAGAACAACATGAGGGAATATCATTCCCATTTTACGTGGGAGGTCAGGGACGGCGCTCCAGGTCACACAGTTGGCAGGTGGCAAATGCCAGACTGTGGTTTCGTTCAGGGGTCCGATGACCCTGGCAGAGTGTTGGGGCTGGCAGCAGGGCGACAGTGGAGAAAAGAGGTTAAACTGGTAACAGTCCAGCATCTGGGAGCAAGAGGAGCCTGGACAAAGGGAGAGGGCAGAGAAGCCTCCAGGGTTGCTGGTCAACCTCCTCTCTGCGCCCAGCCTGCTTTGGGACGCCCCACACTACGGTCACCCCCTTCCCAGGGCTTCTGCTGCCTGACCCATAACATCTGCTGTGTGGTGGGGGAGGGAAGGAATGAGCACCTTGGCCTTGGCCCCTTGAGCAGAGGGCATTGAAGGAGCCTGTGGGCACAAATCCCATAGCAGGGGGCCTCCCCTCAGCCCCTCATGGGGGCTCAGGGATGTTTGTCAACCTCTTCTTGGGTTTTAATTCCTCTAGGTTAACTCAGCCTGGAGACACTGCCCTCATTCTAGGGCACAAGTAGGAAGCAGTCAGAGAAGGAGCGACTACCTGGGTAGTCCCGGCTGGTTTCTGACGTCATGGTGCCAGCAGAGGGATGTCAGCGTCTTACTTCAGCTCACCAGTCTGCGTCAGGCTGGAAGGAGTTGTGGCCTCACCCCTGGGGAAGAGAAAACAGATGGTAGACTGGAACATGAGTGAGCTCCAGGCAACAGGGAGCAGCGAGGGGACAGGTCTCTGGCCATTTCCCCTGGGATGGCCACCAGCGCCACAGTGGACTCAAAACAATGACTTTCTCTGTCTACTGGGCTCTGCTGGTGGCTATTCAGAGAAAGCCCTTCCCATCACTGTAGCTCCCTCCCAGCAAAGTCAGAGTCCTGTTGTCCTGTTGGGACAGAAGGAGAAGATATTCAGACAACACGTGGCCACCTGGAAAGTTCTAGAAGCAATAAAACCAAACACAGAAGAAAAGAACGGAAGGGAATACTCTGCAAATTACGTGAGGGTGGGGGCAGCTGTGTTCACTAGCTGAAGGCCGCTCGCATTGCTGCAGGGTGTGTGGTGTGCAGCGCTCCAGAAACTCCCCTGCACTTAGCTTAGCCCAGGTTCTCACCCTGGTGCTGCAGCCTGGACTTGAACCCAAGTCTTTCAGATCCAGGTGCCACATTTGTGATGACTGTGCTCTGTTGCCTTTTCTATACAGAAATATTTATTCATGGATGTATGTTTATTGGTGAATGCCTCAATTCTGATCTTAAAAAAGAAGCATCTTGCCACTGTGGCAAACAGAACGACAGTGCCTCAAAGAACTAACTATAGAATTACCATGTGATCTAGTAATTCCATTCTTCCTTCAGACCAACATGAAGCAAAAGCAGAGACTCAAAGAGATATTGAAACACTTGTGTTCATCACATCATTATTCACAGCAGCCAAAAAGGAGAAGCAACGCAAGCTTCCATCAGTGGATGAATGGATAAGAACAATGTGGTCTTCACGTACAGTGGGCTAATATTTACCTTTCAAAATAAGGCAGTTCTGACATGTGCTACACTAAGGATGGAACTCAAGGACAGTATACTCAGTGAAATAAGCCTGTGACAGAAAGATGAATCCATAGGATGCTGCTTATATGAGGTACGTAGAGCAGTCGGATTCATAGAGACAGAAAGCAGAGTGGTGGGCGCCAGGGCTGTGAGTAGGGGAGAGCGGAGTTAGCGTTTACAGGGCAAAGCTTTGGTTTCACAAAGCGAAAGAGCTACGGAGATGGACAGCGGTGACGGTCGCACAACATTCTGAAGGTGTTTAACACCGCTCAGCTCTGCACTTTAAAATGGCTACGCTGGTAAAGTTTATGTTATGTCTATTTTTCAACAATAAAAGAATTTTTAAAAAAGCCAATCAGAAAAGGAAAAATACTGTCAGATTCCACTCATATGAAGTGCTTAGGGCAGTTAGATTCATGAAGGCAGGGAGGACAGTGGTGCTCCCAGGGGTGGAGGGGAGGGAAGGGGGAATGGAGACTTAGTGGTTCATGGGGACAGAGTTTCAGTTTTGCAAGATGTAAAGTGTTCTGGGATTGGATGGTGGTGCTGGGTGCCCAACACTGGGAATGTCCTTGATGCCACTGAACTGGACACTTAAATGTGGCTACGATGGGAAATTTTATGTTATGTGTATTTTATCACAAGCATTTTTCAAAAAATAAATCTTTAAAAAAGCTGGCTTTTATGGAAAAAAATAAAACAGCTAGGCACACTTCCAGCAGAGCTGTGGTGTCAGAGAAGCCGTTTGGCACTAGAAACTCAAGTCTGAAGTGCTGGGAGTGAGCGTGTGGCCCCGGTGAGCAAATAAAACTAGACTGAGCACCAAGGGCAAAAGCATAGTGTTGTCTCCACGCATCTGGTGAATGGAAACACCTCAGCGGCCTTCTACTCCTGTACTAGATGGAGACATTTCCCTGCCACCTCACCCCAGAGCTAGGATTTCTGTCCTGAAATAAAATCCGTTGAATTAAAACTCATTTACACGGAGCTGGCAGCCAAGCTGGCAGAGTAGAAGGAGCCAGCTCTCACCTCCTTTCACAAACACACCCAAATCACAACCAACTGCAGAACAACCATCAGTGACAAAGACTGGAATGTACCGAAAGTGGGCTTCCATAACTAAAGACATAAAGAAGGAACCACAACAAGATGGTAGGAGTGATGCAGGAAAAATGGATGTGGGGTGTAAGGAGAGCCGTGTCCTAGGTTTCGGTGGAGCCCCTGGGACGTGCCCCGCCGGGTGTGGGTCCTTGGCTTCCCCCAGGAAAGATTTCAACAGTGAGCCACAGTTGAGTAAGCATAGATTTATTTAGAGAGATACATACTGTATAGAGTGTAGGCTGTGACAAAAGGCACGAGAAAGGCCACGAGGTGTGGGCGTAGGGTGCTCAGGTTAAAGTACAAGTAGGCACACACTCCATAGAGACAGTGTGGGCTGTCTCCCAAGTGAAGGGAGAGACAGAGGCGGCTAGGAGGCGTGGTGTTGCCAGTTTTCATGGGTTCAGTAGCTTCACACGCCTTCAGGTGGGAGGACTCTTCCAGCTACCCTGGGGAAGGGGATGGGATTGCCAGGAATTGGGCCACAGCCCACTCTTTGGCCTTCTATGCTTAGCCTTGGGACTGTCCCGGCACTTGGGGCATATTATTTCTCAGTGCTAATATATTACCATGGGAGTATAATGAAGCTCACGTCCTACTGGAAGGCAAACCTCTTGCCATCTTAATCCTCAGGGCCTACTGGGAGTTGAATTTTCCACCATTTCGGTGTTAATTGCTGTCATCCCTTGAATGGTTGGGCCCTGCCCCTTTCCCTCCTGTCTCAGGAGGAGCAGACTTGTGATATAATCAAATCCCTTACCCCTGGGTGGGCAACCCCCAAACTGGAGAATAAGTATGTTGAAGAGATTCTCCCACAGAGTCACAGTTCTGAGCCCAAAGTCAGGCTTCTCGGCTTAGGAGTCCGGCATTAGGAAGAGAAGCCCCCAGAGTATGTGGCTTTGAAGGCCAGGGGGGGGGGGCTTAACTGCAGGAGGCCCACAGGACTGGGGGAAATAGAGACGTCCCTCTCAAAAGGCACAAAACCTCATGCAGACCAGGACCAAGGGATTAAGCAGCCATATCATGGGACCCCGGGCCAGACCTAACTTCTGGGCTTCGACCTCTCCTGGGAAGCTGTGGAATGACTGGGGCTCACTCTGGGGACAAAGACTCAGTGGCGGACATATCGAGGCATATTCATGTGTTCAAACTCTCCTGGAGGCTGACATCTTGCTTGAGTCATATACTAAGACCAGGCTCCACCCACTGCCTGTAGGATCCAGTGGGGCTCACCTCAGGCCAAACAACTACCTGGGCAGGAACATAGCTGCACCATCAGCAGACAGGCTGCTTAATGACTTCCTGAGCACACGCTCACCTCTAGACACACCGCTAGACACAGCCCTGCCCACCAGAGGGCCAGGACCCAGCTCCACCCACCAGTGGGCAGGCACTGGCCACTCCCACCAGGAAGCCTGCACAAGCCTCCAGACCAGCCCCAGCCACCAGGGGGCAGACACCAGAAGCAAGAAAACCACCATCCCACAGCCTGTGGAATGTGTCCAGAAATGCAGGCCACATCGCACCCTGGGACCAGCTGTCACCTGGCCCTTGGGTGATGACAGGAGAGTGCACTGCTGGGAGGCACAAGACGTCTCCTAAGAGCGCCTCTTCTCCAAGGTTGAGAAATGGAACCAGCCTACAACATCACATAAAAATAGAAACGTAGACAAAATGAAGGGGCAGAGGAATGGGTTCCACACAAAGGAAAAAGGTAAAATCCCAATAGAGGAACTAGGTGAAGTGGAGACAGGCAATCTCCCTGGGAAAGAGTCCAGGGTAATGATCGTAAAGATGATCAAAGACCTCAGGAGGAGAATGGGTGACCAGAATGAGAAGTCAGAGGTTTTTTAACAAAGAGAATAAAAATATAGAAAACATTGATGCAGAGTTGAAGATAACTGAAATGATAAATAGAGTAGAAAGAATCAACAGTAGACTAAATGAGACAGAAGAATGGACCAGTGAGCTGGAAAACAGTGAAAATCACTGCCATAGAACAGAAAACAAGAAAAAAGGATGAAAAGAAATGAGGACAGTTTAAGAGACCTCTGGGACAATGTCAAGTGCACAGTATTCACAGTATACTGGTCCCAGAAGGAGAAGAGCGAGAGAAAGAGCCTGAGAAAAATATTTCAAGAGATAGTAACAAAGACTTCCCTAATCTGGGAAAGGAAAGAGTCACCCAAATCCAGGAAATGCAGAGAGTTGCACACAGCATTAGCCCTAAGAGTGACACACCAAGACACCCTGTAATTAAAATGACAAAAATTACAGATGAAGAGAGACTGTTAAGAGCAACAATGGAAGAGCAACAAGTAACATCCAAGGGAGCTCCCAGAAGACTGCCAGCTGATTTTTCAGCAGAAACTCTGCAGAGGAGAAGGGAGTGGCACGATTTATTTAAAGTGATGAAAGAGAAAAGCTACAAGCAAGAAGACTCAAGCTAGCAAGGCTCTTGTTCAGGTCCGATGCAGGACTCCAAAGCTTCACAGACAAAAGCTAAAAGAATTCAGCACCACCAAAGCAGCTTTACAACAAATGTTAAAGGAACATCTCTAGGCAGAAAAGAAAAGGCCAGAACTAGAAAAAAAAAATTGTAATGAAAAATCATTGTCATTGACGCATGTCTATATATAGCCATTTACCCCTGAGACTGCAAAACAGGATACCTGCTGCCACCGTGTGCAGGGGGCCCGGCTCCCTGCCTCCCTCTGGGCCTCCTTCCCTCACAGCCCACCTCCTGCATCTCCCACCTCACACAGTCCTGAGGGAGCACCCGGGGAGCCCGGGATGCCAAAGCCCCACTGACTGCCTGCTTGGTCCCCTGTCCTCCCCTCTCAGGCCTCAGTTTCCCCCCCAAGGCACTGAGCAGGCACTCAGAGATGGGGGTGGGGGGTTGGGCCTGTGAAATTTTAATTCCTTGTATCTGAAAAAACCCTTTGCCCTCTTCAGCCTCTGCACAGACCCTCGGGTGTGGCCTCAAGGCCACAAGGCTCTGACTCCCCCTTCCTCCACCTCCTCTGATTCCCCAAATTTCTCAAAGAACCAGACCCCACCATCAATTACCTTCCTTCTAGAGTCACCACTCATGTCTCAGCCACCTGAGGAGTTTTTGCGCTCCCTCTGCTCTGTTTCGGGTACAGGGGGCGGGAGGAAGCAGTCAGACCCACCTGCCTCCAAATCCAGGCTCTGCCACTGCTTTACCTGTGGCCCTGGGCCCCTCACCTCCTCTCCCTGAGCTTCCATTTCCTTCTTCTCCAAAATAGTGACAATCAAGTAGTGACCAGCACCCTCTTCTCAGAGACACATGGTGAGGATGGGGAGATGGGGGTCTGCTTACCCAGGAGTCTCGCTCTGGCTGAGTGTGAACCAGACCCAGGCGTTCTCAGCTGCGTGGATCCAGTCACCTGCTCTGCGCCTGCATAATAACCAGACACAGCGTCCTCTGGGCCCAGATACACCCCCCAAATCAAAAGGGAAAGTGAAAGCACTGGATCCTGAGTTGCTCACAGCACAGACTCTGCCCAGCAGGCCGCACCCTCAGCACCCTTCCTGCTGACCCCTTCGAGAAACAATCCCGCACCTGACATTCCAGGACCTTCTAGACTCAGCCCATCCTGCCTCAGTCTCTGCAAAGGACCACCTGCCACCTACAGACTCGAAAGCCCTGGGGAAATCACTCCCCCAACCACAGGCTTCCTCCCAGCCCCCATCAGCCTCTCAACCCCGCCCCCCCCGCCCCCCAGTCCATCTGCTTACTCACTTTTGTGCCACCAGGTGTGGACAGTCCTGGAACATACCAGCTGCTCACTGCATATCTGTCATATTGGTGCTGCTGAACTCAAACTCATACAGGTTCTAGGCATTTGCTCAGTTAGGTCTTTCTGCCAGAACACCTGCTCCTACCACCCGGAAAAGTCAGTCTCATCCTCCAAAGCACAAATCTGGCATCACTTCCTCTGAGAAGCCCTCCAGGACCTCTCCTGCAGAGACCATGGTCCCCTGCTCTGCTCCCATGGTACCTGGGAGAGGGGCCTAAGTCCACCTCAGCCACTGTGTGCATGCCCTGCAGTCCCTCTTGATCAGGTCCCTGTAGACCTGGTCCTACTGGCAGGGACAGCACCAGAGCCCTTGGGTCCCAGTGACCCACCCAAGGAGGCCTGTCCTTGGTGGTCACTGCCATTTGGATGGCGGCAGGGGGAAGTGCTGAGAGCACGCTGCTCTTTTCTTCCCTGGCTTGTCTCCACTGAACAACAGATCTTTTGCTCTCCAAGTGGAGGATCTTTACCAGAAGACCAGTGTGCTGACAACTCAGAAAAGTCTAAAACAGAAAGCCAGAACCCATTCCTCTTTGGTTCTGGAGCAAAGAGCCACTGTGGACAGAGGGCTCAGCGGGTGCCAGGTGCTGTGCTGGCACCATCCACACATTTCCTGTGTAACCTTCACATCAGCTCTAGGACCTGCTGGCTCCATTTTACAGATGAAGGAACTGAGAAGACAAGCCTGTAGGTCATGAAGCTGTATCGCTATCAGACTCGGCCCAAGGAGAAGGGGCTGAAGTCCATGTGGACCCGCCACATCATCAGGGCAGCTTCATCCCAGGCCATGTCCCTGGGGCCTCATGGCCACCTCCCCTAGCACTTGAGGGAGGGACAGAAGACTACAGCCTGGTCTTACAATCATCCCAGGACGTAGACCAGGACTATGACCTGAGTTTGCTGATAAGGAAGCTGAGGGGAGGAGAGAGATGGGGCTTTCTGCCAGCAACTCAGGGGAAGAGCAAAGATTCAATCCAAGTGTGACATTTGATATCTGACACTTCCAAATACCTCTCCTCGTTTAAAATTCTTTTTTGTCATTATTTTTTTTCTCGTAAACTCTATTCCTCCTGATTCTTCTCCCTTTCACTAGCACCACTTTATCTTGACAGCCAAACAAAACCACTGAGCGATGCGAAACTCAGTTAAATAGCCTTACAAGCCATGGCCTGGTTATCACAAGGGGCCTCTGATAAGCATGCAGGTTGGACTATAGACGTCCATGGACTCGATAAACAGGGTCATGTGGTAGAGCAACCCGATGGGGGCCTAGACTCAAATGAAGGTGAGAATCAAGCAACTCTTGTCTCCAGGCACATGAGCTGAGACCACCCCCTTTGGAGACCCCAAAGATCTAGTAACTATACAACTAGGCTCAGCCTGACTCTTAAGATCGCAAGAGACGTCACCCAGGATGGCAACAGCTCCAGTGTCAGGGTCTTGGCCAAACTCTTTGGTCCACAGCAATTTCAGCCATGGTGAAAGCAATGCCAACTCAGTGGGAAAGTCACATGAAAATTGCTCACGAATGTGTCTGGCAAATGCCACCAGCATCACCCAATGGAGACTGGAAGGGTCAGCAGGAAGAGGCACAGGGCCACTGTCACACTGACCCCTGCCCACCCCGTCTCTCCATCACATAGGGAGGTGTGTGTGGCTCCGACATGCTGCACATTAGGAGTTGTGTGTTCCAGAACAGGGACCCACCTCCACCTGCCTGTTGTCCCTTTTTATAGGGACAGTGGGAGTAGGTAGGAAGCTTCCAACTGAGCATGTGACAGTGGGGACATTAGAGGTCATCCCAGCAGCTAGCAAAGACAGGCATCTCGGGCGGAAGAGCACAGGGGAACGGCCCTCCACGCTGACTGCACCTGGTGACCTCACGGGAACTGGTCTCGGCCCCTCGTTGCCAGGCTGCCAGCATCACCCACTGGACAGTCCTACTGGTCTCTTCTCATGTGGGAAAATCGGGCGCTAATTCAGTTAACAGTTGTCAACCTCAGGAAGGTTCAGAACTAAGGATAAAGATGACAGATAAAATCAAACCCATCATTTCAATAGTATTATGTTGAAATCAAGACAAATGCATGTTTAATTTTCATGTAAGGGTAATGTTGAAGAGAACTGGGCACATTCTCAGAGTTAACAACAGATTTCAGATTCTAACTTACAACAGGTAACTGAGTAATTGATCTGGATGAGTGACTTTATGCTGAAAAGTACTCTGCTTAGTACCAGGATGCTGCAAATAAGCTTTTCCCAGAGAGCAGCAGCCTCAAGGTCAGCAGATCCCAAACCAGGAGGGCGAGGGGTGGGGGTGGGTAGAGAGGGGGCTGTGACAGCCGCACCTCCAGGCATCTCTGGGACGTGTGTCAGGGGCGCCACCAACGTCTACCCTCCTGGCAGTTAGGAGACCGAGGAGATCCTTGACTGGCGTCACTGTTGTGCTAAAATATGGCCTTAAAAATAACAGCATCCAGCCTCTGTGGCAAACAGCATGACAGTGCCTCAAACAATTAAATACAGAACTGCCATGTGATCCAGCAATTCCTCTTCTAAGTTGAGACCCAAAAGATATGAAAGACTCAGACCTGCCCCAGAAGTAGGGAAGCTGGGCTGGTGTGTCTGACTCTCGCTTTCGTCAGTTGTGTGGACTATGCCGTTTCCCAGAGGGAGAAAAGTCCTGAAACCCTCAAGTATTCAAAAAGTGGAATTCTCTTCTCGAAGTTCTCCCTGTCAGCCTGAGATGAGTCACAAAGCTTCATATACCACTAGAATTTGTTCCCCAAATTCCACTTGGCCTGTGAGTCCCTAGTGGCCACCGGGAGCCAGGTCTGGCCGAGTCCCCGGGACCCACTGCAACTGGGACCAAGGGTCAGCTTGCTCCTGAAACTGCTCCCACCTCCAAGGAAGACTGCCTGAGATCTTCCTGCACAGAGGGCTGTGGGCCCCGTTCTGCTGTGTCCACGTCTCCCTCTCTTCCATGAGCTGGGGAGAGAACTTGGCATCACCAGCCCTCCTTGAATTCGCCTCGCCCAGGTTTTTGTTGTGACTCACTTTCCTGCTTGTAGCAAATGTTACGGAGAGAATGCGTGAGACTAAGTAGGCACATAGCAGGTGCTCAGCAAACAAGAACGTTATTTTCTGCCACTCAGGTGTCTGCGTTTCTGGGCAGTCAGGTATCCTTCCATCTTTCCAAGCCCCAAGGAGTTGTCCTCTGTCCTGAATATTCCCTTGTAAGGATGAGAAAGCAGCCTTAGAGACTTCAGTTGCTTTCCCAAGGTCATCCACTGGCCACATCTCCCCTTCTTTTACCCACTGACCCTTGCCAACACCATTCTTGAATGAGAGACTTTAAAAAATAATAATTATAATCTCACTAGGGCAAAATAGCACAGTTGAAAAAAAAATAGTACAGAGAGATTCCGTGTCCCCTTCACCCAGTTTTCCTACGATGATGCTTTCTTGTGTAACTACAGTCATTATGAAAACCAGGAAACTGACCTTGGTACCAAACAACAACCAACTACAGAGCTTACTCGAATTTCACCTGTTTGGATTTTTTTTAAGTGAAGTACAGTCAGTTTATAATTTTGTGTCAATTTCCGGGGTACAGCATAACGTTTCAGTCCTACACATACATACGTATATTCCTTTTCATATTGTTTCTCCTTATAAGTGACAGGATACTGTATATAGTTCTCTGTGCTAAACAGTAGAAGTTTGTTCCTTAGCTATTTTATAGTTAGTAGTTAGTATCTGCAAATCTCGAACTCCCACTTTATTCCTTCCCACCTCCCTTCCCTACTGGTAACCGTCATTTTTTTCCTATGTCTGGGAGTCTGTTTCTTCACCAGTTTCTGCATACACTCATTTTCATGTCTTTGTGACAGTCCTATGGCATTTTATCACTTGTGCAGATTCATTTGGCCATCAGGACAATCAACGTACAGACTGTTCTGTCACCACAGAGGAATCCCTGTGCTAACCCTTTCGGGTCATACCTTGCTGTGATCTCCCTAGCTCCTGGAAGTCACTGAGCTTGTCTCCATCCCTACAAGTTTGGTGTTTTGGGAATATTTTATAAGTGGAATCATGCAGCATGAAGCCCTTTAAGATTTTTTTTTAAAAACTCACTCAGCAAACTGGCACTGAGATCCATGCCAGAGGCTGGGAGACTCAGGCTCTGTCCCTCAGCGCTCAGAGCTCAGGGGAGGGTGGGAGCCCAAGCGTGGCTCAACACACTTTGATATTGTAATAACTGCTTTTACCAAATCATATTCTCACCTTTGTGTATTCTCACCTTTATGTAAACACACAAGAAATGTACAATCAAAACCCAGGCTTTCTGTATTTGCCATTTTACTGCTACTTCAAAGCAAAATGTCCAAGGCACAGAAGAGTAAACTCTCAATGCTAGTCACCGCCTTCTCTGTGGAACTTGGCTCAGTTGCCTTGAGGCTGCTTTGCCAGCAGGAATCTACTACAAACTGTCTCCACAACATAAAAAGCAGAGACGTGCTTTCCTCTCTTTGCTTAGTTCGAGGTCGGAGATTCAGGGCTGCTTGTGTTCATGGAAAACCATAGCTCATCCCCTGCCCTAACCGGCAGGACATGCTTCGCTTACCAGGCGCAGGCGGACAGAAGACTGCTCACAGAAGACTGTGACTCAGCCCTTAGCCGGGGACAGCTGGGCCGCTTTCGCGTGCTTAGACGATTTCTGATCCTTGTATGGAGACTCTGTGCTGGTCTGGGTTTTCAGTATCACTTGATCGGAACAGTGTAAACTTGTTCATGATTATCTGAGGCTGAAAATAATTGTTTGTACTATCAATATTGTAACCTTCTGTCTAAATTTAAATTAAGATTACAATGTTTCTGTTTTTGACAAACTGAAACTGCTGACCTGCATCCCTGCACGTACACCATGCCCCTTACTCATTCCTAGGATGTATTTCACTTTGACTCTTTGTTGGACTATTCTCAATAAATACAAGCGCTTTGGAGGAGCTCGGGGAGTCAGTCTCCGGCTCCCTCCCACTCGCTTGACCTGATAAAGTCTTAAGTAATTTCGTTCTTCCACGGTGGGACTTCTGCTGGACAAAACCCACGATGAACAGAACCCACAACTGGTGCCTTGTGTGAGGACCGCTCACACCGACTTGACTTTTAGCAGCGGCAAGAACCGACGCGTCCCAGGAGGAGAGAACTTCCAGACATCCATCGCCTGGCCAGGCTTCTGAAGCAAACTACATCCTGGTTAACAAATGACTACGGAACAGCTTCTTTATTTGAGAACATTACAGCAGCTGCTAAAGGCAGCTCATTGCACGGTCTAAAGATCAATTGATAAAGCTGCTTCGAATCGTGCGTGAATTTTGTTAATGGTTTCCTGATCATGGAACAATAAATTTAAAAATATGGGAACAAACCGTCTGCCGTACTACAATGTTTTAAGAAAGGTCAATATTAAGTACGATGCCTTTACCTAGGTTTAATAATGGTCAAATAAAATCTTGTTATATCTATCACAAATTCGTCAAAAAATAATAATAATAGTAATTTGATGTGATAAAATTCTTATAAATAAATTAAACAAATACAATAAGGACTTTTAAATAAATGCTTTAAAATAAGTATATTTTTAAATGTATGCTTAAAATAATCTCTGCAAATATTTGATATCTTAAAATTCCAGAGTTATGCTAAATCAAGTTAAATGATGGAAATGTATTAAATAGCTATGCCATTTTCAGATAAAATAAGATTAAAACACTAATTCTTAAACATTGACTTCCTCTTACAAAGAAACGAAAGGTATTTTATAATATTAATATATATTTGGTGCCACCCTGAAATATTCTCTACTATTAAGGAAAACATCTCAGTATACTAAGAAAGTAAGATGAATGTGTAAAAAAAGGTATAAGAAATGAAATTATATTTTGTTGATGGAAACACAGTGACTTTGTCCTAAAGCTGGTTGCTTCTGAATAGAAGGAAAAAATAAGGGGCAAAAAAATACGGATATAGAAAGTTGTAGAAGCTTTGTGGAAGAGGAACCCTGAGAAAAGAGTTTCGTGCATGGTGGGGATTGGCTAAGTTTAAAATAAAGTAAATAAATCTTTAAAATAAGCTGATACAAGAATAAGATTGTTTTTCGCTCTGTTAAGAGAACAAAGTTTTCTTAACATGCTAATCTACCTTTAATAACAAATCATAAAGTTTCTTTTACCCACAGGCCCTTTTGGGTTGCCTACTTGTCACGTCAAACCCTTTCATAAATTAAAAATACCTGCCATTCTTCCCACACCCGCTGATGCACAATCCTGCTTCGGAGATGGCTGGCCTCTCCCTTCAGGACCTGCCAACGGAGACCTGTCCAACAACTCAAAAACCCCTGACGTTACCTGGGGACAACTGAAATGCCTCGGCATCCAGACTGAAAATGTGATGCCACTCATTGGAGCATCTCCAACCCCGGAAAACAGGCTTCTGGCACCCCTGGCTGTAGTTACTCCTCATAATTCAGCTAAGGTATTGCCGGTCCTTCTCTTCCTGTTTCTTCTTCCTCCTGCTATACTACTAAACCTAATCAAACACCTGCCAATCTGACTTTCCTTTTATCTCGTCTTCTCCCCCTATCTACTTTCCCAAAGTCCCTACACTTCCCGTCAAACAATTTCAAAATGGAGACCTACATAATTTATCGGATGGCTTATAGCCTTTCTTAATTCTGCTGTAATTACCCTTGCCGCAGCTACTGTGGCTGCTATTTCTTCAACCAAATCTAGTCGCACAGCTCAAGTTGTAAACCAAGTCATAACTAATGTTACTCATGCTATGATTGCTAAAACCCAAATCAATAATGGTACTATGCATAGGCTTCGAGCTTTTGAAGCCGCGCTGGTGTGGCTTGGGGACAGACAGCAGGCTTTAGTTGATGGACAACTGTTACAATGCGACTGGGAACATGATAGGATGTATGTAACTCCTTTACCTTCTAATCAGTCTCGCCGCTCCTCGAATTATGTTAAAAAATACCTTCCATACCTTCAAGGTGTATTTTCCTCCAGTCTCCAGTCAAATATTGATGCTCTTTCACAGCAGCTGCATCAGCAGCTTCTACCTATTCAAAAGAAAATTCAGACCAATACGGAACAAGATTTATATGACAATTTAAAATGGTTAAACCCATCTCATTGGTTCCAGGGCCTTGACCTCCGCATTTGGGTAATGGGAGCACTCTGCGTACTAATCTGTATTGCTTTTCTCATCGTCTGCGAAGTCATCTGTTCCCTGCGAGCTGCGTCCAAGCAACAGCACTACCTGATGATGACTCTGCTTCAATCAAAAACTCTGGACTCGCTGGGAATTGACACACAGAGGAGCTCAGGGGTCCAATATGCTGTGGCCACGCCGGCTGTCCTGCAGCAGGTCAGCCCTTGTGTCCCTCAGAGCTGCTTGCAACGTCCCACCAGCTCACTTTAAACTTCAGGCAGAAATCCAGGAAGCAGAGGGAGCAGGAAGCCTAGTTGGCCTCCCGGGCCAGTATATGGCCTGCATTTGGGTACCCAGGACACAGCTTCCTAAATGCCCTCAGCACAGAAGAGCTGCGAGGGGCCCAAGTCGGGGGGCAGTCTGGGCCAGGTGGGCTTCCAGGTTGCTGTCAAGTTCCAGGGCTTGGATTTAGACCAGTGGAGAGCCAACAGCTTAACCCATGCCACCTCCAACACCACCAACACCCCCACCAACACCCACCACCACGGAGGCCTGGAGCAAGGCCTCAGTCCAGGGTGCGGCCAGGAGCTGGGGCATAATTATGACCACCTGTTCACTTCCCTGATGATCAAGGGCCTGCCTGTCTTCCTTCCTTTCTTTCTTTCTTCCTTCCTTTCTTTTTCTTTCTCTTTCTTTCTTTCTTTCTTTCTTTCTTTCTTTCTTTCTTTCTTTCTTTCTTTCTTTCTTTCTTTCTTTCTTTCTTTTCTTTCTTTCTTTCTTTTCTTTCTTTCTTTCCTCTCTTCCCCACCTTCCTTCCTTCCTTCTTAAATTATTTATTTTTAAAAATCTGTCACCTTGGTTTTTTTCTATGGCACTTTCTGAGCATTTGAGAAGTACAGTAGGGAGGCTGGTATAACAGGCCCCATGCACCCATCATACGGGCAGTCTTGGCTCATGGTTAATCGGATCTCCCTGCTTCCCTGGCTGTGTTACCTGAAGCAAATCTCAGAGATCTTTTTGATTCTTCTGTAGATGCTTCACTACATATCCCACTGTTTTAAAAAGGCCTTTGTAGATGTCTAAGTGGACTGTGCCCGTATTATTGCATATGTAGGTTGTTGGTTTGTTTGTTATAAATAATCCTGCAGTGAACATATGTGTGCATGAGGCTTTCCCCCATCTTTAGGGCTGTTTCCCTGGGGTGAGCCCCTCAAGTGACATTATTGGGGCAAAGGGAACGAGGGCGTACAGACTCCCTGTATCTGACTCCCACCCCTGGTTGTCCCCAGACTGACTTTGCCATCGAGGCCTTGGCCAAGGCAACCTACGAGCGCATGTTCCGCTGGCTAGTGCTGCATATCAACAAGGCTCTGGACAAGACCAAGAGGCAGGGCGCCTCCTTCATTGGGATCCTGGACGTCACCGGCTTCGAGATCTTCGATGTAAGTGCTTCCTTTCTGCCCTCTTCCATCTCCTTAGCCTCCGGGCTGCCTTCTCCTTGGGCCCGGAAGCCTCTTTCCCGAGGTCCCAGATAATCCCAGCCGGCCATCTCCTTCCCTGCGTGGAGACAGGAGACACCAGTTGGGTGTATTTTAAGCTAAAACCAGATGCACTTTCCCAACCAGAAATGCTGGTGGGAATGGGACTTTCTAGATGGTGCTCCAGGAGGCCTCACGGGCAGGGGCTTTCTGTTGATTTATTGATTATTTATTCTCAGAAATTTATTTTGAGTGTTGGGACAAGACATGGTCCTTGCCCATAAAGGCTTTGAGGTCAGGTAAGAAAAACTGATCCTTACAGGAGATCAGAGGTTCTTAACCTGGGGTCCATGGCCGATTTCAGAGGAACCATGAACTTGGGTGGAGAAAATTACCTCTTTATTTTTGTATAAATATTTTAAAATATGTATAGATATATTTATGTTTTATAAACATTTATATATTTATATATTAAGTATATAACATATATTTATGTTATATATTTATATAAATTTTTAAATAAATATTAAAAAATAGTTTTTCACTGAACTGTCATTGAAATGACACAGTGTTTCCATCAGTGGCCTGAGCAGCACACATAGACCACAGGTGTGTTTGCAGTGCTCGTGACCCGTCTGCAGTAGAAACCAGATGTGTTCACATCAGAGCAGTTGTTGCAAAGATGTTGTCACATCATTTACATTCATCTCTACCTCGAATTTCTGGAAGTTATTAAGCCCACGGCTTGTGCTTGGTCATAAAGAAGCAGGATGTGTCCCTCTGTCATAAGATTTTGATAATTACACTTCAACATAACTGCTTTCTTTTGGAATCGACTTTATGCATTTTAAAGCGTTATTCTGCTATAAGGGGCTTCAGCCGACCCCTGGACGGCCCTCGGGCCCCAGCAGGGAGGCCCCTGCTGCTGGGCGGGGGTGGGGAGGCCCACAGAGGCGGCTCTGAGCAGCCCGAGGAGGTGCTTCCAGGCCCCGCCCCTTCCCTCCCGAGGGCGGGGCGGGCGTCTCTCTGACGTCGTTTCCCTCCAGCAGCTGAACTCCTTCGAGCAGCTCTGCATCAGCTGCACCAACGGGAAGCTGCAGCCGCTCTTCAACCACCTGATGTTCGTCCTGGAGCAGGAGGAGTACCAGCGCGAGGGCATCGAGTGGAGCTTCATCAGCTTCGGCCTGGACCTGCAGCCCTGCATCGAGCTCATCGAGAAGCCGGTAAGCGCCGGGCCTGCGGGGCCTCACGCCGGCCTGCCCTCTGCCCCTCAGGGGACCCCCCCCCCCCGCTCCTCACCCCCAGCTTGTAGGGGTCTAGTTCCTCTCCCTGTCGGTGCCACCTGGAGGAATAAGCTGGGGGGTTGGGTGGTAGATCTGGTGTCTGGGAGCCTCGCCCAGCTGCCGACCAGGTGGGGATGCGGCTGGTGACCCGGTAGCCTGTCTCCGCAGCTCCCAGAGGGGTGGGCTCAGTAAGCCTTTCTGTGTCTGACAGAAACAGGCATGCTTTTCTGGGGAGAGCCTCTCCCCGATGCCTGCGCTGCAGCACAGACTCGTGCCGACCCCGGGGTTGAGTGCTGCTTCCGAAGCTCGGCCACCCTCCCTCAGGACCAACACTCCTGTGGCCTCAGCTGTGGGAGGGAGGGTGGGGGTAGCTCAGAAGCCCTTACTCTTTTCTATCAGTTAACATTCAAATCTCTGGTCAGGGGCAGTTTGAGTCACTTGTTTGTGCTTTAGGGTAGGGGGACGGGGAGGTCTGTAACCTAGTCCTGGCTGGTTCTGCTTCTGGGTTAGCTCTTGTTTAAAGGCACTAAACTTACATCTTGCCAGAATCCTGAGCTGCTTAAGGCTGTGTACACCAGAGACACACTGAAATGTTAATTAATCAAAAGGCCTATGGGGGGAGCGTATACCTCAAGTGGTAGAGCACATGCTTAGCATGCATGAGGTCCTGGGTTCAATCCCCAGTACCTCCATTAAAAATAAATAAACCTAATTACCTCCCCCTGCCAAAAAAAAAAAAAAAAAACACAGTAATAAACAAATTAAAATAAGTTAAAAAAAAAAAAACAGCCCAGGATGTTTGTGCATTTTGAAAGTATTACCTGAGGTGAGGTGAGGTGAGGTGAGGTGGGGTGAGGTGGGGTGGGGTGGGGTGGGGTGGGGGTGGAACTATCCATAGTCCTAACACAAACTGATGTACTTTTGTGAAGAGGTTTGGTTGTTTTTTTCTTTAATTTAAATCAGTTGTATTTTCCAATGAACAAGAATCCACCTGGTTTCCACACTGGTCAGCCAGTCCCCACATTGTCTGAGTCAGCTCTCATAAACTCAGTGTACAGAAGGCTCTTGGGGGTCTGGGGCACATTCTCTTCCTTGTGAGGCTTGTGGTAAATGTCACCTCTCACCACATAGCTGTGAAGACACACAGCGTGTGGGGTGGGGTGCCCCAGAGGGACTTCTAGGGCCCAGGAACCTGTTGAGGGCAGCCTCTGGGACGTGGGTCGGGGTCTGCATGGCCGTCAAGCCCACCAGTGCACTAATTGGAGAACCTTGTGATGGATCATTGGGTTAAGGTGTGGGGGCCATAGCCTAGACCCCAGAAGTTTCTTTTTAAACAAAAATTCTTAAGTTGAGTGCTTTCAGTAATGCCTCTTATTTTTCTCTCCTGTGGGGGAAGCACCGCCCACCTTCTGGAGAGATTCTGGAGTTTCCAAAAACCAGGCTTTGGCTTCTTTCCCAGGTGAGGATGGGTGGTTCCCACAGTGAGCTCACCTATGTGATGCTGTGCTTCCTCCAGGCAGGCCCCCCTGGCATCCTGGCCCTGCTGGATGAGGACTGCTGGTTCCCCAAAGCTAGCTTCCCCAAAGAGCTTCGTGGAGAAAGTGATGCAGAAGGTGGGCACCCAACGCAAGTTCCAGAAGCCCAAGCAGCTGAAGGACGAAGTTTATTTCTGCAGCATGCACTATGCAGGCAAGGTGAGGAGAGCGCACGCCGACGAAGGTGCTGGCTGGACCATCTCCAGAGACGCAGAGATGATTCTAAGACCATGGTGGGGGCAGGGGCCCAGTATTCTGGTCTTGTGACTCAGATAATGTTCCTGGAGGGGATATCCAGCATTCACGTGACTCCACCACCTTGCAAAGCGTGTCACCATTTACATTTTGTTAGAAGCTTGCAGCAGTCAGGTAGGATACTCAGGCTGGTCTTATGTTGTGTACCATTATTAGGGGAGTTTTGCAGGTGGGGAGGTGAGATCTGTGCTAAAGGCAGGGGCTCTGGAGTCTGAATTAGAGCTCTGCCACTGTGTGACTTTGGGAGGTTTCCTTAACCTCTCTGAACCTTGGTTGCCTCATCTGGAAAATGGGGGTGACCACCGCTGTATGGGGTAAGGTCTGTTAAAGGAGCTTGTGAAACCTAGGGCTGTGCAGTCAGTGCTGTGGGGTGGGGCCTCCCAGTCTCCAACTGCAGACAGGGGCCAGGTCAGTCTTTATTGTGAGACATTGTCCTGAGCTTTGTAGGATGTTTAGCAGCATCCCTGTCTTCTCCCCACTGGGGGTCAGTAGCGCCCTCCCTCCTTGGAACAACCAGGAACATCAGATATCCCCAGACATCTGTGGGGTTGGGGTGCCAGACAGTCCTCTGGGTGAGAGCCACAAAAGACAAAAGCCTGCAGGAGCGAGGTCTGGACTGTTGGGTTGGAGGTCAGCTGTGGCCTTCGACCCACAGGGCCTTTGCCAAGTGGCAGCAGCAGCTGACGGCCATGAAGGTCCTGCAGAGGAACTGTGCCGCCTACCTTAAGCTGCGGAACTGGCAGTGGTGGCGGCTCTTCACCGAGGTGGGTCTGGAGGGGCCTCCGTGTGGCCAAGGGGACCAGCGGGCCTCCCGTGGCCTCCTGGGGGCTCAGGCCCTGGGAAGGGCACTTTGCCTTCATGCCCCGTGCCCAGTACCTGAGCCCGGGGTGGTCCTGCCCTGTGGGGTCTGGAGAGGCGTGAGCTGGGGCATCTGTCCTGGGTGGAGGCCAGGGCCGCTGTCGGGCTGGGCCAGAGCGGCTCCAGGAGCAGCTCCTGGGAGGTCCAGGCCGCGCCCCCCCAGACCCCACATGGTGAGGCCACTGCCCGCCCGGAAACCAGGGGTCCGTGGGTCAGAATCTGCACTGTGCTGGTCCTCCCTAGTGCTTAAAAAAAAAAAATCTCTTTATTATTTTAAGACTGGTCAGGCTGCTTTTGTTGCTAATAAATAATTTATGGTAATTGTGAAAAGTTAGACTTTAAAAAAGCTTTCCTTTCTCTCTCTTCCTGTAATGGTAAAATTTCAAGTCCTTCTCGCTGCCTAGGAGGGGAGCAGCAGGAGGTGACAGGAGAAGTAGGTGGGGGCATCAGGGCAGGGCTCGAGGGCTACTTCCTGCCCCTGAGGCCACCCTCCCCTGGAGGCTCTGGGGGAGCCCTTCCTTGCCTGTCCCAGCTTGTGGTGGCTTCAGGTGTTTCCTGGCTGTGGCTGCATCTTTCAATCTCTGCCTCCATCTTTCCGTGGCCGTCTCCCCTACTCCCTGTTATCTTTCTGTGCGTCTCTCGTAAGGACACTGGTTGGATTTAGGGCCCAACCTGATGGTCCATGGTTATCTCAGTCTCAAGATGTTTCCCTTAAAGGATTTGCAAAGACCCTTCTCCACATGAGGACCATTCACTGGTGCCAGAGATCAGGTCATAGACATATCTTTTGAGGGGGCCACCTAAATGGACACTATAGGACAGAACAAATATCAGTTCTCCCCATTGAGATCCTGCAGCTTGACTGTTCACCGCAGGGGGAAGGGCTGGACCAGGTGCCCACCTCTGCCCATGGCAGGGTGGGTGCAGTTACCAGGGTTGCCTGACCCACCCACCACACATGAGCCTGAAAGCCCAGAGGCTACTGATTCCAAAGTTCCTTGTGGAAGGGAGGGGCTCTCGCCCCTTCTGCAACCATCCTCGTGCTGTCTATGGAGCCTAAAGTGTGCTAATGCCCCCTTCACCCCCGCCTCTCCCCCATGACTGCTGGGCATCCCTCCTTCACTGCTGGCCCCTGAGATGGACTGTCACCCTGCCCCCAGAAAGTCCTCACCTTCCCTACTTGCATCCACTGGGCTGTCAACTGTCCCACTGGTCTTTGGTGGCATTAGAGACCTCCTCATCCCTAATTCTGCCCAACTGCTTATTTTTCCGAATAATTTCGAATCTTGCACCCAGGCTATGGCTGTAACTACGTTTTCTGATTCTGTCCCCATTAGGGTGATAGAGCCCCTGGTGAAACTCTCAGAGGGGCACCACTGAGGGATAAAGAAATGTGAGAGGGAGAGAGATCACATCTGATGGCATGTCCCAGCATCTCCCTGCTACACGCCCACAATGGGCGTTTAGACAGAGGGTGAGGTGGGGGCCTGGCTAACGGATATTACTCCCTGATCATGTGATTGTTGAGCAAATAAAAAGGTTTTAGTTTCCTGTTGAGTTTCTTTTAAAACTTTGCAGCGGAAATTGATCTAGAGAGAGGAGCGGAAAAAGATGGCACTTCCTCTGTATTTTTTGAAATAATTTTTAAACAGTGATTTTGTATTTTTCCCCCCAAAGATGCTGTGGCTTTTCTGGATTGATGACTATAGAAGAGACCAATAATTGTCCCCAAATTTTTATCCTTTCCTCCTTTTTAAAAAAACAATTTTTTTTTTACTTTTTTCTTATTTTGGTAAAATATACATAGCATAAAATTGACCATCTAAACCATTTTTATTGTCCTCATTTTTTTTCATAGAGAAGCTGCTGTTAGCTGGGCACATGGGAGCCCAGCCTCCCTTGTAGCTCCATGTAGCCTTATTACTACAGTGATGGAAGGTGAGGGGAATGATGTGTACACCTTCTAGGTCATGTCCTTGAAGGGAAATTCCTTGGCTCTGTGTCCTCCTTTTGGCTGGCATGTCTGGATAAGAACCAGTCTCCATGTAGAACAGAACAACCCCTGGTGTTGTTGTCAGAGCAGCAACAGATTGGATTTCTGGTCGACCTTTGGCAGCAAAGCCACCTACCTCCCAAACTGCCTAGCAACTGGGACTTTCATGTCTGAAATAAATAAATCTGTGCTGTTTGAGTCAACATGTTAATGTTTTGTGAGCTTGTTGTCACAGCAGCTCAGCATCCACATCCTAACTAATACGACCATCTCAGGTTTCATCCCCTCCCTTGACTGTGAGTCATCTCATCCTTTCAGAACTTGGTCTCTCTGCTCAGCCCCTGTGGGCTGACCATGCTTGATTGACTGTGGCTTTGACATTGACAGTCTCCCTAGATCCTGCCTCTAAGCCCCCATCTCTCCAGGGGATCCATACACTGTGGCCTGTGAATGAGTGGCCTCTTCAGGCTTCCAAGGCTCAGTTCCCAGACTGGCCCAGCCCAGCTCTTGTATCAGGAAACCTGAAGGACCAACCCCCCACCCTCATTCCCATCCCTCTGCCTACCTGTTAGCACCCACACGTCCCCAGTGGAATAGACAGACAGGGGTGGGAGTGAAGCAGCCATAGGCCGGGGCAAGAGGGTGGGGGACCTGGGACTAACTGCTAATAGGTATAGGGGTTCTTTTGGGGGTGATGGAAATGTTCTGGAATTAGGTAGTGGCGATGTTTGCACAACACAGCGAATATACTAAAAACTACTTTTAAATGGTGAATGTTATGTTACGTGACTTACATCTCAGTTTTCTTAAATGCTGCTTTTTTTAAGAAGCCATAGAGAGATGGGGAAAGACATTCTGGAAAGGGACCGGGAGGGGCTTACACCTGGTCGGATAGAAGAAGGACAGGGCAGAGGGGAGGAAGCAGTGACCAGGTCTCCTGCTGCAGTAAGCAAAGTGGCAAGTACCGGGGGTCATACCAAGAGCTGCTGGTTCCCAGAGGTGAATCACATTCGGGGGCTCTGGAGGGGACCCCAGCTTGGTGGAAGGAGGAGACGCCCTGTTTCCGAGTCTAGGAGCACTCGACCACAAACAGGAATGAAAGAGACACACAGGCCTGTGGGTGGGCGTCAAGGGCAGTTTGCTTAGTGAAATGTTAAAAGGCCAGTCTTCAAGGGTTACATACTGTGTGATTCCACTTATAAAATATTCTCAAATTAGCCAACTTTTAGGGATGGAGAACCTATCAGGGGTTGCCAGGGTTTAGGGAAGCCACGGGAAAGTAAGACCCTAAGGGGTAGCACAGGGAGTTTCTTCCCGGTGACAGAACAGTCTGTATGTGGATTGTCGTGATGGCTAAATGAATCTGCGCATGTGATAAAATGTCAGAGAACTGTCCCAACTGTCCCATAAAAATGCGTGCATGTAAAACTGGTGAAAGTCGAGGGGTGGGAAGGGACAGACTGGGAGTTCAAAATCTGCAGATACTGACAGGCATATGCTGAATAGATAAACAAGATTATACTGGATAGCACAGGGAAATATATACAAGATCTTGTGGTAGCTCACGGCGAAAAAATATGTGACAATGAATATCTGTATGTTCACGTATAACTGAAAAGTTGGGCTCTACACTGGAATTTGACACAACGTTGTAAAATGACTATAACTCAATTAAAAAAAAGTTTTAAAAAATTAAAAAATAAATTCATGAACTATGGAGAAAAAAAATACTGGTGAAAGTTGAGTAAGGTCTATAGCTTGGCTGGTTCTATTTTGAAAGCCACTGTTGTGTAAGATGTCACCATGGCAGGGAAACTGGGCGAGGACCTCTCTCTACTATTTTTTGTCTTGTGAGCCTATAATAATTTTTTCTTTGAGTCTCTGATTCAGGAGCTGAACGGTGGAGGTGAGGATTCGGTACATAAAACAAGGGAAGGCATGGCCAGCTTTGTGACCTCAGAAAATTACTGAATTCTCTAAGTCTGCTTTCTCGTCTGTGCACAGATACAATGAGAACAGCAGACAGCTTGATTGTGCTTTCAAAGGAGAAAGAAGATAATGCAGACCAAGAGTGCCCAGAATATAGGGATTCCTGCTTATTGAGCACCTGCTGTATGCTAAGCCCTGCCCCTGCCTTGTCTCAGTCATCTTCCCAGTAACACTGTAAGCTCCAGACTCTTTCTACAAGCAGGAAACTGAGTCACAGCAAAAACCTGGGGGAGGTGATTTCAGGGAGGGCTGCGTGATGCCAAATTCTCTCCCCAGCTCACGGAAGAGAGGGGGACATGGACACAGCAGAATGGGGCCCACAGCCGTCTGTGCAGGAAGATCTCAGGCAATTTTCCTTGGAGGTGGGAGCAGTTTCAGGAGCAAGCTGACCCTTGGTCCCAGTTGCAGTGGGTCCTGGGGGCTCAGCCAGATCTGGCTCCCGGTGGCCACTAGGGACTCACAGGCCAAGTGGAATTTGGGGAACAAATTCTAGTGGTATTTGAAGCTTTATGAATTTCGTTTTATGAATTTAGGGAAGAAAATTCTATCTTTTGAATACTTGAGGGTTTCAGAATTTCTCTCCCTCTGAGGAAACGGCATAGTCCCAGACAACAGACCAGCCCAGCTTCCCTACTTTTGGGGCAGGTCTGAGCCTTAGTTTTCTCTGGGGAAACAGGGACAGTAAATGTTTTCATCACCTGGCTGTTGTAGCAAATAAGATACTGTGTGTGAAGACGCTTTGCAAATGGTAAAGTGTTCAGGTGCTGTTATGTTTTTCCTCAAACGCTGGGCTTTTGGAGGATTTATTTTAAATTCTAAAAATTGTTATAAAATATACATAATGTAAAATTTCCCCTAGTAGCCATTTTTCAGTGTCCAGTTCAGTGGCATTAGGGACATTCATTTTGTGGTACACTCAGCACTGTAGTCCAATCACAGAATGTTTACATCTTGCAAAACTGAAACTCTGTCCCCATGAAACACTAACTCCCCACTCTTCCTCCCCTCCACCCCTGGCCAGCACCACTGCCCTCCCTGTCTTCTTGCATTTTACTTCTCAGAACCTCGTATGAGTGCAATTGTGCACTATTTGTCCTTTTGTGCTTGGCTTTTTTTTTTGTTTTTTTGCTAGGGTAAAATATACATAACACAAAATTTACCATCTTTATCATTTTGAAGTACAGAGTTGAGTGGTATTAAATACATTCAGAATGTTGTGAAACCATCACCACCATCCAGGTCCATAGCTCTTTCATATTGTAATGACTGAAAAATTATCCTCATCAAACACTAACTCCCGCCTCCCCCAGCGCCTGGCACCCACTGTTCTACTGTTTGTCTCTGGGAATCTGACTGCTCTACATGCCTCATGTGAGCAGAATCATATGATATTAATCTTCTTGTGACTGGCTTATATCACTTAGCATAATGTCCCAAATTTCAACCGTGTTGTAGCATATGTTGGAATTTGTTCTTTTTAAAAGCGAATAATATTCCATTGTACATGTAGACCACATTTTTCTTGTCCTTTCATCCACTGATGGAAGCTTAGGTTGCTTCTACCCTTTGGCCATTGTGAATAATGCTGCCATGAACACGAATGTACAAAATTCTCCTCGAGATTCTGCTTTCATATCTCCGGGGTCTAAACCCAGAAGTGGAATTGCTGGATCACATGGCAGTTCTGTATTTAATTGTTTGAGGCACTGTCATGCTGTTTGCCACAGAGGCTGGATGCTGTTATTTTTAAGGCCATATTTTAGCACAACAGTGATGCCAGTCAAGGATCTCCTCGGTCTCCTAACTGCCAGGAGGGTAGACGTTGGTGGCGCCCCTGACACACGTCCCAGAGATGCCTGGAGGTGCGGCTGTCACAGCCCCCTCTCTACCCACCCCCACCCCTCGCCCTCCTGGTTTGGGATCTGCTGACCTTGAGGCTGCTGCTCTCTGGGAAAAGCTTATTTGCAGCATCCTGGTACTAAGCAGAGTACCTTTCAGCTTAAAGTCACTCATCCAGATCAATTACTCAATTACCTGTTTTAAGTTAGAATCCAAAATGTGTTGTTAACTCTGAGAATGCATCCAATTCTCTTAAACATTTCACGTACATGAAAATTAAACATAATAATATTGAAATAATGGGTTCAATTTTATTTGTCATCTTTATCTTTAGTTCTGAACCTTCCTGAGGTTGACAACTGATAACTCACTCAGGGCCCGATTTTCCCACCTCAGGAGAGACCAGTAGGACTGTCCAGTGGGTGATGCTGGCAGCCTGGCAACGAGGGGCCGAGAGCAGTACCCGTGAGGTCTCCAGGTGCAGTCAGCGTGGAGGGCATTCCACTGTGCTCTGCCGCCTGAGGTGCCTGTCTCTGCTAGACACTGGGATGACCTCTAATGTCCCCACTGTCACATGCTCAGTTGGAAGCTTCCTACCTACTCCCACTGTCCCTATAAAAAGGGACAACAGGCAGGTGGAGGTGGGTCCCTGTTCTGGAACACACAACTCCTAATGTCCAGCATGTCGGAGCCACACACACCTCCCCACGGGATGGAGACATGGGGTGGGGCAGGGGTCAGTGGGGCAGTGGCCCTGTGCCTCTTCCTGCTGACCCTTCCAGTCCCCACCACGTGACGCTGGTGGCATCTGCCAGACACCTTCCTGATCAGTTTTCAGGTGACTTTCCCACTGAGTTGGCATTGTCTTCACAGTGGCTGAAATCGCTGTGGACCAAAGATTTTAGCCAAGACCCTGATTCTGGAGCTGTCACCATCCTGGGTGATTTGTCTCGTGATGTTGGGGGTCAGGTTGAGCCCGATTGTATAGTCACTAGATCTTTGGGGTCTCCAAAGGGGGTGGTCTCAGCTCATGTCCCCGGAGTCAAGAGGTACTTAATCCTCACCTCGATTTAAGTCTAGGCCCCCATCCAGTTGCTCCACCAGGAAACTGTTTATTGAGTCCATGGACGCCCAGCGTACAATCTGCATGCTTATCCGAAGCCTTTTATGATAATTGAGCCACAGCTCATAAGGATATTTGAGTTTGCATCTCACAGTGGTTTTGTTTGGCTGTGAAGCTAAAGTCACGTAGTGAGAGGGAGAAGAATCAGGAAGAAGGGAGTTTATAGGGAAAAAAAAGTGACAAAAAGAATTTTAAACAAGGACGGGTGTTTGCAAATGTCAGATGTCAAGCTTGACTCCTTCCCTGACTCACTGGCAGAAATCCCTGCCTCTCCCCTCCCCTCGGCTTCCTGGTCAGCAAAATCAGGTCGTATTCCTGGTCTATGTTCCGGGGCGATTGTAAAACCAGGCTGTAGTGTGTGGTCCTCGTGGACTCATACCCAGCACTCTTCTGTCCCTCCCTCAAGTGCTGGGGGAGGTGGCCACGAGGCCCAAGGGACATTTCCTTGGATGAAGCTGCCCTGATGGAAGGTCAGGCTGACCTCTGTGGTGGGTCCAGGCTGACTTCAGCCCCTTCTCCATGGGCCAGAGTGGCCAAGTCTGACAGCAGTGCAGCTACATGACTTACAGGCTGTAGGACCTTGTTTTCTCAGTTTCTTTATCTGTAAAATGGAGCCAACAGGTCCTAGAGCTGATGTGAAGGTTACAGAGGAAATGGGTGGACAGTGCCAGCACAGCGCCTGGCACCTGCTCAGTCCTCTCCATCCATGGTGGCTCTTTGCTCAAGAACCAAACAGGAAACAGTTCTGGCTTTCTGTTTTAGACTTTTCTGAGTTGCCAGCACACTGGTCTTCCAATAAAGGTCCTCCATTTGGAGAGAAAAAGGTCTGTTGTCCAGTGGAAACAAGCTGGGGAAGAAAAGAGCAGCGTGCTCTCAGCCCATCCCCCAAACGTCTGCAGCCACCCAAATGGCAGTGACCACCAAGGATGGGCCTCCTCGGGCGGATCACTGGGACCCAATGGTACTAGTGCTGTCTGTGCCAGCAGGGCCAGGTCTAGAGGGACCTGATTAAGAGGTGGGGGGCATGCACACATGGCTAAGGTGGACTTAAGACCCTCTCCCAGGTACCATGGGAGCAAAGTGGGGGACCATGGACTCTGCAGGAGAGGGTCCTGGAGGGCTTCTCAGAGGAAGTGATGCCAGATTTGGGCTTTGGAGGATGAGACTGACTTTTCCAGGTGGTAGGAGCAGGACCTGAGTGAGCAAATACCTAGAAACCACTTGGGCATGAAATTCATCACCAGCAATATGACAGGTATTCAGTGATAATCTGGTATGTTCAGGACTGTGCCAAGTGATGGTGGCACAAAGGTGCATAAAGCAGGTGGGCTGGGGAGTGTTGGGGGTGGAGAGGGCAGAAAGGGCTGGGAGGAAGCTCATGGGGTGGGAGAGTGATTTCCCCAGGGCCTCCCAGTCTGTTGGTGGCAGGTGATCAATTTACAGAGCCTGAGGCAGGATGATCTGAGCCGAGAAGGACCTGGAAAGTAAGATCAGGGGTTGTTTCTCTAAGGGTGGAAATAGCCTCGTTTGTAGCCTGTGGGTGGACAGAGTGTTTGTCATGAGCGACTCAGGATCAAGGAATATTAACTTTCATTTTCGGTTCTCCAGGTTTATCGGGGCCAGAGGAGGCTGTGTCTGGTTATTACACAGACCCACAGCTGCTGACTGGATCTACCCAGCTGAGAACGTCTGGGTCAGTTCACACTCAGCCAGAGGGAGACTCCTGGGTAAGCAGACCCCCATCTCCCCATCCTCAGTATGACTCTCTGAGAAGAGAGTGCTGGTCACTACTTGATTGTCACTGTTTTGGAGAAGAAGGGAATGGAAGCTCAGGGAGAGGAGGTGAGGGGCAGGACCACAGGGTAAGCAGTGCAGAGCCTGGATGTGGAGGCAGGTGGGTCTGACTGCTTCCTCCCACCCCTTGTACCCCAAACAGAACATAGGGAGGGCGAAAACTGCTCAGGTGGCTGAGACGTGAGCGGTGACCCCAGAAGGAAGGTGGTTGACGGTGGTGCCTGGTCTTTGAGAAATTTGGAGGAAGCAGAGGAGGTGGAGGAAGGGAGGAGTCAGAGCCCCTTGTCCTTGCGGCCTTGAGGCCACCCCCGAGGTGCTGTGCTGAGGCTGTGGAGGGCAAAGGGTGTTTTCAGATATGAGGAATCAAAGTTTCTCGGGCCCAACCCCCCACCCCTGTCTCTGAGTGCCTGCTCAGTGCCCTGAGGGGAAACTGAGGCCTGAGAGTGGAGGACAGGGGACCAAGCAGGCAGGCAGTGGGGCTTTGCCTTCCTGGGCTCCCCCAGGCGCTCTCTCAGGACTGTGTGAGGTGGGAGCTATAGGAGGTGGCCTGTCAGGGAAGGAAGCCCAGAGGGAGCAAGGGAGACGGGCTCCCTGCAGATGCCCGCAGCAGGGTCCCAGTTTTCCATCTTAAGAGAAAAAGCCAAACTGTAGACCTATGAGTATAAGTGGAGGGGCGTGAGCTTGGACCTGTGTGTTTACACAGGCAAAGACAAATCTAGACGCTTCTGGGTGATTAAAATCCCATTTCCCCCCTTAAATACTACGAGTGTCAGAAAGACTGGTGTTGGCCTCCACTCAGCCCACCAAAAGCTGTGTGACCCTGAGCAAGTCACTTCCCCAGGAATTGTTTGTTCAGATCTCTTACCCCATTTTAAAGAAAAAAAAAACTGGACTCATTCATTTCATGTGGGTTTGTAGGCTCTCTGTGTGGCGTGGAGGTTCACCTCCTTCTATGCAAGTATTATGAACAATGTCTCCTGGTCTCTCGTTTTCTGACTTGGTTTATAGTGTCCTTTCCACTTTTTAATTTGTAGAAGTCAGATCAGACTTTCCTCTATGGCTTCTGGAATTTGTCTTACTGAGAAAGCTTTCTTCAACTCCACATTATTTTTTAAATATTTCTTCCAGTGCATTTGTAGTTTTTTCTTTCTGGTTTACATTTAGATCCCTTTGGGATTGATTGATTGGTCAGAAGCTTTTTGTTTCTTTTTCCTCCTCCTCCCCCTCCCTCCTCTCTCTCCCCCTCCCTCCAGCCCTTTCTCATCCTTCATCTCCTTCAAGCAGGACATATTTACTGGGTACCTACTGCCTGTCAGTGAGGAACACACCATTTCTTGTATCTTCTAAGGAGCCTCAGTGTCCCAAAGTCCTGGACAAAGGTAAGGGGACCCAGTGGAAAGAGGCTGGAGGGAAGTGGCCTGACACCCAGACCTGGCCCGGCCACCCTCAGGGAGCAGAGGTTTGGGAATGTGCTGCTCAAGGCTCAGGCATTATTCAGACTCGCTGCAAACCATGTTTTCCCACAATTCTTCTCCTCTTTCTCCTCCTATAAAAATACCATGGCTGGAGTCAGGAGACATGAGGAAATACAGGTGTTCCCTGCTACCTGAAGGTCGAGTGTCCTATGAAACCTTTTGTAAACCAAGAGGGCTCAGACTGAAGAGGGTGTAGGTCTTCCATCAAAGGATAGTTACAGAGGGTGATCTTTTGGAAAGTGGGGGATGCCCGTAAATTGAAACACTCAGAAATCTGATATGCCTGTCAAAAATACATTAAATCAGTGAGGTAATTTGTATGAAATCTGAGCGGTGTTAATTGTTCTGTGTCAGAAAGAGCTTTTCATCAAGATATACGCACATGAGACGAGGGTTGTGCTGTGTCATCGACAAGCTGGTTGTTTCATGTCCCAGTAATGGCTCCCACCCCACGTATTTTAGCCAGGCTGCGCCCGGGTGGGCAGAGGGGCCCCAGAGGCCCTGGAGCAGGACATGCAGCAGAGAATAGACAGGGCCCCTTCCTGGGCGCTGGGAGCTGAAGAAACAACACAAATAGAATCTCAACCAGAAAAGGCAACATTCAAGGGGGTGCCTGGAGAGTAACTGGGGGAAGCAGCAGAGCGAGGGGGTTTGGGGGCTGGGCCTAAAGGACAGGTAACCTTTCACATGGTGAGGCAGGTGGGGAGGCATTCCAGGGGCAGGGAGCAAACGCCTGGAGGCTGGGGTGTAATCAGAGACAAGGAAGCTGGAGGTCCTCCAGGCCCTGTGGGGGCAGGGAGTGGTGAGGAAGGCAGAGTTGGAGTAGTCAGCGGGGCCTGGCTGCTGGGCTAAGGACTTTGAACTTGGTCTAGTCTTAACCCCTCCTTTCCCTGCCCAAGGAGGATGCAGTCAAGAGCTTGATTATTACATGGGGTGGCTTCCTCTCAGCCTCTGATTGGTTGGTTACAATCAATATCATAAATGATATTCTTTCATTAGGTAGTTAATCAGTACCTTTAAATGATTTCTTACATTGGGAGTAGGAATAATGTGAAAGTTCATGCTCTGGAGACAGGAAGTCTGGAGTTAAATTCTGGCTCTTTGCTTTGCTGCTTTGAGTAAATTACTTAACCTCTCTGAGCTTCCTTTCTTACAGGATCTTTGTGGGACCTCAAATGAATGAACGCAAACCAAGCACTTAGAACAGTGCCTGGTGGAAAGTTGGGTAGTCATCAAACACAGTAGCTAATAAATATTAGATACTGCATGTTCCTTTGTCTTGATTAAAAATTTTTGATATTATTGATTTACTTCCTACCTGGAGAGATAATGATTTCACTTATTTTTATACTTTTTCTTATACCCCTCCCCACCTTCTCCTAACACCATTAAATCACTAGTTTTATAATCCTCTACCAGAAAACCGTGTAATTGTAAGCAGTTTATTTACACCTTTATTTCTTAGGTCCTCAACTGCGGCCAGTGTTTCTTGATTTCTCACTTTGAGAAATGAGAGTATTTATCATCCTCCTGCCTTCAGTGCTTCCCCTCCCACTTCTAGCCTTGTACTTTAGTTTTTATATTGATTGACAGCAAGTACATTTCTCATATTTAAATACTCTGTTGTGTTCTAAAAGATAAAGGTCATTTTATACTAACTATACACAAACTTTAGAAGTTGTGAATCACTAAATTGTACATCTGGAAATTATGTAATATTGTATGTCAACTATACTTCAATTAAAAAAATCTCCAAATAAGCAACATGGGAAAACCAGGACTTGCACATAAACATATTTACTTTAGCTTTAGAATAACAAGAGGGTTTACATATTTGTGATATTTTAAATGTTATTTTCTGTAGAGCTAACTTGTACCGTATAGTTGCACATGCTTTTTGGCATAGCCTTAGTTTTTCCTGATGTTTCTAATTGCCTTTGTTTTTCACCCCTGGCACTGTTTATATTCAATATTCCCTCACTTTCTTCCAAACTGTGCATCATGTGAGGTATGTTATGAAGTCCCCTGTCCCCACAGACCTCTTCACATCTTAGTCTGTTCTGGGTTGGTTGCTGTGTCAGTCAGCTACATGCTCAGCTGTAATCCATGGATTCCCTTCTCTCTGGGTTGATTTTCCTGATTCCTGGATCCCACATCTTTCACTCTGTTGATTATCCTTCACCTCACTCCATAAATAAACACAAACACGCACAAACACACACACGCCATCTTCTTCTTTTCCATGCAAGTCATTTTCAAGTAACTTTCTAAGAAGTCTGGTGTAGGATTAAGTCTGCTGTGACTATGGGATGGGAAGTGGGGTTGGTGACCTTATCCCTTGCTCTCCCCCTCCGCCTCACTCTCATCTTGCTCCTTCTCTGGGGTCTGCCCAGCAAACCATTCTTCTCATTTGCACGCCTTCTCTCTCATTTCTCATTAGAAACACTCTTCCTCTCACTGACTTTATTCAGCTATCATTTCTCCATCCAGTCAGTCTTCAAACATTTGTTGAAGTCTCTGGTCTCCTGTTGCCCCCATTCTGGTCTTTTACTGACAATGGAGTAAGGAGAGGTAGGATATGTGTTCTTAAGCCCGGTGAGTGGGTTGGAACCCAATCTACCACAGACAAGACTTCTGACCTTGGGCAAGTCACGTAACATCTGTGCTTCAACTTCCTTTCCTGTAAATGGGGAGATAATGGTACAAGCTCAAAGGTGATTGAAATATATGAGCTATTATTTGTGATGTCTTAGAGCAACTACTGGTGCAGAGCAAAGACCACAAACACAAGCCAGCCTTATCATTAGCTGTTATTATACCTGTAAGTACCTTTACTATCATTTCAGTCCGATTTTAGGAGGAGTGATTGATAAATGCCCTTTTGCCTCCTTAAAAAAGTACCTAAATGTAATCAACATTTGCTTTCTTTCCTCATCTCCCAAGGCAACATAACCACAAGCAGAACCAAAAGAATTCTCTCCAAATTAAGATCTGATATTTTTTGAACATTTATTTTAAAAAAACATCTTTATTGTGGTATAATTCCTGTATAGTAAACTACACGTTTCAGATGTACAATTTGATGAATTTTGATAGATGTGTACACCCCTGAAACCACCACCACAATCAAGATAGCTAAAATTTCCATCACTCTCCAAGAGGAGCAAATTTCAAACTCCGAATTATCCCTTCCCACGCCTCTTTACCCACTTTTTTTCTTTTTTTTCTTTTTTTGTGGATTCCACATATAAGTGCTATCATGTGGTATTTTTCTATCTCTTTCTGGCTTACTTCACATAGAATGACAATCTCCAGGTCCATCCATGTTGCTGCAAATGGCATTATTTTATTCTTTTTGTGACTGAGTAGTATCCCATTGTATATATATACCACAACTTCTTTATCAAATCCTCTATTGATGGACATGTAGGTTGTTCCCGTGTCTTGGCTATTGTAAATAGTGCTGCTGTGAACATTGGGGCGCATGTGCTTTTTCGAATTACATTTTTCTCTAGGTATACGCCCAGGAGTGGGATTGCTGGACCATATGGTAACTCTATTTTTAGTTCTTTAAGGAACCTCCATACTTTCCCCCGTAGTAGCTGCACCAATTTATTCCCACCAACAATGTACAAGGGTTCCTTTTTCTCCACACCCTCTCCAGCATTTGGCATTTGTGGACTTTGTAATGACAGCCATTCTGACTGATATGAGGTGTTATCTCACCGTAGTTTTGATTTTCATTTCTCTAACAATTAGTAATGTTGAGCATCTTTTCATGTGCTTGTTGTCCATCTGGATGTCTTCTTTGGAGAGATGTCTATTTAGGTCTTCTGTCCATTTTTTGATTGGGTTGCTTGTTTTTTTGATATTAAGCTGTATGAGGTGTTTGTATATTTTGGAATTAGTCCCTTGTCAGTTGCATCATTTGCAAATATTTTCTCCCATTTGGTCAGTTGTCTTTTTGTTTTATTGATGGTAACCTTAGCTGTACAAAAGCTTTTAAGTTTAATTAGGTCATACTTGTTTATTTTTGCTTTTATTTCCATTACTCGAGGAGTTGGCTTGAAAAAAATGTTTCTGTGATTTATGTCAAAGAGTGTTCTGCCTATGTTTTCCTCTAAGAGCTTTATAGTATCTGGCCTTACACTTAGGTCTTTAATCCATTATTTTTGTATATGGTGTTAGAGAATGTTCCAAATCAATATTTTATAGGTAGCTGTCCAATTTTCCCAGCACCATTTATTGAAGAGACTGTCTCTTCTACATTGTATATTCTTGCCTCCTTTGTCATAGATTGATTGACCATAAGTGCATGGGTTTATTTCTGGACTTTCTATCCTGTTCCATTGAGCTATGTGTCTATTTTTGTGTCGCTGCCACACTGTTTTGATTACTGTAGCTTTGTAGTACAGTCTGAAGTCAGAGAGCATGAATCCCCCAGCTCCATTCTCCTTTTTCAAGACTGTTTCGGCTATTCAGGGTTTTTTGTGTTTCCATACAAATTTTAACATTTTTTGTTCCAGCTCTGTGAAAAATGTCATCGGTAATTTGATAGGGGTTGCACTGAATCTGTATATTGCCTTGGGTAGTATGGCCATTTTAACAATATTGATTTTTCCAACACAAGAACACAGTATATTTTTCCACCTGTTTATGTCATCTTCAATTTCTTTCATCAGTGTCTTACAGTTTTTGGAGTATAGGTCCTTTGCCTCCTTGGGTAGATTTATTCTTAGATATTTTATTCTTCTTGATGTGATGGGAAATGGGATTATTTTCCTAATTTCTTTTTCTGATATTTTGTTGTTAGTGTATAGAAATGCAACAGATTTCTGTATATTGACTTTGTATCCTGCAACTTTACCAAATTCATTAATGAGCTCTAGTAGTTTTCTAGTGGCATGTTTAGGATTTTCATCACAATCATGTCATCTGTAAATAGATAAAATAGAGGAATCCAAATTCCTTTCCAATTTGGATTCCTTTATTTATTTTCTTCTCTGATTACTGTGGCTAGGACGTCCAAGATGATGTTGAATAAAAGTGGCAAGAGTGGGCATCCTTGTTTTGTTCCTGATCTTAGAGGAAATGCTTTCAGATTTTCACCACTGAGTATGATGTTAGCTACGCATTTGCCATATATGGTTTTTGTTATGTTGAAGTATGTTCCCTCTATGCCTACTTTCTGAAGAGTTTTTTATTGTAAATGGATGTTGAATTTTATCAGATGCTTTTTCTGCATCTATTGAGATGATCATATGGTTTTTATTCTTCAGTTTATTAATGTGGTGTGTCCCATTGATTGATTTGCAGATATTGAAAAGTCCTTGCATCCCTGGGATAAATCCCACCTGATCATGGTGTATGATCCTTTTAATGCATTGTTGGAGTCAATTTGCTAGTATTTTGTTGAGGACTTTTACATCTATGTTTATCAGTGATATTGGCCTGTAATTTTCTCTTTTTGTGATATCTTTGTCTTGTTTTGGTATCAGGGTGATGGTGGCATCATAGAATGAGTTTAAAAGTGTTCCTTCCTCTGCAATTTTTTGGAATAGTTTCGGAATGGTAGGTGTTAACTCTTCTCTAAATGTTTGGTAGAATTCACCTGTGAAGCCCTCTGATCCTGGACTTTTGTTTGTTGGGAGTTTTTAAATTACTGGTTCAGTTTCAGTCCTGGTAATTGGTCTGTTCATATTTTCTATTTCTTCCTGATTCAGTCTTGGCAAATTGTACCTTTCTAAGAAATTTTCCATTTCTTCTCAGTTGTTCTTTTTGTTGACATATAGTTGCTCATTGTAACCTCTTATTTTCCCTTGCATTTCTGTGGTGTCAGTTTTAATTTCACCTTTTTCATTTCTGGTTTTATTAATTTGGGCCCTCTCCCTGTTTTTCTGATGAGTGTGTCCAAAGATTTATCAATTTTGTTTGTCTTTTCAGAGAACCAGCTTTTAGTTTTATTGATCTTTTCTATTATTTTTTTCAGTCTCTATTTCATTTATTTCTGCTCTAATCTTTATGATTTCTTTTCTTCTACTAACTTTGGGTTTTGTTTGTTCTTCTTTCTCTTGCTGCTTTTGGTGTAAGATTAGGTTGTTTATTTCAGGTTGTTCTTGCTTCCTTGTATCACTATAGACTTCCTTTTTATAAATGCTTTTGCTGCATCCCAGAGGTTTTAGATCATTGTGTTTTCATTTTCATTTGTCTCAAAGTGCTTTTTGATCTCCTCTTCGATTTCTTCAGTGATCCATTGGTTATTTAGTAGCATATTATTTAGCCTCCAGTTTGCAGTTTTTGCAGTTTTTTTCTTGTAGTTGAATTCTAAACTCATAGCATTTTGATTGGAAAAGATGCTTGGTACAATTTCAATTTTCTTGAATTGACTGAGGCTTGCTGTGTGGGACAGCGTGTGATCTATTCTGGAGAATGTTCCTCATGCACTTGAGAGGAATGTGTATTCTATTGGTTTTGGATGGAATGCTCAATAGATATCAATTAAGTCCATCTGGTCTAATGTGTCATTTAGGGCCTGTATTTCCTTATTGATTTTCTGTCTAGATAATCTGTCCATTGATGTAAATGGGGTGTTAAGTTTCCCCCACTATTGTATTATTGTTCATTTCTCCTTTATATCTGTTAACAGTTGCCTTATATACTGAGGTGCTCCTATGTTGGGTGCACATATATTTACAATTGTTACATCTTCTTCTTGGATTGATCCCTTGAGCATTATGTAGTGCCCTTCTTTGCCTCTTGTAACAGTCTTTATTTTAAAATCTATTTTGTCTGATAAAAGTATTGCTACTCCAGCTTTCTTTTCATTTCCGTTTGTATGGAATATCTTTTTCCATCCCCTCACTTTCAGTCTGCATGTGTCTCTAGCACTGAAGTGGGTCTCTTGTAGACAGCATATATATGGGTCTTGTATTTGTATCCATTCAGCCAATCTGTGTCCTTTGGTTGAAGTATTTAATCCATTTAAATTTAAGATAATTATCAATGCATATGTTCTTACTCCCTTTTGTTAATTGTTTGGGGTGGTTTTGGTAGGTCTTTTTTATTTTCCCTTTCTTCTTTTTTTTCTCTTTTCTTCTGGTTTGGTGACTGTAGAGTTACACTGGTTTGAGGTTCCCATGAGGTTTTGGTATAGAAGTCTCTCTCTCTCTCTCTCTGTATGTGTGTATGTGTGTATGTGTGTGTGTGTGTGTGTGTATACACATAATGATTGTTTTAAGTTGCTGATCTCATAATTTCAAATGCATTTTAGATACCTGCATCTGTACCCTCCTTCTCTCATGATTACTTTTCCTGTTTCTACTTATGGCCTTTTCTTTTTTTACCTAGAGAAGTTCCTTTAACATTAACATTTGTTATAAAGCTGGTGTGGTGGTGCTGAATTCTTTAAGCTTATGTTTATCTGTGAACTTTGGATTTCTCCAAATCTGAATGAGAGCCTTGCTGGATAGAGTATTCTTGGTTGTAAGTTTTTCCCTTTCATCACTTTAAATATATCTTGCCACTCCCTTCTGGCCTGTAGAGTATCTGCTAAGAAATGAGGTGATAACCTTATGGGAGTTCCCTTGTTGTTATTAGTTGCTTTTCTTTTGCTGATTTTAATATTTTCTCCTTATCCTTAATTTTTGTCAATTTGATTACTATGTGCCTTGGTGTGTTCCCCTTTGGGTTGATCCTGTGCGGAACTCTCTGTACTTCCTGGACTTGGGTGACTGTTTCCTTTCCCAAATTGGGGAAGTTTTCAGTTATTATCTCTCCAGAATTTTTCTCAGGTCCTTTGTCTCTCTCTTCTCTTTCTGGGACCCCTATTATGCAAATATTAGTGCACTTCATGTTGTCCCAGAGTTCTCTTAAACTATCCTCATTTCTTTTCATTCTTTTTTCTTTTTTCTGTTCTGCGGTAGTGATTTCCACTAATCTGTCTTCTAGCTCATTGATCTGCTCTTCGGCCTCATTTAGTCCATTCTTGGTTCCTTCTAGTATATTATTCATTTCAGTTATTGTATTCTTGAACTCTGCTTGGGTATCTTTGTATTTTCTAACTCTTTACTAAAAACATCCCCCTGTGCATCTGTACTCCTGAGTTCTTGGAACATCTTCACCATCATTACTCTAAACTCCTTCTTGGATAGATTGCCTATCTCTTCATCACTTATTTCTTCTTCTGGGGTTTTACTTTGTGACGTGGCCTGGAAGATAGACCTCTGCCGCCTCATATTGTCTAAATTTCTATTTGTACTTTTAGGTAGACTAGTTATGTTTCTCAACCTTGTAGAAGTGGCCCTCTGTGGGAGACATTCTATGCGTCCCAGCAGTACACTCCTCTCTTGTCACCCAAGAGCCAGGGTCCCAGCCAATCCCAGGGTTGAGTCTGGCCTACATTTGCTGATTCCTTACACAGGCTTTGGGAGTGTTGTTTTCTTACTTCTGGTATTGCCCCCTGGTGGATGAGGCTGGACTAGAGGCTTATGCAGGTTTCCTGACAAGAGTCAGTGCCTGTCCACTGCTGGGTGGAGCTTGGTTCTGGCCCTCTGGTGGGTAGAGTTGTGTCTAGGAGCATGTCTAGAGGTGGTTGTGGGCTCAGGAAGTCTCCTGATGGGTGGGGCTGCATTCCCACCCAGAATATTGTTTGGCCTGAGGATCCCAGCACTTAAGCCTAAAGGCTGTTGGGTGGGACTAGGTCTTGGAGCTAATGACCCAAGCAAGATGCAGCCTCCAGGAAAGCTCATGTAGATGAAGACTCCCCAAATGTCCATCCACCAGAGTGAGACACAGCCACTCCCTACTCCACAGGAGCCTTTCTAAAACTGGCAGATAGGTCTGGCCCAGGTTCCTATGAAATACTGCCTCTGCCTTTGGACCTGATGTGCACAAGGTTCTGTGTGCACTTCCCAAGAGAGTGAAGTCTCTGTTCCCCTAGTCCTGTGGGACTGCTGGAATTAAGCCCCACTGCCTTCAAAACCAGATATTCTGCAGTCTTTTTCTCCTACTGCCAGAACCCCAGGCTGGGGAGCCTGACCTGGGGCTCAGAACTCTCACTCCTGTGGGAGGACCTCTGCGACTTAATTATTCTTCAGCTTGTGGGTCACCCACCCCAGGGGTATGGGGCCCTATTATATTGCGAGCTCACCCCTACTACTGTCTGGCTGTAGTTCCCTCTATGTTTCCAGCTGAAGAAGATCTTTTTTGGTAGGTTCCAGTCATTTTCTCAATGGTTGTGTAGTAGTCAGATCTGGTTTTGTTGTAGTTGCGAGGAGGGGCGAGCTCGTGGTCCTACTACTCTGCCATCTTGACCGGAAATTAGATCTGATGTTATTTTTAAGAAACACTACTGAGAACTAACTGGTAAAATGAAAGGATGGACACTCTCATGTATTATGAGTATGAATGTAAATTGGTACCATTTTTCTGGATAACACTGTGGCTCTAAGTATGAAAATATTTTAGGTTTTGATACCCTCTAACCAGTCAGTCTACTTCTAGAAATAGTTTAAGGAAACAATTTCAAATGCAGGCAAAGTTTTATACAAGAAGGGTGTTCTTTGCACTGTCACTTACATAAAGAATTAGAAGCAATCTGAAGTCTGAAAGTTGGGGAGGGCAGCAGAGAGGACCAGGCACCATCAGGGGCACTTGGCAGCCCATGGCAGGGCTGCAGGGATCAGGCAGGGGACGGGCAGGATTCCAGGGCCTGGTGGGATGAAGGATTTTGCAGAAGCAAGGAGGGCGTGGGCTCTGGGAAGCTGCAGCACCAGGAATTTAGCAAGGCAGAGATGTGAGCAGAGTGTGCAAGACATCATTTTGGAATAAGAGTAATTTACCAAGAACTATTTTTGTATATTAAAAGGAGTAGAGCACAGTTATCATACACATGATATTTGAATCAGAGAGACTTGAGTTCAAGTCCAGGCTGCAGCACCAGTGGGAAAACTTGGGCTAAGCTAAGTTAAGGTGAGTTTCCGCAGTTCTGCACATCATAGACCCTGGAGCAATATTAACTATTACCAAGTAGTTAACACAGCTGCTCCCACCCTCATGTAATTTGCACAGTATTCCCTTCCTCTTTTCTTCTGTGTTTGGTTTTATTGCTTCTAGAACTTCCCACATGGCCATCTGTTGTCTGAATATCTTCTCCTGTGCCCCAACGGGACAACAGGACTCTGACTTGGCTGGGAGGGAGCTGCATGATGTGAAGAACTTTCCCTAAATAGCCACCAGCAGAGCCCAGGAGACAAAGTCACTGGGTTGAGTCCACTGTGGCGCTGGTGGCCATCCCAGGGGAAACGGCCAGAGACCTGTCCCCTCACTGCTCCCTGTTGCCAGAACTCACTCATGTTCCAGTCCACAATCTATTTTCTCTTCCCTAAGGGTGAAGCCACACTTTCTTCCAGCCTGACGCAAATGGCAAGCTGAAGGGAGGACGCTGACATCCCGCTGCTGGCACCATGACATCAGAAACCAGCGACGACTGCCCAGGTACTCAGCAGCCCCTTCTCTGGCTGGTTCCTACGTGTGACCTAGAGTTGAGGGTGTTGTAACCAGGCTGAGTTAAGCTACAGAGGAATCAAAACCCAAGAAGGGGTTGACAAGCATCCTTGAGCCCCCAGAAGGGACCTGCAGCAGAGAGAGACGGGGAGAGAGACAAAAAGATCTGGTGTTTATTTCTCTATTCTCTTCTAATAAGGATATCAGTGTTTCAGTAGGAGCCCCCACTGATGACCTCGTTTAACCTTAATCACCTCCTTAAAGACCCTATCTTTAAATACTGTCACTTGGAGGCCAGGGCTTCAATATATGAATTTAGTGAGGGGACCCAGTTCCCCCTATAATACCAGGTTACTCCATCAACAGTATCCCAGGTGACCTCTAAACAGGAAGATGAATTTGAACAACCTCATATGCAATATCATTTATGTTCTACCACAATTTCTTCTAATCTTTTTTTTTTCCATCTAGAGAACAAAAGCTTTTTTGATGATGTCACTGACTATTTCTGGGACGAAGTGAGCAGGGATGAACTGCAACTCCTGCTGACTAAAGTTGAAGCCTGGGAGAGTTTTATGTCTGCGGCTGGTTTATCCAGGTGACCTGCGTGGATGCCCCAGAAATGTCATCCATATCACCCACCCTCAGCTAGTTTCCTCCTGGCAGGCACACCTCCTCCAGGCAGTATCCTAGAGTTGGGGTCAAGGATGTTCCTTCTCAAGAATACATGAGGAATTTTTCCTCCATGTCATTTGCTGGCAGTGAATGGCCTCAGGTTGAGAAGAGATGAAACTGCAAGGAAGGGGCAGGTTATTGACCCTGGACAACTTACTTAACTACTCTCTGCCTTGGTTTCTTCATTGTTAAACTTTATTGTGAGGAAACTGAGATAATACACGCCAAGTGCTTAGCATAATGGCTGACATGTAGTAGGTGCTCAGTCTGTGTTAACTTTGAAAAAGCTTTTTGGGAAGAGACCAAGGCCAAGGGTCTTGTTCCTGGAGATGAGAACCAAGCAGGACTTCCTTTGGGATGAGTCAGAAAATTGCTTTCAGCGTCAGCTTGTGTCCTGGGGGTTCTTTCTGACTGAAGCCCTGGCATCCCCATCTTAGGAATTGTGCAGACACTGCAGGACCCGGGGCCCCTAGGGTGGAGAGGCCGGGGTGGAATTGGACGGAGCTGGGTTGGGTCCTGGCTCTATCCTGGCCCAACTCTGGGGCTCTGGGCTTATGTCCTGGATCTCAGATTTGTCATCTGTACAAAGGGAGAGGCAGTTCAATCTGATGGACTGTGGCGATGGCCTTAGAGCGGGGTCACAGGTGGGGAACCAAGTGCAGGCATCTCGTGCAAAGGTCCAGGGAGGCCTGGACCAGGGACAGAGCCAGGACTCAGGTGCAGCAGAGGGTCCAGGTTGGGGGACTAGTAGGAAGGCATGGGCAGTGGGGCCAGGACCAGAGTCAGGGGAGTGACCCCAGGGACACAAAGCTAAAGGGGCTGTGACCCTAACAGAGGTGCCGTGAGTGGGAGAGGGGACACTTCTTCCCTCCCTGACTTGATCCCCTGGTGCTGGGCATAGAGGGCCCCGGGTGACTCTGTCCTCCACACCCTGCCTGGGGGCCGGGGGTCTCCACTGCCATGTGGGGCCCTCTTCTATTCTACATAGAGTAGTCAGTCTGAATGCAGTGTGGCTTAGTGGTGACTCCACTGTCACAATGAGTGGCTGCCAATTTTGTGTAATTTGTGTTGATTCTGAGGAGACTGTCAAGTCCCCACCAAACAGGAATGTACTTCGTCCACCAGCTCATCCAAATGCATGTAGGACTTCTCAGGCTTAGCAATTGATACAGATGTTTCCTAACGTCCCTTGAGTCTTTTGGAGGGTCCATCAACCATCGAGTTGCACATGGCCTTGGTGTGCAGGTATGTGAAGCTGTCACAGCTAAGGTGTGAGTTAGGCTGCTGGCACCTGAGAGCTCAGGGTGCTGGTTGCAGATCGGGAGTCAGTGAGGTGAGCTGGAGAGTCCAGGGGGAACCAGGCTTAACAGCCTCTCTCCTGATTCCCAGTCAGTTGGGGAAGTGGATGGACCCAGTGACCTTCAGCTGGGAAGATAGAGGGCATGAGGCTTGGAAGAGAGCATAGGTCAGGGAAGTGATCACTAACATCCCTTCTAGCTGTGAGTTTTGTTTTTAAACAAATTCTAACTACTCAGTGTTAGCAAAACTGCAAAGTCTGAGTGCACAGTTCCCAGACTGTACTTACACTTGAGAGCAATGACAAATTTGGAGGATGCCCCAAACCACCCTCCAGTTGGAGAATTCCGTGAGAAGGATGCACAGAGCTCCCTGACCGCTGGCACACTCCCAGGTCCGGTTCACTACAGAGAAGGATGCGGGTCCCCAGCAGCCACAGGGCTGAGTCTGGGAGGGTTTCAAACACGAAGCTTCTCTTGTCCTCAGGACACATTACTGTCCTGTGTTCAGTGTGTTCAGTGCACACGGGTCAGTGCCAACCAGGGGTGCCCACTGTGTTTAACAAAATGCTCCTGACAGTCCTTGACACGATAAGGAAGGCTGCACTCAGGACTGTGGTGACAGGTGTGAAACCCATTGCTGTAGAGCAGACACACTGGGCTCAAGCCCGAATGCAGCACAGACACTGGGGGTTTACAGCCAAGGAGCAGAGTGAGGGGTGGTGGAGGGAAAATTACTGAGAGGAGACACCAAGGGGAGGGGATTCCTGTTTATCTTTCCTAACAGGATTCTTGCTAAAGGCAGGTCAAGGACGGCTGCCTCAAAGGTGGGAGATGAGGAATTTGATCAGGTATCAAATGTGGTCAGACCTCAGAGTTGGGGAGTCTTACTACGTGGATTTAGCAGGGTTCTTGCTGAGACTGGGTGATAGGGGCCATCGGGGACAGGACAGGGAAGGGGAAGGTGGAGGCCTGGTTGAGAAGAGGACTCAGAAGAGCCTGACTAACGTTTGGTCAAGGAGAGAGTCTCAGGCACCCCGAGCCTCAGTGCACAGTGTCCTCCTGGGGCTCAATCACATGCTGCCCGCCCGGCTGACCTGAGTCTCCAGCCCCTCCCACAGGTCAGACCAGCACCCTGGTGTCCATTTCCCCCAGAGGTCAGGACTGACACCACATGACCAGAGGCCCATCACACATCACCCTGGCCGACTGTCCAGTGGCAGAAGCGCAGGGAAACCAGGGCACTCCTATCAGCCAGAACATTCTAGGGGCTTAGGGATCACTTCCCTTAGCCAAGGGCAAAAGCAGGTTGATTCCTCACTGAACCCTAAGCTTCTCTGAATGAAGTTTTCTCTGCTCCAGTCCCACTTCTCTGTGTTTATCTGCGGAGCTCCCGCTCTACAAGCACCTTGGAGGTGACGGTGCTGACCTGCCTCTGAGGTGTCTTTATCAAAAACCTCTGTCAAGTTAAGAGTATCTTAAGGTGACTTGTGCTTATTTATTCCTTGATTAAGTGTTGTGGAGCCTCAACAAAGTACAAATCATGTGTTTAAATATAGAGAAAAAAAATTTACATTTGTCAAATTCTTTTGTCTTTGATTTATAGTAAAATCCCTGTGATTTATGCAGGATAGGTCTTGTTCAGACTGCTTTACAGAGAACCCGAAACTGCCTTCTTATTCCCTTGACCTTCACTGTTACAGGGAAGAGGCAGATGCACTGCGTGAATACCTGAACAAGCTGAAAGCAGAATCGGTCCTGAACGACAAAGACACGCTGCAAAAAGAGCAGCTGGATAGGGAGAGGTTTTTGAGGGAGTTTCCTAGGGTCAAACGAGAGCTTGAGGAAAGCATAGGAAAGCTCCACGCACTTGCAGACAAGGTGGACAATGTTCACAGGGACTGCAGCATCTCCAAGGTGGCAGCCGCCTCTGCTGGTGTTGCGTCTGGCATCCTGACCATCCTTGGCCTGGCTCTGGCCCCTGTGACAGCGGGGGTCAGTCTGGCACTCTCGGCAACTGGGTTAGGGCTGGGGGCTGCATCTGCCGTGACTGGTGTGACCACCAGTGTCGTGGAACATGTTGTCACGTCATCAGCTGAAACAGAAGCCAATGACCTGATGTCAACTGTCATCGACAAAGAGGAGGTGGCTGCAGGGGCTCCTGGTAAACGTGCATCCGAACTTGTTCCCTCAACACAGAATATCTTCCAAGCCCTGCAAGGCATTGGGAAGAACGTCCGTGCCATCAAAGTGGCCAAAGCCAACCCTCGCTTAGCCGCCCATGCCAGGGACTTTATGACCACTGGGGGAGTCTCCCTCCGAAGAAGCAAGCAGGTGAGGAAAGCCTTTGGAGGCACGGCTCTGGCGATGACCAGAGAGGCCCGCATCATGGGTATGGCCACTGCAGGTGTCACCCTTCTGCTGGATGTGGCCTCCCTGGTGAAAGACTCACTGCACTTGCATGAGGGGGCAAAGACGGAGTCGGCTGAGCGGCTAAGGCAGCGGGCCCGGGAGCTGGAGAGCAGGTTGGAGGAGCTCACCCGGATCTACGAGAGTCTGCAGTAGGGCCCAACCCAGAGCAGTGCAGGGAGCAGGGGCCCGCGCGGGGCCAAGGCGCGGAGGTACCTTGTTAGAGGGAAGAAGAGGGTGGGTGAGATTAAAAAGACAGAAGTCGGGGTTGCCAAGGGGGCAGGTGGTGGGAAGCGACTGGGATTTCAAAATGTAGAATAGATAAACAAGGTTATACTGGATAGCACAGGGAAATGTATACAAGATCCTGTGGTAGCTCACAGTGAAAAAAAATGTGAGTGAATATATGTATGTTCATGTATAACTGAAAAATTGTGCTCTACACTGAAACTTGACACAACATTGTAAAATGACTATTACTCAATAAAAAATGTTAAAAAATAAAAAAATAAATAAATGGGGGAAAAAAAGACAAAAAGTGGGGAAGCTGGGCTGGTCTGACTCTTGCTTTGGTCTGTGTCTGGACTATGCTGTCTCCCCACAGGGTGAGAAATCCTTAAACCCTTGAGTATTCAAAAAATGTAATTTTCTTCCCTAAATTTTCCCTCGTGGCTCAAGATGAGTCACAAAATTTCAAATACCACTAGAATTTGTTGCCCATATTCCACTTGGCCTGTGAGTCCCTAGTGGCCACTGGGAGCTGGGTCTGGCTGGGCCCTGGGGACCCACTGCAACTGGGTCCAATGGTCAACTCACTCCTGAAACTGCTTCCACCTCCAGGGAAAGCAGCCTAAAGTCCTCCATCACTGAGGGCTGTGGGCCCCCTTCTCCCGAGTCCACCTCCCCCCCACTTCCATAAGCTGCGGAGAGAATTTGGCATCATGCAGCCCTCCTTGAGTTCATCCTGCCCAGGTTTTTGCTGTGATTCGGATTCCTGCTTATAGAAAGAGTCCGGAGCTGACAGTGTTACTGGGAGGATGATGAGACAAGGCAGGGACTGGCCTTGGCATACAGCAGGTGCTCAATAAACAATAGCCTCTATTTTCTGGCCACTCATGGTCTCTGCATTATCTCCTTTCATCTTTCAAAGCCCCATCTTGTTGTCTGCTACTCTTATTCCTGTGCACAGATGAGAAAGCAGACTTAGAAAATTCAGTTATTTTCCTAAGGTCACGAATTTGCCCAAGCCTCCGCTTCTTTGCCCACTGATCCTCACCACCACAATTCAGCTCTTAAATCATAATCTTTATATGCCACTTATTATTATTTTTTAAAGTCCCTGAGCTCACCTCCTCTCACGAGCATGGCAGTCACAAATACCTACAGAGCAACCATCAGTGAAAAAGACTGCCGCCTACCAGAGAGGCTCTCCCACAACTAAAGACAGAAGGAAGGAACCACAACGGGATGGGTAGGAGGCGTGGACTCCCGATATAATCAAATCCATACCCTCCAGGTGGGCAGCCCACAAACTGGAGAATAATTATATTGCAGAGGGTCTCCCACAGGAGTAAGACTCTGAAGCCCACCTTGGGCTGCCCAGCCTGGAGGTCTCGCACCTGGGAGACGAGTCCCCAGAGCACTTGGCTTTGAAGGCCAGTGGGGCTGAGCTGCAGGAACCCCGCAGGGCTGGGGGAGATAAAGACTTCCCTCTTAAAGGGCCACACGGAACCTCATATGAACTGGGACCAGGGCAAAAGCAGTCATTTGATAGGAGCCTGGGCCAGACCTACCTGCCGGTCTCGGAGGGTCTCCTGGAGGAGCGGGGGCCATCCGTGGCTCATCCTGGGGACATGGACACTGGTGGCATATTGGGGAACATTCAGCTGTGTGAACAATATCTTGGTTCATTAGCAGCAGGCCCTATTCGGCACCACCCGACAGCCTGCAGGCACCAGTGTTGGGACACCTCAGGCCGAACAACTAACTGGGAGGGGACACAGCCCCACCGAGCAGCACACAGGCTGTCTAAAGGCTCCCTAGACACTGCTCACCATAGGGCCAAGACCCACACTCACTTGCCAGAAAGCAGACACCAGCCTCTCCCCCAGGAGACCTGCTCAAGCCTCTAGAGCAGCCTCACCCACCAAGAGGGCAGACACCAGAACCAATAAAAATATGACCCTGCAATTAGGCCAAACGCTGCCCTGGGACCACTTGGCCCTGGCCCTGCTCACTAGCAAGTCAACACAGCCTTCGGGACACCCTGGACCCCATACCCAACTAGCTCAGGATCTGCCCTCAACTTATGATCCAAAATGAGCTTGGAATCTCCCTGAGCCCTGCAGCCAGCCTCCAGGAACCAGCTCTGACTGCCAACAAACTGGCACTAACCTCAGGATCCCGCTTCACCTGCCAGTGAGTGGGAAACAGCCCCAGAGTCTTCAGGACCCTGAATCTGCTCACCAGCAAGCCCCCAATAGCCCTGGGCACCCCTAGAGTTCCCCAAACAGGCACCTTGTGACCAGGCCCCACTATACAGTAAGCCAGAAGCATCTACACAAAGCAGGATCTGGCATCCAACCAGGCTAAGGGCCAACCAAGTTACAAGACCACACACATAGCCCGCCACAATAGAAGGACCCAGGCAGCCCCCTTAGGGGGACCCCTAGAGCATATTGCTTGGGTGACGGCAGGGGAGTGCACTGCTAGGACGCCTAAGATGTCTCCTTGAGGGTGCCACTTCTCCAAGGTCGAGAAACATAAGTAACCTACCACATCCATAAAATACAAAAAGCAACTTACACAACATGAGGCAACAGAAGAATATGTTACAAAGGAACAAGATAAAACCCCAAAGGAAGAACTAAGTGGAGATAAGCAGGCTACCTGAGAAAAGAGTTCAGAGTAATGATTGTAGAAATGACCAAAGAACTAGCAAGGAGAATGGATGCATCAAACAAGAAGTTAGAAGTTTTTAACAAAGATTTAGAAAATATAAAGAACCAAACGGAGATGAAGAGTACAATAATTGAAATGAAAAATACACTAGAAGGAATCAACAGTAGACTAAATGACACAGAAGAGTGGATCTGCGAGCTGGAAGACAAAGTAGTGAAAATCACTACCACAGGACAGAAAAAAGAATGAAAAGAGATGAGGGCCATTTAAGAGACCTCTGGGACAGCATCAAAGGCACAAATATTCACATTATAGAGGTCTCAGAAGGAGAAGAGAGAAAAAAGGCCTGAGAAAATATTTGAAGAGATAATACCTAAAAAATTCCCTAATCTGGGAAAGGAAACAGTCACCCAAGTCCAGGAAATGCAGAGTCCGATACAGGATTAACCCTACGATTAATACACCAAGACACATTGTAACTAAAATGACAAAAATTGAAGATAAAGAGAGAATATTAAAAGCAACAAAAACACATAAGGGAACTTCCATAAGATTATCAGCTGATTTTTCAGCAGAAACTCTGTGGACCAGAAGGGAGTGGCATGACTTATTTTAAGTTATGAAAGGGAAAAACTTACAAAAAAAAAAAAAAAAAAAAAAAACTGTATCCAGCAAGGCTCTCATTCAGATTTGATGAGAGATCAAAAGCTTCACAGATAAGCAAAAGCTAAAAGAATCCAGCACCACAAAACCAGCTTTATAACAAATACTAAAGGAACTTTTCTAGGCAAAAAAGAGAAGGCCACAACTAGAAACAAGAAAGTTATGAAATGAAAAAGCTTACCAGTAAAGGCAAACATACCGCAAAGGTGGGAAATCACAAACAAAACTAGTAGTGGGGTTAAAAGACAAAAACAGTAAAATCACCTGTGACCACAATAAGCAGTTAAGGGATACACAAAACAATTAGATGTAAAATATGATGTGAAAACGTAGTCATGAGGGGAGGAAAGTACAAATGCAGGGTATTTAAAGTGCATTTGAAATTGGGAGACCAGCAACTTAAAGCAATCATAGAGAGAGAGAGAGAGACAGAGACAGAGAGAGACAGAGACTGCTGCACCAAAACCTGATGGTAACTGCAAACCAAAAATCTATAATAGGTACACACAAAAAGAAAAAGGAATCCAAGTATGACACTAAAGATAATCATCAAATCGCAAAAGAACAGAAGAAGAAAGGGGAAAAAAGAGACGTATAAAAACAAATCCAAGACACCAAAATGGCAATAAGAACACACGTATCAATAATTACCTTAAATGTAAACAGACTACTACAACCAAAAGACACAGCCTGGCTGAATGGATACAGAAATAAGACGTATATATGCTGCCAACAAGACTCACTTCAGCTCTAGACACACATGCAGACTGAAAGTGAGAGGATGGCAAAAGGTATTCCATGCAAATGGAAAGCAAAAGAAAGCTGGAGTAGCAATATTTAAATCAGTCAAAATGCACTTTAAAAATAAAGTGTATTACAAGAGACATGGACACTACATAATGATCAAGTTATCAATCCAAGAGGAGATAATAACTGTAAACATATATGCACCCAACAAAGGAGCCCTTCAATATATAAGGCAAATATTAAGACACAAAAGGAGAAACCAACAGTAACATAGTAAGTGTCATTAACAACTCCACTTACGTAAATGGACAGACCATCCATAGAGAAAAATCAATACGGAAACACAGGCCTTAAATTACACATTAGATCAAATGCACTTAATTGACAGAGCACTCCATCTGAAAGCAGCACAATACACATTCTTTCCAAGTGCATGTGGAACAGTCTGCAGGATAGATCACATGCTTGGCCACAAAATGAGCCTCAGTAAATTTAAGAAAATTGAAATCACATCAAGCATCTTTTCCAACCACAACACTATGAAACTAGGAATCAACTACAAGGAAAAAACTGCAAAAAAACCCACAAACACATGGAGGCTAAACAATATGCTACTAAACAACCAATGGATCACTGAAGAAATCAAAGAGGAAATTAAAAAAAAAAACATGGAGACAAATGAAAACACAATGATTTAAAACCTCTGGGATGCAGCAAAAGAAGTTCTAAGAGGGAAGTTTATAGCTAACAAGCCTACCTCAGGAAAAAAGAAAAATCTCAAATAAATAACCTAACTTTACATCTCAAGCAACTAGAGACAGAAGAACTAACAAAACCCAAAGTTAGTAGAAGAAAATAAATCATAATGGTGAGAGCAGAAATAAATGAAATAGAAACTGAAAAAAAAAAAAGATCAATGAAACTAAAACTTGATTCCTTTAAAAGATAATAAATTGATAAACCTTTAGCAGACTCATCAAGGAAAAAAAAAGGAAGGCCCAAATTAATAAAATCAGAAATGAAAAAGGAAAAGTTACAACCAATACCACAAAAATGCAAAGGATCTTAAGTAACTACTGTGAGCAACTTACGCCAATAAAATGGACAACCTAGAAGAAATGGACAATTTCTTAGAAAGTTACAATCTCCCAAGACTGAACCAGGATGAAATAGAAAATATGAATGGACCAATTACCAGGACCGAAACTGAATCAGTACTTTACAAACTCCCAACAAAAGTCCAGGACCCAATGGCTTCACAGGTGATTTCTACCAAACATTAAGAGAAGAGTTAACACTTATCCTTCTGAAACTACTCCAAAATATTGCAGAGGAAGGAACAGGTCTGAACTCATTCTATGAGGCCACCATCACCCTGATACTAAAGCAAACAAAGACATCACAAAAAGAGAAAATTACAGGCCAATATCACTGATAAACATAGATGCAAATATCCTCAACAAAATACTAGCAAACCGAATCCAACAGGATCTTACACCAAGACCAAGTGTGATACACCACATTAATGAAATGAGGAATAACCATGTGATCATCTCAACAGATACAGAAAAAGCTCTTGATAAAATTCAACATCCATTTATGATTTTAAAAAAAACAACTCTGCAGAAAGTGGGCATAAACAGAACATACTTCAACATAATACAAGCCATCTATGACAAACCCAGAGATAACATCAAACTCAGTGGTGAAAGCTGAAAGACATGTCCACGACCTGATCTCTGCGACCTGTGAATGGGCCTCATGTGGAGAAGGGGCTTTGCAAATCCTTTAAGGTAAAAGTCTTGAGAGGAGATCACCATGGACCATCTGGGTGGGCCCTAAATCCAACCAGTTCCTTATGAGAGATGCACAGAGAGACAACAGGGAGTAGCCATAGAAAGGCGGAGGCAGAGAGTGGATGATGCAGCCACAAGCCAAGGAACGCCTGAAGCCACCACAAGCTGGGACAGGCAAGGAAGGGCTCCTCGCAGAGCCTCCAGGGAGGGTGGCTCCACGGACAGGAAGTAGCCCCCAAGCCCCCCAGTGATGCCCCCACCTACTTCTCCCTTCATCTCCTGCTGCTCCCCTCCCAGGGGCTGAAGTGCACCTGCTCCGAGGCCAGATGGGTCAGCTGCTGGAGGCCTGACGAGGGTCCTCTCTGGGGGCCTGCGGTTTCCCTAGCCAGTGTGGAAAGCCTTCTCCTCCCTTCCCTCCTGCTTGCAACTCAAGGGACATGTCTTCACTGCCCTTGAACTCCCAGGGCCTAGGGAGGGACCGGGTTTATGCTAAGCCTTTGTTAAAAGAATGAAGAAATGAATGAACAAAAGCTTTGACAGTCCTCTGAAGAGCCCCTGCTCCAGCACCCACAGGCCTGGGTGCCAACATCCCCATTCCCACTTCCAGGGCAGCTGGGATGAACCTCCTCCACAGGGCAGGATTTGCCTCCTCTGATGTCTAAGGAAGTTCCTGGAAGCTAGCACCTGGGCATCCCGTCTCTATCCTCAGGACCAGCTCACTGTTGAACACACAGTAGGTGCTCAGTAATTGAAATGGACCAAGATTTATGAGATGCTCTTAGCATCTTCGAGTCTGGTCAGCCTCCCTTTCTGCACGACTGTCACCCTCTTCTGAAGCCTGTGCCCCAGCCATGCTGCACTCCTGGAAGCTTCCAGAAGTTAGGCAAAGTAGGTGCCTGCTACAGAAGCAAAACACAGTCCATTCCAGATGACCCAGGTCCATTCCCTTCTAGGCCACCTGCTCTCAGACAAACACTCCCAGATACACGGCTCGTAGCACATGGTACTCTTTATTGTGACGCTCAGTGGAAAACATCTGTAAACCAGCTTACTGTAGTGGTGACAGCTGCAACCATGCTAAGGCACTTTTATTATATAAAAAAAGGGCAGGGGTGGGAGTTCTGTTCACTCCTTTGTGACAGCAACCTGAATTCAGAGCTTTTTAGGCATATGTAGCTTTTATATATCTTCATGATTTGTTGAGAGTTGGTTTCCTTTAAAAGAAAATGCCTTCTCTGCCATAAGTAAGTCTAAATGCAGCATATACAAAACAGTTAGGAATACAGGGAAATTCAGCAACCAGTGTAGACCAGTGTAGGATAAGCTACTCTCTTCTAGACACGGTTCCAAAGGAAAGGCAGTGATAAAGACTTGGAATTTTATCATTTATTATAGGAAGAGGGAGAAAAGAAACTCTTTTTATTCCTTTTAAAAATACCTGCGCAGATGGCGGAGTTCTGAACTATATTGAGTCAACGGTGCCGGTCACTACCCGCGGCCCCAGTCCTGGCGTAGGGACGAGACTGCGTGGGAGGGCCTCTGGCCCTTTCTACTGTTCTGGCTGTCAGACTTGGGACAAGTCCCTTAACCATTAAATATATTTGGTCCCCAAGAGTGTTGGGAGAGGCCACTGCCGGCCTTTCCAGCTTGGCCCCGAGGCCCTGTCTGCTCGGCCCAGCAGCCCCGCTGTGGCGGGGGCGGGCTGCCCTCGGCAAAGGAGGGAAGGGGTCATCATTGCACTTGAGACGTTTCAGAATCAGGAGGCGGACGGGGCGCTGCCCAGCAGGGGTGGGGAGGAATGCCCCTCCTCGCCGCCCCAGCATCCTGTGCCCTGCACAGAGGTGGACCCCGTGGGCCTGCTTGTGCCGGACCACCCAGAGCCCCTGGGAGCCGGGGCCGGAAGGGCAGAGGGTGTGAGGTCACCGCGTGTGATTGCCAACAGCAAAGAAGGGAGAGGGAAGAGCTGGTGGCGGAGGCGGGGAAAGAGACGACTCTTCTGGGGTGTCGGGCTATCAAAACTCATTAGTCTGAAGAAAAATAGATTCGTAGAAAAGGCTCCTGCCCCTCCCCGGTGCCCTGCCCTCCTCACCTCACCATCTTGTGCTTCTTGGCAAGAGAGGGCAGGAGAGCCTGCTGGTCGCTCTGTCCCCAGGCCGGGAGCCCAGGACCCTGACTCTTTGGTATCAGATTTTGGGGACTGGGGTGGAGGGGAACAGGAGGAGCTGCAGCAGAGGAAGCCAAACACCCTCAACAAGGCCTGGGGGGAAGGGCGGGGAGGCAAGGCCTGAGGTCCCCTGGCCTGGGGGCATGGGTGGGGTCACGGTCACAGCAGGTCCCAAGAGGGTGGAGGAGGTGCTGCGGGGGCCGGGAAGGGGAGGCGGAGTTGGCGTCATCCGTCTCAGGCAGCAGGAGAAGAGGTTGTTATTCGGCAGCTTTGGCCTCAGCCCCGTCGGCTTTGCCGTCCACCTCCTCGTCCGAGCAGTCGCCGGCACCTTTCCGGGCCATCCGGCGGGGCACGACAAATGGCAGGTCCCCGCGCCTGGGGGCAAAGGCAGTGGTCAGCAGGGCTGGCCAGGCGGTCACAGGACAGCTCACACACTTCAAAGTGGTCTTTAAAAGAAAACTAGCTCCTGACATCCCACGGGGAGAAGCAATGTGGGGCCTCCAGGGCCACAGCTCCAGGGAGGACAGGACGGCTCTCAGAAAGCAGGTGACTGAAGCTTCCCGCTTTCCCCCAAAACACAAGCAAAAAACCAGCAGGACAAGGGGTACAGCACAAGAGCAAACAGAGCCACTATGGCAAAATACCACATTCTGGTCAAACTTAGTACCAAACAGGTGAGACCAAGAGACACAGAATGACTGTGACAGTGTACAAAGGTGGGCGTCTTCTGGGCCCGGGTAAGAATATCATATACTGACTGTAACACCAGCTCTTGTTGCTTTTATGCTTTAAAAAAAGATAACTGTGAAAAGGAGGTAAGCAGTGGGACTCTCAGCCCAAAAGACTCTGCCTCAACCATTTCACACTTCTTGAACGTGACACTCCTCTGAGAGGTGCAAGGTCATGGGAGATGCTCATGTTCACCCAGCAAACGTGTAGGGGGCACCCAATCTGTGCCAGGGCCCAGCCGGGCTGCCTCAAGCCACTTCTAATTCACAACAGCTGGAAACGTTCTAATCGGGCTTTGAGGGTGCAACAAGGGCAGACTTTCCAGACAGGATGGGAATAAATTACCCGAAGGGCTTACTGTTCATTCAAAAGGCCGGGCTGCAGCCCAGGGGGCACGAAGCACCGGGGAGGGTGTCATCAACCACCTTGCTCACTGACGTCTAATTGAGAAAGGCGACCAAGTTTATAAGGAGCCTAATTTTCTGAATTCTGCTTTCTAGGACAAACTAATTTTTGGAAGGTGAAAGAATCTGGCGAAGGGGCTGGGAGGCCTGGGAGGCCGGGGAGGCTCACCTGAGCTTGTTCTTGAGGGAGCTGACCTCGCGGTTCATGGCATCCGCGGTCTCGGTGGCGTCCTCCAGCTCGCGCTGCAGTTTCCGGCGGGAGGCGTTGGCCCGCTGGGCCTCCTCCTCCGCCTCCTCCAGCTGCCGCTTGAGCTGCTTCAGGCGGGTGGACGCCTTGTCCGCCTGCGGAGACGGGACCGCCCCCAGTCAGTCAGGATTCCACGCACCTGCGGCCCTCCCTGCCCTCCTCCCCACGGGGCGGGGCCTGCACCACCGCCAACACACCTGGTCCTTGAACTGCTCCGCGTTCCTCCGCTCATCATCCACCTGCAGCAGCACATCCTTCAGCTTCTTCTCGGCCCGACGCACCTGCTTGCACGCTGCCTGGCGCTCCCTGTGAGGCAGAAACACAGTGGCTCAGGGGGAGCGTCCTCTTTCATGAGGGTCTGGCCAACAAACCACAAGCTGGACCACCCATTCCCAGGCTTCCTCTGCTGCAGGTACTTCCCCCTGTAGGGAGGCTGGATGCTACGAAGGACCGTCTTTACTGAACAACCTCTCTCATGGGAGGCACTGGGATTAGCCCCATTTCACAGATGAGGAAACTGAGGCTCAGGGAAGGGAAATGACACATCTCAGAGAGTATACATGTAGCTAGGAGAAGGGGCAATTGACCCCCAGTACTACTAAAGAAGTCTCAGATGAGTTGCTCAGGTGAGTGGGAACCCCATCTCTCTGAATCAGCCCTCAGAGACAGCCACTGGGTTCCCCAACTTTAGAGGTGGGCCGTGTCCCCCAATCCAATCTCCATAAGGCCCCAGGGAGAGGGGTGGGAGCCCCGTCAGGGTGGGGGAAACAGCCTCTGGGCCTCAGGGCACCCACTTGGTCTCATTGTCCAGCTGCTCCTCCAGCTGTGCAATCTTGGCCTTCCAGGGCGGCGATGGAGGCCTTGTACTTGGACTTGACGGTGCCCTCCATCTCCTGCAGCTTGACCTTGAGCTCCTTGTTCTGGCGCTCCAGCTGCTGCCGCGCGTTCTCGTTCTTCTGGGCATGGCTGCGCTCCAGGTTCAGGTCGGTGTTGATCTGGTCGATCTGGGGAAACAAAGGCTGGTGACCCGAGGAAGGCGGGGGCCGTGGCTGGGGGCAGAGGAGGGGCAGCTGGACCCTGCTGGGCCCCTGATCAAGCCCTCCCGGAAGAGGGAGCTTCCCAACAGGAAAGGTCCAGAAACCCGAGAGAGAAACTGAGGAGTCCATGCAGGTGCCAGGACTTTCTCCCCTAAGCACCAGGGGTGGAGGGCTTCTAACCAATGGGAAGGCCTGCGGGCTTCACCGAGGGGGACCCAGCAGCCCCAGCCCCCTACCTGCAGGTTCGCCTTCTTCAGCCTGTCGTTCACCAGCTCTGTATTGCCCTGCTCCTCCTCCAGCTCCTCCTCCAGCTGCGCGATGCGGGCCTCCAGGCGCCGCTTCTCCTCCAACGCCAAAGCACTGGGGAGGGCAGGGAGAGGTCAGAGGGACCAAATTAGAGGCAGTACCCCCACACCTGCCTCCCCGCTCAGAGGGACACCCGGCACTCGCCCCAGCTCACCCTTTGCCGCTGCTGTTGGCAATCTCGTCGGCCAGCTCGTCCCGCTCCTGCTGGGCCTGGCGCTTGGCTCGCTCGGCAGCAGCCAGCTCCTATCAAGGGAATGCAGATCGTGACCTGCTGGGACCGCCTGCAGCCCTGACAGCCCACCTCCTCCATTCCCAGTACTCTGAGCCCCTAGCCCCTGTTCTCAAACCCCTTCCCAGGTCTGCCTTCTCCATGAAGCCCATCCTCGTGAGTCCCTCTGGGGTTGAAGCTTAGGCACCATATGTTCATACAGTCCCCGTATCTAAGTGCCAGGAACCAGGCCAGGTGTTGGGGATATTGCAGTAAAGAAGAAGCCATCCTGCCCTAAGGGGATGCTGGCCCTCTGTGTTCCGGGTGGACGTGGAGCCCAGGGGACAGGACAGAGACGTGAGTTAAGACTAAGGCGCCAGGGCTCTGAAAGCCGGTGGGGGAGATGGGCCTCACCAGAGACCCCCATGTGCAGGAGGTCAGGGCTGACGAGGACAGGCCTGGATGCAGAACTCAGTAGCCAGTAACCCCACTGCGAGAGCCTGGGGACCATTTTCACAGTCTGCCTCGTGTGAGGGATAAGGCCTCTAAGGGGACACCCAGTGCAGTAAGCCTCTGGGAGGGATCCCTCCTCACCAGGCACCAAGTCACAGCAGGTGGTGATTACCACAAAGCCCCATTTCATGCAAGGGAGGAGCCAGCTCCAATGGTGACAATTTAATTCACACACCCGGTTTAGTCACACCAGGGAACCTCGCGACTTAATGAAACCCTGTGGGGCATTCTTTCACTGAAGCAAGAACCACCCGAACCCATTCCTGGAGTTCGGCCAGTTTTTCCAGGCCTGCCTGGGTGGCCCAGGCAGCGGGTGGCGGTCCTGAGCTGCCACCTGCTGGCCAGAGGGACGCCCCCTCCGCAACCCACCTCCTGCAGCTGAATCATCTCGGCCTCCATGCTCTTGAGCTTCTTCTCGTTCTCCTTGGCCTGCGCCAGGATCTCCTCGCGGGAGGCGCGCGTGTCCTCCAGCTCCCGCATGTAGTCCTTCATCTGGGCCTGGGGGCGGGGAGGAGAGGCTTGGTGCCGCCACCCCAGACACTCCCGTGTCCCCAGCACCCCCACAGGGACACCCCCCGCCAACTGGGACCTGTGGCTGGTTTTCAGCCTGATGCCTCATTCAACCAGTTTAACTGTAAAGGGCAAAATAGTAAAGACAAAGTGTGTCCTCAACCAACACCACTTTGTACCCTCTCGGGCGCTGGGAGTCACAGAGCACACCCGCGGCGGAGTTAGTCACTAGGCGCATATTAATCAAGCTGCATTTCTGTTTACTCTCTCTGACTTCCTGTTGACGTGAATCCCGCTCTCTGGCCCCATCCCCGAAGCAGCCACCGCTCAGGTCAACACCCACCTGCCAGGTTAGCCCCACCACGTGGCACGTGTTCTTCTCCTATGACTCATTTTAACTCTAAAGATCTTTTTCTTTTTTTCCTTTTGCAGATAAATCCCAAATTGAGATTCTCCAGGACAAAGGGTGTGCTTGCTGGGCATGGCTGGGTGGTACCCAACAGAACCTTCACCAGCAATGAGGGCACCTAGGCCCCCGCGACCTGGCCAACAACACAGGATGTTCAAATTTGTCCTTATTGTTGCTGGTTTGCTGGGTATGATGCATCATCCCAGAGTGGTTTTTTTTTTTCAACTTTTATTCTTTAATTATTGATGAGACAAATGTGTTTCCTAGCATGTGTTCTGTACCACTGGGCTGCTCAGAACTTTCCATCATCATCCATTAAGGCTGGATCGGGTCTGCTCCTGGGTCACATCTGGTTTATTCTGGAAATCTGCCACTGAGTGATTAAGTGACTATAACGCCATTGCAGCTGTAGGTTTACACTTGTTCGATTCTTTGCTGAAAGCACTCGAAGTCAACAAGCTGACTGCAACTTAGCTTCTGACTACTTTGTTCCTCCTCAGCCTCTGAGTTTCCATCTGGGAGATGGATCTAAGGGCACCCAAGCCCTTCCCCAGGGAGGGGAAGGTGGCACTTCCCAGCATTCACCAGCCACCCCACGAGTGTCCCAGCCCTCCGCTGACCACCGTGTGTAGCTGGATCCAGCTTGGTCTGGCCTGAGCTCACCTGCAGCTTTCGCAGCTGCTTAATGGCTTCGTCTCGGTTCTTGTTGGCTGATTCGATGTGGGCCTCCAGGTCCTTCAGGTCCATCTCCAGCTTCTTCCGAGCAGCCACAGCAATCGAGCGCTGCTTCCTCTCATCCTCCAGCTCGGCCTCCATCTCCCGCACCTGGGGAGACACCGACGGCTCAGGAGGCCCAACATACCCAAAGAGCCTGCCTCTGCTGGGGTCTGAGTGGGCTTGGTCCAGTCCTGTGGGATCCACGGACCTCCGGGAGCCAATGAGGATTACTAACTATAAAACCCTGGGAGAGGGAGTCGCTGACCCCCTGGGACACGGAGGGCACGGTCAAGGGGACTCCCACAGTCCAGGTGGAGGAAGGAGAATGGAGCCGCCGAACCCAGGGTGGTCCTGCCTGCCTCCCAGGGGGTGGGAGGGCCATGCGCACCTGTCTGACCAGCTGCTTCTTCTTCTCCTCACTCTGCTCGTCGCGGCCCTGCAGGTCCCGCTCGAACTGGGCCTTCATGGCCTGCAGGTTCACCTCCAGCCGCAGCTTGGCATCCTCGGTGGCCTGCAGCTCATCCTCCAGCTCCTCGAGCTGGGTCTTCATCTCCTCCACCTGCTGCTCCAGGGCCCGCTTGGATTTCTCCAGCTCGTGAACCTGCCGCCAAGGGGACCCGGTCAGGAGCAGAGGGTTTCGAGGTCCCCAGCCTCTGTGTCCACTCAACCCCTGATCCTTCATGTATGGAGACCACCCCCACCCACTGCGCCGAGAGCCAGCTGCGGGCTCCGGGACTCACGCTCTTGCCGACGTCGTCCTTGGAGCTCACGAGGTCCTCCATCTCCGTGCGGAACTGCTTGTTAAGCCGCTCCAGCTCCGCCTTCTGCTCCATGGCCTCCTCCAGCGCCCGGGCCAGAGACAGCGCCTTGGTCTCCTTCTCCCGGGCCTCCGCCTCAGCCCGGTCGCGCTCCTCTGCGTACTTGGCGGAGATGGTCTTCTCCTCGGCCAGGAGCTGGGAGAGAGGCGGGCACGCACCATGAGGTTCAGCGCCTGCCAGCCTCAGGCAGGCAGAGCCTCCAGACCTAAACTCCTTGGGGGAGGGGGGACCAAGGAGAGCAGGAACAGGGTGCTTCCAGGGGACCCAGCTGCTTCCAAGGGTGACATGCTGTGCAGTGACCTCATAACCAGATGAGGGCTCTGCCTCCACGATTGAGAATCTGTGTAACTTTCTCCCTTGGTAACCATGGTCCTTTCCATCACTCAGTGCCCCTCCCTGGAGAGCCCACAGGAAATATGTCACCCTCAGGACCTGGAAATGCATGGTTCTCCTGAACAACTGGTGGGAGTTCACCCTAAGAAGAACGTGAACCTGGCTAGGCGGAGGCCCAGATCCCACTTGTGGCCCTCCTCCAAGAATGTGCATCTGAATTCCCCTGGCGTCCGCTCCCTGCGCTGGCCCGCGCAGCTGTATCGTCTCCTTTTCCCACCTTGTGCTCCCTCTGCCCCAGCACCTCTTTGGACCTATCTCTTAAATGGGCCAGACAGGAAACACTTTTGACTTCAGTTTCTGAGTAACTGCTATGTTAGCAGGAAAGCAGCCATGATGATGTCATGGCTGCGCTCGCACACCCACACCAACAAGCGGCGGGCCGCCCTCCGCCAGCTCGCGGGCCCCTACTTTATTCCGCTTTTCTATCCCACCCCACCGTCTGCATCAGATCTGCAGGAGTGAGCGAGAGGTGTGAGCATATAAATGAGAGTTCTAAATAAATCTGGTTCATTAAAGAAAATGTTTAAAATGCAGGAAACCAGAAAGGGGAAAAGTCGCTCCCAAACCTATTGTGTGAAGATGCCCTGTTCGAGCGCTTTCTTTCTAGGCCCCTCGATGAGCTGGAAAACAGGAGCACCCTCTGAGTGCCTGCCCCGCATGGCCACCCCAACAAGCTGGGTGACGGTGACCCTGGGCCCAGCTGACAGACAGCAGCCTTTGCCTGAGGCAGGGTGTCTGCAGCAGGGAGGTCGCGCCGACGGCACCCACCTGGTCAAACTTCTTCTGCTTCTTCTCCAGGTTGGAGACGCTCTGCCGCTGGTGGTCCAGGTCCACCAGCAGGTCATCCAGCTCCTGCTGCAGCCGCGTCTTGGTCTTCTCTAGCTTGTCGTAGGCAGCCACCTTCTCCTCGTAGCGCTGGCTCAGCCCCTCCAGGTCCTTCTGGAGCTTCCTCTTGGCTTCCTCAGCCATCTCCAGGCACCCCATGCCGTCGTCCATCTTCTTCCTCATGTCAGTCACCTGGGTAGGAGCAAGGGGTAAGGAGACGCCCAGCACGGAACCTGCGTGTGCCAGGGACAGCTGGGAGCTGGCCTGCTACCCATGAACGGAGGAACAGGGAGAAACCAACTGAGCTACAGAAGCAGTTCCCTCGAACCACTCCCCTCTCCCTCTGGGGCAGGGGAAATGGAGTTTCTGCACAGGGCACCTGCCTAGCGCATGGAGCCCGGGGGAGGTCGGCCCCACGGGTCAGCTTCGGAAGGCCTCACAATTATGATCTGCATCTAGCCACTCGTACAAAGACCAAAACCCAGAGAGGGGGCCTCCTGCACTCTCCTCTCCCCGCAGCGGACCTGCGGGCGTCCATCCCGCAGCCCGTGCCTCACACCTGGACGCACAGCGGCCAGCACATGCACACACTGGCCACTCGCACCCAGGCTGTGGTGCAGACCTTCCGGCACATATAAGTCCCAAGACAGGATCTAGAACAGGGCTCTTGGTCTATTTTTGGCCCCAGAACCTTTGAGAGTCTAGAGAAGACTCTGGCCTCATTCTCAGGATGATATTTTAATTAACATGCAAAAGGCAAAACATGTAGGATTACCAAGAAACCAGTATAGAAAATTGCAGTCACAGGGCGTTTTTTTTTTTTAAGACTGTGGTTCGGTAACCCATGTGCTTCTGTAACCCACGCGCTTCTCAGCACTGCAAACAGCAGGCGCCTGAGAAGCAAGGAGCACGGTGACTTTCCCAAAGCCGGGCCGCAGCTCGGACACGGTGACCAGTGGTTTCTACGGAACAGGCCACGGGCTCCTGCCACGGCTTGCTGCTTATGTTTATAACGGAAGAAAATGCTGCGTGTCAGCGAGAGACTGGTGAAATAAAGATGTTAAGTCTCCTCCATCCAAGTCCTTGGGTCCCTAAATTCTCCCTGGGGTCCCCAGGCATGGGCCCCTCCTGGGGAGAGCAGGAGCTCCCTGAGGGAGAGTGTCCAGCTCGGGGAGGCCTGGGTGGGCCCAGGCAGGGGCCCCACTGGGAGCTGCCCAGCCTATGGGATCCGACCACAGTGTCCTGGGGCATCTTGCTAGGGGGCGGGGTCCGGCTCCAAACCTGGGCGTGGAGGGTGGCAATCTGCTTCTCAAGGTTCCGTTTGGCCTCCTCCTCCTCCTCCAGCTGATCCTTGAGGGAGTTCTTCTCATCTTCCACCTGCTTCAGCTTCGTGCTCAGGCTGAGTTTCTGCCGGTTCTCCTCCTGCAGCAGTTCCTACTCCGAGGACAAGGGAGGCAGGGGCTCAGGACACCCAGTGTCGGGGCCTCATGGTCCCCACACCCTCAACAGGAGGGAAGAGCCGGTCCCCCTCTTATTCAGGGGGAGCTGGCAAAGACCTGGCAGGGATCTGGGAGGACCCTGAGAGCCTGTGGACACAGGGGAGGACGCCCCGTGACGCAAGACCAGAGGTCCAGCAGCTGATGCCACATGAGCACAGGATCTCCCAGACCAGTCCAGCTGCAGGGACCTGTGGCTGCCCTCACCTGCGTGTCCTGCAGCTGGGACTCCAGAGCGGAGAAGTCCTTGGTGAGCTTGCTGGACTTGCTGTCCGACTGGGTAAGAAGACCTGTCACGTTGTCCAGTTCAACCTGTGTGAGGACGGGAGACAAAGCACCCTAAGCTCGACCTGCCTGGGCCCCACCTCGGCTCTGCGGCCACGCTGGACCCGAGTCACAGGCTGAATCCCGGACGCCTGGCTGATGAGCCTCTTTGAGGAGGGGGGAGGTAGAGAGAGAGAGGGAGAAAGGAAGGAGCAGGAGCCCTGGAGATGTGGGCCAAGACCCTGGCAGCCCCCAGGGAGGCCTCACCTGCAGCTTGGAGACCTTGTCGGCCAGCTCCGTGCGCACGCGCTCTCCCTCGGTGAACTTCACCTGCAGCTCCTGCAGCTGGGCCTCCACCTTCTTCCGCTTGTGCTCAGAGTCCCCCTTGCCCTGCAGCAGCACCTTCACCTCGTTGGCCAGCTCCCCTCGCTCATTCTCCAGGGTCTGCTTGGCCTTCTCGAGGTTAGCTTTCACCTGGGGAGGCCGGGGAGGAAAGTGAAGATGTTCACAAGGGCATCAGAGCCCGACCATGAGGCTGGTCTTCTAACATCATCAGGAAAGCTGGCGGATCCAGACCCAGAATCTGCTGCCTCTGCAGCAAAAATGCCACTGGGCAAGTTCAGGGGAAAGTGAGCTGGCAGGAGCCCTGGACCTGATCCATACTCATCACCCAGCTGGGGCGGGACACCAGGCACGGGGCCTCACCTCTCAGGGCTCGGCTTCCCCAACTCTCACACAATCCCCGCCCAGCCTCCCACTCTGGGTTCAGGGGGCATCCAAGTGCAAGATGTCACTGTTGCTGATATTAAGATCTTCATGATATTATTATAGGATGAGGGAAATGAGAACTGTTCATAGACTTCCCGTAAAGCCTCGTGGAGATGTGATGTTCAAAATAATAATGTAACATTCCTCCCCAAAATATAAAATCGGAGTTCACAGAATAAACATGACAATCCCATTCTAGTCTGCGTGGAGCCAGCTGCAGTGTCTGTGGGCCAAGCGAGGATAAACCAGAACCAGCAGGAATGCAAAAGCTCACTGGGTACAGGGCAAGGAAAGGCTTCAACCTGCCAGAACCAGGTGAAGCTGGAGACGGACGGACAAGGCGTGTTTCCGAAGATACTGGATAGGTTGCCATGTGGAAGAGCCTTGGCCCTCTCAGGCTGCCACCAAGAGTGGCCACGAGCCCTGAGCCACAGGAGGCAGCACTGGTCCTGTTCAGAAACTGCCTGGCCACAGCTTGCCTGGCTGAGAATCAGCTGGGGTGAACATCCCCAGGGTCCTCCCGTGAAGACTCCAGCTGACCACCTGCTGGAGGTGCTCTAGAGCAGCCAGGAGACTTCCTAGTCTGACAGGTTGTCGAGCAGGACAATGATGATGACAATAAATGACACTTGAGCAACTTATGGAGCCCTTACTATCTAAGTGCCTCATGTGTTACCAACTCCAACTGGCATAGAATCTTATGAGGCAGGTTCACCATTAGCCTGCCTTACAGATGGGGAGACTGAGGCAGGGGGTACCTATCTGCTCAAGTCACACGGCCACTGGAGCCTGGACTCCGGGAGCGCCCCACCCACAGGGGTGGAGCCGCAAGGGCCGGTCCCTGGGGAACCAACACACCCGCTTTGTCTGCTCCAGCTGCTCCGCCAGCTCCTCCACGGCCTGCGAGTGCTTCTGCCTCATCTCCTGGATCTGGGCCTCGTGGGTCCTGGCCTCCTCCTCGAGGGTCTTCTTCAGGATGTTCACTTCCTGTTCACGTTTGGACCTGGACAGAGAAACGCCCTCAGGAGGGAGGCTGGGGACCCTGGAGTGATGCTCCCCTGGGGCCTCTGTAGCAGCAGAGAGCCCAGCGAGGTGGCTTTCTGCCCACTGGCCTCCCTCCTCGGCCATCCATCCTACAGGTCAGGCCCACAGACACACTTTGGAGAGGACTTTCAGCCTCGAGGCCCACCCATGCATCACCCCAACTCCAAGCCAAGTTCTCTGACAGGTCTGCTCTGCCCCACTTGAGGCAGACGCTATTAAGGAACCATCAGCTCCTGTGCTCTCTGCTGCATGACAGTAAGGCCACTGTGTGTCCACAGAGACCAGGGGTCTACGCCTTCGAGGCCACAGCCTCTCTTTCCTTGCTCCACCACCCCCATCCTCAGTGACCTGGCTGGTCGACCCCAAGGCACACCTGAGCTCCTGCTGGGCAGCAGTGGAATCCAGAGTGTCCTCCAACTCTGTTTTCAGAGCCTCCAGCTCTTCCCCGAGATCCCGTTTCTGCTTCTCAGCTTTATTCCTGGAGGCACGCTCAGATTCCAGGTCTTCTTGGAGTTCAGAAATCTGAGATTCCAGCTCCCGGATCTTCTTCAGGGCTATGTTCTTCTGGGAGGCTTCTTCTTCCACTCTGCCAAAGAGACCAACAACATTAGGATGAGGTCACCGTCACCTTCAGAGAGCACAATTTGCAGACAAGGTTTTAGCTAAGTGCAGCCAAAGCTGCTTCTGGCAGTCATAATCATGGCCCTTAGGAGCTCTTCTCAGCAAAAACGTCTGAGGCATTCAGAAGACTTAAGGGCAATACCACTTTGAGAATTCAAAAACCTCATAGAGGAATCATTTTTTTTTTCTAAATTAAGATTCAGTGCTTTAAACATAAAAAAATTCGAATGTTAAATGGAAAAAAAGATGGAGGGGAACAAATGCTACTGTCCATGATTACAACGAGTAAGTAAAAATACAAATATGCTATGGACTTTGGGAAATAATGATGTGTCTGCAGGTCTGGCAACTGTAATAAACATATCACTCTTGCTGGCGGTGGGGCGGGTAGATAACGGAGAAGGCTGTTCACATGGGGATCTAGGAATTCTCTATACCTTCTGCTCAGCTTTGTTGTGAATTTAAAACTGCTCTAAAAAAGTAAAATCTGTTTTTAAAAAGCATGCCTGTAGCCAAGAAATCTTAAAAAGGAAAAGAATAGAAAGGATTGCTATGACTGGCTGACGAGGGTTGTGGATGACTTTCGGGGGGGTTACAAACAAATGACAGAGAAGCCTTGGACTACGCTTTTAGTGCACAGGAAACATTTTGCTGTAAATTGGCGTCCGAGACAACAGAGGAATGCGTGCCTGCCGCTCCCTGATGCACCGAGAACCACGGCAGGAAGCGTGCTGACGGCACCGGCACTGGCCACGGGGCCGCGGGCTGATGTGCTTGGTTCTCACCTGGCCAGGGCAGCCTGCAGCTCCTCCTCTTTCTTGGCCAGCTGCATCTTGAGCTCGGCGATCTGGGCCTGCAGCTCGGCGATCTGGTCGCTGAGGTCCGTGGAGTCTCCCTCCAGCTTCCGGCGGGTCTTCTCCAGCTCCTGACGCTGCTTCTCCTCTCTTCGGAGGCGCTCTGGGGAGCAAGAACGGGGAGACGCCGACAGAGCCCTGAGTCGCCACCGATTTTTCTGTCTGTCTTCAATTCTTATATAAAACACTGAATATTTGTTACCACAAACCACGTGTGCAGTTTAAACAACCCTGATACCCAGACACCAGACCCAGCTCCTGGACGAAGGGGAAGACATCACCATAAGCGGCCTAGTCCTGTGTCTCTCCAACCCCACCTGCCAGCCTTTCCCACCAGGGAACTCCTCTCCCAAAGTCTGTGTTTGTGTTTCCACTTCTCTCGTTTTCCTTTGAGGCTGTACCTCCCTAAAAATGTAATGCTTAGTTTTGCAGGAATCTGAACTCACAGAAGGGACCTGTCTTGTATGATTTCTATGGAGTCAGTGCAGCGGGGCCAGGGTCCAAAGGGCTTTACAATTCCTGCTATGACGTCACCTAGGTGACCTCCTTACATCTCTGCGCCTCATCTGAGTAGTGAGGGTGGAAGACAAGCTACTTCATGAGGCTACTGTGAGGCACAAAGGAGTTGGTGTCTGAAACCAACTTCCAGGCACCCGGAACAGTGCCAGCCCATAACGCGTGTTCAGTGAGGCAACTCTTACTCCGTGTCTCACCTTTGTCACAACATTATGACTTTGAGATCTGGCAAGTTAAGGGTCACTGTAAGTGATCCATCCGGGCTCCTGTCTGTGTATTCCACCGTGTGAACACACCCCAACCTATCTGTCCGCCCGACAGCTGGGGGCACCTGTGATGTGTTCGTTGTGTGCCCTCCTGAGAGCACGCTGCCACGAGCCTTCCTGCCCGGGACACCCAGTGCATATGAACAAGAGGACTGGGCTGCGAGCAAAGCTGCAACCTCACGGGCACTTCTAGATTGTTCTCCAGAGCTGTCTACCCATTTATACTCCCACCGGCAGCATGTGCGTGCTCTGGCTGTCCTACATCTTCGGCAATGCTTGGTGGTGTCAAACTTTCATGTTTGTCAATCCAGTGGGTGTGTTGCTCCAAGACCTCGAGGATGATGGAGTCTTTCAGACTATTCCCAGATGAAGAGATAAGTCTCTGTGTCAGGACCCCTCTTCCCCTTGATGGCCTGACCCACCTCATCCTGGGAAAAGCCTCCCAGTCACCAGCCAGGGTGGTTTCGGCCCTGCGTCCACTGGGTACTGACAACTGCCCTGTGCACCTGGCTGCCCACGTCTCAGCAGATGGAGCAGTGGTTTCTCCCTGGAGCTCGGAGGCCCCCAGGGGTCTGACTGCCCCCATTCCCTGCGGTCAGCCCCTCCCAAGGGGCAGGGAACAGGGGGTCGCCAGACAGCACAGATCAGCGCTTGTGCTGGCTGCCGTGGACCCCAGGGCACAGGAGGATGAAGGCAGGTTTGTCACCCTGCCCCACGTCAAGCAATGGCCTCTCGCGATGCCTGCCTAGCATCTTACAGTACAAACAGCATGTCCATGCACGCTATTTAGTTTAACCCTCACACACCCTTTTGCTGTGTCCCCTTAGAGGCAAGAAAAACTAAAGCTCATGGAGATTAAGTAACAGGTACAAGATGACACAGCAAGTAAGTGGAAGAGGAGGGTCAAACCCAGAACCTTCCAGGAAGTCTTAGAAGCCGGTGAGACACACAGCGCTTGCCAACTGAGACGCCAGAGCATGATTCTGAACACTCTTCCCTGAACATCCCTCCCCAGCCACAAGTGCCCAGACTCCCACAGGGACAGGGGCTGGCCCCCGGGTCCTGAGGGCCGTGGCAGCGAGGCCCGGGCTGGCCCCTGGGCACTGGATGCTCCCCACCTGCCCCCAAGGCTGACAGTTCCCGCCACCGTCTTACCCTCCAGGTCGGTGATCATCGCCTCGTGCTTGTTCTTGAGCTTGGCGAGGCTCTTGGATTTCTCCTCCTCTTCCATGAGATTGGTGGTGAACTCGGCTATTCTGTCTTCCAGCAGCTTCTTCTCCTGGGGGGGAAGGGGAGGTCAGAGCTGGGTTAGTTGAGCGCAGAACACTTCAGCTCGCTTCAAAGCACGACTCATCAGCTGTTTAGGACTGAATGGAGGGGCAGAGCCTTAAATACTCAATCAAGATCAGTGGGCTTTCCTGGATCGAAGGGGTAATTTTGAGAGGTCACTGGCTCCCCTGAAGCAGCTGGACGAGCTTCCTTGGGGTCCAAAACTGGGCTGCCCAAGCCCCTCCTGGGCCTGTGTTACCCCTTTCTGCTCAGGTAAGGGCAGCTTCTGGGTGACAGGGAGTGTTGGCATGGGAAATCAGGGCAGGCACCACAGCGCCACCTTGCCCGTGCTGGTGCCTCCTTCCTCAGCCCACAATGCACCCCTGCTCCTCTCACTTTCTGCCTTCTGTGGCCACCACTAGAGTCCCAATCTCAGAAAGATCCACCCACAACAGCAACCGCACAGCCACCGTGACAAATCGGCACCATCACTCAGCACAAGCTCCCCACAGCACAAGGTCCCTGGGCAGGACGCCTGCCGTGTCAACCCGACCACCACACCCTCTGGAGATGGAAGATGGCGTCCTGCTCCTGCCCCTCCTTCTCCTCCAATGCAATTCCCAGCTGTCATCTGTCACCAGGCAGATGCGGACGGGGACCCAGCCCACAGCCAGGACCCTGGAGCCGGCTGTCCCCAGCCCCTCCCGCCCCGCAGCCCCCACGGCGCACAGCCGGCCCGACCTTGGCCAGCTTGCAGTTCTGGTCCTCCATGATGATCTGGTCCTCCTCCAGCTTCTTCAGCTTGGCCTCGGTGGTCACCTTCTCCAGCTGCAGCTTCTGCCGGGCGCTCTCCTCCTCCTCCAGCTGTTCCTCCAGTTCCTACAGCGAAGTCGGGGAGACCGTGAGTAGAGTGCACCCCACGAGCCTGCGGCACCACTGGTACGGGACCTGGCCCCCACATGTGGGGTCATGGATTTAAAAACTGGGGTAAGGGGACAAGTACCCGGGTCCAATCATGGGGTCACATGTTCTGACAGGCTTCCTTTAGCTTTCCACCCCCCACCATCTGCTCCGCAGACCAGCGGAGCGAGGACCAAGGAAGGAAATTAAATTGGCTTCAATGCTCCATGGGGCAGAGCTCACCTGACACGTACGTGTTAGAAATAACCGCCCAAAAGAGAAAGCCTCCCCGAGGCTGCCCCCAGGACAAAGGTGCGGCGTTGTCCCCCACGGCACTTGTGACGCCCAGTTCTCTCCCATTCCTGCGTCGCTGCTCCTCACCACCCAGCCCCCCGCCCCACCGCTGGGCGGCCCTGCCCCTCTCCCGAGACCTGGATGTTCTGCTGCATCTTCTTCTTCTCGGTCTGCAGGTGCTGGCAGCGCTCCTCCTCCTCCTCCACCCTAGCCTCCAGGTCGTGGCAGATCTCCTCCAGCTCCTGCTTCTTGGCAGTCAGGCGGGCTCGGAGCTCCTCGGCCTCGGCACACAGCTCCGTTTCTGCCTGGAGCTGCTCCTGCAGCTGCAGCTTCTCGGCCATGAGCTGCAAGAACACGTGGGAAATATGAACTCCTATGACCTCCTCGAGCCGGCCACCTCTCCAGGAGAGCTGGTCACCTGCACAGGCTCCTGCAGGGAGAGCCCCGTGCTTCAAGGGCAGTTTCCATCCCAGAATGCTTCAGCTCCCAGGCATGTCTAAATATCACGCCTTTCATCCTTCGCCACTGCTCTAGGAGCTGCTCACCAAGATCCTTAGGAGAAGTGCTGAAGCTGGGCCTTGAACCCATCATTCATGAACTTTCCACCCCATGGGGCAGCTTTCCTACATCATGTAACCCCAAATGGGATACGCAGAGAGATTAACCACCATTTCTCTATAGAAATAGGAAAATATCGCCTTAAAGGCCAAGCACGCTTTGCCTACTCATAGCCAGCAGGTGGCAGCACTACCTGGGCAGTGCAGGCGGACACCCACCTGTGACTGGAGGGTCTCCATCTCCGTGAGCCTGTTCTCAGCAGCTAGCTGCTTCTCCCGCACCTTCACCAGCTCCTCCTCCTTGGCCATCATCTCCTCCTCCTGCCGGCTCACCTGCAGCAGCGGCTTGACCTAGGAGAGGAGACAGAGAAGACTCGCTTAGGGGAAGATGCCTGTGCAGGTTGAGAGCCATGGGGCAGGTAGGATGCTGCACGGAGGAGGTGCAAATGGGTACAGTCTTTCTGGAAGTCAATCTGGTTCTGTGAGGCATTGGCCTCTGTTTCGCTAATTGCATTTCAGGGAAACCATCCCTATGTGTATAACAGTGGAAAGTCACTGTTGGAAAAGTAGCCAGATAAACTATGAAACATCTCTAGGGAACAGTATGTTAATGTTTTAAAAATGATGCTTATAAAGGAATTTTAAGTGGAAGATGCAAAACATAAGACTGTTTAAACAAGTCAAAGCTCTGTTATTTAAGAATGTGTATGGTTTACACAGCAGAAATGTATCAGGAATGAAAAAAAAGCAAGAATAAATACTGAAACATCTATTCAATATTTATGTTGGCTCAAGGTTGAAGAAATTGTGGGTAAATTTTTATATTCTTGTTTACCCTTCTGTTGGTCCAACTTTTTGCAATTACCACAAATTATTTATTAGCAACAAAAGCAGCCTGACCAGCCTTAAAATAATAAAGAAATTTTTTTCTTTAACGCTAGGGAGGACCCAACCAGCCCTGTGCAGATTCTGACCCACCAATCCCTGGTTTCTGGGCGAGCAATGGCCGTACCACGTGGGGCCGGGGGGGGGGGGGGGGGGCGCGGGGCCTGGACCTCCCAGAGCTGCTCCTGGAGCAGCTCTGGCCCACCCCAACAGCGGCCCTGGCCTCCACCCCGGACAATGTCCCGGCTCACTCCCCTCTAGACCCCACAGGGCAGGACACGGGGCATGAAGGCAAAGTGCCCGTCCTGAGGCCTGAGCCCCGCAGGAAGCCATGGGAGGCCCACTGGTCCCCTTGGCCACACGGAGGCTCCTCCAGACCCACCTTGGTGAAGAGCCGCCACCACTGCCAGTTCCGCAGCTTGAGGTAGGCGGCACAGTTTCTCTGCAGGACCTTCATGGCCGTCAGCTGCTGCTGCCGCTTGGCAAAGGCCCTGTGGGGTGAGGGTCACGGGTCAGCACCTCCAAGCAGGGGACAGCTGACCTCCTCTCTGACAGTCGCTCCCAGAGGCTTTTGCAGAGGGAATCACCTCTGCCTGGGACACCACGAGGCAGAAGTGTAGGGAAGGAGGCTGGCTTGGGGTTGAGTCTTTTGGGTGACCTCGAGAGGGTGACCAGGGCTGAGGTCACGATCATACACCATCACTTAAGAGGCGAGTGAAGTCACTACAGGCCTAAGTCAAGTGCAACTGCTGGTCATTAAGTCCATCTACTGATGGCATCTGCCCACCTTCATGCCACCCACAACCTTGGGGCTTCTGTTTGGCAGGAGAATGGCAGCAGCTGACGTCCTGCAAACAACGCAAACTCAAGCTCCGACCCCAAGTGCTCAGAGCTCAGGCTGGAATGGACGCCCCTGAGCACATAGAGGGGCTCAAGGGACCAACGTGCAGTGGCCACCGAGCAGGTGAGCCCGAGTCCCCTAGGAGCTGCTTGGCACTCAAGGACAGCCAGCTCTGGGTGTCATCCCTACATGAGAGACATAGTGAGGAACTGCGGTGGACAGGAGCCTTCAAGGCAGGCAGATCCGAACACAGTCACCCCTTCCCACCAGCTCACTTTAAACCCCAGGCAAAAATCCGGGAAGCAGGGGGGCAGGGAAAGCCACATGGGCCTCCCCAGGCCAACACCTGACTGGTATTAGGGCGAGGGCCCCTAGGCCACAACTTCCTAAGTGCCCTCCACCACAGGAGAGCTGGGAGGGGCTGGAGCGGGGGGCAGGCTGGGCCAAGTGGGTGTCTTGGGACTCACTTTCTGGCCAGGTAGCCCCTGCAGCAGGCCTGGAAGCCGATGATGACGTCGGTGATCTTCAGGTCCCGCTCCTCCTCCAGGTGGGCCAGCACGCCGGCCCGGAAGAAGACCTTGCTCTGGCCAATGCGGTACAGGTTGCTGTCGAGCTCCAGGGCTTTGATCTAGATGGGAAAAGAGCCAGCCACTCACCCCCACCATCCTACCACCACGGAGCCCTGGAGCAAGGCCTCAGCAGGGGAAGGGCCTCGGGCCGGGGTCAGTCCCTCTGCCCTGCGGACAGCCTTAACCTGATGCAGAGAAAGTGAGGCTGGGGGTGCTGGGCAGGGGGCAGGTGGGCGCCAGCACGGCGCAGGGTAACGAGTCAGACTTGCAGAGAAACACAGAATCTTTGCATTGAAGGAACTCTAAAGGTCTCCCCTTCCTCTCTGCCCTGCCCAGCACACCACAGTCACGCTCTAGAAACACCTGGCAGGGTCACCCTCCAAGTACCCAAGCCTCACTGCTGCCCCAAAGCCCAACACTGCTCCAGCTCTGGCCAGGCCCAGGATCAAACGCTAATCAGGTTACCCCAGGCCTAACCTCTGTGAGCCCACATTTCCTCAGCTGAAGAGTGGAAACACCTCCTTTAAGGAAAAGAAAAGTTAACAAAGTAAATAATAGCACCTCCTTCCTAGAAGAGCTGTGGGAATCAAACAAGAAAATGCATAGAAAGCGCTTAGCACAGGGTCTAGGGCTGAATGAACTTCCGCCGTGGTTACTACTACCGAGCTGTTTCAGTACAGTTAACAAGGCTCTCTTGTTAAGCCCACTGGCAAGGGTCTGTCGGTCTGTCTGTCTGCCTGGGAGAGAAGGGATTTAGAACAAGCTCCAAGAGGCAGAGGCTTGAATAAGATAAATGGGATCTGGGGGCCCCTAATGCCCATGAACGGTCCAGGGAGGCCTCGAAGAGGCCCCTGCAGAAGAGAAGATGTGGGGAACAGAAGGCAACGTGGGTACCTCCCTCCCTGCATGACGAGCCCAGGCCTCCTGTCTTCCCTGCAGAGCTGGACAGAGGGGGCCCGACTGTGCCTGAAGGAGGGACACCCCTCACTGGCCAGCAGCTGAGTCTCCCAGAAAAACGGTGGCCCAGACCCGAGGTAGAGGCACACCCTCCATCCTTCACGTCTCCTTTCCACCAGCTGATGAGCATCGGAGGGCAGGGAGCCATCTCCTCCCTCCTTTTTCTAGCCTCAATCTCCCTGTCCCTCAAATGCGCGGCTTTGCACAGAGCAGGTGTTGAATTTTTCTTCCCTTTTCTCTTTCCTCTCCCCACCCCCAGCCCATCCTCTGCTGATTCTCTGGAAAGGATGCAAAGTAAACAAATCAAAAGGTGCTGGCTGCTGACCCTGGAAGCATTAGACAAAGGAGACGCCTGCCTGCAAAGCAGAAAAATGACCAGGTGGGTACAGCCCCGGCTCGGCCACTGAGTCACCATGGGGCCTTCATTCACCCAGTGCCCACTGCCTGTCCAGCACTGGCCCAGGGGTAGGGGGAGAGAGGAAAGGTCCAGAAGCACTGACTCTGGTGGCTTTGGGCCAGTCACGGTGTCCTGGTGGGGAGGTGCCCTGCTGACCACACCGCACATGAAGATCAGAGGAGACATAAGCAAGAAAGGATCAGAATGTGCCCAAAAGGAAGGGACCATCTCACACCACATCCTGGCCACGCTGCAGCTCTCACCTCCTCCTCCCAGGCCCGCGCCCACACACCATCCCAAGCACCCAAGTGCTGAGGGGGCTACCACACGGGGCCCCCCGCAGAATCAGAAATGGCACGTTGGAGGAACCAGAGAGCACGGGCATCGAGGGGTCCAGCAGCCACAGGGCACCCAATGCGGGGAGGGGACAGCAGCCCAACTCACCATGAGCACACACGCCTGCTTCCCGTCCATGAAGCCCTTGGGGATGGAATTTGGTGTCAGGATCTCGTATCTGAGGAAGGAAAGGGCAGCCGGATCAGTGTACCCCTTCACTTCACGTGGCCTGGACATTCGTGGGAGGTGAGGGCGCAGCAGATGTGGAACCCTTTTCACAAAGTCTTCTGAGGATGGGGGAACCTTCGGCGAACCCCGCCTTGCTCTTTTCTAAGGCTGAACAGCACAAGGAAGGCCTGGTGTTTTCCAGAAAGTGAGTGGAAACTCGGTTGGAATGTTTCAGTCACTTAAGGGTGAGCCTCAGCGTGGGCTTACTAACTGCTAATCGCCCAGCACCTGTGTCTGTAACCCCAGAAGACCATGCCCATCTCTTCCCTGGGATGCTGCAGGGAACCACTAATCAACGGGGTGGTCCACAAAATTAAACAGAGCTGCAACACGATAGCAGTTTCCACTAAACACAGTCATTAGGCAAATAGGCCAGTGCCACCAATGTCCCTCCCTGCACACACAGCCGATTTCCGTTTCCATAAAGTTCCTTTAATACCCAAGTCTCTAACTGAGCCTCCTTAATTTCTTGTCACAGCTCCTCTAACTGCAGCAAACAGCCCCAGGCCCCTGAGGTCACTAGGAGTGAAAGCCAGCAAGAAAACCGTCATCTCAGCGAAAAAACCGGGACATCCCTTCTCACAGGGAGGGTGGCATGGAGGACCGTGTGAGGAGCCAGCTGGACCTCAGCTCAGCGTAGACAAGGAAATGGCTCCCCGACCCAAGGCCCCTGCTGGAGAGCAGCCTGGCCATTGGCACGAGAGGCCGGCTGCGGGCCCTGCTCACCTCTGCCGGAACTCCTGGAAGACCACGCGGTTGGGGAAGCCCTGACGGCAGATCCGGATGCCCTCAAGGACCCCGTTGCAGCGCAGCTGGTCCAGCACCAGATGGGGGTCCAGCTTGCCAGCCTAGAGGAGAAAAGACATGCATGTGGTCTCACTTCTGTGCCGAGGAGCTGACGGAGAAAGGGTGGGCCCCTCTGGATACAGCAACGCAAAATCCCCAGGAGCTGGGAGTCGCTGCCACCTGTAGGTTTTGTTTTGCTTTAATTATTGGGGTTTAATTTTAGTTTCTTTTTTTTTTCTTTTTACCCCCAAAGGTTTTGACAGCTCAGTCAGGCTGATCCAGGTCTGGGAGCAGTGGAAACATAGCCTATCTCCTAAAAGCGCCCGAGCCACCCTGCAGAGGGACTTGACCAGGGGCTCTGCGTGCTGGGGGAGGAAGCATTTCTCCTTTGGGAGACAGACGAGGGCTGAGCGCCCTGCACTGTGCCCACCCCGCACCATGCCACCAGGCGGCCACACCTTCTTCTCGTGGTTGGGGATGATGCAGCGGACGAAGTTGGGGTTGGTGTTCCTCAGCGTGGCCATCAGCTTGGCCAGCTGCTCCTTGTAGAGCTGCCCCACGGTGCGGAACATGCCCTTGCGCGTCTTGAAGGCCCCGGGCATCGCTGTCTCCGACATGCCGGCCACCTGGTCCAGGCCGATGATACGGTCCACTGCAGAGACCACGCAAAAGCACGTGAGTGCCCAGCGGTCCAGGCGGAGGCAGAGGGGCGGGAAAGACAGACAGACATCAGGATGGAAGAGGAGACTAACAAACAGCAGACCTCTTCTACTTGGAGTCTACACAGCGGGCTACGATCATCTCTAAACGTTGAGCGAACTTGACCTTGTGAGCAAGGAGCAGGCAGCATAAAAAGGTTTGGGAAGACTGCAGAGCCACTAAGAGGGGGCAGCGCATTCCAGAAGGCTGCTCCACATTCACATAGCCTGTCTCAGCCACCCTGGGCAGCTCCTAACCCAGAGACACAACAGGACCAAGAATGCATTGGGGAGCAGTGAGTCAAGCTGGTCCCCTCGCCTGGCTCGGAGGTGCTGTTCAAACTTGACTTGCAGGAATCCTGCAGCCCGTGGGGTCACGTTTGAAAAAAGCAAATCATCCTGAATTCAGGTGGACCTTTACCCAAGAGCACTGGGCCAAGTCAGAAGGCGAGAACTCAAAAGCTACTTTGCCATCGCCTGCAGGGCTCTGGGTGACTCCCTTTCTGTCTGCACCCCCAACGCAGCCCTCCCTACATCAGGGACCTAGAGCATGAGCGTTGTCAAAGCAGAGAGTTCCAAAGGACCACTGCTGACCATGACTGCCCCAAGGTCGGTGGTTCCTTCTCCCTCTCGAGTCTTGCTTTGTCCCCGAGCTCACGGGTCTTTATCATTTAAACCAACCCTCTCAGGAAGCAGCCCTCATCACCGTGGCTCATGCCCAGAGCAATGAAGTGAACTGCTTCCCCCAAGGAGAAAACAAAACAACCAACAAACTCAAGCAAGGTGGCCAGTGATTTGAGGTCAGTCTTAAGAAAGAGCCAGCATTAAATTTGAAGTCTTCCGTTGCAGGATGCAAAAGAATTCTGTGACAAAGTCGGTTTCCTATTACTTTGTGGCCAGATCTGTTATTTTATTTGAAGACAACAAATGGAACAGTTGCTCAAGAGGGAAGCCAGGGTGATGGACCCGATGAACCCATCAATTAAAGTGAGAGGCATCTGGACTTCATGCGGCCACTGCAGGGCCCCTTGGACTGGCTACCAAAGGTGTCCTGGGGAGTGGGTGGCTTGTGAAGGCCACTCAGGTCACCCAGTGGGAGGTCAACTATGCCCCATAATGACTGGTCACTTCACGTGAGTGTGTCCTGCCCCCAGGAGGCCCCACCCAGGAGCAGGTTCCTACTGGGCGACTGCTGCACAGACGCACAGGTGCCCTTTCAGCTTTTAGGTTCACGCACACACACACACACACGCAACAGCCCTCATGCTGAGACATGACCGTCATCCAAGCAGTGAGATGCTGTCGTCACGAGGGGGACTTCTGAAGACGGTATGGATTATCAAACAATTTTTTTTTTTGCCCTTTAAGATCTTTAACACAAAGTCCCCAATCTCCAAACACAGCCACTGGTGTGCCTGGTGTTCTACCGGAGGCCTGCAATGGGGCGCGGGAGGAGCCCGTCCACAAGCCCGGGGCAGAGACCAGGGAAGGGGCAGCGTCAGGCAGGAGCAGCCACGGGGAAGAAAGCTCAGCAGAAGCATCTGTCACACAGCCTTGGAGGCGCCACACACAGGAGGCCACGCTGGGCGGCCAGTCACCTGGTTCTAGGTGGAGGATAGGAAAGCGCTGATAGAAATAGGCTCTCTGGGTGCTCTGCATCTCTGCAACAGAGAGGTTAAAGCAAAACCCAGGCGGAAGGAAAGAGGAAACAGCAGAAAGAATGAAAAGAATGATTTCTGGAACTACCAGCCGACCAAAGAGAGGCAGGAACGCAGAGAGGAGCAGGACGGGAGTCTGGGTGGCCTGGCGCTGGGCTGTCGGGCAACTCCCAGCCTAGGAAAGAGCCTGGCTCATCCGTGGCCACAGAGCCAAGAGAAGGCCTCGCCCGAGAGGAAGTGTCCGAGCAGCATAAGCTCAAGGATGCTCAGGGCTCAAGGACACTTGGGGCTCAAGGGCAGGGTGACCCTTGGGGTTGTAGAGCCCACGCTCCTAGGAGCTGAGCAGACAGAGACCCGCCAGCCTGCATCCAGTGGAGACACGCCCTTGCCCTGCACTGCGCCCACCCCCAGGGAGGGAAGAGGCCCGGCCACGGGGAGGGGATTGAGGGCCAAGGGCGTACCATCCTTCCACAGCTCTGAGACGAACTTGTCGGAGGACTGGTGCAGCAGCGTGGCGATGTTGTCGTTCAGGGGGTCCATGTTCTTCATCAGCCACTCGTCTGCTTTGTAATCCACCTGCAAGATCGGAGCGCCCGAGTCACGGGCTGCCCTGGGGACACCGGCGCACAAGCGCTGAGGACAAGCTGAGCCCACGTGCGGAAACGCTAAATGCCGCGAGGACGCCTCGACCTGGCAATTCATCCCCAAGAAAGACATGACAAGTGACAAGGGCAGAGGCCACCACAGGATGTTCTCTGCATCGTGATGTGAAAGAGAAAAAGCTTAAACCACGCAAACGCCCGGCAAGCAGGGGACTGGCGAAGAAAACTGTCGCAGCTACACAATACAATATTCTGGGTTTTAATTTTTTGTATGGTAATATGAATGCAAGGAAAAATACCTAATATTTCTTTTTAGTAACAAGACAAGTAATTTTTGTTTTTACTTTGTCTTTTCAGGATATCCAGTTTTCTCTGAGAATGTGTTATTCTTATTTTCTTGAAAATACATTTTTTCTTTTTTTTTTTCAAATTAGGAAATACATTCTTAACAACATGTATAATGTGACATTATATTTTTTAACAACAGACCCCCCAGGCTGCCATGGCCCCCTTCCTAACCCCCACGGCAGTCACCGCGCTCTCGGCCCTGGGCCTCTCCCAGCTCCTTGCTGCAGGTTCCCCGCACACACCCCTATCGATGACGAGGTGCAGGATGGGGGCTTCGTCTTCCCTAGGAGCAGAGCTACCTCTGGGATATGACAAGCCCGAGCCGGGTGTCTTGGCCGCCTGTCCCCCAAGCAGAGCCAGCATCCTTGTCCTTTTAACTGCCGCCCAGCAACAGCCCAGGCTGGATACACACGGACAGTTTCACCGCTCAGGTCCCCTGATGGGCTTTCGAGTGAGCCCGGTGTTTTGCATCATCAATACTGCAACAAAAGCCCCCTACATTTCTAGCAAAGGTGGAAGTAGATGTGGGGGTCTGGGCGGCATTACTTTAGCTACTAGAAAAAGAGGTTTAACAACAGGTACTTTAAAGTCAAGAGTGGCTTCAGCAGCCTTAGGAGACAGAAGAGCGAAGCAGGGGGTGCCAAGCAATGCGGGGCCACTTGCAGGAGCGGCAGGCGAGGACCACAGGTGGCTTGGGAGCAGCACTGTGAAAGCACGAGTCTCTCCTCGCCGATGGTCACTGACGGCGAGGCTGGGCCAGCCCGTCTCGTCACACATCTGAGTGCAATCAATTATTAGACACTCCATGCAAGGAACACAACTTGTTGAGAAAAACCAGCTTTAGTCTAAGCATGAACCTCTACAGACTCAGGACAGCCCTGTGCAGTTAGGTTCCAGTCCCAGGAACAAGCCAGCTGGGGGACGTGTGCCAGATGAGTGGGAAGGCAGTTCTGCCGTTACTGGCCAGTGGCCTTGAAAATAAAAGGACATCTACGAGAATGGCTATAACCCACAGGGCTGTGCCGCCACCCACTCCCACCTTGCAGATGTTATAGCGTATCTGGGGACATTTCTGGTTGTCCCAAGTAGGGAGGCCACTACTGACCCCTGGTGGGGAGAAGGCAGGGATGCTGCTAAACATCCTACAAAGCTCAGGACAATGTCTCACAATAAAGACTGACCTGGCCCCTGTCTGCAGTTGGAGACTGAGAGGCCCCACCCCACAGCACTGACTGCGCAGCCCGGGTTTCACAAGCTCCTTTAACAGACCTTACCCCATACAGCAGTGGTCAACCCCATTTTCCAGACGAGGCAATCAAGGCTCAGAGAGGTTAAGGAAACGGCCCAAAGTCACACACAGTGGCAGAGCTCTAATTCAGACTCCAGAGCCCCTGCCTTTAGCACAGATCTCACCTCCCCACCTGCAAAACTCCCCTAATAATGGTACACAACATGAGACCAGCCTGAGTATCCTACCAATTGCTGCAAGCTTCTAACAAAATGTAAATGGTGACACGCTTTGCAAGGTGGCAGAGTCACGTGAATGCTGGATATCCCCTCCAGGAACATTTACGGATAAGTAACAGGACCAGAATATTGAGCCCCTGCCCCTACCACACGGCTCACGGTCTTAGAATCATCTCTATGTCTCTCGAGATGGTCCCGCCGGCACCTTCGTCGGTGTGCGCTCTCCTCACCTTGCCTGCATAGTGAATGATGCAGAAATCAGCTTTGTCCTTCAGCTGCTTGGGCTTCTGGAACTTGGGGTGGGTGCCCTGCTCCTGCATCACCTTCTCCACAAAGCTCTTGTCAGTAGCTTTGGGGAACCAGCACTCCTCGTCCAGCAGGGCCAGGATGCCAGGGGGGCCTGCCTGGAGGAAGCACAGCATCGCACAGGTGAGCTCGCTGTGGGAACCACCCATTTTTGCCCTTGTAAGAGGCCAAAGCCTGGTTTTCAGAAAACCCAGAATCTCTCCAGAAGGTGGGAGGTGCTGCCCCCACAGTGAGGGGAAGTAAGGAACATTATTGAAAGTACTCAATTCTAGTTTAAAACGAAAGTTCTGGGGTCTAGGCTATGACCCATACACCTTAACCCAATGATCCATCACAGGGTTCTCCAATTAGTGCACTGGAAACCAACTGGCAGGCTTGATGGGCCATGCAGACCCCTGACCCACATCCCAGAGGCTGCCCTTAACAGGTGCCCCGGCCCCTGGAGCCCCTCTGGACCCCGTCCCACACGCTGTGTCCGCCCGGATATGTGGTGACACGTGACATTTAGGACAAGCCTCTCAAGGAAGAGGTGCCCCAGACCCCCAACAGCCTTCTGTACATCGAATTTATAAAACAAGAGAGCCGACTCAGACACTGTCTGAGGACACTGGGGCCTGCAGGGACTGGCTGCCCAGCCTGGATGATCTTTGGAAAACGCAATTGATTAAAAAACACTCATCACAAAAGGAAATCGTTTCATGTTAGGGTTATGGGTAATTTCAACCCCAGAGGGGCAGAGGGTGAGGCCGGGATGAGGGCCCGCAGGTTGGGCTCTTACTGGCTTTTCAATGAGGTCGATGCAGGGCTGCAGGTCCAGGCCGAAGTCGATGAAGTTCCACTCGATGCCCTCGCGCTGGTACTCCTCCTGCTCCAGGATGAACATCGTGTGGTTGAAGAGCTGCTGCAGCTTCTCGTTGGTGTAGTTGATGCAGAGCTGTTCGAAGGAGTTCAGCTGCAGGAGAGAAACAACGTCAGAGAGACAGCCACTCACCCCCTCGGGAAAAAAGGGATGGGGTCTGGGAAGCACCTCCTCGGGCCTCTCCAAGCTGCCCCCTGTGGGCCTCCCCTCACCCGCCCAGCAGCAGGGGCTTCCCTGCTGGGGCCCGAGGGCCGTCCAGGAGTTGGCTAAAGCCCCTTGTAGCAGAATTACGCTTTAAAATGCATAAAATCAATTCCAAAAGAAAGCAGTTATGTTGAAACGTAATTATCAAAATCTTATAACAGAGGGACACATCCTGCTTCTTTATGACCAAGCACAAGCCGTGGGCTTAATAACTTCCAGAAATTCGAGGTAGAGATGAATGTAAATGATGTGACAACATCTTTGCAACAACTGCTCTGACATGAACACATCTGGTTTCTACTGCAGACGGGTCACGAGCACTGCAAACACACCTGTGTCTGTGTGCGCTGCTCAGGCCACTGATGGAAACACTGTGTCATTTCAATGACAGTTCAGTGAAAAACTATTTTTTAATATTTATTTAAAAAATTTATATAAATATATAACATAAATATATGTTATATACTTACTATATAAATATATAAATGTTTATAAAAACATAAATATATCTATACATATTTTAAAATATTTATACAAAAATAAAAAGGTAATTTTCTCCACCCAAGTTCATGGTTCCTCTGAAATCGGCCATGGACCCCAGGTTAAGAACCTCTGATCTCCTGTAAGGATCAGTTTTTCTTACCTGACCTCAAAGCCTTTATGGGCAAGGACCATGTCTTGTCCCAACACTCAAAATAAATTTCTGAGAATAAATAATCAATAAATCAACAGAAAGCCCCTGCCCGTGAGGCCTCCTGGAGCACCATCTAGAAGGTCCCATTCCCACCAGCATTTCTGGTTGGGAAAGGGCATCTGGTTTTAGCTTAAAATACACCCAACTGGTGTCTCCTGTGTCCACGCAGGGAAGGAGATGGCCGGCTGGAATTATCTGGAACCACGGGAAAGAGGCTTCTGAGCCCAAGGAGAAGGCAGCCTGGAGGTTAAGGAGGCGGGAGGGGGCACGAGGGAGATGCTCACATCGAAGATTTCAAAGCCGGCGATGTCCAGGATCCCGATGAAGGAGGCACCCTGCCTCTTGGTCTTGTCCAGAGCCTTGTTGATGCGCAGCACCAGCCAGCGGAACATGCGCTCGTAGGTGGCCTTGGCCAAGGCCTCGATGGCAAAGTCAGCCTGGGGAGAACCAGGGGTGGGAGTCAGATTCAGGGAGCCTTTACACCCTCATTCCCTTTGCCCCAATAATGTCACCTGTGGGGCCCACGCCAGGGAAACAGCCCTAAAGATGGGGGAAAAGCTTCATGCACTAATATGTTCACTGCAGGGTTATTGATAACAAACAAACCAACAACCTACATATGCAACAATACAGGCACAGCCAACTCAGACATCTACAAAGGCCTTTTTAAAGCAATGGGATGTAGTGAAGCATCTACGGAAGAATCAAAAACATCTCTGAGATTTGCTTCAAGTAACACAGGTGGGGGAGCAGGGAGATCCGATCACCACGAGCCAAGACTGCCCGTGACTCATAATTCCTGAAGCCGCCTGTGTGATGGGTGCATGGGGCCTGTTACACTAGCGTCTCATTTTGCAAATGCTCAGAAAATACCATAGTCAAAAAATCAAGGGGACAATTTTAAGTTTAAAAAAGAAAGAAAGAAAGAAAACAAGGAAGAAAAGGCCTTGGGGGAAAGAAAGAGCCCCCACAGTCGTCACTGGGTAGGACGGCAACTTTTTCCCTTGTCTATATAGGCTTTTATGCATTTTTTGAATCTTAAGTGTCCATGTACTATTTTCATAATGAAAAAATAAAGCTTCTTTAATCGTCAGGGAAATGAACAGTTGGTTATAATTATGCCTGCTGTCTTCTGAAAACAACATCCCTGGCTTTGGAGGGATGGCCCTGCAGAATCAGCTGTCAGTCACTGGTGTGAGGCATGGTCCATGGCACTCTTTGGTAGAAAGAACCAGGTGATTTGAACTTCAGAGCATTTTTGAGAGACAGGAGCAGCACCTTAAAAATACCCAGCACCAGTGCCCTGAGAGAACTAGAAACCGCCAACAGAAGCCTTGCTGGGAGGGACTGAGCTCCTAGGGCAGCGGGCACGTGCGTGCTGCCCAGAGTCCTGCCCGTCTCTCCCCACGTGCGGCAGGACAGCAGGTGGCAGAGAGACAGCTGCTTGGCCTGGGCTCTCAGGATGGCGGGGGCCGCTGCCCTGGCACCAGGATGGGTCCTGCTACAGACACGCCACGTGCTTGCTTTGCTTTATAACAGAACAGGACACTCCTGCATCTCTGCCAACCAACCAGCCTCAACATCGACTCAAGGAGGGAGGCACAAGGCAGCCTAGAGGCCCCACCCACGGACGGCCCTTTCTAGGCGGGGGCCTTGGCCATGTTCCTGGACCCTGGGGCCAGCCTTCTCGTGTTCTCTGTGGGGGTACCACCACCTTGCTCTCCACAGTGCTGTGAGGCCTGAAAGAGGGAACCTATGTGACAGTGCCTAACACAGCGAAGGCCCAGCGCTGGCCTCAGTCTGGCTGCTTGGTGGCCCTCCCAGAGAAGGCAGCCCAATACCCGGCCAGAGGGCTCACCTGCTCCTTCGTCTGCGCCTTCTGGACGTAGTCCCGTCCCACCTTGATGCGCGGGGTGAGGATTCCTCTGGTGAAGTCGGTCACGTTGATACCCAAGAGGTGGGACACTTTTTGAGCAGCTAATATGTTTCAAAGAGCAAGGAGGGGAGGATTAAAAGGTTTTAATTAAACCAGAGAGAATCAGTTCCTCTGCTCAAGCTGGGAAAGTTGTGGTAACTGAGCGATCGTTACCAGGACAACTGACCGGCCCGTCCTCAGCAGGACACGGGACAGTGGGCTCTCCCCTAAGACAGGCCTGCAGGAGTGGCAGGGAGGCCCATGTCCTAGCTGGGGGCTCAGCACCGGTTCCTCTGCACACCCCTGGCCACGTCCTGAGTGTGAAAGGGGGTCCTACCCACTAGCAGGACTGACAGGAGGCAGTCTGTCCTGCTCCCAATGTAGGGGATGGAACAGGACAGTCCCACAGGGGTATCTTTTACAATCCACACACCCGTGCATTACATTTTTTCAAAAGTCCCTAAGAAGGGCACATTAAGACTTAACTTGGGATCACTTGCAGTGACCCGAGGGAATTGCAGTGGCCAAGGAGATGCAGTGATGACAGGGTTCCATGACCCTAACGAGTTCACGGGCAAGGCCAGCGCCAGCAGAAATGACTGACTTACTGAGACAGTTGGTCTGGTCTCAGAATGAACGAGGGAAACCCTGGTCCAGGGGACTGGGTTTTCTAACTCATGCCAATGCCTGCTCCATGGAGCAGGAGCAGGGGCGTGTTTGCGTGTGTTTTACAGAAAACAGAGTGACAGGCAGCTGCAAACACACATTAAATGAAAGCGAGAGAGGAACATCCGGAATTTCCCCAAGACTCTCCTGTCTCCTGAGCCCGTCCACGCGCAGGCGCACGGGGTACCTGTGTTGTCAGGCATGGATGCCTGGTCGGTGTTGCGCTCCTTCTTGAAGACGATGTTGCCGAGCTGCAGGACTCCCGAGATGACCCGCAGCAAGCCTTCAGGTGCAATCAAAGGCGGCTCAGAAGCAGGCAGGGGGTGGCATAAGCCCCTGAGGGGGCGTGACTCCCCCAGGGGCTCTCAGGCAAGACAAGCCATGCGGGGACACCGGGGACACCGGGCCACCGGGCCGTGGCCTACAGCACATCTCCAGGGCCTCTGGCTGACCTCAGCGTGGGCAGCCCTAGGCTTAGATACAAGCTCCATGAACACTCCTGACACTTCTAAATCCCAACTGAGGATGTGCCTCTAACCCAAGGCCCATGGCTTTGCTTTTATAAATAAAGTTTTACTGGAACACAACCATGCCTATCCATTGACATGCTATCTGTATGGAAGCAAAGGTGGCCCCGACCATAACGCTAGAGAATGGGGTGCACTCTCCCCACCCCCAGTCTTCCTACCATAAAGCCCCAAGGCCCTCCTCGCCCTCCTTCTAGAGACACGAGAAGACACAGGCATGCTCCCCACTGCTATTCACTCTGGGCTTCACCAGGGTGGAGACCCCAGCCCCAGCCCCTTCCACACTTGGCCGGGACAAGCAGGAATGTTCCATTTTCAGCCAATGGCAAGGGCAAAAGTGGTGGACCAGACCCTGGGCAGACAGGAACCTGTCCTCCACTCCCCTTTCCTCCCAGGTGACATGGCCGAGAACAATCACGAACCTCACCTCTAAGGGACCACCTCCCACCCACCGAAGGCCTTCCTCATGGGCCCCCACAGACTCCCTGTGGGCCAACGCCCAACCTCCCACCTCCCCCACCACCCACAGGAGGGCCAGCCCGTACCCATCTGCTCCTCGTCTGGGATGCCCATGATGCGCATGGCCTCCATGGTCTCCTGGAACATGTCCTTGTCCTGCTGCCCGGGGATGGTGACATGCCCGTTGGACAGGAAGCGGTATTTGTTGTACGGCTCCAACAGGAGATCAGCTGTGGGGCGACGGAGGGCAAGGTTTAAGGAAGGTCAGGAGGTGTTGGAACCAGAGGCTACAGTCAATACCACTACCTCAAAGGTGTGGGAGACCGAGAACCCGAGATACCCCAGAAACGGGGGAAGAGTCAGGAACGCGGACTCTACCAGGCATGTGAGACGGGTACGTACGTTGCCCGAGGGCATCAGGCCCCTGTGGGCCACATCTGCACGGTGACCTGTCCTGGCTTTCTCTGGAGTGATTGGAAACTGAGGCTGAGCCCTCAGCTGGCCCAGGAATAGAAGTGATGCTCGCCCCTCCTCCCCGACCCAAGGCCAAGACTTCACTTCCCAGCTGCAGCACGTGGCCCGGTTGTGGGGAGAGCCCCCGCGCCCGGCAGCCTCCAGTCAGGCTGCCGGCCCACTACTCACTCTTGAGGTGCTCTCCAGCCCCAGACAGCAGGTAGTAGAAGATGTGGAAGGTCCTCTCTTCCTTGGCTTGGCGGATGGCACGAGATTTCTCCAGCAGATCTTTGCGAACGTTAAGGAACTGTGCACGCTGGAGGGAAGGCCGCCCCCAACTCTCCCCGACCCCGTCAAAGCCACGGAACTTCACCAGCAGAACATGGCAAAACCAGACAAAGGAAAACTACCTTGGCTCTATTCTTCAAGGGGCGTGGCCTGTCCAAACAGCAGCCCTCCCACTTGGGAGTCCTGTCTACTTAAAGGGCCCCCCATCCACAAGAGAACGGAGATCATAACACTTCCATCAGCACAGGCTTAACGCTGGAGAGAAATGCAGTTGCAGCCACCCAAGCTCCACCCCTCTGGGAACCACACTGGATGCTCTTCAACTGTTCCATCCCATTCTAAGCTGAACTTTCGTCCACCAGTAAAGAAAAACCTGAGCTCTGAGGTGAGTTCTCAATGAGCTCATCCTGGTCCTCTTCCCACTGCCACAGATGAGGTGTCGTACCAGGTCCATAAAGGGCAAACTTCTAGAATCAGGAAGCAGCGCGTCTCCATCAAGGTCACACCCCTCCCCTCCAGACCCAGAACACTTACTGCAATTAACCACAAGGATACAAGTCTCAATGTTGGCTCCAACGATATAGCCATTGACGTCAAAGTTGATGCGAATGAACTTGCCCTAAGGAAAGACGGAGGAAGAGCTCAGAGACCCCAGCCTCTAGCACTACTGCAGTGGTACAGCCTGGTGGCCAGGGCCCTGCACCCCGAGCGCCTGGGTACTCAGGACTCAGAAGGGCCACACAGCTGGAGCCCAGACCAGCTCCAGTGTGGCCCAAGTTCCTCCAAGGAGGGGAAGAGGAAGCCAGTTATCTGGAAGTGTTCCTCCCTGCATGGTCTGGCCCTGGGTTCTCACTGGCTGCCGGTTACAGCAGGACAATCAGAGGACCAGCAGGAACTCCCCACTGCCTGGCTGGCTTTGCCACCTGAGCTGGAGAAGCTCCTGATGCAGGTGCACACGATTGGAGCACCGCCCAGCCTACTGCACGCAGCAGGCCCAGGAAGCACCAGGTCCACCACTTCTCCGCATTTGAGACGTGAGCACCCGTGGGAAGGCGCCAGGCACCAAGGCTCTGGGTGGGAGCATCCGCCCCGAAAATGCTGGCACTCACAAATCGCGAGGAGTTGTCGTTCTTGACGGTCTTGGCATTCCCGAAGGCCTCCAGGATGGGGTTGGCCTGCAGCAGCTGCCGCTCCAGTTCACCCTGGAAAGGAACCCAGAAGTGCAGTGAAGGCTAGGCAGCGGCTCGGTCCGGCAGATCTGCTCTGCCAGGCAGCGGGGAGGGCGGCAGGGCTGTGTCCACACACACAACATGCCAGGGACGGAGGCTTCCAGAGGGGCTCCGGCCACACCAGCCTCGGCCTGGTCCCTGGGTCGCTCCAGAGCGACCTTCCCGCCAGGTATCTGGAAACCTTGACTGATTTGAATTCACTTCCCTGGACTGACCACCCAGCGGCCCTAGAAAGGGAAAGAGGGCAGCCCGCCGGCTCTGGGGACCTGGCACAATGGCCCAGATCAACCCTGGAGGACAGTGAGGAAGCAGCACATGAACCAAGAAGAGACACAGGCACCATCCCTTCCCGTGGACTGCCACCATCCCGGGCACACTGGCCTCCCTCTGCCCTCCCTGCCACTAATCCCCACCCGACAGCCCACACAAGTTTTCTTCCTTTTCATAGGACAAGGAGAAAGGAAATTAGATTCACAAAAGACACCAGCTCATCTCATCTGTGTCCTAATAAACTCTGCATTTTCCCTGCTGGTCCCGTCCTGCCACCACCACCCCAAACCTGCTCCCAGCATGTCAGGTATCTGAGCATGGGATCAACAAAGCCTTCTTTGGGTCCTGAATCATTGATCGATAACACCAATAAACCCTACTTGAGGTATCACGACACCTGGTGGGTGACAGAATGCACTCTTATTTGTGTCTTCTTATCCCTGGAGCCTCATGATCCTCGGGGTAGGAAAGAGAGAGTAGCCCCATCTCACAGAAGGGAAAACTGAGGTTAAGGGATAGAGAATGATTTGCCAGAGGTCACCCAGACATCAACCAGCAAAGCAGGTAATCGAATTCAAATCTTCTACCTCGCACCTGTCAGTCACTGCCAGGTCTCCCGCCAAGCCCCAGCCCCACCTGGGGGCTCCACGCCATCAGGTGAGGTAAGCGGGCCTTTGGAAGTAGCATCATCCTCCTAGCAGGCCAGGTAACAACTAACACCGGCTGAGGAAAACACAGTTCTTATTCACCTTAATACCCGCGCACCCCCTAGGGGAAAGAGCATCACACGAGGGCCAGGTGGGCTTTTATATTTCTCAGCGAGGCTGGAGTCAAGCCAGGACTTTCCAGGAATAAAGCTGCCTGTTTGTGATGAAAAAGAGAACTGGTGGTGGCAGGGGTCCCCAGGAGAGCTGCGAGCTACAGCTTCCCAGGCATTCCTGCCACCGATGAGACGGAGGATGCCCTGGTGTCTGGCCAAGGCCACCAGAGACCCGAAGGGGCCCTGGGCAGACCCTCCTTCTCAACAGCCATCTTCAGCCAGGGATCCTCCTCCTCCTCCCAGGGCTAAGGAGTCTTGTTTTCAGATGGTCCAGATTAAGTGGAGGAGGGTCAGTGGAGCCAGGTCAAGGGGCAGGGGTCAAACCCACAGAGCAAACTCTAAAAGAGTGCTTGGCGCCAGCGGTCACAGGTCACTGGGCCCCCACCCCTGGGGCTCTGGCAGGCCGGGGAAGGCGGCCCAGGCAGCCCACAGAGCCGGATTTGGATGAGGGCTGCTCCCCTACCCACTAACACGTCCTCTCGAAGCACAGGCCAGGCTGCCAGGCTGGCTAAGCCACTCCCGTTCCCGCCGACAACAGATGGGAGCGTGGCCCCCACCGGAGCCTGCCGCCTGCCCCAGCTTGGAGACAAAGCTAAGGCCTCTGTTGAGGGTGCAGGCTGATGCCACAGAATGTGGGACCACAAGGCTGACCCAGGAGTAATGACCTTGGATTCCCAAGCCGAGCCCCCTGCCGATGATGGTGACGCCTAACTTACAGGTTTCTCTTGACCGATGCCTAAGTGGGCACAGAAGAGCTCTTATTTATTGTTCACTGAAATCCGCAGACTGGGAAATTACGAGGGAGGGTACGGAAGACCACGTATGCTCATGAAGTCTGGAATTACCCAGGTGGTTTCTGAAAGGCTTCACTGGGTGGCGGTTCTGCCAGGGGGCTCCAATCAGCACATCGACAGAGGGAGAAAGAGCTGTCAGGGGTCACTGCTCAGACTACGGAAGCCCACCTAGGAAGTCCCTTCACCGAGCTCTGCTTCGCCCACCTGCAGTCAGGCCAAAGCCTGGCGCCCCCACAAGGTGAGGTCTGGGGTGTCCGTCCGGAGGTCTTGGGATAAGCACCTGGGTGGCTGCGGGGAAAGCTCTCCCCTAGAGTAGGCCGAGACAGACCCAGAACACAAGAGTGCACACCAAGTTCAAGAGTGCAGCTGTGTGTGGAAAATCACTGTATGGCTTCAGGCAAGGAAATCAACCAAACTGGTCAATGGCCTTTACAACTGAGGGCCCAGGCAGCCAGGGGAAGCCAGGGGCAGCCTATTCAATCACTCTAGTTAAACCTGGAGTCAGGGACAGGGTGCCCATCACACACAGAGGCCTGAGAGAGGATGTGACAAGTTTGCTCTCACCTGTCACACCCCCCACATGCCGTCCTGTCTGAGTGCGAGGGGCCTGCCTTCCCCTCTGCAGCTGGAGTAGCCCCAGAAGTAAGGCACGTGGGTCTCCACTCCTGCTCTGTAACTGTGGTCCTGCATCCCATCCTGCAAAGCAGGGACACCAAGGTCACCCTCCAGAGATCCAAGCACATATTAGGCAATCAATAAATAGTTGGGAAATGGATTTTACTTCAAATTTAGGGATGGAAAACCACAGCTAGAGAATTCCTAACCTCACAGCCCTGTTTTAAAAATAGATCCCCTAAAAAGGATGGAAAATGGGGGGGAGGGGTAGAGAGAGGGAGCAAAAGAGAACTTGATTTGTTTCTAAATATAATTCCTGACACCCCATGGAAAAAGATTCAGAATGTCTTGAGAAGTCTGGCACATGACAAGTTACTTTTGGTTGGGTTCCAGGAGACTGTGCTCATTAAGACACTCTGCAGGACACGCCCCACATCTGCATGCAAAGACACATGCCGCTACTTACTTCCACACGCTGCGCACGGCGTCCCGGTAACGGGAAGCCACCCAGATGGCACAGCTCCCCCCGACGGCTTGGGGAGACACCATGGGCACTTAGATTTCACAGGGAAGTTTAAGAGTGTGTGCTTGAGATAGAGAGCGCGCACCACACAGGCATGCTTAAGGCTGATCACCGCCCACCCTGGGAAAGCCCGGCACGGGTCCTTCCCGGCACCATTTCTGGCCAGGTGGCCAACCATCTCCATCTGGTCCGGAGCACTGAGCATGTGGGGGTCCGGGGGGACAGGTCCGCACTGCACTGTGCCTCAGTCAGGGTCCTGCACGGGATGTGATGGCCATCGTGGGCGTGGGAATTCTGGGCACAACCGGAGCTTCTGAGACGAGCTCCTGTACCCATTCCGCCGCAGCTGTCATTTCAGAGTGCACACCAGGTCACCATGTGTCACAACCCAGCCCCTCCTCCCAAGACAGTCAGTGAGCCGAGCCTACGAGAACAGGTCTAGCCGCAGAGAGTGACAATGGTGTAGAGTGAAAAGCTGCTTAGGAAAAAATACATAATTCAAGGGCACACGATGGGCAGAACACGCATTCCTGGTGCAGAACGTGCAGTAAACGTGCAGCTCACCTAGCGAGGACACTGCTGGGTTCGACCATAATCCATCAAGAGGGAGAGGGGAAAAAAAGGGAAGTGAGATGACTTGCCAGCCGCACTTTCTCTCTTCGCTGGGGGGGGGGGGGGGGGGCTGTCCACCCAGAGGCATTTCAACAGCAGGGAGAAAGAAGCAGGGATTTAAATGCAGGCCTGCCCGAGATCCTTCGAGTCTCCATCAACTTGAGAGCCAAGTTTTGGAATCTCTCTTCCGACCTCAGAGGTGGAGGCTGCAGAGCATTAGCTGCAAACCTCAGACGGTCTCCAGTTTCCATAGCAACTCAGAAAGTTGGAAGGTCAAGGGAGAAACGGGCTGGCTACCCCCAGACCCCCTCCCCAGACAGCCGAGCTGCATTCTCAGTCAAAGTGGGCCCGGCCTCTGCTTCACTCCCCAAAACACTCTCATTTTAAGCCAAACCACAAACTATTAAGCACTCTTCCTCAGGAAGGTCAGGCGCTTCCGTGGAGGGCCAGGCCTGCACTCACCTGGTCCTTCTTGCTCTTGTGTGAAGAGGCCACGTGAGCCAGATACTGAATGACTTTCTTGGTGTTCTCCGTCTTGCCAGCTCCAGACTCACCCCTGCCAAGAGAGCCAAGGATGTTCTCAAGGGAGAGGTGACCAAATCCTTGGCGTCTGCCCCCTTCCCACTGCAAGCTCTACTGTCTACCATTCTGTCAGGGCCCCACGAGGGACCCAACACCTCGTGGTAGAGAAGGGGACAGACAAGTAAATGCTAAGCTCTGGAGTCCGCACTCAGGCCCTTTCCCATGGCCCCCCAGAGGCCTGACGAAAGTAAACTTCTTTCCACTGCCTGTCCTGGTCACTTGGCAGCCTTTGCTTCCAAATGTCTCAGAAATCAGTTTTAGGCAGCTGTTGACCCACGGGTCAAAGACACATCTACATGTTTCTTTGAAACCTCACCTGAAGGAATGTTCTGTACCACTGACTTCCTCGGCAACAGGGTTTATTTATCATCTCCTTGTTAGGTTCAGAGGACGGAGGTGAGGAGCCCTGGTGGCTACTTCAATTCAGGTAAAGACAGCCGAGGGTCAGAGCCAGAAGGAATGCGTTCTAAGGGGCGCCAATCAGCTCCCAACCCTGCCTGCTTGAGAACTCTTGCTTTCCCTCTTGGCTATAAGCCCCACCCCCACCACCTCCCTTGAGAAAGGAGATGAAATCTTTGTCCATGAAATAAAGCCATCCATGCTGTGGGACCATTAAGTAGCAAATATTAGGCCCATCCCTTGGGGAAGGGGCAGGGGCTTGAATTGGGAAAGAACTCATCAACCTAGGTTTTGGCACGAGTTCTCGAGATTGAGAACAGATCAGGGTGACTCAGGCCCCACCACCCAAACAGAAACACTTACGTGCACAAAATGGACTGGTCCTCTCGGTCTGAAACAAAGGAGACATCGAGTTAACCTCCAGCAGACATGAAGGCCTCCCTCTCCAGCCTCTGAAGAGCCACCCTTTGTCCCGCCCCTTTCCCAGGAGCAGAAAGCCTGGCCCCGCTGGCCTTGCTGGCTGCCCTCCATGCCGCTGACACCCGCTGACCCTGTGCCTCACTCGGAGGAGGGACACCCCTGGGCAGCAGCGCCACTAGGCAGCTGCTTCCTCCCCCAGGAGCTCCCCCTCCCCCACCCTCGCTGCCCACCCACCCCACAACACCAGACATAGTTCTGTCTCTCCACCTCCGAGAAAGCCAGTCTGGAAAGTTCCCCAGGAGTCCACTCTACTAAGTGCTAAGGTGGGGCCTGCCCTGTGTGTTTCTAACTGAGGGCTGAGGTTGTTAGAAGCAAGGCCTGTGGCAGGTGTTTTAAACACTGTCCCTGTTCGGATAAGAGGCACAGTAAGAGACAGGCGAGAGGTAGGGCAGACAAGGCTGGCTTTGCAGTGGGACCACCCTGGGGTAAGATGCTGCCTCCACACAGCCTTCCGGAGCTCCAGCCTCCTCCTGTGACAGGGCGGGGGTGACAGCACAAGTGGCGATAACACACATGAAAGCACTCACGTGCTGTCAAGCACAGGGAAAAATGCTCAGAGACGCTAGCTTAGAGGCAGCCTGGAAAGAACAGAAGCTCATGAGAATCAGCTTCTGACCAGTTTCAGTGACAACTGGGTCTCTGGGCCTGGATGTCAGGAACTTTCGGCAATGATCTCAGCTCTGTGAACGGCTCCCAAATGTGGATGTAAACAACTCACCCTCCTCGGGTCCTGGAGGAACAGCAGTAGTGCCCATCTTTGAAAGCCAAGTTTGACAGAAATGCTTTAAGACATTAGGGCTGACCTGGTTCAGGAGTGAGTGTACAAGAACTGAAAATATATACTCATTTTTCCCCCCTTTTTATCTCCATCCCCACCCCCGTCTCCTTGAGGTCAAGTCAGCCTGAATCCAGGCCAAGCTACTTGCTAACTAACATTTGGCTGCAGTGAGGGGTTTAATTTATCCATAAAGTAAACATGCCACTAACTCCCTGGCAGCGTTAGTTTGAGAAACAGCAATAACACGAAATGGACCCAGCCTGGTACCCTGCAAGCAGAATGAAGTCCACAGACGGCTGCTACTGAATTCTCCATCATGACGTGACCGCGACGGGTGGTGGCACTGTCAGCATAGCAGGAGTACAAGTTGAAGAGTGACAGAGGAGGAGCAGTATTATTAGCAGTAGGTACTGGTTAGCAACCGATGCTGGCCACCTGGAAGGACACCCTCACTGGCTCACCTGCCTAGCCCGGGCCCCGTAGGGCATCGGGAGGGTGACCCATGGCCTCCCTGTGTGTACAGCCTCGGGAGACCGATTTAGCTGTTCAGCGTCAGCAGACAGCACACAGCAAGGCCACCTGCCCCTCGGCGAGGGGAGCCTCCAGCATGCCTGATCTCAGCAGCCCTTGGGGCTGGGCATTTACGACCACTCATCTCCTGTCTTGAGAAGGAAAGAGGGAGTCTGGACAGGAAGGGGGGAAAAGAAACCTCATATTCAAGGTGCCCCTGCCCTTCCTCCAGCCCCTGAGAAATATCAACAGTGCAGGGACACGGAGGGAACCCGGCCACTCACACGTGCAGCCCACGCCCTGCTTCCCACTGGGCAACGGCTCAGGGCAGCTCCAGAAGGGTGACCTTGCTCCCCCTCGTCTAGACTTTCCCACAGGACAGAGCCCTTGAAGGCTGGGCAGCAAGGGCTGAGATAGACTCTGCCGCATCTTGATAAGACGGCAGGAAAGCAGAGGGGAGGGGGCGGCGGGGCTAAAGGCCAGGGAAGCCAAAGCAGCTTCCACCACCTGCCCTGATAAGGGTCTGGAACCAATGCAGCTGTGATTGGGCCGGGGCCCCCCCACCACATGTCGGGCGGTCGGCCCAGCCGAGCCGCGGGCAGGTCTAGTCACCGCTCCACAAGTGGGCAAGAATGTACCTGCGCAACCCGGCAAGTCAGGAGGCTGCAGCCGCTGACGCTACCATAAAAGGAAACGTTCCCGTCCCTCCCAGAGGGAACCGCTCTCCCAGGGCTGTCCGGGCCTGGTCCCTGGGATGGCTGGAATTCCTCTAATTGTGTGAGGAGGAGTCAGATACAGAGCGGCTGCCGAACAACAGGAAGCAGAGCCCCCAGACACACACGTGTGGGCACACACTCACAGGCACATCCGTGCACACTGATGCATGTACACAGAGATGCCCACACACACATGAGCCTGTACACACCTCAAATCCCAATTCCAGACCCAAACTCATCACAGAATCTCCATTCATCCCACCATCTCCAGCTCTTCTACCCCTTTGACCTTTCACCTCCAATTCCTGAAGCCAAATTAACACTGTCAACACAGCCAAAAAGAAAACACTCCGATCCTTCCATTTTTAAAAGAAATCTTAAAGAAACCTTGATTTGCTTTGCCGGAACACTCATTTGGGTAAACGCTTTTGCGGATGAAAACTGATGGGAGGCTTTTCTGATTTCTCCAACTCTTGCCCCCACACTTAGTGCCCCAAATCCACCTGCCTGCCACGAAGGACACTGAGGCTGCTAGAGCCTGTCTTTCCAGTTCTTACATAGGTTTGGGTCTGTTATTTCATGGCCTCGTGATAACCTTAGGAGGAAGACGAGGCAGGCACTGTCCCTGCTCTTGCACAAGCCTCCTCTCATTGCAGATCTGCTCTGTTCTGAGCTCACAAGCATCTCTTCTGGGTGGTGGGGTGGATGGAATTCTCAGCAGCCAGCCAGCTCTCTGCCTGACTCAGTTTCCTCTGCCAGACCCCTAGTGCATTCCAGTGAGGACCCTCCCCAACACTCCAGAAGCCCTGCCCACATGGTCATTTCACGGGACATGGACCCTTGAGAGTCCAGCCCACTCTACTGTTTGCTCAAGTCCTTTTATGGGCCTATGTGGACTGAAGGCTTATTTGAAAACGCCCTTCCTTCCTCCACACCAGAGGAGACAGACAGACGGAAGGACAGGAACCCAACAGCCCAGAACCAGGGGAGTACACCCACCATAAACAAGCCTGTTCTGGGAAACAGAACATCATCCCTGCAGGATGAAGACATTAGTCTCACTTAGGCCCCCAAACCCCTCCTGCCCTGGTCCTGACTCTGCAGAGATGGGGCAGAGACAGGATTATGAATCTCTGCAGCAGTTTTCGACTCTTTTAAAAGCATCAGCAAACTTCCCTCTGATAAAATCTTCCTAAGTCCCCAGTAGGAAGAACAGGAGATAAAAATCAGAGTTGCTGGGGCAGGAGACAGGGCTCCTGGGAGCACATATGACGACCACTAGTCCATATATTGGAACCACGGTGCAGAGAAGAAAGCCACTGGCTGGTGCTTGAGAGCCCCAGGCGCGATCCTCACTCTGCACATCCCCTTTTATAAGAGGCCTGGCCCCTTGGCCTCTAGGGAATCAGAGTTGATGCTGGTGTCCAAATGGACAGCTGTTTCCAGCCAGCCTGGAAGGCCCCGGCGCAGGCGGGCGGTGGGGAGGCCTGACCGCAGGTATCTCAGCCCAGGTACAGGCTTCCATTAGGGGCCTTCTTGCTCACTTCCTCTGTGAGAGGAGCTGCTGATTCTTGTCCATAAAAGGCCACGAGGCTCGCACAGCCGCGATGTGACATCAGCCCCGACAGGAAGTACAGAAGGAAGGGAACGGGCCGGTTCACCAACAGCCGCTGCGCGGGACTGACTCATCGGAGCGCTCGCTAAGACAATGTCTCTGGAGGTTCCAACAGGGCCGCTCGCTGGAGAGGGGGGGGACACCTGGAAGGGCGCCCTGCCCGTGGGACCCGTCTTCAGGCCAAACAAATTTCTCAAGAACTGAGATGCTGATATGGGCCGAGATGGGGTGCGACAAACGGCACGACCCACGACAAACAGGCCTGAGACTTTCCACCACCAAGGGGGCTGTCTTTCATGAAACCTGCGGAGCAGATCCCAGGGTCACCCACTGTGTGAGTCCCTGCCCCTGTCACCCGGATGGAAGCCTCAGGCTGCTGGGGGCAGACGCCTGGACTGCAGTTACTTCTCCCGAGACCCTCTCGGGGACAGCATCCAGGGTCTCAATGGGCCAAAATGCAAAGCACTTCACCAGGTATAAAACGCAGAGAGACCTGTGGGTTCGAGCTCAGAACCCAGGGTCTGAGGGATGGCTGAGGGATGGCTCTAAAGAGCATGTGGCCAATCACCTACATGTGGAGGTCAGGACACCAAGTCCCGAAAAACCCAACGACTTGGTCAAAATCACACAAACTGGGCTAAGAACCCAGACCTCCGGATGCCAAGCTCTTCCCCACGGAACCCCCACAGGGCAGGGCACGCTGTGCCACCGGCAGTGCTGCACCGAACAGGCCATCCCCACTCATGCAGTGTCTGTCACATGGGCCTTGCAAGCTGTCAGCTACTTTCTCCAGAGCCGGCCCAACTCACGAGCTCGGATGACAAGCACTTGGGAAGCAAACAGAGAGGTGAGGAAAAGCGGGTGCAAAACGATGCTTTCCACCAGCAGAGACGGCAGGTTGACGCGGAGCCACCGGGGCCTCGGGTCACAGTGTCCCTGGCAGCCTGCCCGCCTGCCCAGCAGTCAGCCAGCGAGGAGGAAAGCCCCACCAGTGGCTTCCAAGCACATAATGTGGTCACCAGCAATGTTCTCTCCAGGTACAAAGGTGGACGCAGACCAAGCAGACGCTTGATCAGCAGCTATCCAAGCCAGAAGCCAGCTGGACCCGCCCAGCGCCTCCGCCCACGCGCTCCCGCAGGTAAGGCTGTGGTTTGAACCCTGCCCAGGAGGCCCAGGTGCCCAGTTATAGGAGGCAGAGAACAGGCAGCCCTCCCCCACCAGCACCCTTGACAATCAGAAGGCGGCCCAAGGGATCACTCTTAACTTTCACTCCTTTCGAGAGCAAACAAGGCCCCAGACAAGCCCTCTCTTGGACCAAATGCAGCCAGCGGCTCACAGGCAAACCTGCCAGAAACCACTGCTGGCTGTTTATTCACCTTCCCGTGGGCGGGGCCAGGAGCAAGAACGTTCTTTGTGTGGGGCTGCCGCTGAGGCAGCTCTCGTGGGTCTGTCAGGATGGAGGGAGATTTAAAAGCCACATGTGAGTGCCGACGGCCGACAGCAGAGGCCACCAGGACACTGGGAGGGACCTGACTACCCCTGAGGCCAGCTGTGCCCTGCTCTGAAGCAACCCCTTGAGGAAAGGAAAGACAGGCAGGAAGGACCCTGGCTGAGTCCTGTCCCGAGAGCACTAAGCCACAGGTCACAGCTCTGCGGAGGGCTGGGCTCTCGGGGGAGGACAGGAGGGAAGGACAAGGGGACACAAACAGGGAGTGAGATGGACACTGCCCACCAAAGCTCAGGACAAACCTGGCTCCCAGTCCTCCAAGGAGGACAGTGGGCTTCACGAGCATCCCATGGATGGGTTCAGCCAAACGTGGAGAATGGGGAACACCGCTAGGAGATGAACCACAATGGCTCATGGAGGTGCTCCGTGCAGAAGCCAGTGGCTCTGGTCGCCTGAGAAGCACAATCTAATGAAATAAAAGATGTGCTGGTAACTGTTAGGGCAGAGTCTGCTCCTCGAGCACCACTTTCAGCTCAGAGTTCTGCCCCATTGTATCTGTGGTCCAGCTCGTGTTGGGGAGAACAGCTCTTCATCAGAAGTCACCAAGCCCGATTGGAATGACACCCCGAGCCCCAATGAGCACTGTCTTTGCCAGAAGAACACAAGGGTCCTCACGGTTTATGACAAAGGTCAACGCTGGGCCATTAGCCTTGCTCAAGACTAAAGGAATTTTACAGAAGCCACTTATGTTACCCTGACTTTTACACGTGCAGACTTTCAGGGGTCTTATCTCTCTTTAGTTTTAGGGAGTTTTGTTCTCCTCTGATAGCTTAATTCCAGAAACCAGGCAGGGGAAGGAAAGCCATCCTTTTCTCCAAATGCAGCAGTGTTCAGCCCTGACACACTGGGACCTGCTCTCCTGGAGTCTCGAGGCCAGAGCTTGAGAGAACAGGAAAAACGAGCTGGTAGGGTTCACTCGGCAGCGAGAGAGAAATGCGTTCAGGGAGGCTGAAAGCACAAAGCAGCTTAGCCATTAGATTTTGCAGGTGAGTTTTGTTGTTTGTTCATTTGCAGAGAACTGGGGGGAAGTGGGGAGGAGTCGCAGAGCCACCCCTAAAGTTTCAGGTTCCGAGAGGGCATTTCCTTCTCCCCTCCCACTTCAGCCGGCCCACAGCAAAGCAAAGTGTGCCTATTGGAGTGAACTAAAAACAAAACAAAAAAGCAAGCCAAAAGCTGAATCCTTTGAAAGGATCCATTAACCACAGATTCCTCTTCTAGAAAGAACATTTTACAGAAATGAGACTGACGGGTGTGACCACATAATTACGCAGCCTCATTCTGGGGGTGACTCTCCTTCCTGGGGGGGCCAGCGAAGTAGCTCCATATCCAGGCTGTCATGTGCAGGTGGCGGGCCCAGGGCCGCCTGTCACAGCGGCCCTCTGGTGTCCCACCAGTACAGAGGATGACTCCAGTGCTGTGTGCACGACGTTCTGTTGAAGCCCCCCGAGGCCACGTGGACCCCAAAGCCTCAGGTTGCCCACTCCAGGCCGTGGACCAGATCAGACAAGCTGGAGGCTGTGTGTGCCGGCGCACGCCTGTGTGTCACATGATCGCTGCCAGGACAGCAGCTTTGACAAGTCACTTCCCATGGTGCTGGTACCCAGAGCCTGGACTCTGGGAGGATGCTCACCGAGGAGATTAAGAAGCTGTCTGAGGAAGCAGCTGGTTATCACTTTCATCACGCAAGTGGGTGCCCGGAGGGAAGGGATGTGTGATGTGCAGACCACGCGGAGGGCAGGGCCGTTCAGCCAGGAAACTGCCTCTGCAGGCTCCCACCGCCACCTCCTAACGGGCACTCATCACAGGCCAGGCACCGTCCACATGGCATTTTGGTTAATTCTTACAGTAACCCTACCTAGTATATCTTCTCAAGCCCAGAGGCAGATGAGAAAGTGAAGGCCCACAGTGGACCCCGGTGGGTCAGGATGTGACGGAGCCAGACTCTGACTCGAACAAACCTCGTGCTCTCTTTTCCACACACTTCTTGCTCACAGGGCAAGTTTCTCCCTCAAGCTAAGGCCGAGAGAGGCCCAGCAGCAGACTCCTTCTGCTGACCTGCCCTGGAAGTGCTGTCAAAGCCCCCTCACTACCCAGCAGCTGTCAAGCCAGGTGGGCCCCCAAGTGCCAGACCCTCACGCCCCTGCTGGAGTCTCTCGGCCTGCCTCTCAGGCCCTCCCCCAGCAGGGCTGCATCCAGTGTGGCCGGCACTCGACTGGCAGGGGTGACAGTGTTGCAGGGGTGACAGCACGCAGCCCTCGGGCACAGGCGCTCGGTGGCTCCAGACCTCCCTGCAGACAGCAGGGCCTTTGTGTGCCACGGCTGGCAGGGCTCTCTGGCAGGGCCCGAGCCTTCCAGCCGGCACATTCCTGCTTAAGTGGAGTCATCACATTTGCGGCTTCCTCAGCCTCCTGTCCTGGTGAGTCGGCTCCAAGTCCGGGTTTACTGCATCCTCGAAGCATTTCCTAGCACCTCCCTGACACGGTGCTTTTCTCCAGAGAAGACCTTGGAGAGCAGACGGCTCCACGGGGGCACCAGATGGCAGGGCGGGGAGAAGGTGCAGAGAGGGGTGGGAAGGCCTCTCCTACCATAACCCGCCAGCCAGATGGGAGAACCCCTCCAAACGCCAGCCAGGGAGGAGGACGGCCAACGGCGCCCCTGGGGGGTGGGCACCAGGACAGGGATCAGAGACACGGCTTCTGGGCTGGCTCTCTGCAAGCCTTTGGACAAATCAGTTAACATTTCAGGGCCTGTCCCGTTACCAGTGAAGCAGAAGGATCGGACGCAGATGTGAAAAGCCGCCTAGGATTCTACCCTTCCTTGTCTCCCCAGAAAGGTGAGTCAACCACCAAGAGGTGCAGGGATGCTCGCCGGGCACGTGGTGACCGACCACTTCTGGGGCAGCTTCCGCTAAGAGGCAGAGGTGGAATTAGCACAGAGCAAAGGGTTAAATAGCTCTCGGATTACTTTAGGTCTGGAATGAGAGTGGACCCTGACACCACACCCCCAGAAACGCCGGGAGCTCATTAAATACCATAAAATCTCTGCAAGTGAACCAAACCTGGCATTCTAACTAATTAACACAGAGGAGAGTTTTTTTCTCTTGCTCCTGGGAAGACAACTGGGCTCAAATTCTGCAGCTGGCTGGGTCTCCTGTAAGAACACATACATACCCACTGAGGGAGACTCTGGGAGGCCAGGAGGACCACTTTCCCCCATCACCGCCCCCCCCCCCGTTACAGGCCACATGTTGCTTCTGCCCAGCCCCCCAGGCACCCCTCCCGCTGGTACCCACCCGGGGGCGGTGTCCTTGTTCCCCTAGGGTTGCCATCTGCCTTTTGCTCTCCCATCCTCTTGGCCTTAGACCAGTCAAAGCCTTCAGCACTTTACAGATTCCTGAGTTCCACCCCAAGGCAGGAAGACCCAGTAATGCCCAGGACAACAAACTAAACCAAACGGGAAAGCCAGGGTTAGGAGGGTGAACCTACCAGGTCACCACAACTTTAATTAAACCCAAGACTGAGGATTAAAACAAACAAAACTGTGCCGGGCACGTCTGGGCTGCGCTGTAACCACTTATTGACAAATACCTGCCAGCCTTTCCGCAGGATCCGACCTCCAGGGGCCTTTCTGACCACCCTGGCCTCAGCAGCCACATCTTCCTCTGAGCTCCCGACGCCTGACACCTGCTGCAGGCGTACTGGCACCAGGTGTAGGTGGCACCTTGTCCTGTTACACAGCTACGGCCACAGATCTCTGTGTACAAACATGTCTGTCCCTCCACCTGGACTGCTGGCACCGCCAGTGACAGAATAATGCACCAAACCTCTTCTGGCACGTTCCATCTCCTATCTCCATGGCCTAATCTAGGGCGCCATACGCTGCCATGACCCATCCCGTGCCCATGGCAGACAGCACTAATCTATCCCGGTGCTCCTCGGCACTGAGTCTCAGATCCTTGCCAACACAGGGCTGGGCAAGCCATTACCGATCAATGGGAGCTGACACTCAGAATAAAACCCACGTGCAATGCTTAGTTCAGTGGCTCTGAAGTAGGGGCAATTATGTCCCTCAGGGACTATTTGGTAGCAATATTTGGGGGCAGTTTTGGTTGTCACGACTGGAGAGGGAGGGTGCTGCTGGCATCTAGTGGGTAGAGGCCAGGATGCTGCTAAGCAACCCATAATGCTCAGGACAAGCCCCCCACCCCGCCCCCAGCAACAGAGAACTATCCAGCCCCAAATGTCCATGGTGCCAAGACTGAGAAACCCTGGCTTAGTCTGACAAATATGTAGAGTAACTACATAATTAATCCAAACTAGGGTGCTTCTGAACGTGAGACAGGGCACTATTAATACTAACGGCGGGACAGCAGGCATAAACCAGGACTCATAGGCAAACCAGAGCCTTTAAGAGATTACTTGAAAGATGGAGGGGTGTCCCTAGGAAAAGTCGAAGAGCTCATCTCCTAAAAGCCCCAAGACAAAGCCACCAACTCCCCTAATTGGCAGAATAAATGCTAGGATGTCATAAGCCACAGCCAGCTCAGGGAGGAAATCTTCTAGTTCTTGTTTCAAGAAAAAGCAGAAAGGGAACGGTCTGGGTTTGCCTTTTAGGAAGTGTGTGGCAGAGAAGAGACCTGTCTTCCCCTCCACAAAGCCAGGAGGGCAGCATGTGCTATGTCAGACATGCCCTCCAAAAGGAGAGGTGCTGACTCGAGGAACAGCCCATGGACCCCAAGGCTCCGCTGTCTGTACCCAACTTAGAGCAGGAACCACAGGTCCTTCCTGGGAACTTCTTTACTGGTGAACTGCTTTTCATAACAGGGGCAACTTCTGTGAATTAACTTCCTCCCTGTCCCAAGAACAAGAAACCTGTTGCTAATTGCTTTGCGGGTCAACTGTGTGCGATGAGAGGAAACTTAGAGATGTCCTCAGTCAACACTGGGGCTGAAGAGCTGCAGCAAGTCCAACATTCAACAGAAAGTGAGTGGAAACCTCTCAGGCTGAGGGTTAGAATGTACGCGGAGCCAGCACCATAGACCATTAAAAAGAAGAACCAAGACCTTAGGTTCCCCGTACCTGCAAATATGTTTCCTACCCTGGTCTACCCATTTTCCCACATAATGTGGGGCAGCTCCTTGGTTCCTGTCAAGGCCGTTCCATTACAGCCAAGACTTCATGGTCAACATCAAGCACCAGCCCTGTGCAAAGTCCCCCCCCCCCCCCAATTATCTCCAGCCTACAGAAGTGAATTTTGCCCCTCAAAATTCTTTAAATATAAATAAACAAATTAAAAATTGGGTGAATACATAACAATTTGGACAAATAAAAATTGGGCAAATAAAAATTGGTCAGATCTCTTTGGGAAGGAGTCTCACAGGCTGTCAGAAGAAAGGCTGGCAGTCCAGTCCCAAAGACTCCAAATCCTGGTGCCACACTGGGCATCACCACATTATTCTCATCATAATGGCCTGCCTAAATGTGAAAAGGCCCGCTTGCTGAACACTGTTTGAGTCCAGGATCCAAGTGTGCTAACGTTTTCCCTAACTCAGTGGTGCAGAGCTCAAGAAAACTCCAGGGTGCACTTCCTGCATGAGGCCAGTTACGAGAGCCAGGAGAAAACTGACTCATAACCTCTAGAGACAGACTCAGGCTCTTCTGGAATCCCACAGAATGTTCCTCCACCAGACTGTTGTAGTTAGCACTCTGAAACAGACAACGCACTTTAAAACTAAAGGGCTGGCTTCCTCAAGGAACTCGGATAGACGTAAACATGAGCCACAGGGTAGGCCAAGCTTTACGCCTACACAATTCACCAAGCTGGGCAATGGAACGCCTTCCACAGCACTGTGTGGACAGTATAAGATAGACCCACATGCTGTCATTTTAAACCACTAAGCCCAGGACAAAGTTGTTAATACAACAAGACTCATTATCACCACTGCCAAGATTGACTACAAAATTTAAAGGAAAAAAAAAAAAGAAAAGCATGCCCACGTAATAGGATGTGAAAAATCACTATCAATTTGCGATACGAGAACACAGCCCTAAGCCAGGTAGCTGGCTAAGCTCTGAGAATATAAAGGCAACGTGTGCCTGGTCCACACCTAAGTTAAAATATTACCCGTACTACTCTGATGCAAATCTAGCCCAGACATCCTCCCTGGCTGGCAGTAACGCTTCAGTCTTGTCTCTAACAACAGAATAGAGACTTGCCAACTATTGCAAGGCACACAGAACAGACACAGGGGTTTGAAGCACAAAGGCCTACTGGAGAAGTGTAAGGAGTTCCACGCAGCCAGGAGGCTGGAGAGGGAGGCAGCAGACCAATTACAAAGGGCACCGTATACTGCTGGAGAGCTTAAGGGTTATCACTGGGGCAGTGAGTGAATTTCTCAAGATTTCAAATAGGAGGTCTGATCAGATTTGCATTCCAGGAAGATGACTCCCTGGTGGAAGCACAGAGGGAGGGCTCTATTAAGAGTGATGGGTAAAAGGTCACCGCAACAGTGCAGGTAAAAAACTGTAGAGGCCTGAACTAAGGCCAGGGCCACAGGGAGAAGAGGGAGAAGGAGATCAGAAGTGTTAAAAGAGATAAAATCTATCGAGAGTGCTGACTGGCTTCGAAAAAGTTGCTGAGGGAGAGAGAGGAGAGTGCGCACAGGGTGAGTCAGGTTGCAGGCTTGGGTGGCTAGGTGGATGGAGAAATGGCAGCCGGGAGCAAGCGGCTGGTGGCAACCAGGTACCAGAGCCACTTCTCGGCCAGAAAGTGATGGTGAAGCCACTCGCGTGGATGAGGCCACCATCCATAGGACCAGACCTTGAGGAGCACGCAGGTGGGGAAGGCAGAGATGAAGGCCACAGGAAGGAAGGGCTTTCAAAAGGATGTGGGCAAGATTGTCCAATCCTGGGAGAGGTTAAGATAAGAGCTTGAAGCTGCACAGAAGGAAGGTGGCCTTTGTCAGACAGTCTGGAGAGGTGGTGCGGCCCGATGTGTGACTGAGAAGTGGAGAACGGAGCCAGTGAGCGGATACTTCCTCTAAAAAGCTCCACTGTGATGGAGAGAGAGCAGAGACAACCTACAGTGGGGTGCAGAATCCACGAGAGACTCTATGCCCCCCCATTTTTCTAAAGATGTGAAAACTCAAGCATGTTTCCAGACTGTGGAGAAAAGAAAACGAGGTGAAAACACAGAGAAAAGGGAGTAACTGGTAGGAGAAGAGGCCTGGAAGCAAGGGGACTGGCGCAGGAGGTCATGACATGAATGAGACATTGGGAAAATAATTAGGAAATGTTTTGTTTTTTTTTTAAGCTTCTGGAACATCCCATCAGCATAAAAACATCTCCTTTGACAGCCACTGGCCTTGGCTCTCACATGATGGCTTACAGACCTCCACGGTGCACGGCCCCATCACCAGTGCCATCAGCAATGATCCAGCCACAAGATCACCGTGACTGTGAGCGTGAATGAGCACCTGCAAAGGTGCTGACGAGGCTGCAGTAAAGACTCAGCCCCTGGGGAGACCACGGCACTCACCTTGCATCATACTCCTGTAGGCGGTGTCTGTGATGGCGTAGATGTGGGGGGGCATCTCATGTCTCTTCTTGCCCTTGTACATTTCCACGATCTCTTCCGAGTAGATGGGCAGGTTCTTATAGGGATTGATGACCACACAGAACAGGCCTGAATAAGTCTAAAGAAAAGAGAAGCAATCAGGAACGGGTTAGGAAGTCTGATTCTCAACGGCATGCAAGCCTTGTAGCAAAATGTATGCTGCCTCCAAGGAGCCTGAGTCAGCCTGGCGTGAAAGCACTCGTGGAGCCGCTCATTCTCCAGCCCTGCTCCGGCAGACCTGCCGAGGCGTGGGAATGCCGGCACCATCTCTGCTCTCTCAGTGAGGGGCCTCCCTTGACTGCGTGACTGCTGCCAGCTGTGTGTGTCGACCAGCATGTGCATGGGGTGAGATTCGTAGCGGGCTTCGTGGATAGTAGGAGTCCAGTTACAAAACTCGGATCCAAGGACAGTAAAAGATGTGTTTGTCATCATGAGAGATGCAAAAGGAGAAAAGGATCTGGCTGCGGCAAGCGACTGCCTGTAAACACAAACTATTCTACCCTGAAGGACTCTGAGATGTTTAAGCCTCAACTCTTCCAGCATTGGGAAAGACTCAATGCACTCCTCAACCACCTAGATCCAGTATGGGACAGCAGATCACTGACAGATACCCCTCTCCCTAGAATCTTCCAGAGATGCTCATGTAAAATCTCTAAAAACCTTAAAGACCCCTTTCATGTCCTCTGTGAGCCTTCCTTCAAGACTCTGGTCTTCTCTGAATGGGAACCCAGTTACTCAACATTCTAATGTGAGGCTCCTGAGAATACACCCAATACCCCAAGCCTGAGCTGACCAAGTTAAAATCAGATCCCAGAGTCAAGCCCCAGCAAGAACAAGTTTCTTAGCCTCCCTCTCTCTCCATTTCTCAACCTGAAATATGGGACACAGGCAGATATCTATTCCTCACTGAGTGGTTCTGGGGATCGGCACAGCGCCCGGCTCAGGCGTGGAGGGGCTCGGGGTAGGTCAGGAGGGTGGTTTCCAGGGACAACAGTCTGGGCAGACCTGCTTTTCCTTAGTATCTTCTTTTTCTAATAATTTTCCTGCTACTTTTTTCTTCCAAGATCCCCCTCCTTCACCAAAAGGGAAAAAAAAAAAAAGACTCCTTAAAGCTGGGTGAGACCCCGGAGACCACCCAGTTGACAGGTGCTCACCTGGGGGGGGGGGGGGCACAGCTCACTTTAGGCAGCTGAAGCAACTCAGTACCTTCTCCCTAGGGAAACAGGCTCAGAGGAGCCAGGCAAAGAGATGCCCACCAGCCATGACTCACACACACCTGCAGCCCCGACTGCTGAGTGATGGCTGGAGGCTATGAAGGCAGGTCCTGGCAGAGCTGGGAGCAGACCCAGGTCTTACACTCCCACTGCAGACCTCCTTGGTCATGGAAGCTGGTTCTCTGAGCTCCCCGCATCTTTCTGGTTCCCTCACTACAAGCACCCTTCACCCTCACCGTCCACAGTTTGGCCGCTCAACCCAATAGCAGCCAACATCTGAGAGGCTGTAAATGTGTCAATCCAGTCCCTGTCCACCCCCACCCTCTCCCATCTCACCAAAACTGAGGGTGGATCTTGTGGCTGAATCCAAACACAGGGTCCACACAGGAAACAGCTGTGAGGACAAAGGTTCTTCCCAGCACTGGCCGAGGGCTACAGGTCTTGGACTTGCCAAGTAGAAGTCAGGCTCAGAGCAGAACTCTGGAGGGACCCACCAACCATGCACGGAGCCGGCATGCAAAGGAGCAGCTGAGCTTGGAAGTGAACAAGTGCTTTTGGCTGCCTCTTTTGCTTGGAGGAGGGGACATGGGGCCCTTAATTTCCTTTCTTCTTGGGATAATCAGTCATTTCTTTTCCCTCCAACTATTCTTTTCACAAGGGACCAGGAAAGCGCCGAAACAAGGAAGTCTGCACGTGGTGCTGGCAACCTGCGGCTGGGGTATTACGGGAAGCCAAGAGTGCCACGGGAAACCTCTGGTCTTCCCTCCGTGACTGTCGGGTGGGGAATGAGATAGGAGCCCAGGGAACGGCGAGGTCATCCCAGGAGCTCAGAAACAAGGGAGCTTTGTTCCTGAGGTTTGAGAGAACCCACACTCTAGGAAATCCAGCCCGTTGAAAGGAAAGGACACGTGGCCACACTTTTAAAGCAGGCCACGGGGCCAGATGTTCGGAAACAGCTGGCAGTGACAGCAGAAGGGGTCTGGGGGTTACAAGGACAAGTTTTTCTGACAGGCCCCCCCTTCTGCACACAATGTTCCAACGTTCCAACTAGTGGGCATATGGTCCTGTGAAGGGTTCGAGAGGGCCTCAAAGTTCTCTGGGCTAATTCCATTGAATCAGTGGGCAATCAAACTAAGCCCCATGGAATGAGCGCTACAGCTCAGGTGGGAGGAAGGCGACTCATCGCAAGCCCCTCTCACGGAGGCCCGTGGAGGCGCAGACACTGAGCAAGTGGCTTCACTCCCACATGGCCAGGCCGGGGAGCTGCTCCATTCACGGGCCACAGAGGCCCTTTGTGCCCGACCATCCCCTGTGCCCAGGCCTCCCCCCAACCGAAGAAACAGACAGAGCAGCTGTGGCGCACAATTAGCCACACCGCCCACAACACCGGGCAAACACGCCACACAAAGGCTCACGGGGTCGCGATTTGGAACGTTGTGTGCAGAGGGGCGGGGCCTGTGAATGAGGCAGCACCCCCGGCCCGGGCAGCCCACTGAGTGGCTTTGATCTCCCCGCAGCTCTGCACCTGCTGGGGTCTCCATTAGGGCAACTTGTACAGGCAATCGACTTCCTTCTGGTGAGGATGCGGAGGAGGAAGCTGGTCTGAGGCGGGAGGATCTGAGGTGCCAGCAAAGAAGCAAAGATGGGAGTTAATGCCTCCAGCTGAAGAGTTCCAGAGAAAAAGCTCAGGTCCTACACATGAAATTGTAGGCTCACACCCATCTAGAAAGTAAAACCCACACTTTAAGAGTAAAGAGGAGGGGCGTGACTATAGCTCAGTGGTAGAGTGCAGTGTGCTCGGCATGCACAAGGTCCTGGGTTCAATTGCCAGTATCTCCATTTTAAAAAAAAAAAAAGAGTAAAAATGAAGCAACTAATATTGAACTAATATTGAATGCACTTTCATAACTAGTATTTCGGTTTGCAGCCAGCTGGTAGGTTAAGCGCAAGACGCCGACTTGTTCCATGCTCAGCAAATCTCCAACAGGACCCAAGCTGAACAATGACATGTGTAATAGACCAGGTAGAGGGTCTCAGTTATCTTCTCCTACGACAGATGGCAGCAGCTACAGAGCTCAGGTGCTGTGTGAGCCCAGGGCTGGCTGGCACTTTACAACGTTCTCAGGACTCCTTGCAGACAAGGAAGTGAGGCCCCATGTAGCCATGTCACATGGTTAGGAAGGGGCAGAGCTGGGATTGGAACCAGGTCCTGGAGGCGCCAGCTCTAATGCTCTGAATCACTCTGCTTTACTGACAGCAGGGTGGTTCTAACATAAGCTATCAAAGATGCCAAGGGGAGAGTCCTCTTCCCAGACAACAGGAGTTAGCTCCTATCTCCCCTCCACAGACAAGCAATACTTCCTTTAAGACCATTTGTTTTTCTGAAGGTCACTAATTTTGAATTTCAGCGGTTAATACCTGGAGAGATAGGGACTTTTAATTTGGTCCATGCAATACTCTCATTGAGAAACAGGTAACTGGGCTGATAGTCAGGAAACCCGAGTTCCAGTAGCAGCCCTGCCAACACCTAGCTGTGGGACCCTGCCTAAGTCCCTTGCCCTCTTTGGGCCTCAATTCTCCCCACCTGCCAGATTAGAAAGTTGGGCTAAGGTGTTCTATAAAAGAGCACTTTTCCACTTCGACTGTTCCGTGTATCTCCTTGGTAGGTCTGCCCTCCAGAGCACAGAGCCCCGCCCACTTACGTAGATTAGCCCTGGAGCCCCCTCATCTGCAGAGTCCCACCCGCTTACATAGATGAGTCCTGGAGCCCCACCCACCTGCAGAGTCCCGCCCACTTATGTAAATAAGCCCTGGAGGCACCCCCCCCCCACCTCCGCCGGCCCACTTACATAGATGAGCCCTGAGTAGTAGCGCTCCTTGAGGTTGTGCAGCACCGAGGCTTCGTTGAGGCACGTGAGCTCTGCCATGTCCTCCACCTTGGAGAACTTGGGCGGGTTCATCTTCTGGATGTCATCCTTGTTCACCTTCACCTTCTTCCCGTTCTCCACCAGCTCCACAATGGCCTCCTCGCCCACCTCTTCCTTGAGGCTGGCAGGCTCAAAGCCACTCTTGTCGGAAGGCACCCATACCAGCTTCTTGGCAGCCCAGTCCGCCTGGGCCAGCGGGTTATTGATGAAGTTTTTATCCACATAGAGATACTTATCGGCCGCTTGTTGAGCCATGGTGACTTACAGCCAGGATCTGAGGGAGGAAAAGGACAAAACGTTAGCTGCAACTACACCAGCCAAACGAGCATCACTCATCTCATATCTCTACAAGTTTTACAGCATCATAAGTAAAACTCTAAATAACCAAGCTGTACAACTTGCCAGAATTTTCTCACTCTCTACTTTTGGGAGAAAGATGTTCATCGCTGAAAAAACAACTGATATCAGGGATTCTGTAAGAAAATAATGGTAAGATGTATCCCAGGATCAATGCACAATCAAACAAATCTGTAAACAACAATTGTGCCAAATGATGAGCACAATCAGAATCTCAAAGACAGATGCAATTATAGTCACTAAGCTACACCTGCTAAGGCCGGAAAGTGACCACATAATTTAGTAAGAGGACTTCCAACAAGAACAGGTTTCTAGTTGGTGTAAAAAAGATAACTGACTACAACTGCACAGAGTGGAAGTCTCCAGTTTAAAAAACTTTTTCTTATCTCACAGAGTCAACCAAGAGAGGGAAACACAACAGATTTTAATTCCACCTTGGTAATAGAGGCCAAAGAAAGAAAGCGAGAAGAAAAGAAGTCAGGCTCCAGGAAACACCATGGAGAGTAGTGAATGTTTCCCTCCTGGGGCACCAATGTGAAAAGACAACCCTCACAATTTATGGGCCAGGAGAACTTAAGCTCATGTGCGCTGGCTTTTTTTTTTTTTTTTTTGAAGTTCATTTGCAAAACAAAAATGATGAAATAATAATCCCTTATATCTGTGTAGTTTTATAGTTTATGAAAAACTATCACACACACTTCACTATCTCAGAAGATCCCCATCTTAACCACTCTATAAGGTAGGTTAGGTACGTATTAATATCTCATTGTACAGATGAGGGAACAGAAGCTCCTTGGAGGTAAGGGGCTTTGTCCAGGGTCACCCAGGAAGGACTCTGGTCTCTTGGTCCCATGGTCTTTCCACAGTCTAACCACAGTATTTACTCCTGCTCAAAGGCTCAGGCTAAGATCAGCTGAGAGGACAGCTGCTTTGACAACAGCAGGACTTAGAAACCCTGGTCTAACACCGAGCCAGCCCACGGCCAGCAGAGGAACAACCCAGAAGCTCACTGCCTAGTACAGGACACAGAGGGGCTTTTCCCTTGTGAGATCAAGACCCCCTCCCCAGGCCCCAGATCCAAATCCAGGGTCACATAGGCTTTCGTGCTTCCAGATCCCAACAGGAACTTAGATGCCAAGGAGGCTGGAGGCTTGAGAGGGAGAGAACAAAAGAGAAAGTCTGGGCCGCCCAGGCCTTCTTATCTGGGCTCATTAAATGGTTTCCAGATCAAGGCTGAGGGGCTCCCTGGACTCACTCCAGGAGAGGCTGTTTTTCAGGAAATCTGCTAGTTATGCCCCTTCCCCCACCCCCCGCCCCCAAAGAGGAAAAGGCAAGTCCAAGGAGCAGAGCCTGGCAGCCTCCCCAGCAAGCTGAACCAGTGGCTTTGTTTACATTCCCAGCACAAGCAATCCCTGGCAGCCTCTGTCGGGGACCAAGGGGCACAATCCACCTGCAAGGACCACCCCCAGGAGAAGCAGACATGGCCCAGAGTTAGGCAGCAGTGAGCAAGGCAGGAATGGGATGGCTGAAAACCACCTGGCCAGCCTCATCATCTGTCTGGGGCTGGGGGCTGGGGGCTAAACAGGCCCACTTTGGGCTGTCCTTGCTTGCACACTGGCCAGTCCATTCAAGCAAATCAAAGGCTTCTCTCTGCCAGAGTAAATACCAGTTTTCCTCTGCCGCTCTGCCGTCCATCTGACCACAGGACAGTCGTTCTCTGCAAAGTCCTAGCATCCAGGCTCCCAAAACCACTCTCCCCAATCATATCACCACCATGCTCGAGACCTTGCAACAGTCACTGAGCACAGGACCTCACCGGCTGCTGGTTCTCGGCCTTTCTGTAGACCTCAAAACCAGAAAGGATAAAGCAGTCTCCCATCAAAATGCAAAAACGGATCCACGTCCACCTTATCCCCCAAAATCCTAAGTCTGCTGTTCATTAAGAGTTCCACTGACCCAGCCCAGCGAGGGGAAAGGGCCAGTCATTAAGTACCTACCTACCAACATCAATCCCCAGTACCCATTTATTCACAACCTCACTTAACCGTCCATCATCCTGGAAAAAAGCTTTTATTATCCTCAGTTTACTAATGAGGAAACCAGCTCAGAGAGGGCAAGTCATTTGCCCAGAGTCGTCCAGCCTAGTCCTGGGCTAACCCAGATCTCCCTGGCTCCCAGGCCTGGACTCTTCCTAGCACACTTGTTCCTGGGGTCTTGCAAGAGAAGTCAGGCTGGCACTGGAGCTGGGCTGAAACTGTCAATAAGCTGAGTGAAAAACAGAATACAGGGGAAGGCATCCCACAACATTTGACAAATATTTACAAAGAGTTATCAAGCAGGCAGGCAGGGAGGCTGAGAATGAGCCTTCCTGGTGTGGACCCTGTGGCCTGTCAATGGTAAAATTCAGCATTCTCGCTCCCTCAGCTGGTTACGGTCCACAGTGAGCGGCCTGTCAGTGACAGCAGAGTGACTTCTGGCCCTCATCAGACTCCAGGTCACCCCGGCGATTCCAACCCTGGGGGAACCAAGAGCAAAGAGCATGCAGGCTGCCAGCAGGCTGCAGGCCCCGGCACTCAGCTGGAAATCTGGGTAAACTGCCCAGCCCTTTCATCAGTGAGCCTGTGCTGGAGGCCAGGAACACTGCAGCAGGTAAGCAGGACAAAAGTTCCATCCAAACCACCACCCTCGGCTCCCAAGTCTGCCCTACCTTGTGGCCTCAGCGGGAGGGCAGGGGGGCAGGTACCGGCCAGCACTGTCTACCTCTGATAACCATCAGAGACCAGCAGGGCAAGCCACACTTCTTGTAAGAGAGAGGGGTACACCACGTCTCCTCAGAGCTGGATGCCAAGCCCCCTGTGGATAGTGGGGCTGCAGGAGTCCCCACTGGCCTGAGTGCCTCTCTCTCTGGGCAGAACTTTTCATTAAACACGGCTGGGCCTTGTGTGGCCAGATCAAGGACAGAGCTATTTGGTTTCAGCAACTCTTCTGGAATGACGTGGGTTAGCAGCAATGCCAAGATCAATACATGGGCTGGACCTGGGGGAGGCCTGCAGAGGCCATGACAAACAACGGGGTTTCTATTTGAGCCCTCCCACCCGACCTGGACAGGAATATCCGCGTACAAGGATTCAGGGGCCACAGGGCTGCAGCTGAGCTCCCATCTCCTCCTGTGTCAGGGAGAGGCTTCTGGGCCCCAGCAGCTGCTGACTCACGTGTGCCCGGTGGGGAGGCCAGTGATGCAGACACTTTAACCCTCACCTCTGAGGATGCAGGTGGAGCAAGATGCCACTGTTAAGCGCCGTTAGCAATGAAGCAAGGGGCATTACAGAGACGACACGACGGAGGTGACGGCCTGAGTGCAGCAGCCAGCAAGCAGCAACTTCTCCCTGCCCCATCCTGGGACCATGCTAACCGGCCTCTGAATTTTTTTTTAAACTGTGTGTACGGGAGACGGTATACAGCTCAGTGGTAGAGTACATGCTTAGCATGCACAAGATCCTGGGTTCAATCCCCAGTACCTCCATTTAAATAAATCAATCAACAATTAAACAAACTTAATTACTTCCCCACTCCCGAAAAAAAAATCTACATGTATTATAAAGGATTACAAAAGAAAAATACACCCCCACCAAATTCCTGACACTCTCCCCTGCAAAAATCAATTATCTCTTTTTTTTATGGTCCCTTCTAGTCCTAGTGCACAGAAACACTTGATTTTTAACTATCACAGGCAGAGCATGGAGTTTCACATTTCGTACTTTCCCTTCTTATTCTGACCATTTTTCCCCACAGGGCCGCGATTTGCTTGTTAAACCTTTTTATCCAAATGCTTTCACTGTGCAGGTTGTGACGCAGAGACTCTGAGAGGGAAGTGACTCCACTCGTTCAAACAGCTGGGACGGTGAGGACTCGAACCCAGGACCCCTGACTCCAAGGCCTAGCTGGTGATCGCTTTTAATGGCTGCAGAATATTCCAAAGTGATTTTTTTTTTTTTTTCCAAAAACCACCGCTGACTAGGTCCTTCCCTCTTATCAAGTGGACCACCTTGAGATAAATTCTCAAGTAGAGTTATGGGAGCAAAGGAACATCTGGGCATTTTTATGGCCCCAAGATGTATTAGGAGGGTAGACTGGTGTGCTCAAACACTTGGGCAGGGTATCCACGTGGCAGTAACCACACCAGCACTAAGAAAACTGCAGGAGAGAGCTCATGGCTCAGATCAGGGAACCTCAGAAGTCCTGGGAAGCTGTGGGACTCGGCAGGCTAGCAAGGAGTTAAGGAGAAAGAAGGCAGCTCTGGCCCAGTAGGAGATCAGATGGGGCTGAGGCCGGCCCTTCCCATGCCGGCTTCCTGCGGGTGCCAGTCCAACTCCAAGAAACCCAAGTAGTTGCCTTTTTAGGCCATAATCGGGAGGACACAACCAGAGGCTAAATTAGGATTCTCAGGAAATGATGAAACTGAAAGTAAATAGGTTGACCAAAAACCTCTGCTTTCAACCCAAAATGTCATTCCTCGATTATGTGCCTTCTCCCCTTCCCCCCAGAGATCCATTTGGATTTTTTACTCTTTCCTGTTTTCCCAAGGAATCCTCTCCCTCTCTCCTCCCCTCCCTCCCTCTGGTTACTTCTCTTTTTACTTACTTGGGTGCTTGTATGGAAAAGAAGCAGCTAGCTCCTTAAAGACAGAATTTATTCTACTAGGACAAATCAGAGGTCCAAACACTGTGAGCTTTTCCATTCCTAGACAGTAGGATTTATGTAAAGCCTTCCATGGGCCAAGTTCTAGGCTTGGAGCTTTCAAGTCATCGCAACTCGTCTTAAAGCTACTATCTTATCTAAAGTACTGAGGGCCAGCTAGTAAGCTGTCCATTTTCTCACTCAGTCCTCACCATCATTTCATAAGATACTGTCATCAGATTCATTTGACAGATGAGGGAAATGAGGCTCGGCCAAGTCACCAAACCCAGGTTCAAACTCAGGGCCTCTCAGTTGCAATGCCCTGTGGTTTCCACTTAGACCACCTTCCTGCAAGCTCTCTGGGGCTGTGGGGGAGAAGACGAACTGAGAAGCCCCTGGGGAAGCAAACCAGTAAAACAGACATTAATTATGCCAACTCGAGGCTGCAAACTCCATGTCCTCGCACTGGTTTGTACAAGGGACTCTTCATACTTCCACCTTAAATTCAGCCAGAGCTAAAAGTAAGAAAGTGAGGGCTGTGACCTTGGCGGAGCCATTCAAGTTCTCTGCGCCCAGGTTCCAGTTCAGAGACCCGCGCCCTCAACCCAGACACCGGAGCCCTGTTACAGCTTAGTCACTGATGTATGCAATCAGGCCTGTATGATTTTTTTTTTTAATCCCCACCCCGATCCCAGGGAGCACAGTAAACACAGTCCTTCTCTTTCCCCATATAGCCAGTGCTTTCAAGTTAAATGAAACTTATCAATGTGTCTGAGTTCCACGGTTAAGGAAGGGTCTATGAAAGCAGCTGCTGAAATAACATAGAAATTTTCAAACCCATTAGATTTACTTGTTCAATCAACTAACACATTCTGAGGCTCTATGTGTAAAAACATTGTGACAAAAGTGTTAAGGACCCAAGGAGCTTATAACGCAGTGGGACAACAGAACAGACACATTTATCACTAGAGAAGTGTCAGTCTGGGGCTTTACATAGTGTGGGCAGAGCAAGCTCCTTGGTTTTCTGTCCCTTTCACTCAACATCAAATGTGGTGGGCACCCAACAGACAGATGGGCCATATGGATGAAGAGGAAGTTCAGCCGGGTCCCACATCTTCGGATTCAACCAACCACCAATCAAGACTTAATAAAAGAAGAAGAGGAACAAGCAACTTGCTTTAGGAACAGAGAAAGGGGTAATACAATGGAAAACTTGGAAGCTCAAGGGAGTGTTTCATGGGGGAGGTGACATTTCAGCTGGGTCCTGGAAGATCAGTGGAATATTGATGGGGGAGGGGAAGAAATGGTCAAAAAGTATTCCAGGCCAAGGGAGGAGAGGTGCCGTTTTTCACGGACTAGGAAATTATGTGGTCAGTTGAGGCAGGGCTTCTCAACCTCAGCAGTATGAACACTTGGGGCCGGGTAACTCTTTGTGGTGAGGGCCCTGCTGGGCATTGTGAGATACTCAACAGCATCCCTGACCTCTACCCACTAGACAACAGTAGCACTTGGTCCCCAGTTTTGACAACCAAAAATGTCTCCAGACGTTGCCAAAGGTGGGGAGTAGGGGGGAAACTGCCCCCAGTTGAGAACCGCTGACTTAAGGGATTAGTATGAGCAAATGTTGCATCAGGGACCTAGGCCTCTGCTACGTGAATTCTCACCCAACTCTGGACTATACAAGCCAAATCTGAAAACAGAAGTCCTCAGAGCAAAATGACCCCCAGGACCCGAACGATGACCATTATGGATGGCACTGTCACCAAGGAAGGCCTGTCCCTTGTAGTACACTGTCTTTTCAGGGATATGATCACTACTGGACTGTACTTTAAAGATTCCTAAATGCCCAATTTAAAAAAAAAAATCAGGTAGGACATGAATCTCCTTCAGAGCCTCCAACACGGCAGCTCAACCAGTGACTCATAAGCAAAGTTCACCAGCATCAGGAGGTCCAGGTGATTAACGGAAGACAGGAAGCCGCCACGTTGTGGGGGTGGGGGGAGGTGGGGGGCTCCCACGACTGTGCCAGCTCGCCCCAGCATCCTGGGAAATCCATCAAATGCTGTTTACTGGATGGTTTTGGCAAATCAGGATTAGTCCCAGGGATGATATCCAGAAGAATGTCTCCCACCCACCCAAGGGGGGCCTCCACCTGGAGGGATCCACAAGAACCATCACCCCTCCCGGCCAAACCTTCACTCTCTTCCGGGTCTGCAGCTCTGGCTATGACACTGTCCATCTGGTCACCCAAGAAAGTCACTGTAAACTCCTCCCTGGTGGCTTGGCAAGCCCTCTACCAACCTTATGACCGGTGCCCACTCTAGACCAACCAGGCCTGCGTCCCCTCCTTCCTGGGCTGTTATAGCTGCTCTTCTTCCCCTGCACCTTCTACCTCCTTCCAACAACCTCCTCACTGCCTTCAGGATGACTCAGCAGCTCCATTTCGATTCAGGCTACTTCCTCATTTATTGATATTACTTGCCTATTCACAACAGTTCAAGGGCTTCCCCAGAATAAAATCTAATCATCCTTGCACAGTGAGTAGGCCCTGGGTGACCCTACCCATTAATCTCCTCCGTGCTCCCAGCCCTCCCTCTCCCCCTGCCCTTCCTTTCTGCTGCAGTCAGAGCCAGCCCCAGCTCCTCATAATCCTTTCCTTCCTGTCCCACTCTGCTCCTGCCCTCAGGCCTTCAAAGCAGCGGTGTCCGCTGCACCAGGAACCCTCTCTCAAATCTCAGCTCAACACTCCATCTTCTGTAAGGCCCTCCTTGATTGCTGTGAAAAGACGTCTCGCGTGTCCCTCCCCTGCCTCTGTCCTCTGTCCTGTCTCCACTGCAGTCATCAAACAGCAGGATTGTCACTATGTGCAGTTTTATCTGAGGACAGGGACCAGCTTTCATTCATCTCAATTTCAAATGTCTAGAGCAATGCCTGACCTGGGGCAGGTGCTCAATTCAACATTTCTGGAATGAATGAATAAGGAACATGGTGAAGAGGAGGCAGATGGAGCAAAAGGGAAGGTTTCAAAGAGGCTGGAAAAATCCCCTTGAGCTGTGCAAAGAGGCCAGAGAGGAAAAGAGCTGAAGGGCCCAGGAGAGTCGAGCTGAAAGCACACACAAGGGTCTCAGCCACCTCATTTGATACAAAATCCAAGCCACTTATGCACTAATTTTTATATCCCCCAAGCAAGAAGGGAAAGAAATGCATACTGAGGCTTTCAATTCCACAAATGGAAACAGTACTAAAGATTATTTATTGGTTCCCCAAGAAGCTCTGCATACAGTTGAATAAATCATCTGTTTCCTGGAACCAGCTAGCATCCTCTGATTAACCAAGGCAGAGGCATCTACCGTCTACCACCAGACGTACCAGAAAGGACCTCAGCTGGGGTTGCGTGGCCTCTGCCCTCGTTGGGATCCAGGCAAAGTCCTCAGTTGCCCTTCCTGCCTCTCCTGCTGCTCGGTCTGCATCTGCTAAGCAAGTACTCCAGGCACGTTCCCTGGTACCAACTCCAAACTTGGAGAAACCACTGCCATGTGGGGCACTGACTCTGCAAATCCCAAGATAAGTGTTTGTAACGCACCGTTGTGGAATGGAATGGAATGGAATGGAATGGAATGGAATGGAATGGAACAGACGTGAATTTGGAGTCAGACTGACCTGGGTTTGAATCCCCTACTCATGATTCCTATGATCTTGCAGCTGGAAACACCACAATTTCCTAGCTTCAGAAAGAGAAAAAATACCTACCATAGGAGGAGTTGTAACTCAGGTTCCAGCAAAGAATCTGACACTTACCATGAACTCCCCTCCCAATTCCTCTGTCTTGACCTCCTGACCGGATTAATCCTAATCCTTCCTGGAATGATAGCTGGGGCCTAGGAAAACCTTCCAGAAGCTTGGTGACTCTTTCTCCAGGTTATGCTAGTCCACACAGAACAATGTGGTACAATCCAGTGACTCCCAGCCACAGTGATTTGCACGAGAGAAGAGGGTTTCATGGCCCAGGAGGGCTGCAGTTGCCCATGGCCATCCTGCAGAGCCATGATGCACACAAAGGATCTGGAAAGCCTGCATGAGGAAAACCGCTTCACATTGTCCACTTAGGCTTCACACCCAGGAATATCCTGCAGGAAAAATATTTCTCGACACTGGCCTGGGAAATGCTACTCTGGTGGGATGTGCATGGGGTATGTGGCAGAAGAGCTAGATTTGAGTCTGGCTTGGCTCTGACCAGCTGTGTGACCCTGCGGACATCATTTACTGGGCAGCTGTTATCCAGGCTCAAACAAGAAATGGGCACAGAACACAGGGGCTGTCAGAACAGTTATCTACAGTTCAGCCACTCAGCCACCCAGGGCCAACCTTACAGCAGCCTCCCACCCTAAGGTGCTCAGTCTCCCCAGGCTATGAAGGGGGAGGAGCCTCACAGCTGCCCAGAGCCCAGAAGCTGCAGAGGAACGGGAGGACACCGGGTGGGCCCCCTCCCCTCTCCACCTCAGGAATGTTGTTTGCTTACAGAAGAAGCTGGGACTTGTTTCCATTAGCAGTATTCCAACCCAAGCCTGTGTTGATGCTCAGCAGATAAGAAAACCAGACCAGAGACAGGCCGGAGAGGAATTTAGCACCAGAGCCCCAGAACTCACCCCCTTTGCCCTTCCCTCCTTAGAGGCCACATGGAGAGTCTTCCCAGGACTCCTAAGAGCCCCAGGGAACAGTGAGATGCAGGGCCTGTACCCAAGGAACCCAGACCATCAAAGACAGCAGAATTTAGCAGGGAGATTCCCGCCTCCTACTGAGGGGCGGGGGGGGGGCAGGGCATGGGAGGAGTAACTAGAGATTAAGGGGGTGGGGTGGGGATGTGTGCCGCTGCTTACCCAGAATCTTATCAGCTTTGCTGAGGAATTCAGACTTTATTCTAGGGACAAGGGGAGGTGGGGGAGGATGACATCATTGGATTTGTACTTTAAAGAGATCACCCTCCCTGACCTCAATTTAAGGGGGCAAGAAGTCAGCATTTGGGAAGTACCGTGAACTAGCGAGGAGGGGAGTTCCAGCCTGAGAAGAGAAAGCGTTGCACAAGGCAAGGGAGAAAGTGATCACATCCACGAGAGAGGGACAATGAGGCACAGACTCCACCCTCTGAGCTGCTTCTCCCAACAGCCGGGCGCAGGGGGAGCCCCGGCAGCCGGTGCCTACCGCGGTCATCCCCTCCTAGGTGAGAAGTCACCCGGCATCCCAGGACCTCTCCAGCCACTGTTACCCAAGTGTCTCGGGCATAGATCTCCAGCATCATATGTCACAGAGACCACAGTTCCCAACTGGGTCTCCTCCAGTAAGATATCATCCTGTCCTCAGGGCCACAAGCCACATTCTTAATGAGTCAATCAATCAACTACTCAGGGCAGGAAGCAGTCAGAGTTTGAAGACAGCCCTTCCCACCTCCCTAAGGCCCTTAGAGCCCAACCAGCTCCCTCAACCAATACCTCAAACTATCGTTCCAGCCCTGTCTCTCTTGTCCCCTGCCAGAGACCCCTGTTCCAGCCGCGGCTCCATCATGGTCCTCCAGTCACCCAGGCAGTCTTTCCTAACATCAAGTATATTATTCCTCTTTCTCCCTCCTATCCCCAGGCCTGCTCCAGCAGTCTGCCTTATACCAGAACCACTGCTCTCTGCCTGTCCCCATTGTCCCTAAAACTCCTTGAAGGCAGAGATGGTCCTCCCCCAGCCCCCACCACCCCATCTTCAGGTGAGCACAATGTTCAGAGAGGGGGGTCCTCAGTCAATGCTTGTGGAAGTGAACTTGACCGTTTAGAACACATGGGCTTACAGCTCATATTGTGTCTTCTGGGAACCTGCCCGTCCAGGAGAATATGCTTAGACTTTCTCTGGAAACAGTTTCAAAAATTTTCCAATTGCAATGGTCTTACCTAGAAATGAAATTTTTGGAAAACCTTTTCAGTAGTTAACAGCAAGGCTGTGTAAGATATTAAAACTTGTTATTTTAAATCATTATTTTAAAATGTAAACTACTAATTAACTGGCTTTACCATCAAAGGCATGATTTCCAATTAGGTTGTTTTAGTAAGCAGAGGGGAGCTGAAAAGAAGATGTGAGTCTGGTGTGGAGGAAAGGGGGCAGGCAGGCACATGAGCAATGCAGTTCTCACCCAACCCCCGGGAAAGGCGGGGCAGGCAGCCGCTGGCTGGATCTGCAGGTAAGTCATCTGCACTGGACCTTTGCTTTTAATTGGTTCAATATTTGTGTAGTGAGGTCACACATGTGCCTCACCTACTCAGTAATGAGCTTCCACTCAGCCACCCAGGAGCAACTGCAGAGAGGCAAGTCACTTCAGATACAAGGGTGGTGTCTTCTCCCAAATCGCCAGGCACAAATTATCCCCCCCACCCCAAATACACCCCCAGGTTTGACAAGGTTGACAGAATTGCTTGGCTGCCTTCCCGTCAGGAACTGTCACTGAACACATCACCCTGCCCTTCCAACAGACAGCATCTCCTGAGCCCAAGAGAGCACCCCACATACGCAGGCACGAGGGGCAATGCAAACCTTCAGATTCCTGCTGTGAAGTTATTCCTTCCCTTTGGTTCTGCCGATGGGATGGTTTTTCTTTCCCTGAGCATGCGAGCACAGTTTGCTGAAGCCCAACGCAGAAAAATAAGCATACTGAGAAGATTTAATTACACGGCCCGCTGTCTCAATGGGAAAGTACAGCATGCTGGTTTCCTGAGTCCACATCAGGACGGCTGAGAAATCCAATCCAAGATCAGACAAGACTGAAGACCACTCAGCCAGGACCCACCAGGCCTCCGGCAGCTTTCTATTCTGAGTGATGCTTTTTTTTTTAAATTAATTTATTTTTAACTTTTTAAATTTGGGGGGGGGGTGTAATTAGGTTCATTTATTTATTTATTTTCTAAAGAAGATACTAGGGGTTGAACCCAGAACCTTGTACATGCCAGGCAAGCACTCTACTGCTTGAGCTACATCCTCCCCCACCCTGAGTGATGTTTAAATAATACAAAAAGTAAACAAAATCCCTGAATACCACAGCTGCTACCACCAATAGCCATCCCAATCCCCTTCCTACTGGGTTGAGAGCACAAAGGCCATGATGGGTCCCAGTCACCCCTGGCTCACAATGTCTAACCTGTATAGGTGCTGAGTGATACCTGGTGAACTGAAGAAATGGGGAAGGTTCCAGTCTCCCAAAAGGTCCAAACTCCAAGGACCGACTGAGCCCTCTATCAGCTTCTCTGCCACCAGTTCTAAAAGTACCTAAAGTTAAGCCCAATAATCCTGCATCTTATTTTCCAAACCTAAGTGATTCTCACTAGCAGACAAGGCAGTCAAGGCCCAGGATGGGCCAAGGCTTCTCTGTGGCCATTGAGATCATACCTCCATCCTCATTCCCAGCCACCCTTCCAGCTAAATCTGATGGACACTAATGTCCATTTTGTTTCCAAGAGACACAGGACTGGCCAGAGGTCAGCAACAATCCGGCTGAATTGATCAAGCGGTCCTTTAAGTCGACTCTGATCATGAGTTGCATTGCTGAAAGGAGAGACCTTCCGAATGGTGCTAATTTATTCATGACCTTTACAGAAGACATCTCAGAAAGAAATCACTCAGGAGGCAGCCAGACTGGCTGGGGAATTGCAGACCCACCACTTGACTAACAGAACAAACTTGGCCAGGTTGACTGGGCCCCCGGGCCTCGGTCCCTCTTTTTGTAAAATGGAGATGCTCCCAGGTGCCCCCCAGGACAGCCATGAGGACAGAAGAGCGGACAGCAGTGCAGCCCCCAGAGGATGGAGCTGACAGCCCGGTCTCTGCAGTGCGGTCAGAGCACTGCTCAACTCACAGAACTATTGTGAGGACCAAAATGAGCTCAGGGAGGAGCGGTGCTTGGCGGCGCCCCGGGCCTGCCGGCTGCCCTCCCCAACAATCTTGCCTCCTCTCTCAAGAAGCCTGTGTCGCCACTGAGCTAGCTCATAATGAGTCAGTCACAAATGCTGCCCTCACTCAGCCCACTTCAGGGGGTTTGAAGTCACATCCTGCCTAGCCTCACTCAACATGATTTATTCTGCCCCAGGAATGCAGCTCATTTCCCAGAATTTGGTAAAGAACTTCAGTTAAAGAGTTTGATCTTGCAAGGAGCTCCGTTTACAGGCTTGGCTGCAGTGGCGGGGGAGACCCAGCTCAGCTCAGACCTGTAGGCAGGAACCACACAGTCAGGGCTGAAAGGAACTCCCCCAGAGCATCTCACCTGGGGAGGGGGGCACCAACATTTTTTTTAATCTCAAGCCACAGTAGGAAAAAAAGATTTTAAGCTTTTTATCATGAATATACACAATTGTGTCAAACAAACGCTTCAAAAAATGATATATACGCACTATGCACTCCGACATGTTCCATTCGAGTCTATTTTATTTCTAAAACTGTTGGTTGCCACCAGTAATCTCACATCCCACCAGTGAGTCTCCATTGACAGTCTGAGAAACACCAATCTGACTCAAGCTTCACTGGGTAGATGAGGCTCAGACTAGTTCAACAACTGGCCCAAGGTCACAGTGAGTCAGGCCATGCAGAAGCTCAGGTCCAAAGCCAAAGTGAGGATGGGGGAGGGGCCGTGAGAAACCTTAGTAAAATGGCAGCCGTAGCAGCCCAGTCACCTGACATGTGTTAGTTCCTCTCTCACTGCTCCCGCCATTTGATTCCAACAACCTCAATAAAGCCATGGCAGGTATCCTATGGCCCCCGCCCTGGTCCCTGCTCCCCACCGTCCCCCTTAAAAAAGAGAGATAGAGGCTCAGGGTGGTGAAGTGATGTGGGGGCTTAGGAAACATCCTTTGAGGACCTGGAGTCCAGGTGGAAGATCTCGAGGACAGAAAGAAAGAAGAGCCCAGTTTCCTCAGTATGTGGAGTAACAGCAGATTAAATCTGCTGCCATCAAAACATCACCCCTCAAAGCTCCAGCCCCAGCCCCACACTAACAAGACGCCCAGAAGTGATACGATGTTAAAGGCTTGATATAAATCAGATGAGAAGGGAAGGCCACTGCCTTAGGAAGGTGCTCTCCACATATTGGCATCCTTGGGGCAGTGTCACCCAACCCTGTAATAAACACCACATAGCTGTTTATACACATACACACACAGGCTCTATAAACAGGAAACCCAAAGTTCCCATCTCTCTAGACCAGTGGTTTTTAACATTTCCAGCCATCAAAGACCCCTTTGAGAACCGGCTGAAGGCTGTGAGCCCTTTTCGTACCATCTTAGGGGATCACAGAGACCCTCAAGTGCAGTCCCTGGACTTTTAGGAGCCCCCTGGTTACCAGCTCAAAGGCAGAGGGGCAGTGGAGGGGCCTCCTTTTCAACCAAGGCAACATGAAAGGATTTTCTTCCTTCATTACTCTCCTGAGGGTTAAGCGGGATCTGACAAAAGAGGTCGGAGGAAGCAGAGTTGCAGTCAGGACAACCCAACAGTGAGAGTTTGCGTGGGAAGCGGAGGATCTGGGATGGTGGGGGCGGGAGGTCACTTCCCCTGCGCTCTTCTGATCCTCCTAGACGGCAGAAACAGAAAATCCACAACTGGACACCAAACTGTCTCTCTTCCCTGTTCCAAAATTGAGCCAGCACAATGCCATCCCCAGGCACACAGGCTGTGGGGAGGGAAGAGCCAAGCTCTCCAGAGAAGCCACGGTGGGCCAGAAGCATCCCAGCGCCTTCGGCCTCCTGGGGGGCAAATGATCTAAGTATGAGCCATGGAGTGAAGATAAAAACTGCTTATTTCACACGTTACAGAAAAACTACCTTACAGTTCCTCGAGCAGGTTGGGATAGCACCTGTGTCTGAAGGGCTAGCCAACCCAGCTGTCCTTGAGCAGGGAGCCTGGCCCCATGGATGACCTCACTACATCCTTCACTGGAAACCTGGCCGATGCTTACGTTACTGCCCGCCGAGAATCACTCCTTTCCCCGGGCCACAGGCTGGTCCACAAGAGGCCAAGGCTGAAGCTGCAGGTGAGAGAAGCAGGAGCAGCCCCTGCCTTAGGGAGCAGCCAGGTAGGGCCACAACAGCCGGCCCTGGGCAGAGCTTCCCCTCCCCCACACTCAGACGTGCACACACACCCCCCAGAGGGTGGGGACCAGCACAGAATGTGACACATCAAGCTGACCTGGATGTGGGCACTGGCCAAGGGACTCTGGGAACGGAATTTAACCATTCTGCACCGCCCTTCCTTCATCGGTACAAGGAGAACCTCAAAGTCCACGTCACAGGAGCGCCCCGACACTTAGCTCTGGGTGCTTCTCCCACAAGACCTCACCCATGCACACGGCAACCCAGAGGTAGGTTTTGCTGTCTCCTGATTTGCAGGTGAGGAAGCTGAAGCCCGGGATGTTTGGGGGACTCACTCCAGGGCACAAGTAGTAGCTGTTGATGTCTATGCCCTAGGGGTCTGCACCTACCCACCGGGCCCTGAGCACACAGGGAGGCAGCAAAGGCACAGAGCAGCCAACGAGGCTGGTGAGACCTGATGAACAGCAGTTAGCAATCCATCGATCGATCAGGAAGGGAAATGAGCCTGGGGTGACCTGCGATCTTCCCTGCCACCTAGAACCAAAGCAGACGTGGACCTCCTGGCTGCCACCAACCCCCTCAAGTCGGACAAGTTTCCTCTGCAAACCCCTTTAACCTGCTTTCTCTAAGACACGAGTGTTGGGGTGGGGAGTGTTTACCTCCCCCATGCCTCCCACCTGTCCCCTGCAGATCCCACCCAGGAGTCTCTAGTTCAGACTTCACCTCGACCAGCGACCAGCGTGGAATGTCCCAGGTCCAGGAGCACAAAAGGCCGCCAGCTAAAGCCCCGGAAGGGCCTAGAATCCCGCCCCAGCCCCTGATCTTTGCTCAGGTCCCCAATGGAGAATCACATTCTTCAGATTCCTGCCTAAAAGCCAGAAGGGAGGGGGGAACTCCGCTATTTCAACCTAAGGATAATTAAAGCCTGAGACTTGTTTTAAAGGGAAAGAGAGCTATCCTTTTGCAGCCTCTAAAACAATGGTCCGCGAAGATCTGCACAGGAGTTTGCAACCTGGAAGAGCCCTCGGCACAGGGTCCCCAAGGTGTCCTCACTTTAAGGACACCAGGGCTCTGGGACACAAAGTTAGTAAGTGGCGGGGAGGGACGCTCGCTGCCAGATCTTCAGTCCACTGTCTATTCCTTCCTCCAGGACACAAGGTTTCAAGTGCCAGCCAGAAAGTGGCAGAACTAAGTCCAGGTAGGTCTGGAGGGAGGAGGAGAGACAAGTTGGGGGACGGGGCCTCGTGAATTCCACAGTGCTTGGTGGCGGCAAGTAATTAATCCTGTAATGAGGCATTTTTCATGAGCACTTGGCGAGACACAGCCACCTCCTCCTCACCCTGGCAAGCATAGGACACAGTTGGTGGGTGGCAGGCCCGGCTCTGGGCAGAAGGCAGGCTGGGAACAGCGGGCTGGGGAGCCAGGAGAAGGGGGTGGCGGCACTGGAAGGCTGAGAGGGAGCAGCTAAGGTTCCCCGCAGGAGCCAGGCTGAGCCGAGCCCTCACACCTGGCTGACCACCCGCACCTGCTGCCCACTGATGTGTGATGATGGAGCAGGGAGGGTGTAGTCTACAGCTGGCCCCGGCAAGGCGCCAGGACAGTCACTGCATTAAGGTTGTGTACAAAAATATGAAAGTCTACCAGCCCCTGCTTCGGAAATATTATCCATATAGCAGGTTAAATGGGATGAGAAGGCAGGAGAGGCCACGGAAGCAGACATGGAAAACCAGCCTGAAAATTAGAGGAGCAGGGAGAGGATCTGAGATCTCTCACTTGCCTCCTGGGGCTAGGCACTTGGGTTCTCTGAGCCTCAATCTTCCCAGCTCTAAAATGGGCTCATTAATACCCCAGTAGTGGGATTGGTGGACTTTGACTGTAATAACCTGAGTGTGACTTCAAGCTTTATAGTGATAGAAAAAATAGATTAAGATACGTTTGTTAAAAATAGATGAAAGGAGATTTTTATAATAGATAGCCTGGCACTGTGCTGGCCAAGTTGTGTAGAAATAAAACAAAGAAATAATAAAGCTAAACTTTACTGAGCACCAAAATGCTCACGGTAGTTATCTTCCTCACTCTACAGACAAGGATGCATGACTCCCCCAAGGTCAAACAACTGGCAAGGGGGAGAATGGGGATGAGGACAGAGGGTCCGGCTCGAGGGCCCCCTGCCTATTTACATAAGTAGTAGACATAACCACATCATGGTGGTGAAGCCTCAGACCACCCAGAAATGAAGCCATCCACCCAAGGTCACACGGAGCTAAGTGACAGTGCTGCTGACAACCACATTCCAGTATGAACACATCACCTGTTCCTCAAGCATATATTAAGCCTCTAACAGGGGCAGAGACACCAGCAAGTAGGGTAGAGAAGAGCTAAGACAGAGCCCAGTGCGGGGCAGGGGATGCTGACAGACATTCTCCCCAGCAGCCACTGAACACTGTGGCCAGCAACTGGGATTTTAACTTTATAATCCTGCACCAGTTTTCCACAAGTGCTTTCCCCTGCTCGTGTAAAAACAGTTTATGGCTCACGAGAGAGGAGAAGCCATCCCCAAGAACACTTTGTCCACAAGAATGGGCAGGGACGCCATCACCTGAGTCGGGAAGGCAGAGCAACCTGGGATCTGGGAACAGCCAGGCAGCCCATCCTGGGGTGGGGCAGGAGAGGGTGTGGGACTGACATTTATTGGGGGCCCTCCACAAACGTGACACTGCACCTGAGTGCCTTCCACACTGTTGCTGCCCAAAGGGTACTAAGAGATGGGTTTTAGTAACCAGATTTTACAGATGAGCAAATTGGGGCTTAAAGCAATTAAACAAACAACTGGTGAAGCAGAGAGAGAAGTCCTAGGGGGACCAGTAGTACCCCTGGATGAGACCAGACCTCCACTGACACCACCCCCGACTCCCGTCTCCCCTCTTACGGACTGAACTGTGCCCCACCAAACCCACATGTTGCTGCCTTAACACCCAGGACCTCAAAATGTGATAGTATTTGGAGACAGGGTCTTTAAAGAGGTATTTAGGTTGAAATGAGACCATCAGGGTGGGCCCTAGTGGTCCTGACTGGGGTCCTCATAACAGGAGGAAGTTTGGACCCAGGGACACAGCAGGGATGGGTGCAGAGAGGGAAGACTGCGTGACGAGGCAGCAAGAGGGCGGCCGTCTGCAAGTCTGGGAGAGACCTCAGAGGAAACCATTCCAGCAGGCACTTTGATCTTGGGCTCCTGGCCTCCAGAACTGTGAGAAATAAATGTTATTTAAGCGGACCTGAGTCTGAGTCTTTGCACATGCCTTCTTCACCTGACCATCATTCTCTGCGGCACAAACACCATCCTGACCTGCCACGGTGAGCTGGTTTGTCTGACCGATGTCTGGTTCTCCCGACTTAAAAAGGCAACCGCAGACTTTGGCTGCTTGTGTTCAATCCTGTATCGCCAGCATCTAAACAGTCTCCAGCGCACAGCCCGCATGCGATACATATTTAATGAACAAATAAACTGAGTGAAAATGGGATTTAAACCCAGCTGCTGCTTCTAGAGTCGCCCACTCCCTGGCCCACGCCCTGCTGCCTCCTTCTGCTTCATCTAATTCTCTATTCCTGTACCCACCTCTCCTGCTCCAATATGAAGGCTGGCAAATAATTTAAAATAGCATAAATGCAAAGATAAGCTCCAGCCTGTAATCACCACCAAACAGTAGGGTACACAAGGTGACAGGAGATTTAAAAAGATACACAAGGGGCCTCACCTCGACCACCAGGGAACATTATAATCTAAGTGCTGGAAGCCTCGGCAAATGCTTTATTCTTATTACTAATTATAAGTCAGTACACAAAAAGTAAGGCTAGGTTAAGGTTTAGGGTTTGGTTTTGGTCTTTTTAGTGTGTAGTTGGGTGGCGAGGGCGTACATTGAGGACCATGACAGAGCTCTCCTACCCAAACCTCAAACCCATGGACCTTGTACTGATCCAAATCCACACTGTAGCCTGGAGAGAGGACCTGACGAGGTCAGCAAAACCTGAAACAGACAGGAGCATGGAGGTGTCCAGTGACCACGCTCGGGGCCTGCCCTGCCCCTCTCTTTCCCTCTCACTCCCTCGATGGGGTGCAGTGGGGTGGGGTGGGGTGGGGAACTTCTATCCTGCTCTCTGGGAAGATAGCAGAATTCAAGTGAGTCTCCCTTGAGCCAGGAGCTGGGGCTCAGGGGACAGGGACAGTGGGGGGCTGGAAAGAGGAAAGAAACCACAGCAAGGAAGCCATTTATCTGGAAGGAAAGAAAACACCAGCACGAAGACTCTGCATCCCAGTTTCTAGGCCTCTGACCACACACCTCCTCCCCTTGCTGCGGTAACTCCTTTTCTGTTGTAAACATCTATCTGCTCAAAAGCAGCCACTAGGATTCTGAAACTTCCTCTTTACAACAAAACTACACTGTGGCAACTTGTTGCTACAATTGGTTCCTTCCCCAGAGGCAGGAGCCACCGCAGAGCCCGAGTGGCCTGCCTGGCTTTGGACAGTGTGTATGCCTCCCCAGCCCACCCTCAGCTGCCTCCCACCCATGGTCGCCAATGGGCCTCCCTTGTGGGGACCAGGGGCTAGTTCCGCAGCCTCCGCAGCCTCCGCATTGACAAGGTCCCTTGGAGCCTCTGTCTTTCATGTCCCCTCAGCGTGTGTTTTCTGGCCCAGGCCAGCACGAACCGCTCGGGAAGGGGGTGCATTGAAGATTTCCCTCCAGTGAGTCCAAAAAGATCTCCCAGGTCCACGTTCCTATGCTGTCTCATCACTAATGACAAAGTGGTTTTACCTGTTTTTCATCAACTCAAACCAGCCGTCTGAGCTGCCACTTTCTCCTGGGCTCGCCTCCATCACGACCCACAACAAAGTGAAGTGATTCTCCCCTGGGTATAGACTGTGAGCCCCTGGAGGGCAGGGCTTGGGACATCTCACTCATCTACATCCTAACCAGCCCGCAGTTTCTGGAACAGATGCTCAGGATATAGTTGCTGAATGGATGAATTTCTAAAAGACTCAATAAAACCCATGGAACTTTCTGGCAAAGCCAATAATGGTTCTTTCCCACCGCGGACCATAGCATAGCCATTAAAATAATAATTGCGGAGGCTGTTGCAACACAGAGAGATTTATGTTACAGCACTAAGTCAGAACACACGATAGTATCTAATATTTAATTTTAGTGTTTAATTTTGTAAAACATGCATATATGTGGACAGGAAACCCAGAAAGATGCACAGAGTGGATGGGGTGAGGGGTAAATTTGCTTCTTGCCAGCTCTGTTATTATATTGTTTGTGCTATAAAGAAACCCTCCTCCCTTCCTTTTAGTTTAAAAAGGGAACCAATTCCAGTAATGACTGTCTCTCTCAACACTCCATGAAACATCTCATCACAAATCTTTCAGCTGGGAACAGTGTGCTGACCCCACAGCCAGAGGGCACAGGCAGAATTCCCAGAGCCACCGAGAGGTTAAGGACCAGGGAGTGGAATCCTGCACCCCCACATTTCCCAGGAAATGGCAGAGGGAAATGGGCCTCAATGGGCCATCTGGGCTACGTAAGGGGCTTCGAGATGGGGCTGGGGCCTGAAGCCACTAAGGAGGAGAGGAAATCTTTTACTGGCCCAGGGTGACTCAGAGGGCCTCGGCGACCTGAATCACCCTTGAACAACGCTCCCCTAAAGTCTGAGAAACTGAACAAAGTCCTAGCGCTATTCCCTGGACGTGCTGTGCCCTGTGCCTACCTTGCCATCAGTTCGGATGCCGCCTTCTCCAGGTAGCCTTCTCAGACCCGCCTGGGCCGCCAGCACTCTGGTGAGACACCAATAGCTCCTGGAAACAAGGGCTCCCAGACTCCTTCCCCTCCTTATCCCCAGCACACAGCCTAGCACCCAGCACATACAGTAAGCTCTGAGGAGTGGTGAGTGGATGATGACAGATGGACGGATGAAGCAGGAAGGAATGCAAGTTTGCAAGTCGGCTGACGTCAGGAAAAGCCCACTACTGAGATAGTGGCAGGCCCTCTGGCTGGCTGGCTGGCTGGCTCCCAGTAAAGACCAGCCAGGCCCAGATCGCCAGCAGGCACAGCAACTGGGATTTATGCTGCCCTCCCTTAGGACACACCTTCCAACAGCTGAGGTTAAAGGTGGAGTCAGTAGCCAAGGCAACACCGTGAACTGGCAACCTCGCTCTGAGCAGCCAACTGCACAGGGAGCCCCATTCTGCTCCCTTCAGGAATTCTTGGCCACTGGCGAGAAAGGCAGCCTCGGGGACCAGTCCAGCCCCTCACTGTTAAGTGAGGCAAGGGCAAACCCAGGAGTGAAGGGCATCTGCAGGGTCACCCAGGGGTCTGGAGTCAGAGAGCCAGAGTCAGAATCTCTGCTCAGTCTCCTCATCTGTAAAATGGGGATAACTTCCTACCTCCTGGGAATGAGGGACAATTTAAGGGAGAGAATTCATGTGAAAGCACTAGCACAGTGCCTGGTACATAGCACGTGCTCAGGAAAACTTAATTCTTCCTATTATTGCTATAACTATTCCTGGCAGAGCTGGGATGTCAACCCAGACCTCCTGATTCCCAGGCCAGTGCCCTTCCACCAGAGTCTCTTCCTTCCTTCCCTGCCCACCTTCCCCATCTTCCCTCCTCCTCCAGGTGATTCTAACCCCCAGGAAGCCAGATGAAGACGCCCAGAAATCTCCACTCACTCAGGGTGGCACGAGCTGCCCCATGTCCCAGTGTCCCAACTCCCTAATAGAGGGTAAGGCTCCTCAGGCCAGGGACAGGGTCTCTGCCCTCATCCCCGCTGAAGCCCCAACAGGCCCAGAACAAGGCAGGCCACACAGCAGGAGCCCAAGGAGTCTCTGATGATTGCCTTGGCCAAGAAATCTGGGATCAATACCCTTATACCCAATAGTTGGCTCTTAAATATTAACAGACTAAAACTTTAAAATAGCTCCCAGCCACCAACTTTCTTACCCCAGAGATTCCCAAACAAGTACTTAGCATCCATGTTTTGCACAATGGAGAGATCACTAAATGGCATTCTAAAACTTTGGCTGCCTGGGCCTCCATGTCCCCAGGCTTACAGGCACAGGCACCAGTGAGACCTGAACTCCACTCATGCAACAAGGACGAGGGGTCAAGTCCATGCCTGGTGCCAGGGACAACCTGGGGATGGAGGGATGAAAAACCTCCCTCTGAACCCAGTCCAGAGGGTTCTAAAATCTTCTCCCCTATTCCAGCTCAGTTAGATTATGTCACCCAAACGGTTCCAAATGCCTCGTCTTTATGTTTATCAGACAGGAAGCTGCCTTCCCCAGCCAAGTGACTTAATGCAAAACACAGGAAACGCAGTGGCTTTTGAACAGACAACTCAAAATAGGGGTACCTCCGCAGCTTTGCAACAGCTTTTTTTAAATGCTTAAACCGGCTCAGATCGGCGACACAAGTTGAACTGTATGGTCTGGTAAGAAGAACGCAAAGGCTGCAAGCCTGGAAGACCTCAGCCTCCAAGCCCGGGGAAATCTTCTCGCAGGTTCCTCTGTCAACTTACTACCCCCTGTTATCAAGGGACAGGCTTGCTGGAGAAACTTAACATCTTTAAAACCTGAACATGTATCTCCTACCACCCGAGGACAGATGATGGAGGTGATGACCTGAAAGAGGGAGGAAGTGGAAGGGGAGGAGCACAAGACTTGGACCACTTGGCATAGATTTATACCCACGTGGCAGATGAGGAAACTGAGGCTCCAGCTGAACAGTCAGCAGGAGAAAAGGTGAGGGTCTGGCCCCCTGACCTGATCCCAAAGCTCCCGTTTTATTCCCTCTACGTGGGTTTTGTATTGAAAACACAACCAATCAATCACCCAACGTTAAATGATTTAAAATTACTAGAAATCAGGCCGGGCTGAAGGACGGTGAAAAGCTGGTGTGGCTCTCGGAATGGCCCACCGCACCGCCTGGCGCTGCCCCATGTGAAATATTGATTTTGAGCTGCAAGAATGTCAAACCAAAGTGGAACTGGCCAACTGGAAACAGTTCAGAGAAACCCCAAACACTTCCCACCTCGTTTCTTAACCCTTGGGCCCCTCCCCACCCCAAGAAAAGAAAAAGATTAAGGGTGTGGAAGAACAGACTCTTGAGGAAAGATTAAAGGAGCTAAGTATGTGTTGCTTGGCTAAACAGCGCATAAAGGCGAAGAAAGGCATGCTAACGGCTCAAAACACTTTTAAATGAGGCGACAAGATTCTGAGAGAAAGGCACTGGGGTTGAGTGAAACCAGGAGCCAAAGCCTTCTTCTACCAACTCACTCCTCTAGTGGGGGGTGGGGACCAGGGGAGGGGGCAAGTTAAAAATTGAATTATCCCTAAGATCCCTTCCAGCTCAGATATTCTATAATCATAAGTAAATTCAGTAGGGAAGATTGTACTGTCACTGTTGCTATTTCTTTTAAGCATCATTTAGAATTAAATCATCATCATTTACAGTTAAAATGGAAGGAAAAGAAAACCTAAGACGGAAGTACCCAAAGTAATATCCACGGAGGTGAGAGAGGGAGCTCGCCTCCCCAAGAGGCTCCCTGCTCCTCTGGGCAGTGAGGTAAGGACCATTAGGACCAAGGACCTCTGAGAGGGACTTGCAGGAAGGGGGTGGGGGGCGGAGATCAGCCGCACCTTCAACTTCCCTACCGGCTGCAGCCCAACCTGCCCAGGCAGGAAGCCACACCCTTTGGTGGCAACTTCCAGAAGGCTCTGCAAGGTTCCCTCCAGCCACAGTGGTGGGCTTGGCTTCTGGGCGGGGAGGTCCACTGGGCTCGAGAGAAGACAGATGCTGAGGTCCACTGTGAGAACTGGAGGGTCAGCCCTGAGCCAAAGGTCGGCCAGGAGCGTTCTCTGGGCCCGGGTGTGCTGGGTCCCCTCAGCTGCTGAATTACCTCAGGCTGGAGAAACCAGTTGGCAGAATGGGGGCCTGAGAAATTCCCACAGCAGCTTGCCTGCCTCAGTTACTTTTTAAAGAGGCATGCATCAGATGCACGGGGCCAGCTCCCCTCCCACATCCCAAATATTTGGTGCCATCAGAGCACAAGGGGCAGGTGGGGGCAGAGGGGACAGATACAGGCTGGCATCCAGCCTTCAAACCACCCGCCCATGTGGTGGCAGGCCCATTTTAGACCCAGGCTCATTTTATGTACTCATGCGTGACTCAGGCCATCTTTCCAGGAGGACCAGTGGCTGCTTGGCAGGGACACAGGCCTGCCTGCCTGCCTGCGACCCCAAAGGGGGCCTTCCACCTACTGGGTTACAGAGAAGAGCCAACTCGGAGGTGAGCAGAGCCTGCATCTTCTCCAGCACCCACATCGTGCCTGGGAAAGGGGGTCAGGAGCCTCCAATTCAAAACACATCAGTGATCATGTTTTCTCAAGAATTTGGGCTTTTCCAATGTTATTAGTACATAAAAACCACAGGCCAGATGTTAGAGGGACAACCAGAAATGGAATGCGTTGCAATGACCCCAAGTTTAAAAAGGAGGAGGACCCAAGAGAATAAAGGTCTGGTTTAGCCTTCTGGTCACGGTGGGCTCCCCAGGAAAGGACAGCGTGCAATTTGGAGCCAGGGGAACTGTGGGAAAGCTGGCAAAGGGGCTTCCCAAAATACTTTCCAGACACGTACTGTGGGCTTCTTTTTCTCGTACAGCAGAGAAAAAGCAATCATCTACCATTTTCCAGAATACAAAGTGGATCAGAGTAGACATTTGTTTAAAAGGGTTACTCTGGTGATAATATGACATCACGGAGAAGAAAACAGAGCTGAAAATGTTCCAACCACAAGAGCAACTCGGTCCATTTTTAAGACCCTTCCTCCTTCCCTGCACACAGTCAGCACTCAGTGTGAAATCTGGAATTGCAAGTAATACATTTAAAAGTGGAGACCTCTGGAATTGGCCAGCCAATGATTTATTTTCATAAATGATAAAACTAAGACATGTAACATTTTTTTTTCCTTTTAATGTTTTTTTTAAATTGAAGTATAGTCAGTTTACAATGTGTCAATCTCTGGTGTACAGCATAATCTTTCAGTCATACATATACATACATGTTAAATTTTTGACAATTTGAGGGCAACGCATGTAAAAAGGCATTTAGTGAGAAAGTAATGCTCACCTCAGATTCCTGCTTCCTGGGCCCTTTCTAGAGGTGGCCACTATCACCGTGGTTTCTTTGCACCCACAGTATGGAGGTGACACCACATTTCGCAAGAAAGAGAGCACCATATACACTACTCGGCATCTAGCTGTTTCCACTTACAATAGATCTTGGAGAGCAGACCCTTTTGGTGCCTATAGGTCAGGCTCAGTTTTTCAAGAGCTGCAAGGATTCCCACCATACAGCTGTGCCATGATTTATTTGACCCTCTTAATAGACAGCTAGCTTGTTTCCAGTCTTTTTCTATGACAATGCTGCAAAGAGTATCTTCGGACATTTCCTTTTGCACGTTTGTGTTTATCGACCAGGTTGAGTTCCTAGAAATCAGTCAGAAGGACTGTGCTTTGACAGCTACTGCCACACTACCTTTCAAGAGGAGGGTTGTTACAACTTAAGACTCCCATCCATAGGGCATGAGAGTGCCTGAGAAACTGAGGCATCTCAGAGAAGTTAAAATTACTGCAGTTTTTGTGGGAGGGAAAACTGTTTTTCTGCTTTATCAGTTTATTCAGATCACAGATATCACAAGATTATCAAGCACTGTGTTTTTAATAAAAGGTGAATCTGGGAATACTACTGAAAAATTAATAAGTAAAATTACAGCATTTTTCAGTTTCCCGAGCACTCTCGCATACAACTGGTGGGCACATAAACTGGTGTGATGATGTCTCTGTAGGGCGATACGGTACTTTCTACCAAAATCCAATGTTCCCCCAACCAGATCTGGAAGCCAGGTCTCCAGACACTAAAAACAGCGCTCTTTCCATGTCACCCTTTGACTCTCTCCTGGATCAAGGAACCCACGTTTCAGAACTAAAACTGCAGTTAGTTTGTGCTAACAAACTTGTGCCCGGGCCAGGGCCCTGAGACAAGGCTAGTGAGCACGAGCTTATCGCCAAGAGCATCCAAAGGCATCAGCAGATGCACCCTGGAACCACCTGTGTGTTTATCACGTAGTCCACGAGCCCTGCACACACACAAGCACACCTTTTTTTAGAATTAGAAAGAGCATGAGCTAAGAGCCAGGAAAACCCCTCCTCCCGTTTCCTCACTTGACAATCCAGGGAGTTAAGACTGATCACTTATATATTTTCCTTAAAACTTACACAGTCACTATATATCAGACCCTTTATAAGCCTTATTTCTTCTAGTTCGCACATCTAGCCCTGCAGGGTAGGTATCATGATCCCCGTATTACAGATGAGGACACTGAGGCTCAGGTCCTCATGTGACTTGCCTATAGTCAGTCTACAAGTGGCAGGGTCAGGATTTGAACTCTGCCAAGTGCCAAAGCTAAGGATCCCACTCTTTCCAGCTCTCCGGAAGAATGGGATTCTGTAAGTCACAGGAACACCACTTTCCAGGGGGTACCTGGGCTCCATTCCACTGTCACCAGAGGGCTTAAGCCCAGGGGCTCAGCACACCAAGGGTTAAGGCCAAGAGGCAGAGACTCTCTGGGGCTGCACAAAAGGGAAAATGCACTTCCTGCCCCTGCGGGCAGAGATGCTGTTTTCTGCTCAGCAAATTAGGACGTTTGTTTAATTAAGACGACACACAGATTTTGTTATTCTAAATATTTTTGGAACATGATGCTTGGGAGGAAGCTGTCAAGGCAAGGATTTTTTTTTCCCCTTTGCTTTGGATTTCTCTTTCTCCCCCTCCAAGAGAAGGGTAGGGCCAGGCTTGGAGGAAAACAACAGCAACCCCTCCTCTCCTTTTGAAATAAAGATGTCAAGCTGGTAAGGGCTGTCTTAAGTACTTTATGGAAGGATTAGCTAGAAGAGGAAGTGAAGAAAGCACAGCCAGCCTGGTTTCTAGCAATACCCTCCAACAGCCCACACAACAATGCAGCATTTTTTGAGTGTGCTTTTCTCCTTTTAAAAAGCTAACAGATCCTGGTTTTGTTTTTTCTGGAGCAAGACCGGGCAAAAGGCAGGCTGTGATTAACATGCATCCTTCATCCTGCAGGAGAGAAGTTGTCCCATCTCCAACCCCTTAGGTTAAAAAGTAAAAAAATAAAAAACAGAAAGCAAGGGCCCTGACCCTCTCTTTCCTCACCCCTCACGTGCCCCACAGAACACACCTCTCCGGCTGCCCTTCTGCAAACTGCCTGCTGATCCGAGCACCTGGATCTGCCCATGGGCACTGCCGGGACTTGCTGAATGTGAAAAGTTGAGCTTTTTGGTGTCACCCTGCAGCCATCTGGGGGGCACAGCGGCTCTCAAATTACACTGAGCAATCTCTTGACGTCTTTAATTACCCTTCAATTATCCACTAAATGAGTCCTCACTTTTCAACCCCGAATGCTGGCCTCAGTTTGCCAAACCTGCAATATCCTCCCTCCTGGAGGCAGCCTCCACAGACAGAAGTGGTCCCTCTCAGAGTCTCTTTGTCTCTCACATGCTTGGGACACTCATCACAGGCTGCCTTTGTATTTCAGTCCTTTGGCCACTATTTCCCCTGAGGACTGTAAACTCCTCGCTCTGCCCTCTGGGTTCTCCACAGGATGGGCTGGCTCCCTTCTCCCAATACCCATGACTCACCGTACCTTTCTGGGGTCTCTGTCATCTTCATCTCACATTAGAGTCATCAACAGATTTGTCCCAGCTCTCCCCTGGATGCCCAAGGGCAGGGGCCAGGTCTTACTCAACCTCACACCCCTACCATCACCTGGCAGAGTCCTTGGCACAGTGAAGCCAGTTAAATATTTGCTCAATTACACCTCTGCGTACCCTCCCCCATCCCTGGCAGCCTTGTATATAAACTGACTAATATTCATCAAGTGATTGTCTAAATAGGCCTTAAAGCAGCCTCACTCTTTACCAAAAAGGGAATAAACCACCCGGTAAGGTTACAGGCTCAGAAATGGCCACAGTGTTGCACGAAGGCGCTAAGGCTCTTCCCCTTCAACAGTTACTCAACAGTTACTTTGAAATCCTGTTAAACCCAGGAAAGGGTGCAGTGAACCGAGAAGTGGCTGAGCCTCTCAACTGCCCAGCGGAGAGAGCCTCCTGCCTCCAGGACCTGGGACTTCCCAGGAACCTTCCCCACACTGGCTGGGTGGAGCTGCAGACGGCAGCCCTGGCGCTCACCCTGCCCCCATCTCAAGACAGCCAGCAAACCTGGTTCAGGAGGGTACTCGGCCTCAGTTTGAAACAACGGAGCTGTCTAGAGGGATGGGAGGGGGTGCAGTCCCACCCTGGGCGTGGCTCCAGGACAACTTGGGGTGAGGACCCAGCGCAGGGAATTTGGCGCGGGGGAAGGGGGTAAGTAGAAAACCCCTGATCTAGCCCAAACAGGAACGATGCAATAGCCCAAGCCGGGTCCTAAAGGAGCAGGCCCCAGCTCTCCTTGCCCTTGCCCGCCCCATGGGGCCGCCCGCAGGTGCGGTGGAATCAGGTGCGCGCCGGGACCGCGGAGATGACTTCGGGCCTTCCCGAGCCTTTCTCTCCCGAAAAGCAGAAGTCAAAAGTCAAAGGGTGAGGGTCTGTAGGGGAGGAAGGGAGCCTTTCCTGCCTCGATCCCCGGTCCCTGCTGGGTCCCCCTTCTCCAAGCACCCACCCGCACCTCTCCCCGTCCCCCTCCTCCGCCGGGCCGATTGCAGCCGGGCGAATGAGGAAGTCGGGAGCAGAGGGCGGAAACTGAGCGAGCGCAATGTCTGCTGCCGGATTGTCCGATTCTGACTCAGGAGGACGTCCTGACAGCTGCCAAACGGTCCCTGGCTGCCCGTTACCTCCGTTTCGAAAACGCCCTGAAACTTCCAAAGGAGCCGCCACCCCGAGACCCCCACCCTACCCTCCCCGTTCATATGGGTCCAAGGGACAGAGACTCCCCGGAATGGGTTAAAAAGTTTGCCCAACTTGGGTACTGGGCGAGGCGAGGGCGGGGCGCGTGCTCCAGCAGCAGGGGGAGGTCGAGGCTCCCGGTGCTCGGCCCGCGGAGTGCGCCGGCGGGAGGTGGGGGGGGGGATGGAGGGTTTCCGGGGAGCGTCCGGCACCGAAGCCTTCCTCTGCTCCCCGAAGCCTCGCTTTCAGCGGCGCCTTCCCCGAGCGTCAGCGCAGGGGGCCTGGAACCCCACTGGGAAAGATGCATTGCCCCGGCCGGGCCTCGCCGCGTTCGCGCCCGCCCGCGCTGATCGCCGGCCGCGCGGAGGCCGAGAACCACACGTCGGCCCGCTCGCCCCAGACGCCGCACGTCCCGTCGCCGCCGCCCCCGCCCGCCCGGGGCGGGACACGCCGGTGGGGCTCGCTCACCTGAACCTGGATCTGCCCCGGGGAACAGGCGCTGCTTCTCCTGAGAGGGCTTTCTCGAGCGCTCAGGCGACGGCGGGGTGGGGCGAGCGCGCGAGGCGGGAGCTGCAGCAGGTCAGCCTCTCTCAGCCTTCGGTGCCCTGCCCAGGAACCGCGGTGATCTGCGCGCCTCACCGCACCCTGCTCGGCTCCTCGCCGCCTTCCCGCCCCGCCCTCTCAGCGCCCGCCCATTCTGAGACAAGCGCCGGCTGAGGGGCGGAGCCTGGAGAGATGGGCCCGCCCCCAGCTGTCTCTCCCACTCCAGCCCGCTTCTCGTCTTGATGGACCGACATCTTGACCTGTGGGAAGGTAGTGGGCGGAGTCCATGGGGCCTAGAGGGGTGGCCTCCATCTGCCCCCACCTCCACCCTCTCCACCTTCCCCGAGCTTCCTAGGCGGGAGCCCCGCCCCCTAGGGCGGGCCCAACCAGCAGCCAGGTTCCAGGAGGAGGATTGACACAGAGAGAATCCAACCAGAGGAGGAAACTCGCAGAGAGGTCCAGGCCGGGATTTTTGTGCATTGACTGGTCCCGGGCGAGGCTGGGCGGGAGCAAACTGGGAAGGTCCGGGATTCTGACACCCCGCCCCACGAGCTGTTTTCCCAGACCCATGTCATCCTACCAGAACAGATATTAAGGACCATATATGGGAAAAGTGCTATTTTATAGTTAAGATGGCTTGTAGGGGCGGACATGGACTCAGCCCCGGATCCGTTGTGGGCGCCCTGAGTTTGATTTCTGATCCTCTCTTTACAGCCGGCACGTTGCTGTCTTTCAACCTAAGACCTTTGCTCTGCCTGGAGTGCACTTCTGAGCCCCTCCTTACCTCCACGTGGTTAACTCGCACACTTCCTTTCACATATTTGTTACAAAATATTTTCTTGGAATTTTTTAAGTAGGCAAAGCTCATTTTTTGTTGTTACCGATCACAACGAGAGGATTTAAAATTTTTTAATTTTTAAAACAGTTTTTTACATTTTTAATCCATCTGGAAGTTATTTTGACTTTGGAGTGAGGAAGAAATCTAATGCAGTTTTTGTAATAGCCAGTTCTCTACATACCATTTTCAATGATTTTTGGTACCATCTTCATCACCTATGAAACTCTTTTGTTCTTAGATCTGTTTCTGAGTTTTATCCATTGATGTTTCTGTGTACTAGTTACACAATACTTTAAGGATAGTAGCATTATGATTTATTTTATATCTAAGAAGGCAAATTTCTCATTACTCTTTCCTTTTGAAATGTTCTTCCTATCATGACTAAACTACTCTTCCAAATGAATTTCAGAAAAAGTATGATCTAAAGGCAAGAGGAAACTAGAAAAAAGATTTTGCAATTCTGTGACAAAGAATTATTGTCAACAATATGTAAAGAGCTCTTCTACATCCGTAAGAAAACCCCCAAATACTCTAAAATAAAAGTGAGCAAATAAAGAACAGGCTATTTAAAAAGAAACATATAAATGGCCAGTAATTATGAAAAAAAATTAGACATCTGAAATGCAAACAAAACTACAAGAGATGCCATTTTTCACCTGTCAAATTAAAACAAATAAATAAATAAAGATATCCACTGTTAGCCAGGTTTAGAGATACAGGTGGAAAAGTAAATTGATCAGTTTTCTCTGATAATTAATCATAAAGTAACAATTGGAAAAGTGCACCAAAATGGATTTAAAAGTTCTTCTTTGCAACATCATTTATAGTTATTAAATGTTAGAAATAAATGTACACTATAAAAGATTGAATAAATTTTGATACATCCATAGGTTGAACAATACCTAGAAAGTCATTTAAAAAATGTAGATTTCTATTTGCTGATTTAAAACATAATAAATGAAGAAGAGCAAATTATAGAATGCTATTATAGCGGATTTCATTTATTTTTGTGTAATCTTTATATGTGTGTTATGTGTGTCTGGTGTGTGTGTGTACATGTGTGCATATATCAAAGAGAGAATGAGGTTTAAAAGGCATTATATCAAAGTATAAGTAAAGGGTATGTCTTGGCAGAGGATTATGACTGATTTTTTTTTTTCTTTTGCTTATCTGTATTTCAAACACGTATCTCACTTCCAGAATTTTTTCAAACATGTAAGGAGAAGACTCACGCTGATGTCATCTCTTCCAAAACTTCTATGACTCTCCAGTCTAGTCTGGTTAGGTGCCTCCTTTGTGCTGTCACATCATCTTGAGTTTATCTCTCTCACAGCATTTTCATCATCCATTGACTTACTGTTCCCTCTGCCCAGGCTGGGAGCTGCCTGAGGGCAGATAGGAAGTATGCCTTATTTGTCTCTGTGGACCCTGAACTAATACAAGGCTTGGCATCAAATGGTCCTTAATGGATGCTTGAACAGGACTCAGAGAGCATCTGTCTTCTTATCTGTAAAATGGATGTAATCACTGGGCCTTGCCCAGCCCGTAGGACTGTTGGGAGGAACACTGGAGAAGTGGGCCTGTAGGTGTTTTATAAACTGCTAAGGAGTGTACACTTACAACAGAGCATTATTGATAATGATCATGTCCATTTTCCTCATACTCCCCGCCTCCTAGCCCTACCCTCTCCGGGAAACTGAGGTCACTAAGAAGATGGAAGGCCTCTGTCAGCCAGGCTCTGAATTCTCTCCTCTCCAGCCTGGATGCTCCCCTGACTGAGGAAGCCCTCCTGCTTGCTGTCCAGCCTAACCTTTCCTCTATCTCCCAGAACCTGCACCCTTGATAATGTCTACTCCTGTAATGTTTTAGAAAAATACTTTATCGATCTTGTCTGAGTATTAAAATAGTATTATGGTTGATGGAGAAAATGCTCAAAAGAAAACAAAAATTACCCACAACCATACCACCACAATACAGCAACCATTAACACAGCTTGTTACTTGCTTTCAAATCTTTATACACACACACGTATTTAAAATCAAATTGAGAGATCCACATATATATGGTCATCTGATCTGTTACAAAGGTACCACTGCAAATGAGTGCAGAAAAGATGGTCTTTTTAATACATGATGCTAGGTCAATTGCATATGTACATGTGGGAACATGAATCTTGATCCCTACACTTACACTGTTGAGAGAAATAGTTCAGAATGGATCAGAGACCTAAGTGTGAAAACTAAACAACAAAACTTCTGGAAGAAAGCATGGGGAGGATGTCTTCATGACCTGGAAAGAAGCAAAAATTTCTTAAGACACAAAAAGTATAAATCATAAGAAAAGATTAAGGTGAACTCATTAAAATTAAGAACTTCACAAAAGGTATAAACCATAAGAAAAGATTGTTAAGTTGAACTTCATAAAATTAAGAACTTCTGTTCATCAAAAGATACATTTAAAACCTTTAATTAAAAAGAATATGAAAACTAATATATGTATGTATATGTATGCCTGGGACATTGTGCTATACACCAGAAATTGACACATTGTAACTGACTGTACTTCAATAAAAAAATGAAATTTAAAAAAAGATGTATTTAAGAAAGTGAAAAAATCAGACCTCAGGCTGGGAGAAAATATTTACAATACATGTATATATTGAAGGGTGTATATCCAGAATTTATCAAGAGCATCTATTTAAGAAAAAGACAGACAACACAATTTTTTTTAATGGGTAGACTTGAATGAGTCCTACAGAAAAAAGGATAACTAGCTAGTAAGCAAATGAAAAGGTGCTAAACAGCATTGGTTATCACAGAAGGCAAGTTAAAACCACAATGAGCTAGCACTATCCCCAACTAGAATGGCTGAAGTTAAGATACCAAGTGTTTGCAAAGATGGAGAGCTACTGAAACGCTCATAAATTGCTTGTGGGAATGTAAGTTTCTGCAACCACTTTGGGAAAGGGTTTGGCTGTACCTACTAAAGTTGAATGTACTTGTATAATCTATGATCAGCAATTCTGCTCTTAAGTATATACCCAGCAGAAATGAGTGCTCAGGCCTGACAAAGGCACTTACAGAAATGTTCGTAGCAGCTTCACATAGCCAAAAACTAGGAAGAGAAAACCCTGTCAATGGTACAATGGATAAATTGAGTCTGTTCTTACAGTGGACCACCATACAGAAATAAAAAACACCGGATTAGTGTTATGTTTAAAAAACACAGTGACTCAAATATCCATGAACTGATGAGTGGGTAAACAAAATGTGGTATATTCCTACAATGGCATATTACTCGGCAATAAAAAGGAATGAAATACTAACACCTGTTACAACATAGATAACCCTTGAGAACACTATGCTGAGTGAAAGGAGCCAGTCACAGAAGACCACACAGTATACAATGTCATGCATATGAAATGTCCAGAATAGGCATATCTATAGAGATAGAAAACAGATTAGTGGTTGCCAGAGGCTGAGGGGAGGGAAGAATAGGAATTTACTGCTAGTGGGTGTAAGGGTTTTTTGGTTTGTTTTGTTTTGTTTTTTTCTGAGACAATGAGAATCTTCTGCAATCAGATAATAGGGGTGGTTGGCCAACTCTGTGACTATACTAAATAAAACCCACTGAATTGTTTAGTTTAAAGGGATGAACATCTTGGTACATGATTTATATCTTAATTAAGCTGTTGTGTGTGTGTTTTTTTTTTTAATGGATGAATCTCATAGACACCCCATTGAGTGAAAGAGTTTAGCTACAAAAAGAAAAGTAAATATTGTATGATTCCATTTTTGTGAAGTCCCAAAACAGATAAAATTAATCTCTAAGAGAAGCTGGAGTGGAGGTTCCCCTCGAAGAGAGTTGGTGAATGGGAGAGGAACGAGGAGTACAGGAGTGTTCTAATCCTGATCTAGTTGGTGGTTACACTGGGTCTACACATGTAAAATTCACTGACGTGTACCCTTAAGATTCGTGTGCTGTACTGATGGTAAATTACACTTCGAGAAAAAAGGAAAATCACAAAATAAATTAGAGCAAAATGTAAACAACGGGCAAGGATGGATAAAAGGTATATGGGAGTCCTTTGTACTATTCTTGTAGTTTTCCTTAACTCGGTAATTATATAAAATTAAAAGTGACAAATAACATAAAAAATAAAAGTTAAATCATACTGTATACATAGTTTTGTGTTTCTGCTAACTATTTTTCTCTTCATCCTCTTGGCCGCTCATCTGCTTATAAACATACTTGGGGATTTCTCTGTCTTAAAAACAAACCAGAAAAAGCTTTATCCAAAGTATACAAAGAACTCTTAAAACTCAACAATAAGAAGACAAACAACATGATTATAAAGCAAGACAAAGACCTGCACAGGAGAAGATATACAGAGGGCTAATAAGCATATGGAAAGGTGCTCCACATCATATGGCATCAGAGAAATGCAAATTAAAACAATAATAAGCCACCACTATACACCTATTAGAATGGCCCAAAAATCCAGAACACTGACAACACCAAATGCTGGTGAGGGTGTGGAGCAACTGGGACTCTTGTTGATTGCTGATGGGTATGCAAAGCCACTTTGGAGGACAAGCGTGGTAGGTTTCTGACAAAACTAAACATACTCTCACCATACGGCCCAGCACTTGTGCTCCTGGATATTTATACAAAGGAGCTGAAAACTTATGTACACCCAAAAACCTGCACACAAGATGTCTACTGCAGCATTATTCATAATTGCAAAATGTGAAAACAACCAAGATGTCCTTCTGTAGGTGAATGGATACATAAACTGTTGTCCACCCAGACAGTGAAGCATTAGTGCTACAAATAAATAAACTCTTGGGCCATGAAAAGACATGGAGGAAGCTTAAACAGGTATTACTGAGTGAAAGATACCAATATGAAAAAGACTGCATACTATGTGATTCCAGCTATATGACATTCTGGTAAAGGCAAAACTATGAAGAAAGTAAAAAGATTAGTGGCTGTCAGGGGGTTGTGGGGAGAGGGAGGGCCAAAAAGACAGAGCACAGAGGATTTTTAGGGCAGTGAAAACACTCTGATACTCTCACGGTAGGTACATTCCTCGTTCTCCCCTCCCACTCATCAGCCAATTTCTCCAAAAAGTGAGCCTTAATTCACAGCATCTGCATCAGGCCCCAGCTACCTCACCTTGGGCCCCTCCCTTTCCCTGAAACTGCTCCTCGGCGGTCCACAGGCTGAATGCCTCACTCGGGTCTTGCCTTCCTAGACAGCATTTGAAATTGCTCAACATCCCCTCCTCCCAACACAGACTTCCCAGAAACTTCCCAGAGGGACTGGTTGCCTTTCCTGTCCTCCCTTCCATGATTGGTCCCTAGCCCAGGGTGGACGCTCCACTGGAATGCCCAGGTTTGGGCTACATCTGTTTGCTGAAGGCAGTGTTTCTTCCAATTGTTTGGTACCAGTCTTATATCTGTTGTTAACCATTTTTAATAGCATCTCTACCAGAGGCTCATATTTATTGAGTGATTCACCATGTGGCAGGCACTTTGCTAAGTGCTTTGTTTAAACATCATCTCATTTAAGCCTCACAATGACATCGTAAGGTTAGATATGAATATTATCCCCATTTTACAGATGAGGAAGTGGAGGCTCAGAGAAATTAAGTGACTTGCCAAGTTCACACAGCTACTAAGTGGTGGGGCCAGAGTTCAGCCCATGTCGGTGGAGCTTTAGAGCCCACATGCCACAGACTACATCCCAGTGCCTGCTGTTTTCAGCCCTCTTCTTCTCCTCCTAAATCTGTACCCTCTTTCCTGAGCTTTTAACCCACTCCTCCACTTTCAAATATGATACCCATGGACTTTCAAATCCATCTCTCCAACCCCAGCCTCTTCCTGATGGTCAGCCTTTTTTTTCTTCCCAGTTTGTTTTTATTGTGGTAGAATACGTACATGACATAAAATTCACCATCTTAAATCATGTTTAAGTGTATGGTTCAGCAGCATTAAGGACATTTCTATTGTACAACCATCACTGCTATCCGTCTCCAAAATTCTTTCCATCTTGCAAAACTGAAACTCTGTACCCACCGAACAATAACTCCCCATCCTCCTATCCTGCTCCACCCCACCTCCTGGAAAACCATAATTCCACTTCCTGTCTCTACGAGTTTGTCTACTCTAGGTCCATCACTTATGTAAGTGGGACCACGCAGTATTTGTCTTTGTGTGACTCGCTTATTTCACCTGGCATAATGTCCTCAACTTTCATCCATGTTGTACCACGTGTCAGAATTTCCTTCTTTTTTTAATGTTGAATAATATTCTACTGTATGCACAGACCACATTTTGCTTATCCATTCATCCACTGATGGATATTTGGTTTGCTTCCACATTTTAGCTATTGTGACTAATATTGCTATGAACATGGATGCACAAATCTCTTCTCTTTTCAATTCTTTTGGATGAGTGCTCAGAGGAAGAGTTGCTGGATCATATGGCTATACTGTTTTTAATTTTTTAGGAAGACTAAATTGTTTTTCATAACGTCTATACATTTTACCTTCACACCAACGATGCACAAGGATTCCAATTTGTTCACATCCTCTCTTCTACTTGTTATTTTCTGTAATTAAAAAAAAAAGTATTGTCATCAAAGAAGATTATGCAACAGGAAAACAGATGAAAGGTTTTTGCTTTTGATAATAGCCATTTTAACTGGGTATAAAATGGTATTTCCTTGTGGTTTTGATTTGCATTTCCCTGATGGTTAGTGAGGTTGAGCATCTTTTCATGTGCTTATTGGCCATTTGTCTATCTTTTTGGAGAAATGTCTATTCAAGTCCTTTGCCCATTTTGGGATCAAATTGTTTGGGGTTTTTTTGTTGATGAGTTGTAGGAGTTCTCTGTATATTCTGGATATTAATCCCTTATCAGATACATGATTTGCAAGTATTTCCTCCTAATCTCTGTGTTGCCTTTTTACTCTGCTGATAGTGTTTTCTGATGCATAAAAGGTTTTTTTCCATGAAATCCAATTTGCCTATTTTTCCTTTTGTTGTATGTGGCCTTCAGTCTTTTTTTTTTAATCCACACAATTTTTTATGCTAAAAATAATACATCCTAGACTAAATATAGGAAATCTTGGGAAGGATATATAAGAAGTAACACCGACTGTTCTTAGAAGAACTGGGTGTCTGGGAAATAGGGGTGGGAGAATTTTCACTGAGAAAAACCTTTATAGCTCTTAAATTTAGACTTGTATAATGTATTATCTATTTAAATAAATCAAATATAAAAATACATCCTAAATTTCAGGGAAATATATTCAATATTTTGTAGTAATCTATAATGGGAAAGAATCTGAAAAAGAATATTTATTTGTGTATGTATAGCTGAGTCATGAAACACCTGAACAGTTTCATTGTCCATCAACTTTACTTCAATAAAAGTTTTAAAAAATGCCAAAATTAACATATAAATATAAAATAATACATCCTCATTTTTAAAACTTTTATTTTTCCTTTCTTTTGGGGGGAGGGAGGTAATTAGGTTTATTTATTTATTTGGAGGTACTGGGTGTTGAACCCAAGACCTTCTGTATGCTAAGTAGGCACTCTACCACTGAGCTATGCCCTGCCCACCTCATCCCCATTTTTTTAAAGTTAGAAAATGTTTTAAAGCGTGAAGAAAAGCATCGAGATCACTTCCAGTTTTATTACCCAAGATTCTTGGTCTTTTTCCCCTATTGTTCAGTTGTCTAACGATGTGGTTCTTGCCAAACCTGTCTGCACACCTGACTCCCAGCTCTGCTCACGTTGCCAGCCTCTTCAGGCCAACCAGACTCAAACCCAGAGGCCTCCCCCATGCCCTTGTCCTTTCTTGTCCCTCACTCCCCTCACCACCACCTTACCCAGTCTCCCTTTCCTTCTCCCTGGCATCTCATTGGTCTCTGGCCCTTGGCCCTGCCTCCTCTCCTCCAGACCTTGACCCGAGCTTCCCAGCAGGACCCTCCCTGACTTCCACTGGTATTTTCTGCATCCTGAGACCGAGGTCCTGAAGCCCAGCTATGCGTATCAGCTCAGCACAGACTTACTGAACCCTTACTCTGTGCCAGGCATGGAGCTGAGCACTTGGCACATACATTGCCTCATTCCATCCTCATCTCAGTCTATTGATGTGGCTACTATTAACCTCCCACATCTTCCAGATGAGGAATCTGAGGCTCAGGGGAGTCGAGTCATTTGCCCAAGATTATACTAGCTCCCTCAGGGCCGAGTGACAACACTGTGGTTATTGTCAGTTCAGTACTCTCAACAGCCCAGTCGTCATGACTTTTTTCCCCTCATTTTACAGAGGAGATAACTGGGGCACAGAATGTTAAGTAGCTTGATCAAGGTCGTTCAGCTAATATAGGTAGTGAGGCTGAGAATTGAACCTAGGTACACTCACTGCACAAAATCCAAAACCTCTCAATCGGCTGCATCATCTCGGTAGACTCAGCCCAGACCCTCAATGAGCTGAGACTACATCCTGCCCTTCTCTGGCCAAAAACCTTTGCAGTGCTTTCCTTGTGAAGCCCAGACTCCTAGGTGGATCTCCTGGGCTTCACTGCAATTATCTCCAGCCTCCTGATAAGGCCTGTCACCCCTTGATCCTCTGCAGGGGATCTACCCCCCAAGCAGCAGCAGCTCACTGTGCTCTGAATCTGCCCACTCTACGAACTGGCCACTGTCACACCACTGCTTTCGTACCTTCTGTGACCATTCTGCCCACTGACCCCGACTCATCCAGCAAGACCCCGACCCCCCCTCAGGACCATTCCCCTCCCTCTGACCTGTGGCATCCTCTGCCGACATTTCTGCTCCTTCCGCCTGGGTCACAATCCAGACTCTGCCACCTACAGAAACTGTCTGTGCCTCAGTGTCCTCTTTTGTAAAAGGGAAGTGATGACAGTCCTTTAGAAACTTCGGTTGTTGTGAGGATGCAACGACATTGTATGTGTCAAACACCGACAAGCGTCAGCACAGAGTAAGTGCCAAAGGGTGTTTGCTATTATGATGCTGATCCTGCGTCTTCCTTTATTACTTCCTCTAGGAGGTTCATTTTTATTCCCCATGTATTTCTGGAGGGTATATCATCTTCCAGACCCTGTGCCAGGTGTGAGGTCTGGTGATGGACCACTTGCAATCTCTGCCCCGAAGATGCTCTGGTGCTAACAGAATAGCCCGGTAAGTGCGTAAGTGCGGTGAAGGGTAAGCACTGCAGGGGTGCTGTCAGGGCAGAAGGGGGGCGTCTCGGTGAAAGGGGAGGAGAAGGTCATTCTGGGCAGGAAACCTGGACCCGAGGCCCAGTGGAGAGGAGATACATACTGTGCAGGACTCTGAGCAGCTCAGTGTCTGGGTGGGAAGGGTCAAGGAGGCAGGAGGGGTAGGAAGGGGCAAGGACCTGCCGCAGAAACTGAGGTCCTTGGACGGGCAGCCTGGCAGCACCAGCCTCACCTGGGAGCTTGTTATAAGTCTCAGGACCCAGCGCAGACCACGGACTCCAATCTGCATGCTAACAAGCCCCCTAGGGAGTTTGCATCCTCTTAAAGTGGGGCAAATGCTGGACTAATCAGAAGGTGTCCTGTGGTCCTGCTGAGGAGTTTCCACTCCATCGGACCTCGGAAACCCTGGGGAGATTCTCATTAAATCAATATCTCAGGCGGCGGATCCTGAGCACCTCTATTTTACACATTTGTTACACATTCGGCAAATGATTACTGAGCACAGGCCATGCCTTCTTCTTCCCTGGAATGGCACTCAGGGCCCCTCTCTTAGCATGCACTCAACAAACATCGTTCCGTGAATCTGGTGCACTGGCTCCCAAGTGCTCATTTACATTTTCGGCCCCGAGCCCACCCTAGTCTCCATGCCGTCACTCAAAGAGCCACACTTAGCAGTGAGGGTATAGTTCAAGTGGTAGAGTGCATGCTTAGCATGCACAAAGTCCTGGGCTCAATCCCCAGTACTGCCTCTAAAAATAAATAAATAAGCCTAATTACCTCCCCGCCCCCAAAAAAACTAAATGAAAAAAGAAAAAGTTAAAAATAAAATGCTGTTGTGGGCAAAGAAAAAAAAACTTACCTGGCAGGGGAGACACCATGATCACAAAGGTGGTTTTCCCAGGGGCGAGGCTTACCCATTGTACTCCGGACGTGCTGACCCCTGTGATGTCCCCCAAGGTGGGAAACTTGACTGCATGATTTGTGGTAGTGGGGGACCACGTTTGTGTGTTCCCCTTAAAAAAAAAATCCACACTTCCTCCCTTCCTCTTGCAGCTTTGAGGGTGGTGACTCCTTCAGGAGGCCTCTCAGATGCTCCCACCTGGTACAGAGGTCCTCCTCTCTGCTCCCATAGCATCCTGGGCTCATTTCTATCATAGCACCCTCTGGCCGCCTCCAAACAAGGAGCCAGGAGCTTCCTATGCGCAGATCAATGCTTCGTTTGTGCCTGTACACCCAGGATCTGGCATGGTGAAATGTTTGTGGAGTGAATGAACAAATAAATAAGCTAATAAAAATTAAAATACGAAGAGATGTGAAAGCAAGACACCAACGCTAGATAATACAGTTATTCATCTGTGCTTGTCCCCTGGTGTCTTTCCAGAGATGGGTGCTGGACAATAAATAAATAACCATGCTTCTGTTTTTCTTAAGAGCTTTCGTGGGATATAATTCACATACCTTTCACCCATTTAAGGTGTACAATTCAGTGGTTCTAAGTACAATCACAGGGTTGTGCAATCCTCACCGCTGTTTAATTCCGGAACATTTTCACCACTCCAAAGGAGCCCCTTATCTACTAGCAGCCACTCCCTATGTCTCCCAACCTCCTCCCCCTGCCCTCGGCAACCACAAATCTACTGTCTGTCTCTAGAGATGTGCCTATTCGGGACATTTCATATAGATGGAATCAATCATACAATGTGTGGTCCTTTGTGTCTGGCTTCTTTCACTTATCACGAGTGTTCAAGGTTCATTTATGCTGTAACATGTATCCTCACTTCATTCGTTCTGTCGCTGAATGATAGTCCACTGGACAGATGTACCACGTTTTGTTCATTCACTCATCAGACGACAATGCAGGTTGCATGCAGGTTTATAGCACTGAGCTTTTGCAACAGGATTTTTATGCCGCCTCACTTCATCTTAACACTTATCATTTAAGGAAGCTTGTGTTTATTTCCATATTGCAGGTGAGTAAACTGAGGCTAGAATGAGCAGTTGTGACTTGCCAGAGATCACAGGCTACTAAGTGGCAGAGCTATAACTCGAAGCCCTTTTCTCTGCCCCATTCTGCCACCCCCTACAACCCACTTTATGTCACGTTTCTCTTTCCCTCTATAAAGGCGCTCTTCAAGGCATCCACTGTGCCCTTGGGTACACAGAGGTTTGGATGTATGCTCAGGGAGGGTGTTAAGCCTTTATCTGATCTAGAGTTATAAGCCAAAGGTCTGCCCTCCTTCCAGCCTCAGTGTAGAGAGGCCACTTCTGGATCCTGGATGTGGGTGGGGGATGTGGTAGTCAGGAGGGGACCATGATCCGGGAGTACGTGACCTCGCTGTCTACCCTGTAGAAAGGGGCCTCTCAGACCTTCAGGTGGCTGCTTCCTTCTGCTTACCGTGCTCCTTCCTCTCCAGCCATAAAGAACTTCAAACACGCCTCTTTTTAGTACTTGTCACACTGTCACACAGTTCTTTATCTGGCTGCTCCCCAAAACCTGTGAGCACAGACATGAAGGGTCTTAATCATCTTAGTATCACAGCAACTGAAACTTAAGAGGATCTGGGCCAGTGCTGGTGGGATGAATGGGTCTTCCGTGTTTTAATAATAACGCCTCTCATCAATTGCATGCTCACTGTAAGACATTTTATCCAGGCAACAACCCTGGGGAGTGGTGTTTAATCTTCTCACAGAAGAAGAATCAGAGACTCGGAAAGGTAAAGTTTACAAGGCCAAAGACTCATAGACAGTAAGAGACAAAGTGGGGATTTAAATTTAGATGCTTTTTACCATCAGTGGGCCCCTCTTAGGGAAAGTGTGAATTTAGATCAGGCCTTTGGGAGTGGATGATTTAAAAAAAAAAAAAAAAGGGCAAGGTTGCTCAAAGTTTCTCAAATGCTCCTCGCCTGTGATCTCAATTATTAGATCCCACTTCAGGTCTCAAGAAAGACCAGCTCAGAGAGGTTAAGCCACAACCAAAAACACACAGCATAGTGGGAGGACCAGCGCTCAAGGCCAGGCCTGCTAGTTTCCAAGGGCAAGCTGGCTTCTGCACAGCACAGTTGCTGTATGTTTATTCCACGCTGCATTGCTTAAAGGGAAGTCTCAGTTTCCATTGAGAAGCTTTAAAAGGAAATGAAGAAATCCAAGTATGGGAGAAACTAGAACCCTGATGCCTCATCACCGGTGAAATTGTAAAATGGGGCAGCTAGTTTGGAAAACAGTGCGGCAGTTCCTCAAAGGATGGAACAGAGAGTTACCCTCCGACCTAGAAATTCCACTCCTAGGTTTATACCTAAGAGAAACAAAATACATTCGCACAAAAACCTACACACGGATGTCCATCGATGTTCATAGCAGCATTACTGATGATAGCCAAAAAAAGGGAAACAACTCAGATGTCCATGAGCTGATAAATCTCTCAACAAAATGTGGCGTTCCGCACAATGGGTGCTGTTGGACAAGAGAAAGGAACGGAGCTCTGATACATGTTACAACATGGATGAACCTTGGAAACACGATGCTCAGTGAAGGAAGCCAGACTCGAAAGGTCACATATTGTATGATTCCATTCACATGAAATACCCAGAATAGGCAAATCTATGGAGTCAGAAAGCAGATGGGTGGTTGCCTGGGGGGCTGAGGGGAGAGGGGAAAAGGGAGTGGCTGCTAGTGGGTATGGGGTTTCTTTTAGGGGATGATGGAAATGTTCTGGAATTAGATAGTGGTGATGGTTGCACAACTCTGTGACTACACTAAAAACCACTGAGTTGTATGCTTTAATGGGGGGGGGGGATAGCTCAGTGGGAGAGCGCATGCTTAGCATGCACAAGGTCCTGGGTTCAACCCCCAGTACCTCCATTAAAAATTAAATAAATAAATAAACCTAATTACCCCCCCCAAATAAAGCAATTAAAGGGTGAATTTTATATCAATAAAGCTGTTATTTAAAAAAGAATAAAAATAAATAAAAATGAAGTGACCTCTGCCTCAGAGACAGGTATTTGAAGGCACCCTGGTGATGGAGCATGGCCCCCGCAGCCAAGCGTGGCATGTTTGACTCCGTGTGGGAGTGTCCCTTAGCCTCTTTTCCCTGCAAGAGTGCATTCTTAACATACGGTCTCATGGTACTTCTGTGTGGCAAGGGACTTTACAGTCATAATGGATCCCTTGCTGGGAGGTCAGGCCACGTGGGGTGAAGTCCATTCCAAGGTGGAGAAGCCATCTTAGCTGCCCAGCCCAGCTGGGTGGTGACAGAGGCAGGTGACGTTACAGGATTTCAGCCATTTGGAGCCAAGGCCACCTGACCCCCGTTGTGAAGCAGTTGGGATATCAAGGCAGGCCCCCCGGATCTGGCACGCAAACACCTGGGTTTGAATCTCAGCTCCACCACCTCCTAGCTGGTTGGCCTAGAGCAGTTTCTCAACCACCCGGAACCAACATTTGCTTACCTGAGAGAATGAGGGGGATGAACCCCAGCTCAGAGGACACTGAGAGGACCCTGGCTTTTCAAATTCTAAGTCTGCCGAACCCAACAGTTTCAGTATGCCCTGGGAGCTTGTTTGAAATGCAGAATCTCGGGCCCCACCCCTGATCTGCTGAGTCAGAATCTTCATCTTAACATCGCACTCAGGGAATTCGGATCCAGCAAAGTTTGAGAAGCACTGATGCAAATTAAATGAGATTATGTAGGTAAAAACCTGGGCCAGTGCCTGGCACACCACAGGTGCCGCACACGTAGATTATGGTATCTTATTGTTATGTAGAAAAGAGGACTGGATGGGTTCCAGCTCTGCCACCTCCTCGCTGTGTGATCTTCAGTTAGTCACTTGACTATTCTGGGCCTCAGTGCTGCCATGCCCCGTCTATCTCACAAGACTGTTTTGAGGAGGCTCATCTGATAAAAATTTGTGGGAAAGTGCTTTACAGATGCGGCCTAAGTGTAGACATGGTTCTCTTGGCCAAAGTGGAGAGAGTGACTCCTGAGATTCTGGAGATAAGAAAATGTTCGATGCTATGCTGAGACACCCAGCAGATGATCAAAGACCCTGGAAGAAAGGGAAGAGGGACTGAGGAAGCATTACTCTTGCCCAAGAGAAGCCCCTTCACCTCAGAGACATTTAACCAAAGGAAGTGGAGACAAAACCATAAAGTTCTTAGGCAAGAAAGGAAGGTGCCAGCAAACGGGGGAGGCGGAGACTCCCAGCTTCGTGCCTCCTGGTAAACAGAGGGCAAAGGTTTCCAACTACTAGAAGCACCAGTGCAGGGGACAGGTAAACAGTCCTCCAGTAAATGCCAGTGTCTGGGTTTGAGGTGATCTCCAGGGAGCTGGAAATTCCCCCTCTGCTTAGAGCCCCTCCCTCAGCAGCTCCGCGTGGCCTTTAGAAGGGCAGTAACCACTGATGTTTACATGCACCAGGCTTTTTCTGAGAACATTTCCTTACAGTCCCGCCTGTGAGCCCCACAACAGCCCTATGAGGTAGGTCTCTCTAGATTCTCCACGTTACAAACGAGGCTATTGAAACACAGACAGGTTGAGTGACTTGACCAATATCACAGAGCTAATAGTGGTGGAACCGGGCTTCAAGCCCAGGACATCTGACTTTAGGGTCCCCATTTTTAGCAACCCTTCTACTGCCTTTTTTTTTTTTTTTTTTTTGATTAAGACTTTATTTTTTAGAGCATCACCAAGTTCATGGAAAAACTGAGGGGAAGGTACAGCTATTTCCCACATACCCTTTGCCCCCACGTATGTATAGCCTCCCCATTATCAAAGTCCCCCACCAGAGTGGTTGGACCTGGCGACTTATAAGAAATACTTATTTGGTCATTCAGATAACCAAAAGATACTTCTCATATATATTTGGCTTTCATCCACGGTTCCTGGCTCACAGCTCTTAAAACACTTAGAATTTCCCAAGTGAAGAGGCCAACAAATGTGTCTTTTGTCATGACTTTTGGACCCCACCTAAGGATGGGGACTGGTTGTCACTGGAGCCCACCTTGTGATTAGAGGATTGGAACTTTCTGTCCTAGCTCCCCGATCGCTGGGAAGAAGAGAGGGACTGGAGGTTGAATCAGTCTACCAGTGACCAATGAGTTAATCAAGCATGGGTTTGTAATGAAGCCTCTGTAAAACTCCAAACGACAGGGTTCAGAGAGCTGTTGGGAAACTCATGGAGGGTGACATGTTCAGAGAAAGTATGGAAATTATGCACCCAGGGAACCCATATCCTGCCCTGGGCACCTCTGCCATCTGGTTGTTCCTGAATTATATCCTTTTATAATAAACCAGTGATCTAGTGACTGAACAGCTTTCCCGAGTTCTGGGAGCCACTCTAGCAAACTAACTGAACCCAAGGAGGGGGTCATTGGAACCTCCCATTTATAGCTAGTTGGTCAGAAGTACAGGTGACAACCTGGAGTTGGGGCTGGTGTCTAAAGTGGGTGAAGAGGCTAGTCTTGTAAGACTGAGCCCTTAACCTGTGGGATTGGACACTATCTCCAGGTAGGTAGTGTGAGAATTGAGTTGAATTATAGGGCATCCAGCTGGTATGCAGAGCAGTGCTTGTAAGTGTGGGGAGACACACACACACACACACACACACACACACACACACACACACACGGGATTGGTGACTAGAACCCTTTCTAGCGGTACATTTGTTATAATTGACGAACCTACATTGATACATCATAATCACCCCAAATCCATAGTTTACACTGGGGTTCACTCTTGGTGTTATATATTCTGTGGGTTTGGACAAATACATAATGACATGTATCCATCATTATAGTATCATACAGTGTTTTCACTGCCCTAAAAACCCTCTGAGCTCCAGCTATTCATCCCTCCCTCCTCGAACTTTCCCCAAATCCTTTTCAGATTGGCTTCTTTCACTTGGTAATAATGCATTTAAAGTTCCTCCATGTCTTTTCAGAGCTTGATAGCTCATTTCTTTTCAGAAATAATATTCCATCGTCTGGAGGTTTTGCAGTTGATTTATCTGTTCATCTACAGAAGGATATCTTGGTTGCTTCCAAGTGTTGGCAATTATGGATAAAGCTGCTATAAACATCCAGGTGAACGTAGGTTTTTCACTTCTACTGCTTTTTAGTCTGGAGAGGGAGATGGTAGGTAGAGGCTGGCCTGAGAGTCACCTGGCAGAGGGATCCAGGCTGGAGACGGTCTTCTAGGACCCTCCTCAAGATCTCGTCATTGTCACAGTAACAAGAACTACGTATCCAGCAGTCTTGTTAATAGCATCGGTCCAGCATGGAGGTCTGAGGGCCCGGGGTCACTGAACAACTCCAGGTGTGCTGCTGGACTCATTACATTCCAATAGCAACCCTGCATGTGGCAGATCGCTACAGGCCAGATGCTACCACAGGCGTTTTACCCAAGGCAGTGTCCAAAAAACAGCATTTTTAGAGTTTTTGGGTTTTACCCTCAACCCACTGTAAGAAATACATTTTATAATACAAATACTCTCATAAAAATGAAACACATGTCCCCCCAGTACTCTGATACCTTCTAATCTATTTCATTTTTTAAAATTCTAGTCATAACATTGACTTCATGGCACACTAATGGAATTCTATGGAGTCTGTAGCTTTTGGCAAGTCACTGAAGTCCTGGAGGCCACCAGGCACACCTCAAAATGCTGTCATGAGTAGCATGTGAGGTAAGGTTTGTAAATAGTTGAACCCAGGACCTAGTTCACAGTTAGGGATCAAGAAATGGTGGCTCTGATCCCACAGTCAAGAGTCAAAAACAAGATGAAAGTCAGAATCAGGCTCTCTTTCTGGCAATTCCATGCCACATTTCCAGAGAAGCTTAACTCATTGGGTGTGGCTTCCAAAGGTTGTGCTACTGGTTACAGCTCAGTCACCTGGGTAGAGGCCAGGTTTGCCACTCCTGGAGGATATAAGAAGCTGGCCCAACTCTCTCCATCTTCTTTCCCTCTCTCCATTGTCCGGTTTAATTCAGTGTCCATTTGCCGGGCAGTGTCTGGACACAAGGCCATTCCCTCTCTCTCAGACCGGAACACACCTGACATTGCATAGTGCCCTACTTCATTCAGATCACTGCTAAAATATCACCTCCATACAGCCATCCCTAAACCCCTAAAATCTGAATGAGAGCCAACACCCCTCTCTAGGGCTGCCCCTTTCTGCTGCTCAGGCTTATTCACGTGTGTGTTATGACCTGACAAATTACGCACTATGTTGATTTATCCACTAACTGTTTTTTCCCCAAAGTTAAGTATTTTTATTATTATCACTATTTCTGTGGAACTGGATAAGGTTGGGCGTATCAGATACGATATATAAAGAAGAAATATTTAGAGGCAATGTGCCTCGTAACACTCCATAGTGATCAAAGGAAATCAGTTGGCTCCAATTTTTATAGCCTCAGAACTCAGTTTTCCAAAGCACAGAATTTTAGTAAAAAATAAGACCTGCACAGCTATAGTGAATAATAGTTAGCTATATAGTAGACAACTATAGTTAATAATACCGTATTGTATATTTGAAAGTTGCTAAGAGAATAAATCGTAAACGTTCTCATCACAGGAAAAAAATCTTCAGCTCCGTATGGTGATCATTTTGCAGTTTATCAAATATATCCATTAAATCTTCGTCTTCAGTAAATGTAAACTTCAGGAGAGCAGGAACGTAGAGGTTGGCTCTCTGCTCTATCCCCACTGCTTAGAGCAGTAGCTGGCACAGCGTGCTCAACACCTGTTCGTTGATTCGGTCAACAGCACTGGGCCCAGGCTGCGGAGCTGGGCTGATGATCCAATGAGGATCATCGGGGTCTGTTCTGGTGGACATTCTGACAGGTACATTCAGACAAGTACAAATCAAGTGCCCTGGAAGCACAGAGGAGGCAGAGATCAATTCTGACTGTGGGTCAAGGAGGAGGAGGCCTCTCAGTGATCCCTGAAGCTGGCTGGAACTGCAAAGATGGAGCTGAAAGGAGAGAGAGCATCCCATGTGGAGGGAGGGAAAGGCAAGGGCAAAGATGCAGGGTCAGAAAGGTGGGAATGGGCCCATACAATAATCCATGGGCTGTAGCTTTGGGTTCAGGGTCAATAGGCAGGTGGGAAGGTGGCTAGGGTGGGTTGCAGAGGGCTTTGAATGCCAGGTTAAGAAGTTAGGAGTTTATAAATTTCTGATAGTGTCTTAAGAGCTATCCATCTACCTATTATCTATATCAATTTCTATCTTACATACACATATGTGGAACACCTATGTTCACACCCACCATGGGAGCCTATTAAAACAAATTTTTAAAATATATATTTCAAATAAAAATTAAATATAAAATTTCAATTATACATATGCATATGTATATATGTTTTAATAGGCTCCCAAGCTTCACAGTTTAGGCATAAAAGGTTTTACGATGAAAATCTACCTCCCAACCTTGCCTTGCCCTGCCTTGCCCTGCCCTGCCCTGCCCTCCCCCCACCCCATGCAGTAACCAATGTTACTGTGCTTTGTGTCTTGCTCCAGCAGATTCACTTCTACAGTAAGGCCGCGCTTGCGGAGCAGCTGTAGGCGGGGTGTAGGCGGTTCACGCCTCTGATTCGCAAACAGGTTACCTGGCCTCTTCACGGTCGCCAGGTGGTTCTTCCGCCCCCTCCTGCCCGGAAGTCCTGCGTGTCCCACCCGCAGCCAGGTGATAAATTGAGCCCGCCCACTTCCGTCGCATGAACCAATCGGAAACGTTTATGCAAATAAATCAATTCCCCTCACTCCTACGACAACCAATGGTTGCGGAGGTGCCATAGGTCCGCCAGGTTCCGGTTCTGATCGCGCTCTGAGAAGTCTGTAAAATTTCTGCCTTGGGCGAAAAGAACTCGGGAGCTTGGAGCTGGAGCAATGAGGACCGGGGCATAAACGGAATGCTGAAGACAGAGTGACGGCGATAAATCACAGAAACTGAGGCTTGAAGGGCTCCTGGAGGTCGTTTCGTCTGACCTCTGCACTGACCCTCTCCCTCATTCCGCGTGATTCCAGCCGGGTGCTCACACAGTCTGTTGAAATCACTATTTGCAGACGTGACCCGCTGAAGTGATGCAGCAGGTCCCAAATCTGGCTGCTGGGTGTGAGCCAAAAGCCCCACAGGGGATCAGAAGCAGGCTTAAAGCCTGTCTCTATTATTTCTTAGATGTGTGACTTTGGGCACTCCGCCTCAACTCTCTAAGCCTCAGTTTCCTCTTCTGGAAATTGAGAGTAATAACACTACCCTCCTAACTTTGGTGTGAGGGTTGATGGGCTAGTCAAATGGAAAACGCGAAGGATTTCTATCTCTGCAAGGCATAGCGTTATCACTTTGAGGTTAGACAGAATAGGGTTTGAAATCTGGTTTTTCCAGTTACTTGTGGTACTAATCTTAGGCAAGTCGTCTTTACCTCTCTCACTCTCACTTTCTGAAATTCTAAAATTAAAAATTCCGTGGGTTGTCATTAGGATTAAACGAGTTAAGGTTTATAAGGCACTTGGCACATGGTCAAACCACGTGTGGTGGCTAGAATCATGAGACCTCCTGGAATCTCAGTTTCTTTCTTTCTTTTTTTTTTTTTTTGGAATCTCAGTTTCATCATCTGTCCTCTGGAAACAAACATAATGTCTTCCCTGTAGGCCTCACAGGATTGTTATGAGGCTTAAAAAACTTGTGACACAGTTTATAAATAGAAAAATATTACACCAATGCTAATTAGCGATACTGCAAGGCGGCCAGCACCCTGGAAAAAGCATGTCGTTGGCTCTGGCTCTGCCTCTGCCTTTTATTCTCTATGTGACCTTGGACAAGTGGTTTCCCCGTCAAAGTGTCAGTTTCCTCTTCTGTAATATACCACCTTCATAGGACTCTCGTGGACATTGGTAAGATGCTGTATGGAAAATGTCTACTATACATTCAACACACAATAAATTTTAATAAATGGTACCTATTATTACAAGCAAATTTTTCTTTAAACTTCCCTAGATTCTGTTTCTGGAGCTAAGAGACTGAGAGAGGGGAGTGAAAACACAGCTTGCTCCTCACTGTACATCCTTTGTATCTTTTGACTTGTGTTATGGGACTATATATTTTAGTAAGTAAAATTTAAATTTAAGTAGAAATATAATACATTGTAATAAATAATAATCAAAACATAATAAATTAAAATTTTAAACTAAGTTTTAATCTCAAGGGTAGAGACCTTGAGAAGATGCCAAAATGCAAAGTACAACCTGCTATGCATGCATGCCAGAATGTACCGTGGAAAGGCAGAGTCATGTTTTTTTCTAAGATCATGGGGAAATTTTCAAATCCAACAAAGAGTCACCTCTGAAGGGACTGACCATCTTTTCGTGTAAACATTCTCAAAGCCACTTGCAGTCATGTTCTATGGAAGGAAATTACCTCTATTTGGAACCCTCGGGATGGATTTCCCTTTTCATCAGAGTTATTCAGGACTCTGGGTGACTCACTCCTCCCCGCTGGGCTTGCCCTCCAACCCCGGTGAGGCTGAACACCTCATTTAGGAGCAATAGCTCTCCCCTCATCCTAATGCCTTACATGGGTATCAACTAGCCCTGGACCATCCAGCCAATCCACACCCAGACTTCTCCAATGTCCTAGGATGCCTCTGGCCTTGGAGAGCCTTCCTGTTTCCTCCTCTGGGGCAACAGGCTGAACTGACCACCACTGCTCTACCCTGGAGGCTCCTATTTAGCTGAGGAAGGAGGGAGCTAGAGCATCAAATTCCAAGCCCACTTTCTCCCCTGTGTCTACTGTCACATCATCGCTGTGTGTGGCAATGATCAGAATTCAGATTGCGTTTCACAGATTATCCAGGCAGGGAGGAGAGAGATGGACATTTGGGGCATGGAATTTAACTGCCTCATCCTGGAAGTGACACATGTCATTTTCACGCATTTCGTTGGCCAGAACTAGTTACAGGTCCCGCCCAACTGAAAGGGTGCAGGCCAGTGCTGGGGAATGAATGGATTATTTGGGGAGCAATGCTGTGTCTGCCACATTCTTCCTGCTCAGCCTTTTGGCCAGTAGTAATTGACTCTAGAACCAGAGAACGTTAGTGTGGAAGGGACCTCAGGATTCATCTCATTCAAAAGTAAAAACAATCAGAATCCTCTGAGGTTGTTGTCCAAAATGCAGAGTCCTTGGTACCTACTGCAGACCTGCTGAATCAGAACAGCCTAGGATGGGGCCAGGGAATCTGCATTTTTAAAAGCTCACTAGGAGATTCTAGCAGTCAGGCTGGGGACCCACTGATGGAGTCAAGCCCCCTTTTATAGATGAGGAAACTGACTCTCAGAAGATCAGTGACTTTCTAAAGGCCACATGGGGAGTAAGTGGACAGAGCTTGGACCAGAATCTAGGCTTCCTGGCCAGGGCTCTTGACACCTGTAGTCTTAACACCTGGAGTCTCTGCCTGCCCTGGCTTCTGATAGCACCTCTGTTCTCTTCTGGGGACACATCAGTCCCCACGGTTCAAGTCCCCACGGTTCAAGTGGGGCCTACCCACTCAAGTCTGGAGTGGGCACACAACATGGAACTAACCAATCAGAATCCCAGGATATGTTCTGAGATGATCTGGATATCAAGTCCAAAAAGTGGGAGGCAGACCCGGGATGTTTGATGGAACTATTTAGAGAAAAAAAAAAAACTCTTTCCACTGAGGTTTGATGTGACCCTGGAGAAGCTGGCTGTCTTTGCTGCCATGTAGGGACAGCCTGCCTGAAAATAAGAACTGAACGAAGGAAAGCAGAGGTAAGGGACAGAGAAGGGTCCTGATAGCATCATCTGATGCCCATGTCCAGCTCTGCCTAAATTGTCCCTTGTGAGCCAATAAATTCCCTTTCTGTTCCCTGAGGTTGGGGCTCTGCTCTTGCAACTGCAAACGGCTGGAGACAGAGCCCTGGGGTCCAGAAGCTCCCCATTCAGTTGCTGAGCATCTGTTGACGGTTTTTAGGGAGGTGTCAAGTGTGAAGTGCTGACCGTGCCCCTCTCAAGCCAGGGCGTGAGACCAACACAGGCAGCAAATATACCCAGGACAATGAAGCGCCTCCACCAGCATCACAGACATCTGGGGTCTCATTTGCTGTCCTCTGGAGGAGTTAAACAAGGAAGTAAAATCATCTGTGAATGATGAGGAAACTGATGTTCAGAGAGATGAGACTACTTGCCCAAGGTCAAACAGGAAGTGGGAGATTTGACACTTACAGGTGTTTTGACTCTCAGCTGGAGTACTTGGTGCTCCTTTGGGCTCCGCTCTGCCTAGAATTACAGCCAGCCTTTGAGGGCCTGCTACGGGCCAGACACCACTGTGAGCACTTTCCATGTTTTGCTCATGTGGTTCGTACAACAAAGTATTGGTCGGGATGATGATGGTGATGATGACGACACCATCATACAGTTGAACAAATGAGGGGGTTTGGGCACCCAGCCAAGACCACACGGCCAGGCAGCATCACCGGATGGACTGTGGCCCAGGGAGTCCTGAGCCCTCAGTGGCTTGAAGTTCACTCATACTCCTTGCCACACCACATCGGAGCAGATGGGAGCCCCCGCCTCTCGCTGCCTTGATGAGAGTGGCTGTTTAGAAACCAGTCAAGAGAGGTAAGGAGGTGAGGTGGACAAGAGCATCTTCTCTGATCACACTGACTTCTCTGAGATGGCCCCTGGCCAGAGTCACTGCTGGGAGGCCTTGCACCAGCTCCACCAGGATTCTGCTAAAGAAGCAGGAAGTGCGGGGTTAAAAGTGGTCTCCAGAATCCTAGGCACCCGAAATAATTGAAAGCAAGGTCCCAAAGGGATATTTGTACACCGATGTTTATAGCAGCATTATTCACAATAGCCCCAAAGTGGAAGCAATGCAGTGCCCATTAACAGATGAATGGATAAATAAACAAGATCTGATCTATACACACCATGGACTATCATTCAGCCTTAAATAGGAAGGAAATTCTGGGACACGCTACAACATGGATGAAGACATTCTATTTTGTGAAATAAGCCAGGCACAAAAGGACAAATACTGTCTGATTCCACTTATGTGAGATACTTAGCTCAGCCAGATTCACAGAGACAGAAATAAAGTGTTGCTTGTCAAAGACTGGGGACGGGGGAGGGCAAACGGGGAGTTACTGTTCAATGAGTGCAGAGTACAGTTTTGCAAGTGGAAGAAAGTTCTGGAGATAGATGGTTACATAACAATGTGAATGTACTTAATGCCACAGAACTATACACTTAAAGATGGTTAAAATGGTAAATTTTATATTATATGTATTTTGCCACAATTAAAAAAAATTAACTAATTAATTAAGGGGTGGGGGGAAGAGTAGTCTCCAGAGATCAGCCTGCTCTCAAATCCTAGCTCTGCTACTCATGAGCTGTGTGACCTTGGGCAAGTTGCTTTCCCTCTCTGTGCCTCAGTTGCCTCACTTATCAAGTGAGAATAATGACACCTAGCTCAACAGAATTGTGAGATTTAAAGGACTCCAGACCATTAAAGTGCCCAGAGCAGTGCCTGGAACAAAGTAAGGACTCAATCAATTTAACACTGATTATTTTCATACTAGTCACTTTGGACTGAGACTGAGTGAGAGAAGAAAAATAATGAATCTTTCTTCTCTAGATTCTCTTTCTCTTTGCCCAGGTTCCACCAGCCTAAAGACACTGGACTGGCCATGCTTCAAGCCACAGGGTGGGCTAGTGGAAAAGATGATCATCATAGCCAGTCAGTGGAGGGGCTTCAACCCAGCCCCTCCATGTGCTGCTGTGTGACTTCTGGCCAGTTCATTTACCTCTCTGTGCCAGACTGTCCTCCTCTATGAAACAAGTAAACTACTGGCAATCTCACAGGTGAAAGTGAGGGTTAGGAGAAAGAATGGAGCATCCCACACCGACCCGTCCCTCTCGTCTTCATGGATCCACGGCAGGGGAGCGGGACTGTGTTCTCTCACTTCCCAGGCTGCTGCTGGTTCGAAAAGGACCAGAGAAATGTTGTCTCTAAGGACTGCGGCTTCAGTCCACGTGACCAGGATGAGCATCGTTAACCAAAGGCCACCCACCTTCCAAGGTTTTTGGAAGAGGCTTCTCCCTCCTTTCAGGGCCTCGGACGGGGGTCAGGGAGATGCCCAGAGCGATAAATAAAGAAGGAGCAAAAATAAAACCAAAAAAGTGTTTACTCTGGAACACAAGTGCATTGCTAAACACTACCCACAAGGCCTTGCGTACAGAAACCACCTGCTGGGGGTGCTCTGGAATGTCTTGGGCTGCAGTGGGGAGAGGAGGCGCCTGGGCCCGAGCAGCTGGGCTGGGCCCCAGGAGGCAGGACCAGGACTCGGCCTGTGGCAGCCCTCCCAGGCACCCTGGCATCTTCACGTCCAGGAGTTTGTGATCTCTCACACCCGAGCCCACATGGCCTGGGCCACCCACACAGACACCCATGTGGCTCCCCCACTGTTCCTGCCTCCGCCCCTCTCCTTCGTAGGGCCCCTCTGCCCACCTGCAGTGCTTTGCCCATGCCACCCGCCTTAGTCTCACTAACCCCAACTCAGCCTCCCAATGCTCTGCTGGCAAACCCCCGCTGACCCCACCCCACCCCCCAGACCCCCGAGTTCGTCTCTACTGAGGCAATCCTACAAAGTACCGCCACTTGTGTACCTGCCTCTCTCCTCCACTAAGCTGCCAGCACCTAAGGGTTGTAGAATATAATGATCAAGGACATGAATTTGGAGCCAAACTGCCATTGCTTGAATCCCAGCTATGTGACCTTGGATATGTTAATTCATCTCTTGTGCCTCAGCATTTCCTTCTGTAAGATGGGGATGATCATGACAGTGTCTGTCTTTTGGGGATTCTGCCAGTTGCTGAGTAATTCTATTCCAATTATGCATTCTAGAACTGGGGAAATAACCGCAGGATGGGCTTCAGGGACTCACTAAGCCAAGCGAGGGACAGGCCTGAGCTAAAACTCCATTGATCACCAGACCTCCATAAGCCCTTATTCTGATGGTGGACCATATTGATGTTTTGGGTCTCCTGGGATTAGAGTCAATTCAGAGCCAGAAAAGTCTGATGATTTCCCATTCCCTAACACACAGTCACCCTGGTAAATGGCTGGAAGTTCCTTTGAAGAAGGCTGGGGGATAGATGAAGGGGGTAACTTTTGACACTGTAGAGGGGTCCCTCCTCGAGGGGAACCAGCACCCTCTTTGTTCTATAAACCAGTTCAAGTCTGGGAATTGATGGAGGGTGGTGATAGTTTGGGTGACTCAAGTTAGACTGTTCACTTCAGCTGGAATTCTTCCCCTTACACAGATGGAGTAGAGTTTAGAATGAATGAATGAATGAATGAATGAATGAATATAATAAAAAAGAGTTTAGGAGACTGCCCATCCATTTCCCCTGCCGAGGGATGTGGTGATCAATCAACTAGCCAATGCTGTAGGTCTCTGAGTGTTTAAATGGATTTGAGTGGGTTGGTATCCGTGAGGCACTAGACTCGTGCCTGCCATGCTGTTGGCAAAACAGAAGTGCTTCTCGTCACTGCTGGTCCTCCTTCTGCTCCCCGTGCCTGGCAGCAGGCAGGCACTCAGGAAGTGATTACAGAACAGGGGGGTGAATGGGTCCCTGATCAAGGTGCAGCTGGAGTCTGCTCTTGAGACATAAGCCAAATTCACCTGTGATTCAGGTAAGACCGTGAGTCCTGGGGCATCCAAAATGGGCCTAACTGAACGGGGAAAGAACCTAGTGGAAAGTAAAAGAGGGTCCAGACTTATGGAAGGTTGGGTTTGAGGGCATCAGACCAAAGCTAAAAGGGAGAATTATGAACTCAGAGTGTCCTGAGGTGTGACTCTCAGATTATCTCTACTAGGCTTAGATATTTGTCTGTGAGTGTAGTTATTGGTTTTTATGTAGCTTCTAAGGACCTCCAGCTACACAGAGTTGAGCTGATATAATTTTACGGTAAAGCAATCATCGCTGATGGTTTACGCAAGACCCCTTTCTTACTCATTTTGTTTTCTTTCTTCCCTGATCCCTACTCCCAGTCACCTTCCCCAAACAGGCATGAACCTTGTAAATTCCCTTTTAAGGATTTCTTGCATGTGTTTTAATTTTCAAAAATTAAAATTCACTCTGCTACTTAGCGATCGCCCTGTTGGCATTGACATGGGTATGTGAGATGCTGGGTTACAAGACACACACAGATTTCATTTTGCCAAACGCTGCCCTGTGTTTTCCAGAATGGCTATGCCAATTCACATGTCCACAGCAGTACTCGGGGCCTCCCTTCTCCCCACATTGTCACCTACTCTGAAGAGTATTGCCCTTTCTAATTTGTGATGGGGTGTGAATGGATATCTCGCCGTTTCAATCATTTTCACTTAATATCTGTCTTTCCTGCTGGGTTTTAAGTCTGTGAGGATGGCAGGCTTACCTGAAAGGCACATTTTTGTCCTTAGCGTTCAACTCCATGCCTGCCCCATACAAGAGGCTTCAAGCCATGCTTTTGAACGGATGAACCAATTACTCCCATGTGTAGCCCTCCTGAACCCAAGCTTGACCCCTGGGGAGGGGAGAGGTGGTCATGAGTAAGCAAAACAGAAAGAGCTGTTTACTAAACTCTCAGAAGTCACTGCCCAAGGGGAAATTCCTTAGGGAGGCCCAGACACAGCTGGAGGCGTGCAAAGGAGTGGGTTTTCCCACGGAGCCGAAGAAAAGCCACTGGGTTGCAGACGGTCCTCTGTTCATCTAGAAGACACGGGCTCTAGTGAGATCACACAAGACTCTGGCAGAAGCTGCACAGATAAACTCCAGTGTCAAAGGGGAACAGAACATTTGCTGCTGAGTGTTTGGACCAAGTGGATCTTTCTCACGTATTATTATTTTTAAAATTTGGAATTAAATGGAAGCCGCATACTTCTGAATTATTTGGATCAAACGTCTCCCGGTGGAGCCTGCACAAAACTGCCAACTGTCCTGTCTGGGGTCTGAGAGATGCTTTTCTGCTGAAAGCCTCAGCTTCCTCATCTGTGAAGTGGGGACAGTAACAGTGCATACCTCATTGTCCAGCACACAGTCAGCACAGAGCGAACGCTGGCTTTGGAAGGCTTCTCTAAGGTCCAGGCTTGGCATGTATGAGGGCCAGGAGCATAGTAAGAGGTAGTCAGCCTGGCCTTCCTATGGCCTCACTTTTCTGGCTCCTAAAGGACCCTCTTGTGACTTAGGTATCACATACCCTCACTCTTTCAAGCAGCAAACTCCCATGGAAGCACTGAAGACACAGTGACAAGCCAGACCCACCCCCACCCTCAAGGGGCCTGCAGACACTGGGCAGAGCGATGAGGCTGTGATGAGGGAAAACACAAATGTCCAGGGGAGAAGAGGAGGCCGTCCGCCCCATGCCTCCGCCCCTCTCTGTCCCTTCTGGCTCTGTTGGAGCCTCATTTTTCTCACCTGCAAAATGGGACTTACAGGGTTGTTTTCAGGTTCAAAGGATAAAATGGATTAGTGGTGGGAAAGAACTTTCTAGACTGCCAAATGCATCTAAACAGACAGCCAGGGCTACATAAGAAAGCAGAGACCTGTTTACAGAGTGATGCCCCTGGTCCATGGGCTCTGTCTCCAGGCCAGTTTAAAATCCTATGCTTTAAAGAAGCTTTAAAGGAAAGGAATGATGCTTTAAGCCCATCCTTTGAGCGGGGAAAGGAATGGGGCAGGTGGGAGTGAAGGGATGGGGCTCAGATTCGGTTGCTCATCTTATTTCCTAGACCGCCAGGACCCGAGTGATGGGAGGGTCAGGAGCAGAAGCTGATGGAATCCAGCCACTAGTCTCCCACTCACCTAACCACCTGGAAGTCAAGGAGCTGAGAGGCTGGGGATACAAAGCTCGCTGTGTCAGCACAGGGGCCGTATTAGCTAGAGGACAGACTAGGCTGCTGTAACAGTGTGGAAAACACCATTGCTTCAATAAAGCAGAGATGCATTTCTGGTCCTGGGAGGTGGTCCAGGGCGGGCACCCAGGCTCCTTCTACTTTGTTGCTCAGCCACCTTTTGGGGCTCACCCTTATTCACATGCCTCCAGCCGCAATGGGGCAATTCCCTTGCCATTCCAGGCAGAGGGAAGAGAGGCAGAGGGAAGGGCCTGTCACATTCTTTTCCTTTTAAGGGCATGTGGTTGCCAGACTCCAAGATTGTCATCATGATTCCTGCCTCCTGTTATTCCTGCCCGTGGGTAATCCCCTCCCACACTGAGTAGGGATGACCTGTGTAACCAATAGGATATTTTGGAAACACAGAGTGTGACTTCTGAGGCGAGGTCTTAAAAGACATCGCAACTTCCACCTGGCTGTCTCTCAGATCACTTGCTCTGGGACAGGCCAGCTGCTGTGTCTTGAGGATACTAAATCAAGTGGTCCTGTGGAGAGGTCTGCATGGTGAGGAACTGAGGCCTCCCACCAACAGCCAGCATGAACTTGCCCACCATGTGAAGGATGCATCTTGTAAGTAGATCCCCCAGCCCCAGTCAAGCTTGCAAATAACTGCAGACCTAGCCAACATCTTGACAGCAGCTTCATAAGAGATACCGATCCAGGACCACTCAGCTAAGCCATCACCAGACTCCTGACCACTGGAACTATGTGAGACAGTAAGTGTCTACTGTTGTGTTATGCTACTAAGTTTGGGGGCAATCTGTTACTCAGTACTGGATAACTAAAACAGATGCCCACTCAGAAGGTGCACGCGTCACTTCCAATCACATCTATTGGCCTTAACCCAGCCACATGGCCATGAGCAGCTGCAAGGGAGTCTGGGAAATGTAGTCTGTACCTGGGCAGCCATGTGCCCAGATAAAACTTCAGTGACACAGGCCCTTAACTTCATCACATCAGTAAAGTCCCTCTTGTCATGTAAAGTAACAGGTTCCAGGGATTAGAACATGGGCATCTTTGGGGACCTTTATTCTGCCTCCCACAAGGCAGAAGCTTATATATGAATATTCGTAGCAGCAACGTTATTCATAATTGCCAAAAAATGGCCAAATGTCCTTCAATGGATGAATGGTTAAACAAACTATGGTCCATCCATACAGTGGAATACTACACGGCAATAAAAAGAGAGAAACTATGGAGGGTAGAGCACATGCTTAGCATGCACGAGGTCCTGGGTTCAACCTCCAGTACCTCCATTTAAAAAAAAAAAGAAAAAGAGATGAACTATGGATATATACAACTTGGTTAAACCTTGAGAAAAGTATTCTGAGTGGAAAAAAAGCCCATTTCAAAAGGATACACGCTGCATGATTCCGTTTATATAACACCTGTGAAGGCACATCGTTCTAGAGCTGGGGCAGAGAGGCTGCCGGGGTTAGGAATGGACGGTGGGGGTGGCTGTAAAGGAGTGTCCTGCGGTGATGGCACAGTCAAGTCTCTTGATTGCAGTGCTGGTTACATGAAGGTATGTGCGTGATAAAATTGCATAAAACTACGCACAGACACACACACATGAATGTGTGTGTAACAGGTCAAATCTGAATAAGCTCTGTGGATTGTTCTAATGTCAGTTTCCTGATCTTGCTATTACCCTCTAGTTATGCAAGATGCTAGCATGGGGGGAGGCTGCGTGAATTTGTAATTATTTCAAAATTCAAAGTTTAAAAAAAGCAAAGAGTGCTGGACTTCCAGACCGGAGACGTGGTGTCTGGGTTCTAGTCCTGGCTCTTTCCTTCCCTTGCCTGAGGCTAATCCCCTGCCATCTCTAGGACTCAACTGGCCCATCTGTGAAATGGGGGTTTTGGTTTACATCACAGGCTTTCAAAGTTTTCTGTTTAACGGGGAAATCCTTTGTTTCAACACTGACGCAGGCACAGTTAGAACCCCAAGATTGTGAACCCCAGTGGGACTTACTACCTGTAACACTCTGATGGAAGGCTCCCCCTGGGCCCAGGGGAAGACCGGAAGTGCTGAGAAGCAAATGCTTTCTGCAGGGTGTTGGTAGTTAAACAGCCGAGCGCCCCTATCCCTTGGGCAGAATGACTGGGAGATGTGGGTTCTGCACTGGCTCCCGGAGGTCCCCAGCCGCCTGCAGTGGAAACGGGCTTGATAGCACATGCTTTATCCATTGTCTCGCCTTCCCTGTCTCATTTCTCAGCCCCTCACCTAAGGTGTCTGGGAACATCTCCAGGTAACCAATTTGTATTCATATCTTCATCTCAGGATCTGTGTCTGCTTCCACCCAAGTTAGAATTCCCCAAACACAAAACAAATAACAGCTGTGGCCCCAGGAGTCGGGGTGGGGGTGGTCAGTGAGAGCCAGGCCACATGGGACCTACCTGGAGAGGTGGACCTTCATGTGGACCTTGAGCGAGAAACATATTTTGAAAGGGAAGGAAGGATACATGAGAGCACAGCCGAGCGGGACCTCAGGAACCAGCACGGCAGGAGGCGGGGCCCTGGGATGCTAACCCGCTGTCCGGTCCTCTGTGCTGGCCAAGTCACCCCGGGGCAGTTCTCTTCATATCTTCCCTTTTCACTCAACTCTATGTTCCTCTTTTGACCAAGAAAGTGACCCAAAAAGGATCGTGGTCACTTTCTTATCAGGCCTGTGGTGAAGGCAGAGGACTCACATCAGGCCCTTCCCCAGCTCCCAGGGCCCCAAGTGCCTTCTGCAAGGAGGACACACCAGCTCTGCTGGGGGCCACTGCAGGGCACCCCCAAAACTCTGAGCCAGACAAAGGCGCCCCAGGCGGTGCCCTGAGGCTAGGGCCTAATGTGTGCCAGGCCACTGCAGTCCTCGGGGAGAGCACTGAGAAGGGAGTCCACCTACTGACTTGTAGAGTGGCCTCATGTCAGAGTCTTTGTCCTACAGAACTTCGCAGGACGGGATACTCGAAAGGGCTTTAGAGGCCAGGGACGCTTCTACTGTTCAGCTGCGAGTTATCATCCCAGTGAGGACAAAGCACTGTCCTTACTCCACATGGTGTCCTAGCGCCCGGCACAGGGCCTGCCGCCTGGGAGAGGCTCAGGAAATGCTTGCTGATGTAATGAGTGAGTGAATGAATGAATGAGAGCTCGAATATGTCACCTGGTTCAACAATTCAATCCAACAAAGTACACACCAGGCGCTGGGCTGGGCCCTGAGGAAAGTCACAAATAACAAGATGTGATGTCTTACCTCTCAAGACCTTAAGACATAAGACGCAGATGACTTTCCTATGGGGACCGCTTTTGAGGTCCACATGTGTGCTCCCCTCCTGCATTGTCCTCTGCTCATTTAAGTTGGATCCGGACTCCAGATCCTGCTCAGGCTGTCTGTGGTGGCTGAACCCCAGGACAGCCCCACGAGCCCACCTCCTGAGGGTCACATCCTTGGCTCGTCCCCTCCCCTTGAGTGTGGGTGGGGCTGTGATTTGCCTCTAACCAGCCAAATATGGCAAAGGTGACAGAATGTACCTGATTATGAGATTGTGAGGCAAAGAGGTCTGGGCACTACTTGTATGTCTGGAACTTCCAAATAGGCCATCCTCGTAACTCCTCAGGGCTTTAGAGATACAGTTCAGTCAGGGGACTCAGTTGCAAACAGTGGGATCCACGCTGCCTTGAAAGGGAGTTTACCAGAACAGTGGTTCTCAAACTTGAGCCAGCCACAGAATCCCCTGGAAGGCTTGCTGGACACAGACAGCCAGGCCCCACCTTCACTGTTTCTGGTTCAGGAGGTCTCTGATGGCCCCAGGAATCTGTATTTCTAACAAATTCCCAGTATTGCTAACAAGTTTTTAACTGCAAGTCGTGGGACCACAGTTTTGAGAACCACTGGACTAAATGCTATTAAGAAGTTTACGTCATGCTTAGTGAAATAAGTCAGACAAAGACAAATCCTGTGTGATATCTCTTATACATGGAATCTAAAAAATACAACCAACAGTGAATATAATGAAAAAGAAGTAGACTCACAGATACAGAGAACAAACTATTGGTTACCTGTGGGCGGGGAGAGTCAATACAGGGCTAGTGGAGGTACGAATTACCAGGCATAAAATAAGCTACATGGATATATGATACAGCACAGGGAATATTGCCAACATTTTATAATAACTATAAATGGAGTATAACTTTAAAAATTCTGAATCATATGTTGTTCACCTGTAACTTATATAATATTATACAGCAGCTATAATAAAAAGGTGCAGAACCAGGAATGGGCAACAAGAGTCAGGTGTGAGACTACTCAGAAAGAAAGCAAACCCAAACCACATGATGAAACAGCTCCAGGGAAGGAGGCCCATCTGCCAAGGCCAGAGAGGGTCTTATGGGGAGAATCAGGAGGACTAATGAGCACTTTTGTTCAATTTCCTGCCCCCCATGCACTGTAACTCCCCTTTATCGCCCCATCTTCTGTAAAATCTCATGACTCACTCAGTTCTCATGGAGTTGTTTTTGCCTGTGGAAGGAGGCATGAAACCCCCAAGAGCTCCTGCGAGGGATGTGAGTGCAGGGATGTGAGCAATAGCTCTTTGGGGAGCTCAATCACATTGGGGAGTCGCAAAGCTCAGAGAGGGGTGGTCATTTGCCTGAGGTCACCCAGCAAGTAGATATTAGAGTCTGGATTTGAACCCAGGTTGGCTTGGTCTCAAAGCCCAGATTCTTTCCACTATAAAGCCTGAATGGGTGGTTTACACTCTTCCACGCCCCCTTGAGAAATGTCCCTGTCCCAGAGGCATTGAGACCCTAAAGAATCCAAAAAATGATACAAATGAACTTATTTACAAAACAAAAAGAGACCCACAGATATAGAAAACAAACATATGGGTACCAAAAGGAGAAGGGGTGGAGGGTTAGGGATAAATTAGGAGTTTGGAATTAGCAGATACTAACTACTATATACAGAATAGATAAACAACAAGGTCCTACTGTGTAATACAGGGAATGGTATTCAGTATCTTGTAATCAATTGTAATGGAAAAAAAAAAAAAAAGAATTTCTGCATGTGCTTAGGGGAAGGTGGACAAGGGCTCTCCCAAGAGTCTGTTACAAGTCAAAGCCCCAGGGGACTTTTCCCCGTGACTTGCTGGGAGCTGACCACTCCCCCTGGTGCCCAGGAAACTTCCTCCAGGCTCTGTGGGTGAGCTGGTACCAACCAGGTCATCAGTGGCCATGACAGCGACAGCAATCTTTATTGGTCAATTTGATGTAGTGCAGACCTCAGGCCTGAAGCCTCACAGCACAGACACACAGAAAACCCAACAGAAAATCCACGGAGTGTGGGAAACTCAAGTGTTTTCTCTGGGCCAAGCCAACCTGTTCTATTTCTCTCTAGCTGTTGTCTGCCTGTCTGTTTCTCCTTGTCCAGGTCTGTCTTTTTCTCACATCTCTTGTCTCCTTTGTCTCTGACTCTTTTCTCTCTTGCCTCTTCCTCTCTGCATCTCATGCTCTCGAGTCTTCTGCTACCTCTTCTCTGCCTGTCTTTCTCCTTCTTTCTCTCCCAGTTCCCCCTGCCCCCTTCCTCTCTCTTCCCTTGTCCGCCCCCTCCCTCCTCCTCCCTGCCCCCCTCCCCTGGAGCTTGTGCACAGAGACAAGGCTCCCCAGGGGCCCAGCAGGAAATGCAGTTTCCCCTCTGACCCTGTCAGCTGGCCTTGGAGGATGCAGCTTCCCTCCCACTCGCTCTGCTCAGGCAGCCTGAGCGGGCTCCTGGGGGGCTCAGGATGGAGGAGCTCACTTTTAAGGGACTCTGAGGACAGCCTTTACCAGGAGGGTGGTGAGCCCTGGGCCGGGCTGGGGCTGGGGGAGCAGGAGAGGAGAACCCCAAGTTCCCTGAGCACCTCCTGGGTGCTGGCAGTGCACCAGGTCCTGGGGGCAGGAGGAGCATCAAAGGCCACAGTCCCTTTCCCGGAAGACAGAAGGACACATAAGGGCAAGGAGCTGGGGGTGGGGGGGGGCGAGGGTGGCAAGGACTGAGGCTTGGGAGGGCAAGGGATTGGGGCAGGGCAGGGGACAGAGGCCTCTCTGCAGAGGTGGGGGCTTCCGGGCCAGCTGTGTGGAGAAAAACCATCCCCACAAATTTGTACAGCTCTTAACATGTCTTTACACCCACTGCGTGACCGTTAGGAGAGGCGGTGTGGTGTGTTAGAAAGCATCCAGGGGTCAGAGTCAGAGGGCTGGGTTCCAATTTCTACCTCGCAGCGTGGTGCGTGACCTTGAACATGTGACGTAACTGTGGAGCCAGCTGGCGCTCTCTGAAGCTGCTCTAAAGCCACAAAACCCCCCACTCCAGGGCTCTCCATGTGCCTGGGGCTGATTGACCCCACTCCCCACTTTAGGACCCTCCAAATAAATGTGTTTCTGCAAGATAAAAACACCTTCCCTTGATGCCTGGGTTTACCCTAACAAAGCTAATCGCCCCCAGGAAATGGCTGTGTGGACAGCACCCTGTGTGGACAGGCCTCAGGGCACATCCTGCCCTTATCATAGTCGTAAGTCCTATTCCCCAGAGGGGCCTCTGACAAGTCTTATAAGCAATTAGGTACCTGTGCAGGAATTCATCATGCAGCCCCCCCTACCCCTGTGCTCACAGCCCCTTGCCCCAATAAAACACCTTAAATGTTCATCCTCAGGGCTCACACAGGGACCTCTTCTCTGTGTGGCCCGCTGTTGCCTGCGGCAGTGAACCTACTAAGCTTTGCTTTGTTCTTAAACTTCTCTTTGTCTTTGGTAAATTCTTTTACTGCCCACACACCGGCCCACCATGTCCCCCAACAATAACCTCTCCCAGCCTGTTTCTTTGTGTATGAAGTGGGTGCAAAAGACCTGCTCACTCTAGTACAACAGAGTGGGTAGGGCTGATTAAAGGGGAAGTTATTGGAGCGAGCTCAGAGCCCTGAGCCCCGACGCTTGCTCTGTAGCCACCTCTTCTTTTTCTTCTGGGCACACTTTCTGTCCAACTGTGAGGACAGGCGCATGAAATCACTGCAAAATGGCAAGTTTGTATTTAGTGCCTTTTTTAAGCTCAGCTCTGCACCCACCCACCCCACTCCCTGATTGCCTAGCTTCCTAGGGGTCTTTTATAGAGGAGTGGTCCCAGCCCAAACAGCGTCAGAACCACCTGGGAACTTGTGAGGGCACTTACTTAGTTAGTTAGTTAGTTAGTTAGTTAGTTAGTTAGTTAGTTACGCCCCTCCCCAGACTAACTAAAGCAGAAACTCTGGGATGGGGCCTTTGGGTTTTAAGGAGCCCTCCAGGGGATTCTAATGCTCGGGCACCTTGGAGAACCCTGGGATGGAGCATCTTCTCAATGCCCCCACCTGTGATGTAAGTACAGGCAGTAGTTATCTTCATTGCACAGGTGACCTCGTGATGCTCAGGGAGGTGAGCGGCTCACCTAAGACCACACAGGTAGGAGGTGGTAGAGCTCAGGTTGGAACCTGAGAAAAGTCAGTGTTCCTTCCACATCTCCCTGCGCCTCCACCCTTGGGCACCTCCCTGCACAGTGCCACCTGGACAGACACAGGGCCGAAGGCCCAGGTGCTTGTGGGAAACTCTACCCAGTCATTCCCCAGGCGCAGCCCTGACCAGGGACCTCTCCCACCTCACCTGTTGTGTGTCATTTTGGGCAGGGCCCTGTCTTCGGCTCTAATCTCAGGGTCTGAGCATTAATTTACACTCAAGTATAAATGGCTGATAATGCCTTCAGGGATACCTGCTGCTTTTAAGGGGATGTTTGTGCTAACCAGGAAAAAAGAGAGCTCATGGTAGGGTTTCAGGCTCCGTGTCAGAATCAGGTATGTTTCGGTGGGGGGAAGGTTGTGGGCCCCTGAGTGCTGGCAGAATAGTCTCATGGAAATAGCACCAGAACAACCACGGCTGGGTTGTCACTGCCTAGGGAACTCGGGCAAGTCCCTGCATTTCCCTAAACCTTCATTTGCTGACCTGTAAACAGGCATGATTCCTATACCTGGTTCCACTGGGAGGCTCAGCGAGATAGCCTTTATCAGGTGACCCTCCCCTCTCCAGATTGCAGGCTGATGTGAGCAGAGCCGGACTGGGGCAGAGTCACCCCAGGTTACAAAGTAGGCAGGTCCCTTGCTGGAACAGGACTTAGTGCCACCCATCTGTGCCACCTGCCAAAGGACTGCCTGGGCTCCGAGTTCCTGGCAATCCCTGCTTCTGGAAACCTTCCCCGATGCTGGCTGGAACTCCCAGCCCTACGGGAGGCAATGTGGGTGTGTAGGGAGCCCTGGGCTGGGAGTCAGGCCCTGGGTCTGGTCCTGACTTTGCCACAGACTTTCTGTGTGACCTGGACAATTCCCTGTCTCTCTCTGGGCCTGAAACCTCAGCCTGAAAAGTGAGAATGAGATAGAAGGATGTGTAAAGGCCCATCTCACACTAGCTTCCTAACCATCCCCTGGGCCCCTGGAGCCTTGCCTGTACCTCTGAATATGGTAATGAGCACAGCCTGCTGGAGCTGTTCCCGTGGCCTTCTGTGATGTGTAATTTTCTCCCCTCTGTAAGTTCTTTGAGGGAAGGCCCCTGTGTTTGTTCCTCTTTGTTCTGCCTTCAGCCCTGCACTCAGTGCTGAGCTCTCTACATCACTGGGCTCACTAAAGAGCTGCTGATTAATTCCCAAAGACCCAGGCTTTGCTCAGAAAAGTGCTTTTCTTTCAAGGTACCTCCTCCTCCAGGGAGCCTTCCCTGATGTCCCCTCCCTCCAGACATACCTATAGAATTACCCCTACCCTACCCGCACACTCCTCCCCTCTAGAAATCCCTCCCTTTTGGGTTTGTCAGGAGATTTTCATTGTTCTTAGCACAATACCTGGCACACCCAACAAAGGGTGAAGGGTGACTTCACTTGTATCACAGTCTGAGGGGAGAGACAGGAGAAAGCCAGATGAAAGGGGTCCCAGTGTCTTTGCAGAGGTGGGGACCACAGCTGGAAGGGGCTCTTCCCCAGGAAGGCCTGCAGATGGCAAGCAGCTGGCCGGGGATGGGTGTGACTCACCAAGCTCCCACAGGCAGGCGGGGCTGCTGCCGACAGGCTGAAGCAGGAGTCAAAGGCCTAAAGGAATTTTGATAAGGACAACACAAGCCCTGGAGTATTTCTAGAATGCAGGAGGTTAAGGGTGCGGGGAGCTGGGTCAGGACAAAACTGTCTGATTCTGTTATTTATTTAATTTGTTTGCCTGGCTAAAATATTCACATGGTACAACATTCAAAAGGTACGAAGGGGGCACGGTGAAAAGTCTGCCTCTCTCCTGTCCTGCCACCCAGGCTCCCTCCCTAGAAGCATCCCGTATTTCTTCTAGTTGCTTCCACAGACGTCCTTCCTCTCTTCTTCTCTCCCCTTTTTAATACAGGGACGCATGTTAACCACATCATCCTTCACTTTGCTTTGTCCCTTAATATGTCTTTGAGAGCATTTCATGTTAGCACACAAAAGCTGTTTTCACTTGCTGAATCTAGCCCCCCATCCCCCCACCGTATGACATGGGACCTCCTTATCATTAAGTCTCTGGGGGCTTCACGAACGGGCACCTGGACCTGGTGGGCATCCATTCCCTGGCCTGCTTCTGAATGGGACCCTGCACGCACCAGGGCTTGTGCCTAGTGCAGGGTTTCCATTTCCAGGCCTCTGCTACCAAGGTAAGAAGTGAAAGGTTCTTTGTGAAAGGTTTAGATCACCTCCCTTGTTTGAGGCTCAGAGAGGGAAATGACTCATGCAAGATCACACAGCAAGTCAGGGCAGAGCCAGAGTCCGGGGCTGGGCCCTAGGTCTCCTGTCTCCCAGCCAGTGTTTTGCTCAAGCTGCTCAGCAGGAGAATCACAGGGGTCAACAGCGACTGCTCTAAGGCTGAGCTTCTGTGCACAGGCCCAGACACTCAGGAAGCCAGAAGCAGAGGGCTCCAAGTTCTTTGCAGATACTTGGGAGCTCCCCGGCTAGCGGATTCAGTGCTAGCCCCCAGAAGGCTGGCTAATGGCAATAATAATAACAATAATAATAATAATAGCAGCTACCACAGTCAGGTGCTTGTACTGTGCTTTACAGAACTTGTCCCTTTTGAGTCTCACAAGGGTCCTGCAAGATGAGTGTGATCAGCCCCATTTCCCCCAGCTGGACACCGAGGCTCAGAAAAGGTAAATAATTTCATCATTTGCCAACATCCCCCAACCATGAAGGGGCAGGGCTGGGATTTTAACCCATAGGTTTCACACCAAGGCTCAAATGCTTTCCACTGGGATTATTAACATTTATCAAAATATTGATGCCATTTTCCAGGTGAGAAAACTGAGTCCTTGTGATAAGCCCTCTACCTGAGACTACTTTAGTTTTACCAGGAACAAACATCTGTTTCCTGTGGCCCACCAGATGAAGGCCATACCCTCACCAATCCTTCCCTTGACCTTTGATGCTCATTGTGACCCTGCCCTGGCCCATTTGTCCCAGTTCGTCTCCTGCTGTTCTGACCACCTCCCCAACAGGTCACCCCTTCTCCTTTGAGTCAAGTGGAAAAAGTCAACTGGAAGAACTAGGTCCAAATATCTATTCTGTCACCTGCTGTGTGACCTTGGGCAAGTCACTTAAACTCTCTGAGTCTCCCTTTACTCAGCTGTCAAGTGAAGAAAGGTATAAGGCCTAAGCCTCAGCCTAGCACCTACCCGCCACGCTGTAGACTGATTACTGTGCAATGCTGGAAGGAAGGAAGGAAGGATATTTGTTGTGCCCCCATCACGTGTCAGACCCTGAGAGACACACTGGGGATCCTGTGTTGAACAAGCAGAGACTGTCGCTGCTTTCCGGAGATTTTTCTCGAATGGGCTGCGGATGTGGTTAACTGCAGCAGCTGAAGTAACTGGAGTTTTGTAACCGTGGGCAGGATTTCTCCCTTGGGCTTTGGGCCAGAAATGAGGGTGGGGAATTACCTCTAACGTGACAGAAGAGGAAAGGACCCCATTCACTCAGCTTTAAGTGGTTGGAGACTGAATCCTGCTTTTACAGGCCACCCTGGTTTTCTCTTGCATCTCTGATACTTAGCAGTTGGAGGAAGCGAGACCGGGGGCCATCAGAGAAGGCAGGGGAAAGGAGAGGCCTTTACAGGCCCCACGCATAGGATGAGGCCCAGCCCAGCGGCCCTGGGCAGCGCCCCACCTTCAGGTGTGCCCTTTGGCAGGGAGGACCTGGCTGGGCCTCTCTCCTGCCACTGTCTGTGGGATGAACAGCTGAGCAAACGCACCCCAGCCTCTGGTGCTACCCACTCGCCAACGCTTGATGTAAAAGGAGCGGGTGGGAGTGGGAGGGGTGGAAGGAGGGGCCTGCGGGCCAAGGACCAACCAGAGGTTCCCCTCAACAATCACTTCAGGTCTTCATTGTTTTCTTAAGAACCCTTGGGAATTTTGCATTCCACTCCCCAGTAGATCTACGTTTAATATAATCGGTTCCCTCCCTTCCTGGATATCACTCATTTCCAGCCATGGTTTCCCTATACCCCGGCAGAGCTCCTGTCCCCACAGACTCCCTTCTCCTTCCATACATCCAGTCTTCCCTTCCTCTCTTCCCGGATCTTACCCTCCACCATGTCACCAAAGTCCTTTGAACCCTGACCTCCATGATGTATTGTAAAAGGGAAGAACAAATCTAACTCCATATTGGATCTGTTTCTTTTACTTTAATCTTTGTATCCTCTTGCTTTTGCTACAAGATCCTCGCTAAAGGGAGGTTGCCTACAAGCTTAAATTATACATAATGGCCCATCTCTGGAAACCCTGCCTCTCAGGTAATGAGCATTAAGCTAAAATACCTTTGCTTAGCTCACAGGAAACATCCTGACCAGGCCCACCTGTGAATGGCTGCAGGCAGGAATAAATGAACACATCCCCTCTGGAATCTGACTGGAACCGAGGAAATGTTTGACTTTACTCCCTTCCCTTTTAGTATAAAATAAGCATGAATTCTAACTTAGGCAAGATGGTTCTTTGGGACACTAGTCTGTCATCTTCTAGGTCTGCTGGCTTTCCGAATAAAGTCACTATTCCTGGCCCCAACAATTCACCCCTCGACTTATTGGCCTGTCAAGTGGCAAGCAGTACAAGTTTGGACTTGGTATCACAATCATTTGTTTCTCTGGCTGCCTCAGCCTCCACCGTGGCTTCCCTCGAGGGCAGGGCTGCAGGCTGCCTCCCTCTGTGTCCCTGACTTTTAGCACAGGCCAAGCCCTTAGGTGGACCACGCGTGGAAAAATGATGCAATGAATAAACGAACAGGAAGGGTGGTAGTCCCTGGGGGCTTTAATAGGTGGACGGTTGGCCTCCCAGAGATGGCCACATCCTAATCCTAGAGGCCTGTGAACACGCTGCCTTATAAGGCAGAAGGAAGCTTGCAGGTGTGACCAAGTTAAAGATCTGGCAAAAGAAATTCCTCTTTGGGTCCAGGAGCTCTGCCGGCCCTTCCTGATGGCCCACCTTGCAGATTGCAGGCTTGTCTAGCCAGCCCCGACAGCTGCATAAGCCAACTCCTTACAACCAATCCATCCATCATTCAATATTGCCGACTGAAGGAAAAATGCACCATCTAAAAGTTGAGAATTATGTTTTATTCAGGCACCTCACTGAGACTGCATCGCCCGGGAGACAGCCTCTCAGGTAGCTCTGAGAAACTGTTCCAAAGAGGTGAGGGAAGAACGAGGGTATATGGGAGTATTTGCTGAAAAAAAAAAAATGTAATCGAACATGAGAAGATTATTGCTAA